>NC_064920.1:714340061-715590061 GCF_023897955.1 Schistocerca gregaria | reverse complement strand
GTCTGGCATCTGCTTTACCGACGATCAACTTTATATGATCATTCCATTTTAAATCACTCCTAATGCGTACTCCCAGATAATGTATGGAATTAACTGCTTCCAGTTGCTGACGTGCTATTTTGTAGCTAAATGATAAGGGATCTATCTTTCTATGTAATGGCAGCACATTACACTTGTCTACATTGAGACTCAATTGGCATTCCCTGCACCATGCGTCAATTCACTGCAGATCCTCCTGCATTTCAGTACAATTTTCCATTGTTAGAACCTCTCGATACACCACAGCATCATCTGCAAAAAGCCTCAGTGAACTTCCGATATTATCCACAAGGTCTTTTACGTATATTGTGAGTAGCAACGGTCCTATGACACTTCCCTGAGCCACACCTCACCTGAAATCAGTCTTACTTCGGAAGACTTCTCTAATAAATAAATAAATAAATAAATAAAAATAAAAAAAATGTCTCTGAGCACTATGGGACTCAATTGCTGTGGTCATCAGTCCCCTAAAACTTAGAACTACTTTAACCTAACCGACCTAAGGACATCACACACATCCATGCCCGAGGCAGGATTCGAACCTGCGACCGTAGCTGTCGCAGGGTTCCGGACTGCGCGCCTAGAACCGCGAGACCACCGCGGCCGGCTAGACTTCTCTCCATTGAGAATGACATGCTGCGTTCTGTTATCTAGTAACTGTTCAATCCAATCACACAATTGGTCTGATAGTCCATATGCTCTTACTTTGTTCATTAAACGACTGTGGGGAACTGTATCGAACGCCTTGTGGAAGTCAAGAAACACGGCATCTACCTGGGAACCCGTGTCTATGGCCCTCTGAGTCTCGTGGACGAATAGCGCGAGCTGGGTTTCACACGACCGTTTTTTTCGAAATCCATGTTGATTCCTACAAAGTAGATTTCTAGTCTCCAGAAAGGTCATTATACTCGAACATAATACGTGTTCCAAAATTCAGTGTCGAACAAAAATTAGTTATAGCAATAAAATTTTGAGTGTATTGGGCTACAATAAAGAGAGTATCAGGAGTTAACACATCTTACTAGCGAAAATACAGTTCTACACAGTGCGGAATAATCACTGAGTAGTTGTCCGCCCCCGGTAGCTGAGTGGTCAGCGCGACATAATGTCAATCGTAAGGGTCTGGGTTCGATTCTCGGCTGGGTCGAAGATTTTCTCCTCTCACGGACTGGGTGCTGTCCTAATCATCATCGACGCGCAAGTCGCCGAAGAGGCGTCAGATCGAAAGACTTGCACCAGGTGAGCTGTCTACCAGACGGCAGGCCCTAGTCACACAACATTAACATTTTTACTGAGTAGCTGTTTCTTCGTATGACAGCATAGTGAATTGCTGCAGTTTGTCATCGACATAGCCGGCTGGTGTGGCCGTGCGGTTCTAGGCACTTCAGTCTGGAGCCGCGTGGCCGCTACGGTCGCAGGTTCGAATCCTGCCTCGGGCTTGGATGTGTGTGGTGTCCTTTGGTTAGTTAGGTTTAAGTAGCTCTAAGTTCTAGGGGACTGATGACCACAGATGTTAAGTCCCATAGTGCTCAGAGCCATTTGAACCATTTTTTGTCATCGACATAATCTTCACCTGTTATTCTGTAGGTGCTTAGTTGTAAATAAGACACGGACTGGCTTACCGTCTCACAGTACGTTTCTGAATCTTCTGTAACTTACGGAGTCACTGATTTCAAAATTAACTACACTCCTGGAAATTGAAATAAGAACACCGTGAATTCATAGTCCCAGGAAGGGGAAACTTTATTGACACATTCCTGGGGTCAGATACATCACATGATCACACTGACAGAACCACAGGCACATAGACACAGGCGACAGAGCGTGCACAATGTCGGCACTAGTATAGTGTATATCCACCTTTCGCAGCAATGCAGGCTGCTATTCTCCCATGGAGACGATCCTAGAGATGCTGGATGTAGTCCTGTGGAACGGCTTGCCATGCCATTTCCACCTGGCGCCTTAGTTGGACCAGCGTTCGTGCTGGACTTGCAGACCGCGTGAGACGACGATTCATCCAGTCCCAAATTTGCTCAGTGGGGGACAGATCCGGAGATCTTGCAGGCCAGGGTAGTTGACTTACACCTTCTAGAGCACGTTGGGTGGCACGGGATACATGCGGACGTGCATTGTCCTGTTGGAACAACAAGTTCCCTTGCCGGTCTAGGAATGGTAGAACGATGTGTTCGATGACGGTTTGGATGTACCGTGCACTATTCAGTGTCCCCTTGACGATCACCAGAGGTGTACGGCCAGTGTAGGATATCGCTCCCCACACCATGATGCCGGGTGTTGGCCCTGTGTGCCTCGGTCGTATGCAGTCCTGATTGTGGCGCTCACCTGCACGGCACCAAACACGCATACGACCATCATTGGCACCAAGGCAGAAGCGACTCTCATCGCTGAAGACGACACGTCTCCATTCGTCCCTCCATTCACGCCTGTCGCGACACCACTGGAGGCGGGCTGCACGATGTTGGGGCGTGAGCGGATGAGGGCCTAACGGTGTGCGGGACCGTAGCCCAGCTTCATGGAGACGGTTGCGAATGGTCCTCGCCGATACCCCAGGAGCAACAGTGTCCCAAATTTGCTGGGAAGTGGCGGTGCGGTCCCCTACGGCACTGCGTAGGATCCTACGGTCTTGGCGTGCATCCGTGCGTCGCTGCGGTCCGGTCCCAGGTCGACGGGGACGTGCACCTTCCGCCGACCACTGGCGACAACATCGATGTACTGTGGAGACCTCTCGCCCCACGTGTTGAGCAATTCGGCGGTACGTCCACCCGGCCTCCCGCATGCCCACTATACGCCCTCGTTCAAAGTCCGTCAACTGCACATACGTTTCAAGTCCACGCTGTCGCGGCATGCTACCAGTGTTAAAGACTGCGATGGAGCTCCGTATGCCACGGCAAACTAGCTGACACTGACGGTGGCGGTGCACAAATGCTGCGCAGCTAGCGCCATTCGACGGCCAACACCGCGGTTCCTGGTGTGTCCGCTGTGCCGTGCGTGTAATCATTGCTTGTACAGCCCTCGCGCAGTGTCCGGAGCAAGTATGGTGGGTCTGACACACCGGTGTCAATGTGTTCTTTTTTCCATTTCCAGGAGTGTATTTCGGGAACTAAGATCGACAGATGGATGCAACAAAAGGTATGTTTATTGTGACCGCTGATAAAATTTTTATTGGAGTTTCGAAATAGTTCGAAAACCCGCTAACAAATGGTGCTGTACATCTCGTACAGTATGAGCGTGCTCAATTAAACACGTTCTCCTCAAAAACTATTTTCAACCACATCACAATATTTTCGAAATGTTCTCCACTCGCAGTACGGAGGAGACGCAAAAGAATAATGAAATTTGCCATCACATCTTGTAGTGTCTCAACGGAACTGATCGTTCTGAGATGCGGTGCACAATTTATAGGCACTATGTATTTAGATTACGGAGCCATCTGTTTTCGAACTATTTCTAAATTTCTTATAAAACTGTTACAGCATTCACAATGAACATAACTATTCTTTGCACTCGTCTGTCGATCTTGGTTTTCGTGCTATTTAATTTCCTAATCAGGGACTCCTTCGCTGGATATCATGCAGTACACAATATACACCTGAAATCTAATCACTTCAAGAGCTACAAACTACTAAGGTGGTCCCATCTGGTTGATGATTTTCAGTTTTAACATTCACGGTTATGATAAGCGTCCCGTGTCTGAAATTCTTGATACGGAAAAATCACCTAAACATTTTTAGTTCATCCTACAAAGCAACTGATTTTACTGGTAGTAGATAGTTTCTCAGAACTGTGTCATCGCGTTCGTAAGTTTCAGACGCATTGCTCTGTAATATGACTTCGTTCACAGGAAAATTTAGCCAACTTTAACCGGCCTGCCAGATACGACCTACTGTTTTGAGGTTATAGTATGAATTTACTGTTGTAAAATTGTGCAGGCTGCAATCCTAAACCTAGCGAAAGTTCAATAAAATTCGTTTTGCTAATATTTTGTAAATATTAGTGTGTCTGCAACTCACCCAGTCGGAGCTTCCTTACAGACACCGATTCAGCGCATCTGTTGCTTGTTACCGTGGAAACAGTCACGAAGGATGGAGCGGAAGGGAGTGGGAAATCAAATTTGTCAATGTTAAGTGACGCAGTTTATGCATACAAGGTAAGAGGTGCATTTAAACGTGCTTCTGTGCAATTTCTCTCCTGGAGAGTCTGTGGTGTCGGGATTCTATTGGTGAGTGATACTTTAACAGAGCATTAAGCTACTGACGTTTAGTGAGTTGTATTGACTCCGATGCGAAATGTGAAGTTGGCAGCGATTGCTGACGTTAAGTTTTCTACTCTGTAGAGGACACTGATCTTTACTGAACCAGTACCTTTGTAATAGAGTTCTATAACAAGTATCTCCCTTAGGCTGAATCCGTTTCTTGATACCTTTAGGAATCTTGCGTGCTACTGTTGCAAGATAAGTAATTCAGAGGTTGGCAAATAGGCAAAATGATGCGCCGGGTTTGTAATACATTATGTTACTAGTATCCTGGGCATTTAATTTTCTGTTTATATTACTGAAACAAATAAAGGCTCTGACGTAGCAGCTAGTTGAAATTCGAAGCCCGAGGCTTCCATATTTGTGAACCGATTTACTTTGAAAATCATTTCCCTGCAAAAAAGTGATCAAGTTTTTATAAAATAAATTCAGCGCTTCCTGCATACTAAAATAACACATAGACTAATTTCACATGATCGTTAATTCATGCTTCACCATGACTCTTCAGGTTATGTGTAAGTTTCCTAAACACCTTACCGTGCTTATAAAAAATTGTAATAAAATAATATACATTGATCTACATGAACGAGTAGCATTTCACATTACTTAAAAGGTAGTGTGCGAAACATACAACTTCGTTTATCTCACAGAATTGTGATTAGATACTTTCCATTTGTTAAGCGACTTTTTTTGAGTAGCAGTGGTTTGTAAAGCACTTCAGAGAAATCACAGATCAATATTTAACATATAGAGATGAGGTAGATACACATTATTTGAACAGGTATATTACCCCCACATGTAATCAATACATTATATGACCTCAAATTTGTTATTAATTTTTATTTTTCAGTTTATTTATTGACCTGCAGGAAATAGTTCAGAAGATCACTCTCATTTACTTTGCTGGCAGCAATATTGTGATGAAGCTCCTTAGTCGCTAGATGGGACACGCCCATATTAATCTATTAAATGCCCTGTGGCTCTCTGGAGCAAGCTGTTTGATCTGATACATGTCCAGCGGCTCGCAAGTCAATCACTGCGCTCTTTTACTGAAGCGGTTTCTCATTCGGCCCCAAAAGACTGAGTGGACCAGCTGCATACCTTTCCTTACCAGAAAAGTCTGAAGCGGTTCTCGCAAATCTAACCTGACACATGTTCAAAAGTACTCACCAACACGAAGCTCGATATGTATGCACAAATGAAATGAGCCTACAAATACGATATATTTCTCACTTAAGTACTCTTTGATTTTCCTTCACTGGACGAACAGGGAAGCTGGGATACCCGTCCGCGTTCTTTGCTTAAAACGCTATTTCATTAAAATTTCTTAAACTTACCTAACCCCAGGTGCGGCGTTTGTGGTCTCATTGTGTTTGAGCTCATAAAATTTAAGATTTGTACAAAAGATGAGTGCCACACCTATTGGATGGTAGGAAGGCCGTGGTCCAAGGCATAATTCTTTGCCTAATGTTTCGTCTTCCAATGCTGAAGACTTCATCAAACTCCGCAATAATAGGAGCGGTCTGATGACGTCATGAACTGACCGTTGCGTAGATACAAACACCAGAACATTTAGTAATTAAGTTTATTAGATTCTGTAATTGCTTTTTGAGTCATTCAAGCCTCTGATAATGTCTCCAGCATTGGAAGACGAAACATAAGACAGAGAATTATACCTCGGACCAGGGCCTGATGCTCATAAAACAAATATCGGCAGTTAAGCAAAATAATGAGGTATTAGAAAAAAAATCCATTAAATTTCGGCTACACGATAAATCACTCAAACTTAAAGGCCCTCGATTCACGTAAATAAGCTGGGGTTGGAATTACGAACAACATAAATTGAACTTAAAGTGATGGGAAGGCAAACCGAGGACTGCGTTTAATTGCCGCAATACTCTGAAGGTGCGAAAAATCTAGTAAAGATACTGTTCATACCAATGATCGTCAACCTTTTTTGGTCAAAGCCCAATACTGACACTGTGGGGTGGAACCCGGACCGCATATATATCGATATTATTATTCATTGGTTACCTACATAAAATAGTACTATTATCAGCCTCCAGTGGACTTGATAGTCTTATTGTAAGGGTGTGATTAGTAGGTCACCGACCTCCAAGTAGTGATTGTTACATATAAGCACCATTTGGAATACTTTGTGTCGAGCGTTGTCTATTTCAGATCGGTGGCACTAATCGCCTGGTGAAGTTTTGTTCTCTTGTCTGTGTGACTGGGTGATCGACTTGCCACAACAGTTGTACGTACGTTTAAATGCATTATACACTATGAATATGATCACACATATTTACTAAATGTTCTGATGTCATTTTTCTTCTAGTCTTTGCTCTGTGTTATAAGAGCCTTATTAATTTAATCTTCCATTCTACAAATATATACCATATTTGAAGATGATCAGCTCTGTAATGCGCACTCTCGAATCCATGTACGCTTCTGTCTCAAAATTCATACCGTAGCAGCTGATTGATACGAGTCGTGTACACCTGTGAGTTGTCATAACTGGAAGATAAGCAATAAAACATTCTCCTCTCACATCCTCTAATCTTGCATAGACTACGCTACTTACTCCTCTAACTACGAGATAAGATGGGATCTTTACATAGCTCATAAGTGAATTCAAAAGGTCAATAAAAATTTATCACATTTTACAATATAACTGCCTCCGTCAATACTTTTGCTTGTTTCTGACAAGGAAAACTTCACTTCTGAGACGTTCTTAAAGTAAGTTGACGTTTCTCGATTAGACTGTTAAATGCGATACTGTGAAATGAGGGCAGCGCAAATACATGATTCGGGCTTCAGTTTGACGACCACTGGGCTACACGTGGCTTGTCTGTCCTAGTCTGGAGTATTCCTGCGTGGTACAATATCCTTCTGATACAGGAATGCCAGAGGACATGAAAAACAGTTGGAAGAAATGTGGGTCGTTTTGTATTATCGCGAAACACATGAGATGTACGCCGGATATGATATGCGAGTTACTGTGACAAGCCTTGAGACAAATGTATTTTGTGAGATCTTTTCGGGACATTTCGATTAACATTTTCCTCCGAATGCACAATTCGTTGACTCCTAAAAGAGAAGTAACAGTCCTAATAAATTAATAGCAATCAGATCTCGCCCGAAAGATTCATTTTTTTCACAGGCAATTATAGAGTGGAAGAGTCGAGACGTAGTCCTAAGGCGGTTGTGTGTACTGTCTGCCCGAAACTTTAGTGTGGATACCAGAGTGATCACGTAAATCTAGATGTGGAATGCCCATCTAAAAGTGCACCTCGGATGAATAAATCTTTTTCTTCTTCTACCACCACCACCACCACCACCACGACCACCACTGCTGCTGCTACTAGTGATAATCATTTTATAGTTGAAGCTCTTCCCTTGAGCACATTTTCATTTAATACGTAATCAGAAAATGTGGTTCTTCCTTAACACTTTCGCTGCGGCATCGATGCAGAGGCGCAATTCTACAGTGTGGCGCGGCAACGAGCGAGTGCGGGCCGGTAACACTGAAACGGGAGGGAGGACTTGAACGTCCGACGGGGAAAGCCGCACGAACCGTGACAAGACGCCCCAGACTGCGCGGCTACCCCGGGCAGCTGCCTTCTGGTTTCTGTACAAATTGTAAATAGCCTTTTGCTCCCTGTATTTTGCCATTGCCACGTTCAGAATTTGAAAGAGAGTATTCCAGCTAACATTCTCAAGAGTTTTCTCTAAGATTACAAATGCTATAAGGAGATTTCCCTTTCCTTAACCCAGCTTCTATGATAAGTCGTAGGGTCAGTAGTGTCTCGCGTGTTCCTACATTTCTACGGAATCCAAAGTGACCTTTCCCGAGGTCGGCTCCTACCAGTTTTTCGTGTTAGTATGTATCGGTAATAAAACAAGTAAAACGGTGTTGGTTCAAAGGCAGAACTACATTTCCTTGTTGCATAGTACCACTGATGTCTTGGATGTCACTCCAGTAGGGACTGCTGCCTTTTATAGACAGGTGCGCATGTGGTGTGCCTTCCTGGTGCAGAAGAGCCAGCTGGAAGCGACTGCGCGGCGGATGGCGGGCGAGGAGCGCAAGGCGCGCTGCCTGCTGTGCCAGCAGCTGGTGCCGTACGCGCTCCAGGACACGACACCGCTGCTGCGCCACCTGGTCGACCAGCACCCAGACCTCAGCGTCGCGCCCTTCGAGAGCCGCTGCCAGGTCGACTCCGGCACATGGCAGGTCGGCGCTCCTCTCGGCCTCCTGTGTCATTCCAGCGGTTCTCACTGAGGTCATTTATGTCACATACACTACTGGCCATTAAAATTGTTACACCAAGAAGAAATGCAGATGATAAACGGCTATTCATTAGACACATATATTACGCTAGAACTGACGAGTGATTACATTTTCACGCAATTTGGGTGCACAGATCCTGAGAAATCAGTACCCAGAACTACCACCTCTGGCGTAATAACGGCCTTGATACGCCTGGCCATTGAGTCAATGGCATGTACAGGTACAGCTGCCCGTGCAGATTCAACACGATACCACAGTTCATCAAGAGAAGTGACTCGCGTATTGTGACAAGCCAGTTGCTAGACCCCCATTGACCAGAATTTTTCAATTGGTGAGAGATTTGGAGAATGTGCTGGCCAGGGCAGCAGTCGAACGTTTACTGTATCCAGAAAGGCCCGTACAGGACCTGCAACATTCGGTCGTGCATTATCCAGCTGAAATGTAAGGTTTCGCAGGGATCGAATGAAGGGTAGAGCCACAGGTCGTAACACATCCGAAATCTAACGTCCACGGTTCAAAGTGCCGTCAATGCGAACAAGAGGTGCACGAGACGTGTAACCAATGGCACCCCTTACCATCACACCTCGTGATACACCACTATGGCGATGACGAATGCACGCTTCCAATGTGCGTTCACCGCGATGTCACCAAACACGGATGCGACCATCATGATGCTGCAAACAGAACCTGGATTTATCTGAAAAAATGACTTTTTGCCATTCGTGCACCGAGGCTTGTCGTTGAGTACACCATCGTAGGCGCTCCTGTCTGTGATGCAGCGTCAAGGCTAACCGCAGCCATGGTCTCCAAGCTGATAGTGCATGCTGCTGCAAACGTCGTCGAACTGTTCGTGCAAATGGTTGTTGTCTTGCAAACGTCCCCATCTGTTGACTCAGTGATCGAGACGTGGCTGCACGATCCGTTACAGCCATGCGGATAAGATGCCTGTCATCTCGACTGCTAGTGATAAGAGACTATTGGGATCCAGCACAGCGTTCCGTTTTACCCTTCTGAACCTACCACTTCCATATTCTGCTAACAGTCATTGGATCTCGACCAACGCGAGCAGCAATGATGCGATACGATAAACCGCAATCGCGATAGGCTACAATCCGACCTTTATCATAGTCGGAAACGTGATGGTACGCATTTCTCCTCCTAACACGAGGCATCTCAACAACGTTTCACCAGGCAACGCCGGTCAACTGGTGTTTGTGTATGAGAAATCGGTTGGAAACTTCCCTCATGTCAGCACGTTGTAGGTGTCGCCACCATCGCCAACCTTGTGTGAATCCTCTGAAAAGCTTATCATTTGCATATCACGGCATCTTCTGCCTGTCGGTTAAATTTCGCGTCTGTAGCACGTCATCTTCATGGTGTAGCAATTTTAATGGCCAGTGGTGTGTTTTGAAACGCCCCAACTCTCTCACCAAAAGCTATAGGGTATTTCCGTCAAACTTGAATCACGAAATACGGTAAGAAACAGCGTTTCACAGTACAATTAAGGTAAGAAAGCTGAATGGGACCTGAACTCATACAGCCGAAAAGTGTGAGACTCCTTCTAGTCGCCTCTTACGACTGGGAATACCTCGGACCTATTCTAACCCCCGGACCCGCGGAGGGGTATGGTATGGTATGGTATGGTATTTCATCAAGTTGGATTATCGGACCGTATTTCTTCGCAAATGAACCCGCCAGGTTAGCTGATAGTGCTAATGTGCTGCTTCCTGGACTCTGGGAGGCACGCTGGCCCCGGTTCGAACCCGCCCGACGGATTGAAATGTAATTGTATCACATAAAAAATATCTTTTCGGCATTTGATCATGCGTTGAATTCATCATCCGTCAAAAGAATAACAGACGAGTATTACTGCATGCAAACATAAAATGTAAGTTGCAGTAACGTATTAGTGAGTAAATAAAAAAAAAAACTTTAATTAAACTTCTCTCTTTACATATATAGGGTGACATACAAAAACGCAAACATTTCCACAATCCAATGAAACTAGAAGTGATGAAGGAAAGAAATTGCATTCATAGTAATTGAAACATTACAACTTTGCCATTTACCTTTATTAAAAAATTACGTCCTTTAGATGGCGTCCTCCTGTACAAGTACATTCGTGAAAGCTGCTGATGAGATTCCTGATTGACCGCTGCAACATCTGCGCTGGGATATTGTGAATGGCATCCCGAATTACCTGATTCAATTCATCCATGGTTGGGTCGAGTAGACTTTACTCTTGAGATATTCCCACACACAAAATCACAAACGGATAAATCTGGCGATCTAGGAGGACAGGGAATGTTACCGAATCGTGGGATCACACAGCTGTCAAACAATTCTCGCACGTATGCCATTGACTGCCATGCAGTGTGTGATGTCACTCCGTCCTGTTGAAACCAGGCTTCTTGAACGTTTGGTATTTTGTTCAATCCAGGTGTAACGAAAGTTTGTGACATCTCCATGTAACGATCGGCATTGACAGTTATTGTGCTTCCCCGTTCGTCTGCGAAGAAATACGGTCCAATAATCCCATGTGATGAAACACCGCACCATACTGTCACTTTACTAGCGTGTAAAGGGCACTCGTGAACGTCATTAGGATTTATGTTTGCCTAGTAACCGTAGTTCTGTTTAGTTGCATCACCTGTGAGATGAAAATGTGCTTTATCTAACATCCACAACTGGTATAGAAATTCATCGTCATATTTTGTTTTTGTTCTCATGTGTTGAGAGAATCCTAATCGTAACCGGCAATCGTTGTCCCTTAGTTGTTGCACCATATGTAGTTTGTACGGATGAAATTTCAAATCAAAATGAAGAATTCTGTGAACACTCTCCCGAGATATTCCAACAACTGCTGCTCGCTCATGAATTGAGGACTGTGGGCTCCTTTAGACAGACTCGCTGGACAACGCACACTTCTTGGTCGTCGTGTCGGTTTCTTCTTGAGGGCAGATCCAGTCTCTTCAAAATTATTAATCCAACATTTTATCCAATATTTCGACTGAACGGCACGTTCTTCTTCTTGTGCTACTGCCTTTATCCCGCAATGTGCGCAGGGTTAAGAACGGAATTGACGTGGTTAATTTTAAGGGGTGGCCGGATACCCTTCCTACCGCCACCCCATACGCCCCAGGACGGAAGTAGTGTACCCCAGCTGTCTGCGTCTAGTGTAAATCGTGAAATAGTGTGAATGTGTTTCAAATGTCTGCGAGTCGTGTAACTGAGGCGGAACGTGGGGACCAGCGCGGTATTCACCTAGTAGGATGTGGAAAACCGCCTGAAAAACACATCCAGGCTGGCCAGCACACCGGCCAACGTCGTTAATCCGCCGGGCGGATTCGATCCGGAACCGGCGCGCACACCCGAGTCCAGGAATCAACGCGTTAGCGCGCTCGGCTACCCTGGCAGGTTTCGACGAAACGGCATCTTGACGACCAAAATCATAAAAAAGTCGAAACTCACTCTGCGTCGCTACCAAACTCTAATTGTTTTTACAAAACATTTTTATGGCTAACACACGCTGTTGTCGATTCCACTTATCCATGATTACTGAAATGGCGGACTGTTTACTCGCTAACTATCGCGAACCCGCGGTGCTGCCACCTGCCCATGGCAGCCACTACTCAATTCAAACGTTCCTGTTATTCTGGTCACCCTGTATACACTGAAGTCTCCCGCTGGCTTCTTTTTGTATGTGCTGGTTAGTCTGAATAACTATTGTCGAGATTTTGATACGGTCTTGGAATTCCCAGGACCAATACTTTGATCGATTTTTGCCTGTAATCGGTATCGATAATTGCAGATTATCGATTGTCGGGATGGATAGTTTAAGGGAGCCTCTGTGTACGAGTTCTACTCGCTCTTGGTCAATTTATTTCGTTCGCGAGTGTCATTCTTGGGTAAGGCGTGTGCAGAGGTTCACATCACTCTTCCGGTGTGAATGTAACACCTCAGCCTGAACGGAAAGGAATGCTTAGTCCACGCGGTACACTTACTGAATGTGTGTGTGTGTGTGTGTGTGTGTGTGTGTGTGTGTGTGTGTGTGTGTGTAACCATCTGCAAGATTTTATGCTTATTTGAATTGTAAAATAACGGCTAAATTCGACCATGCTCATACGATACATTGGGAGATGATGCTGATGACCATCCATTACTGTGAGAAAAGCCCTTTTGAGTGTGTTGAGCGTGGTTTGGTTTGCAGGCAGCCAAATCAACGATCCTGCTGGGCAGCGCTGACGAGGAGATGCAGCAGCGTCAGAAGAGGTACCGCACCACGCGTGAGTGCTTCCATATATCACACCTCCACACTTCAGTATAACTGTAGTATTCGAACAACGAGTCTGTTCAAGATAGTGAATAGAGACATTTGTACGCATACGTCTGTAGTCAAAACCATCGAACCGCCGTGTCGTAGCTGAGCTTCCCCAGATGGATACTGAATACAAATGCTGCAGAGAGTTCGCACAACTGTTGCTTAGTCACCAATAGAAACACAAGTATCATAGAAAGCTATGCCTTACTTCCCTTATCAGTCCAATACTTGTCCAACAGTTGCACACTCTAAGTGCCTACAAGTTGCCTGTAACGCTAATTTAATACAGGATGTTCGGAAATCCCCTTACAAACTTAAAGGACTTCTAGAGGGGAGTGAGTACATAATATTTTGAACGGAAACCTGAGTCCGGAAACATCATCAAAAGACACTACAGACAGTCAAAGTTGCAGGCGCCGGCGCTTGTAAATGTTTGTACAAACAGAGGATTTCATTATGATGTTACAAACTTTCTGGGTTGATGGAAGCCGGTAAATGGATCAATTTGTGGTAAGGTTTTCTGTCCGGTAATGAACGAGTCGAAAGTATGATCGAGAACCTTCTGATACCTCTGACAGGGGAATACAGTTACCGGTACTGTTGTTAAGATTTTAGTTTAGGAAAGTTTCTGGAAAGTTTTTAACACCATCACGGAATCATCCTGTATATACATACATTTACAGATACCGGAGCCTATAGCTCTGACGCTCTATAGCGTCGATGGGTAACGTTTCCGGACCGAAGTTCCTATTCAAAATACTCACTCCCCTCTGCAAGTCCTATAAATTAGTAACGGAATTTAAAGGCACGAGAGCAGTTGCCCGCAGAGCACACTAGGCAGAGTACTGTCAGGTGTTTCTCAAGAGGGAACCTTATGGTGAGGTCAGAGCAGCGGATGAGGAGATTCACAAGGACTTTCCGGCGTGAAAATCCGTGGGACGGGTAAACACTACACTCTAAACTATCATTGACTTTTTGGACAAGTGCATTCAACGGCTTGACTAACATCTCACGCTTCCAACAATTTGAATCACAGGTGACTTTCTTTCGGTTGTTTAACGAATACTGTTTTAGCAACGTGACGGTAACTATAACAAAAACCTGCCCTGTGTAACACCACAGTTCCATTTTTTTCCAGCAGTATGCATACATGGGTTTCCGTCCAGAAAAAAAGCAGCTAAAAACTCACTTCTGCAATGTAATATCGAACAGCCTACCTTGAACGGTAGAAGTGGTCTAACAGGCGTGCGTGCTTCGTTACAACACAGAACTACATTCCGATGCTGCGTACTTGAAATGTGCAGCAGTAGATTCTCGACCTATTACACATACCTGTCCTTACCTGTGATGCAGTTGTTCCTGTGCTGCGCTTCCACATGTTCACATACTTGAACCTCATATCAATAAAAAAAACACGCTGGAAGTTGTCGGTACTCCGTTAAAGAAAGCACAGACTAATCTGGTAAAATTAATTTTACACATATTTTTTTAAAAAATATTGCATCCCCGCGGTTCCTAGAACTTTTGAAGATAGACGTTCACGTAGTGGATATTGTATCACAGACACAGTCCCTTTGACTGTTTAGAGATGTCACTAAACCCACCCAAAGATGTAAACAGCCATGCATGAGAAGCGTCTATTAGACGGAGGGGGTACGACAGCCGATCAGTTCCAGTCGTTCCACTAGAAAGGAGGTACACGGCTCGTGTTGACTGTAGTCAACAATGCCTAGACGGCCAATACCGCGGTTTGAATGCGTCCGCATTGTTACGTTGTGCCAGAAAGGGCTCTCAACAAGCGAAGTGGCCAGGCGTCTCGGAGTGAACCAAAGCAATGTTGTTCGGACATGGAGGAGATACAGAGAGACAGGAACTGTCGATGACACTCCTCGCTCAGGCCGCCCAAGGGCTACTACTGTAGTGGATGACCGCTGCCTACGGATTATGGCTCCGTGGAACCCTGATAGCAACGCCACCATGTTGAATAATACTTTTCTTGCAGCCACTCAAACTGCGCACAATAGGCTGCATGATGCCGAATTACACTCCCGACGCCGATGGCGAGGTCCATCTTTGCAACCACGACACCATTCAGAGCGGTACAGATGGGCCCAACAACATGCCGAATGGACCGCTCAGGATTGGCATCACGTTCTCTTCCCCGATGAGTGTCGCATATGCCTTCAACCAGACAATTGTCGGAGACGTGTTTGGAGGCTACACGGTCAAGTTGAACGCCTTAGACACACTGTCCAGCGAGTCCAGCGAGTCCAGCAAGGTGGAGGTTACCTTCTGTTTTGGGGTGGCATTATGTGGGGCCAAAGTACGCCGCTGGTAGTAATGGAAGGCGTCGTAACGGCTGTACGATACGTGAATGCCGTCCTCCGACCGACAGTGCAACCATATCGGCAGCGTATTGGCGAGGCATTGGTCTCCATGGACGACAATTCGCAACACCATCGTGCACATCTCGTGAATGACTTCCGCCAGGATAACGATATCGCTCGACTAAAGTGGCCAACATGTTCTCCAGGCATGAACTCTATCGAACATGCCTGGGATAGATTGAAAAGGGCTGTTTATGGACAACGTTATCCGCCAACCACTCTGAGGGATCTAAGACGAATTGCCGTTGAGGAGTGGCACAATCTGGACCAACAGTGCCTTGATGAACTTGTGGGTTGTATGCCACGACAAATAAAGGCATGCATCAGTGCAAGAGGACGTACTACTGGGTGTTGGAGGCACCACTGTGTACAGCAGTCTGGACCACCACCTCTGAAGTTCTCGCTGTTTGGTGGTACAGCATACAATTTGTGGTTTTCATGAGCTGTAAAAAGGACGGAAATGATGTTTATGTTGATCTGTATTGCAATTTTCTGTATAAGTTCCGGAACTCACGGAAATGAGGTGATGCAAAATTTTTCTTGATGTGCGTATTATTGAGGCAGTCCACCATCCAATTACAATGGTGAACAGACATTACAGCATTATGAAAAGTTGACAATAGCGTTCATCAGAATTCAGAACGCTTGCGAAACTTAGACTAATTCCGATTGACGGGACAATTACGCCATACCCTGTTAGTTACTCACACATAACATTCTAATCTCTTTGTCGCTATGCTATGCTGGGCTTGGATGCGAATCGCCAGGACAGTTTGGAATCTGTCAGCAGTAACTTGCAAGATTTCTCCAAGACACAAACTTCGCTTATCCCACACTCTCTCAACCAGACGGCCATTAGAGACAGTCGACGGCAACACTGAGCCACAACACAAGTAAACAATTAGCATCGTCCAGCTTACTGACTTTTGGTTTAGTCCGACTCAACACCCTGGAACATGTCTTTCAATTCCTTTCGGCGACTTGCGTTTCAGTGACCTACCCTAGTAACTCTGTTGGCTGAACGAGACGCACAGTTTAATCTGAAATCCGAACCACGTAACGATCCTGGCGAGCCTTCACATCATTGAGAGGTAAAGGCTAGGTTAAAGACAGACTGAAAATGTGCTCCAACCGGGATTCAACCAGTTGTGGAAAAGGCATGCTTTCACCTTAAGGGAGTTAACAGTTCTTGACCTTCAACTTCTTGGACTTTCTACTACCTAATTCGCATATTGATTGTTGGAAGGAAGGACCGATGATTGGGTTTAACATTCCGTCGATATCGAGGTCATTAGAGACGGAGTGCAAGCTCGTATTGTGTCAAGGATGGGGAAGAAAACCGACAGTGCCCTTTCAAAGCAACCATCCTGGCATTCGCCTGGATAGAGTTACGGATATTATGAAAAACCTAAATAGCGATGCCCGGATGCGGGTTTGAACTGTCGTCCTTCCGAATGCGAGTCCAATATGCTAACCACTGCGCCACCTCGCTCGTTTTGAACATTGGAACTGCTCTCGCTGATTAAGCTGCGATCGTCGATGTAAATAAAATGGGATCGTGGAGACAGTCACAAAAACGTGTGTGAATGGCAATCATAAGTAAAATAATTTACAGGAACACATATATTTAGCTTTTAGTTGTATCGTTCACTTTGCCTGAGTGAAGTGGGTGACCATGTTAAACATGCAAACTTAATCCCTACGGTGGAAACCCAACAAAATCGACACATTACCGGAACATTGCCCTCTCGGCCAACGATAATGACCTTATTTCCAATAATGTGTGTCTCCGTGTCTATTGTAAAACCTACGCAACTCGGAAGCTATTCTCACTGAGGTGATGCTATATGTGATCAGATACGTCGCAAAAGAAGTCGTGCAACGTGACATTTATCGGTGCGACACTCGTGTTCCCACTGAGAGAGAATACGTCTTCAGTACGATGCGTGATGTGACTCTCGATACGAGAATCAACAAGGCACCACTATTCACGTTTCTGTTTCAGTTTCAGTTGCAATCATGATCTTTTATGAACTGGACGTTTTTGTAGCTTATCGATGTTCAAAGCTCAAAAAAAACTGAAAAACAGAAGAAAATACTGGATGCACCTGTACAATGCTATAAATACACTGAAGAGCCAAGGTAACTGCTACACCTAATATTGTGTAGGGCCCCCGCGAGTATGCGGAAGTGCCGCAACACGACTTGCCAAGGACTCGACAAATGTCTGAAGCAGTGCTGGAGCGAATTGACACCGTGAATCCTGCATAGCTGTCCATAAGTCCGTAAGAGTACGAGGGGATGGCGATCTCTTATGAACAGCACGTTGCAAGGCATCCGAGATATGCTCAATAAAGTTCATGTCTGGTGAGTTTGGTCGCCAGCGGAAATGTTTAAGCTCAGAAGAGTGTTCCTAGTACCACTCTGTAGCAATTCTAGACAATGTCCAGCTGTAATTGGCCACGTCCATCGGAATGCACTATGGACATGAACAGGTGCAGGTGATCAGATAGGGTGCTTACGTACTTGCCACCCGTCAGAGTCGTAGCTAGACGTACCAGGGGTCCCATATCACTCCAAATGCACAAGCCCCGCACCATTACAGAGCCTTCAACAGATTGAACAGTCCCCTGCTGACATGCCGGGTCCTTGGATTCATGAGGTTGTCTGCATACCCGTACACGTCCACCCGCTCGATACAATTTGAAACGAGTCTCGTCCGACCAGGCAACATGTTTCCAGTCATCAACAGCCCAATGCAGGTGTTGACGGGCCCAGGTGAGGCGTAAAGCTTTGTGTCATGCCCTCATGGGGGGTACACGAGTGGGCCTTCGGATTCGAAAGCCCATATCGATTGTGTTTCGTTGAATGGTTCGCACACTGACACTTGTTGATGGTCCAGCATTGAAATATGCAGCAATTAGCGGAAGGGTTGCACTTCTGTCACGGTGAACGATTCTCTTCAGTCGTCGTTGGTCCGATCCTTGCAGGATATTTTCCCGGCAGCAGCGATGTCGGAGATCTGATTCCTGATATTCACGGTACACTCGTGAAATGGTCGTACGGGAAAATCCCCACTTCATCGCTACGTAGGAGATGTTGTGCTCCATTGCTCGTGCGCTGACTGTAACACCACGTTCAAACTCACTTAAATCTTGATAACCTGCCAGAATCAGAAACCGATTTAACAACTGCGGCAGACACTTGTCTTATACAGACGTTGTCAACCGCAGAGCCGGATTCTGCCTGTATTTGAATACGCATGCCTTTACCAGTTTCTTTGGCGCTGCAGTGTATTAGACATAGTTCGGCTGTGATTTCGTATGAGGTATCTCGCAGGAACACAAACTCCACACGTTAGTCCAGATAGCTTCCATTTTTTGGAGCAACAATGACAGCTACTCTGACAAATCAGAACCCAAGTATTGTACTTGCTGTTTCTCCTATGAGAAGCAAACCTTTGCAGTTATGTAAGCTGGTTAAAGTGTGTGAATGACGTTCAAAATGCGGCCATGAAAAGTTTTTTTTTTTTTTTTTTTTTTTTTTGTTGTAAGGCAGCATAGTACAGTACTTCAGTCAATGTGGTAAATAGATCACTAATGGTTACAAATTAATAAAGCTAAGAAAGTGTTGCAGCATCCATTTACTTCCGCAAAGTGTTATACTAGTGCCCAAAATTAAAGCAGCAAACTGCTATTTGCCCCCTCCTATGTCTAATTCAAGATACAATCATACATACTGTCAACAGATGCCATTACGATCGTGTTCTACACAGAAGATGTCATTCCGAACAACGGACAACACGCTAGCAACGACTTAAGGGCACCTATCAAGCGGGATAGTGTTAGGTAGTGTTTGCAGGATAGTCCCACATCCACAATTCCTGTGTACACAGTCGCACACGGTGCAGGATGGCACGAAAGAACACCTACAGACTATCTGCTGTGGAAGGCAATAGGAAGAATAGAAGCAAGAGAGTCGCAAATTGACGTGGCCGATGCCTTAATGCCAATCGGTCTGTTGTTTCTCTGATTAGGTGACAGTTTAGAGAGACCGGAACTGTATCCCGGAGACTAGGACAGGGCCGACCATGTGTGACATTAGAAAGAGTTGGCCGTTATTTGGCAGAGAGGGCGCGAAATTACCTTAGTACTGCACTGCAACTGGCATCTTGCCTCCCACCATCCCCTGGACGTGTTGTATCGAGGCAAACGGGGTACAGAGTGCTTCAGCGGAGTGGTCTTTATTGTTGGAGACCTGCTGTCTGTCTACCTCTGACGTGTATTCCCGGAAGGGAACGTCTAGAGTGGAGCCGTCAACATGCCACCTGGACAGTCGAAGGGTGGCCAATGTTCTTTTCACAGATCAGTTCTAATTTGGTCTGGAGAGTGATTCTCGACGGATTGGCATCTGGAGGACACGTGGAACACGACTTCGGGATCCAAACAATGGGAAAGGGACCAATATCGAGGAGGATCCCTGATGATATGTGGGCAGGGATTATGTTCACCACTAGAACACCTCTTCATTAAATTGTACGTGTGAATCAGCAAGATTTAAATGCTGTCAGGTTGCGAGGTGCTGTAAGCCCAGACTTTGTAATAATGGACGATAATGCTGGACCTCATAGAGCATGGGTGGTCGATGTTTTTTTGGAAACGGAAGGTATTGCATGCATGGCGTAGCCTGTCCGCTCTCCCGATTTTAATCCCATGGAGCATGTCTGGGATGCACTAGGGATATGGGTTACATCACGTCAGCACCCACCAACCACTCTCCAAGACTAGTCAGCTGCTGTACATGAAGAATGGGCGTTACTGCTACAACATGAGTTTCATGACATCGTTCACAGCATGTCCCGTAGTTGTCATGCTTATATTGTTATCGGAGGTAGTCACACCGCGTGAGAGGAACATTTTCGTCTACCGATATGCATGTTGCAGATGATTTCTGTATCCTTCACGTTCTTGAGTTTTCAGAAGTACAGTTGAATTTGAAGTGATGTCAGTTACCGTCGATGGTGTAGCGATGGGTGGTGAACTCTACTTACAGGTAGACAATGTGTTTGAATAAACAGGAGCAGCTAATCCCGACGTGTCCTTTTCTGCTTCGTCTAGTTGCTCATTCAGAAGTAACAGTTATTTAGCTTTCAGGCCTCTTTCACACCTGTCACAAAGTTTCCTGAAATCAGAGAGCATGGACTGTCAAACCACCCAGTCAGCATCATCAGCTGATGCCCGGTGTCTTTTCATTTCAGTAAGTTTTTCATGACCATCTTTGGCTTGTATCGGCAGCATATGAAAAAGAGACTCATCAGGTAACTCCGCATAGTAGACGGCAGTAGCCTTCAGTGTGGTATTGTATGGAACTGGGGACCTAGAAACGATGGAGAGGCTTCGTCCCCGCCGTAGCCCTCAGTGGTACACAACCTCACAACAGGCTACAGCAGTCCACTCACCCCACTGCCGCCCCACACCGAACCTAGGGTTACTGTGCGGTTCGGCCCTCGATATATTTTAGTAATTTTTATGTCATTTCGTCAACGATTTCGCTAAATTTTGTAATTCTGCTTTTCAGCAATAAAAGCCGAAGCAAAAATCATTGATAGCACATAATGAGATTGTATTTGTGTTCAGTGCTTCAGCTTACTAGACTACATATTTTGCCATGCAAACATTATAATAACATATTAAAGTATTTATTATAAAAAGCGTATTAAATTCATTTCCATTTCCCATGCAAATGTAGTAAGCGATATTATGAAAAAAATTAGGGGTGTTGGTTCCACTGCGGGGTTTCTGATTGCCAAGATAGCGACCGCACGGCGTCATGACCGACTCGCGCAGGTGTAACTAGAATATTGTCAACTTCGATACATCATGCCAAAACTTCATTCTATAAACAAATTATCTTCTCTCCCAGCCACATTTCATTACACAAAACCACGTCTGTCTATTTGTAATAACACAAGGAAAATTGCTGCTTAAAAAATAGGGTTCAAATGGCTCTGGGCACTATGGGACTTAACACTGTGGTCATCAGTCCCCTAGAACTTAGAACTACTTAAACCTAACTGACCTAAGAACATCACAAACATCCATGCCCGAGGCAGGATTCGAACCTGCGACTGTAGCAGTCGCACGGTTCCGGACTGCGCGCCTAGAACCGCGAGACCACCGCGGCCGGCTGCTGCTTCAAATCTCCGCAATCTGACAAGAACCAACATAAGTTAAACTCATACTTTTTCCCCTCGAAAAATGTGAAGTACTACACAAACCTGCAACGTATTTGTTTATCCACTCTATCAGATAGGATGCTCACCTTTTTTCAGTGGAATATTAGATGTTAGCCTCAATGGAAGGCCGAGTAATTGATAAAATGAATTCTTTTTTGTTGGTTTCCTTTGTTTTCTCACTGCACTGACGTATGATGCAGTAACTATCTTTTTACTCCTGCCGTAGTCATTGTCTTCCCTTGTTCTTCTTATGAGAAGAGTTGTTATTAATATGGTTTAGCGACGTGTCCTTCCTCTGCCACTCAGTTTACACATTGCAGTATTTGCAATGAATTACCTCTGTAGTTTTGTCAAACACGTTAATTACTACTGTTGAATTTTTTTTTCGAGCAAAAATTGTCACTACCAATTAACAGACTTCAGCACACAGCGCGAAGGAAAATCACAAAACATAAGACTGAATGCACCGGCAATCAGAAAAGAGTTCGAACATGCAATACACTGCCAGAGCAAAGAACACGCTGGACGTAGTTGAATGCCTTACTTCCCTAAGCAGGGGCCTGACGGTGTGGCCGAGCGTTTCTATGCCCTTCAGTCTGGAGCCGCGCGACCGCTAGGGTCGCAGGTTCGAATCATGCCTCGGACCTGGTTGTGTGTGATGTCCTTATGTTAGTTAGGTTTAATTAGTTCTAAGTTCTAGAGGACCGATGACCTCCGCTGTTAAGTCCCATAGTGCTCAGAGGCATTTGAACCCTAAACAGGAAATGAAGTTAGCAATACTCGATACGACATAAGAATTCTAGTTACGAGGGTAATCCCAAAAGGAAGGTATCCAATTTTTGTTGTAAATAATTAGACCTGTTTATTTCTACAATGGTTTGCATCAGTTTACAGCTTGAACATGTAGTTAGTTTTCGACATAATCACAATTTCTGTCATTGCATTTTGGTAGACGCTGTGACAGTTTTTATATGCCATGTCATACCAGCTCGCAGCCATGCTGTTCAGAAAGTTATGAACCTCTTCTTTCACCTCGTCGTCGGGGTTGAATCGCTTTCCGGCCAAATGCTCTTTTAACGTAGGCAACTGGTGATAGTCACTGGGCGCCAAGTCAGGACTATAGGGTGGGTGGGTGATTATGTTCCACTGAAACTGTTGCAGGAGAGCAACGGTTTGCCGAGCGATGTGTGGGCGAGCATTGTCATGGAGAATGTGTACGCCCTCGCTCAACATTCCTCTTCTCCGGTTCTGAACTGCCCATTTGAGTTTTTACAGTGTGTCACGGTACCTGTTAGCGATAATTGTGGTCCCAGCGATTCAGCTCCAACGACGAGGTGAAAGAAGAGGTTCATAACTTACTGAACAGCATGGCAGCGAGCTGGTATGACATGGGCGTACAAAAACCGCCACAGCGTCTACACAAATGCATCGACAGAAATGGTGATTATGTCGAAAAGTAGCTAACTGTTCAAGCTGTAAACTGATGTAAACCATTGTAGAAATAAACACTTCCCCACAGTCGTTTAATGAACAAAGTAAGAGCGTATGGACTATCAGACCAGTTGTGTGACTGGATTGAATAGTTCCTAAATAACAGAACGCAGCATGTGATTCTCAGTGGAGAGAAGTCTTCCGAAGTAAGAGTGATTTCAGGTGTACCGCAGCTATTCACAATTTACATAAATGACCTTGTCGATGATATCGAAGTTTCACTGAGGCTTTTTGCGGATGATGCTGTGGTGTATCGAGAGGTTGTAACAATGGAAAATTGTACTGAAATGCAGGAGGATCTGCAGCGAATTGACGCATGGTGCAGGGAATGGCAATTGAATCTCAATGTAGACCAGTGTAATGTGCTGCGAATACATAGATACGTAGATAGATACCTTATCATTTAGTTACAAAATAGCATGTCAGCAACTGGAAGCAGTTAATTCCATAAATTATCTGGGAGTACGCATTAGGAGTGATTTAAAATGGAATGATCATATAAAGTTGATCGTTGGTAAAGCAGGTGCCAGACTGAGATTCATTGGAAGAACCCAAGGAAATGCAATCCGAAAACAAAGGAAGTAGGTTAAAGTACGCTTGTTCGTCCACTGCTTGAATACTGCTCAGCAGTATGGGATCCGTACCAGATAGGGTTGATAGAAGAGATACAGAAGATCCAACGGAGAGCAGCGTGGTTCGTTACAAGATTATTTAGTAATCGCGAAAACGTTACGGAGATGATTGATAAACTCCAATGGAAGACTCTGCAAGAGAGACGCTCCGTAGCGTACGGGCTTTTATTGAAGTTTCGAGAACATACCTTCACTGAAGAGTCAAGCAGTATATGGCTCCTTACTACGTATATCTCGCGAAGAGACCATGAGGATAAAATCAGAGAGATTAGAGCCCACACAGAAACATACCGACAATCCTTCTTTCCACGAACAATACGAGGCTGGAATAGAAGAGAGAACCGATAGAGGTACTCAAGGTATCCCCCGCCACACACCGTCAGGTGGCTTGCGGAGTATGGATGTAGATGTAGATCTCTGTGTACTTAAAAAAAAAAACGACCTTACTTCCGGGATTGCCCTCGTATATCGAACAGATGTAGAATCGACTGTCACCGATATTCGAATTTCATTGCCATAACTCGTATCAGATATCCACCGTGATTTCACACACTGTGGACGATTATTTCTCGATTTTGCTTTTGTGAAAAAAAACAGGTGCGTCTGTGTATAAGTGACGTAGAACGGTACACCAAGTACAACATTGACACGAAATATAGACGTGAATGACGGATGTGGCGGTAAATTTTAAAAAATGTGTGTACGTTAGGCGCAGTACTGTGGATCCGAGTGGTGGGTGGGATGCAGGTGGTTGTTGGTGGGGTTGTTTCAGTGGAGATGTGGCGGCCGGGCAAGGCGGCGGTGGCGTGCCCGGCGTGCGGCATGGAGGCGCCTCCCGTGATACGGCGCGCCCGCACCGACCGCTCCAGGACGCCGCTGGGCGCGCTCTGCGCTGTTGGGTCAGTACCCGCCTAGCAATACACTGCAGCAACACTGTACAGCGGTGCGAAAGTGATCGCCTGCTCAGCCTTATGCTAAATGTTTCTTTATAAAGGTAACTTTCTACAGCTGATAAATATACTACTGCCCATTAAAACTGCTACACCACGAAGATGACGTGCTACAGACGCGAAATTTAACCGCCAGAAAGAAGATGCTGTAATATGCAAATGATTACCTTTTCAGAGCATTCACACAAGGTTGGCGCCAGTGGCGGCACCTACTAAGTGCTGACGTGAGTAAAGTTTCCAACCGATTTCTCATACACAAACAGCAGTTAATCGGCCTTGCCTGGTGAAACGTTGTTGCGATGCCTCGTGTAAAGAGGAGAAATACGTACCATCACGTTTCCGACTTTGATAAAGGTCGGACTGTAGCCTATCGCGATTGCAGTTTGTCGTAACGCGACACTGCTGCTCGCGTTGGCCGAGATCCAATGACTTTTAACAGAATATGTAATCGGTGGGTTCAGGAGGGTAATACGGAACCCCGTGCTGGATCCCAACGGCCTCGTATCACTAGCAGTCGAGATGACAGGCATCTTATCCGCATGGCTGTAACGGTTGATCCAGCCACGTCTCGATCCCTGAGTCAACAGATGGCGACCTTTGCAAGACAACAACCATCTGCACGAACAGTTAGACTACGTTTGCAGCAGCGTGAACTATCAGCTCGGAGACCATGGCTGCGGTTACTCCTGACGCTGCATCACAGACAGGAGCGCCTGCGGTGGTGTACTCAATGACGAACCGGGGTGCACGAATTGCAAAACATCATTTTTTCGGATGAATCCAGGTTCTGTTTACAGCGTCATGATGGTCGCATCCGTGTTCGGCGAAACCGCGGTGAACGCACATTGGAAGCGTCTATTCGTCATCGCCATACTGGCGTATCAGCCGGCGTGATGGTATGGGATACCATTTGTTACACGTCTCGGTCACCTCTTGTTCGCATTGACGGCACTTTGAACAGTCGACGTTACTTTTCATATGTGTTACGAACCGTGGCTCTACCCTTCATTCGAACCCTGTAAAATCCTACATTTCAACAGGATAATACACGATCGCATGTTGCAGGTCCTGTAAGGGTTTTTCTGGATACAGAAAATGTTCGACTGCTGCACTGGCCAGCACATTCTCCAGATCTCTCACCAATGGAAAACGTTTGGTCGATGGTGGCCGAGCAATTGGCTCGTTACAATACGCCATTCACTACTCTTGATGAACTGTGGTATCGTGTTGAAGTTGCATGGGCACCTGTACCTGTATACGCCATCCAAGCTCTGTTTGACTCAATGCCCAGGCGTGTCAAGGCCGTTATTACTTCCAGAGGTGGTGGTTCTGGGTATTTATTTCTTGGGATCTATGCACCCAAATTGCGTGAAAATGTAATCACATGTGAATTCTATTATAATATATTTGTCTAATGAATGCCCGTTTATCATCTGCCTTTCTTCTTGGTGAAGCAATTTTAATGGCCAGTAGTGTATTTGAAAAGCATTTTTGTAACTATCCTCTATACTATCCAACTGTACTCTTTTGATTTCAACAAAAATCATCTCTGGGAGACTAAACAATAACAACAATGGAAAACATATATAGGATACATGGACAAAAAGAACGAAAATTACACAGTGTTTGAAAAATAATGAGCAAATTACAAGGTTTGCCAAAAAAGTAATGCACCGCATTTTTTTTTCCTCACCGAAAACAATGCTACCAATGTGAAACGTTAGGTACTTAATATTTGAAGTCTCCTGAGTGAGTGCTTCAAGTTTCCGTCACTTCCGACGGATAGCGAAGCTGCACGACAGTTTCAAAATGGCGTCAGTAATTTATGTATGTTACGAGCAACGTGCCGTCCTGCCAGGAAGTTTCATACCAGCGCACACTCCGCTGCAGAGTGAAAATCTCATTCTGGAAACATCCCCCAGGCTGTGGCTAAGCCATGTCTCCGCAATATCCTTTCTTTCAGGAGTGCTAGTTCTGCAAGTTTCGCGGGAGAGCTTCTGTAAAGTTTGGAAGGTAGGAGACGGATACTGGCAGAAGTAAAGCTGTGAGTACCGGGCGTGAGTCGTGCTTCGGTGGCTCAGATGGTAGAGCACTTGCCCGCGAAAGGCAAAGGTCCCGAGTTCGAGTCTCGGTCGGGCACACAGTTTTAATCTGCCAGGAAGTTTCATATCAGCGCACACTCCGCTGCAGAGTGAAAATCTCATTCCAGTTCTCATTATGTTCAATAAGGAATGGTTGAAGAAAAAATGCAGTGCATTACTTTCTGGGCAACCCTCGTTCACAACTCCATAGTTATTCTTAAAAAAATTACAAATATGATATTAATTGCAAAATACTCACAAAATATTAAAGTTTCAGCTGAGCTATTACAAATGGGCTGTGTCCACCCGCAGCAGCACGAAGAACACCTAGACAACAGCTAAATTCGTCATAAACTATCGGCCTTTACAGAAGTTAAGGGCTCCTGTTGTTCTGGTGTGCCGGCCTAGGTGGCCTTGCGGTTCTAGGCGTTACAGTCTTGATCACGCGACCGCTACGGTCGCAGGTTTGAATCCTACCTCGGGCATGAATGTGTGTGCTGTCCTTAGGTTAGTTAGGTTTAAGTAGATCTGAGTTCTAGGAGACTGATGACCTTAGAAGTTAAGTCCCATAGTGCTCAGAACCAGCCAGCCAACCTCGTTTATGTTTTGTTGTTGTTGTTTCTTCCAGTGATGATCGTTATAAAAACCGAAACCAGTAAAGAATGAAGTAGAATATGTACGGCTCATGGCTAAAAAAAAAAAAAAAGCTTTTCCTATGCTAAATGCTGCCAATTTTTGGTACTGCCACTAAAACCGTTCGTTGTCTCCTCTTTAATAAGCTCTTTGGATCGAAAAATACTGTTTCCTTACTATACTCTCTTTCAACAGGGTAGACTATACACATTCTTACGCACATTCACGAACAGACACACTACAAGAATTTTCGAATTTCATGTACTGTTCACGCTATTCACCATTAAAGTTCCTTCGAATATCTTCTAATCTGCTTCCTAGCCCACGAATCTTCTTCAGCAAAGCGTCTCTGTTCGCTCTTTAGCTCTCGTGCCTCTGGTATGTCTTCTTTCATCGCATCCTCCGTCCAAGCAGTTCTACAGCACCGCCATTACACATCGACACGACAGAAATTTAAACTCCACGACAGTTCTCTCAAAGCCAGCTTCACGTTGCGCGACATAGATCCTTTTAGGGGAAGAATAGACGTCAAAAGACTAATGTTTGCGTCAAGGGAGAGCACCGCAACTTTCTCGTAGATTTAGAGTACATGATAGTGTCAGTCTCTCATAGTTTTGTTAAAAAGTTTGTCATACACTACTAAGGATGTTTCTCTACGTGTGTCTACTCTCTGTACACACTGTTACAGAAGTACTTTTTGTACAGAAAAAAGAATATGTATGAATAAGAAGTATTCACAAAAATAAACAAACGTTAGATACTCACCCATAACAGTAAAGTAGCTCACAGGCTTGGGAACATATTCAGGAAACACAGACTGAAAATAGCCTGCAGAGTAGAGGACCCAGAAAAAAAACTGGAGCTGTCCGCTGTGGCCGAGCGGTTCTAGGCGTTTCAGACCGGAACCACGTTGCTGCTGCGGTCACAGGTTCAAATCCTGCCTCGGGCACGGATGTGTGTGATATCCTTAGGTTAGTTAGGTGTAAGTAGTCTAAGTCTAGGGGACAGATGACCTCAGATGTTAAGTCGCATAGTGCTTAGAGCTACTTCAACAACAAAAAACTGGACAACAAGCACAAATACAGAAGTACACAATACAAATGGTTATTTATCAGCTCACATATCAAAACTGAATGTCAGTATATGGGAAGCAAACAATAACTGTCTACAACGCACGGAATTGGTGTAGCTGAAGTCAAGACGGACACATTACCGAGCGAGGTGGCGCAGTGGTTAGCACACTGGACTCGCATTCGGGAGGACGACGGTTCAATCCCGTCTCCGGCCAACCTGATTTAGGTTTTCCGTGATTTCCCTAAATCGCTTCAGGCAAATGCCGGGATGGTTCCTTTGAAAGGGCACGGCCGATCTCCTTCCCAATCCTTCCCTAACCCGAGCTTGCGCTCCATCTCTAATGACCTCGTTGTCGACGGGACGTTAAACACTAATCACCACCACCACCACCACCACCACCACGGACACATTGATACTGGACACTTGTGGCTTACTATGCCGGGAAACAGTCTACAGTATAATGTATTTGTTCAATGAATACCCGATTATCATCTGCATTTCTTCTTGGTATAGCAATTTTAATGGCCAGTAGTGTACACTTAACCCAAGTAAACCAGTGTACAGAAAAATAGTGGAGTGCGAAACTTTTCAATTACGTAATGATTTTTCGTGGGTCCTGTACGGAGCCGAAAGTTCGCGAAGTGAGACAGTTAAGCAGACTAGCGTGACATCACAATAGGGTCGAACTTGACGATGAACAGAGTACGGCTCTCAGTGCAACAAATGAGCAGGCGTACGCCGAGAACCGAGGCAGTCAGCGAGGTGTGCGTGGGCGCAGGTGCTGGCCGTTCTGTCTGCTGCCGCTGCTGATGCTGTGCGCGGAGGAGGCGCAGCTGTTCTGCGCGCACTGCTCGCGCTACCTGGGCTCCTACGACCCGCGGACCGGAGAGCCCAGGCCGCTGCGCACGACCGCCTTCCCGCGCAGCACCGCCCCCAGCGCCCCCGCCAAAGCCTCGGCCGACGCCGGGCACCGCGCGTCCGCCGACCAAAGGGCCAAGTCCACCTCGGCGCCCAGCGTCCCCACGCCCCCAGAGGACTAACTCTGTTATTGTCTATGTCTCGTCTCTCGTAATAAAATTCGTCTGTCTGCCGTACCAGGTGCTGTTTCATTTACTCGCCACATGATGCTGCACTAGGTCCACTACAACCTTGTTCAATAATAATAATAATAATAATAATAATAATAATAATAACTGTATTCAACATCAAATAATACAAGGATCACTTTATGAATTTTTCAATTCTCAACAAATGAATGTACATATTTTTCTTGCAGTAAACAGTGATATGACATGGCAGTTTTACAAGTAACTTACTTATGGGTCATGCTTGATATGAAAGTAGGGAGCAGTTCATCTTAGCAGTTAAGATTTATTTTAGGTTAGCTGTTCAAGAAATGGATGCACAAAAACTGTATGATTAAGTGTTTAAACACTACTGGCAATTAAAATTGCTACACTAAGAAGAAATGCAGATGATAAACGGGTATTCATTGAACAAATATATTATACTAGAACTGACATCTGATTACATTTTCACGCAATGTCGGTGCATAGATCCTGAGAAATCAGTACCCAGAACAACCACCTCTGGCCGTAATAAAGGCCTTGAAACGCCTGGGTATTGAGTCAAATACAGCTTGGATGGCGTGGACAGGTACAGCTGCACATGAAGCTTCAACACAATACCACAGTTCATCAAGAGTAGTAACTGGCGTATTGTGACGAGTCAGGTGCTCGGCGACCATTGCCCAGACGTTTTCAGTTGGTGAGAGATGTGGAGAATGTGCTGGCCAGGGCAGCAGTCGGACATTTTCTGTATCCAGAAAGGCCCGTTCAAGACCTGCCACATGTGGTCGTGCATTATCCGGCTGAAATGTAGGGTTTCGCAGGGATCGAATGAAGGGTAGAGCCACGGGTCGTAACACAACTGAAATGTAATGTCCACTGTTTATTAAGTGCCGTCAATGCGAACAAGAAGTGACAGACACATGTAACCAATAGCACCCCATACTATCACGCCAGGTGATACGCCAGTATGGCGATGACGACTACACGCTTCCAAAGTGCGTTCACCACGATATCTCCAAACACGAATGCGACCATCATAATGCTCTAAACAGAACCTGGATTCATCCGAAAAAATGTTGTTTTGTCATCCGTGCACCCAGGTCTCCTGTCTGTGACGCAGCGACAAGGGTAACCGCAGCTATGGTCTCCCAGCTCATAGTCCATGCTGCTGCAAACGTCGTCTAACTGTTCTTGCAGATGGTTGTTGTCTTGCAAACGTCCCCATCTGTTGACTCAAGGATCGAGACGTGGCTGCACGATCCGTTACAGCCATGCGGATAATATGCCTGCCATCTCGACTGCTAGTGATACGAGGCCGTTTGGATCCAGCACGGCGTTCCGTATTACCCTCCTGAACCCACCGATTCCATATTCTGCTAACAGTCATTGGATCTCGACCAACGCGAGCAGCAATGTCATGATACGGTAAACCGCAATCACTATAGGCTACAATACGACCTTTATCAAAGTCGGAAACGTGGTGGTACGCATTTCTCCTCGTTACACGAGGCATTACAACAACGTTTCACCAGGCAACGCCGGTCAACTGCTATTTGTGTGTGAGAAATCGGTTGGAAACTTTCCTCATGTCAGCACGTTGTAGGTGCCGCCACCGTCGCCAACTTTGTGTGATTCTCTGGAAACCTAATCATTTGCATATAACAGCATCTTCTTCGTGTCGGTTAAATTTCGTGTCTGTAGCGCATCTTCATGGTGTAGCAATTTTAATGGCCAGTAGTGTATTAAAGGATACTATACATACCACGTAGCTATAATTCAACTGGCGGTGGTACAAGTGGTGCAGTGCGAGCTGTGTACGTTGCAGAACGCTGAAACATCGGAAGTATGTTTACTGATCGGTGCGGTCTCAAATTATTCTGAAAAAAGAAATGTTCCACTTACTGCTACCAGATGGAAAATACGGCGTCGTAAGCAGTCAGAATATCAGATGTTCCCTGTTTTGGCGTGAGTGTGCTGTTTGTCACTTGGTGACACTTGTGATTTCTTTTGAGAAGTGATTCTCGATGTAAAGGGGCAAGATTGCTCATGTTTTCCGTACGAAATAGGGTGCAGTGCTGGTACTGTTATATCAGAACGGCAGCAATAGCAGCGCTGCATTGCGGGAATATCGCCGACAGAAACAGCTGAGAAGAGGCCCAATGTCAAGAAATGAGCCACAGAAAATGACCGAGATATTTTAACAAACGCGTGAAATAGGTGGTGCACCAGAGAGGGGAAGACAGCCCATTCCAGTGGCAAGTGACGATGATGATTTATGGTGGAGGGCGCTAAACAGCTAGGTCATCAACGCCCTTACATTGTTATACTGAAGATGATATTCATAATCTATGGAAGGAGACCAATAAACCGGAAAACCACGCTTGATGATTTATCATCATCAAACGAAGCCCCACAGTCCACCGACCCCCCAAAGATTATGAAAATCTTCCAACGTAAAGCAACAAACACCAGGAAGGTGAGGTTCAGAAAAGCCCATAATAAAACCCCATCGAGACACAGAGGGACAACTAAATGAAATCATGGAGAAAATACCTGTATAGATGCTGTTAAGAAAGAGACAAACAAGCGTGGCTGGATGACGACTTAGAAATAATACATGACCCAGCCACTCTGTGACACATTAAGGTTGCACACCATGTATTTTGGGAAGAATTTCGGACACCGCAGAAAATTTCAAGACACGAACAGCACTTGCCTCGTTATCAGTTAAAATAGAGGGAAGATCCTGTGGGAGACCCAGTTCAACACTCAGGTCGTCATATAAAACGCACTCACTTAAAATATGTCGTACTGACAGCTGTGTACCGCATGTCTGACATACTGGTGGCTCCTCCCGACGTAATAAGAAGCTGTGTGTCAATGAACAATGTCACACTCTAAGCAGAGTAAGGGCTACTCCTTCACACTGTCGCGAGCGGAAGGAGGTGATCCGTAGTCGCACTGAAGTCTTTATGGAACGTAGTTTATTGTCTCTCACCTCCAGCGACAAGGATTCCCATCAACACATGGCCTTCCTGGCCTCAAATGAAGTGACAGCCCGCAGAGGGACTGAACAGCTGGCAGGAGGAGGAAGGGAGCAAGCCGCCTTAGCAGCAGCATCAGCGAGTTCATTTCCCTGGATGCCTATGTGCCCTGGCAGTTGATGACGAAGTTGCCAAACAACAGTTCAATCAAGAGATTCTGTGGTGCATTTTACAAGGGTAATCCTTCAAGATTCAGAACTGTCACCAAATGAAGCCCTATGAGAGGCTACAATGCCGATACACTGCCCTTCGTTTTTTGGCAAGCATAGAAATCGATTACATGTGGATGGGGTATTATTTGGACAGACGAGGCGCGCTTTACTCTGCAGGGTGCCATCAGTGTTCAGAACTGAGGCATATGGGGTTCTTCTTCGACACATGCTGCGCAGGGATACCCACAGCACTCAGCTTACGTGGCTGTGTGGTGTGGTTTCAGAAGCTCCTTCATTCTCGGTCCATTTTTCTTCGAGATGATGACGCCTCGCGGGCCTGTTAGGAGTACCGTGACACCTGCACATTATAAAACTGTCTCAACAACGCTATGTTCATGCAAGATGTGGCGACCCACATATCGTTTGCCAGATCAGAGATTCACTTTGAGAAACCTTCACTAGAGGCCGCATCACCCCTAAGCAATTTCAAGATGTGTGGCGTTCCAGATCCCTTGACCTAAATCCACGTGACTTATGGCTGTGGGGATGTCTATCAGGAATGTCTCTGAACTCTTCGTGATCTGAAGGATAACGTCCTGTGATGAGTACAACCCGCACTGGGCTCTTGGAACACAATCAATTTAATTACGAGGGCAATACCAAAAGTTAGGTCTCCTATTTCTTTATAAGTACGGAACTCTGTGTGGCAGTTGGTCACACTGTACTGAAGAGTGCTTCCCGCGCTGTGTGTAAACATGCGTACGTCGCGCTGAGGCGCTCAGTCTTGGCTTGGCAGCTTTTGAGAAGGGAGGTCCCGCTGGATGTTACTGCCAAATGCGAATTGCGCGCAGTTATTCGATTTTTGAGCGCAAAGGGCACTGCGCCGATTGAAACCCATCGTCAATTCACGGAAATGTATGGCGAGTCGTACATGGATCTCAAAAATGTTCGCAAGTGGTTTAGAGAGTCTGCAGCTGGTCAGACCGAAATTCACAACGAACAAAGGAGAGGGAGGCCGTAAATTTCTGAGGAGACAGTGTTGAAGGTTGAGCAAAGCATGCGTGAAGATCGGTGGACCACCCTGGATGATCTCTGCTCGTTGGTGCCTGAGGTTTCCCGAAGCGCCGCTCACAGAATTTTAACGGAAACGTTGAACTACCGGAAGGTGTGAGCAAGATGGGTGCCATGGATGTTGACTGAGGACCACATGCGACAACGAGTTGATGCTTCGCGATCATTTCTTCACGGCCATGCAGCCGAACAGGACAACTTTCTGGAATCAACTGTCACGGGTGACGAAACCTGGGCATACCACTTTACACCTGAAACCAAGCAACAATCACGCCAGTTCATAACTTTCTAAACAATATGGCGGTGAGCTGGTATGACATGGGCATACAAAAACTGCCACAGCGTCTACAAAAATTCATCGGCAGAAATGGTGATTATGTCGAAAACTAGCTAGTTGTTCAAGCTGTAAACTGATGTAAACCATTGAAGAAATAAACAGGTCTATGCACTTATAAAAAAGTAGGAGACCTTACTTTTGGGATTACCCTCGTATAACCACCCAGTACATAATGAAGCCTATAAAAAATTGTGATTATGCTGTGCGAAGCAAAGACAGTCCCTAGTGAGTGCTGTGGGTTGATAATATTCTTTTTGGTCTGGCTTTAAAATTTGCGATGGGGAGATATATGACTGAATTCGATAATGTATTGAGAAGCCCCAGTCCTGCATGCAGCAAAGTTCTTTGATAAAGTGAATTCCTGTGGTATATGAGATAAAACTGATCTTTGTTTCTGGTGTTCTTTTTGTGCAGGTCAGAGTTTACATCACAAGTGTTGGGACCCTCATGACTGGTATAGAAATATACGTATTTATAACAGCTAATATCGCAGCTTTAGGAAGTAGGTCACGACAGGAGTGTCTTGGTTTTGCACTACAAACTGTACTTAGAGGCTCCTCTTGTTCCTTTAAAAGCTTGTAAATGTTTAAGTTGTAGCACCCATTGCTTCTATTCAGTGGTTTATACAGAAAGACATCAATGCATGACAAGTGGTCTTTAGTTCACAGTTGTCAATGCAGTATTTGCTGTGCTTATTGATTGTGAATACACTTTCAGCCAGTTTGCTTGTCAGAGAGTGAACATGAATACCCTATCGAAGTGTATGTTGTACTGCTATTCCCAGGAACTCGCATAGTTTCCTTGAACAGAAATATCAGTTCCAATGCACAACTGAATTTCAAAATCTGTCGTGTGCGTTAAAATCCATGATTGCTGTTTTCTTGGTGCTGACATTACGGCGACTTTCATTGAAGTACTAAATTATTTCATTTGTAATACAGTTGCACAATATTTGTAATTGATCATAATCCTTATGCTTGCACATAGTAGCTGTATCATCAGCAGGCAGAACTGTCTTTTTAATTTGGGGAGTAGTGTTTTATGTCATTTACGTATATCAGGTACCGAGCCCTGGTGTACCCCACATGTCAGTAATGCTAGATCTATGAATGCTACACGCTGTTCTTAATAGCACAAACTCGATGATGACGGTTGTTACGTTCCGAGGACCTTTCACACTGAGCGCATGGTGTTCATGGACCCGCACGTGGCTTCCTCTAAAGCGTGCGGCACAGTAGAACACAGTGTGCCACTGCAAGTGCAGCTTTCACTGAACTGTACCACTGTGCAAGAAGGAAAATGAAAAACCGTTGACAATGGGCAACTCCAGTGTTAAACAGTAGGTTAATGCACGGCCCAATCGATTTTTTCTGTGTTCTGCTTGCAGATAACAATAGACGGTTCCAAAATTTTTGTCGAAAGTCATTCTGGGACTTCCAACAATTGTTGGTTGTGACCGAATCTGTAGTACTGAAGGACGCAAATCACAGGAATTCCCTATCTTGCAAAGAATCGTTTGAAGTACTTCTGTGCGTTTCGGTAGCTGAAGATTCCGTTCACGAATTTTATGTATCACTTCTAAATATCCGAACAAAGTAAAACAGCTACTGTAAGTAAGGTTTGCACAGCTTTCACAAATGTCTTGACCCCCTCTGTAGTTTCACTACCTTATATAAAACTGTTATTTACAAGGAATTGTAATTAAATACTTAATCTGTTGCCAGAAGAGCTCACCTGTGACCATAGTATAATATGTTAAAGGAATGATTTGTGTTCAGATTAACATCGGGACAAACATGTATTTTGTAAATTTGGTTTTGTTACTCGTTACAAAAATATACATATAATATTTTCTTTGAATGTACAACAATGATCAGTCACGACGTTACTAAGAAGATTATGAATTAACTCAGGTCCTAATCTTCAATTATCTTGGGAAGTTTTTAAGACATCCGTACAAAAAAATCATACTTCGGATACAGAAGTATTCACAGAAAAATTATACACTGAACTGATGTGGTTGTAGCCGAGTTGGTGGCTGACACAAAAAAAACTGTTTTCTAGTTGAGGGAGTAACAATGTGGTTGGATACACACAGTATTACTGTTTCAGAGGGAAAATGGTTAGTTGTTCAGTTTTCAAACCATCTACACCATTCAGTTGACTGTATAGGAGTAAAAGTGATACATTGCTTCCAGTCAAAACCAAAGTGGTCTTCCTGAGAAAGAGATTCAATTCATGTTCCGAGTGGATTGGTGATACTGGCAACATATGGAATAGAACAGAACCACCAACAAATTTTATGAAACAGCGGATTGCACTTGTCAGGGAGATCATCCACCTATGCTTTTAGCTATACATGCAAAACTCATATTCGATCTGCAATGAATTAGAGAAACTTCCTATATGACAACTGATCTAAAAGATGTCTTGATAAATTCGACGTATGTAACTATCTTGCTTCCCATTTTCCTTTGGATTGATGGATTCTACTTCCACGAACGCCCTACTAACTGAAGCGCACGGAATTCCTTTAAGAACTCAGAAGTGTTTCACTACAGAATTTTCTACTAAAGAAAATGCAGAAACACAAAGCAAGCTGCAAAAATTCTGCAGCATTTTTTCCATCTGCTTACATGCACCACCCCAGATACTGTCTATATTCTGAACGATTTAAACTTGTAAATGCAGAGGATTATGAAGTACACTCAGACATTTACCTTAAATAATTACTGTTGGTATTCTTTCTGGATATTCACTGCATATTCATTAATCAGCGTTTGTGTTCACTACAGCAATTTAGAAATGGTCCAACGTCTCATAGAACTACCAAGTTGTAAATAAAACATGTTTCCTCAAATGCGATAGAAATACTCGCAAAAATGGATCTAAAAGCAAATTCCAGAACTAGGTAGCTCATGCATATCCATGTCCGAAATAGAAACAGGAAAGGCAATATTGTTTACTCAGCTTTACTGTGATCTCCACTGCAGAAATTGTTTCAAGAGGCTTTCCTGTACATAAGAAAAACTGGGCACCAAAAAAAAAAAAAAAAAAACTGCGTCGTACCCAAATAAGTCATTCATTCAGAAGATTATGCGAAATGCAATAAAGAAACCAACAAAAACATCGGGAATAACTTAAATAACTATCGGAAACCGGGTGAAGGAATTTTCCGATTCCACTATGGAATACTCTACAACAAACGTATTGATCATTTAGTATTTTGTCACTTCATTTATCCATTGATCGATTTTACCCCGTCGATCACGAAAACGATTGAAATATGTTAGGAAGGATGTAAGCTTCCTCTCATTTACTTATATGTATGAAATACTGAATATTCTTTTTTTCAAAAACTTTATCCTCTTTGTAAAGTGTGCTTTAGTCATCGTATTCCACTGCTGAGCAAAGCTGACTGTTGGTTGGCCCTGTGTTACACATTTCACTTGAACAGTGTCGTGAAACGAAACATAAATCTAAACGAAATGCTAAATTTGAATCATGAAAATGAATCTAATCAAATGCCAAAAGAAAATGATTGTGTCCTCAGTGAAAACTATTTAACTGACTCTCGCTACTGAATCTCATTATGAAAGTTACCTAACATGAAGTGCAATGTCTGACTTGAAATATCTACGAAATAAATTACTGATCAACACGGAAGAAAATGACGATTTAATATTACCTTCAGTTTTCACGGTAAGTTATTCTGCCTACTCAGTAGAATAGCTGAAAATTCTGACTATGTACTATTTACTTACAAAGTGCAAAATGAGATCTCCCTCGGAAGAAAAAAGGAACTTACCTTTCATTCAGCTTGATATTTTGTGTCTGTTCTCGAAAACAAATAGAAATCAGAAAATGCAGCAACTAAAGAAAAGTACTCTACTCTACATTTTTCTTTGCTCGTCAGAAAAAAAAATCTGTTGGTGCGTGCGGCGTAAGGTGCAATGCACACACAACAAAATATTTAAAATCTTACTAAGAATAACGGAGAATGGTTTTACTTTTAGAAAATGCGTTCTTGAATGGTTAAACTCTGATTATTGCCAAAAAGACTGTACAACGTAAGAAGACTAACAGTTAAGAATTTCTCTCATTACAAAAACTACAGACATCTCAACCAACTGCGTGATTTTTAACATAGTTTAAAAAAACAGATCAAATTAACACAAATCATGAATATTATTAGTTATCTAAGGCAAAAAAACATTTCCTTCAATTGATAGTTCTGACAAACAAGCATTTCATTCTCGTGCATATATGGGTTAGCTCGAAATATTCTTCCATAAATCTTCTCCATTGGTACAATCAATAAAATAGAAACAAGTTTTCATCTCCATAATAAAGTATCCCGGACAGTTCCGCCCAGATTCACAAATAACAGATCTCATTTTCGGAGCACTCAACTACCCACTGCCATGCCTCAATTAAGAATGCCCCGGCGCTCCACAACTGGCTTACTAGACAGTTAACCATAAACAAATTTAAACACAGAGTCAAGGACCTTATTTACTATTCTTGCAATGTGCTCATTCAACTTTGTCCCAATGCTGTAAAGATGAATCATTTACAATAGCATAAAACTTATGAGAACATTACGTTTTTTCTACTCATCTGCTCATGTGCATTACCTGATATTTTTCTATATCTAGAGCAAGCTTCCATTCATCACACCAAATAGAAATGTTGTCTGCTTTCTCTTGTATCCTCCTACAGTGAGTGAACACGAAACTTTCCACTACACCACAGCGTCACCAGAAAAGAGTCGCAGAGCATCACTAGCATCGTTTGTGTATATAGGGAACAACAACGGCCCTATCGCACATCCTTGGGGTTCTCCTGACGATATACTTGTCGTGCTGAACACTTTCCATCCCGGCGATGTACTGGGGAGACTTCGAGCCAGTCACATATGTGGGAAACTACGCTCAGACCTTCGATAACAGTCTGCAGTGGGGTACTGTCTCAAACACTTTCCAGAAGTCTAGGAATGTGGAACCTGCCTGTTGCCCTTCATCCGTGGCTTGCAGGATACCATGAGATAAAATGAAAAACTGAGTTCCTCGTCAGTGGTGCTTCCTATTGCTGGTTTGCAGACAGAAGCTTTAGTGTCTCAAGGAAATTTATTATATTCGAACCTATTACAACATGGGACAAAGTGTGATCAGTGGTGATCATTGTCGCCATTGTAGCGTTCATGAGCCAGTGGAGCAGTACACTACGATTGATGTGTCAAGAACAATGCAACTTTATTCCGTCTAATAAACAAAATAAAATAATTTCTTAGAACGACAATTGGCACCACCCAGTTCAGCCTAATGGTTGATCACTGAAATTTTTCAGCAGGTAACCACTGAAGGCACAGAAATGTACTAGTGGGAATCAGTGACATGGAGCAGGGAAGTTCTTACGTGGAGAAAGCCCATGGTGACCGTTTCTTGATAGGTGGAGAGCTTGGAGACGAATCAGAGACGAATTCCTGAGAACTGGTGAGCTGTGGTTAACTCCAATTGATGGACCACTAGATGCGGCCAGCATGGAGCACAGAGGGCACTCAGCAACATTGTGCCCGGAGTGCAGCATGCAGTCAGTGAGAGAACTCTTATTGAGGAATGACTAGGCATGATTAGAGAAAAGTCTGGAGTGTGAACCCCCCTGCACAGCGATCAGGTGGCGGCGACCTGAAGTCATCTGGTGGAAGAATGCAAGTGGAAGTATATGACTCGGGGAACAGAGGTGATGCAGTGTTAGTAGTCCTTTTTGTAACGATGCTTATGCATGTGGCGGCAAGGCTGGCGCTACATGGTACCTAGTACCAAGGCGGTTGGTGGAGATTTGGCTGTAAAAAAAAAAAGAAAAAAAAGAGAAAAAAACAGGCGTATTTGTGTGCTGCTATGGACTGTTGTCGTCTGAACTCCAGAGTAAGTGTTGTTAGTGTGTCAGGGTTCAGCAGCTCACGGAATACAGCCTCATGGTTGGTGGCTGTGTCTCCAGGGCATACAACATTCTTCACATCCTGAGGGAAAAGACGTGAATACCAAAGGGAGGAGTTGCCCAGAGCCGGAAGGAGGTCACTGTGACGGGCGCTCACGATGGTGGAGGCCTGAACTACAGAGCAGTAACTGAAGGCAGGTGGCCGGAAAGTGGTCATGACAAATGGGGCTATGTCAGACGAGAGTAGGTAAGAGCATACCAGAAAAAGGAAGACGTGCACACTCATCATTTTGGAAAGTCGATCGAGCCACCGAAGGTGCTGATGGAGGCCGGACCAAACGTGGGCTGGGGCTGTGAGTTCACAAATAGAGGGCCAGGGAAGTCCTGCTGATGGCGTGAATGGTGTGTCCAGATGAGGAACAGCTGCAGCTCTGTGTAACATAAGGGGACCCAGGAACATATGCAGTGCCACTGCCATGAGGAACTGTGGAGAGACGACCAAGCAGGGGCGAGGCACGGTAAGGCTTGAATTAGTCCATAAGTAGATACAGGATAGGGTAACTCTGGGTTAAGGAACTGAAGAAGGCGATAGGGACGAGCACCATAAAAACTGAGGAGAAAACAAAAAGATACAGCAGTGACTGAAAGTACACATGTGCAATGAAAAAATATCTACAACACTCCAAAGTACAGCACAGTTACGGAGGGCTACTCTGGGCAGGCACAAACGCACAAAAAGTCTGAGAGTCTGGATGGTAGTTGTTGTGGAGACGTAATCTCTAAGTCAAGTCTCTTCGTTGCTATCCTAGTGGTGGGGACGAGTGCGCTATCTTCGATCCTAGGTGTTACTGACTATGACTAAACTACGCAAGCATCAATTCTAGTCGTCACTGCTGCGACGGATAAGTGCGAAAGAATGCTGATTTTCGTCACTATTGCAGTGTTTGATACCAAGGGAAAAAAATTCTACGATTGATGTGTCCAGGTAGCCAAGAAAAAAAGGAGCTTTACTGAGACTAACAAATAAAAATACAATAACTCTTTCTTGGAAACACAATCGTCACTACTCGGTTCAGCCTGATGGTTAGTCGCTGATGCATTGGAATTGAAACGTCCCCTTAGAAAAATTTATACACGACTGTGCTTAAGCTGACACACAATATATTTAGCGCAACGCAATCTGACTTCCAAAAATCCCTACGAAAGAATGGCCCTGATTAACATTAACCTATACGTTTCACAAATCACTTACCTCACAACAATCTTCGTTACTCAAGCTACTGCAATACAGCGAGTGCCACTACTGCCAGCTAAATAAAAGATTCAAACTACTGAAGGCACTAACTACTGATAGCTATAGTTAGCAAATGAAAGATTTTAATACAGAACAGACAATGTATTTACCTTAATAGTCGTAATATATATGATAGTTCATGACATCCAGTCTTACAAATTACAAAACTCCGCCATCTCTCTCCCCACGCCCACCACTGCTGGCGGCTCACCTCCAACTGCGCAACGCTACGCGCTGTTAGCATCCAGCTGCCGCAGCTCAACACTACAATGCCAGACAACAATGCAAACTAAACACAGACTGCGCACAGCACAGCCAGTGATTTTCATACAGAGCGCTACGTGGCGGCGGCGTTACCAATAAAAAATCCTAAACAGCCTACTTACATAGCCCCCATGTTCCCCACAAAAAATTTTACAAATTGTTTTGAGCACTGGCCAATAATGATTTGATAAAATTTTTCATAATTACTAAAACAAAGATATCAAATGCACACACTTATTGATACAATGTTGGTCAGAAGCTAAACTTCTCTCACAGTCCATAAAGATAGTCCTGATCATTCATCATAGCAAAATTGCAGTGTTTTTTTAAAAGTCTGAGCAATAAAAGAAATTGCACTTGGAAGTAGTGGATTTCTAAGCAGTCTTGAAGAAGTAGTGTTGTCCTTCCAACGAAAGACAGTGCTGACTCTTGACATGCAGACAGGTAATAGGCCACAGCAGAGTTAGTCGACGTTGAAGACTATCGGTAGGTAGGTCATCACAGAGCAGACCCACTGTAGTCCTGGTAGAGATTACAATTGGTGGGCCACCAGAGGTGCAGACCCACTGCAGTCCATGTAGAAATAATGGTATTGGTGGGTCATCAAAGGTGTAAACCCACTGTAGTCCTTGTACAGATGGCCAGCAGCCGTCTGTTTGACTGTGCAGGCGCACAATCACCATTGAAGAGTCTTGTGGATAATATAGCAAGTCCATAACCACCACTTGTGCACTCACAAAAATTGTTTTTGAAATGTCCTTACAACCAGCAATGCTGTTAGCCAGTCCCTTACTGAATTATTAACACATGTGCAAACACTATAAGCCCCCTACTTCTCACATATTGTCCATATACCATGACCAACAGAAATGCGTGCAGTGAAATGTAATTTACAAGTTACTTAATCTGATGAACTGGTGTCAATTACAATTTTATAACATCAGAATACAATAACAAAGGTACAAAATACTTCTTTAAAGAACATAACAATACAGATAAAATTTGTAGTAGTACAGGTTTTACAAAAGAATCGAAATAACAAATACATCAGTGTTACAAAAATTACGACATAAGTACATACATAAAAGACCAGAAAATTTTTGAAACATCAACTTCACACATGAGCATTAGAAAAAACAGAATAAATTATGTGTAAACATGTTTACAAAAGTAAATAACATGTTATTAATGCAAGTTATATTTGAGGATAACAGTATTCCTCATCATAGTGAATGTAGCTTAGTATTAGAAGAGAAAAAATTCTATTAAACAGTACACAGAGACAGGAAGAAAATAAATACACAAGGGCACACAAACACATAGTGGGATAACACAAAAGGAAAGGACAGGGTTTTCGTTTTTACTGTAACATTTGGTACTGCAGTCCAACCCAAAACTGCAGTCCATAGATCTTTCATCTTATTTCAACATTTGTTTCCACCTAAAAAATCCTATCCAAGCATGCTTTCTGTATTCTGTTCACATCCTCTTTCGAAAATAGTTTTTCTCCACTGTACACTACTTTTTTGGCCAAGCTTCTCAATGCTTTTCTTTCAATTCATCATAGTTAGTTTCTTATATAGTCTACCCCCTCTTAAGCTAACTTAAACCTACTGAGCTCAGATGCTTAACTAAGGGACGAGGCAATGCAGCAGCACAAAACAATTAATACAAACAGCAATGAAAAAAAGGTGCAGGGAAGCAAAGCAAGCAGCAATAAATGTAATAACTTATATTTAAACATGACAAACCCACAAGCAGAAAAAAATAGTACACTGAAGACAACAACGCAGATAAGGGAAATGTATATTCACATCTTAATGTCTATGTAATTAAAGTGGTGGACCACAACTTATTCTATGAAATAAATTACCAAGTACTTGAAAAGAAAAGTATGTATGCAGTTCCTGTTACTAGTCCCTTCTTATTGTTCTTTCCTTTCCAAGTGCTCCTTTTTTTTGAAGAATGTGGATCATAAAATTATTATTTATCAGATCTGTTGACAGAAAGTTTTCACATTAGCAAATGCATTTACTTTTATTTTATAAAACCAATGCTGCAGCACAGCTGGAAAACAGATATCAAATGAAATAAGCATTTATGTAAAAAGCATAAAAATATCATTCAATAGTGATGTGGCATTTCATAAGTTATTAGAAATTCTCTCAATTCTTATAGAAAGACACTTGTCATTATCAGGTGTGCAGATGTAAGAAAGTATCTTTCCAAGTAATGAGCGTGTCGTTTTTGCGATGCTTTCTACAAAGGAATGTCAATAGCGAGGATAACGGCCTCTTTCTTTTTTCTCCACCTGTGCCTCTGACCAGCACACACTAATGGCTTTCTCTTGTCAGGTGGTTGTCACGCAGCTGGGTGCCCACGACGCATTACATGCAGGTGGACACTTAACTGTCTTGTCGAAATATATACGACACCAGTTTCCACTACAGTGGCAGTCTCATATAAAAATATTTTCACAGGTTGAGAATTTGCGTTACAAATGTGTAGAAACAAAATCCTATAAATATAACAGTGTCCAAAAATTTTCGTCGGCATTATAATACATTCACGCATTTATATACATTTCATAACTCTTAAAGTACAATTCTTGGTTTCCAACAACCTTTTTCACAAACCAGAGACCCTAACCTCTACTCATTATTTCTTACCTTATTCGTCGACACTTCTTCAATATTCCATCATAACAGATAAGTAGCATAATCAAATAACTCATATAGCATCAGCTTATTGATCATAAACATACCGCAACAGCGTAATACACATCGTCATCATAACATCATAATACCTCAGTCAAATTCTCAAAATCGTCGTAGCTTCCTCCAATAACTTCAAAACCTAAAAAAAATTCTCTGCTCATGTCAAAAGTGTCATCTACCTCAAACGTATTTTAAAAATCATGATCCAGTACCAAATACGTCAGTCAAAGCTCTCATAATATCACAATGGTTCCGAAAAAATATGAACTGTTCACAAAGTACAGACAAAATACAATTTCATAAGTGTGAATTTATCCAACTGTGCAATTACGTAAACATCTGTCACCGATGTAGTAAAATAAATATTTGTGTCTCTCAGTTAAATGATCAGATAGCTGTGTAATTTATGTGTTAGAGAAATATGGTACTGATGTGTAAAGTTGTATAAGCAAATACCATATTAGCTAGGGCTCCTTGTGCTTGCCATACACATGGTACACAAAGTAAGCGTGTACCCCCCTGAGGATTAATGTAATTATATCCTCAGGTGTTACAGATTACAGCAATGGAATGAAATGAATTACAGAAAACCTTTGTATCATTGTATTTCAAATATCTTTAAAAATAAATGTTTTAAGTACAAAATTAATCACTCAAATACGTGTACTGTAGCGATAAACTGTGCATCTTGTTGTAAGATAATTATGTGGAAGTGTCGTAGTTATCGTCCTCTGTAAGCAAAGTTCTGCTGAAGTCGATGTAGTTACCTCGTAATAAACAAAGTGAGTTGCTTTGCATATAACTATCTTAGTTATTACGCTTATTGCCGTGATGAAGAAAGTACTGTGCTGTAACGTATTGCTGTGCTATGGAAAAGGTTGTCTAATTGTAGCTATACCACAAAAGTTACCACTAAAACATGTTTTACTTTCCAGAATAATTCAGAAAAACTGTGCAGATATAAAACAGATACATCGCATAAGCACAATGTAAACTGTGTCACACATTAGTAGCGTTGTGATATAATCGTGTAGCTATCAAAGAAACCAAACGCTAAGTCATCTTTAATCTCACAGAAAGTACTTAAAATAAAGAATGTCTTTTCAACTAAACGAAAATGTTGCATTAAAACCTCATTAACAGTATATGTTCTAAGTATGTAAGCCTTATAGTCGTTACGTAATCGTGCAACTAACAAGCAAGAATGTACAAATAACAACACTGTGTCATCTGTTCACTATAACAATGCATTCGTAATTTCTGTTTATAAATGTTCCCTAGGTTCTAGACTGTATAGTTAACTTCAAAACTTTGTTGCATGTTAACAGTTTCTCAGTGTGACAAAGCATACTAGAAATGTGAAGTGAAATGTTTTATGGCAAAGACAAAGTTAAAAAGCAGATTATCTTTCAATAAACGGGTTTACAAGTGAAACGTGGTGTAAACCTTTACTCTTCCTCAGTATGCAGCAAATCAACTTGAAGTCAATCATCATCTGGTATACGGCAGTAAAGAACACTGGAATATTGCTCAAGGTTAGCTTATGTTATTTTTCTCTGAGCCAGCCGGCGCACGCGGCTGCCTGCGGTGCGAGTCATTGTCTGTTTCTTTGGTGGCGCGCGTCGTTATTGGGATTAGGAGACCTAACTTCTACAAATTCGCCTTGCCAAGAGGGCCCTGCTCTGTTTGAATCCCGCCAGTTCTGCTGCAATTCAGGTCTGTCGTTACAGTAACAGTACACAGAGACAGGAAGAAAATAAATACACAAGGGTACACAAACACATAGTGGGATAACACAAAAGGAAAGGACAGGGTTTTCGTTTTTACTGTAACATTTGGTACTGCAGTCCAACCCAAAACTGCAGTCCATAGATCTTTCGTCTTATTTCAACATTTGTTTCCACCTAAAAAATCCTATCCAAGCATGCTTTCTGTATTCTGTTCACATCCTCTTTCGAAAATAGTTTTTCTCCACTGTACACTACTTTTTTGGCCAAGCTTCTCAATGCTTTTCTTTCAATTCATCATAGTTAGTTTCTTATATAGTCTACCCCCTCTTAAGCTAACTTAAACCTACTGAGCTCAGATGCTTAACTAAGGGACGAGGCAATGCAGCAGCACAAAACAATTAATACAAACAGCAATGAGAAAAAGGTGCAGGGAAGCAAAGCAAGCAGCAATAAATGTAATAACTTATATTTAAACATGACAAACCCACAAGCAGAAAAAAAATAGTACACTGAAGACAACAACGCAGATAAGGGAAATGTATATTCACATCTTAATGTCTATGTAATTAAAGTGGTGGACCACAACTTATTCTATGAAATAAATTACCAAGTACTTGAAAAGAAAATTATGTATGCAGTTCCTGTTACTAGTCCCTTGTTATTGTTCTTTCCTTTCCAAGTGCTCCTTTTTTTTTTATGAATGTGGATCATAAAATTATTATTTAACAGATCTGTTGACAGAAAGTTTTCACATTAGCAAATGCATTTACTTTTATTTTATAAAACCAATGCTGCAACACAGCTGGAAAACAGATATCAAATGAAATAAGCATTTATGTAAAAAGCATAAAAATATCATTCAATAGTGATGTGGCATTTCATAAGTTATTAGAAATTCTCTCAATTCTTATAGAAAGACACTTGTCATTATCAGGTGTGCAGATGTAAGAAAGTATCTTTCCAAGTAATGAGCGTGTCGTTTTTGCGATGCTTTCTACAAAGGAATGTCAATAGCGAGGATAACGGCCTCTTTCTTTTTTCTCCACCTGTGCCTCTGACCAGCACACACTAATGGCTTTCTCTTGTCAGGTGGTTGTCACGCAGCTGGGTGCCCACGACGCATTACATGCAGGTGGACACTTAACTGTCTTGTCGAAATATATACGACACCAGTTTCCACTACAGTGGCAGTCTCATATAAAAATATTTTCACAGGTTGAGAATTTGCGTTACAAATGTGTAGAAACAAAATCCTATAAATATAACAGTGTCCAAAAATTTTCGTCGGCATTATAATACATTCACGCATTTACATACATTTCATAACTCTTAAAGTACGATTCTTGGTTTCCAACAACCTTTTTCACAAACCAGAGACCCTAACCTCTACTCATTATTTCTTACCTTATTCGTCGACACTTCTTCAATATTCCATCATAACAGATAAGTAGCATAATCAAATAACTCATATAGCATCAGCTTATTGATCATAAACATACCGCAACAGCGTAATACACATCGTCATCATAACATCATAATACCTCAGTCAAATTCTCAAAATCGTCGTAGCTTCCTCCAATAACTTCAAAACCTAAAAAAAATTCTCTGCTCATGTCAAAAGTGTCATCTACCTCAAACGTATTTTAAAAATCATGATCCAGTACCAAATACGTCACTCAAAGCTCTCATAATATCACAATGGTTCCGAAAAAATATGAACTGTTCACAAAGTACAGACAAAATACAATTTCATAAGTGTGAATTTATCCAACTGTGCAATTACGTAAACATCTGTCACCGATGTAGTAAAATAAATATTTGTGTCTCTCAGTTAAATGATCAGATAGCTGTGTAATTTATGTGTTAGAGAAATATGGTACTGATGTGTAAAGTTGTATAAGCAAATACCATATTAGCTAGGGCTCCTTGTGCTTGCCATACACATGGTACACAAAGTAAGCGTGTACCCCCCTGAGGATTAATGTAATTATATCCTCAGGTGTTACAGATTACAGCAATGGAATGAAATGAATTACAGAAAACCTTTGTATCATTGTATTTCAAATATCTTTAAAAATAAATGTTTTAAGTACAAAATTAATCACTCAAATACGTGTACTGTAGCGATAAACTGTGCATCTTGTTGTAAGATAATTATGTGGAAGTGTCGTAGTTATCGTCCTCTGTAAGCAAAGTTCTGCTGAAGTCGATGTAGTTACCTCGTAATAAACAAAGTGAGTTGCTTTGCATATAACTATCTTAGTTATTACGCTTATTGCCGTGATGAAGAAAGTACTGTGCTGTAACGTATTGCTGTGCTATGGAAAAGGTTGTCTAATTGTAGCTATACCACAAAAGTTACCACTAAAACATGTTTTACTTTCCAGAATAATTCAGAAAAACTGTGCAGATATAAAACAGATACATCGCATAAGCACAATGTAAACTGTGTCACACATTAGTAGCGTTGTGATATAATCGTGTAGCTATCAAAGAAACCAAACGCTAAGTCATCTTTAATCTCACAGAAAGTACTTAAAATAAAGAATGTCTTTTCAACTAAACGAAAATGTTGCATTAAAACCTCATTAACAGTATATGTTCTAAGTATGTAAGCCTTATAGTCGTTACGTAATCGTGCAACTAACAAGCAAGAATGTACAAATAACAACACTGTGTCATCTGTTCACTATAACAATGCATTCGTAATTTCTGTTTATAAATGTTCCCTAGGTTCTAGACTGTATAGTTAACTTCAAAACTTTGTTGCATGTTAACAGTTTCTCAGTGTGACAAAGCATACTAGAAATGTGAAGTGAAATGTTTTATGGCAAAGACAAAGTTAAAAAGCAGATTATCTTTCAATAAACGGGTTTACAAGTGAAACGTGGTGTAAACCTTTACTCTTCCTCAGTATGCAGCAAATCAACTTGAAGTCAATCATCATCTGGTATACGGCAGTAAAGAACACTGGAATGTTGCTCAAGGTTAGCTTATGTTATTTTTCTCTGAGCCAGCCGGCGCACGCGGCTGCCTGCGGTGCGAGTCATTGTCTGTTTCTTTGGTGGCGCGCGTCGTTATTGGGATTAGGAGACCTAACTTCTACAAATTCGCCTTGCCAAGAGGGCCCTGCTCTGTTTGAATCCCGCCAGTTCTGCTGCAATTCAGATCTGTCGTTACGATCATATCGTGTGTCGTCATGTCGGTAGATTCCATAGTTTCTTTCTTGTCAGTCACGTGGTGGAGAATTTCTCCCTGAATCGTAACTGCGCGCTGGACCGTTGCGTCTTAAGTTATTCTGTCTCCCTTGATACTAATTATTTTGGTTTCCATATTGTCTGTTTCTCTGATTGTCTCTGTGATAGTCAGTACCTGTAATAACTACTACTCTGCCAACGGTTGTCATACGGGTGGTGTCTGTTTTGGTCATGATTTACGTTGTACGAATAGCCTTGTCGTGTATTATTTCTGTCATCGCGGAATTGTGACAGGTGTGACCTGCAATTGTTGTGCTCCTGGTTTAGCGTTCCGCGATTGTCAGTGTCAATTTCCAGTTCTTGTAACAGTCCCTGAAAAGCTTCAATGTCGTCTTTGCATCGTCCTGCTAAAATAATCTGTCGTAAATGTTCCGGTAATTTGATTAAGCAAATGCGGATGAGTTCTGAGGGGCTGTATGGGTTTGACAGATACTGATTCTTGTGCAACATGTCTTCAAAATACACTCCTGGAAATTGAAATAAGAACACCGTGAATTCATTGTCCCAGGAAGGGGAAACTTTATTGACACATTCCTGGAGTCAGATACGTCACATGATCACACTGACAGAACCACAGGCACACAGACACAGGCAACATAGCATGCAAAATGTCGGCACTAGTACAGTGTATATCCACCTTTCGCAGCAATGCAGGCTGCTATTCTCCCGTGGAGACGATCGTAGAGATGCTGGATGTAGTCCTGTGGAATGGCTTGCCATGCAATTTCCACCTGGCGCCTCAGTTGGACCAGCGTTCGTGCTGGACGTGCAGACCGCGTGAGACGACGCTTCATCCAGTCCCAAACATGCTCAATGGGGGACAGATCCAGAGATCTTGCTGGCCAGGGTAGTTGACTTACACCTTCTAGAGCACGTTGGGTGGCACGGGATACATGAGGACGTGCATTTTCCTGTTGGAACAGCAAGTTCCCTTGCCGGTCTAGGAATGGTAGAACGATGGGTTCGATGACGGTTTGGATGTACCGTGCGCTATTCAGTGTCCCCTCGACGATCACCAGAGGTGTACGGCCAGTGTAGGAGATCGCTCCCCACACCATGATGCCGGGTGTTGGCCCTGTGTGCCTCGGTCGTATGCAGTCCTGATTGTGGCGCTCACCTGCACGGCGCCAAACACGCATGCGACCATCATTGGCACCAAGGCAGAAGCGACTCTCATCGCTGAAGACGACACGTCTCCATTCGTCCCTCCATTCACGCCTGTCGTGACACCACAGGAGGCGGGCTGCACGATGTTGGGGCGTGAGCAGAAGACGGTGTGCGGGACCGTAGCCCAGCTTCATGGAGACGATTGCGAATGGTCCTCGCCGGTACCCCAGGAGCAACAGTGTCCCTAATTTGCTGGGAACTGGCGGTGCGGTCCCCTACGGCATTGCGTAGGATCCTACGGTCTTGGCATGCATCCGTACGTCGCTGCGGTCCGGTCCCAGGTCGACGGGCACGTGTACCTTCCGCCGACCACTGGCGACAACATCGATGTACTGTGGAGACCTCACGCCCCACGTGTTGAGCAATTCGGCGGTACGTCCACCCGGCCTCCCGCATGCCCACTATGCGCCCTCGCTCAAAGTCCGTCAACTGCACATACGGTTCACGTCCACGCTGTCGCGCCATGCTACCAGTGTTAAAGACTGCGATGGAGTTCCGTATGCCACGGCAAACTGGCTGACACAGACGGTGGCGGTGCACAAATGCTGCGCAGCTAGCGTCATTCGACGGCGAACACCGCGGTTCCTGGTGTGTCCGCTGTGCCGTGCGTGTGATCATTGCTTGTACAGCCCTCTCGCAGTGTCGGGAGCAAGTATGGTGGGTCTGACATAACGGTGTCAATATGTTCTTTTTTCCATTTCCAGGAGTGTATTTGACAAGACTGGAAAATTCAGATTGTTCGAAATGTTTCTTCGTTATGATGCTATGTTTTACTCGGTCTTGTGTAGCTTGAGACCAACATGCTGAGAGGAAGGCATGATAAAATTCTCCTTCACTATGACAATCGTGAATGACCGATCGCATTCTTACAGCTGGTTCATTCTCCAAGTAGCCACACATAAATTCTAATCTGTGCTCTAATGACCAGTTGGGAGGAAAACAATGAGAGAATTGATGGAGCCACGCTTGTGGATGAATGTCGTTGCCAGAATTCTTAAATGTTTTGAATTTACGTGCAGTAATGAACAGCTTATAGTCAATATCATCGTGTCGGCGGGTAGCATATCGTTCATTGTTACGTCGTGTCGGCAGTTCCATCTCAAAATTCGGTGCACCTTGCCAATTTCTTTCACAATTTCTGAAATGCCCTGTTTTATTATTTTGTGGCTTTTCCGTATTTATAAGTCCCTCTTCCCCTGTTGGAGCGCGACTGTCCTCTGAAATACGTAATTCTTGTATTATCTGTGTCAGCTGATCTTGCACTTCCCGGATTTCTCTTTGGTGTTGTGTATTAATTTGATTCTGATTTTGTTTGAATTTCCTAATTTGTTCACACTCTTCTGTATCATTCAGATCATCATCTACCTTTGTAGATAAGTTAGTGAACTGATCTGAAAGTTCGGCTACTTTCTCCGATAGTGAACACATTTCCTCAGTGTGTTTTTCTGAACCAAGTTTCATAGTGTTCATTTGTGTTGAAATCGAATCTACTGTGACCTTTAAGTTTTCCTGAGTTCTTGCAAGTTGCGTAACCGAATCGGTGGATGCAACCGAGTCCATTTTAGCTTGCAAGGTGTCGTGATTTTCACGAACAACAGTTTGCAATTCTTTTATGGCTGCTTCGTGATTCTGTAATGCGTTTTCATGCCGCGAAAAAATAGGTTCAAAATGCTCACAAATTTGTGTTTTTACGTCATTACAGATTTTTTTACATTTCGATTCAATGTTATGTAACTCAGTAGTTAAATCTTCACGTGTTTGTTCAAGTGTGGTGTCTAACTTCCGAAGATTTTGTTCCATTGTGTCTAACTTTTGAAGCTTTTGCTGTGTTTGTCTCTGATTTTGTTCCATTGCGTCTAACTTTTGAAGATTATGTTCCATTGTGTCTAACTTTTGAAGCTTTTGCTGTGTTTGTCTCTGATTTTGTTCCATTGTGTCTAACTTTTGAAGATTTTGTCCCATTTGTTTCTGATTTTGTTCAAGCGTTGTGTCTAACTTTTGTAGCCTTTGTCCCATTTGTTGCATTAACTGTAATAACAGTGCACTGGTGTATGAAACATGTTCCTCAGTGCTTTTCGGCAGTGCATTTGAACCGGCAATATTCGCATTTTGAAAAGCAGAAAATGTGTCTTGATTAATTTGAGAAAACGGTGAGGACGCAAAATCTGAATCTACAGTATGTGCAAGATTGTGTTCTGTCATTTAGGAATCCTGAGGCGAGCTGTTGCCGACTTATCGATCGATAATGCTTCCCTGTTCACTAATTGTTTCACTGCCTACACCATTATTTGCAGCCCGCTCCATTTCCCTATGCGCTATTACCAAATTACTACTTTGAACGTTAGTGAATTCATTACATGGTGACGCTAACACACTGCTTTCGTCTTCACTGTCATTTCTCAGTTTACTTTGGAGCCTAGTGTTACGTTTTTCACACGCCATTATTGTCACAATTTTTCACACGACAACACAGAAAACACAATTTGAAGAACAAAAATAAGAGAACACATTAACATAGCACTGAAAATAATAACTAGTTAATTGCAAGTGCAGCTGCGAAATACTTCGTGCAAAAACTACATGCATGCCAAAACTGTTTTACTGTACAACAATGAAAATCTGCAACTACAAAGGAAATTCTCTCTATGATTACGCGCTAGCAATAAACAAAGGCTACACTAACTACACAAACTACAAGAAAAAAATCAGAAGATTCCAGTGAGGTATCCTCGGCTAAGGGTCGACATATGAAACGTCCCCTTTGAAAAATTTATGCACGACTGTGCTTAAGCTGACACACAATATTTTTAGCGCAACGCAATCTGACATCCAAAAATCCCTACGAAAGAATGGCCCTGATTAACATTAACCTATGCGTTTCACAAATCACTTACCTCACAACAATCTTCGTTACTCAAGCTACTGCAATACAGCGAGCGCCACTACTGCCAGCTAAATAAAAGATTCAAACTACTGAAGGCACTAACTACTGATAGCTATAGTTAGCAAATGAAAGATTTTAATACAGAACAGACAATGTATTTACCTTAATAGTCATAATATATATGATAGTTCATGACATCCAGTATTACAAATTACAAAACTCCGCCACCTCTCTCCCCACATCCACCACTGCTGGCGGCTCACCTCCAACTGCGCAACGCTACGCGCTGTTAGCATCCAGCTGCCGCAGCTCAACACTACAATGGCAGACAACAATGCAAACTAAACACAGACTGCGCACAGCACAGCCAGTGATTTTCATACAGAGCGCTACGTGGCGGCGGAGTTACCAATAAAAAATCCTAAACAGCCTACTTACAGAATCGCTCAGCAGAAACCTACAGATGGGACATTGGAATTTCTACATCTGTATCTAAATCGTACTGCGCAAGCCACCTAATAGTGTATGGCGGAGGGTACTTTTTGTACCACTCACTGCGCCCTCCAACCCTATTGTACTCGCGAATAGAGCCTGGGAAGCATGATTGTCGGTAAGCCTATCTCATAGCCATTAAGGGGGACCTATTTGTGTGTGTGGGGGGGGGGGGCGCAGGGGGCGTAATTTGCTGTCCGAATCTTCTTGGAATGCGCTCTCTCGAAATTTCAGCTGTAAATCTCTTCGTGATGCACAACGCCTGTCTAGTAATGTCTTCCAATGGAGTTTGTTGAGAGTCTCCGTAGCTCCCAAGTGCCGTCTAAACAAACCCGTGAGGAAACTTGCCACACCAGTCCTATCTGGCAAGGATCCAAGATAGATGAAGATGACTCAAGAATCGGTCTAACAAGCGCCTTATAATCCCCTTCCTTCGTGTGTGAGCTACATTTCCTGAAGACTCATCATATGACTCTGATTCTGGCATCTGCTTTTCCCACTGTTTGTCTTATGTGACCCCCCCCCCCCCCCCCATGAACCATGGACCTTGCCGTTGGTGGGGAGGCTTGCGTCCCTCTACGATACAGATAGCCGTACCATAGGTGCAACCACAACGGAGGGGTATCTGTTGAGAGGCCAAACAAACGTGTGGTTCCTGAAGAGGGGCAGCAGCCTGGATGATTGACTGATCTGGCCTTGTAATACTAACCAAAACGGCCTTGGGCTGTTGTGGTACTGCGAACGGCTGAAAGCAAGGGCAAACTACAGCCGTAATTTTTCCTGAGGGCATGCAGCTTTATTGTATGGTTAAATGATGACGGCGTCCTCTTGAGTAAAATATTCCGGAGGTAAAATAGTCCCCCATTCGGATCTCCGGGTGGGGACTACTGAAGAGGACGTCGTTATCAGGAGAAAGAAAACTGGAATTCTACGGATCGGAGCGTGGATTGTCACATCCCTTAATCGGGCAAATTGGTTAGAAATTTTAAAAAGGGAAATGGATAGGTTAAAGTTAGATATAGTGGGAATTAGTGAAGTTCGGTGGCAGGAGGAACACGACTTCTGGTCAGGTGAATACAGGGTTATAAACACAAAATCAAATAGGGGTAATGCAGGAGTAGGTTTAATAATGAATTAAAAAAAAGAGAAGTGCGGGTAAGCCACTACTAACAGCATAGTGACCGTATTATAGTGGCCAAGATGGACACGAAGCCCATGCCTACTACAGTTTTATGCCAACTAGCTCTGCAGATGACGAAGAAATTGAAGAAATGTATGATGAGATAAAATAAATTATTCAGGTAGTGAAGGGAGACGAAAATTTAATAGTCATATGTGACTGGAATTCGACAGCAGGAAAAGAGAGAGAAGGAAACATAGTAGGTGAATATGGATTGGGGCTAAGAAATGAAAGAGGAAGCCGTCTGGTAGAATTTTGCACAGAGCATAACTTAATCATAGCTAACACTTGGTTCAAAAATCATAAAAGAAAGTTTTATACATGGAAGAATCCTGGAGGTACTAAAAGGTATCAGATAGATTATATAATGGTAAGAGAGAGATTTAGGAACCAGGTTTTAAACTGTAGGACATTTCCAGGGGCAGATGTGGACTCTGACCACAATCTATTGGTTATGAAATGTAGATTAAAACTGAAGAAATTGCAAAAATGTGGGAATTGAAGGAGATGGGACTTGGATAACAATTGACAGAAATTGGGGAAAGAAATACAGTAGAAGAAGAATGGGTAACTTTAAGAGATGAAGTAATAAAGGCAGCAGAGAATCTAGGAGGTAAAAATCCGAGGGCTAGTAGAAATCCTTGTGCAACACTAGAAATATTGAATTTAATTGATAAAAGGAGAAAATATAAAAATGCAGTAAATGAAACAGACAAAAAGGAATACAAACGACTCAAAAATGAGATCGACAGCAAGTGCAAAATGGCTAAGCAGGCGTGGCTAGAGGACAAATGTAAGGATGTAGAGGCTTATCTCACTGGGGGTAAGATAGATACAGCCTACAGGAAAATTAAAGAGAGCTTTGGAGAAAAGAGAACCACTTGTATGAATATCAAGAGCTCAGATGGAAACCCAGTTCTAAGCAAAGAGGGGAAAGCAGAAAGGTGGAAGGAGTATATAGAGGGTCTATACAAGGGCGATGTACTTGGGGACAGTGTTATGGAAATGGAAGAGGATGTAGATGAAGATGAAATGGGAGATACAATACTGCATGAAGTTTGACAAAGCACTGAAAGGCCTGAGTCGAAACAAGGCCCCGGGAGTAGACAACATTCCATTGGAACTACTGACGGTCTTGGGAGAGCCAGTCCTGACAAAACTCTACCATATGGTGAGCAAGATGTACGAGACAGGTGAAATACCCTCAGACTTCAAGAAGAATATAATAATTCCAATCCCAAAGAAAGCAGTTGTTGACAGATGTGAAAATTACCGAATCATCAGTTTAATAAGTCACAGCTGCAAAATACTAACGCGAATTATTTAGAGACGAATGGAAAAACTAGTAGAAGCCGACCTTGGGGAAGATCAGTTTGGATTCCGTATACATGTTCGAACATGTGAGGCAATACTGACCTTACGACTTATCTTAGAAGAAAGCATTTGTAGACTTAGAGAAAGGTTTTGACTATGTTGACTGGAATACTCTCTTTGAAATTCTAAAGGTGGCAGGGGTAAAATACAGGGAGCGAAAGGCTATTTATAATTTGTACAGAAACAAATGTCAGTTATGAGTCGAGGGGCATGAAAGGGAAGCAGTGGTTGGGAAGGGAGTGAGACAGGGTTGTAGCCTCTTCCCGATGTTATTCAATCTGTATATTGAGCAAGCAGTAAAGAAAAAAAAATTGTAGTAGGTATTAAAGTCCATGCAGAAGAAATAAAAACTTTTAGGTTCGCCGATGGCATTGTAATTCTGTCATAGACAGCAAAGGACTTGGAAGAGCAGTTTAACGGAATGGACAGTGTCTTGAAAGGAGGATAAAGATGAACATCAACAAAAGTAAAACGAGGGTAATGGAATGTAGTCAAATTAAGTCGGGTGATGCTGAGGGAATTAGGTTAGGAAACGAGTCACCTAAAGTAGTAAAGGAGTTTTGCTATTTGGGGAGCAAAATAACTGATGATGGTCGAAGTAGAGAGGATATAAAATGTAGACTGGCAATAGCAAGGAAAGCGTTTCTGAAGAAGAGAAATTTGTTAACATCGAGTATAGATTTAAGTGTCAGGAAGTCGCTTCTGAAAGTATTTGTATGGAGTGTAGCCATGTATGGAAGTGAAACATGGACAATAAATTGTTTGGACAAGAAGAGAATAGAAGCTTCCGAAATGTGGTGCTACAGAAGAATGTTGAAGATTAGGTGGGTAGATCACGTAACTAATGAGGACGTATTGAATAGGATTGGAGAGATGAGAAGTTTGTGGCACAACTTGACTAGAAGAAGGCAGTGTGGAGGGTAAAAGTCGTAGAGGGAGACCAAGAGATGAATACACTAAGCAGATTCAGAAGGATGTAGGTTGCAGTAGGTACTGGGAGATGAAGGAGCTTGCACGGGATAGATTAGCATGGAGAGCTGCATCAAACCAGTCTCAGAACTGAAGACCACAACAACAACAACAACAACAACAACGTCTTATGTGGTCATTCCACTTAAGGTCGCTCTGGATAGTCACTCCTAGGTGTTTTATCACAGATGCTGTTTCCAGCAGTTTATCATCGATAGTGTAACTACACAGTAATGGCCTCCTTCTACTGCGTATGCGCGATATGTTACATTTATTTGCGTTCGGGGTTAATTGCGAGAGCCGGCACCATTCATCAGTTCTCTAGAGGTAATTCTCCAGATTATCACTGTCTTCTGGCGTTGCTACTTTGTTACAGACAACCGCATTATCTGCAAATAGCCTTAGAGAGAATCCGACGCTCTCTGCTAGATCATTTATATAAATATTGTCCTAGTGGGAATCAATGTCATGGCGCGAGTAAGTTCGTATGTGGTCGAAGTCCATGGTGATAGTGTTCTATGAGACCGTGAGCTTGGAGATGCGTTGAAAAGGGAGTCCAGTGAAGTGGTGAGCTGCGATGGACTCCGACTGAGAGATTGCTAGGTGCAGCTGGCGTAGAGTTCGGAGCGCAGAGCACACTCGACAGAAGAATTCCGATTGATGGTCTGCTAGATATGGCCAGCTTAGAGTCCAGAGCGCCGATTGCGCTTGGTAAAGGAAATTTCAGCAAGGAACCGCTAGGCGCAGTCGGCGTAAAGCCGTATTGTGAACTCTGTAGAGTGGTTAGGAGAAACCTATGAGACTTGTTTGGTGGAAGGATACCGGCAGAGGCAAGTGACTCGTGGATGTGAGGTAGTGGAGCAATGGCAGTGCTGTTAGCAACGATGCTTATCCCTCTGGTGGCGACGGAGGCACCGCGCAGTACTCTGTATGTTGCTGCGGATTTTTCTCGTCTGAGCTCCAGGGAATGGGTCGCAAAGGGGCGTAAGCTGCGGCAACCCCAAGTAGGTAGCTGTCTGGTTGGTGACTGTGTGACTTGGAGGACACAGCACGTAATATATACCCTCAAGAATTCTGTAGCATCTCGATGTTAAGTAGATTGGCTAGCAATTTTGCAGATCCATTCTTTTATGTTTCTTATACACAGGCGCCACCTGCGACCTTCTCGAGCCGCTTGGGACTTGGCTCAGGGCGAGAAATTCACTATGAATGCGAGATAACTAAGGAACAAATACCGAAGAGTAGTCTCTTTAAAACGGAACTGGAATTCCATCTGGAACTAGAGACTTACATGTTTTCAAATCATTCAGCTGCTTGCCAACGCCAGCGTAGCCTATTTCTATATCCTGTATGTGGCAGTTAGTGCGACGGTCAAACAATGGTGTGTCTGTATGACCCTCCTACGTGATAACGTTTTAAATGCGAAATTTAAAAGTTGAGCTTCCTTTTTGCTGTCCTGTATTGCAACAGTGGACTGGTCGACGAGTCAGTAGATAGAAGCCTTCGACCAAGTTACTGATTTTTTGTAGTTCAGATTTTTCTCGTTTTCTCGGCAAGAGCTTTCACTAAGGTATAAAGGTGGAAGTTGTATGCTTCCCGCCTTGATCTTTTTATAAACACTCGAATTTCCACTGCCTTTTGCCTGTCGACATTTCCGCATTCTTTGCTGAGCCATTTTGCAACAGTCTCTGCTGCTCAATATTTTTCCGAATTTTGTTATTAAACTTCAGCGGCTCTTTTCCATCCTTAATCCATTTACTCAGCATATCGTTCTCCAAGGTGCGATATACAATCAGTTTAAACTTTGCACTTAATTCCTCTACGTCCGTCATTACGGAACTAAATGATGTCTATTCATCGTGTTATATAAGTAGAAGGCTAATAACTGCTTATATACATCAAAACAGCACCAAAATCATCTTAGACCTCTTGATAGGTTTCTTAACTTCGGTAACCATCGTCGCAGTGATGACATCATGATCACTAATCTCTGTCTATATACTGGAAACCCCGGCAGTTTGTGAGAGAGCGTTTCTATGGAAGGTTGTTACGACTTCGAGTTTCGTTTGGAAGCCCTTACACATCCTCCACAGAGTCGCTCTCTCTCTTTTCTCTCTCTCTCCCCGCGATTTACATATTTTTGGAGCTCTGAAGAAAGACATTCGTGGTTGTTTATTTGCTTCGTATGAAGAGATGCGCCTTTGATACAATCGTCGTTTCATACGCAACTGCAAACTTTTTTCTATGAAGGCATTGACCTTCTTGTCTCATAGTGACATAAATGTATTAACAGTCATTGCAATTATTTATCTGTTATACTTCACAAGACTGTCTGTCTGTACTATCTGCAGTGAGTCCGCAGAAATCCCATTCAATACTCGGTAGTTTGAGGTCGCCTCTAACAAACACGAAATGATGGTATTGTAAGTAAGCTATTTAGGTTTTTATATTGGTAACGCCATGTAGCGCTTTAATGAAAATCACTGACTGTGCTGTGTTTATCTCTAATTTTGTTCCATCGTGTCCAACTTTTGAAGATTTTGTTCCATTTGTTGCATTAATTGTAATAACAATGCACTGGTGTCTGAAACATGTTCCTTAGTGCTATTCGGCAGTGCACTTGAACCGGCAATATTCGCATTTTGAAAAGCAGAAAATGCGTCTTGGCTTATTTGAGAAAACGGTGAGGACGCAAAACCTAAATCTAGAGTATTTGAAAGATTGTGTCCTGTCATTTCGAATTCCTCAGGCGAGCTGTTGCCGACCGATGGATCGATAATGTTTCACCGTTTACACCATTATTTGCCACCCACTTCATTTCCCTATGCACAATTACTAAATTACTACTTTGAATGTCTGTTAATTCATTACACAGTGGTGCTGATAATCTACGCTCGTCGTCACTATCATTTCTCAATTTACTTTGGAGCCTAGTGTTACGTTTTTCACACGCCATAATTATCACGTATTTCACACGATAAGAAGAAAAGCACAATTTGAAGAGCAAAAATAAGAAAACACATTAACATAGCACTGAAAATAAGATCTAGTTAATTGCAAACGCAGCTGCGAAATACTTGGTGCAAATCTACGTGCATGCCACAACTGTTTTACTGTACGACAATGAAAAACTACAACTACAAAGGAAATTACCTCTATAATTACGCACTAGCTACATTACAGTAGCTACATTCCAGAACGAGATTTTCACTCTGCAGTGGAGTGTGCGCTGATATGAAACTCCCTGGCAGATTAAAACTATGTGCCCGACCGAGACTCGAACTCGGGACCTTTGCCATTCGCGGGCAAGTGCTCTACCAGCTGAGCTACCAAAGCACGACTCACGCCCGCTCTCACAGCTTTACTTCTGCCAGTGTCTCGTCTCCTACCTTCCAAACTTTACAGAAGCTCTCCTGCGAACCTTGCAGAACTAGCACTCCTGAAAGAAAGGATACTGTGGAGACATGGCTTAGCCACAGCATGGGGGACGTTTCCAGAATGAGATTTTCACTCTGCTAGAAGTATAGCTGTGAGAGCGGCCGTGAGTTGTGCTTCGGTAGCTCAGATGGTAGAGCACTTGCCCGCGAAAGGCAAAGGTCCCGAGTTCGAGTCTCGGTCGGGCACACAGTTTTACTCTTCCAGGAAGTTTAATAGCTACACAATTACACAAACTACAAGAAAAAATCAGAAGATTCCACTGAGGTATCCTCGGCTAAGGGTCGACATATGAAACGTCCCCTTCGAAAAATTATTAATGACTGCTTAAACTGACATACAATATTTTTTAGCGCAACGCAATCTGAATTTCAAAAATCCCTAACAATAACCTATACCTTTCATGAATCACTTACCTCACAAAAATCTTCGTTACTCAAACTACTGAAATACAGCGTGCGCCAATACCGCCAGCTGAATAAAAGATTGTAACTACTGAAAGTCACAGTTAGCAAAAGAAATATTTTGATAGAGAACAAACAATGTATTTACCTTAATAGTGTTCAGAAGTCATAATATATATCAGTTCATGACATCCAGTCTTACAAATTTACTGTCTCTGATGGACACACGTCCAGATCATCGGCTCTCAAAACTCCGCCATCTCTCTCCCCACATCCACCACTGCTGGCGGCTCATCTCCAACTGCTCAACGCTACGCGCTGTTAACAGCCAACTGCCCAACACTACAATGGCGAATTCCAATAATGCAAACCAGCCGCAGACTGCATACAGCACAGTCAGTTATTTTCATATAGAACGCTACATGACGTTACCAATATAAAAACCTAAACAGCCTACGTACAGTATGTCCGCGCTACTGGGTACAGACTTTTTTAAAAACATTTCTAAAACTATTACGGCAGAGTAGGGTTGCCCGCAAAAACGTCCGATAATTAACTTGAGTTCAGTTAGATCTGTCGCGTGCCTCCAGATAACTTCATAATCAGAATCAATTTCAACCACTATAGACGAAATATTTTTGTCAATTGAAATGAACACTGCCCGTCCCCTGTCTTTTCGATACACGTTCCACACCTCGCTAGATATACCGAAACGTTTTATTTTGGGTTCTTTCCAGATCTCGGCTCCGAGTACAGTCTGAGGGCCCACCTTTCCCGTAGGTTGGTAAAGTGGAAATGAGCTTGTGGCATCGTTAGCCGGGGGGCCCAATCCGGGAAAGTTCGGCCCCCAAGGGCAAGTATTATTTAAGTTGACGCCACATTGGGCGACTTGCACGCCTGTGACGAGGACAACACAACCCCCACTTCACGAGCGGAGAAAATCTCCAACCCGGCCGGGAATCGAACCAGGGCCCGGTACACGAGAGACAAGCACGTTACCACCCAGCTAAGCAGGCGGACCCAGGGTGGTATATTCACGTAAGATATGATACTTCAGGACTAGAAAAATATTTGAAAGAAAGAATTTTAATGTAAGTTGCTGCTAACTGTACTGATTAGCGGGAATGTCTATAATAGAGAGTGAAATGTATTTTTTAGTGTAAGGTGTCTTTGTTGTGCATTTATTCAACTCTTTAAATTCTTCCGTCACATATTTATTTTACAATGCAATTTTTACAGGCACATTAACTGCTCCAAACAATTAGTTAAAAGGATGAATACTATTGTGTGCTTGTCTATGGGGAAGATAAATATTTTTAAAAAAAGTAATGGACGAACACTTGTTATAAGTCAATAATTTGCTGTTCATCATAGTGATAAATGCTACATTTTTGGGACTCTTTTTAGCTGATATTGGCGCACTATGAAACCATTTTGCAATGCCACTCGAGCATACTGTACTAGAACTGACACTCCGAAATTAGATCAAGTGCAGTACAAAACCCACAGAATAGCGAAGGTCATCCACTTTTTTTCCCCAAAGCTAAATAAGATATAAGATACATCTAAGATGAACTTGTCTCAAACAAGAGAAATGTCCTTGCTTTAAGGCAAGTTCATTCCAGAGAGAAGCAAACATTTAAGACGCCTCTGAAACGCTCATACTGAATCTGTGGCACTTTTTTACAGGGTTTGTGTGTACTAGCGATCGAATAACATTCAGTAGCTGCAGAACGCTTTGATAACAAACATGCGCCACATCAATGTTACGCGATCTGGGGGTCAATGTATGTTGCAGTCAAAATATCCGTTCTGGGCATCCAGTGGGTCATTCCAAAGATTTTAGCACACTATCCACGATAACAAAGATTTTGTACGTCATGTTGATGTGGTACGTTATATTCTTTGCAATTAGGTAATGGAATCTCTGACTCTATTTACGTAACAGTAAAATATCATGGACTTGATAGTGACTTGTAGAAGGCGGGAAAATTAAGTGATGACGAAAAAACGTGCCGTAGATCAACAGGAGTTGGACTGCATTGAAGTAGCTGATTAAAAGGTAAAGGTAAGCTCGAAAATTATGCTTATGTTTACAACCAGCACAGAAAATAAACACATCTGTTTTACTAAGTAGTTGTTGAAAGATAGAAAGGGCTCTTCATCACTACAGTTGACATCACATTATGTCAAGCATGCTCATCATGTATAGGTCATTTACGAGTACTGCTTCCTATGTGTGGAGTGCTGCATTGTTCGTTGCCCTTATTGTAATATATAAAACACGCGCAAGTTTGTAGTTAAAATAGTTAAAATTGATCTTTATATAGAGTCTATGGTGAATTTTCAAACAAAAAGTTTGTTTATTGCTTTCTGTAGTCCACTTATGCAGAAACACGCTCACTTTATAACACCACTGCACAATTGAGCATGCACAGTGCATGTTGAAAACAGCAAGTATACAATAACAAAACAATCACAAAGATATTTTTGAATTTAGTCAACAGAGATAACGCTATAGGTCATCCACAAAGCGTTATATAGCCTGTTAGAGTTTCTTCCGTATGTAATCATGGTCATTAAATGCTTGCATAGTATTTACAAAGGTACTTATTTCTACGTATAACTACTTTATTTGCCTATTTAAGGATACTTTCGAAGCATCTAAAGAAAGCCACTCAGTCACCTTAAGTGCAGTTTTTTCTGAGAGTTGCCGCCCGATGACTCTTGTCGCTTTTATACTATCACAAAATTATTATATTATTAAATTATGAAACAGGAAACCAAGAATGTGAATTTTAGGGACAACTATATTTTACATCATACAATATATTCTCAGACATACATAAAATTTCCATAACGACTTTACTCCTGTGATCCGTGTGCGAAATTTGAGTTTTAATGGTAATATTATTTTATGCCTCTTAGGTTAGGATTTAGTGGTAACTTGCAGGCTATTCTCTGATTGAGGGAGTCGAGTATTACTGCGTTGGGAGAACTGTAGCCCACGTGCAGATTGATTCAGACCCCCTTCTAGTGACCTGTTGATAACGCTATAAGAGCCAGTCAAATGAATACGAGACAGGTAAAAAAAGAACGCAAACTGGTTACTGTTTAATAAGTAATCACCTTAACTGTTGCCGGCTGATGTTTCCGAGCGCTTTTAGGTACTTCAGTCCGGAACCGCGCTGCTGCTACGGTCGCAGGTTCGAATCCTGCCTCGGTCGTGGATGTGTGTGATGTCCTTAGGTAAGTTAGGTTTAAGTAGTTCTAAGTTCTAGGGGACCGATGACCTCAGATGTTAAGTCCCATAGTGCTTACAGCCATTTGAACTACACTCCTGGAAATGGAAAAAAGAACACATTGACACCGGTGTGTCAGACCCACCATACTTGCTCCGGACACTGCGAGAGGGCTGTACAAGCAATGATCACACGCACGGCACAGCGGACACACCAGGAACCGCGGTGTTCGCCGTCGAATGGCGCTAGCTGCGCAGCATTTGTGCACCGCCGCCGTCAGTGTCAGCCAGTTTGCCGTGGCATACGGAGCTCCATCGCAGTCTTTAACACTGGTAGCATGCCGCGACAGCGTGGACGTGAACCGTATGTGCAGTTGACGGACTTTGAGTGAGGGCGTATAGTGGGCATGCGGGAGGCCGGGTGGACGTACCGCCGAATTGCTCAACACGTGGGGCGTGAGGTCTCCACAGTACATCGATGTTGTCGCCAGTGGTCGGCGGAAGGTGCACGTGCCCGTCGACCTGGGACCGGACCGCAGCAACGTACGGATGCACGCCAAGACCGTAGCATCCTACGCAATGCCGTAGGGGACCGCACCGCCACTTCCCAGCAAATTAGGGACACTGTTGCTCCTGGGGTATCGGCGAGGACCATTCGCAACCGTCTCCATGAAGCTGGGCTACGGTCCCGCACACCGTTAGGCCGTCTTCCGCTCACGCCCCAACATCGTGCAGCCCGCCTCCAGTGGTGTCGCGACAGGCGTGAATGGAGGGACGAATGGAGACGTGTCGTCTTCAGCGATGAGAGTCGCTTCTGCCTTGGTGCCAATGATGGTCGCATGCGTGTTTGGCGCCGTGCAGGTGAGCGCCACAATCAGGACTGCATACGACCGAGGCACACAGGGCCAACACCCGGCATCATGGTGTGGGGAGCGATCTCCTACAATGGCCGTACACCTCTGGTGATCGTCGAGGGGACACTGAATAGTGCACGGTACATACAAACCGTCATCGAACCCATCGTTCTACCATTCCTAGACCGGCAAGGGAACTTGCTGTTCCAACAGGACAATGCACGTCCGCATGTATCCCGTGCCACCCAACGTGCTCTAGAAGGTGTAAGTCAACTACCCTGGCCAGCATGATCTCCGGATCTGTCCCCCTTTGAGCATGTTTGGGACTGGATGAAGCGTCGTCTCACGCGGTCTGCACGTCCAGCACGAACGCTGGTCTAACTGAGGCGCCAGGTGAAAATGGCATGGCAAGCCGTTCCACAGGACTACATCCAGCATCTCTACGATCGTCTCCATGGGAGAATAGCAGCCTGCATTGCTGCGAAAGGTGGATATACACTGTACTAGTGCCGACATTGTGCATGCTCTGTTGCCTGTGTCTATGTGCCTGTGGTTCTGTCAGTGTGATCATGTGATGTATCTGACCCCAGGAATGTGTCAATAAAGTTGCCCCTTCCTGGGACAATGAATTCACGGTGTTCTTATTTCAATTTCCAGGAGTGTATTTTGAACCTTAACTGTTGATACATTTATCTCACTGGGGAGAGAGCGGGACTGTTCGGATAATCTGTACGGGCTTCCGAGCGAAACTTCTGCAGCGCAGTCGAAACGAGAGGCACGTCATCTCGAAAGTCATGATGATCTTTATCTTTGAACGCAAGGGCCCGCCGACTTTCTGTAACACAGCGGCACCATTAACGCACAGCGGTACGTGGACACTTTACAGAACTGAAGCACGTCATCAAGTTCAAACGCCTAGGAATGTTAAATGACAGCCTCTTTTTGTTGCAGGATAATGCACGCTCAGAAATTGCCTAGACTCTTTCGATTACGCTGCAGAAAATTCACTGGGAGGCCATTACACATCTGTCATACAGTGCTGATCTCTGTCCATGTAATTTCGGTATTTTTGGAGCCCTGAAGAAAAATATTCTTGGCAGTTAATTTGTTTCGGACGAAACATTGCGCGCCTGCGTACAATCATGGTTACGTGGGCAACCGCAAACATTTTTCCATGAAGGCATTGACCGTTTTGTCTCTCAGTAAGGCGAAAGTATTAACAATCACGCTAATCACTTTTGAAATGATAAGCAGTTTACTTAATTTTTTCCCGTGGGTCTCATTTTCTTTTGACAGCCTCTTATATGTCTGTCACTGAATATTTTATGTTATTGTTTTACAAATTGTCGTCACTGACGAACCAGTGTGATTTTCCTTACACTGTTGTGGTCTTGCTTACTGCTTGTGTTCACTACTAGTGTTGCTAATGCGCGGGATATTCGGAACGTGAAATCCGATTGATCGCGAAATGGAAACGACAGTGAAAATCAGATTAAGCTATTAGGCAGCGTCTCTAGCACGCCTGTCGATCGCGTCATGTTGCTCTTTTCAGTTGTGAGCACACAAGGAAACCTAGAACAGCAGTGTCTCCTGCCAAGTATGGATGCCCGCTAGGAGGTTTCGCCTGATTTATTGCAACCCCACGTAACGTACGTGTCATGCATTTGCTTCTTCATGACAATTGTCGATCTCACCTATAAGGACGATGAGGACGCCTCTGCAACGTTTTCTGTGGTAAGTGTTTGATTACTCACCAAATAACCCGGACTTGGCTCTCTTTGATGATCATCTCTACGCACATGAAGCACTGGTTATGAGTACAACATTTTGGCACAAACAACGAACTCTAGACTAGGTCAGAGAAGTGGCGGACAGCAAATGCGGCTACCTCCCATGACGAGGGTACTGGAAAGTTGGTACAGCGCTATGACAAATGAAACTTCCTGGCAGATTAAAACTGTGTAACGGACTGAGACTCGAACTCGGGACCTTTACCTTTCGCGGGCAAGTGCTCTACTAAATTTATTTATTTATTTATTTATTTATTGCATTTTGTTCGTTATTGATCGTTGTGTTTGGTCGTTGCGGACGTCGCAAGACATTTTGTTCAAGTACGTTGGTTGATCGTTCCACTCAGTTTTTTATTACAGAGGCCAACCGGCTCTCTAACCGAACACGCTGAGCTACCGTGCCGGCACCAACTGAGCTACCCAAGCACGACTCACGCCCCGTCCTCACAGCTTTACTTCTGCCAGTACCTCGTCTCTTACCTTCCAAACTTTACAGAAGTTCTCCTGCGAAACTTGCAGAACTAGCACTCCTGAAAGAAAGGATATTGCGGAGACATGGCTTAGTCACAGCCTGGGGGATGTTTCTAGAATGAAATTTTCACTCTACAGCCGAGTGTGCGCTGATATGAAACTTCCTGGCAGATTAAAAGTGTTCTGCACGTTTTGCAGGAGAGCTTCTGTAAAGTTTGGAAGGTAAGAGACGAGGTACTGGCAGAAGTAAAGCTGTGAGGACGGGGCGTGAGTCGTGCTTGGGTAGCTCAGTTGGTAGAGCATTTGCCCGAGAAAGGCAAAGGTCCCGAGTTCGAGTCTCGGTCCGGCACACAGTTTTAATCTGCCAGGAAGTTTCATATCAGCGCACACTCCGCTGTAGAGTGAAAATTTCATTCTAGCTATGACAAATGTTTAAGTCGGAGCGGAGACTATGTATAGAAGCAGCTGGAAGTTGTATGGAACTGTTGCAAATAAAATATTTCTGATGTTCACACTGGCTTCCATTTCGCGACCAATTAGACATTGTTTTGTGAAAAGCCCTCGTAAATAGTATCTCTGCCATATAATAATTAATTACCCATTAAAGGTCACGAGCCAGTTCCACCCACGGGCTATGTTGCTGCTAATGCCACTTCTAATCCCACCAGACCAGTATTGAGACAAGTTGTGCAATTTCCCGTACTGATCCCCAGCAGCGGGCGACAGCAGCGCCAGAGCCCGATGTCGTCGCCGCCGACGCCGTCTGCGCCGCCACCGTCCCCGCCCCGGCCTGTGCCATCGGCGCCGCCGCCTCCTTATGAGGAGGCTATCAGAGACCGACGGACTTCGAACCCAGGACGCCGGCTGGAGCATCCTCCAGTTACTGCCGTCGTCATTACTGCGAGGCCAGGTAGCGGCTGCGACTTGACGAGGGGTGCCTATTGAGATTTTACAAACGCAGTGAAAGATAAACATTTTTTGGGGCAAATTGTTCTATTGTTTCTCGAAAAACTCACCTTTAAAATTAATGTTTTGTCCTTAGGAGATAAACCAGATGAATAGGGGCAGGGAAACATTTACTCGTTTTTATTTCTCAAATAATCAACTGTTTGACGCGCTGAGTAGCTGAAGAATAATGCGACGTTTTCCGTTGTTTTTGTTGATTTCGTTGACGACCTATAGCTTACAAATTCATGTAGGCCCTATACCTTTCGGGACTAATCCTTCTTTCATATTTTCCAGCAGTAGTTCCCTTCTTTTCTGAGACCATTACCCTTAAATGCAGTGGGACATCAGCTGGTACCCCCCCCCCCCCCCCCCACCCCCACCCAAATAACACTACCGGCTATTAAAATTGTTACACCACGAAGATGACGTTCTACAGACGCGAAATTTAACCGACACTTGCTGTGATATGCAAATGATTAGCTTTTCAGAGCATTCACACAAGGTTGGCGCCGGTGGCGACACCTACAACGTGCTGACATGAAGAAAGTCTCCAACCGATTTCTTATACACAAACAGCAGTTGACCGGCGTTGCCTGGTGAAAAGTTGTTGTTATGCCTCGTGTATGGAGGAGAAATGCGTACCATCACGTTTCCGACTTTGATAAAGGTCGGATTCTAGTCTGTCGCGATTGCGGTTTACCGTATTATGACATTGCTGCTCGCGTTGGTCGAAATCCAATGACTGTTAGCAGAATATGGAATCGGTGGGTCCAGGAGGGTAATACGAAACGCCGTGCTGGTTCCCAACGGCCTCGTATCACTAGCAGTCGAGATGACACGCATCTTATCCGCATGGCTGCAACGGATCGTCCAGCCACGTCTCGATCCCTGAGTCAACAGATGGGGTCGTTTGCAAGACAACAACCATTTGCACGAACAGTTCCACAACGTTTGCAGCAGCATGGACTATCAGCTCGGAGACCATGGCTGCGGTTACCCTTGACGCTGCATCACAGACAGGAGCGTCTGCGATGGTGTACTCAATGACGAACCTAAGTGCACGAATGGCAAAATGTCATTTTTCCTGATGAATCCAGGTTCTGATCGCATCCGTGTTTGGCGACATCGCGGCGAAAGCACATTGTAAGCGTATATTCGTCATCGCTATACTGGCGTATCACCCAGCGTGATGGTGTGGGGGACCATTGGTTACATGTCTCGCTCACCTCTTATCCCCATTGACGGCACTTAATGAACAGTGGACGTTACATTTCAGATGTGTTACGACCCGTGCCTCTACCCTTCATTCGATCCCTGCGAAACGATACATTTAAGCAGGATAGTGCACGACCGCATGTTGCAGGTCCTGAACGGGCCTTAATGGATACAGAAAATGTTCGATTGCTGCCCTGGTCAGCACATTCTCCAGATCTTTCAACAATTGAAAACGTCCGGTCAATGGTGCTCGAGCAACTGGCTCGTCACAATACGCCAGTCACTATGCTTGAAGAACTGTGGCATCGCGCTGAAGCTGCATGAGCAGGTGTGCCTGTACACGCCATCCAAGCTCTGTTTTACTCTACGCCCAGGAGTACGAAGGCAGTTATTACGGCCAGAGGTGGTTGTTCTGGGTACTGATTTCTCAGGATCTATGCACCCAAATTGCGTGAAAATGTAATCACATGTCAGTTCTAGTATAATATATTTGTCCAATGAATACCCGTTTATCATCTGCATTTCTTCTTGGTGTGGGAATTTTAGTGGCCAGTACTATATGGACTTGTTTGCCTAACTAAACTTTAGAATGAAGAAGAATTTATTCTTGACCACTTTTATTTTCAAAATGACAGAAAGGTAAATGACATTTATTTTTTGTACGCGTTTAAGGAGCCAACGACACAATTATTAATGTCTTTTCCTTCAAGCTTTACTTACAGATTGATGAAACAATTCTGAGTTCGGCACGAATGTAACCTGCAACTCCTCCTCAGAATGGAAAGCCAACCATGCACATTGATGGTATACACATACTAGGCTAGGACCAATCCTCTCCCTAGCAACACTTGTTTCACCCATATCCGACATCCACTTTTAAAGATAACCCAATTAAAATGTGTACATTATACTTATTCTTCGTAAATCACTTGACTACTGGAAAACTTACTTCTGAATTGGTAGAAATTAGGTGTTTTCAGCATGTCAGTGTTTTGAGTTTAGACCACTAACAATAATGATAGTAATATAATAATAACAATAACATTAATAAACCTTTTAGGCCCTGCAGCAATGCCGTAGCCATAATATAGTAAATGATGTGTTGCGCTATCAATTAGTTCGTTTCTCTGTCGCGAAGTGAATAATAAAGCACTTTCTTGTCCAGTCCAGGAACTACCTAAAACTCACAGAACACATGCAACTTAGTTGCGAGCGGACAATGTGATGAAGGCATTTTTCGTAGATTCGTTCCTCCTCACACTGTGTCAAACGTTAATGCTAGTGTTTGAAAAAATTAGTTATGATAACGTACGTAATTAGTATTATAGTGTTACGAAACAGTGGTAACATTAAGAGCCCTTTTGTTTTCAGCCCTCAGAAAATTTAAACGTGCTTTAAACCAATGGTCATGAAATCTCCAATGTTACCCAAGAAACAAACGATCATTTTCTTGGAAGTGCTTCACGGAAGAACCACTTTTGAAGGTTTCGGTTCAGACACTTGATTGCTGCTTATTTACGGCACAAATTGATATGTCCAAATTTTGTCTGATGTGACGATGTCATATGCGGATTATGCACTTATTCGGTCGAATTTTTGAGCGTTTTCCTCCACCGATTGACACGAGACTGCTTTTGCTCTTCGTTCGAATTATGTGGAATATGTCTGGAATAGATATTTTTCGCAAATGAATTCTGATTCAAATTCGATTTTAGTACAGTCTTCTATATGTCTAAGTGTGTGCCTCTCTCTAAGTCAAATGCTGTCCCTTATGAATCACGTCGAGCGTACTTTCCTGTATTGACGAACACTCGGACACGATACGGCACCTCAGCTGACCAGCTAACTCGCCCGACTTTGCCTGGACCGTCGATTGATCTTCCTATATTTTAAGCCCGTTTTATCTCCCTTGATTTTGTTGTTATCTTGTTGTTCAAAAGCATGGTCCAAACTTCGCGGAATGACACAGAAGCATCTTGGGTTCCCGCCATTCATAATGAAAACAGTTTTTTTTTTTTTCATTTCACTTATGAGAGTGACCGTGTACAAAGATTGCATTCTAGTTTCAAGGATAGTATTGTAGATTTATGCTTACCTATAAATGTGACCGAGCACGATGAAGATGTGTCTGTAAAAATATTCGTATTAAATAGTAGTTTCTTATTTCCGTTCTCGCCGCTTTGGGAAAGTTGAGTTCTACTCTATACCTGCCCATCATTTACATTTTCAGCATGTTCCACCAGATAGGTACGAACATGCGTTGTTGACATTGCTGCACATGCAATAATAAAAAATGGTTCAAGTGACTCTGAGCAATATGGGACTTAACATCTCGGGTCATCAGTCCCCTAGAACTTAGAACTGCTTGAACCTAACTAACATAAGGACATCACACACATCCATGCCCGAAGCAGGATTCGAACCTGCGACCGTAGCGGTCACGCGGTTCCAAACTGAAGCGCCTAGAACCGCACGGCCACACCAGCCGGCATGCAATAATAGTGGAACACAACACCGCGGTCACAAAAGTCATGGGGTACCTCCTAACATCGTGTCGGAATTTATTTTGTCCGGCGTAATGCAGCGACTCGACGTGACATGAACTCAAGTACTGAAGTCGTTGGAAGTCCCCTGCAGAACTATTGAGTCATGTTGCCTGTATAGCTGCCCGTAATTGCGAATGTGTTGCCTCTGAGGATTTTGTGCACGAGCTGACATCTCGATTATGTCTCATAAATGCTCGATGTGAGTCATATCGAGCGATCTGGGTGGCCGAATCATTCGTCCGATTTGTCCAGAATGTTCTTCAAACTGATCGCGAACTATTGTGACCTTCCGTCATTGTCTGGGAACATGAAGAACATGAATGGCTGAAAATGTTCTCCAGGTAGCCGAACATAGCCATTTACGGTCAATGATTGACTCCTTTGGACTAGATGACCCAGTTCGTTTCACGTAAACACACCCCTAGCTGGCAACTTGGTCCATGTCTTCGTTGGGTCTGCGCCATGCTCGAACTCTACCATAAGCTCTTATCACCTGAAATCGGCTCATCTAACCAGCCCACCGTTTTACAATCGCCTAGGATCCGATCGATGTGGTCCCGAGCCTAGGAGAAAAACTTCCTGTGGATATATGCCCTATTGCGAATGGTTTCCGAGACAGAACACGTTTAATATAACTTTCGTACGTTTTTGGTTCAAATGGTTCAAATGGCTCTGAGCAATATGGGACTTAACTACTGAGGTCATCAGTCCCCTAGAACTTAGAACTACTTAAACCTAACTAACCTAAGGATAACACACACATCCATGCCCGAGGCAGGATTCGAACCTGCGACCGTAGCGATCGCGCGGTTCCTAACTGCAGCACCTAGAACCGCTTGGCCACTACTGCCGGCTCGTACGTTTTTCTTTAATAACTCTAAAACCCCATACTCCATCGAAAACGTGTGTCAGTACACAATTAAACTAAATTAAATTTTCTACAAAAAGAGGTCCTATTTATTTGTATCTGGGACTAACAGTTTGCGTGGAGATATCGCGAGAATATTGAAAATCTCGCTCGACACGCGTACGCTGTAACTTAGGTACTTTCCGTAGACCAGTTTGAGCTAGTTTTCCGACTTGATAGACAACAAGCGTCCCGTATCAAAATGTTCGTCTCAACATCCTCTATATTACTCTGTTGCGTTGTGAACAATGAGAATGAATAATACAGAAAATGCCGGCCGGGCTGGCCGAGCGGTTCTAGGCGCTACAGTCTGGACTCCGCGCGACCGCTACGGTCGCAGGTTCGAATCCCGCCTTGGGCATGGATGTGTGAGCTGTCCTTAGGTTAGTTACGTTTAAGTAGTTCTAGGTTATAGGGCACTGATGAGCACAGAAGTTAAGTCCCATAGTGCTCAGAGCCATTTGAATCATTTGAATACAGAAAATAAATACAAATATACATTAAAAGTGCTCTATCTCAGAAACCATTGGGAGTATGGCATATGTCCACATCAAGTTTTTTGTTAAGAATCAGTAATGCTATCACCCGTCAAAACACATTCCTTTCCTCCCGACTCATCCAGTATCTTCGTCGCACGTCCCACATTGATTTATGCGGTTATTTCACTCAGTATTGCTTGTCTGTTAGCACTGACAACTCTAAGCAAACGCCACTGCTCTCGGTCGTTAAGTGAAAGGCCGTCGGCCACTGCGCTGTTCGTGGTGAGAGGTAATGCCTGAAATTTGGTATTCTCGACACACTCTTGACTCTGTGGATCTCGTAATACTGAATTCCCTGACGATTTCCCACACGTCTAGCTCCAACTACCAGTCCGCGTTCGAAGTCTGTTGCGGTAGTTCCCGTCGTGGGGCCATAATCAAGTCGGAAAATTTTCCATGTGGATCACTATCCTTTTGTCCCTTCTGTACGTGGTACTACCACCATCTGTATATGTGCATATCGCTATCGCTATCCCATGATTTTTGGCACCTCATTAGATGGTAGTGTGCAAGTAAGAAGGTGAGTGAACGAATCTTTCTGCAGAGAGAGAGAGAGAGAGAGAGAGAGAGAGAGAGAAAGGTGGGAGAAAGGGGGAGAGGTAGGGAGAACACTATGCGATGTCTCTGTTCTACGTAACATGCTCCAGCCGTTGCCTACCCTGCTGCTAGCTGACGTCTCCTGGATAAGCGCCAAATTGGGGTACTCTATCTGCTTGCAACTCTGTTAATGTAAAACTTGTCGAGTTTCCTGTGTGTCCTCCACAATGAACACCAAAATCGCTAAATACCGTAAACGTACGTAGCTCAGCATGTAAATCACCGTTACATATTTCATGTGCACCCAGAAGCGCGCCTCGCGCCTACAGACAGGCGCGATAGAATGATGGTACAGGCTGGTATGTTACGTGGTTCGCTGGCCCTTGCACTAGAGATGGGTCGAACTCGTTCATTCTCGTGAACTACTTCATTCATTTCACTCTTTGCCGTGAAGCGTTCAAATGAAGTAGTTCATTCATGAAGTACGGAAGCCTGGCGAAGTTACCCAGTTCGCCGCTCAGCCGCGGCTACGCTCGCTTCGCCTCGATCGTACAATAAAGCTTCTTAATACTTCATAATTTTACCAACAGTGGCCCAACTATGCAGTAACGTGCACGCAACGTTTTACGCTCTTACAGCGTCTGACAATGAGTTAACTTAAACAGAACATGGTCGAATGGGACAAAGGAAAGATAAACAGAGGAGCCTGTCACATATAAAGAACGTATTACATTTAATCTTGCTCGACATTTTCTCATGAAGCGCCCAAAAAAGTCTTTAGCTACCAAATGAAATATTATTTGTTGTATTCACCTGAGTACAAATGACAGCTCCGCCAGTGCACTGTCCTTTTATACCGTGTGTACGCGGTATTACCACCGTCTGTATAAGTGCATATCGCTATCGCTATCCCATGATTCTTGGCATCTCGTTATATAGTAGTGTGCGAGTAAGAAGGTGAGTGAAGGTGCTTTAGGTTTTTCTATTATGGTTTCAATAATTCGGTCTCATGGTAACGATTATTTTAATTCTTTTGGTTTATCCTTATGTTAAAGTATTTATTTATAACTATTTTTTGATACCTCTTTGTTTACTAAATAATTGTTGGTGGTTGGTTCATTCTTTAATATTTCTGTCCTGTTTTGCTTTTATTATTTGTGTTTATTCATATGCTGACTTGAATATAATTAGATATTATTTAGGTTTTGATTATTTTTCTTTTAGTTTAATTTTGTTGAGTTTTTGAATTTGTTCTTTAATAATTACTGCTAGAGGATCAGTTTCTTTAAGTTCTTATCATTCAAATTTTTTTGTTTTTATGGTTTTAATTTTAATGATTATGCTTTATTGTTCATTTGCTAGATTGAGTCTTTTTTTTTAGGCTAGATTAGTCCCTACTTTACTTTTTTTGATTTTGGGTTGGGGTTATCAGCCTGAACGTCTACAGGCTGGTGTTTATTTAATTTTTTATGCTTTGCTTGCTAGATTACCTTTATTGTTGGGTTTGTATTTAGGGTTTATGATTTTTCTAACACTTTATAATTCCCTTTATTGGTTGATTTGGTTCTTATTATTTTATGTTTTATGTATTTATAATTTTGGCTTTTTTAGTTAAGATGGAAAAGCAGAGAGTCATTTGTACACAGGTGAATACAACAACTAATGTTTCATTTGGCAGCTAAAGACATTTTTGGGTGTTTCATGAGAAAATGTCGAGCACGATTAAATGTAATATTTTCCTTATATGTGACAGGCTTCTCTGTTTATCTTTTTCAGTTAAGATGCCAATATTTTTGGTTCATTTATGACTTCCTAAGGCTCATGTAGAGGCCCCTATTTCAGGTAGAATAATTCTTGCTAGGGCTACCAACGAAATGCAGTCCAATTTTATGTTCCTTTTAAAATTTAATCCGAAATAGAATTAGTATGTTTACCACTGTCACAAAGTATATATCCCTAAGTTAAGTAATTATTCAGAAGTTTTCCTGTAGATTTTATTTTTGTTGAGAATAATAACCTCCAAATTCAAAACGTAAACTGTCACCTGTAGTCATTGGTACGATTCCAGGTAAAATCCCTCTTTCAGTGTTATTAACAAACCTTTTATTTTCATGTTGGCTGTGCGTGCTCACACAACCAGCCTCTTCGTTTGTATCTTTAATATTCATTTGTCTGCAAGCGCTGCAAACGGTAGGCTACACATCGACGCGAAGTTTAACTGCACAAATAGCCACGGGTAATGATGTCACCACTCTAGGAAGCAGCTGGCTTCAAATGGTTCAAATGGCTCTGAGCACTATGGGACTTGTGATTCTCGAGTTTCTCCCGGCGTATTTCATAATCAAAATATCCACGGGTGTACCGCCGGTCTACAGTGTCCAACGGGCACAGTATTTCGGCGATCATACATGTCGCCATCATCAGGTGAACCGACGGACTGAGCTCCTGTGAATGTGCCGGTACGGAGATCCGTACGCTATGGCTACTCAGAGGGAACTGGGTTCAGTCACGGCGGCGGCAGATTTAAATACCCTCCGCCCGCGGCGCACTCATCCTGCCGTCCGCGCCACTCGCCACGGTCACGCGGTGGAACAGATTGCGACGGTGTCTGAGATGACGTCGGTGTGATGGCTCTATCCGCCGTGGTCGACACAACTATACGTTTGCTCGATTTACTCTTGATTGACCCAATACTGGTTCCCAAGCCTTGCTAAGATTATAGCCACAGTCACGGCTTATGAGGTCTTCATTGGTGCCTCATAAGCCGTGACTGTGGCTATAATCTTAGCAAGACACCATCGCAATCTGTTCCACCGCGTGACTGGGGCGCGGGGAGTGGACGACGGAGGGAGTGCGCCGCGAGCGGAGGGTATTTAAATCCAGTTCCCCCTGAGCAGCCATAGCGTACGGATCTCCGTACCGGCACACTCACAGGAGCTCAGTCCATCGGTTCACCTGATGATGGCGACATGCATGATCGCCGAAATATTGTGCCCGTTGGACACTGTAGACCGGCGGTACACCCGTGGATATTTTGATTACTATGGGACTTAACTGCTGTGGTCATCAGTCCCATAGAACTTAGAACTACTTAACCCTAACTAACTTAAAGAAATTACACACATCCATGCCCGAGGCAGGATTCAAACCTGCGACCGTAGCGGTCGCGCGATTCTAGAATGTAGCGCCTAGAACCGCCCGGCCACTCTGGCCGGCAGGGAGCAGTTGACGCTGCCTTCCCCTCGCCCCTCACCTCCCCAACCAACCGTAAACCTATCGTTCCCCACAGACACCGCGCGATTCGTCGGCAGGTAGTAAAGGGAGGACTGAAGTGAAGGGTGGATGAGTGACGTACCGTCGATGTAGTGGGAGAGGGGAAGAGAGTGAGTGAACTAGACAAATGTGTAGAGTGTGCTATCTGTGAAGAGTTTGAAGTACCATTTCACTGAACTTGAGTGGTTAGTTCACACTTCAGTGGAGTGAAGCGTTCATTTGAACGACTCATTCTCGAGCTCCCCATCACTGCCTTCGACCCTCCTTCTTACGTGCACATCACTACAATGGCAGCTTTGCGGCCACGAAGATGATAGTGCCGCGCCACGGTACCTGTGTGCAGCGTACGGGCGGCGGGGCCTGCAACCGTGGCCAATGGAGATGGTGTGCCCCTACTGCGGCGCCTATATCCTCACCGCGACCTACTCCGAGCACAGCACGGCTACACACGTCGCCGCGTGCATCCTCTGTTTGCTGGGGTGAGTGCCCGCATCTCACCAGTACGGGATGCGTTTAAGATCCGAGATCTTCAGCTTTCTTTTCATAAAACAGTCAATCAAAAAAAACTGAAACTTGAAGAATTCCACTACATCCATGTACACTTTTCACAAGTCGACGTCCTGATTCCACGGCCACGGCGAACGCGGCCCTATGGGATTCGCGCACAGGATTGCCTCTCTGCGATGGTCTTCATGTTTTCCGTTGCGGTTGGAGCAGATTTCCACCTTGGCTCCTCCGGAGGCCCTTTAGATTTGACTAATTTTAAGAAAGATAGTACACCAGATTTTACATTCCAATCTCAGTTCTTTAACATTTTAGATGCGCATCACGGTTTTACCGTCGTTTACACTGATGGCTCAAAGCAGGAGAATTTTATTGACTGTTCTGTAGTGTTCCCTGATCGTGTTACCCGGATTCGCCTCCCTGATGAATATATCGTTTTCGCAGCGGCGTTCCACGCGATCCTGAAGGCATTGGAGCGGATGAATCGTGTTCGGGGCAATCGATTTCCCCTCTGCTCCGATTCTCTTAGTGCCTTACAATCATTGCAGAATCTGTACCCAACTGAGGAGATGGTCCAGCAGATATATGACCAGCTGTACTTGCTCCAACGGCGGGGTACAGAAGTATCCTTCTGCTGGGTGCCTGGTCATGTTGGCATCTGGGGCAATGAACAGGCCGATTGGCTGCCAATGAGGCCTGCAGAGAGCAGGATGTGGTCCAGTGCCCTATTCCCATGCAGCCTGTGATTTTTGCACTCCACAAGAAGTGCATGGAGTTGCGGGAGGAAGAATGGCTGGCGGTGACGGCCAATAAACTGCGGCTGGTGAAGTCAACAACCCGGCCGTGGCGTACCGCTCAGGCTGGAAGAAGTGACCCTCACGAGTCTTCGGATCGGGCCTTGTCCTCTCACACAAAGGTTTCTATTACGGCGGGAGGATCCCCCGTTTTGTGATGCTTGTGGTGTGCACATCTCTGTCCGGCACATTATAACAGACTGCATTTTATACCGTGATGCAAGGGCAGAAGCACAAGTCGATGAGGATCTGCCTTCTGTTTTAGCTAATGGTGAGACGTGTGTGTCTAGAGCTTTAAAGTTTTGTGATGTGTCTGGACTCTGGTCTAAACTTTTAGATTGGAGGTTTTAGTGTATTGCAAAGTGACTGGCTCCTCCCTTTTTCCTTGCGGTCAGCCAGTCACTACCATCTGCTATATTGTTTTAGCTCCCTCTACCACTTTCTGCCTGGGTTGTCCATGTTTTACTGCTGCCGACATGCTTCTTCCCACGCTTTGGTGTGGGTAGGCACATATTGTTCCAAGCTAGTTTCCTGTGTCTTACGTTCTGTTTAATCTTATTGTTCTGAGTCTTTTCTTGACACCCGTCTCAATCTGTTACTGAGCGGGCGCTGAAGACCTTACCGTCGTGCGCCCTTAAAACCGTCTCCATCCATCCACACACAAAATTTAGAATGAAATTACAATGAAATCCAATCTGTTTTGACCACTGAAAAATTTCTGATGCAGCAGCGGCACGACTGGAGAATATGCGAGCAGGGAGTGTGTTTTCCAGAACGTGAAAAAACAAAAAATCTCTAGCGTGAGATTAGGTGAGGTGAGTGAGGAGCACAAGGAACCACTTCAAATTTGTATTCACGGAGGATCAGTGGCGTCACGCTCATCTGATGCTCTGGTGCATCGCGTTGGTGAAAGAGCACACGCACTCTATTCTCACAATTTTGGAGGGAGCTAGTTCTTCAAAACATCTTCGCAGTCTGCAGCTGTCACTGTGGAACATAATGAGTAAGCATTATCCAATTTCTTCTCTTCTTCTGTAGTGGTCAATCCAGTGATTAGTTTCCAACAGCTACAGTGGCAGCTTGTCTCCATTCTGTGTGTCTTTCAGCTTTCCTCTTCATTTCTTTATAGGTGTTACAGCTCACATCTTTCACGTTTTGATCCATTTACCTCAGCCGTGGTTTTCCTCTTGGTCTTTTTCCCTCGACATATCCCTCTATGATTGTGTTCAGGAGTCCTTTATGTCTCAATAGATGGTCTGTAAATTGCACTCTTCTTTTAACAATGAAACTCCAGAAGCTTCTCTTCTCACCTGCTCTTTCCAGAACGACTTCGTTTGTGACCTTGTCGATACATTTTATTTTGAGCATGCGTCTATAGCACCACATTTCAAAAGGATTTAGCTTCTGGTCTTCCTCTGTCCCGAGAGTCCATGTTTCACACCCACAGCATGCCACACTACACACATATGATTTTAAAAATCTTTTCCTGATTTCAAGGCTGATGCTCTTGGATGTTAAGATGTTTTTCTTCATGTTAAAAGTGGCCTTCGCTTGAGGAATTCTACTTCTCACTTCTGCCTTGCTCCTTCCATCCCTGGTAATATTCCTGCCCATATAAGTAAATTTGTCAACTTGTTCAAGCAGTTCATTGCCTACATGAACTTGGACTTGCACTTGATCTTTTTTGTCGCATGCCATTACTTTTGTTTTTGCTTTATTAATTCTCATATTATCTTCTTCCCCCATAACTTTATCCATTCTATTCAGTAGGACTACAAGATCTTCCTCACTTTCAGGTAGGACAGCAATATCATCAGCATATCTTATCATATCTATTCGTTGGCCATGAATTACTACACCTGTCTGTGAATTTTCCCTTACTTTTATCAGGTCCTATTCAATGTATAGGTTAAAGATAACAGGGGATAGTTCGCAACCTTATCAAACACCTTTCCGTATCTGCACCTCTTCTTGTTTTGCCCGTCCACGGATAACTGCTGTCTCGTTTTTGTACACTTTCCATATCATTTTTCTATCTTAATAGTCTATTCCTACTTTTTTGACTACCTCAAACATCGTATCCCATTTAACGTTATCAAAGGCTTTCTCTACATCTACGAAAGCTATGTATGTTGTCAGGTTCTTATCTAGTCATTTCTCTATTATTAGTCTTAGAGCAAATATTGCTTCTCTGGTTCCTCTATCTTTCCGGAATCCAAACTGGTCTTCGGAGAGTGTAGCTTCGACTTTTTGTTCTATGCGTTTTACGATAATTGTGATTTCTATTTTAGAGGCTGAGCGTCCTATAATTTTCACATCTTGTAGCATTTGCCTTCTTTCGAATGGGGATAATAATATTTTTCTCGAAGTATTATCCAACTATTATACAAAAAATGGCTATCAAAATCTTTTCGGCGCTGGCCCGCACCCTACTTTTTTTTGGTCAGTAGTGAGTCTGTGTTCTTCCAACGAGCTGACCGACGCTGCATTTCAGAACTGAATAACAGCATCGATGTCTCATTCATTGCGACAGACATTCATATCTCATCCATTGTCACATAGTTCAAAGCAAGTCCTGTTCACGCTGTAATCAGGTGCCAACATTGCCTGGCAAACTGCCAAGTGCGCAGTCTTGACATCATCTCTCAACATTCGTGGTACCCAACTTGAAGAGACATATGGTATTTTCAAGTCATAATGCAAGATTTGCGCTCAACCCGCCAGGGTAGCCGAGAGCGCTAACACGCTGCTTCCTGCACTTAGGTAGGCGCGCCGGCCCCAGATCGAATCCGCCAGGCGGATTAAAGACGGGGGCCGATGTGCCAGCCAGCCTGGATGTGGTATTTACGCGGTTTTCCACATCCCGCTGGGTGAATACTGGACTGGTCCCCATGTTCCGCCTCGATTACACAGCTCATAGACATCTGAACACTTTCGGACTATTCCATGGATTACACTCGACGCAGACAGTTAGGGTACACTACTTCCATCTGGAAGGGGGGGGGGGGAGGGTTATGGGGTGGCCACCCCTTAAAACATTAATATGCCAAATCCGATTGACGTTGGCTGATCCTGCGTAACTGCGGGACAAGAGTCAAGCGATGGAAAGAATGCAAGATTTGCGTACAGATCCCATGGAAATGTCAACAATGAAACTTGTATCTTTCAAACTCAATCGGCGATTCTCCAAAGTAACTGTATCCGTTCATGACCATGTTGTCTGACCAGCTTGTACGATGATCGACCTTCTTTGTCGCGCATTGCAAACGCAGATTCTTCTCAGTTATGACACGTTCCCATGTGCTTCCTATAACTGGCAATGAATTTAGACGAGTATTAAGCTTAATAAGTGGAGAAAACGAACGATTACTTGATGTTCTTGTAATGTATCAAAATCACTCCCCACTCTCAGGGCAACAACTAGACGTCTGTAAGCCGTAAAATAAAGCCATCTCTGTCAGTAATGCACCAGGATTGCCGAAGTGGTTTAAGACAACTCGTGCTTGTATCTGCTCCCAGTTCCGAGTAACCTAATCGCACACCTTAGAACCTGAACACATCTTGCAAAAATGTCCACTCTTCTAGCGCATACCGTCAAGGCACATTACAGAGACCACCTCTGACATGTAGCTCTTAACTTAGATCACATGATGTCCGCCCATGGCAGCCGATTGTTCAGTGCGACGGAATGTCATAGCTAACGGCCCGGGCTCGATTCCCGGCTGGGTCGGGGATTTTCTCCGCTCAGGGACTGGGTGTTGTGTTGTCCTTATCATCATCCTTCCATCCCCATCGACACCTGGTGAACAGTCTACCCGACGGGAGGCCCTATAGTTCAATTCTTTTATCTTGGCGGTTCGCACATGCCCGCCCAGACGCGGGAGATTGCTGCGTTGCCAGTTGCACGCGCCAAGGGAAGCAACGCCATAGTAAAGTTCGCAAACTTACGTTTAGGGGGGAGCGCGCAGTTTATGAAGTAAAGCTACCACGGCCGCATTAACCCTTTCGCTGCTACAGAGACGTGCTTCCCGCATTCCGCGATGTGCGCGATTTTGTCATCAGTGCACTGCTCGCCTGTGCAGACACATGGTGTTTCGACTGCTTTGATACACTTTTATCATTCGATTTCAGAAAAACTATTTGGCCCAGAAATTTGATTTTTACATATCTTCTTGACTGATACCTTCCCCCCATAAATAGCTGCATTGAACATCGAAACAAAATTGTCATTGTGCAGCATTAGATGTAGTAAACCATTTCACGAAATTCTGAAGAGTTTGCAGAGGTGAAAGTCCATAACGTATATACTTTCCATATGGTCGATTTTAGTTGATACTAGAAATTTCAAAAAATTACATTCAAACGAATAAAATTCATGAAATAAGACTTTGATATTGTTTTTAAATAAAAAAAAATTTTAAGCACCGAACGATGTCTATAAGATATCAAGCAAAATACCGACAAACACTGCTGGTATGACTATGAATTACTCACGTTTCGTCGAAGTACAATAGGAAATAAACAACTGCCGCTGTTCTTTATTGCGAAAAAGTGGTTAGTGAGAATGATACAAACACCTTTCCTTGCTATCGCCTGAATTAGGAGGCTTATTGGTTGTTTGGTTTAATTAATTAATAGAATATGTAGCAATTGGTATAAAGAATGTTTTTTCCAAACTTTCTGTAAAAGAAAGTCTGCTATCAAGACATTGCTTTTGTTCAATTACTTTATTTATTACTGAACGTTTCTAAAACTGAAGACACTCATCCGTGCTCTGCACTGCAGTCTAGCTCTGGCAACGTCGTTCCCTGTTCATTGGCTGACTGTGTTTTGTGACGTCAGATGCGCAGAACGAACCTAAACTTGGCCTCCGTCATAAATGACGCGCACTTTAGCAACACAGCATTTCCATTTCCATCACATGATAGTCACTGGTGGACGGGGTATGTCGCGAGGTAGCAGGCTACCTGTGTGCATTTTGCTCTATACCGTCTTAGGTAAAGGAAGAAAAAGGGTGATCACTATAGGGCAAAGAATGCAGGATTTCTTGCATAACGAAATTTGTGAACGTCTGTATAGTAAAAGTCGTATTTCCTCTGTATCAGTGACTCCATTGTGAACACCTGTCGTGGGAATAGCTGAGACCCAAGTTACGCTGGTGACCGAAGGCATCTGCCACAGCACAGGGGGAACAGCTGACATTATGTGGTGGAGATGTCACCATAAAAGTGACCCAGGAGTCTCGACCACACTTGTTTATCACGTTTCAATTAACGTTATTGCAGATGGAGCTCTGGAATAGGCTCACGGCAGTGACTTGTTTTCTCTTTATGGTATATGCTGCCTGCACACAACAGCTCCCTCTCTGACGAGTTAAGTTTTCTACGTTATACGAAGGATGTATGAGAGTTTGTCTAGAGTGAAATTAAATGGAACGCACCTAAAACGCAGACGGGAGGATTTTGATAGTTACTCTTCTGCAGTTGCTAAGAGAGGACCCTAAATGCAGTCAGGTTTGCAACCGATTTTTGTATTCACAGCACTAAGAGCACAAAGACGTACATTACAAATGATGTAGGAGTCATGAAAAACACATATGTGGGAATATAGACAGTGAAAAAAGAACATTCAATTACAGACATTCTATTACAAACATTCTGTTGGATACATTCTTTTGAAAGGTTCTATCAGATACAATCCATTTGGGTATCTTGACAGATGTCTGAACGCAGGAGACTGACTTGCTAGCTGAGGGTCAACACGGACGTAGATGCATGTCCTGAACTCACACATAACTGCTAGTACGGTCTGCACAGGTGGTCATCACGTAAATTATCAGTTAGTGGCATACGAGACACACTGCAGCCTCAGCTACAGAAACAATGGATGTAACCTGCTACTTTACAAAGCATTCCGAATATCAAAGATGGATAAAACTGTTTACCAGAGACAGCCTCTCACAGTAATTTACATAATTTTGGCGAAGCATTCAAAAATTTATTCCTTTCAAAAGCAATTATGACTTCCTGTTAACGTTTTCAGATATTGTATTACAAATAACTTTCTAGTATTAGTAACAGAAATAAAAAATGTTAATTTCATGAGACTGCAGTTTGATGCACAAATAAATTCATTGTCATAGTAAACGCGTGTACCGATACGTCGAGAGTGTCATTACCTGAAGCCAGATATATACTATAATCACATTTTTATTTAACAATATTCGCGTACGCGTCCTGAACAGTTTTAATAACCCATAATTAAATAATTAATTAATTACGTAATTGTAAATCTTCTGGAATGGAGGTTTCTTGAAAGCAGGTATTAAAGAGTCACCTAATAGCATACAGTAGAGCGACTTAGCTAAGTGGTTCACATTTGTGCGGACGAGAATCGATATGCTAACCCTTGTCCTGTCATACTGACTACAATTTAGCTCGCTATCATTAAATCACCGAAGGAGAGTTTTGCGAAGGTTTCTCCACCGAGATTTAACCTTGTCCATTTGGATTTATTCGTATTAATCCGTTCCTAATAAACTCGATGTTGACCGGGTGGTAAATTCTGTAAGTTGTTAATTGATTCACACGTTCAGTGTGATTCTCTTCAGCACACAGTCATATTGTAAAGTGCTGTGGATACCTAGTGGGCACGTGACTAACACCGCCCCCTCTCGCTATAGAGGCTAACAAGCAGGATGAGTGAGATCCTTAACTGCCGATGGTTTGGTAGAAAAAAAAAAAAAAATCTCACTTAATACCTCCAGTACTGAATGAAGCTGGTGTATCTCCAACCCTTTGATTCAATAGTAGTTAACTATATCTTTGTGAGGTTTATTAGTTTTGGGTGAAATACGTGATGATGTGTGTGTTGTACTTTGCTCTGCTTATCCGTAGGGTTGTATTTACTGGTATGTAGTAAGTGTTGTAAGTTTTCGTGTATGTGTTTGCTGTGTGTATATTTCAGTGTACTTCCTCCGATGTGTTCAGTTTTCTGTATCATGTTGATCATCACTTTCGAGTTGTTAATAAATGCAGATAATTTGAACGTACATATCATAAAATTCTATTACGCACGAATTTCTTAGCACATAGTGATTTGATTTCGTTTTCCAGACAAATCTTTTGTGAGACCGATTTCGTTCTTTGTACTACCTTTGGGCTCTATCTTACATTTATATTATTTATTTTGCCAGTTTGTTTGAATCTGATGTATTGGCTTGTATTGTGGAGTCTGTTAACTGATACCATGGACCCTGGCGTACAAAAGCTCCTTGAGATGAAGGGTTATTGTTCTTGCAAAGCTGCTGTTGGCTCATCAAGGATATAAGAAAGACGATTTTTAGCAGGAATACGACAGTATTTAGAAAGAGATTATAAATTATGACACCAGCATAATTTAAGTAAGTATTAAGAAAATCAGCTCTGTAGATCTGGAGACTTCGAGTTCCCTGTGAGAATACAACTGACGGTGTGTTGATGTTTGAAACATGATACCGTATACTGATCTTTATCTTATACATAATCTCTCATTTTGCAAGCTAAATCGAAATTCAATGAGACCAGAATGGTCCAACATCTGCTGCTCACTGCATACGTTAAAGATGTCAGTTGCAAATACAGCCTCCTGTGATGAATGACGCCTCAGATGTGTACTAACGTACTGAAGCCCCCTGAACATCACTCTAGATTACATCACTCTAGAGTACGCTTATTTAAGAAAGTGGCCGTCTCTTTCAGAGTTTGGCGTGCTTCCAAACTGTCATGGCCTTCTTACAGTGATCGATAGCTTCGTCTAAGTTGGCTATGTCAGCCTTCTTCTCTCGCTTTCAGGGCTCCACATGCCACCCTATGCTCAATATCCGGTGTTTTTGCTACGCACAGACGGGACAAACACAATCAGTGGCCACTGGCATACAGGTGATACCGCAGTGAGCGTTATTGTACTAACAGTTTAAGCATAAAGCATCCCGATAGAGGAAGAGAAACACGGAAGTAGCACTGTGTGTGTTTCAGTAGTAGGACTAGTAAGAGAACGGGCAGAGGGATAAATAAATAACATAATGACAGCCGATGAAGGAGGACAGCAGGAAACTTCAATTAGAAAACAATAAAATCAAGAAATTAGAAGATAAACTGCATTCCAGTAAGGTCATAGTCACCACAGCCTATAAAGGAAAACTACAACACTGATCAATAAAGGAAAATACATAGAAAAACCAAAGAACAGATCTTTTCTAAACGAAATCATAACACAAAAATATGAAACGAAGAACAAAGAAACAATCTTCGTTTTCTTGCCTTTACCGATATCTTCACACGGTCATCATGTTAATTTTCAGATCTAGCTATGTTGGTGGTGGAGGGTGGCCAGGTACCGTTACTGTCGCTACCCCTTCCTCCTGTTCCCTCCCTTCGCCTGCCAAGAAATGTGACATCTAGTATTATCCAATGTGAAAATGTAGATCTCAATACCAACTGCAGACACAATAAAATTTGTCGAAGAGAACCTCTTCACATACGACAAACTACCTGCAGATAATATCAGAGAAATAACCAAAACCATTAAAGAAATCACATCTCAAATTTACTTCCACTTTGAAAAGGAGTATTACTTCCAAAGGTAGGTCCGTAATACAAGGAACATTGGGAAACATATTCACCCACCATACAGGAAATGCAATCTTTGATACAACAATCAGCAAGAAAGGATACAAAATAGTTTATATTGCAGATTTTGTGGATGACGTTATGTTTATTATAGATGAAGCAACAGAGAAAATAAATAAACTTCACACAGACATAAACATAAACGTAAAAATATCAAATTCTCCTTGGAAAAAGCAGCACACAAGAAAATACGCATCTTGGGCATAACAGTAAAGATAGATGGCAATAAGCACAAATCTCACGTGTACTGAAAGCCAACAGCAGTAGATGATTGTACGTGCCACATCAAATAACCCACAAAATCACAAATTAGTAGCTCTCCAATGCATCATAAACAGACTGAACAAAATCCCACTCATCAAAGAAAACTATAAAAAATAACTAAAAGCAACACATTTCATATCCAACATCAATGGGTATAACACCCGTATGACAAGAAGACTCAACCCCAAAATCAAAAAACAAGTAAAGGAAAACGAAAATAAGCTGGTGACACAAACACCACAAAACTCTGTAACCATTAACGGACACCACAGTAGATGCAAAAACACAGGACAGGAACATTCAGGGCAGGACTGACAAATATAAGTGGTACACATCAAGATATAAACACAAATCAACACACACAATAGCAAATATACTGAAGAAACAAGGATTGCACATAGTACAGTGAACAAGGAGCACATTCAGACCACATTTAAACACTAATAGTAAAACGACACAAGTATCAAGGAGTTGGTATACATTAGCTAGACTGTCAAGATTACAAATCAGTGCACCAGATATCGACAGATAGACATTTCAAAGCCATATACGAAGAACACAGAACAAACTGGAAGTATGAAAATAGACAGTCTACCTTAGTTGAACACCTTGTAAAGCATGGGAATGGACAATTTAACGTAGAAAAGTATATTAAAATTATCAAAATTAACGCTTACAACAGAAAACTCTTATCATTACAGGCAAACTTCCACATACAAGGAACTCTTGCAACGCACAACAAAGTAATAAACTAGCATATCAATTTGAGTAACAACTCAGTGACCATGTTAACCAGTAAAATAATGCCGAAGAGTGATGTAAGTCATAAACAGGCTAAATAACAACCTGACGTGACCACCACTGACATTTAATACAAAAACTGCGATTGCCTCCACACGAAATTCTGTAGTTTCCTAACAGCAGGCACCACTACACTCTATAATATATAAATGTAAATTAACAAACAAACGTATATCAAACTGAATACAGATACACTACTGGACATTGAAATTGCTACACCAAGAATAAATGCAGATTATAAATGGGAATTCATTGGACAAATAAATTATACTAGAACTGACATGTGATTACATTTTCACGCAGTTTGGGTGCATAGATCCTGAAAAATCAGTACGTGGAACCCCCACCTCTGGCCCTAATAACGGCCCTCATACGCGTGGGCATTGAGGCGAACAGAGCTTGGATGGCGTGTACAGGTACAGCTGCCCATGCAGCTTCAACACGATACAAATAGTTCATCAAGAGTAGTGACTGGAGTATTGTGACTAGCCAGTTGCTCGGCCACCATTGACCAGACGTTTGCAATTGTTGAAAGATCTGGGGAATGTACTCGCCAGGGCAGCAGTCAAACATTTTCTGTATCCAGAAAGGCCCGTACAGGAGCTGCAACACGTGGTCGTGCATTATCCTGCTGAAATGTAGGGTTACGCAGGGATGAAATGAAGGGTAGAGCCACGGCTCGTAAGACATCTGAAACGTAACGTCCATTGTTCAAAGTGCCGTCAATGCCAGCAAGAGGTGACAGAGACGTGTAACCAATGGCACCCCATTCCATCACGGCGGGTGATACGCCAGTACGGCGATAACGAATACACGCTTCCAATGTGCGTTCACCGCCATGTTGCCAAACACTGATGCGACCATCATGATGCTGTAAACAGAACCTGGATTCATCCGAAAAAATGATGTTTTGCCATTCGTGCATCTAGGTTCGTTGTTGAGTACACCATCGCAGAGGCCCCTGTCTGTCATGCAGCATCAAGGGTAACCGCAGCCATGGTCTCCGAGCTGATACTCCATGCTGCTGCAAACGTCGTCAAACTGTTCGTGAAAATGGTGGTTGTCTTGCAAACGCCCTCATCTGTTGACTCAGGGATCTTGACGTGACTGCACGATTCGTAACTGCCATGTGGATAAGATGCCTGTGATCTCAACTGCTGGTGATACGAGGCCGTTGGGATCCAGCACGGCGTTCCGTATTACCCTCCTAAACCCACCGATTCCATATTCTGCTAATAGTCGTTGGATCTCGACCATTGCGAGCAGCAATGTCGCGATACGATAAACCGCAATCGCGATAGGCTCTAATCCGACCTTTATCAAAGTCGGAAACGTGATGGTACGCATTTCTCCTCCTTACACCAGGCACCACAACAACGTTTCGCCAGGCAACGCCGGTCAACTGCTGTTTGTGTATGAGAATTCGGTTGAAAACTTTCCTCATGTCAGCACGTTCTAGGTGTCGCCACCGGCGCCAGCCTTGTGTGAATGCTCTGAAAAGAGCTAATCAATTGCATATCACAGCATCTTCTTCCTGTCGGTTAAATTTCGGGTATGTAGCACGTCATCTTCGTGGTGTAGCAATTTTAATGGCCAGCAGTGTAACTGCAACACAAAAGGTCCTAATAACACATAGCGACAGCTGGCAACGTTAGTACACACACACACGCACACACACACACACACACCACCCAGTAAAGACAAGCGTACAAGTAAAATGTGCTCAAAAACGCTGAAAATAGGACACATTGTGTAAGCAGGACAACTAACAAGAAAGTACAGCTCCAGGACGACACATATGCAATAATATGATCACAAAATCGTAAGTCGAACCAAACGGTAATTTAACCTTACGAAACTTGGACTCCAAATAGTTGTTTGTTACCCAACAACAAGAAAATGTCAAAATACTACAACATAGTAACATATCTGGGAATATTGGGTTGTTGCATAAGTACATACAGTTTTTGTTTAACACGTTGGTACTCCGAGTTATATGGTATTGTTTATCAATTGTCACTTTTTATTTGTAGTTCAACGTTGATATTTGAGCTTACCTATTGTCATACTGTCATTCGGAGATAATGAGTGGAGCTGTGGACACTAGAAAATGAAGTGCCAAGTGAAGAAATCGGAACATTTCCGACATATTCTTCTGTTTGATTTCAGTAGAGGGGTGACATCAGTGGAAACAGCCAGAAACATTTGCACCGTGTTCAGGCATAAGCACGGCAAGAAAAGCTTTTCTCCTTGTAAAGGCGCTCGTTTTATCATTAGTGTCTCTCCAAGTTCAGGAAGGCCTTCGGTGTTTGATGAGGATCGTTTAAATGCATTAATCCACAATGACTCATGTTAGTGTACTCGGGAAACTGGCAAATGTGATGAACTGTGATCATTCCACCATCGTGCGACATTTGCATGCAGTGGAAAAGGTTCAGAAATCAGCTGTAGGGATGCCGCATGCTCTAATTCAATAAGCCACAATCATCGGAATCAGCGGGTGACCATATTTGATCTCTGCCCGCTCGTCATCAATTGGCTCTTGAACAACACGGTTCTTTCCTATCCTGTATCATTGCTGGTGACGGGAAATGGTGTCTTTATCCTAATACAACGAAAAGAATGGAATGGTTGACACCAAACGAAGCAATAGCTCCCTGTTCAAAGACCTGCGCGCATCCACAAAATTTGGTGTTATGCATCTGGTGGAACACCGACGCTTTGGTGTGCTACATATTGCTTCCCCTAGGTGTAACCATCACTCATGACATTTATTGTCAACAACGGGGATGTCCTGCAGACACACCCCAAGAAGACGATCAGGAAGACAGCGTCATATGATGCTATTCCACGATAACGCTAGACCACATTCTGCTAGACTGACGAAAAACACTATGCAGAAGATGGGTTGGGAAGTCATTCCCCACCAACCTTATTCATCTGATGTTGGGCCCCCAGATTTTCACCTTCCCTGTTCACTATCGAACAACGTTCAAGGAACTTCCTTTCCGAATGAAAATGCTTTCCGAGTATGGCTCGACGAGTACTTCGCCCCTAAACCAAGTTATTTCTACAGTCACAGAATCGACAGGTTGCTCCAGCATTGGCAGACTATTGTAGATAGTTGATGACGTAAGTCTCTGTTATGTGTATCTTTTGTGTTCATTAAACCTATGGAAGAAACGTTTCGAATTAATGCACCGACCTCATATTATGTAACGTAGTTATATTTACAAAAAGCAAACATGTTTTACAAGCTACTAAATGTATTTCATAAATAAAAAGAAGCGAAACGCGTATGGCATAAAACAAACAACCTTTTATTTGCTTGCGTAGACGGATCACATCTCCAGAAGCAAGGCAGCAACTAAGGAACGACAGAAAAACATAAAAAATGACGAACAGTTTACTCCTTCTCGTACACTATCGTTTGTGAAAACTGCAATGCCAAACGGGATACATGCTCCTTCAACGAACTTTATACCATAGATTAACTACTAAACAGTTCACAATCGATTTCCAGCTTTCAGAACCCAGTACCGTGTGTAGCAATCAAAGCCCCTAATCGTTGTGCCATGGATTCAAAGAGCACTTCGATATACTGATGGGGGATCTCAATCCATACGGTTTGCATGCGAATCCTCTAAATATTATAATTGGTTGAAGGAGGAGTGCTGCGAAAACATTGTCGACCAACACCACAACAACTTCAGTGTAAAACTCTCGGATGCAGTCGTTTCAGTCATTCTTCGAAGAAGTCTCTCACCTGCTACACTATATGTAGCTGTATTTTGACCTGCTGGAATATGAAATGTGCAGTTACTTGAAAGGGGAGCAGTACCTTAGGTTCCAAAAATTAACTCAATACGTGGTTTCAGCGATAGCACATTGTATCCATTGGTCCCTGATGAAATACAGTAACATACATGCCGGTTCTGGCAGATTAAAACTGTATGGCAGACCGAGACTCGAAGTTGGGACGTTTGCCTTTCTGCAAGATTCGCAAGAGATCTTCATGAAGTCTGTAAGGTAGGAGACGAGGTACTGGCGGAATTAAAGCTGTGAGGACGGATCGTGAGTCGGGCTTCCGTAGCTCAGATAGTAGAGCACTTGCCCGCAAAAGGCAAAGATCCCGAGTTCGAGTCTCGATCCGGCACACAGTTTTAATCTGCGGAAAGTTTTATATCAGCGCACACTCTGCTGCAGAGCGAAAATTTCATTCTGCTAACATATGGCGTTTGATCGACATGCCTCTTAATAATACACCTGCCACGCTGTGGTGACCACGACAGCTCCTAACATATTTACTGCAATTACTGCAGGAATGACTCAAGTGAACTCCTCCGAAATAGCATATTTGCCGCTGAGCACACAAATGGCACCATACACATACCTATTGACGCCTGAAGCGATTGAGGTTTCTATACCATGGATGATGACGTAAAGACAGTTGTGCCACCAGTCCATACCACACCCGTCCTTAAGCGTCAATGCGACACTGGATGCAACTCTATGGCAAAAGCTATCGACGAAACGGATAAGGCGGCGCTTGCCTCATAGTGTGGCGTCTCTGAATGGTCCGGTGCTGATGACTGTCTTCTGCTCACAGATTCCACAGCTGCAGCATGCCGTAGCGCTATGCCCTTTACAAACTGAAATGTCGCTATGAGTAACCCAACTACCAGAGAATTATTATTCTGCGATGCTCTAACTCACTCGCTTACTGACACATCCGCCTTTGATGTCAAAGAGACATAGTGGCTCACTCTGTCACGTTTCCAATACGACTGACAGCTTTTCACTGACAAGGGGGCCCTCCATACGGTAAATCACGGATTTTGATGCGCTTCAAATATGTTGTAGAGGCACTTACCCGGAGTACCTGGCTATCCGGTTTTTTAGCTACGGGCCTTGGTTTTTCAGAAAATCGATTTTGAAGTTCATTGCACACTTTGTATACCCGTAACATTACATATATTCCGAGCAAGTCAGCGCAGCGGTTAATGTTCTCGGCTATCGCGCTGGAGGTACCGTGTTCGAATCCTGCTCGCGTATTTAATGGCATTTGTGATTTCGCCTTTTGATTCTTCGTTCAACTCCTCTACTTGTGGGTCTTCTTCTGGCTACACTATTGCAGAAACACTTGGTTCTTCCATTTCACAGAATTTTTCTAACACACAGCACTAGAGACTCTTTGCGAGCAACTGTCGCTATAGTTAGATGTGAACGTGAAGGAATGCAACTCGTGTCCTCATCGGCCGCAACTAGGAGCTGGGGTTCCCGTTACGACTAACGGTATTCACGGGAGAGGGGAGGATCATGGGCGGAGATCGATTTCAGGTAATATAAGAAGCGACCGTGGTACCAACATTTGGAACTCCCACTGCGAACCACAAACGGAATGAATATTTAAAAAAAAATGATTAACTGAATATATCGTTATAATTTCGCACACTTTACACTGTTTGTTGATATTCTTTGAAAAAAATTGAAAAATTCGGTCGATTTTGAAAAAAAAGTACACGAGCAGGATTCGGACACGGCACCTCCAGCGCGGTAGCCGTGAACTTTTAGCGCTGCGCTACGCTGACTTGCTCGGAATATACACTCCTGGAAATTGAAATAAGAACACCGTGAATTCATTGTCCCAGGAAGGGGAAACTTTATTGACACATTCCTGGGGTCAGATACATCACATGATCACACTGACAGAACCACAGGCACATAGACACAGGCAACAGAGCATGCACAATGTCGGCACTAGTACAGTGTATATCCACCTTTCGCAGCAATGCAGGCTGCTATTCTCCCATGGAGACGATCGTAGAGATGCTGGATGTAGTCCTGTGGAACGGCTTGCCATGCCATTTCCACCTGGCGCCTCAGTTGGACCAACGTTCGTGCTGGACGTGCAGACCGCGTGAGACGACGCTTCATCCAGTCCCAAACATGCTCAATGGGGGACAGATTCGGAGATCTTGCTGGCCAGGATAGTTGACTTACACCTTCTAGAGCACGTTGGGTGGCACTGGATACATGCGGACGTGCATTGTCCTGTTGGAACAGCAAGTTCCCTTGCCGGTCTAGGAATGGTAGAACGATGGGTTCGATGACGGTTTGGATGTACCGTGCACTATTCAGTGTCCCCTCGACGATCACCAGAGGTGTACGGCCAGTGTAGGAGATCGCTCCCCACACCATGTTGCCGGGTGTTGGCCCTGTGTGCCTCTGTCGTATGCAGTCCTGATTGTGGCGCTCACATGCACGGCGCCAAACACGCATACGACCATCATTGACACCAAGGCAGAAGCGACTCTCATCGCTGAAGACGACACGTCTCCATTCGTCCCTCCATTCACGCCTGTCGCGACACCACTGGAGGCGGGCTGCACGATGTTGGGGCGTGAGCGGAAGACGGCCTAACGGTGTGCGGCACCGTAGCCCAGCTTCATGGAGACGGTTGCGAATGGTCCTCGCCGATACCCCAGGACCAACAGTGTCCCTAATTTGCTGGGAAGTGGCGGTGCGGTCCCCTACAGCACTGCGTAGGATCCTACGGTCTTGGCGTGCATCCGTGCGTCGCTGCGGTCCGGTCCCAGGTCGACGGGCACGTGCACCTTCCGCCGACCACTGGCGACAACATCGATGTACTGTGGAGACCTCACGCCCCACGTGTTGAGCAATTCGGCGGTACGTCCACCCGGCCTCCCGCATGCCCACTATACGCCCTCGCTCAAAGTCCGTCAACTGCACATACGGTTCACGTCCACGCTGTCGCGGCATGCTACCAGTGTTAAAGACTGCGATGGAGCTCCGTATGCCACGGCAAACTGGCTGACACTGACGGCGGCGGTGCACAAATGCTGCGCAGCTAGCGCCATTCGACGGCCAACACCGCGGTTCCTGTTGTGTCCGCTGTGCCGTGCGTGTGATCATTGCTTGTACAGCCCTGTCGCAGTGTCCGGAGCAAGCATGGTGGGTCTGACACACCGGTGTCAATGTGTTCTTTTTTCCATTTCCAGGAGTGTATGTAAGGTATGCAAAGTGCGCAATGAAGTTGAAAATCGATTTTCTCAAAAACCAAGGCCCGTCGCTAAAAACCTGGATAGCCAGGCACTCAGGGTAAGTGCCTCTGCAACATATTTGAAGCGCATAAAAATCCGTGATTTACAGTATGGAGGGTCCCCCTAGTGAGTCTGGCGTAACATTGATCTCTCCGGTCGTATATGAAAAGTTGCTGTTCAGCTAACGCGCACACCGTCTATCTGCAGTTTTCGTCACGTCATTACTTTGCTGTAAGCATCCCGTATGGGTGTAATCAATCGGGACACTATTCCTAGGTGTTGCTCTTTTCACGAACGTTACTAGATAAGAACTAACGCTGCCGTTCTTGTGGTTGATCTGTTTTGCTTTCTGTGCTAGGCGTGTGTTTGTTTGCTGGTCCCACAGGTGCTGGTTGTGCTGCCTGCTACCATACTGCCTCAACTCGTTTCAGAGGACACACCACTACTGTCCGGTGTGCCAAAGATACCTGGGAACCTGCTCTCCGTGGGCATAGTAGCTTCTGTGAATTTCCAAGTCCACTGTTCCGTCTAAATGTCCGCAAAATAAATGTCTAATGAACAATAACTCCAGTGTAATTCATGCTTTCTGCTGTCTCCACATAGCAGAATGAACATTAATTATTTCGATATTTCATCCAGTTTCACTGCCTTTCTATGTTTATGTCCATATTTTTCAAATTCTTAGCTTCTTGGTCGACATCAGCGAAGTACGATAGCACAATGAACACTCATGGAACGTCATATTAACTGAATCTACCGTCGGCTCTTGGTAGAACAACATAATTGTAAATGAAAACCACAATATTATGGATGTTCTACACGATTAATGTACTTAGTTAACCTGTTTCCAGCCTACAATGCCATCATCTGACTTCAACTATCTTCGTGAAATAAGTTGCAGTATTTGTAAAAAAAACATTGGAAAATATTACTCTTCTAGAGCGAGGAACGTACACAGAATAAATTTCATCTTTGACAGTGCTGTGGCAATGCAGTTAAAGATGTTAAAAGTTGAGCGGTAAATAAATATAAAGGGAGCAAAAAAGGAAAAATATTAACACTAAAGTCGAAAAACAGTGCCTGTACCACAATTGAAATTAAATTAACAATCCCAACAGAATAAAATTAGTACTTGACAAGAGCACTAAACTATAACTAGAAGAGCCATTACACATGGAAAGTGATACAAACAGAGGAAAAAGATGGAATTGACAGTTGTAACAACAGAGTACTGGAGTACATAGGCAACCGAAATAAAATAAGTAAAAGCAAGAAAATGGAGGAACAGGAAGAAAAGGCAGCGAAGAAAAAAATGGACAACTGCAAGGATTAAGCGAAGTTTAGAAGAGGCGAAGTATTATGCTATGTTTGGTCATTTGATATTAAATCCGGGCTGTGGGCCAGATGTTTGTTGAATTCTAGGGCTTCCAACATACTGAGATTTTGGTCTTCGTTTGCTAACCAGAGAATATGAGACTGTAGTTGGTAGCTGCAGCCCACACTCAGCACAAGATCAGCAAATGTGGAGTCATAATTCTGCAGTTTCCAGTTGTGTCTATGTCCAACCAACCTAGTGTCTCTACCTGATTGACCTGTATAAGGACAAGTAATTTTGTATCTCCCATTGTTGGCTAATTGTCGATCCTGACTTTGCTGTTGACAACTTACTGGGCTGTATTCTCCACACAGTAGGAAATCTTGTAGTTGCGTAATTTCAGTGTTTTTGTTGCACTCTGTGCTACCTGTCCTCGGTATGAGAATATACACAATATCACTTAATTCTCGCAGTTTTCCAATGCTTCCCAAACTGTCTGTTCCTTTCTGTTCCTTCATGCTTCTTTCTTTATTTATTTTATTGTGATTGTCAATGTATTGGGTACATTCCGTTGTTACAACTGTCAGTTCTACATTTTACACTTTTTCTGTGTCACTTTCCTTTTGAAACACCTCTTGAAGCTATTCTTTAGTACTCTCATCAGGTACTAATTTTATTTTAATGGGATTGTTAATTTAATTTAGACTTATGTACGCAATGTTTTTCAACTTTAATTTGATTTTTCTTGGTTTGCTCCGTTTATATTTATTAACTATTCAACTTTCAATTGTTTAATTGCAGTACCGGTACACTTTCAAAGATGACATTTAGTCTGTATTCGTGCCTCACTCTACAAGGATAACAACTTTTCGAGGGATCGAACAGTCCATGGGTGTATTGTCGACTCATAGTGTCCAACGGGCACAATATTTCGGGGATCAAACATGGCACTATCGTCAGGTTCGTTGACGAACTGCCGCACCTAACGAACGCAACATGTTTGATCGCCGAAATATTTTGACCATTGGGCACTATGGATTGGCAGTACACCCGTGGACTGTTCGAACAACAGATATGCCCGGAGAAACTAAGGAATCACAGCTTTTCCAGTGCTGTTTACAAATAATGTAACTTCTTTGACGACGATAGTCAAAGTCTGATTATGGCTTTGTACGTCAAAAACGGGTAACCTGAATAAATTAATCCTGTAGGACATACACAATACTGTGATTTTCATTCGTAACATCTGGATTACGTTACGTCTGGTCAGATTATTCTTACATTACAGGCTAGTCACAATTAGTAAAAGGTGGGTCCAGATTCTGATATCGCCAATGGTAACATTTCACGACTGTGAAGCTGATTTCAGGAGAAAGGAACCATTCAAAGCTAAGGTTTGATATCTAGTTTCAGCTGCCTGAATGGCTCCAACCAGCACAGCAAAAACAGACCTCGCAGTAGCCTCTAGGTCGTACATGTTCCGTTACATTACGTATCATTTACTTCGACTGGTAGCTGTGTATGCTCGGCGACACGACAGTCGCAGGTCTGCCTCACAAAAATATTGTGAGGTTCCACGAAAGTGATGTGTTACTCCTGTTCGCGGTTGAACTACCGTTTAGGATGGAAGATGGTTCTCCTCATCATCTGTTCACTTAATGTGTATGTGGGACGTGAAAAAACACTGTTAATATTCTGAAAAGGAACCGGCACGGCGATGCTGAGTTTCCCTGTGGGGCAGCGTCGCTACATGCATTTGCCTGCGTCGCTGTGACTATTGGGACGTTTCGGGAGTCATCTTGCATTGGTATGTGCACCTTTCTCGTGGCGCATACGTTCCTAGTTACCAGCTGATGGAAGATAATGCCTGGCGACACGGATGGCACGGAGTACCTTGCAACGTGAGGACACTGCATGTCTTGAGTATCCAACTGGCTCTATAGGCATAAACCAAATCGAAAATGCAAGTTAAAACGATCAACGCAGAAGGATTCAGCTCTAACGTCGCCACCGTAAGTCTCTAGAAGATGCGTGCCCAGAAGCGGCGTTACTGCAAGCCGTGCTGGATGGACTTAACCACGGAACAGGGAACAGCTGTGCTCCCAGTATTGCCACAGAAGGGTATAGCAACTCTCGCTGGACTTCCGTACCACACACGGTGAGTACCGTCCACGTCCGGTTTTACAGTTCACTAATATCCCAGTGCCACGTTCAGCAACTTTGATTTATAGTGCACACGTTATTGGTTTTCCTCACGATAGTTGCAGGAATGTCAAAGATCCAGTAACAAAAGGACATCAAGTATTATCAGTCTCACATTGTAATGTCAGCATTATCAATCGTTTAAGCTTTACAGCACAGTCATCATCTACATACAAGAGAATCAACGCTGTCTTTTAAGTTAATTTAAGAAATTATTGTGTTAATCCTACTGTTCCTGGGCTTACACTTACTGGTCTCCATTTCCCAACTTCGACTAAAAAAAATCTAATGAATATAATTCGCGAGATATATTACGTACCGAAACTTCCTGGAAGATTAAAACTGTGTGCCAGACCGAGACTCGAACTCGGGACCTTTGCTTTTCACTGATATTTTATTTTGTTTATAATCGATATTGTTGAGAAATGTGAAATATAAAAGAAGGTGATATGCAGTGCAACTGCACTGTCACGTAAATACGGCGCGTTCGCATTTTGTTTTTCTATTCTCCTCCACACACCACTCTCCTAGTGGTTATACAGCATGTCTAAATAATGTGCAGCGAGGCAGAGTATTATTATGGCATTCGTACCAGGGCACAGCTTGCGGGCCGGATTCTTGGCCACTCCTGGTCTAAACTCATTTCATTTTTAAAGTTGTATTTGAAAAATATTTCCAGCATGTAATGTATTAACCGCTCATTCTAAAAACATTCTTGCCACGGTGGCTGACAGGAAAAGCTGTTTCGATAGAAATTGGAAGACAGCTCGTTGACTTCGTACTGATACAGTATCCATTTGTTTCCAATCGTTGTCAACAGCAGCTGTAAATACTAGAGAAAAGAGTATCTCCATCTAACTCAACAGTTAATTTTAACTATTTCAAAGTCAGTCACATGTAATATTTATGCTATCTTTAATCTCATCTCTATAGTTTGATTAGGTACACACTCTGAACATAGTGTCATCTGCTTGCTAGGGCTGTCTACTCTGAGAAAACTGTTGGCCGACACCATGGCTATTTGCCTTTTACAGATTCAGCTACTTCCATCAGCCAATGGGCTAAGTCGTCTTCGAGTGACAAATTAGTTTGTTCATGTACATAGTGCGCGCGGTACGAACTTGGTGAATGTGCAATGAGTAAGTGTTGCTTTATTCCAGTCCATGCCTATCTTTTTTTGCTGCGTGTCTTATGAAGTTGATGGTGTTTATGGTGATTCATATGCCAGATGGGGACGTTAAGCCTGGCAGTCCCTTTGTTGCTGTTTCAGAAGAGTAAGCTACGTGTTCGTTCTGGTATTCACCCTTTGTCTGCTCTCACTGTCATACAATACAAACATAAGACTGCAGTACACGAACACTTATTGTACTCACCTTCACTAAACAGAAGTACACTGTCAGATAAATAATTTAAACTCCCAGAAGGGGAAGGGGAAACGAAGTAAAGCGTCATAGCTTCAGAGAGTATGTGATGGTATTTAAGTGAGCACCAAATCGCATCACGTTTACTAACAATTTGGCAGTATCAGCCCACTTATGGGTATGTCATTGCACCCCCTCTAGCCTGGATACATCGAAATCCTGGATACTGGTACTGGGACAGAGTTGACATCCGATCTAGTTCTAAGTGTGTTTTATTGAGGATGGATTTGGGGATCTTACTGGCCACGTGATTATCTCAACATCATACAAACAATTCAGAGACAAATGTGAAATGTTTGGATGAGCATTGTTTTGATGAAAACAGGCACCACCTTACTGTCACATGAATGATGACACATGCAGGCACAGGATATCTGTGATGTACCATTGTGCTGTCAGAGTTCCCTAAATTAGTAACAACCATGATCTGAAGTCACACCTGATGGTTACCCAAACCATGGTGCCAGGAGTAGTACTATTGCGCCTCTCCAAAACAGTGCTAGAGTGGGATCTCTCTCCAGGTTGCCGCCCTACTTGCTGCAGAACAAAGATTAATGGATGAAGAGAATTGGATGTCTTCCCAGTCACAGGCCTACTACAATTGTACCAGTTTGTGTCAAGTTAGCCTACACGTGGGGCAGTAGTGCCATAGTCTGGCTGCTGCTAGGCTTCCACCAATGGTGTGAGGTCATACAAAATGTTGCATGCAGTCCATTTCTTATTGTCAGATTATAGGCACAGATGTGAATGCCATCATGTTCCCATGCAGTCCAACATACTGTCAGTCATATATGAATGCCCTACAAATATGGATAAGACACGATTCGATCAGCTGGATGAATGGAGACCCACAATAAGACCTTTAAAACTCTAATGTGTATTGGTAATGATGTCTCAGACGCATACATGGCATCCACATGTCTTCATGGTGATCACTCGAAATATGATACTGCCCACGCCACTTATATACATTACCAGGCCTGGTAACAACATAAAGCATGAACAATACTAAAGCTCTTCAATGACTGTTCCATGTTTCACAGAGAATTGCAACTCTTATCATTTACATACTCGCCAATGTTGTGTACATGTATGAAGTTAGATTGACATCTGGCCATGTCTTCTGGGTGCGTCACTGTTTTTGACACACAGAGTACTTAAGATAACTCTTATGCATTGATATGCACGTATGGGTCCATAGAAATGTGTGGAATATATTGTGCTGTATGTAACTAATTTTACATTGCTGTAGGTTCACAATGCCCAATGGGATGGAAGTAGCCAACTGCTGAATATTGAAAGTGTGTGTTTATTTCAAAACAAAACAACAGCCTATAAAGAGCAACGACTTCCGACAGGATCTGATGTATGTGGAAAATTGATCATTGTGTGTGGTGGAAGAAAGCTCTTTGCTATTAGGGAGTTAGACAATCCGTTGGTGGGTCCCTGTCAACGATTCTTTCTCTTTTGTTTGTCACTGTGAGCTGCACTGTAACCAGATTCGTTAATGATTGTTATTGTACCTCTTTATCTTATACTAAAGCTTGCTTTTGTTATATAACTATGAGAGAATATTTAGTGTTTGGTGTGTTTGTGTTTGACATAAGTGGGGCAGAGGGGAAGTGGTGGGGGGAGGGGTTCAGAGAGATGATGATTGTTCTTTGGTATGCGAAGGAATAGATGAGACCTTCCTGCAGGAAACAGGGAGATTTAGGTGGTACAGACTGGTTCCCACATTTTTAGTAGTTTTCCCTTACATACAAGCCATCTGGCTCATGGGCATGTAGGCATGCACACGTGTTGAAGTCAGTAAATATATATGGAGCTGAATTGTCTCGGTACTGAGTAATTTAGAAGTGGCTGCTTGCTGATTGCAGAAACAATATGTCAACTTCATGTGGAAGATCAATGTTCTGTAGCATTTCCACCAGTGTCAATGGTCTTTTTCAAAAGTTTATGCTTGACTATTCAGAAGTCTGTGTTTAGAGATTTACTGTGTACCTGTTGGTTCGTGAATACACCTGTCAGATGTTTCTGCAGCAGAATTCATGTTAGGCTCAAAACGGAGAACTGCCACAGTCCTGTAACTTGAGGTCACTACTATTCACTCAAATGGCTCCTCAATTAGTACACGAGGCTGAGTGCACCCCATTTCAGTCCGACCAACAATAAAAAATCCCAGGCTGAACTGGCAAAATAATCCATGTCCATAAGGTTGTAGTTGGACACACTGACTACTAATAAACATGGCAGAAATATGATGTCATTTGAGAATTTAACTATAACAGTTTGTATTCATTGAATGTTGTTTCTGTGAGATGTACGTTTCAACAGGTTATCTGTTGTGGAGCTATTGTATTAAATCTGTTGTGGAGCTATTGTATTAAAAGTATCACTAGTGGGTATGGAGATTATTATGCACCAGTTGTTGAAAATGTTGATTTACTTAACGCAACATCTTTCAGAACTACATTATCCCATTATGAAGCTCTATTAAACAAGGAAACACAAAATAATAACTTTGCTTTACTACACATACTGAAACTCTTTTAATGTAAATCATCTGTATTGCCATGTACTATTAAATACCTTAAATTCAATATGTCATCAGGCACAGTCAAAAATAATAAGCAAGCAGCCAATAAGCATTATCAAGCATATAACATTCTTCCTTGTTGGCGCGTAACACTCTCACAAAACCAAGTTTATTAACTAAAGTCAACTGCATCACCTATCAAAGCCTGTATTGTCTATTCATCTTGAGGTTGAAGTTCTTCTGTCCATATTTTCTTACAAATAGATTTATTTCTTGAGGCGTGCACCTAGAGCGAAACACAATTTTTTCTTCTCTTCTGTTTCCCAGGCATGTTTTGCAGAAGTTTCAGCATCATCACTGGGCTTTTATTACCTTTCTATTAGAGATTGCTTGTGTGCATGTGTTCGCAACATATTTCACTTACATTTTCTGAATACCCCCCACTACCTTCACAGTGAAGACATCCACTATGTAACTTTCACTGTCGGTGTTAACAAACCATGAAAACAAGATAGCGGACAGCTGAACAGTTGAATGTGTTCTGGGTGACATTTTTGAATCTTTCAGAGGTGTGTCTACCATTGTGTGTGTGTGTGTGTGTGTGTGTGTGTGTGTGTGTGTGTGTGTTTGTTCCCATGTGGGCTTACATGAAAAAGAGAGATTAGGTGAGTAGGAGTGGGTTTTATTTATTTTATTACTTTTAATTTTTATTATTGTTTCACTTTTAATTATTATTTGTTTATTTATTTCGTTATTGTCTGTGCATGTATCAGGGGGGAGGGTGTGTTTATGTGTTGGCGTGGTTTGATAGTCTTTGAGGCAAAGAACTATGTATTCAATTATCATTTGTTTTCATCGAACGTTTTGTAAAGCGCATTTAAAAAAAATTGCCTGCTCTCAAAGCTTCATGTTTATTGAAAAAAACATACTACAAAATGGCAAAAATCGTAAAATGCTCTCAAAATTTTAAAGTTTAGCTATGTTATTGCAAATGCTCTGTGTGTCCACCAACAACAGTATGAAAAACATCTTTTTACATTTTTACCATGCTCAGTTTTCAGTGATGAACCAACATTTCATATTAGGGATAACTTGCGCTTATGGGAATTCATGACATTATTGAACACAAAAGAGGCTTACCGAAAGTGAACGTTTTTGTGCTATTTCTAGCGAAAATGTGTATGGCCACTCCTTTTTTGAGGAAAACAAAGTGACTGGAATGAACTATCATCAAATACTGCAGAATTCTTTTTTCCACAACCTCACGAGAAGTCTAATGGTTTCACTTTCCACTAGGATGGAGCTCTACCACACTGGCAGAAGAGCATACATCAGCTTTGTCAATGACACTTTGCCTCAAAGCTGGATAATACACATGGGACCCTGAGACACTGCCCAGAGGTTTTGGCCTCCAAGATCGCTTAACATGATTCCATGCGACATTTTCGTGTGGGCATGTGTGAAGGAAAGTGTGTTCATCGTCTCTTTATCTCGTGACACAGAATAACGCCCTCCATAACTTCGGTAGAATCAGCTATAATGTGTAAAGGTTATGACAAATTTAACAATCATCTATATCTTGTTGATGCTGCTGCTGGTTGACACATACAGCATTTGAAATAGCATATCTAAAACTTTAAGAGTATGTGAGTATTTTGCAATTCATAACATGTTTATACTTAATTTTCCCCAATAAACATGGAAGTTAGAAATCATGCCCTTCTTTTTGAAATACCCTGGATTTGATAGTCTTCCTCAGTCATTAATTTTTGTGGAGAGCTTTTACTGCAGTTGAGAATTTTCAAGCCAGTGTTGATGTGTGCTGGGCTGTACTTCAGGTCCATAAGGTGTTCAGGAAATATAGAATGACAGCTATTAATTTTTAATGCTTTTCTGTGTTCTGTGTATCTGATATTAAAGTTTCTGCTTGTATGTCCTATATTCATTGATTTGCAGTCCTGGAATGTTAGTTGGTAAGTTCCAGATATGTTATGTTTTTGTTGATTGCCCTTAGTTTTCGCTCTATTGAGTTATCTGTCCTGTAGGTCGTTTTCATTGCTTGTTTTTTGAGTATGTCGTCTATTCTGTGGGTTGCTTTATTGTTGCAAGTGATAGTGTGTAATGTGCTTGTTTTATGGGTGTTTCTTGTTCATGTGAGCCTGGTATGGCTTTCGTGTGTTTGTGTTCTGCGTGTCTGTAAGTTGGTGATGAGCTGTTTCTTTTTGTGTACAAGGTCTCATCTTTATTTTTGTCTGATTTTGTGATTCAGTTTCTCTATAATGTTTTTTATCATATCCATTCTCTACAATCATTTGTTTGATTATCCGTAATTCATTTTTGTATTTGTCTTGACTTAATGGAATATTGTTTAATTTGTGCAGCATATACTGGAAACCAACTAGTGTGTGCACAATCAGATGATTTTAGCATTCATGTATGGCTGTGCTGACTTTCCTGAAGGTGGACAGTTGGTGTTGGTTGTTTTGTGTGTGTTATGAGTCAAGGAGATTTAACATTTTTTCGTTTTCTGTTTTTATGGCGAATTTTATTTTTGAGTGAACTGTGTTTGTGTCATTGTGCAGTTGCTGGATGTGACCAGGCGTTTCTTTCAGAAAGCACATTTGATGTCATGTACACAACAATAGCAGTATGTTATCCTGTGTTGTTTGGATCTGACTATTGTTCCAATTGTTTTGTTTTCAATATGACTGAGAAAAATGTTGGGTAGGAGTGCATTGACTAGTGACCTCTTGAGAAACCTATCTTGTTGTGAATAGACCTGGTTGTCAAATGATAAATAGTTTGCTGTGTGGTTAGTTTTAGAATACTTACTATTTCTCTTAAGTTGGCTTTGGGAATGTCTTTCTATCCTAATTGTTGTTTGATTACATTGAAGGTTTCAATGGATGTGACATTAATGTACATAGACGTGATGTTGAATGATTTGAGTACGGCAGTTGTGAGTATATTGACGTCTTTGATTTTTTTTGTATCAGCTCTTCACTCTTGTGTAAATTTCTTTTCTTTGCGCATACATAACGTCTTTCTTTTTAAGTATGTGTGTGTTTCCCTGGGTAGGTGATACGTGAGTGCACGTCTAAAATTTATCACGGAACATGTTGGAATATCCGTTTTGTGCAGCATCAGGAAGCTGTTCAGTGTGAGTGCCTTGGGGTTCTTTTGTTTTAGCCATTTCACTTTCTGTTTTGTGATTATGTGCGAGATATTTTTCAGAAGTGTCTGTGTGTCGTTTTGGTGTCTTTGTGTTGGATCACTGGTTAGCTTTGTTACATTGATGTCTTCTAGGGGCTTCAAAGCTTTATCTTTGTAATCCTCCTATTTTATTTCTATCATGTTGCTGCTCTTGTATGACCTCTGTCGTTTTTAGGTTTGTTCAAAAGGAAAGCAAAGACAAAACATGAAAATTTCTGGAAGACAATAACATAAGAAATCTAAAAAGTGACCCAACACTTGACCTCACAATACACAGACTCAACAACCAACATCAATTCTCCATATTCAGGAACAGTCATCGCCTCTAGCACCACCATGCTCAAAAATTCAGATCGTCTGATTGTGCAAACACTAACCGGTTTCTAATACGTGCTGCACAGACTGAACAAAACTCCACTGAATCAAGGCAAATACAAAAATGAATTACACATATTCAAACGAATAGCTGTAGAGAATGGGTATGATCACACATTAAATAGCAACCAAATCACAAAATTAAAACAAAAAATAAAGGAGACACCTACTACACAAAAACAAACAGTTCATCACCAGCTTAGAAACAGAGACACACAGAACGCAGACACAAAGAACACATATCAAGTACACATGAACAAAGAACACTCATAAAACACGAAAATAGTACACTCTCACTTACAATAACAAAGCACCCCACAGACTAGGTAACATACTCAAAAATGAAGGGCTAAAATAGTCAACAGGACAGATAACTCAGTACAGAGAAAACTGAGGGCAGTCAACATAAACACAGTGAAACACAACACATCTTGTATTTACCAGCTGACATAACAGTATTGCAAATCAATTTTTATTGGACAAACAACCAGAAAGTTTAGTACCAGATACCACAGAACACAGAAGGGCATATAAATTAACAGCTGTCATTCTACATAATAATGCTGAATACCTAAAGGAAATGAAACAACCAAAACAGCCTGACAGACGTAAACACTGACTTGAAAATTCTTAAATTCAGTATCAGTCTCCCACCCCCCACAAAAACTAATAAATGAAGAAAAATTTCAAATACAAAACGTTGAAGGAGAACAAGTAATAAATGAGTATGCGGTTCTGTGCAGGAGAATTCAGAATTCCACTCTCCTGCCTCAAAGAACTATCAGACCACCCCACACCTTCCCTCTCCCTCCCCACCCCAAACACACACATAAAACTAAATAATTAAATGAAACCCACAAACCTTCAGCTACTTCCACACGCACACACACTGTCTCGCACACACACACACACACACACACACACACACACACACACACACACACAATTACAAAATAAATACATAATACATAAAAAAGTGATACATTAAAAAATATTAAAATAAAAATATGAATGTACGTAATTAAATGAATAAAACCCACGCCTATTCACCTACTCTCTCTTCTTCTTCTTCTTCTTCTTCTCCTCTCTCTCTCTCTCTCTCTCTCTCTCTCTCTCACACACACACACACACACACACAGACAATCTGACAATCTTCCACATAGAATTAGTTTTATTAGGCCTAACCACAGCATTAACAGACGCCAAATTAGCAAGCAAATACGTTTCCCCAACATTAAGTTCTATATGGTTCCAGACGACAATCTGAAGGAAGACCAGCGCCTTCTGATGTAAATCTTCAGGCTTTCCCGGAGAGATCTTGACATGTGGAATAATCGAGTATACTGCCGGATGTTTGTGTCGCTCTGGCACAATATTTCAGCCACATAACTCGTTGCCTTCTTATGGTGCTACCTGAGAATGCCGTGTTGGAATTTTTTTAGAAAGAGATGAGGCCCCTCCACGCCTGCACCAACGTGTTGACCAAACCAAAAGTTCTACTGTCACCTCCGTCAACATGTTATTTATATAATAAGTGGATCACAGGATGCTGGGCTGTGATGTTATCCGTGCGTCTGGGTAAGACTATGCATTAACTTGGTCCATCAGGTGATAGTGGACGAAACGCGAGTGAGGTTAGCGATTGAAGAGCAGAGGGAAAAAAGTGCCAAGGCTCGTGCCATGGGAAAAAACCTCTTCCGCAGTGGTATGGGTAGTAAGAGGACTGGTGGCTTACTAGCTGCGATAGTTCACGCAAAGTTCGATTTGTTAGTATGGGTTGTTGTTGTTGTTGTTGTCTTCAGTCCTGAGACTGGTTTGATGCAACTCTCCATGCTACTCTATCCTGTGCAAGCTGCTTCATCTCCCAGTACCTACTACAACCTACATCCTTCTGAATCTGCTTAGTGTACTCATCTCTCGGTCTCCCTCTACGAGTTTTACCCTCCACACTGCCCTCCAATGCTAAATTTGTGATCCCTTGATGCCCCAGAACATGTCCTACCAACCGATCCCTTCTTCTAGTCAAGTTGTGCCACAAACTTCTCTTCTCCCCAATCCTATTCAATACCTCCTCATTAGTTACGTGATCTATCCACCTTATCTTCAGTATTCTTCTGTAGCACCACATTTCGAAAGCTTCTATTCTCTTCTTGTCCAAACTAGTTATCGTCCATGTTTCAATTCCATACATGGCTACACTCCAAACAAATATTTTCAGAAATGACTTCCTGACACTTAAATCTATATTCGATGTTAACAAATTTCTCTTCTTCAGAAACGCTTTCCTTGCCATTGCCAGTCTACATTTTATATCCTCTCTACTTCGAACATCATCAGTTATTTTACTTCCTAAATAGCAAAACTCCATTACTACTTTAAGTGTCTCATTTCCTAATCTAATTCCCTCAGCATCACCCGATTTAATTTGACTACATTCCATTATCCTCGTTTTGCTTTTGTTGATGTTCATCTTATATCCTCCTTTCAAGACACTGTCCATTTCGTTCAACTGCTCTTCCAAGTCCTTTGCCGTCTCTGACAGAATTACAATGTCATCGGCGAACCTCAAGTTTTTACTTCGTCTCCATGAATTTTAATACCTACTCCAAATTTTTCTTTTGTTTCCTTTAGTGCTTGCTCAATATACAGATTGAATAACATCGGGGAGAGGCTACAACCCTGTCTCACTCCTTTCCCAACCACTGCTTCCCTTTCATGCCCCGCGACTCTTATGACTGCCATCTGGTTTCTGTACAAATTGTAAATAGCCTTTCGCTCCCTGTATTTTACCCCTGCCACCTTTAGAATTTGAAAAAGAGTATTCCAGTCAACATTGTCAAAAGCTTTCTCTAAGTCTACAAATGCTAGAAACGTAGGTTTGCCTTTTCTTAATCTTTCTTCTAAGATAAGTCGTAAGGTCAGTATTGCCTCACATGTTCCAACATTTCGACGGAATCCAAACTGATCCTCCCCGAGGTCCGCATCTACCAGTTTTTCCATTCGTCTGTAAAGAATTCGCGTTAGTATTTTGCAGCTGTGACTTATTAAACTGATAGTTCGGTAATTTTCACATCTGTCAGCACCTGCTTTCTTTGGGACTGGAATTATTATATTCTTCTTGAAGTCTGAGGGTATTTCGCCTGTCTCATACATCTTGCTCACCAGCTGGTAGAGTTTTGTCATGACTGGCTCTCCCAAGGTCGTCAGTAGTTCTAATGGAATGTTGTCTACTCCGGGGGCCTTGTTTCGACTCAGGTCTTTCAGTGCTCTGTCAAACTCTTCACGCAGTATCGTATTTCCCATTTCGCCTTCATCTACATCCTCTTCCATTTCCATAATATTGTCCTCAAGTACATCACCCTTGTATAAACCTTCTATATACTCCTTCCACCTTTCTGCCTTCCCTTCTTTACTTAGAACTGGGTTGCCATCTGAGCTCTTGATATTCATACACGTGGTTCTCTTCTCTCCAAAGGTCTCTTTAATTTTCCTGTAGGCAGTATCTATCTTACCCCTAGTGAGATAAGCTTCTACATCCTTACATTTGTCCTCTAGCCATCCCTGCTTAGCCATTTTGCACTTCCTGTCGATCTCATTTTTGAGACGTTTGTATTCCTTTTTGCCTGCTTCATTTACTACATTTTTATATTTTCTCCTTTCATCAATTAAATTCAATATTTCTTCTGTTACCCAAGGATTTCTAGCAGCCCTCGGCTTTTACCTACTTTATCCTCTGCTGCCCTCACTACTTCATCCCTCAGAGCTACCCATTCTTCTTCTACTGTATTTCTTTCCCCTATTCCTGTCAATTGTTCCCTTATGCTCTCCCTGAAACTCTGTACAACCTCTGGTTCTTTCAGTTTATCCAGGTCCCATCTCCTTAATTTCCCACATTTTTGCAGTTTCTTCAGTTTTAATCTACAGGTCATAACCAATAGATTGTGGTCAGAGTCCACATCTGCCCCTGGAAATGTCTTACAATTTAAAACCTGGTTCCTAAATCTCTGTCTTACCATTATATAATCTATCTGATACCTTTTAGTATCTCCAGGGTTCTTCCACGTATACAACCTTCTTTCATGATTCTTAAACCAAGTGTTACCTATGATTAAGTTGTGCTCTGTACAAAATTCTACTAGGCGGCTTCCTCTTTCATTTCTTAGCCCCAATCCATATTCCCCTACTATGTTTCCTTCTCTCCCTTTTCCTACACTCGAATTCCAGTCACCCATTACTATTAAATTTTCGTCTCCCTTCACTATCTGAATAATTTCTTTTATTTCATCGTACATTTCTTCAATTTCTTCGTCATCTGCAGAGCTAGTTGGCAAATAAACTTGTACTACTGTAGTAGGTGTGGGCTTCGTATCTATCTTGGCCACAATAATGCGTTCACTATGCTGTTTGTAGTAGCTTACCCGCATTCCTATTTTCCTATTCATTATTAAACATACTCCTGCATTACCCCTATTTGATTTTGTGTTTATAACCCTGTAGTCACCTGACCAGAAGTCTTGTTCCTCCTGCCACCGAACTTCACTAATTCCCACTATATCTAACTTTAACCTATCCATTTCCCTTTTTAAATTTTCTAACCTACCTGCCGGATTAAGGGATCTGACATTCCACGCTCCGATCCGTAGAACGCCAGTTTTATTTCTCCTGATAACGACAGCCTCCTGAGTAGTCCCCGCCCGGAGATCAGAATGGGGGACTATTTTACCTCCGGAATATTTTACCCAAGAGGATGCCATCATCATTTAATCATACAGTAAAGCTGCATGTCCTCGGGAAAAATTACGGCTGTAGTTTCCCCTTGCTTTCAGCTGTTCGCAGTACCAGCACAGCAAGGCTGTTTTGGTTAATGTTGCAAGGCCAGATCAGTAAATCATCCAGACTGTTGCCCCTGCAACTACTGAAAAGGCTGCTGCCCCTCTTCAGGAACCACACGTTTGTCTGGCCTCTCAACAGATACCCCTCCGTTGTGGTTGTACCTACGGTACGGCCATCTATATCGCTGAGGCACGCAAGCCTCCCCACCGACGACAAGGTCCATGGTTCATGGGGGGGGTTAGTATGGGTATCATGCATCATTACCGTGGCAAGCGATGGCGATGTATCCCAGTTGCTGCAGCCGCTACATTTCTGGAACAATCAAGTACGTTATATAGTAGTGGGAGATCGGCCATAGATCATCTCTCTGTGTGGGGGATGTGTGGAGCTTGTGTGCATGCAGTGAACAGTATGACTTCCCTGTGTGGTGCCAGTTATTCGGCAGTGTATTCCATCTGGATATCCAGTAATGGTGTCTGATTAACAGGGGCTCACTTGTACCGTTTGCGTGCTCTTGGCCCTGGATGTATGTCTTTTGATCTTTTATGTTTCCATCTATGGTTGTGGTCGTAGTTCCCCAGATTTAGAATAAACGGGTTCTGTGAATGTCTGTAGTTTCTGTATAGTCTTGTGGTGAGTTTGTGAATTACCTCTATGAGAGTCTCAAGTCGGTATTACCGGTGAAGGTCCGTAATACGTGTATATCGTGGAGCATTGCTTATGATTTTTAGTACTTTGTTTAATATGAGCTGCAGACGGTGCAGGCGTGTAGGTGCAGTGTTTCCCCAGACAGGAGCTGTGTACGTCATCAGGGGTCGAATAAGTGTCGTACATGCATGGACCTCGACACCCTTCTGTTCCGTGTGCTACGCCTGTTGAATATAGGGTAGAGCTGTTTGAGCCTCGTGCTAGCTCGGTTGGTCATGTGTTGGAGGATCCTGTCCAGCATTTATGCCCAGAGGGCGCTGGATGCTCTCTTTGTCGACCGCGCCCGCCTAGCGCTGCTTGTAAAGCTGCCCATTTACACCCCGCCCGGTTCGCTAAACCGCTCGCTAACGCTAGCCCTGACAAGAAGGGCTTTGTGTCGCCACCCCCGACCGCTGGGCGGCCTCTAGCTGCGAGCAGCGCTCGCCATGCCAAAACAAAACGGAAAACTTGCTGTGGCTGCAGCAGTGATGTGTAGATAAAGACAAGAAAAAGAAACGTTTATCGATGAAAGAATGGTTGAGAGATAAATTCAAGTTCAAGAGCCTACAGACTATAAAAACGTCTTACGTATGGATGACAATACATTTTGTGAATTACTGGATCTCATACGGCCTAAAATCGAGAGGAAAGAAACGCATATAAGAGCTACCATCACTGCTGAGGAGCGGCTAGTAACACGCATGTCCTGATTTTAAAAAAAACCTGCGGGTAGTGACTCCTATCACTATAATTACAAAGGTACTTGCAGTTGTCCTTTTCGCTGTTGTAAATGCAAACTATGAGCTTATATCTGTTCACACCGGTACGAATGGTCGAGTGTCAGATGGTGGTATTCTAAAGCTTACAGATTTCTACACTTCACTAGTATCTAGAACTCTGAATTTACCAGATCCCGTTTATCTGGAAGGAGTGGATTCTACAGTGCCATTTGTGTTTGTAGGTGATGAAGCTTTCCCTTTGATGCCGAATTTAGTGAAACCGTATCCTCAAAGGAACTTAACAAGTGAGAATAAGATCTTCAATTACAGGCTTAGCAGGGCTCGGCGGGTAGTTGAGAATGCTTTTGGAATAATGGCAAACAGATTTAGAGTGTTATTAATGCCAATAGCGGTTGACGTAAAAACTGTTGATGGAATCGTTCTTGCATGTACAGTTTTGCACAACTTTTTAAGGAAGAAAAGCCCTAGTTACATTCGTACTGCCGAACTGTAAACCTTACTGATAAAAACTTGCAGTCAGGTAGTCAACAAATGTTAAGACTCGATACGATACGACAAACCGGCACAGTTACTGCAGAGGATGTGCGAGGAAAATACAAGCAATTTTTCAGTGACGTGAATGAATTAGAATTTCAAGAAACTTTGATCATTTAGAGTTTATTTCTAGAGCAACATTAATTTATACTTTGTATACTTCATAAATAAAAGCGTTTCTGTACTTACAACATCAACATCTGACTCATCATTTACTTCCTCAGTCTGGTCATCCTCCAGAGTCCTCTCCTGTGTTAGTGAAGAGATCCCACATCGCACCTCTTCTCGATCCAGGGTGAACTGCACGAGATCGTAGTACCAAAGCGTCGGTTCTGACATGTTTTCAGCAGCACTTCTAGTTGCTGATTCAGCGTCCTGTATTTTTCTAAACTGTCGCCGGAAAGACACTCGTAGAGAACTATTTATTTAATAACAAACGCCTTGTCTGCTGCACGATTTATCTCTTTGCACTTAGCTATAAGAACTTTGTAGACTTTGTTCCTCATATGCCTATTGGAGTAGTCCTTCGATTTTTACCTCCCACAAACATGGCCATTCTCTGTACATTATTAATGAAACACGCCCAAAACGTTTTCCTCGAACGACGTTATCATAAAAGCAGCTTAAAGCAGTGACAACGAAAGAAGTAGTGAATAACAGAGAGTCGGACACCGTACTGACGGAATGTGGGCTCGGAGGAAGCGGCCGGCCTGAGGTGTGGCCCCGGCTCAGCAGGTGGCGGTCGGGGAAGCAGGTAAGCGGCTCGTCGGTGGAGGCGACGCACCCGAACTTCGGACACTAGCGCGAGCCCGTCGCTCACACACAGGCGAGCCGGGCGGGGCCGACCCTCTCAACGGGTCGGTCGGCGCACCGGTCCGGCTGTGTATGGGCTGCTTAACGTGTTGTCTCTTCCCCCGTTACAAGCAGCGCCAGGCGGGCGCGGACGGCAGAGAGAGCACCCAGCGCCCTCTGGCAATAAATACTGGACAAGATCCTCCAACACGGCAGTCTCAGGTAACACCTGAAGAAGACAACGGGTTACGTGGCCGAAATATTGTGCCAGAGCGACACAAACATCCGGCAGTAGACCCGATTATTCCACAGGTGAAGACCAGCGCCATTAAAAAACATTAAAAAAGACAGTAAATCCACAGTGTGTGGAACAAGGTATGTACACAGAGCTTTGTCTGTTTTTGAAATTTGTAAATACAGTAAATTATGGAATATTCGAGGGCGGATTATACGCTTTGCCGATTATCTGCGCAGTCTGGAACCGCGTGACCGCTACGGTCACAGGTTCGAATCCTGTCTTGGGCATGGATGTGTGTGATGTCCTTAGGTTAGTTATGTTTAACTAGTTCTAAGTTTTAGGGGACTAATTACCTCAGCAGTTGAGTCCCATAGTGCTCAGAGCCATTTGAACCATTTTTGATTATCTGCATCCTACTTCTTTCACTTCCCTTTTCTCTTTTTCCTGCTGAAAATTTTCCATTAACCAGGGAGTGGTCGTGGATAAGCGTAATCTTACGTTACAATACGAGTGTTGTAAACTATGTGCTGTTTGAACACTGCAAGAGCTGGACTGTATTTTGTTTCAAAGTAGTGTAAAGTAATATGAAATTGAACTGTACTGTATTCTTTGCAGAAAACGAATTTACCACATGTTCTATGACAGAATTTATTATAAACATTAGTTAATTATTTTAATTATGATACTGTAATTAATTTTGATTTCAGCCAACCCTAATACATTACTGCTTAGTTTAATTACGGATTATCCGCGGAATTCGATTATCCGCAGTTTTCAAATCCCCAATTATTACGGATAATCGAGAGATTATTGCACTGTCCTCAAAACTCAAATTTATTTTGTACAAACGGTAAAGAGCTTTCTTCCTGTCTAACAGAAAAAAAATTAAAGCCCACTTATGATGCTGCAACTTAAGTGAAACGTATCTAGGAAACAGAAGGAAAGAAAAAAATGTATTTTGCTTCAAAGATTGTACTACGTAATTACTTATATATCGTAGTCAGTAACGATGCTGCTGTCGACAGTAAAATCTTTGAAGTTTTGTGTGTTAAGACATAGTAAATCCTAAAAGTAAATCTTGGATCTATATTTGAGTGTTTCTGTAGCTTGAGAATCACCAGTGGCAGACATTGAAACATAACTACTACTGAGAAGATTAGGAAGTTGGTGGCTGGTTTCAAGATAGCATGGTTGAAATGGGCCCAGGTGTGTACTGTGGACAATTCTGTCTTTTCATTTAACACCATGATACATTCGTCCCTTAAAGAGTAAAATAATCTCCATTTTCTCTAAATCTGACAGCAATTAGCCTTTTTCTTATAAATACAATACCTTAAAGCTGTCATCGATGCTTCCTAACGAATGCTGGCCGTTCTTAATACACATCCATACCATTCTCTTTATTTTGTGTTCTTGAAGGCCCACAGCGATGTGGACTTCTTTACATTGTCTTTATTGTTGTACTCTTTGGAACTTATTTTGAAGTTTTACATATCTGGCCCACATTTTTCATCTCACAATAATGATAGAAAGATTTTACTGTCGACAGCAGCATCGTTGGTAGGTATGACGTATGCGTAACAAGTTACTACAGTCTTTGATAGGTGAGGGCAGTTGACAGTAATTAATAAACTGAGCTTTGTGAGATTGTTATGTTCCACCAAGAGATTTACAAGGGATAGTCATCTATGAGTATTTACTTATTTCTTTTTGCTGCGCGTAATGGCGTATTAATTTTGAGGTATGTAATACTAAAGGGCAAAATGGACGATTTAAATTGGACGTGTATTTATATATGTAATAAGCGAAGTAATGATTTCTGTCTGTTGTCTTCTAGAACTTGATAATGGGGTAATGTAGTCCCAACAAATGTTGTATTAAATGAATCACATATTTTCAACCAATTGTGCATAATAATCGCCGTACCTTTTAATCAAGTAAACAACAAAGAAGTTATTGGGAAGTGTGTGTTTACTGTTTCATTGAATCTGTCCATTTTAACTGTTCGGTTCATATCGAACTAGCTATCTGCCTCAATTGTCTAATCAGCGAAAGTTGCAGTCGATGCGTCAAGAGTGAGGAACTGCAGACATTCACGTTAGTGTCATGCAAAGTGTTCGCTGCTATGGTAACGAAGTTTACTTGTTTGCTGACAGAAGTGTCGCACAAAACAGTCGTGTGCAAGGTGAGGATAAACGCGCGCGCGCTGCCATGACTACAGCACAATCGCAACACGCTACTATATATTTATTATTCGTATCAGCTAAGGCCGCAGTTGCAGCACACGCGCTCCGGAACACGTACGGTAAGCACATGCGGCTGCTATTGCGCCTCTAAAAGTACAACGAACAACACGAAAACGGTGCACGTCTTGGCATTCAAAAATGTCGTTCGATTACAGTCGCCTACTGCATTCACGACGTTAGTCTGTCGTAGAATTATGTAACATATTTTATGCTCACGCGTTATAAGGTCTATGGAGATCGAAAATCCGCTCATTAAAAATCAACACGGGTTCCGTAAACAATGATCTTGCGAAGCTCAGCGTGCTCGGTCCGTCCATGAGATCCACTGTGTCGTAGAAAAAGACGCCTAGGATGAGACGGTATTCTTTTACTTCCGAAAGTTACCCGATACTGTTTCATGCTGTCGTTCTAGTGGGAAAAAATAACATAACCGTGAATAGATTCGGAACTTCCTTGCAGATAAAGCTCAACACGTCGTTCTTAATGGAACAGAATGAACAACTGTACATGGAATTTCTGGAGTACCCCAGAGGAGTGTTACAGAGCCGTTTCTATTTGTAGTTTATGTTAATCATTTGGTGGATAACGTTGAAAGCTGTGAGCTGTTCGCGGCCGCTGCTATAGTCCACTGTGAGGATGGAATGCCATAAAAGTGTAGCCAAAATTCGGGTGGGAATGCTAGTGGATCCTCAATGTAAGTAAATGTAACGTATTGGGCACAGGTAGGCAGAGAGATCCACTACTGTTCGCTTGCACTATTGGCTGCAAATCACTGGAAAAAAATAAACACAGTAAAAATACCTAGAAGGAACCGTTTGGAACGTCTGACCCTCATGACACAAATACAGACGTCAGGCTGAGATTAATTGAGAGTATCTTAAGGACATGTAATACCCACGAAAGAAGTGGCTTACAAAACACTCGTTCGAGCAACTGTTGATCACTATTTCTCAGTCTGGGACCCTTATCAAGTATGAGAAAAAATAGAGTAGACGCAAGGAAGAGCGGCACGCTTCGTCATAAAATCTTAGTCGGTGCGTGACCTTTACGGAGATACTCAACAAACTTCAGTCGTCGACGTTACAAAAGAGGAAGTGTGTTTCACGAAGAGGTTTACTGTTAAAATTCTGAGAGCGTATTTTCCGAGAAGGATCGGGCAACTTATTACTTACTCTCGCCATTGTTTCGCGGAATGGCGATGACGAGAAAATCTGAGAAAAAACAGCACGTATGGGATTTTGCCGTCAATCATTCATCCTACGCGCCATCCAATGGAAAAGGGAAGAGATGAAAAGATGATGGTATCAGAAGTATCTCCGACATGTCTGCAAAGTAGCTGTAAAATCAGATATAGCTGTCTCTGTAATCTGCTCATTGAATAGTGATATGTTGCTGTTTCAATGACGATTCTTAATGCGACGGCGTATTAAAAGAATATTTAGGACAAATGTTATTAGACTACGATGCAGACACTAAGTGACATCTCCTTCAAGACGCATTTATTGATGTGAAGCGTCACCGTCATGCCTCAGATGCCGTAACATGTCAGTTGGAAAGCCTGAGTTCTAGAATTGTCCTGGAAGATTGTTTCTGTTCCTTCGTCAAAGAATAAGTCTATCTAGATGCATGCATTACACGTTTCTTAGAAACTGGATCCTTGCCTAACTCGCGGTATACCATATCTACGAAGCGCTTTGAATCAATGAATAAACATGTCTCTCTTCAGTGCCCGTTAGTTAAGGATCAAGTGTGTATTTGTCTCGCCCGCATCTCGTGGTCGTGCGGTAGCGTTCTCGCTTCCCACGCCAGGGTCCCCGGGTTCGATTCCCGGCGGGGTCAGGGACGTTCTCTGCCTCGTGATGGCTGGGTGTTGTCTGATGTCCTTAGGTTAGTTAGGATTAAGTAGTTCTAAGTTAAAGGGGACTGATGACCATAGCTGTTAAGTCCCATAGTGCTCAGAGCCTTTTTTTTTGTATGACTGCAAAGTAGTAATATTTATTGTACTGGTGTTGTAGTTGTAGTAGGTATGGAAAGAGAGGGAGGAACAGGATGAATGTCGCCATAATAACAGTTTCTTTTTCCTTTAAAACAGTTTCTTTTGCCTTTAATATAAAACCTTAAAAAATTTAAAAGAAATTTCATCCTATCAGCACTTCATGGAGCACTGGCTCTTCTTTACTTGATTCATCAGCAAAATGAGGTTATGTATAGGGAAATTATTGATAAGTAAGATAATGGATGACCGATTTCAGTTCATACTAGGTAATTGGTAAATAATTGGAGTGTTTGTTACACTAATGAGGTTATGAGATTTGACAGTGGGAAATTATAGAAACAACAATGTGAAATACGGCTCTCTTTCGTATGGTGTGGTAAATCAGATTCCTCTCCGTTTCCATCAAGAGTTTGCATCCTGTAGACAGCATTCTCGGAGACAGATTGAAATGACGCGTTTGGATCAAATTCCAATCACTTTGCCATCATTGCTGAACCCTAAAATGTACTGCCTCTGTGTAGGAGGCACTGTATCCTAAAGCAGACAGTACATCAACTAGTTTCCGAGAGCCCTACATATTACAAATGAATGTGGCCAGGCCAGCTTGCAATGGTGACAAGAAAGATTTGTGTCTGATAGCTGCCACCATGCTGTGTACTATGGGCAAACCTTTGGTCTTCCATTTGTTCAAGTTCCCTCACTTCCTTTTCATCACTAGTTGATTAACGAAATTTTGAACAGTATCAGGCATGATGACCTCGCTACCTGTAAGAAACTGGTCTGGAGGGGGATATTTAGTTGTGCTGTAGAAGTGCTATCAAATACGGTCAGCAAGTGCGTCTGATGTTGTTTAAATCACATTTCGACGCTCCTCCTCTCGGGATGAGCTTTTTGCGTGATACCACCTACCTGTACGAAACAAACAACACAGACGAAGTAATCACTATATCACTTCCATATTTCTTCAACAGCCCAGCTTTCACAGTCTTGACATAATCTGGTCTATTAACTGCTGAAGGCAAAACTGACACTTCTCATCATTTTCACTGAGGTCGTAGCAAATTCGCTTCATAGCACCATCAGTTACTGTGGCGTATACAGGGTGAGTCACATAACGTTACCGCTGGATGTATTTCGGAAACCACATCAAATACTGACGAACCGATTCCACAGACCGAACGTGAGGAGAGGGGCTAGTGTAATTGTTTAATACAAACCATACAAAAATGCACGGAAGTATGTTTTTTAAAATGGAACCACGTTAGTTTTGTTAGTACATCTGAACATATAAACAAATACGTAATCAGTGCCGTTTGTTGCATTGTAAAATGTTAATTACATCCGGAGATATTGTAACCTAAAGTTGGCGCTTGAAACCTTCGACGTTCAGTTGCGCGTTGTAACAAACACGGGCCACGGTCGGCGAGCAGCATCTGCAGGGACATGTTTACGATGACGACCGTGTTTACGAGTGTGGCTGTAGTGCACTGTTGTGGTTTGGTCTAGCTGTCGCAGTGTCCGCATGTAGCGCTTGCTGCTATTGTTATTCTGCATTCGTCTCCGCACGCACACCAACTGTAGTACACCGTGTTACCAGACGTCTGTGATAGTGTAGTGTTGTAGGAACTGTCACCATGGTGTATTCGAACTCTGAAAAGGCGCAGATGATACTCATCTATGGCGAGTGTCGACGAAATGCAGCTGAAGCCTGTAGAGAGCATCCAACGTGCCGCACATTGCAAAACATCTACCGCCAACTGTATGCAACAGGTATGGTCGTAGCACGCAAACGGGTCCGTAACAGGCCCGTCACAGGAGAAGCGGGTGCAGTTGGTGTGTTAGCTGCTGTTGCCATGAACCCACACATGAGAACACGGGACATTGCGAGAGCCGGTGGACTGAGTCAAAGTAGTGTTATGCGCATACTGCATCGTCACCACTTTCACCCGTTTCATGTGTCACTACATCGGATATTACAGGTGATGACTTTAATCATCGAGTGCAGTTCTGTCAATGGGCATTAACAAAGAATGCGTTGCAGTTCTACCTGTTTACCGATGAAGCGGTAATCTATGGAACATGCATTACGTGTCCGTGGACAATCCTCGCTGGCTCAGACAGGTAGAGCGACAGCGAACGTGGACTGTAAATGTATGGTGCGGAATCATTGGCGACCACCTCATTGGTCCTCACTTCACAGCTGCAACATACATCGCGTTTCTACAGAATGATCTGCTAACGTTGCTCGAAAATGTCCCACTGGAAACGCATCGCCGTCTGTGGTATCAGCATGATGGTGCACCTGCACATTCCGCAATTAACACTAGGCTGACCCTTGACAGGATGTTCGACGGGCATTTCATATGACGTGGAGGACTGCGGCGTGTACGACATTCATTACGCCAGAGATTTTAATTGTGTGCAGCAAATGATGGCCACCACATTGAACATCTATTGGCCTGACATGTCGGGACACACTCTATTCCACTCCGTAATTGAAAACGGAAACCACGTGTGTACGTGTACCTTACCCCTCATGGTAATGTACATGTGCGTCAATGAAATATACCAATAAAAAGGTGTTAGCACGTGGACGTAATGTGCTGTTCCAGTCTCTTCTGTACCTAAGGTCCATCACCGTTCTCTTTGGATCCCTACGTAATTCGGTGCTCTCCGATACACACGATCGAACAGCGGAGGAGTGGTACTCAAGCGTCAACTTTAGGTTACAATATCTCCGGATATAATTAACATTTTACAATGCAACAAACTGCACTGATTACGTATTTGTTTATATGTTCAGATGTGCTAACAAAACTAACGGGGTTCCATTAAAAAAACGTAGGTTTGTGTTAAAAAACATAATTTCCTGCATTTTTTTATGGTTTACATTAACCAGTTACACTAGCCCCTCTCCTCACGTTCGGTCTGTGGAATCGAGTCATCAGTATTTGATGTGGGTTACGAAATATATCCAGCGGTAATGTTAGGTGACTCGCCCTGTAGATCTCGTTTTTCTCCATACCTGTTTTGGACTGCCCTGCAGTACGTTCATGCGTTTGATGTGGTACTGGGCATCTGCTGCAACCGAGCCGTGAATTGGTCCAATCCGACGTATTATTGAGCAGCATAAGTCATTGTTTTGTCTCTCAGTAAGATTCACGACAGTCTCTCGCAGCCCCAGCTTAAGAACACAGTACTCTAGGTTCCGCCGATTGGATGGTAGCCTGTTTTGTTGAGCCAGAAGTTCTAGCTTAATAGCCTTCCCACACAGAAAAAATGGTTTTGAAATCAGAATCTGCTTAAGGAGATAGAGTTTCTTTTCAGCTGCAACCAGCCGCAATCCTCTTAGCCTCCGCACCCATTAATTTTTCGTTAATGTACTGCCTTAGAAATGGTTCACGAACCTTAACTAGTATTTTGCCCTTCGAAAGAGCAGCCATCCAATATGTCCTCTTCTTAATCGTTTCAAGAACATTCTTCAAGCTCACTTCATTCCTAAGTGATGACACTGTCCTACCATCATCCAGTATGCCATCACATGGAACACACATCTCACTTGAACTCATTATATACTTCATGTCCGCCCTGATAGCTGAATGGCTGCCGCCACGGTAACTCAGCGTGTTTGGTCAAAGGGCTGTGTGCTCTCTGTAATAAAAATACTGAGTCAAGGAATCAACGATCAACTTGAACAGATGTCTTGTGACGTCCACCCAGACCGAATGCAACGAATTCTATCGAACAAAATGAAATAAAAATAAAAATGTTCAGCGCGACGGACTGCCGTCCTAAGGGGCCCGGGTTCGATTCCCGGCTGGGTCGGGGATTTTCTGCGCTCAGGGACTGGGTGTTGTGTTGTCTTGCATCATCATTTCATCGCCAACCGGCGCGCAGGTCGCCCAATGTGGCGTCGAATATAATAAGACCTGCTCCAAGGCGCCGGACTTGCCAAAATTTCATTTCATCTACTATTTTATACACTTACACTGAATTTAAAAACCACAAATACGTTCGAAGCAACCATCCGAGGGCGAACTCTTAAGGCCTTCCTCTGTCGGGAGGAGGGAAATCACTAGTATCTCACAAAATTCCTATCCCTTCGGCACCACAAGTATCAACTACCAACTACTCCAAAAACATCGTCATACTGTTGGAGGGTGGAATTCGGTAATGGATGTACCAAAAAGTAAGGAAAGGGCACGGCAGGTAGATCCTGAGATAGCCCATCTCCTCAGCTTTGAAATCGCGCTAACTTCAATACGCGCTACACGCCATATGGTTGGTATGACGAAAAACGCCACTCAGATCTATTTTGTTGGAAATTTTTTCATCTTTATTTTAGTCAAGTTTGCCGAAAATTGCGTCGTTTCGTAGTTACAAGCAAAAAACCAATAAAAGTCGCGGTGTTTTTCCATTCCCGGCCCGAAATTTTGGCTCGCCTTTGAAAATTCGGATTCAGCTCCCTCGAAAACATATTGAAAACTCGTTAAGACTTCTACAAAGCCGCGCGGAATGGCCGAGCGGCTTAAGGCGCCATGTCACGAATTGCGCGGCCCCTGCCGCAGGAGGTTCGAGTTCTCCCTCGGGCACAGGTGTGTGTGTTGTTCTTAGCATAAGCTAGTTTCAGTAGTGTGTAAGTCTAGGGACCGATAACCTCAGCAGTTTGGTCCCTCAGGAATTCACACATATTTTAACTTCTACAAAACATTTCGCCATTTCGTCTTTTTGAGCACAATTTGACTGGACTGCTGATGATTAGTAAAAATTATCTGTTCTTGCTCTTCTAGCATAGTTACCTCTGTGGCTTTCGTTACCACACGCTGCACTCGTGGTGTTATTGCAACAGTTCACCACCGGTAATGGGGGGTGAAGCTTTGACAATGCCAGCCACTCGTGCTGGCGAAACGTCAGAAAAATCATTAGATGAACGTCGGCGGAAGAACCCGAGGCAGAAGCCAATAGGCAGTTTGTCAACAAGTGGCCACAAAAGCCTTAACAATTTTGTAATAGTAGGTGTCTTTAAAAGTGAATAATTGGAAGATAATGCCTATAACAAAGGGAATGAATTCGATTGTAGGATTAATCCTGAGTCACACCCATAAGTATTTAGACATAATACTAAATACTACAAATATAAATGTGTGTAGGGCATGGTTTTGGGCCACGTAGTTCCCCCTGCACGCATTCAGGTCGCCACCCTGGACATGTTGATACGCAGCATCGTTGCAAAACAATCGTGTGCATGCCAAGAACGTAGGACGTTGGGTAATCACCAGGTACAGATGGGTTTATTGATCACGTTGCGCTAATAGCTGGCAAAGGTCCAGTGGTATGTGGGGGGGGGGGGGGGGGGGGCGTTTGGGCGTACTGTGAGCTTCCATTACATGCCACCACAATTCAAGTGTGGAGTGCTCGAGATAGCGGAAAAGTTAGGCGATCGTCGCCTGACCTCGGGACTGAAATTGTTCAAATGGCTCTGATCACTACGGGGCTGAACATCGGAGGTCATCAGTCCCCTAGAACTTAGAACTACTTAAGCCTAACTAACCCAAGGACATCACACACATCCATGCCCGAGGCAGGATTCGAACCTGTGACCGTAGCGGCCGCCTAGAACTGCTCGGCCACATCAGCCGGCTGAACTCGAAACTACGCGATAGCTTGGTGTTTAGCTAGGGAAAAATGAGAAGTGTGTGGGAGAAGTAGGTGATTTGCTTCCTCGGCTACGGAAGCAGATATTATTGAGAATAAATAAGTTCACGGGAAGATTTGTTGGAAGGGTTTTGCGAAAGTGCAGTGTACGTGAAAAAAATGCATTTATGAAGCTAGTGGAATCAGTTCTAGAGTATTGTTCGAGTGTTTCGAGTATTTATCAAATAGGCATGACAACAGATACCTTGCTGCCACCGTCGTATATCTTGTGGAGGGATAGTGAAAATAAAGTCAGTGAGATTACGAAGCTCACAAAGGCGTGTGGGCAGCAATTCTTAACACTGTCAGGATAAAAAACTGATAGTGTTGGGACGAAGTGCATACAGAGTTTTGTGCCTTGCGAAACCGCCGATACAGAACCTGTGGGACGAATGTCACACAACAGTTCTTTGGTAAATATGTATTATTTATTTTCATTTTTCTCATGTGTTCCACATCCCGAACTGTCTACGCAGTACGGATCTACGAAACGAACAGTGTATGAGATTTGATCTCACCTAACAGAAATGACCAAGAAACCACAGGGTTACACGATACAACAGCTATCATATATGCTGTTTAATGATCACCAACATAAAATTCGGTGGTACACTTGTGAATAACAAGTTGCCGAATTTTAGGATCACGACATTAGGAGATACAGCTGCAATTTGCATGAAAATGCTGTGGGACGACCTGGTCAGCTGGATGCACTTTAAATATCTTTGCTTCTGTCTTGACCACACTTTTATTTTTCATCACCGTTACACATTTCGACTTTCCATCATTTTCATAGGCTACGTTGAACTGGTATCAGACTACGTGGAAATATGATAAATTTCATCTTTAATAGGAGACGTACCACAACGACTAGAGTATGGCTTTCTAGCTTACCATTGCTATGTCACTCACATAAAAACATTAGATACATTGTATCACGTCACGATTCTCGAGCACGAGACAAATGCAAACTGCTACCAAGTAAAAATTTTGGTGGTCAAGTGGACTACACCGCTAGGCGGCGCTGTGTCCACTGCATATGCTGCAGGTTGCTTCTGTTTTCAATCATAATTTTCATCGTTGCAACGTATAAAATGATTTCATCAGTCAATATGGGAAATATTTACAACGTCATACAAATATATTACTTCACAAAACAGTGCGTTACAGCTTTTTTTTATCGTCTAATACATTGGTAGAACGCGCTGATTGGCGCTGGGGCCAACTGTCTGTTAACAAACAAACCTTACAGGACATAAGAAAAAGTTCAATAGCATTTAATAAAAGTTAACATTATATAGATTGCTAGAGGGTTGTAAGGAATTGATTAATGCTGTCGCACTTAATTTACCGTACATACCGTAAGAAATTCTGTACTTGTATGACGATAAAATTGTTTTCTGTGAATAACAAACATTGTAGATCGCCATGTCGCGATTAAGAGAAGGAGTGGGTTCAAGGGAACACAACATTAATCTTAACATTTAAAAAAATCCTGTAAAACGGTTTGTTAATAATGTGAGTGCAATTGTTTATAAAATGAGAGTTTAAATAAAATAACGTGAAACCGTTGTGAAGCAACTACAATAGCGGTGTTGTCAACAGTTGTCAACTTGTATCATGCAGCATGAGGCACTGAGCAGCCGCATATGAATACTTTATCATCATACTTAAGGTATCGAGACGAATCCAATGATGTGAAAACAGTCAGGTCTTTGAAGGCCAACGAAGATCAAAAAGGTGGTATGAACGTCCATTTACAGAAGGTGTTCGAACTGATAACCATTGGTACCAGAGCAGTCGTGCAATCTTCTTATCATGGACTGAGTGGAATTCTTTATGACTTCGGCACTTCGGAACATGCTCTGACAATTTCCTCTCGTATAACGTGCAAAAAGTAAATATTTATCGAATACAGCGTATCCGTCTAACGCGCCATTGGCATTTAAACACCATTCAACGATTTCGCAATACAACACTACTATCGTCGAATCAAACGAATGTGAATGATGTATTTCTTCGAAGATCAAGTCGACATGCATCTCATTTATGGAGAATGCCAACGAAAGTCAGTGAGAGCTAGAAACTTATATGCTGAAAGATATCCTCAACGTACTCACCCTACACGTCGTACATTTAGAAATGTATCGGAAACATCTGGCAAAGGAAAAAAATTGCGATTTGAAAACTTGTTATTTCTATGCCTGAAATTATTTAAATCTATATATGTGTGTGTGTGTGTGTGTGTGTGTGTGTGTGTGTGTGTGTATGTGTGTGTGTGTGTATTAACATAATGTTTCACTTACATTTTCCTTTTAATCATCTTCATCACTATCAAACACAATATACTGAGTTGCCACTGTCACTCTCACTGTGACTCACTGCATCACCAGCTGTAAAAACAAAAACTTGGCGGGCAGTGGAACAATTGAAGGTGTAAAAAAAAGATGGCTGACAGTGGAACAGTTGAAGGTGGTCCTGGCGGTTGTTCTGAATCTTTCAGAGGTGCCGGAGAGAGAGAGAGAGAGAGAGAGAGAGAGAGAGAGAGAGAGAGCGTGAGGGTGGCAGTACGTTTAGGGATTTTTTTTTTTTTTTTTCTGTATGTGTGTTTGAGGGGGGCTGGGATAGTGGGGGTGGGGGATGGGGGGTGAGAGCTCTATACGCTAATAATTCTTTGAGGGCAGAGAACAGAGTGCCTTTGCAGAGAACTGTGTATTCATTTATCACTTGTTTCCCTTCCACTATGGCATTTTGTATCTGATAATTTTCTTGAATTATTAGTTTTTGTGGGGGGCTGTTGCTGCATTGGAGAATTTTCAAATCCATACTGATGTTTGTTGGGTTATGTTTCTTGTCCATGAGCTGTTCAGCAAATGTAGATTGACGGCTGTTACTTTTTAATGCTCTTCTGTGTTATGTGTATCTCTTATTAAAGTTTCTGCTTGTCTGCCTTATATAAACTGCTTTGCAGTCCTGTCATGTTAGTTGATAAATACCATATGTGCTTATGTTGGTTGCCCTTCGTTTTCTCTGTGTTGAGTTGTCTGTCCTGTAGGCTATTTTTACTCCTTGTTTTTTTTCAGTATGTTGCCTATTCTGTGGACTGCTTTGCTGTCGTAGATAAGAGCGAACCACCTGTTTGCCATTGTGGTTGTTTCCTGTTCATGTGTGCACATGAGTGGGTTCTGTGTGTTTGTAAATTGATGAGGAGGCTTTTCTTTTTGTGTGTTGGGTCTCCTTTTTAATTTTGTTTTAATTTTGTGGTTCAGTTTATCTACAGTGTTTGTGTCATATCCTATCTCTACTGCTATTTATCTGATTGTCTGTAGTTCATTCTTGTAGTTGTTGTCAGTGAGTAGGGTTTTGTTCAGTCTGTGTAGCATATATTGGAAGCCAGTTAGTTTGTGTATAATCGGATGATTAGTCTTTGTGAATGGCTGTGCTGGTGGTGGTCACTTTCGGCACACACACAAAAGGAAAAAGAAAAAATTGCAGACATCTCTGAAAGATTAAGAACAACTGCCAGGAACAGCTTCAACTGTTACACTGTCAGCCATCTTGTTTGTACACCTTCAATTGTTCCACTGCCCGCCATGTTTTTGTTTTTAGAGCTGGTAAAGCACTGAAACAGTTACAGTGAGAGTGACAGTGACAACTCAGTATATAGTGTTGTAAGTGAAACATTATATAAACACACAAACACACACACACACACACACACACACACACACACACACACATAGAATTAAATAATTTCAGGCATAGAAATAACAAGTTTTCAAATCGTAATTTTGGCTTAGCAATTTATCTACTTTAAGGCATAAGTGGTTGCAGATGAAAAACTGTGGAACAAAACGGTCACCGTAGAAACACAGCAAGGAACACTCTTTATCTTTAACAGATGAAAAATAAAAGCCCACTGAAGATGCTGCAACTGCAGTGAAACATGTTTGGGTTAAAAAACAAAACTGTGTTTTGCTAAAGGCAGACCATATCCAAAAACATACGTATTGTTAAAGCAAACGCGGAAGAAAAGAGCTTCAACACCAAGACGATTAAGGAAGATGGGTGTCCGGCGCATCTTTTGCTGATGGCTAGAAATGAGTTGCAGAGACAATTCCAGAATCGTTGGATTGGATGCGGAGGAGATGTGTCGTGGCCGGCTCGTTCGCCAGATTTGACTCCTCTGATTTTTTCTTGTTCGGATTCGTAAAAGGCATTGCTTACAAAGACGTTCCAACTACACCTGAAGATATGCGAGAGGGAATTCTCAGAGCATGTGTTCGATAAGTGCCGATGTGATAAGGAATACCACTCAGTACATGATAAGAGGATTAAAGCAGTGAATTGGATGCTTATGCCAACCCCTTCGTGGCCTTCGTTGACCTTCAAAACCTTACTGTAACACATCACTGGATTCGTCCCGATAGCCGCCATCAGAAAATCAGAACCAAACTATAGCATCCCATTTAAAAAAGCAAAGTTGACCTTCATATCTCTGAAGCGACCCTACCTAGCAGCAAAAAACCAAAGTCATATTATGGCCCCCATTGTTCCATGCATCTTTTGTCCACTAACTTTTCAGCTCCTATCATACTTTCGGAGTTATTCTTGGTGGCAATGGTTAGTGACTCACCCTATATTTATAAAACATTGTATGTAATTCCAATATTGACTGATGAAATCATTTTATAGGCTGCAACGATGAAAATTATGATAGTAAACAGAAGCAAACTGCAGAGGGTACCACATACCCAGGGTCTCCTAGCAGTGTAGCTCATTTGGCTTCCAAAATTTTTAGTTGGTAGCAGTTAGCACTTGTCTTGTGTTCGTGTATGTTGATGTGATGTAATGTATCTATTGTTTTTATGTGACCGATATAGCAGTGGTAAGCTAGGAAGCCAAATTCTAGTTGTCGTAGTACGACTCTTATTAAAGATTAAATGTATGGTATTTGTATATCGTCTGATACCAGTTTTATGTTGCATTTATATAGCCTTTGAAAATGACGGAAAATCGAAACGCGTATGCTTGCTAAAAAATAAAAGTGTGGTCAAGACATAAGCGAAGTCATCAAAAGTGCGTTATTTGAGATGTGAAGGAAGAGAAGGCGCCTGGTAACGTTGGCGTTTAAGTAGAAAGAGATAATGCTGGAGCCAAATAATGGGGAAGGAATATGGAAAGTTACTTCCATAATTCTGAAACTGCATCTGACAGTCCGCAGAGAAGTGCGCGCTGTTCTGAAACTTCCTGGCAGTTTAAAAGTAGGTACCGAACAGGGACTCGAAACCATTGTACTCCAATCTTTTGTACTCCCTACGAGCAATCTACATCAAATTTACAAGTATACTCAGCATGCCCCCGTACGAAGGGTCCTTTGTGTACCACTGACGCTTCGCCCTTTTTCTGTTCCAGTCGCGAGATTGTTCGCGGGCAAAACGACAGCTGCTAATTCTCGATTCTCTCTAAATTTTCCCTCATAGTCTTTTCGCAGGAGACACATAGGAGGAAAGAATATATTTGTTGACTATTATAATAACGTACGCTCTCTAAACTTCAGCAGTAAAGCAGAACATGATGCGGAATACTTCTTGCAGCTTCTACCATTGGAATTGGCTGAGCACGTCCGTGACGCTTACGTGTTTATTAAATGAACCTGTAACGAAACGCGCTGCTCTTCTTTGGATCTTCTTTACTTCCTCTTTTAATCGTAGCTGGTGCGGATCTCATACGGCAAGTAATATTCAAGTATTTGTGGAACGAGTGTTTTCTGAGCTAATTCCTTTGTTGGCGGAATACATTTCCTGAGGATTCTGCCAATGAATCTCAGTCTTTCGTCTGCCTTACCTGCTATTAGTTTTACGTAGTCGTTCAAATTTAGTCGCTCCGTACCCATACTCCTAGATATTTAATGGAAGTAACTGCTTCTAGCGATTGATCTGCAATGGTGTACTCATACAACAAAGTGTCTTTCTGTCTACATATACGCAGTACGTTAGATTTATTTATGTTGAAGATCATTTGCCACTCCCTATACGGAGCGTCGAGCCTCTGGAGGTCTTCTTGCATTTCGCTACAATTTTCCAGCGTTGAGACTTCTTTACAGGCTGAATCACGTAAGACTAACACCCCTTTCACTTCGTGAACGGATACACGTATAGAAACGCGGTTTTCGGCAATGGTTAGAGCGTCCAGAGGCAAGTATTTTCTTGTTTTGTTGATGTTTTTAGAGCTGGTATCAACGGAGATATCTAAGTACGTTTTTTAAAATGGATCTGTATACTTTTATAACTGCATTCGGTAGTTCTTGAGAAGGCAGTTATAGTGATGTAGTGCCGCTGAAACGTACCCTAAAAAAATTCGAGAAATCTTGAATTTGAGAGGACGGTGGCAGGAATCGGCACAGCTGTGCTCTCTTGTTACGCTGTGTACGTCAACACATTTGCCTGTTTACTTGTCTGCACTGAAAGCCGGTCATTTCTGCTTCAACATTGCTTGCATGCAGACATGTACACTAATGAGGACAAATTGGATATACAACTTTCATGTGGTGAATGTAAGAGTAATGCCGTAAAAGCTGTACAGAGGTATAGGCAGAGCTATCTATCCTGATCGCCAATGTCCGACGTGCCGGGCAGCTGCTAGAATTATTAAGACGCTAGTGCGGAGAGAGCGCTTGAACGTCAAAATCAGGACAAGAAAGAAGACTGCAACTGACAGAGAACACGAAGAAACTGTTCTTCCTACGACGGTAATGAATCCGCACAGTTGTACGAGACCTATTACCAAGAAATATGGAATCAGGCCTCCTACATCGACAGAATTTCCATCCCTGTCATCTGTCACTCCATCAGGCACTCGATCACCAGTTTTGTCGGTTTGCTCTTCATCAGCTGAGAGACCACCCTACGTTTTTCCAACGAGTGCTCTTATCGCTGAAACAAAATTCACTGACCACGCTAATGTAAATTTGCATAACATACACTACTGAGCAGCGGGAAACCCACACTGGCTTTGTCAGGTGCAATATCAACGGCCGTGAAACATAAACGTATGGTGCGGTATCATAGGAAACTACATTTTGGGATCTTTCTTCATCTCAGGCAGTCAAATGGACATCCGTACGCACACTTTCTGACGAACATCCTGCTGGGTCTTCTAGAAGAGGCACCACTGGATATTTGACAGTGTATATGGCTGCAACACGACGGTTGTCAAGTTCATTAGTCCAGTGTTGGAACAAAAGTACTGAATGAGAATTTTATCTGGACTTTGGACTGGACGAAATTCTGCTGTCAAATGATCTGCGAGGCCACCCAGTTTGACTCCTCTTGATTTCTTTCCTTGGAGAGTGCTCAAAGATACAGTCTGTGACGAAGTCCCATTGACACCAGCCGATGTGTGTTGTCGAATCGCCTGTGGGTGCTCTACCATATCGTCCACTGTACTTATATCTGTTCGTCGTTCTTCCTAACAGCGATTGCACATGTGCCTGTTCAAACTGTTGACCATTTAGATGAGCCATTTAGATGAATACTGCTGGAGGAAGTGTATTCCGAAAGGTTATTGTTTATTTCTTGCATTTATGAAAGTTGTCAACAAAATGTACAAGCCTCGTTTTGTTAGTTCGGTGCTTGTGGGTCTGATACTTTTTTCTTGTTTTGCGTTGCGTTTTTTTATGTTACTGTATTGTGCGAGTTCTACATTTTTGGTTTCTCTGGAGAGAGATTTTGCTGTCTTTTTAATATTTTCTGGTTACAATGGTGGGCCGAGGGTATTGCTGTTCCTTTGCCAGAGAGTTTATGTGATTGACTCGAGGTTTCATTTTTTATTTTTTATTTTAAAAGTTTGCGTCTGATTGAGGGCGGGTGGTAGGGAACAACTGATTTGGGTGGTACCTCATTCGTTCCAGACAGTTTGCGTTTTTTTTTTTTTTTTTTCATTTGGTATTCTGGATTTTGCTTCTTTCGTTACAGTTTCACCTTCTAACATTATTATTTTCTGTTATGTCCTTGTTTCGTTCTTGTCAGCCTCGATATTTGACTCCTTTGGAAGTTCATATGCGCTAAGTTTCTTTTTACGTAGCCACTTTTATGTTTTCCTTACCGATGTTTCTGCTACACTTCTCTTATTTTTACTGTCACTCCTGGTGTATCGATTTTACTGAGTGTTACTTGGAGCTACTGTAGTTGGTGTGACTTTCGTGTAGTATAGTTATGGGTTGCAAGGTTAGGTCATTTTTCCGTTTTATTTCTTTGCGTGTGCAGTAATGTGCGTAAGGATTTTCATTTTTTGAAAGTCTAGTCGTATTCTGTAGTTCACTAACAAGATAAATTTTAAGCACGTTTCTGATATGTTATACGATTTTTGCGCAACAAACAGCAGTATTGGAATCCGCAACTACAAACGACGTCCTACATAGGTTGCCTCTAGTTACCCATTCCAACTATTCGACGGTTCATTATTTACACCGTTTTTGCAGTACATGCGGAAAATATAGTATATGCACTCGTAATTGCTCTCGTTTTCTTAGTTACTTTAGTCATCTTCCACTCGTTTAACTGAAATTCGTTCGTAAATAATAGTCGCGTTAAATGTATTATTTTATGGCATTCTACATTCGTTTGTTTACAACTATGATCCGTTCCATCTATACATAGTCCATTGCAGCATCTTTGCCTTACGTATGACGTTATTGATCAAAGCTGACGGGTGGTATCGGACACTAGAATTTATCCGTGTTCGTATTTATAACCTTCCCAAGGTATCAACAGATTATCTCTTTTTTTAGAGTCAATTAAAGTGTTATTACATGAGTTATTTACATGAAATAGTTACGAATGATTCTGGTGCTCAGGTGTTTAGATTAAAAACATAAATGATGCATTTTACAAAAAACTACAAGTGTCAACCAAGTTAAATAGCTGGATTACAAAGTGTTGAATATGACCTTGCATAATATTGGGGCTAAAAAGTGCAAATCTGTAAATTGCGTGAGTATACAGTGCAAAAGTATCATTCAACTTATTTGTTTTTCATACTAAGTGTAGTGAATAATCAGGTTCTCCTGGCCAAATTTTATAACGAGCAATTTCGTAGTCACATATGTTTACACAATCTATGTGAACAAAACATAAAAGTTCCTAATGAAATATTCGTGTTAAAACAGTTAAAATAAATGTACCATGCTTTTACAATCTCTTTTGGATCGAAATATTATATATTAATGACATTGAAAAACATCGCTTCATAATTGCACCCATACGAAATTTAAGTAATTTGAGTTTAATTTACTAAAAAATCGTAATTTTTCCTCAGTATCGTATACTTCCATACTTCTTTTCCCTCCTGTCGGGATCATTACATACATCTTACGTGACTCAGACTGTATATACAGAGGCATCATCCGCGGAAAGCCTCTTGGAACTATCCGACATTGTCTGCATGTAGTGTGCGAACTGGACTACTGACAGCACTTTCGGAACTCACGTGTCTCTTTCCGCTGATTTCAAGTGATTTTTTACAGTCGCCTTCCGTAAGGCCCGTCTGTCCTTGACCGTCGGTACATTATGTATGCATGGAGTTGGTTTAGCTGCGGTTGCTGCTTCGCATTTCCACTTCACAGTCAAATCACAAACAGTCGACCTGGATAACTTTAGAAGGGTAGAAATGTGTCTGACGCGTCTGTCACTCAGGTGAGATGCGTAGTCTCTGAGCCCCTGATCGACCCTTCTGCTGTTACCGCTTCTCTGTTGACTACGTAATACTCCACATCTCCTTTTATTCTGGTGGCACCTCTCGTGACATCTAGTGATCAATTTGGCATTACAGCGGGGTGTCCGGATACTTCTAATCAGATAGAGCATGCTTCATACCTAGAGCTTACTTCAGTCTTTATTACGATAGCAAGAGATTCAGAATTGCAAGAGGGATCGGGCGTATCACCAAACTATTCTCAGCAGCCCAAGAGGAAATTTTGACTCTTCTTCTCGGAGAAAACGAAGAAGGGAATATGTGTTAATGGGTGGAAAGATCTTGGCGCATCATGTGCTCTCCGCCCCAATCTCCGTTTGCTCGCGAGACACCAGCGGATTTCACCCAAGTTGGGGAGATTTATGTACTTCGATACACTTTACAAACTTCGCCTCGTAATGTAGTCTTTTTGAAATTAAGAAATTTCACCTCAATATTACGATTTTTTTCCAAAACGAAAACATGTTTCAAGGTACAAGATGGTCATGTACCTAGGAGCAAATATTCGATTGCAGTTTAAAATAGTTGCAATAGAGAAAATCTTGCCAGTACTATTTTCAATAGTGTATATATTATATTATTGCTCTGCTACACATCAGTACTCAGTAAGCAAAATAAAATTAAGCAGAAGCATTATAAAAAAAAAACAATTACAAGTTAAATACGTTCTGGAATAGAAGATATTGGAAACTAAGACCTATTTCCATTTTCAGGATGGGTAAAATTAGTAAGTCATTAAAGAAACTCACTTCCTTTGCAAATATCACATATTTCATGATAAAATACCGTCTTTTGTTTCACGGTACAAGCTGGTAAACGACCGATTTTACTGTCCAATGCTATATAAATAGCTTTAAAAATATATAGCATTTTACTCACCATAAAATTCTATACCTGAAGAATTAACTAGGTATATTCCATACAGCTTTACCATATTAAACAGAACTTAAATATATGGAACGCCAAGCATTTACAAATGCTACACAAAGACACCTTCATATCTAACAATATCAAAACTGTAGAAAATGGCGGTCTGTAGTGTGCATCCCTTCCATAGAATATGTATTTCTGTGGAGTGAGCATACTCTGCTCGCGTGTTTTCAACATAATACTAGCCTAGTCAACTTATTTTGGGAGGATGCTTCTTGTCCACAATTTGCGGTAGTAGCGGAACTTGAATATTACACGAATTCGCCTTGTTTCATGCACGTTTCTGGTCGTTTGAGTTTTGTTAACAGCTATTGTGCAACATTGTCGTTCCTACGGATGTAGAGAGAAGTATGTGAAAGGTCGATTATTTTTCATAGATGTGTGCAACAAGTGTATGATCGCAATTGTCATATTGATATCAGGCACTTCATACGTGGAAATATTACGAGACACGGTATTATAAAGTCTTGTATTGTAGAGATAATTTCTATGATTTTATGGCCATGTGTTTACGAGACAAGAGCTGGATAAATTTAGAAGTGCGTTTGAGTAAACCGACAATCACTGTATACATACTGGTGCTATTTCAAATAGAGATAAAATTTATAAATGATAGTCTGACGAATTTCCTCCATTTTAGACAGGTTCTCAAACCCGTGTGTGTATCTAAGTATTTCTGCATGAAAAATTTGCCATTCTGTGTCATTGTAAGGTACTTAGTTAGAACAGTTTCGGAAGTATGAATCAGTGCAACATAAAAAATATTATTGGCTGTCACTTCTTTTATTGCTTCAAAATTCGAGCATTGTTTTTTTTTTTTTTTTTTTTTTTTTTTTTTTTTTTTTTTTTTTTTTTTGCGTAGTGTATGGTTTTACTTTTCTGCTGGGGTAGCGAAAAATTGTTTTAGATATTTTACTCGTCTATAAAGAGCAGATGGGTCAATAAACAAAAACTGAAAATAATAATGTAAAAGAAGGTGGTGCAAACTGCAACTATTTAATAGTCCCAAATGCGTTGTTTCTTTGTGACACTTCGGTGACGTATACAGTGTCATTGTAACTTAATTAATTAGAACACGGACTCGACAAAACGAATAAGTGCAACAGAAAACGTAAAATAATATTGGTGCTGTCATTTCTTATGCTGTTACCGAAAAAAACGTAAATAAAGTGGAATCTGATCTTTCATACTCTGGCGAAAAAGCACAGTACCATTTCTCTTCACATCTTTAAGCCAACTTCATTTTGTGGCGTCAAATTGTTAAGATGTTTGTAAAACGCATATACAAAGTTTCGCGGTGACCTATCTGTAGCACCGAAGTAACGACACTCAACGTACACTAAGCGGTATATTAGCGAAAAACGCGCCGTCCCATTGTCACATAACTTGAGCTACAGCAGATGTTGCTCACACAATTCTCGTTCTGTTCATCCGAATGCTTACTCCGTAGATATTTATACTCTATAATTCCTTCATGTGATTCTAAAATCAGTCAATATACTGACGTCGCAAACAAAACATCGCGGGGTTTCTAGGCATACTATCCTCTACACCACACTATCCCATACAGGTCGACGTATAGTGAAGGCTTTAAAGAGACAGTTGTGGTCCTATGGATACTGATGTATTTTTATATTTACTGATTTACGTGTCATGCGGACAATGGTGACGTAACGTCTGTGTGACTGTCGTGTTTCCAGATATAGCAGTGATACAGAACAGACAGTTTTTTCGCGACCCAGTATAGCAGCAGTCAATAAGCGCAAACGTGTTGCCATGTGATATTTACACCGTCTATCTGCTGACCCTCTAGCGTTATCGACCCTCCTGTAGCCATGGAGCGCAATTGCTGTTGCCACAACAGTGCAGCACAAAAACAGCGAAAAGTTCTGTGTTCACCACTCTTAATGTGGTTCATATTTTTGGTTTTTCTGTGTCGCTGCAGGGCCAGAGAGGATAGACAGTAGAAAAAAATGCATTTATCAAGTTAAGACAGTAAAGTGTTTCGGGATAAAGTTTGCCGTATTCATTCAAGCAAGATAAGACCATACGGGGTACCAAATCAGGTATATGAGTAGTTCGGTGAATGTTTGACTAGTAGACCTCATTACATGACGACCGCTCTTCAGAAACAGTAATACAATCAGATGTGCCCTCAGGAAGCGTAATAGGATTCTCTCACCATTTCTGCCAAATAATGACAGTAAAGTCAGCTGCAGAAACAATTCCTGAACTGTAGGCCTGGAAAAGACTTTTATCAAAAATCAAAATACTGGATTTTTCAAAAGAACTAGCAAATCAAAATTGTGAGGAATTGTACAGAGAAAACGAGGTAAATGAGAAACTCTCTAAGTTCTGATCCTAATTTGCAGGGAACATTGAACAGAAATTTCCAAAAATAGCCACAGGAGTAGCAAAAACACATAAAATCAAATGAATAACAGCAGGCAATAGAAAGTCCTTCCAAATCCTTAAATACCCCAGTTCCATGATAAAAGAATCATAATGAGCCTCAGTTCTTAAATTTCTGCCACTGGCGCAAAAGATTTATGTAGGGTCTGATTGCTGCAGAAAAAGTCGTTTAATGACAAAGTAATATACAATGCAGACAATAAAAACAAATCAGTCTGGATGAAGTTAAAAACGAAACAGAGAGACAAAAACTAACGTTTATCGTGTTGCTAAGGGAGAGGAAGAAGTAATGTATGACCCATATCACCTAGGAAACTATGTGAGTGGGCAGTTTTCAAATCTTGCAGAGAAATTACAACAAAAATTCACCAAACATATAAAAGACTTGTAAATATGAATGCAGTAGGTGCGATGATGTCATTATAGATCACAGGGCATGAACTCAGTAAAGCTGTACAAAACTTAAAAAATAAAAATCTCAAAAATAAAATTCATGGACGAAGTTCCTGAACCTTATCAAATTAGCACAGGATTGAGACAGGGTGATGGGTTGTTCCCACTCTTCTTTAACCTGGTACTGGCCAAGATTATCAAGAGGTTAGAGAAAGAAATACCTGGAATAAATATGGGAACAGAGGACGAACGAATCGACATAAAATGCCTTGCTTTTGCTGATGATCTAACAGTAATTACGCGGACTCCCCAGGGAGCCAAACATGCCATGTATAAACTTCACGAGGTTGCCATCGTAACCGGACTCCATATTTCTTACGATTAAACACAGTTCATGGACTCAAAAAGATCAAAAAAGAAACCACTTGCAACAATGTATGATGAAATCAAACAAGTTAAGTACTTCAAGTACTTGGGTGAAATGATCAGCAACACTGGCAACGAAAAAGTAGCTCACAAAACACGAGCAGAAAAATTATGTAAAGCTGGAACACATAGAATAAGAAATCGCTATCCACCAAAGCCAAACTTCACCACTATCATACAGTCACCTTCCAGAAGAACTCTGCGCAACTGTGTTATCATCATTCACCATGAACATCAAGGAAATTGAGGAAATGGAAAGGCAAATACTCAGGAAAATATTTGGACCCAAGATTCAAAACGGTATCTGGATGGGTAAAAGCTCTGAAGAACTGTACTCAAGGACTGAACGTTTCACGTTAGTTGCAAGGTAAAGTCGATTGAAATTTTGCAGACATTTAGCAAGAATGGACGCCTCTAGAATGACCAAGAAAATCTTCCTTATCATCAAAGGAACTAGCCAAACCAGGGCACGCTGGCTAACAGAAACCCAAAATGACCTCACGGAACTCAGATTGACCCACTAGAAACCACACGAACTGCGTACAGATAGAAAATCAACTCTCATAAGTTCACAACCAAAACCCCGACGGAAAAGAATCTGAAATTGAAAAACGCATGGACACAAGAAAGAAGACAGGCCCACAGTGAAAGGATGAGGAAGTTACGGGAAGAAAAGAAGACAAGGAAGCTAAGAAGACCAGACCTAATTAGTGGTTCCGCGTGCTCCTTAGAGGGCGAAACGAATAAATAATAATAATAATAATAGTAATAATAATAATAATACAGTAATAAAAAGCCAGTATACTTAGATGAAATACCAGCATGTGTGCTGAAACAGAATGCACTAACTTCTTAACAAACGTAATCGCATCAAGGACGTTTTCAGAGTATTGAAAACAGACAAGAATTTTGTCTATGCTAAAAATATGAAATTCTCATTGAAGTGGTAGGAACAGAGAGTCAGACATAGTAGATTTCCCAAAATTGGCATTTGATGCTCTTGACAAAGTTGAGTGTATCACAGATATATTCCTAGATCTTTTTCAGGCTTTGGATACTTTTGACTACAAGATGTTTCTTCAATCTCAGTGAACCGGTGGGCCTTCGTTCTTAACATCTGGGCGATTTATTTGCAATGGTTTGCCTTAGAATGTTATGTTTCCTTGCAGCTTCCATCTGGCCAGTGCATCCAGTAGTAATTACTTCTAACTTTCTTCTGCAATGTTCATTCGAATTACGGGATTTTGTGTCATATTTCCGAGTATTTGGTTTGAAAGATTTCTGCTGTCCCATTTCTGTAGAAGGAGATCATAGTAAGCGTACTGTGCCATTAAACTTGATGGTTAAAGGGAGACTTAGAATAAATAATTAATTCTGTTTGTTATTTAGCCTACGGTAATTTTTGAATGATTAGGAATGAGTGACATCAAAAGTTATGCAGTCGTTTGCAACAAGTTTGTTTAACTATTCATACATGAATTTCCAAATTTGTACTCAAATAACAACAGTATCGTTAGGCCTAACAATCAAAATCAGGGAATTCGTGCTGGACCAAGACATTGTCTCAATTTTAATCTTGATTTATTATTCTAGTTTCGATCTGGTAAACATATAACCATGATCTTGCCCTAACTTTGTACCAGTACATTGTTATCCTAAGAGGAGCGTGAATCTGCAGCTAGTTACATCATAGTGGTTATGTCGATAAAGTAACGAATAATTTCAGATCAAATTGCGTCAATGTAAACTTCAAGGATTATAGAATTGTTTGAAAAAGAAACGTTATTAAAGACAGCATCACTTGTACTTAGAATCATAAACAGAAATCGCCATTGTCAGAAGTTTTCTTCGCACTCTGCACAAGCCAAAGAACTTAAAGGAAATACGAACTATATTTAAATCTATTATTTTGGTCCAAAATAATGTCAGTAGACGGATCCCCAGCCATCTGAAACAGAAGTAGTACCAGTTGACTGGTTAAAAGTTACAATGGTTGACTGTAACGCATTAGCAGTGGAATCACGTGACTTCAGCGACCTCAAATGTGTGAAACTGACTTTTTGTCTAAGAGCAGGCGTCCACAGTGAGGGGGAGGAGGGGGGCAGGAGACGGAGAGGGCAGATGATCCCTACTGTAATCTGCAAAATACGTTTTTTTTTTATTCCGAATGGCATTCTCAGCATTTTCTAAAAATGGTTGTTTGTGATGCTTCTAAACCCCAAAGTTAGTGTTGTCGATTGCAACGGGACGTTATAGCAAGCACTACGTTAAGTTAGACTAGCTTGGTTGTGAGAATGTTTACGGTAAATTACAGCAGTTTCCTTGGGTCGGCGGCGCTTTCAGTGCTGTTTTCCAGCCACGGTGAATGCGGACCTTATGAGGAAATTTCCGAAATAGAGTTCCTACTCTTTTCAACACATTGCAGCATGCAGGCATTGTGTTACTAACTGCACAGTGCGTTTTGACATGAGTATACAACAACTTATTAGACTGAAGGACTGCACTCGTTCAGTTCTACTATGTGAAGAGTCGGTTATAAGGCTCAATACCATTTTTTAAAAATGTTTCGGACATTTGTTATAAATCTTATTTATTTTATAAAGTTATTTCGTACCTTTCCACTCAGAATAGTGCCAGAGGCATTATCTGCTGGTTATTTGTGTTGACAGGAAATAGGGTTTCTTCTGTAGATATGATTTTCTTCTATGTCATATTTTTAATTTTTCAGTATCAAACTGACATAATTGACGTATGAATATAAGTACACTTTGCAAATATTTTCTAATTCTATTTCGTAACTGTTGGATTTAATGTCATTTCAAAACATGTACTTCACAAATACTAGTGAAATATGCTTACCTTTTAGGTGTAAAAATAACGTGATCTTCCAAAACATATTCAAGGGATGGTTGTCAAACGTTAGAGGTACAAATTGTGGGCACTCCTGTCGAATTAAGGACACAAGACGTTTCTCTCACTCACTGGCAATTTTAGAATCTTGCCACCTGTTGTACGAGTTTGTACAGACGCGTATGCCTCTACGATCTACAAATCAACGACTATGAAGAAAGGGAATACGCCATTCTTAGAGCAATATCTTAAAAAGGCGAAATATGTCCCTCGTCATAAGAACACCAACAAGGTAGTGATAGTGATGAAATGCTGGGTAAATGGCTACGGAATTTTTCAAGCCCATACACATTTTATACTACGGCCGTATCCGGTAGCCGCAATATAAGTATCGTATTTTGCACATGAATCTCTCAGAGTAGTTAAAAATGTTTGTCAGTTTTATCCTTTATGGTGAATGTAGTTTCAGACTGTTTCCGCATAAGTGAAACAGCAACTTACGAAATACATCTCGTTCTCGGAACTACGTCGCCAAACGCATTCGATTACCTCACTCGTGCTTCGGCTTACGAGACCTAGATGGCATGACAACCGCTACGCCGACGCAGCTTGCCGTCCGCCATTGTTCCGACATTATCAAGCTTGAAAAGAGAGGAAACAGCCGTCCCTCCGGTATAGCCGTGATCGTCTAGTGGTTAGGACATTGCGTTGTGGCCGCAATAACCCAGGTTCGAATCCTGGTCACGGCAGTGGTGAAACACTGTCACGGCGGAGGTTATTTTAACCGGTGGAGATGCATTGTAAATTTATTATACTTTAACCTGATATCGAATAAAAGGGTAAATTATTTTCGTACAGTTTGGTTTTCTTCTTAAACATACAGTAATTTTTCCACTAAAGCCCTTATGGCCAAAAATTAATTACTGGTTCTGAAATGTTTTACGTTACAATTTATTATGCGAAATCGAGTTATTAATCTAATGTCATAAACAATTATGAATTATATTTCTGTGGGATAATTTATATATATTTTGGATTATTTAATAAATCGGCTCTTTATCGCAGACCTTCGTTGTTTCATAGCACAGCAGCTCCTTTATCTACAAAATTTATGATGTGTGTTGATTGCTGATTTTTATGATAAAACGTGGAAGACAGTACAAAAACTATTAGCAGAGCTTCATGTTGTCACTATCGACTGCTACACTGCTTGTTCAGTAGACGAGTAGAAGAATTATAAAGTTAGAATTTTACGGGATGGTAAATCACTGTCTTCCTTTTTTCTTCCTCCTTTTAGTTTGAGATATAATTTGCACCTGCTCTGTCCTGTGCTTCGCTGAACTATGAATTTATTCTGCGACCGGTTCCACATTGTAAATAAACAGCTGAGATTGCTATCAATTGACGTGACCTGTAACTTACGGGCAAAATAATAAGCCGTCATTCTATACTGATACGATGCAGAACAAGACCGCAAAGAAGAATGGGCTACTTTGTTAATATTGTGATTACATAAAGACAGATATACGAAAATGCTTACACGAGCTCAGGTGCTTGGTTTGAAGAAAGTAATGAAATTGTGTTGTCCGGAACTAACTGTGCATATGTGCAGAACCTAATCATTTCTAGTAATATGAATGTGAATGCTAACTGAAACAAAGGATGCACTTCTCCATAATCAATCACGTGTTTAACAGTGTATGTTTTCATACAATCGCTTACTTCCCTTGATCGTAAATCACTCTTGCTGTCGAAGATTTGCCGTAAAAATGTCTTCGACTATTGTATTGAGAGCATTGGGTTGAAATATATTAACGTAGCAATATTAAGGACCGGCATTGTAGCTAACGCTACGAGTTAATAACATGTTAAGGATAACTGAAAACATATGGAACAGCCAAAAAGCATGATAACCCTACGATCGTACTGTTGATAGTAGCTGTAGATATGTTACTAAGTAAAATGCGTTTCGGAAACCAAGAAATATTGCCTCGCTCCAAAACTTTCAGAGTTTCATGTGAGAAAAGTGTTTTCGGAAGCCATGATGGTTGGCATGGAGGCGGCCAATCTGTTCGAGATATCTTACTATGTTTCAGCTCAGAATATATTCTAAGATTCTACAACAAATCGATGTCAAAGATATGGGACAGTAGTTCTGTGCATCATTTCTGCTACCCTTCTTGTAAACTGGTGTGACCTGTGCTTTCTTCCAATTACTGGACGCTTTTTTGTACGTGGGATCTGCTGTAGATTATTTAGTTAAAAGAGGGGCTAACTCAGCTACAAATTCAGTATTGAATCTGACAGGTATTCCACCGGACTCTGAGGCTTTGTTGGATTTTAACGATTTCAACTGTTTCTCAACGCCACTGACTCTTATTTCACTCATCTTTTGAGTGGCACGAGAATTCGATTGCGGCAGTTATCTGGACTTTCTTTTGTGCAGAAACGTCTGAAAACCGAGTTAAGCATTTCTTTTTTCTGTTCTACCCTCAGTTTCAGCTTCGTCTCATCCGTGAGTGACGCTAACTTTGATGTCACTGACAGCCTTTACATATGACGTGAATGTCTTTGGGTTTCTTGAAAATCATTTGACATTATTTTACTTTGGCAGTCGTTGAAGGCTTCACGCGTAGCTCTCGAGACTGCCAAACTTTCTTCACAGTAACTATGTACCATGGAGAGTCCCTCCCATTGTGATCTGTTCTACTGGGTACGTATCTATCCTGTGTATGGTCGACTATTCTTTTAAACTTGATCCATATTTCCTCTACATTTTCATGTCTGGCCCTAAACGTTTCAAGTTCCCCATTTAAATGCGAGTGCTTTTTATCTGTATATATATATACTTGTTTTGGTCGCATTTTGTACTTTGGTAATCACTATTGCCACAGCTGCATCAAGGACACTAATACCAGTTTCTATGTGGACGCCCTCAAAGAGGCCAGGCCTATTTGTCGTCACTAGGTGTAATATATTTCGAACATGAGTGTGGTTCTGAGCTATCTGGTCTAAGTAGTTTTTGGAGAAGGCATTTAATAATGTTTCATAGGATGTCTTGTTATACACTTTACTACAAAACTGTAATTTACCCATATGACTGTTGCGAGTTTAGGTCTCGAGTGATGATTACAGTATGACTGAGGAACTTAGGTATAAGCGAATTGAGGTTTTGTCTAAAAGTGAGTATAGTGGTCGATCGTAGGACCCAATTACTATTTTATGCCCACTGCTAATTCTGAGTATTGCGCAATCTTACAAGCAGCTTCAGTAACTGTTTCGGTGGGCTTGAATTTCTTGTCTACTGCAACAAATACATCAACCTCATTTCCTGTTAGTCCGTCATTATATACATCTTTAAATTAATCACTGTTATTAACGTCAGGTTTTAACAAGTTTTCGGTACTTGGTATTATGTGACGTTCTCTGTTTTTCAGGAGTGTTTCAAACTCTGGATCTTTGTTGTGAATGCTTCACATTTCACTACTAGGATTTTAATGCTCTCGCCTGGGGGGGGGGGGGGGGGAATTCTTTTGGATTTTAAACTAATACCTCCAAGTCTCGTACAGTTGGTGTTATCTAGACTGTGTGGAGAGTCGTCTAATCTAAAGAAAACTTTATGCGCATCCCACACACAGTCAGCTACTTAGGTACCGGCATTTGACGTATAGAGCTGACCTGACACATTTCAGGCGATTCTACAGTTCTCACGCCACACGGCGCAAGTACAAGAAGCCCCCATTCATCAAGAGATTGGACGGAGGCCCCTAGGACTCAGAGTCGATTTGTTATTTTTTAAACGGATTTTTGGTAAAGCTGGAGGAGTAATTTCTCCTAATGATCGCTTCCTTGTCCTTCACATCTTGAATAGTAACGTATTTCACTATTCCATAGCTTTATGAAATCTTATAATACGAGGCTACGCACAAAGTGGATGTTTGATTTATTGCGATCAGAGCGATAAGGTCGTCATTCTTTGTGTTTATGGCGCTATTTGCGACAGTAACGTGTAGAGCGTGTCCGCTCAAGACAATGAATGTGCATCAGTATACGTGTAAATAATGGCTAAAAATAAGAGTCAACGAAATACAAAGTTTAGTATGATAAAAAATTGGAATAGAGTGGCAACGACTTCAAATTTGAGGTACACTCCGTTAATCTCATGTACAAGACGCGTTCAGAAAGTAAGTTCCTTTTTTACTAAAACCAAAACGAGAAAATCAATTTATTGAAAAGAAATCTTAAATTATTCTTCTGCATAGCTCCCACCATTTTGTAGGCACTTGTCACTGCATGGCGCAAGTTTTTGTATGCTATCCTTTTAGCATGTTGTCGAAGTGTAGTCAACCTCCCTGAGCTCGTCACCGTTGTTGAATTTATGAATGTGAGATGTGCTGCTGCAGAAGAATGTTGAAAATTAGGTGGACTGGATAAGGTAAGGAATGAGGGTTCTTTCCGCAGAATCGATGAGGAAAGGAACATATAGAAAACACTGTCAATAAGAGAAAGAATGACAGGACATCTGTTAAGACGTCAGGGAATTACCTTCAAGGTACTTGAGCGAGCTGTAGTGAGTAAAAACTGCAAAGGAAGACAGAGATTGGATACATTCAGCAAATAGTTGAGGACGTAGGTTGCAATAGCTACTCTGAGATAAAAAAAACGGCGGTACAGGAGAAGAATTCGTGGCGGGCGGCATCAAACCAGTCAGAAGACCGATGACTCAAAGAGAATAAAGAAAAAAAAAGTGTTCGGCGCGAAAAGAGAAGTCGATAGGGGCTTGGTCAGTCCTGTACGGAGAGTGGTCAAAGTCGGATAAGAGTTGTGTCTTGTACAGAGTGCGAGGGCGGACACACTCGTGAATCAAGGATATATCGTTTTTGAGCTTCTCGCGGCGTTTATTCCGTGCTGGGCGACACAATTTCATAGGCGTCCCACAATAAACACTTGCGGAATCATGTCACCTCACAGTAAATAATGTACCAGTGGGACGCAGTGTGTATTCAAAAAGACTGCACATTACTTTTTGAGGTTCAGGATCTGCATAGCATTAATGTTTACTGGAGACGCAATGTGCCCGCCGTTTCGGTTGATGAGTTTCACAAGCGACGCAAGTCTTACCCCCGGTCACTATCTTGTCAAAAAAATTGACACCGACTTTATTTTAACGTCTCAAAAAGACAGTAAAGTGCACTGCACAGTAGCTATTTTTTGTTGTTGCACAGTAAGAGTTTTCGGCACCGATCGAACACACAGTTTTTGAAAATTCAATTTTTCGCAAGTAATCTCACGAACACATTATCTCGGGATATGCGGGAAGTTCTTTGAAAGATCGAGTAATGAAAACATGCGCTTTTCCTTTACGATTTTAGTCCCAGGAACCAGTTATTCATTAACAAAAGATTGACACCCGTTTCTTTCGTCGTCGTGCACTCGATCATGCCCTTCACTGAACGATCAACTCTTCTCCTTACTGCTCAATTGCTCATCCCATTTTCTCTGTAAACCTCGGAGATCTGTCGATGTATGTCGACTGGTTTAGTCTTCCTCGCTCTCAGAAAAGGAGTTTCAGAAATAGTCTCACACTCGGCGTAACTTTCAAGTTTACCATTCGAAATGAGCATTTTAAAGAACAGAAAACATAGAGAGAAATCAAAATCGTGTCATCTCTTTCGCTTCGACTGGAAGCAAATACCGAACAGAATCCGAACTGCGATTATAGGAGGGCGTGCTGAAAAGTAATGTCTATACGAAATTTTGACGTGAAAATTCTTAAAGCTTTTTAAATAAAACAAACGTTATTGACATTCTTTCTACACCTTTATTCTAGATGTCTACATATATTCAGTCCTGTAACACTAGAGGGCTTCGAATTGTCGCATGTAGCGCAACAGTGTGTTACATATGTCGGTGCGTGCATATCAGCTTGCTATAATCGAGTTTCGAATCTGAAGAGTTCGACCAGCCGCAGAGCATCCTCTCCTTCAGTTTGACAATGCATGACCACAGTCGAGAGCCCTGACATTCGCAACAATCCGACGTCTTGAGTTCACTGAGTAACAGTACGATCCCCACTTGGCCAATTCCGATTTACATCTGTTTCCAAAACTTAAAGAACACCTACGAGGACTTAATTTTGATAGTGATGGAGCAGTCCAAGCAGAGATTAGGTTGTGACTTCGTCAGCAAAGTCAGATATTTCCCGCGTAACGAGGGAGAGAGGGGAGGTCGAAATGTTAAATTCCCTTCGCGGTAAATGGTATCAACAAACTGGTGTCTTGTTAGGGGATATACTTTCATTGACAGAGCGACTATGTTGATAAATAAGTATGTACACTTGAAGAATACAGGTGTGCAATGTTAATGACGTTTGTTTTATTTAAAAAGCTTGCAGAGTTCTCACATAAAAATTTGGAGCTATTACTTTTCAGCACGCCCTGATAGTGCTGCCGCCGAATGAAATACAAATGGAACTTACGTTCTGGACGTACTTCGTAACACAGTTTCGTTACGATGTCACCTCTCGTTAGCCGACAGATACGGGGTATCTGAGAAAGGTGGCGAGCTGTAACAGACAGGACCATACCGTAGAGGCGCCAGATTCAATTCACCGTCCGCCCAGGCCGGTTCAACACATTTTTCTGAATATGCTTAATCGAATGCTGGAACAGTTACTCTGAAAGGTTACGACCTTATCACTCCCCACTCCCTGTCTAAATGAATTGATGCTTTTCTAAGGATGTAGATGACGATAAGACATGAAACTCCTAACTTCTTTCCTACACTAACAGCAAGTTACGAATTCACCTACGAACTAGATTGCACAAAAATGTCTGCAAGAGTTACTTTCGTCTCATAGAAGACAAAAAATTGGGAATGATCGTTAGACTAGTTACTGCGAGGAGAATTTATTATTTCACCCTTCTCTCTCCCCCTCATCACACGGAAAATAAATTTTTCAATTTAGTAGCAAATCTGCGGTTCTTCGATTTGCTCGATGAAGATGTATGGAACCTGCTTAATTTTCTCCGTGTTATTGAGATCAGATATCTGAAAAATCCAAAAGTGAACATACAAACGAACGGAGGCATGGTTGTGATACCGAGAGAAGTTCGTTTAATGAACAATATATGTAGGAAGAACATCATCTCCATTATTTTGCGAGGAGAATTTTATTTGTGAATACGTAGCTGATAATGTATTTTCTGGAATTAGGAGTTACGTAGTTCCGTTTTATATTTTTCATTTGTGTGTTTTACTTTGACTTTAGTTTTGGGGCCGCGGCCATTATTTTGGACGCCTTATTCGTTTAAATTAGTCGAGCTGTCAAGCTGCAAGTAGGCGTCATGACTGTGCACTGTTGGGTTTAGAGTTAAACGTCGAGGGCAGAAGAGACTGAGCACAAGCTCAGACTGGGCAGCGGAGGGGAAGGGAACTGCCCGAACCTTCCCAAAGGAACTATCCAGCCACCCGTCCTAAGTGATTTAGGGAAATCACAGGAAACCTTAATACGGATGGCCGGACATGAATCTGAACAGCTGTCCTCCCGAATACAAGTCCACTGTGTTTTCCAGTGCGCCACCACGCTCTGTTAGGAATAATCGGTACAGATTAACTGATTGTGTAATCAATGACTAAAGTGGACGTTAAAGCGCATACACACCAGGCCACCGGAGGTCAACGAACGACAACTATCCGTTTCTTTGGTCAAAATTTGATTAATGTTTACAGGCTGAAATCGGAGCCAACGGAGAGGTTGCTTTGATTGCGGTTCCGACTAACGCAGTTAACATCAAAGCGTTGGACAGTGGGTTATCCTTGGGACTTCTCTTCCTTGTGTGGACGTTAGGTAGAGTGTTCGTCGATTCAGTAGCGAATGCAGTGTCTGTCAAACTGGTGTGTATTTATTGTGATTAAAACACTGCAGTGTGGAGTGGAATACGGAGACAGCATTGTAGCTGATAAGAGTTTTATGGTGGCTGTAGCTTACGTTCGGAAAAAAATTGTAAAATAGGTCATATTCCAATTCAGCTTTAAGGTCAGACATTAATTTCGTTTCATCACACTGGTCTCCACTTTTAAAAGAGATGTCGTCAACCGGAGTCCTTTCTTCTTCTTCATCATTTTATTTGCAGTAAAATTAATGCTGCTTGTGGGACGACTGCTAAGTCCTGTTCTTCACTCATAATATGGGCCGATGAAATTGTAATTAAAACGCTACTTATAACACTAACCAAACTGTAGCAGCCTCGACAAGTTATCAGAGCCAGCTGCGACTCCACTTGGTCGTACCCTTTGGCTCCAAACCCCTTGGTTTTGTGTGGATGAGAGGCGGCGTACCCGTGATTTGGCGACCAACGTTCGATTGTTGACTGTCGACTGTTGGCTGTTCTTCGTTTATCTTCGTTGGCCTTGTGTCTGCGCCCCTTTAGAAATACCTTGAAAGCTTTGAAGGGGAATACGAACACAGAAAGTGTTATCGGCAACGACCCGATTTTAGAGGCGGATTTGGGACTTTATGCGGACGGTATTCGTGTTGTAGAAGTCCCACTAAAGATGAAGCAACAGAAGAGGTTGTTAATTACTTATTCAGACAATCATTAGGTGGTTGTCTGAAAATGAACTCTCCCTGAATTTTGAAAAAAAAACAAAATAACATACTATACTCAATTCTGAATACCAAATAGGATCACACAAACAATTAATGTAGCACATGGACTCAGTAAATAGGATAAAATGTTCCAGATATTTGGGTGTGCATATTGATGAAAACCTGAACTGGAAGAACCTCATACCTGAGCTAGTCAAGCGTTTCAGTTCGTCTACTTTTGATCTCCATGTAATTATAGTCATGGAAACAACCGAATAAACCTCCCGACATACGAGTATTTTACCCTTCCATTTAATAACACCTTATGGAATATTTTTCTGGCGTAACTCATCACGCAAAAAGAAAGTATTGATCGAACAATAGCGAGCAGTAAAATTAATACGTGACGTTCTCCTGTGGAGAACCTTTAAGGTTCCTCTTGAAGGAGTTAGGCATTTCAACTGCACTACCACAACATACATACAATATTCGCTAACGAAGTTCGACATAAATAATTCATCACAATTTGAGAAGAATAGTGAAATCAATGCCTACAACAGTAGAGGAAAGACTGGCCTTTATTGCCCATTATTAAGGCTGTTAGTGAGTCAAAAAGAAGTTCAAAGTCCAGCAACAAAATTTTTTCAATTGTCCAATAATATAAAACGACTGACTAGTACCAAGAAAGTTAGAAGTTCAACCTCAAACTATTTTTCCTAATTTCATGGACTAATTTTTACTTAAAAACAGATAGCCTGCAAAAAAAACTATAGTTTGTAAGTGTAGTTGCATGAGTAGGACTAAAAGCAGTGTTAAAGCTGATCATGTGAACATATCCCATGAAGTAACTTTCCGGAATCAGCTCGACAAAAGTATCATTAAAATTATTTATAAAACTGTTCAAATGTGTGTGAATTCAAAGGGACCAAACTGCTTAGGTCATCGGTCCCTAGACTTACACACTACTTAAACTACCTGCTAAGAACAACATACACGCCCAAGGGAGGACTCGAACCTCCGGCGGGAGGGGCCGCGCAGTCCGTGCAGAACGCCTTAAACAGAGCGGCCACTCCGCGCTGCAAATTATTTATAAAACACGTTACTGAGTAGTTTTGTGACACCAACTGTCGAAATATCCGATGTCCATAAAACAGCCCCCGAAAAAAGAGAGAAGAAATGGAATAAATCAGAAGAAAGAAAGAAATAAACAAAAATATCTGCTTCCTTCGCGTTCTGACAGCCACTGTCCAATTCAATCCGTGATGGAGAATTAAACAGTAGAGCATGTATTGATAATATTTCAACGTAGTGACAGAACTGCAACTTCCTCCTTTCGTGGAACAAACAGTAATACTTATTTTTGCTCCACGTGCATATCATTCTATAATGACAGTACATGCACTTACGGAAAAGGCTAGTTATTGATAATCACTTATAAGAGGGATGTTGTAAATAACGCTCCAAAATTACTTTGTTCTCTCAGTAAAGTGAGGATACAAACATTAAGCGTTCATCTCACATTAAATAAAACATTTATGAAGGAGCGCCACATTAAAAAAATCTTGGAAGTGTTGGCAATTAGAAGACGACTGTCTGCTAGAACACCACCACCTGGACTACAGGCCTGCGCGCGCACTTTTGACGTCACATACTGATGGCCGGGTCTGTATCAGGACGCTGCTGTTAAGCACTCTGAGGCAATACGAACTTCACGAGTTTCAGAGCTGAAACTTCATAGGGATTCCCGTGCTTTCCTCTTCTACATGGTCTTGTAATGAACGCATGGAAATTTATATCATTGCACAAGGTAAATGAAGAAAACTGCCCTGTGTTATTTGAACATGTAAACTTGTTTTGACGATTTGCCTTAAATAAGCGTTTCTAGGCTTGAAGACGAACTGTAATTTTAAATTCTGTCTTTTGCCTCAAGAGCTGCGTTTTCTTGCAGTAAAAAATCGGCAAATGCAACAACAAGCAGACGTTTTCGGTTTTAAATAAAGCTACTGGACCTCCTACAGATGGTCCAAATGGCTCTATGCGCTATGGGACTCAACATCTGAGGTCATCAGTCCCCTAGACTTAGAACAACCTAACTAATCTAAGGACACCACACACATCCATGCCTGAGGCCCGAGGCAGGATTCGAACCTGCGACCGTAGCAGCACCGCAGTTCCGGACTGAAGCGAAATGAAAAAGCTTTTATCATCAGATTCTTCAATAAACTTAACTAAAATACCATTATCTCTAATAAGTGCTTATTATCTTCATACTCTGGAGATGCACTGTTTCCAAGAGATTTCAGTATACTTTCAATATCATGGAAATAATTTGTTTTCATAGGAAACTGGTATCTGTTCTGAGAGGAATGATACTCCTTTATAAAAAAAAAATGAAACTTGCAACTGTTCATTAATAACTGCAGTGTAACATAAATTAGGTACAGATACTGTTTTCTCAATCTTAACGAAAATTTCACTATCTGCCTTGCTGACGACGGCCGAGAACGAAGAAAAGTTGCCTTTATGCTCCCCTGTTAACTGAGATATATTTGAAATTTTGATTTCACTTTCGTGTTGATCTGCAGACTTCACACTCTCACTTATCGCTTTCTGAAGTTGTGCTGCTTCCACACGCATCCGCTTTTCATCAGGCGAGTCCCTGGAAGCCAGTTGAAATGATTAACAGGAAGGACAACCAGGAAATATCGATGGAACACATCCATCTTTTATCGTCGGTCGTTCGAGATTTACAGTTAAAATCCTTCCTGTCTTCTCGTCAAAGCAGTTTCTTGTCCATACAGTACTTTCCGGTTGGAAGTGTTTGTGACAGATCTGTAACAGCACAACACAAATTAATACATCTATTCAGTGTGAGAGTAGTTGCATTAAAGAGAGACATCTCACAGCCAGATTCGTATTAACGTCGCAGCAATCGTCCAGAATTAAGAAACAAATGACACTTGGACATCATACATAACTGCTTTTAAAAACAATTGGCAAATATGGTGCAATGGAAACAAATAACACGTTACAAATTTTTTCGTCATTTACTTGCCCTTGAATGTTGCATAGGCACAAATTCCTGTCTGGGAATAGCTGCAATCCAGCGGTTTCTCAACTTCACACATTTAAGAAATCGAAACAGGTGCACTTTCATGCCTGTTTTGGATTTATAATTTCGCTGGTAAAAGGGAGCGCAGCCCGTGTATCCCATACTTTGAAGAACTCTAGGCGAATACTGTATGAAATATATATCACTTTCACGTGGTACACACTTTCAACACAACATACACGCCAACAGGACTGCCGACCAATGATAAGATGGCCAACAGTTTGTGACGTCACGTGCCAATGTGGCCGCTGTGCATAGGCCTTGTATCTAGAAAGCTTTGGCTGGAATCGGCCACAGCCTGTAGGTGGACGGAAGGCTCCGCTTCTGACAGCAGCCTGTTGCAGCTACCCAAGGTGAAACACAGTGAGGGGGACGCTGAGGTCAGGGTCGCGATGCCGCGCGCAGGAACTCGGTCCGTCCTTGAGGTACCGCCTGAACACAGAGCGGCGCAGTCGAGCGAATATTCTACGTGCCTGCCCCGAGGACGAGATTATTACCTGCCGAAACGAGAAGGCAGGGAGAGAATAAGCGAGAAGAGTCTTCACCGCTTCTGTGCAACTGAAAAGTAAATCAGCAATGGCGACCAGCAGTTAAGTGTACCATGAGCAAGACTGAATAAAGCCTCCATTTTTTTCTCTGTAAGGGTCTTGGTTCTTCAACCATAAAGGATACTATCTTGAGCCTTGTTGTAACTCATTACGGGTTACGTCAGGTCCGTCGCTTATGTTGTGGAAACAACAACACTTTTTATTTCACGTGTATAAATACTCAAACCGCCGGTTTCCACTCACGAAAAAATATATGCTCGCGTCCGAAAAAGACAGCAGTCCGGCGAATTTTTAATAGTATGTACTCAAACCCACAGTAAGAGAAAAGGGATAGGCCATACTATATATATATATATATATATATATATATATATATATATATATATATATATATATATACTCCTGGAAATGGAAAAAAGAACACATTGACACCGGTGTGTCAGACCCACCATACTTGCTCCGGACACTTCGAGAGGGCTGTACAAGCAATGATCACACGCACGGCACAGCGGACACACCAGGAACCGCGGTGTTGGCCGTCGAATGGCGCTAGCTGCGCAGCATTTGTGCACCGCCGCCGTCAGTGTCAGCCAGTTTGCCGTGGCATACGGAGCTCCATCGCAGTCTTTAACACTGGTACCATGCCGCGACAGCGTGGACGTGAACCGTATGTGCAGTTGACGGACTTTGAGCGAGAGCGTATAGTGGGCATGCGGGAGGCCGGGTGGACGTACCGCCGAATTGCTCAACACATGGGGCGTGAGGTCTCCACAGTACATCGATGTTGTCGCCAGTGGTCGGCGGAAAGTGCACGTGCCCGTCGACCTGGGACCGGACCGCAGCGACGCACGGATGCACCCCAAGACCGTAGGATCCTACGCAGTACCGTAGGGGACCGCACCGCCACTTCCCAGCAAATTAGGGACTCTGTTGCTCCTGGGGTATCGGCGAGGACCGTTCGCAACCGTCTCCATGAAGCTGGGCTACGGTCCCGCACACCGTTAGGCCATCTTCCACTCACGCCCCAACATCGTGCAGCCCGCCTCCAGTAGTGTCGCAACAGGCGTGATTGGAGGGACGAATGGAGACGTGTCGTCTTCAGCGATGAGAGTCGCTTCTGCCTTGGTGCCAATGATGGTCGTATGCGTGTTTGACGCCGTGCAGGTGAGCACCACAATCAGGACTGCATACGACCGAGACACACAGGGCCAACACCCGGCATCATGGTGTGGGGAGCGATCTCCTACACTGGCCGTACACCTCTGGTGATTGTCGAGGGGACACTGAATAGTGTACAGTACATCCAAACCGTCATCGAACCCATCGTTCTACCATTCCTAGACCGGCAAGGGAACTTGCTGTTCCAACAGGACAATGCACGTCCGCATGTATCCCGTGCCACCCAACGTGCTCTAGAAGGTGTAAGTCAACTACCCTGGCCAGCAAGATCTCCGGATCTGTCCCCCATTGAGCATGTTTGGGACTAGATAAAGCGTCGTCTCACGCGGTCTGCACGTCCAGCACGAACGCTGGTCCAACTGAGGCGCCAGGTGGAAATGGCATGGCAAGCCGTTCCACAGGACTACATCCGGCATCTCTACGATCGTCTCCATGGGAGAATAGCAGCCTGCATTGCTGCGAAAGGTGGATATACACTGTACTAGTGCCGACATTATGCATGCTCTGTTGCCTGTGTCTGTGTGCCTGTGGTTCTGTCAGTGTGATCATGTGATGTATCTGACCCCAGGAATGTGTCAATAAAGTTTCCCCTTCCTGTGACAATGAATTCACGGTGTTCTTATTTCAATATCCAGGAGTGTATATATATTTCTTGTTAGAGATGAAACATTCTTTCTGTTTGTTTGGCTCATTCGTTTCAGAAACATTACAGACAGACAAGTGGAGGTAATGGACTAGTACCACTATTGAAATAAGCCCTTCATTGGATATATTTCGTAAACCACATCAAATACTGACGAACCGATTCCACAGACCGAACGTGAGGAGAGGGGCTAGTGTTATTGCTTAATACAAACCATAAAAAAATGCACGGAAGTATGTTTTTTAACACAAACCTACGTTTTTTTTTAAATGGAGCCCCGTTAGTTTTGTTAAAACATCTGAACATATAAACAAATACGTAATCAGTGCCGTTTGTTGCATTGTAAAATGTTAATTACATCCGGAGATATTGTAACCTAAAGTTGACGCTTGAAACCTCCGACGTTGCGTGTTGTAACAAACACGGGCCACGGTCGGCGAGCAGCATCTGCAGGGACATGGTGATGACTTTAATCATCGAGTGCAATTCTGTCAATGGGCATTAACAGAGAATGCACTGCAGTTCTACCTGTTTACCGATGAAGAGGGTTTCACAAACCACGGGGCAGTGAATCTACGGAACTTGCATTACTGGTCCGTGGACAATCCTCGCTGGCTCAGACAGGTAGAGCGACAGCGACCGTAGACTGTAAATGTATGGTGCGGAATCATTGGCGACCACCTCATTGGTCCTCACTTCATTGCAGGGGCCCAAACAGCTGAAAGATACATCGCGTTTCTACAGAATGACCCGCCAACGTTGCTCGAAAATGTCCCACTGGAAACCCGTCGACGTATGTGGTATCAGCATGATGGTGCGCCTGCACATTCCGCAATTAATTCTAGACTGACCCTTGACAGGATGTTCGACGAGCGTTTCATATGACGTGGAGGACGCATAAATCGGCCCATCCGTTCTCCTGATCTTACACCTCTGGACTTCTTTCTGTGCGGTACGTTAAAGGAGAATGTGTACCGTGATGTGCCTACAACATATATGAAACAACGTATTGTGGCAGCCTGCGGCGACATTATACCATATGTACTGCAGCTTGTACGCCATTCATTACGCCAGAGATTCCAATTGTGTGCAGCAAATGATGGCCACCACATTGAGCATCTATCGGCCTGACATGTCGGGACACACTCTATTCCACTCCGTAACTGAAAACGGAAACCACGTGTGTACGTGTATCTCACCCCTCATGGTAATGTACATGTGCGTCAGTGAAATTTACCAATAAAAAGGTGTTAGCACGTGGACGTAATGTGCTGTTCCAGTCTCTTCTGTACCTAAGGTCCATCACCGTTCTCTTTGGATCCCTACGTAATTCGGTGCTCTCCGATACACACGATCGAACAGTGGGGTGGTGGTACTCAAGCGTCAACTTTAGGTTACAATATCTTCGGATGTAATTAACATTTTACAAGGCAACAAACGGCACTGATTACGTATTTGTTTATATGTTCAGATGTGCTAACAAAACTAACGGGGTTCCATTTTAAAAAATGTAGGTTTGTGTTAAAAAACATACTTCCGTGCATTTTTTTATGGTTTGTATTGACCAATTACACTAGCCCCTCTGCTCACGTTCGGTCTGCGGAATCGATTCGTGAGTATTTGATGTGGCTTACGAAATATATCCAGCGGTAATGTTAGCTGACTCACCCTATATATATATATATATATATATATATATATAAACTACTGGCCATTTAAATTGCTACACCACGAAGATGATGTGCTGACGTGCTACAGACGCGAAATTTAACCGACAGGAAGAAGATGCTGTGATATGCAAATGATTAGCTTTTCAGAGCATTCACACAAGGTTGGCGCAGGTGGCGATACCTACAACGTGCTGGCATGAGGAAAGTTTCCAACCGTTTTCTCATACACAAACAGCACTTGACCGGTGTTGCCTGGTGAAACGTTGTTGTGATGCCTCGTGTAAGCAGGAGAAATGCGTACCATCACGTTTCCGACTTCGATAAAGGTCGGATCGTAGCCGAACGCGATTGCGATTTATCGTATCGCGACATTGCTGCTCGCGTTGGTCGAGATTCAATGACTGTTAGCAGAATATGGAATCGGTGGGTTCAGGAGGGTAATACGGAACGCCGTGTTGTACTGGATCCCAATGGCCTCGTATCACTAGCAGTGGAGATGACAGGCATCTTATCCGCATGGCTGTTACGGATCGTGCAGCCACGTCTCAATCCCTGAGTCAACAGATGGCGACGGTTGCAAGACAACAACCATCTGCGCGAACAGCACCATGGACTATTAGCTCGGAGACCACGGCTGCTGTTACCCTTGACGCTGCATCACAGACAGGAGCGCCTGCGATGGTGTACCCAACGACAAACCTAGGTGCAAGAATGGCAAACCGTCATTTTTTCGGATGAATCCAGGTTCTGTTTACAACATCATGATGGTCGTATCCGTGTTTGGCGACATCGCGGTGAACGCACATAGGAAGCGTGTATTCGTCATCGCCGTACTGGCGTATCACCTGACGTGATGGTATGGGGTGCCATTGGTTACACGTCTCGGTCACCTCTTGTTCGCATTGACGGCACTTTGAACAGTGGACGTTACATTTCAGATGTATTACGACCCATGGCTCTACCCTTCATTCGATACCTGCGAAACCCTATATTTCAGCAGGATAATGCACGACTGCATGTTGCAGGTCCTGTACGGGCCTTTCTGGATACAGAAAATGTTCGACTGCTGCCCTGGCCAGCACATTCTCCAGATCTCTCGCCAATTGAAAAGTCTGGTCAATGGTGGCAGAGGAACTGGCTCGTCACAATACGCCATGCACTACTCTTGATGAACTGTGGTATCGTGTTGAAGCTGCATGGGCAGCTGTACCTGTACACGCCATCCAAGCTCTGTTTGACTCAATGCCCAGGCGTATCAAGGCCGTTATTACGGCCAGACGTGGTTGTTCTGCGTACTGATTTCTCAGGATCTATATACCCAAATTGCGTGAAAATGTAATCACATTTCAGTTCTGGTATAATTTATTTGTCCAATGAATACCCGTTTATCATCTGCATTTCTTCTTAGTGTAGCAATTTTAATGTCCAGTAGTGCATATAATGTCCCGTGACTAAGGCCTCCCGTCGGGTAGACCGTTCGCCGGGAGGAAGTCTTTCGATTTGACGCCACTTTGGCAACTTTCGCGTGGATGAGGATGAAACACCCAGTTCATGAGCGGAGAAAATCTCCAGCCTAGTCGGGAATGGAAACCGGGCCCTTAGGATTGACATTCTGTCACGCTGACCACTCAGCTACCGGGGATTGACGCCATACTACGTGAAAGCAACTGAGGTAATTACATTCTAGTGACATCAATCTCTGGCGCAGTGTTCACTGTTCAAAAACAGAACCATTAAAAGCGTCCTTTTTTACAGGTGGGCAGCCAAAAAAAAGTACACTCACTACAACGATATCTAACAGTTGCTGCAAGTGTAGTTGCTTTTCTAAACAGCTTCCCATATGAGTGAAGGACCAGTGAATGTGGATACTGGTACTTAACGACCATGCACAGCTCGGTTTAAAACAATTACTCATTGTACTCGTGGGGCCGAGATGCAAATAGTGGGGTAATCGGGCTCCCACTCCAATTTTAATATCAAATTGATATCATATTAATTATAAAAATCAATTAATTACCCCACCAGCGCCGGCCGCGGTGGTCTCGCGGTTCTAGGCGCGCAGTCGGGAACCGCGCGACTGCAACGGTCGCAGGTTCGAATCCTGCCTCGGGCATGGATGTGTGTGATGTCCTTAGGTTAGTTAGGTTTAAGTAGTTCAAAGTTGTAGGGGATTGATGACCACAATAGTTAAGTCCCATAGTGTTCAGAGCCATTTGAACCATTTTTGAACCCCACCAGCTGATGGCGTCATGGGTTTTCCCCAGCCGGCATGTGGGTCCCTTCCACCTTCTCCTCCCCCCTCCCCTTCCCCCTATCCCCCTCTGGAAACGGTGAAATATTAAAATTTTGGCAGGAAATTAAAAAAAGACAGGAAGTGCAAATATATTGGTGGGAACATCAAATTTTGTGTGTTCACTTTGAAGTCTGGAGACCACCTGAGCTAGTTCACAACACCACCACCACAGGGTGCTGTTGGTTCTCCCCAACCCCCCCCCCCCTTCCCACCCCTCTCGTGATGTAATCCAAGATGATGGTGCAGAAAAAAGGGCGGGAATCAATAGGAACATTGAATCTGGTCATGTGATAGGCTTCAGCCAGCATGAACACAGCAATTGGTGATGTCATTGGAGAACATACAAGGTGGGCTCAGGAGCTCCACAGCTTCAGTCTCGTTCAGTCATCTAGGAACATCAGAAGAAGAACTGTGAAGCCGTCAAGATCCAGCACAGCCCAGCAGAACAGGAAACGAAAAAGTAGGTATCGCATATTACATCTTTGTCTCTAGTTAGCATTATTGTTGGTTCTTTTGTGTCTTGGTCTGCATGTGACGCTTCCTCCTCCTCGTTCAGCACTAGCATCTGATCTATTGAGGCCTGCAGGGGTAACCGCAAATATGTCGACCTGTCACACCCAGGCCAGTAGCAACCTCAGCCGCTGTATTGAGAGACGTGCACCAACCTCTGGACCTGCAGCAACTGCAACTTCAAGTGTGAAACTTCTTGGCAGATTAAAACTGTGTGCCGGACTGAGACTTGAACTCGGGACCTTTGCCCACCTACCCAAGCACGACTCACGCCCCGACCTCACAGCTTTACGTCTGCCAGTATCTCGTCTCCTACCTTCCATACTTCACAGAAGCTCTCCTGCGAAGTTTCCTGGAGGCGTGACGATGTGTGTTACATACTGAATTGGCGTTTGAAGTGACATCTCATGGCAATGATGGGAGCACATCGTGATGTAAAGAATACGTCTGCAGTCAATGTAAATATTGTACGCAAAGCGCGTGCGTGTGTGTTTGTGTGTGTGTGGGGGGGGGGGGGGGCGGAGAGTCGTACAATACGTATCAGAGGGTGGGTAAGGGGAACAAATAAAACGAAATAAAAACCACGTATAACATACATGTTTAGTTTGTGTTACAGCACACTTCTTGTGAAGCTTAGTACGAACGATAGCGCACTGTTGAGACTCACTGCTGCAATTATTTATCGTGGTCTCTTTATGGCATACTTCTTCGCTGTACCACTAGAGGAATCGTCTCCACACCTTGATTTGATTCAAGGAAAGAAGAAATCTGAACGCTGGGTAATATGTTGCATTGATTTAAAGCTATCTTTGTATAAACGAAGCAAAGCACCATCCCCTGCTGCGTTTTACTTTATAAACAAAGAACTGAAAACCATAGGTTTTGAAAACGCATGCTACGAGGGTCAGTCAAAAAGTAATGCCTCCTATTTTTTTTCTACGTTTAATTGTCAGGAAATTTAAATGCAATTACATAGGTTGAAAACCACAACATTGAGGATCATTTTGTCATTTTTCAATGTAATCTCCGCCCATCTCTACGGTTTTGGTCCATCTTTGAACAAGGGCATGTATCCCAGCACGGTAAAAATCACAGCTCTGCTTCCTAAGCCATTGACGCACGGATGTTTTGACGGCCTCCTCATCTTCAAAATGAATCCCACGATGAGCTTCTTTTAGTGGCCCGAACAGATGGAAGTCTGATGGTGCCAGGTCAGGGCTGTATGGGGGATGAGGCAAAACTTCCCATCCAATTTTGACAATCTCGTCAGAGGTGTGACGACTGGTGTGTGGTCTTGCATTGTCATGCAAAAGAAGAACATCTGCCATTGATTTTGTTGGGCGAACTCGCTGAAAACGTGCTTTAAGTTTTTTGAGGGTTGTGACGTATTGAACAGAATTTATTGTGCATCCCTGCTCCAAAAAATCAACCAGAATCACACCCTCTGTATCCCAGAAAACTGTTGCCATAACTTTCCCTGCCGATCGCACAGTTCTGAATTTTTTCTTCCTCGGCGAGCTTGTGTGACGCCACTCCATTGACTGCCTCTTTGATTCGGGTTCGAAAAAATGCACCCATGTTTCGTCCCCGGTCACAATTTTTTTCAGAAACTCATCTCCCTCCAAACGGAAGCGCTGCAAGTGTTGGGAGGCTATTGTTTTCCTTGCCTCTTTATTCTGATCGGTTAACATCCTTGGAACCCACCGTGCACAAACTTTTGAGTACCCCAAATGTTTAATAATCGTGATCACACTGCCTTTACTAAGAGAAATAATGCGACACACTTCATCTGCAGTCACCCGACGGTCACCAGGAATGATGTCTTCAACTTGCTGAATGTTGTGTGGAGTCACTGCACTCACCGGCCTGCCGCTCCGCTTTTCGTCAGTCAACGGTGTTTGCCCTTCAGCTTCCTTACAACGACGAACCCATCGTCTAACAGTGCTGACATCCACTGTCACAACACCATACACCTTCTTCAGTCTTTCATGAATGCGTATGGGCGTTTCACCTTCTGCATTCAAGAATTCAATCACACAACGCTGTCTCAAACGAACATCGATGTCGGCCATCTTACAAACTTCTGCTGTGCTGCCACCTGTTGACACAGAAAGTTACTACTGCAGTGGATTGCAGAAGAAGGTTTGAGGAATGGCGCCAAATTCAAATTTATCACTTAACTTAATTTTTTTAAGTAGAAAAAAAATGGGAGGTATTACTTTTTGACCGACCCTCGTACTTTCGCTCTGCAGTTGTCCCTTAGCGATTACAATCAGTTGGATATCACTTAAATGACTTCCATGTTCCTAACCAGTTATTAAACAGGGAAAAAGGGAACTACAGTGCAACATGGAACCGAGCCACCTTTCGTTTATAGTAAATCGACACATGATTTGAAGATAAATACTAGATTACGACGCAGAGTAAAAAAAAAAAAAAAAAGTGACTCAGCAGGAATTCGATTCTACAATCTTCTGGTTCCTAGCTATACGCTATACAATTTCTTTTGTTCGTCATGGCTCTCGTCATTTGATGTGGACAGATGTCACAGGATACCCCTTCCAGTTCATAGTTGAATACTTCACTCAGGTTTTTTTTTTTTTTTTTGTATTACAAGGGGCAGGCAGCCCTATGATCGAGCACAACGAGCTAGCGAGTCGGCCGCTAGACTACCACACCATATGCAAACTGTGTCACAATTTATGCTCTCACAAATCGCTGCTCCTCTCTCGAATTACGGCGGCCGCTCGCCAAGTGGCAGTGGCGTCGCTTTCACCACGAAAATTTAACCCACAATAATCACTACAATTTGTACAAAGTATTTATAAATTATACGCGAAAACATTCCTTGTGAATCAGTGTGTACAACCCATTAGTCAAAACCGGATCAGAACCCCTTCAGCTGTTCCTGAGGTTAGTTTGCATATACAGTCAGACACGAGGAGGCGACTTCAATATATACATAGAGAGAGAGGAGACAGCATCGTACTATGATTCATTAATATGTAGAATGGCAAACCAAGAGCTTGTTGTCGTTAGTCTGGACCATGACTGAGCGCTTCAAATACACCTATCAATAAAGCAGACCTCCATACTGCAATATACACAAATAAAAAAAAGAGTTTTGCATCACCCCAGTTCCCAGAACTCCTGAAGATACACTTTGGCTGTGGATATTGTATCACAGACACAGTCCCTTTGACTGTTCAGAGATGTCATTAAACTTGCCCAAAGACGTAAACAACCATGCATGAGCAGCGCCTAGGCTACATGATGCGCAACTTCACTCCCGACGTCTATGGCGAGGTCCATCTTTGCAACCACGACACCATGCAGCGCGGTACAGGTGGGTCCAACAACATGCCGAATGGACCACTCAGGATTGACATCACGTTCTCTTCACTGATGAGTGTCGCATATGCCTTCAACCAGACAGTCGTCAGAGGCAACCCGGTCAGACTGAACACCTTAGACACACTGCTCAGCGAGTGCAAGGAGCTGGAGGTTCCCCTCTGTTTTTGGATGGCACTATGTGGGGCCGATGTACGCCGCTGCTGGTCATGGAAGGGGCCGTAACGGCTGTACGATACGTGAATACCATCCTCCGACCGATAGTGCAACCATATCGGCCACATATTTGCGAGGCATTCGTCTTCATGGAAGACAATTCGCGCTCCCATCGTGCACATCTTGTGAATGACTTCATTCAGACATCGCTCACTAGAGTGGCCAGCATCTTCTCCATACATGAACCCTATCGAACATGTCTGGGACAGTTTGAAAAGGGCTGTTTGTGGACTACGTGACGCACCAACCACTCTAAGGGATCTACGCCGAATCGCGTTGAGGAGTGGGACAATCTGGACGAACAGTGCCTTGATGAACTTTTGGATAGTATGCCAGGACAAGTACAGGCACGCATCAATGCAAGAGGACGTGCTACTGGGTATTAGAGCTACCGGTGTGTACAGCAGTGTGGACCACCACCTCTGAAGGTCTCGCTGTATGGTGGTACAACATGGAATGTGTGGTTTTCATGAGCAGTAAAAAGGGCGGAAATTATGTTTATGTTGATCTCTATTCCACTCTTCTGTACAGGTTCCGGAACTCTCGGAACCGAGGTGATGCAAAACTCTTTTTGATGTGTGTACAGCGTGAAAAGTATTTAAACCGACAAACTCTCGGAGGTTGTAGAGGACATGAAAACAAGTACTTTTCCCTAATGTCATTTTTTCCTATGAGCAGTATTTAAACCGGTAGAGGAAGATTTCTCTGGCGGCAAATTAATTAAACTAACAAACACTTTTCCATTTTTTTATGACCAAGGGACAACACATTAACACAACCCAATTTCAGTTACGGTAGATTTTCAAAAATGTCTCCATTGACACGTAAACGTAGGTTACACCGTCGGATCATGTTCTGTCTGACAGGGGCAAAAACCCCAGGAGTATCCTGAATTGTTCCTGCTGCTGCTACTATCCGGGCAACCAGATCCTCTTCTGATGCAACAGGAGTTGCGTAAACAAGGTTGCGCATCTCTCCCCACACAAAAAAGTCCAGAGGTGACATATCTGGGGATCGAGCAGGCCATGGTACAGGGCCACCTCTGTCAATCCACGTTTCTGGGCACCGGCGGTTCAAGAATCGACGCACACGACGACTGAAATGTGTCGGCGCCCCGTCATGCTGGAACCACATGCGTTGTCTTGCAGGGAGCAGGATGTCTTCCAGCAATTCTGGCAATGCTCTGGCAACAAAATTGTAGTAGTGCCTGCCATTTAATGGCCTAGATAGCAGATACGGCCCAATTGAACAGTCCCAAAAACACCGACCCACACATTAACGAAGAACCGCACTTGATGAGCGTTAGTAACTGTGGCGTGTGGGTTATCCTCACTCCAAACATGTGAATTGTGCATGTTGAAGATTCTGTCACGCCCAAACGTTGCTTAATCGGTAAGCAACACAGAGGATGGAAATGTAGGACGTATTTCACACTGTTCCAGGTACCACTGCGAAAACTGTGCTCTGGGTGGATAATGAGATGGTTCCAGGTTGTGGACACGCTGTAAGTGAAATGGACGTAACAATTGCTCTCGAAGGACTGTTCTCACATTCGTACCCATGTTACGTGCAATTGCACGAGTGCTGATTGAAGGATCCCGCTCCACATGCTGCAAGACAGCTTCCTCAAATTGCACCGTTCTTACCGTGCGACGGCGTCCTTGTCCAGGTAATCTGCTAAATGACCCGGTCTCACGCAGACGTTGGTACACAGCAACAAAGGTCGGATGATGCGGGATTGTGTACTCACTCCAGGTGTATCACTCCATTAATAAACAGGCACAATGCACTACTACACTGGTGGACAGCAGTTGCCTACAACTGAAGAGCGTAATACTCCCTCTAACAACTGAAGAGCGTAATACGGCCTCCACCGGTTTAAATAATCCTCATAGGAAAAAATGACATTAGGGAAAAGTATTGTTTTGATGTTCCCTACAACCTCCCAGAGTTTGTCGGTTTAAATACTTTTCACCCTGTATAAACCAAAAGCTCGTCTTTATCTAGATAAATATATGAAATTTATGCAAGAAATAATTCATTCAGAAAATGTAGTTGTCTGTAGTTTCCTTCGTGACAGAGATTTCTGGATACAGCGGCGGTATTTTGGAGCCAGCATAAAATTAGTATTAGTATTGGGTATAGCTTCTCACGTTTAACCAGTGTTTGGCGAAGACATTCCATTTGTAACTATCGACAGATTCGCAGACACCGCAGTGCCTTAACAACGACACATCAAATTTTTATAAGCTGGATGGTATTGCAAGTCCATAGGACACTGTGCTCATTCTTCCTTTCTTTCATTGTTCCCCGACACAACGGGCTGAACTTAGGTCTGACAAACCACGTTTTGGGCTACACGACCAAGTCAGCCGGTTCTTGCGGCCGCTTCATGGGTGGCGAACTGCAGGGGAGCAGGTGGCGCGAGGGGTGAAAGAGCGCTTTGTCCCGTCTGAACGCCTGTGAATACAGCTGCTTGGTACCCTCTCGTCTGGCCCCGCCACTGCGATCTCCAGTCCTTTTCTAAGTCATTACTCCCAACAGTGGCTTCCTACCGCAACGCAGTCGTTGCACAACAAGGCGTTGTTCCCCCCCCCCCCCCCCCCCCCCCCCCGGTTCTTCGTTAAGCCTGCGAGCGGTCGACTTCTCTATCAAACTGAGTGTGGTACTGATTTCAGTAATTGCACCATTCGAGTGGTGACTTTAGTGATGTTGAATGAAATGTGGACTTAATTTGGGAGGAAGCAGTTACTCCGTGTCGTTTATCGCACTGTGTAGAATGTTAACCAATTGCAAGCGAACAGCGTCGCCATAATTGACACTGGCTGAACCACTTTGTTTAAATTATCACTCGGTGCACTGACTGAGGGTGGGTGGTTCACGAAACCAGTGTCTGAGCAAACATTGAGTTTTGGCTACATACGAAACTGCAGTGTCTGTGTTGTACGATACAATATTCCTTCGGTTATGCACGCTTGTCCGAAGAACATCGCATCTTTCTCAACAATACAGGCATCACAATATCGTACTTATCCACCGAAACCAAGCAGCGACATTCAATTAAAATGTCCTCGCCTATATGGGAATTGCATAATGTGCAAGAGTGCAGGTTGTGATGCATCAACGATGACATAGGAAGTTTGGATCTGGCCGAGCTCGGATAGCCTGTGGTAATACAAGCACTAGGGATAAGCGGCAATCCGGGTTCGACATTGAATTTTCATTGTCGTCATTCCATTATACAGTTGATGGTTCTCAGTATTCGCAACTGCACTGAGCTTCGGCTGGCTGTGTTTTCTGAATTCGTCTTAATATTGTTGTCTGTGCGGGTATTGCACGCACATGTTTGCGTATCTACTTTATGTTTTTGCCTTGTGATGATCAGTGTCTGCCTTGATTATTCTTGTATTTATTTTGTCGTCACAGAACACACGTCTGCGTAACCATTTTAAGTTGTCGCCTTGTGTTGCTCACTGACTGCTTTGTATTCCATAGGATGTTTTGGTTTTACTTGTATAATGAAAACACCTCGTCCTCTCCATTTTAAATTGTCTTGTGTTGATCAGAGTCATGCTTGAGTTTTGCCGTTGTGCGTTTAGATGTTAAAATTGGCTTGTAAAGAACAACGTATATCTATTATCTCGGTTCATCCATTATGCTGAGTCGGTATCTTGAACTGTTAATTGCAAAAGCCTCCAACTAGAGCTGTTCTCATTATGTCAGTGATAGTTAGTGTGCTGATTACCAGCAAGCCTACTGCCCTATTCTTCTATTCTCTTCTTAGTATTGGCCAGGCTGACGTCCGTTGAGTTATACGAGGGTCAGTCAAAAAGTAATGCCTCCTATTTTTTTTCTACGTTTAATTGTCAGGAAATTTAAATGCAATTACATAGGTTGAAAACCACAACATTGAGGATCATTTTGTCATTTTTCAATGTAATCTCCGCCCATCTCTACAGTTTTGGTCCATCTTTGAACAAGGGCATGTATCCCAGCACGGTAAAAATCACAGCTCTGCTTCCTAAGCCATTGACGCACGGATGTTTTGACGGCCTCCTCATCTTCAAATGAATCCCACGATGAGCTTCTTTTAGTGGCCCGAACAGATGGAAGTCTGATGGTGCCAGGTCAGGGCTGTATGGGGGATGAGGCAAAACTTCCCATCCAATTTTGACAATCTCGTCAGAGGTGTGACGACTGGTGTGTGGTCTTGCATTGTCATGCAAAAGAAGAACATCTGCCATTGATTTTGTTGGGCGAACTCGCTGAAGACGTGCTTTAAGTTTTTTGAGGGTTGTGACGTATTGAACAGAATTTATTGTGCATCCCTGCTCCAAAAAATCAACCAGAATCACACCCTCTGTATCCCAGAAAACTGTTGCCATAACTTTCCCTGCCGATCGCACAGTTTTGAATTTTTTCTTCCTCGGCGAGCTTGTGTGACGCCACTCCATTGACTGCCTCTTTGATTCGGGTTCAAAAAAATGCACCCATGTTTCGTCCCCGGTCACAATTTTTTTCAGAAACTCATCTCCCTCCAAACGGAAGGGCTGCAAGTGTTGGGAGGCTATTGTTTTCCTTGCCTCTTTATTCTGATCGGTTAACATTCTTGGAACCCACCGTGCACAAACTTTTGAGTACCCCAATTGTTTAATAATCGTGATCACACTGCCTTTACTAAGAGAAATAATGCGACACACTTCATCTGCAGTCACCCGACGGTCACCACGAATGATGTCATCAACTTGCTGAATGTTGTGTGGAGTCACTGCACTCACCGGCCTGCCGCTCCGCTTTTCGTCAGTCAACGGTGTTTGCCCTTCAGCTTCCTTACAACGACGAACCCATCGTCTAACAGTGCTGACATCCACTGTCACAACACCATACACCTTCTTCAGTCTTTCATGAATGCGTATGGGCGTTTCACCTTCTGCATTCAAGAATTCAATCACACAACGCTGTCTCAAACGAACATCGATGTCGGCCATCTTACAAACTTCTGCTGTGCTGCCACCTGTTGACACAGAAAGTTACTACTGCAGTGGATTGCAGAAGAAGGTTTGAGGAATGGCGCCAAATTCAAATTTTTCACTTAACTTAATTTTTTTAAGTAGAAAAAAAATGGGAGGCATTACTTTTTGACCGACCCTCGTAAATGGGCTACTTCCCCATCCTACACAGAGAACGTGGATATGCTACGGCTAGTGCTGTCTCAGAATACTGCCTCAGTTGTAAATAGCTCTACTGTTACTGAAGCTAAGAACATCGAATGAGAGCTCTATGTTAAGGGTTAGTTTGGGTGTAGCTTAGTGAAAGGGACGCTATTGTGTTTGCTACTTCAGAGCAATCATTATTACGAATCGGCTTCATTGCAATATCTGAGTGGGGTAACTAACTGTGCTATGGGTGTAGTTTGGTAATGGTAACCGGCGTTGATAATTTGGCCTGTGTGGTAATCAACATCATTAGATGGTTGCGTCTGTGTGAAGTTCTGTACACCGATTATCAGAATTTTAGTTATTACCAAGTGTATGATGACCATGTAAAATGCGTTAACATTTAATGTTCACTGATTTTATAACTTTACCTTCTTGAACTGTTTAATTAAGAGTGGTCAGTTTCTGCATTCATGCTTATATATTTAAACATCTGCACAGTTGTGAATTGTACCTGGTGCATTTGAAAAATAAAAGTTGCGAGTCAGCTGTGCTGTTAGCGAAATTACATTACTTATTCAGCTCTCTGTTTTAGCACAAGCTCCCTTGACATTCCTTTCGTCTTCCACTCTCCGCAATTCAGAGGTTCACGGCGACATTGTAACCATCGCTGAGCTGATACAGGTGGGTCAAATTGTGACGTACGGCGCCGGGTTCACTTTGAAGACGTCAGGTTTTCGAAATTCGTGTCAGATCCCGAAGCCCGAAAACTATTTGTTCATGAAATTTGAAACTGAGACATAAAAAAAAAACAACAGATTGCCTTAGTCTGACTGACTCTGTCACAATAGACCCAGCTTATAACATTCGTAAGAGTCGCAGACCTCGCCCATATCAAATAACATGGCTCAAGTTGTGTGTCGGTTTCTTGTGTGAGGAGCAAGCCCTCTATCTGCGTTATTATATGAAGCTGTTATAAAAATACTATTGCTTATTATATCTGAATACTGTAAAATCATTAGCGCAATTATCATGCAAGAACATCCTGCTAACTTATAATCCTAAGGGAAATCGACTCTCCCTAGACAGTACACAGATCTATAATTACACAAGACAGGTTACCGCAAATGAGTTCAAATGGGTCTAAGCACTATGGGACTTAACATCTGAGGTCATCAGTCCCCTAGACGTAGAACTACTTAAATCTAACTAAACCTAAGGACATCACACACATCCATGCCCGAGGCAGGATTCGAACTTGCGACCGTAGTGGCAGCGCGGTTTCGGACTGAAGCTCCTAGAACCGCTCGGCCACAGCGGCCGGTGGTTAGCGCAATTTTCGTTACCCTCTCTAAACGATGACCGATGGTTATGTCGGACCACTGTGCACAACGATAATACTGAAACAGTGAGGAAAACAAACTTAGGTTACAACAGATTTTATTTGTTATTAGTGAAAAAAGTTGTAGAATAATTAAAGTATCTTGAAATCTAAATGGAATGTAAGTATATTAGGTTTTTATTTGGTCTAAGTATTGGACGCAGTTCTCAAGAAATTGACAGGAACCAAAGTTACCTAATATCTTCACTGAACCGACGCAAAAGGACGCTGACACTGTGCTGAGATACCAAATTATGTGGAGAACTGCACGTAGAAAACGCAACAAGATATCTTTATCACAGCAGGTCGGGAATTCAAAGTTAACGAAACAAAACAGTAACATATAATCACATAGGCTACTCAAGTTACATGCCAAAATAATTACGAAGCTAGCTGTCAGAATATGGACCAAGCTACTATGGAATGCAACACTTAGACTTCTTAAGAACAGAAAAGTCTGCGTCCATCAGCACCTTATGGAGCTGGGAGGCCCAGTAGAATGACGGTCAGGAGACGAATGGCTGCCAACCTTCCTTCTCTTCCCTGAACTCCACCCTTTCAAACATCCTACATCGAGTGATGACTCATTGCTGTTGCCAAAGAAACAGACGAAAATATCACTTATTTCATGCAACAACAACAAAAAAAATCCACTTCAAAAAGTATGTGCTTGGTACCAGCCAGGAGCAGTGTCTCTTCATTTGATTGGCTTTTTCGCCCGAAGCACAGTGGAGGGACGACACATTCAGTCGGATAAACACAATTTTTTCAAGTGAAAGCAAACGACATTTTCGTCTTGCGTCCCATCGTTTGTTGTTTACGCAGAAAATCCAAAAGTATCAAGATGAATTATGCTCTGGGGCCAGCAGTAATGGCACGCTGTCTATCCGAGGTGAGGGCAGGTGCCAGCTCTGCCTACAAAAGTGCGAAACGACTTGCATCTTCCCTTCCTTGAAAAGTGACCATCTCCCTGGGGAGTCTCGCCTTTCCTAGTGAGATTCACTGACTGCCTTCTACTTACAAAGAAGAACCTGAGACCACACTCTGAGTGGATCTTCCCAGAAACATGAAAAGCTTTCCACGCACTTTCCAATGTCCAGTACTCTCAATAAAATAACTACAAAATATTTGCAAAAAATAATAGCGCTTATCGATACGTAACAGTAATGTAACATCACCCCTTTATCCCTCTTTTAAAAAGTGTCAAAGTTCCCAGAATTGCGTTCCTCGTTGGTGACCTATCTTAGATGTCCTAGAAATTAAGTAACTCACATAGCTACTGGAACCAGAAAAGATCTGCTAACAGTCTTCTCCCAGGATAAAGAAAATGGAAAGGCATCATATTGCCTTCTTGGTTCATAATAAAAATATTACATCAAGATAAATATGGTATTTTGAACATAAATAACATATATTAGCAATACTAAAATACAATAGAGTGTTGATTATCCTAATTAACTGGGAGACATGAGTGTTCGGAAAACTAGTTTATTCAAATAATCCAACTGTATACTTTTATTTACCAAATTCTACATAGATTTATAATAACATGAATTTCTCTTATTATTACAAAAGTAAGTACAGTAGGAAAGTGTTTCGTACAACAATGTAATCAAAAACCATGTAATACTATGCATTTTGCGTGTACAGTACATATATATAGAATTAACACTTTAAAAACCTTAATTTTTGTCTGCCTAAGCAAACTTACCTCCTTACGAGCAGCTATGTCATGCCCTTTTCTTGGGACCGGTATCTGATACTGGTCACTTTCATCTTGAGCTTCAAAGAATAACAAGGCAATATCCAAACGTCTAAACGCTTCAGGAACAGCCAGTTTATTTTCATCTTCTTCTTGTGGACCACTAGTTGATGAGATTTCTGGCAGTCTCATCAGTGATGAAGTTACAATTTCGCTATCCTAAGAAATTTAGTGCCCTGTATCTGCATTGTTGACAGTCATCCATTCACATTCACAGCAAATGAGTTCATTTAGCATATTTAACATATTGAGCATTCTGCTCGTCTTTTTCAACCGTTCTTTGAGAACTTTCCGCTGTACTCAAAAATTTATTCCAGCTTTTTTTCAGATTCTGTACCTTTACACTATCCCATGCTGCACCAATCGCGTAGGACGCATCTGTTAAATCAATATTTTTATGATTTTTAAGAGGGTTGTTTATCCTTGGTCTTCTCTTTCTAACAATAACTCATGTAACAATTATTCTCTCTAATACTGTTTGAAAGTGTCAATAACGCTTTATCCATAGGCTGTAATAGGGATGTTACGTTATGCGAAAGAAACATTTTTATGACCTCGTACTTTTTGTTTTATTATAATGCATTTTTTTTTGCTTTTGCTATTCTTTAACTGATGAAGGTTTTACAGAGGGTACTAAATTTCCATAAACCATTCCATGAAAATCGTACTGTCCATCCAGGTGCTCTTTTGTGAGGTGCAAACAACAGGCATCTCAGTTACATTAACGTGTTTAAAACAATGCGGTTTCTTACTTTTATCAATGACGAACATAAGCAACCGATGGCTGCCAGTAGCATTAACACAAGGTAAAACAGTAATACCGTCGTTGCATATTTTATGACCAGGTGCTGGTAATTCACAACTTGAAGCAAGAGTTTTTCTTGGCAAAGCTTTCCAATTTCCCGTTTCGTCAGAATTGTAAACGTCTTTGAGATCGTAATCTTCTTCCCCCAGTTCGTCCCTGAGCTTGATTTTAAAAGAATAAGCTTTTGAAGAATCAGCAAACAATTTTTTCTGCTTGTATTTGAAGCTCACGAGTATCGTGTCTTGGCTTAAAGCGTTTTAAAGAGACCGATCTTGCTTTAAAATACGATGGCCTTTTCACATAGAATAGGATCAGAGACGGGGTCTCCTTGTGTGTGTTTTTTTTTTTTTTTTTTGTATAAACCACTCGTAAACAGCATCATCTAGATCCTGTAAGAAATGAGCTTCACGTCTATAAACCATGTCGATAAGTCGATGGATCAGCAGAATCAAGCTTAGATATAAAATTTGTGATGCTTGTCTTTTGTTATTTTTTATCGATAATTTGCGATTTAACAACCTTGTACTCATTTGATAACTGGTTGCAGATTCACTATCCCCTAACATTTATTAATCTCGTATTTATCTGTTACAGAAACGACAGTTACACTGAGACACGTTACATCGCAAATTTGCTTTATGCGACAGAATTAACGCAGCTGATCGAAACAAAGCACAGTTACTATTGTTGGCAACTCAGCTTTGGTGTGTGTGGGGGGGGGGGGGGGGGGGCGAGCGCGCGCGCGCTCATGTGGCGTAACCACTCTCTCATTTCGGTGGGTAATTAACAGATAGTTTCAATTCATTCCTTCTAATAACACGTTTCAGCGAGGTATTTGAATAATACTTCAGTAAAAAGCATTTAAAAGGAGAAGAGTAGTAACTAAGAGTAAAGGAACTACACTCCTGGAAATTGAAATAAGAACACCGTGAATTCATTGTCCCAGGAAGGGGAAACTTTATTGACACATTCCTGGGGTCAGATACATCACATGATCACACTGACAGAACCACAGGCACATAGACACAGTCAACAGAGCATGCACAATGTCGGCACTAGTACAGTGTATATCCACCTTTCGCAGCAATGCAGGCTGCTATTCTCCCATGGAGACGATCGTAGAGATGCTGGATGTAGTCCTGTGGAACGGCTTGCCATGCCATTTCCACCTGGCGCCTCAGTTGGACCAGCGTTCGTGCTGGACGTGCAGACCGCGTGAGACGACGCTTCATCCAGTCCCAAAAATGCTCAATGGGGGACAGATCCGGAGATCTTGCTGGCCAGGGTAGTTGACTTACACCTATTAGAGCACTTTGGGTGTCACGGGATACATGCGAACGTGCATTGTCCTGTTGGAACATCAAGTTCCCTTGCCGGTCTAGGAATGGTAGAACGCTGGGTTCGATGACGGTTTGGATGTACCGTGAACTATCCAGTGTCCCCTCGACGATCACCAGAGGTGTACGGCCAGTGTAGGAGATCGCTCCCCACACCATGATGCCGGGTGTTGGCCCTGTGTGCCTCGGTCGTATGCAGTCCTGATTGTGGCGCTCACCTGCACGGCGCCAAACACGCATACGACCATCATTGGCACCAAGGCAGAAGCGACTCTCATCACTGAAGACGACACGTCTCCATTCCTCCCTCCATTCACGCCTGTCGCGACACCACTGGAGGCGGGCTGCACGATGTTGGGGCGTGAGCGGAAGACGGCCTAACGGTGTGCGGGACCGTAGCCCAGCTTCATGGAGACGGTTGCGAATGGTCCTCGCTGATACCCCAGGAGCAACAGTGTCCCTAATTTGCTGGGAAGTGGCGGTGCGGTCCCCTACGGCACTGCGTAGGATCCTACGGTCTTGGCGTGCATCCGTGCGTCGCTGCAGTCCGGTCCCAGGTCGACGGGCACGTGCACCTTCCGCCGACCACTGGCGACAACATCGATGTACTGTGGAGACCTCACGCCCCACGTGTTGAGCAATTCGGCGGTACGTCCACCCGGCCTCCCGCATGCCCACTATACGCCCTCGCTCAAAGTCCGTCAACTGCACATACGGTTCACGTCCACGCTGTCGCGGCATACTACCAGTGTTAAAGACTGCGATGGAGCTCCGTATGCCACGGCAAACTGGCTGACACTGACGGCGGCGGTGCACAAATGCTGCGCAGCTAGCGCCATTCGACGGCCAACACCGCGGTTCCTGGTGTGTCCGCTGTGCCGTGCGTGTGATCATTGCTTGTACAGCCCTCTCGCAGTGTCCGGAGCAAGTATGGTGGGTCTGACACACCGGTGTCAATGTGTTCTTTTTTCCATTTCCGGGAGTGTATAAGAAATTAAACCTCAACACATTAGTTTGTTTCATAAGCCACATACATTCATTGTACGCTCGTTTTCAGATCTATTCTGTGAGAACCTTGTCCGTTAGCAGTAGTCGCTTCCATGTGATGTGTAGTTGTAAATTGGAAGTTGAGGTATTATTAAAATTGTGTTTTACCCGATTTATTCCAACAAGTGAACTCGCCGTAGGGTTGGCATTGATTCCAAAGATCACAATTTTTCCCCAAGGGTGATAAATGAATATAAATACTTGTTTCCGGGGATAGTTAAACACACTGAAATTATTAACAGATAAAGAATATGGACAATGAACAGCATTGAAGTGATAAGACTAGACATTTGATTTCTGAAATTTTAGCGTAGTGAACAGTACGCTAATCGCTAGTCATTTGAGAGATTTTCGAAGGAAGTAACAGAATCTCGAATATGTCCGCCAATCAAGCAACCTGGAACAAACATTATTACACTTCATACGATCACTAACGGTGTTCCGAAAAGATAGACTAAACACGGCTGGCGGAGGCGTGTTTGTTGCTGTTAGACATAGTTTCTCGTGTCGCGAAATTGAAGTACATACTTCCTGTGAGTTAGTATGGGCAGAGATGATTGTTGGCAACCGGAATAAAATAATAACTGGATCCTTTTCCCGACCTACCAATTCAGATGATACAGTACCTGAAAGATCAAAGTAAACTTGAGTGACTTGAAAGACTTACCCGACTCATACGAATATAGTTGGTGGTGACTAATTTATCCTCCATATGTTGGCGAAAATACATGTTTAATTCCGGAGGTACGCGTAAAACATCATCCGAATTTGTGCTAAACGCATTCTCTGAAAATTATTTAGAGCAGCTGATTCATGAGCGCACGCGAATAGAAAACAGTTGTGAAAACACACTTGACCTCTTAGCAACAAATAATCCTGAGTTAATAACGAGCACCAAAACGTTGTCGTAGCGAGATTGAGTACTGTAACCTCCAAATCCTCCAAAAATAAACGAAAAATATACCTATTCAAAAAAGTAGATAAAAATTTACTTGACGCTTTCCTGAGAGACAATCTCCATTCTCTATTATTCAAATCTCGTATAGCGCGCGGAATGAATGAACACCTATATCTTTCCGTACGAACTCTGATTTCCCTTATTTTACCGTGGTGATCGTTTCTCCCTACGTAGGTTGGTGTCAACAAAATATTTTCGCATTCGGAGGAGAAAGTTTGTGATTGGAATTTCGTGAGAAGATTCCGTCGTAACGGATGTTTTAATGATGTCCAGGCCAAATCCTGTATGATTTCATTGACACTCTCTGCCCTTCTTTGAACTTTTTTGATGTACTCCGTCAGTCCTATCTGGTAAGGATTCCACACCGCGCAGCAGTATTTTGAAAGAGGACGGACAAGCGTAGTGTAGGCAGTCTCCTTAGTAGGTCTGCTACATTTTCTAAGTGTCCTGCCAATAAAACGCAGTCTTTGGTAAGCCTTCCCCACAAAATTTTCTGTGTTCCTTCCAATTTAAGTTGTTTGTAATTGTAATTACTCGGTGGTCTCGCGGTTCCGGGCGCGCAGTCCAGAACCGAGCGACTGCTACGGTCGCAGGTTCGAATCCTGCCTCGGGCATGGATGTGTGTGATGTCCTTAGGTTAGTTAGGTTTAAGTAGTTCTAAGTTCTAGGGGACTGATGACCACAGCAGTTTAGTCCCATAGTGCTAAAAAAAATGTAATTACTAGATAGTTAGTTGAATTTACGGCCATTAGATCTGACGGTTTTACCGCGTAACCGAAGTTTAACGAATTCCTTTTAGCACCACCAGGCAGTTAAATGTGATTTGCAGAGTATCCATGTAGATATAGATGTACATAATTAATTTGCCTGTTGCAAGACATGCGAGGGAGATAATTCAGTTCAGAATCTCATCAATCCAACTGGAAGGAAATAAAGTGCTCCATTGTAGATTAGGCTCGGATAATCATCGATACTGCTTGTTGTGTAGCGGCGTGCATTGTGAGTTTTTGAACGATTCGGACGCTTTTTTTTTTACGCTACAACCCAAAGTGAAAAGCGACGATAAAGCAGATTGTGTCTACTTGTACCGCGGTTCTCCACCAACTACACAGAGAACAGCTACTACAGCAAGGAAAAGAAGGACCCGGTAAGACTGAGGACGGTACGGCGAGTGAGTAACAGTTCTGTTAAGCAGTTGTTTGTTGGACTGACTTTCGGATAATTGACATTACGCTAGTATCAGAACTCTTCTTATCTCAAATAATCTTAAAATTATGTTTTAGCCTGAGATTCATAGAGCAGGCTTGATACTAGGAACGTACTCTTGATCGATTTAATGGAAGAAATTTTCATGTTATGTTACATAAAATGTGAGTGTAACGTACAAAAATCAAAGAGATTTGAATCAGGAATTGCTTTTTTTGAAACAGTGATCAGGCATGGTAACATATAGTTGTCCCACATTGGGAAGTCCTGATTAAAGTAACAATGTCTCATTAATTAGCAAAGATTTGTTGATTTTTTTACAAGTTATGTCACACATTGCTCTGATTAGAAAAACACACAAAATGGAGTCTAGTGGCATCTTAAAAACCCAAATACAATTGCCATCTATTAGTTGTGACCTAGTGAGTAATATCTCTTTCATGATCAAATGGTGGCGTCTGCAAAGTGTATACAATGCAAAATAAATGAATAAGGAAAATTATTTACAGTACTTCGGGTTCCTAAGACTTTTTCAAAAAATAAATTGTGTCTGTACATGAAATTTTTGTTCACAAAAATGTATTGTGTCTAAGTTGGTATAATATGCATATTTAACAGTGGAAACTTTTTTCTCTGAGATGCAAATGGTTCAAATGGCTCTGAGCACTATGGGACTCAACTGCTGTGGTCATTAATTCCCTAGAACTTAGAACCACTTAAACCTAACTAACCTAAGGAAATCACACACATCCATGCCCGATTTAAATCGGCCGCCGCCGCGACCGAACCCAGTTCCCCCTGAGCAGCCATAGCGTACGGATCTCCGTGCCGGCGCATTCACAGGAGCTCAGTCCGTCAGTTCACCTGATGATGGCGACATGTTTGATCGCCGAAATATTGTGCCCGTTGGACACTATAGACCGGCAGTACACCCGTGGATATTTTGAACTCAAGTTGTGTGTCAGAACAGTTAAGTATCTGACTGGTCAGAATTTGGATTGCATTGCTGCAGAATGCTACACTTATATTTCTCCAAGAAGAGCAAAGCGTGTGCCCATTTATACCAGATGTCAGGTGGGAAGCCGGCTGGAGTGACAGAGCGGTTCTAGGCGCTACACTCTGGAATCGCGCGACCGCTACGGTCGCAGGTTCGAATACTGCCTCGGGCATGGATGTGTGTGATGTCCTTAGGTTAGTTAGGTTTCAGTAGATCTAAGTTCTAGGGGACTGATGACCTCAGAAGTTAGGGGACTGATGACCTCAGAAGTTAAGTCCCATAGTGATCAGAGCCATTTGAAACATTTTTTCGGGTGGGAAATGCAGTAGCATCGTGGCCAGAAGATGGATCGTCGCTAATCGTCCTTCTCCGACCTTAGTTCCTACCTTTCTAAAACTCCATGTGTATGAACGAGTCAATGCTCTTGCTAGTGTAAAAGATGATAATAGTGTTTATTTCGCGAAAGAAGAAAACAGTGGTTCAAAAATGGCTCTGAGCACTATGGGACTTAACGTCTGAGGTCATCAGTCCCCTAAAACTTAGAACTACTTAAAACTAACTAACATAAGGACATTACACACATCCATGCCCGAGGAAGGTTTCGAACCTGCGACCATAGTAGTCGCGCGACTCCAGAATGACGCGCCTAGAACCGCTCGGCCTCCGTGGCCGGCTGAAAATAGTGGAATGCAGCAGAAAGTTCCCACTCCTGGCTTACGAAGTGCGCTTCAACAAACACAGGGTTGGTACAGGACCGACTCAGTGTCTCCTCCGTTGGCCGGCTTCTTCGCTCCAAGAAAAGCGGCGGCGTGAAATATTCGATTGAATAAACAAATTTTTTTAAACAAAAGCAGCTGGCTTTTTCGACCTGGGGGGGGGGGGCAGTTTTGCGAAGTCTTAACTTTTGATATTCGTGTAGGAAAGGCAAAAATGCTGTGCTCAGTTATTTTCTGGGGACGACATTGGCAGCAAGGCATCTTCTGTCCTCAGTAAAGACATGTATTGCCTATGCCCACAAATGCACGAGGCAGAACGCAGCCCCACTTCTGCAAAAACTGTCCATCTTCCTGGGGAGTCTCGTCTCTCCTAATAAGATTCACTGAGTGCTCTCTGTCGACAAAGAGGATCCTGACACCAGACCGTTAGCGCAACCTGCCTGTGAGAAAAACGCAAAGTCTTGCAAGGTCACACGTCCCGTATTCTCAATAAAACAATAAAGGAGCAGTAGTGAAACAAAATGAAACAATATCACTTACCAACATGTGACAGTAATGTCCCAACAGTTATGTTTAAGTATTGCGAAATACTAATCTGTAATCATTATACACTAAGCTGATCCCTAAGAGATCAATGTTCGAAGAAAGAGAACTTCGGATATGTGGGTGTGCTTTGATACAAACATTTAGTTTGCTCAGATATCATTACGCTTAGCAATATTTAAAAATCAGAGAGTGACAAATTGTTGATCAGGATGGATGTATCACCAACTAGCACTTCATGTCTCTGTTTTCCTGTTTTGATAGCTCCTGTGTGTGTACTATTGTGCATGAAATATCATTCGTTTTCGTTTTGCAATCCAGATGTCGTAAGTTTTCTTTTTCTACACCGGAGTATTCAACAGTTGTAGTTTCATCACTGACAAGTTAAAACATAAGAAAAATCTTTGCACTCAAAATTGATTCACCTTATTTAGTGCAGCAACCACGGTCTTTCGTGGAATGCTTTGATTACGGTTTCATATTTATCGTGATGTGGTATGCCCACGAGTGATGCGCATTTAAAACCTGCTCGCACGCAAATCGTTGATAGTCGAATACCAACAAATGTAAAACGATCCTAACATTACTAGGAATTTTTTTTCCGCTCTTGCTTTTGATAGAGGTTTAACAAACTTGGTACCCACTTTGCACAAAGATTTCTCATTCATAATGATTACATCTTTTTCTTTTACGTTTATGTATTTGACAATTACGTGCATTTCAGCCACTGACCGTCCAGTAACATATTGTACTCTTTCTCGGTGTTTTCATCTGTGGTCGTAGTTCCCTGCTGCCCCAAGAGAAGAACTCAGACTTTTGAATTCAGCTTCCAATTAGCTTACTTTTGCAACTGAGCAACATGCCTAATCTTATTCTTGTGTATATGTGTATTCTCCAGGTAAGCAGTCTGTCCGAGTAGTTCCTATTACTTACTTACTCACTGGTCATACCGGACTCTAGAGTCTATTACAACAGCAACGTATCTGTCCCTGTCTTGGGCTATTTCCTTCCATTCATCTTCAGTACCTAGGCTCCTCAAATCAGCCTTCACATTGTGCTCCCATCTACGCCTCGGTCTCCCCATAGGACGTTTTTTCTGCTAGGTGCCCTACCAGTACTCTGCGCGCTGCCCTGCCCTCATCCATTCGAGCTACGTGACCCACCCATCGCAGCCTAGGTGATTTAATAATACTGATTATGTCATGGCTTGAATAGAGTTCGTGAATCTCTTCGTTATGCAGTTGTCGCCACTCTCCGCTAATGTCATCCCTTTTTGTTCCGAAAATTTTCCTCAAAATTTTGCTTTCAAATACTCGAAACGGCTTTTCATTTTGCACAGTGAGAGAACAAGTCTCACACCCATACAGCATAACTGGTAGAATAATAGTTTTGTATATTCTAATCTTTAAATTCCTAGACAATATCCGTGATGAAAGTAATCTATTCAGTGAGAAGTAGCACGCATTTCCCGCCCGTAATCTCTTTATTCAGTTCGGATTCAATCTCATTTCTCGAAGTGATGTCCACGCCTAGATGCTTAAATGTGTTCACTTTTTCAAACTGCAAACTCTTAACATTTCCTGATCTACTGTTGTTGTCATTCTAGTAGTAACCAGGTATTTAATTTTGTCTTCACTTCTCCTTAGACCTGCATCTTCACTAGCCTTCATTAAGGCATTCGCATTTGCTGTTACAGATTCTTTCCTATCGCTAAAGATGTTTAGATCATCTGCATACCCTAATACCTTAATATTTCCATTCAACTGAGTGTGTGGAGTTAAATGGAATTCCTATTACAGTCATTGATTTTTCAGCCAAATACCAGGCATCTGGTAGACGTGCAGAGAGAGTCACAATTGGAAATATTTGGGAGAGTATTTCCATTTCCGCTATTTGCCCAACGACCAATGGAAATCTCCCGAAAGTCTCGATCTGACCTGGGGGAATAGAAGCTTTTTTTAATTTAATTCTGCGTCGCTATGTCCAAGATAGCCAAGCGTGCCTGATGGTGCGTGTGTTTTTGTGGATATAGACATGTGCAGTGTGCTGTATCTCACTCGCTGAAATATATGACCAACATAGTGACACGAAATTTCATATGTATTGACACCTTTCCACATAGGCATCGATCGCATGCTAAACGACATGAAAACGGTTATCTAGATCAGTGGCAGTTTAAGAGTACTGGATTGAGATTGTTTCTGTATTAAGCATGTTCTGTTGCTGCAATGAATGTCATGTTGTTACATCTTTGTGTGTTAAAGGATGTATTCATCGGCAGAAGACCACGAGCCGCAGCCGCAGCCGCAGCCGTTACACGGGGCTCTGCCACCTGCCTACGGGGTTGGTGGCCCCTCCAGTTCGTCTCCACACACAGATGTTGTGTTTACCACAGCGTGTCAGTACGGCTTCGTAAGATATCGAGTCACATCGGTGTGCCAACTAATTTTCATTATCTGTATGTGTGTGTGTGTGTGTGTGTGTGTGTGTGTGTGTGTGTGTGTGTGTGTGGGTGGGTGGGTGTGCTGGGAGGGGGGGGGGGCGTACAAATGAAATAATTCACTGATTTCATGTAATGTGAATTTAGTGTACACCATACAGCTAAACCGTTAAACAACATATACACCTATAGTGTGAGATTGTGTGTTAGGCAGTCAGTGCCTCTGTTGTGCTACAAAGAGAAATAATTCATTAATACTGAAATTCTTAATATGGGCCCAATTTTGTAGTTTCTGCTTCCTGTAAACAATTTCGTTCTTTTAATGTGGAGAAAGACATAATTTAGCTGGGAAGAAATTGGTCTAAGTTTGCCCTAAGACCATTTACGACCACTGGTTCAGATTCAGTGTAGGCGGCAATAGCAGTCGGCCATGCATTACCCTCTAATTATTATTGCTATGTTACAACCACTATGCATCACAAGTTAAGGAAAAAATAGAAACATAATAATTTTGAAAAAGAAGGAGGTATTTGTTTAGTTTCTTTTTAGACTCCGATAATTTTACAAATAATTTGCGAATTTTTTTTCTTGTTTTCCACAGTTCTGGAACAAATCCTTTCATGTGATCCATAAGAATTATCTTTCCAGCCCTCTCTTTAACATGGAGGAGTTGAGCACTTCTCAATATGAGGTGGTTTTTAAGTCTTCTTAAATCCTTGAATGACCTCTTAGAGGATGTTGATGATAACTGCCATACTCAGAATGAGCTATCGGATAACTTCATAAAACAGTTCGTCAACCCTAGAATGTTCAGGATGAAGTCTCCTTTCAGTAGGAGAACATTACACCAGTCGTAATGATTCGCAACATTTCGAACTGTGCCTGAAGTCTGTCAGAGTCTTCAGTGTTCAGTCTGTTCTCCAAGCAACTCTACCAAAATTTTTTTTGAAATTTTTGAAAACATAGTCAGCGATCTTAAAATTTGTTAAAATTAAAATTTGAAACAATCATGATCGCAATCATGTGAAAATATGTTTTTTTTTGGAGTGACTGATCGATTTGGACTCTATTAAAGAGTCATCTTCAGACTCCAAAGCGGTGGATGGACACTCCTAGATGAGTTCCGTCGACACTCGACGCTCGTGTAACTCCAGAGCAGTTATACGAGCATCGGAGATCGACGGAACTCATCTAGCAGTGTCCATTTACCGCTCTTGAGTCTGAAGATGACTCTTTCATAGAGTCGAAACCGATCACACACTCCAATAAAAAATATTTTAACATGATTTCGATCAAGACTGTTTCAAATTTTAATTTTAAGTTTACCAAACGTTGTATAGCATACATTTGGTTGGATGTAACAAATATCTCTTCAAGATGGGATAGTCACTTTAGATCCTCTAGACTCAACCATACATCACTCTCAATCAGAAGGAGATCAAAGCTTCCAAACACGTCTTCCATAAATCTTCTTTTATGAAACAACTCTCCAGGAACAGGCCATGTTATTCGTGCTTCAATCTCACTGGTATTATTCTTGGCATTAAGATATGTGGGGTCTTCTTATTGAGGTTCTTTGAATAATTTTTACTTTTCTCTGACAGCATATCAATTGCTTGTAGGAAGTTTCTGGATATTGCCTTTTGTTTGAAGCTCTTCCCCCAAAATTTGGCTCGCTAGGTGGTGATTGTATAGTTCGCTCTATGACAGAGACAGACCTTCCAGCTCGATTTGTCTCAACCACTGTACAGGTGTTTACACAAAGGGGATATCCGAAATTTGTTGTGAATACTGAGAGAGCTTGTTTCCCATTAGCATTCTTTCTTGTGGGGATTAAAAGGCACAGAATGTAAATCAGTCGAACCGAGAGAGAAGGAGAAGGACAGGAAAAAATGTAGTCGGACTTGAAGTTTAACATTGCCTGACAGTGATAATTGTTCCAAGGATACGATAGTTTGATTCACTCATAAAATGAATAAACCAAAATAATAATCGAATATTTGCTGATATAAGCATAATTTTTATCGCTTGGCTTTTCCATTAGGTATTATGTACGCTTGAGAGCAAAAAAAGTGGTTCACTGTCGAATACAACCAACATAACATAGCTGAGTTGCAGGTCCTCTAAACACCAAAACCTCGTGGGGTACGAAAACAAGTTCTTAGCGATGAGACACCACGTAACACTCATAAACTAACCTTAATTACAACAAGTGACATTCCAAAAGTTATCAATTCAGATCCTGAAAAATAAATGAAGAAAATATTTGTTCTGCACTGGGATCCTGTCATAACAGTTACCTTACTGGTAGCTGCCCCCAACGACGTTTAATATGGTGTCATTCACAAGGAACAAGGTATGCTCACGATTAAAATTGAAATGCCATAATGAAAAGCTTGTGACAGGGATGCGAATCCAGCACCTTATCGGATTGTTAACGATGTACGTAAAATCAGAAGTTAAATATCAAATGTTTTCACCAATAGCGATATGTTGGAACCTTAAATGACAATAGAATTGTTTTTGCGTGACTGGGATTGGTATCTAGCACCTAGCGTCGTCGTTTTCTAGCTAGGAACAGACGATAAATAGCTATTGTTGGTTCACCAGTAGCGAGATGTACGCATGTTTAGCTAGACATCAGGCGGCGAAAAGTTGTGTGCTGAATGAAATTCAGCTATTCTGGCTCGTCCCGGGCTGTTGGCGCACCAACGCCACCGCTAACTCGCCCACTTCCGTCTCGCCTCGGCCAGCCTGGCTGGCCCGTAGCTCGTGAGCCGCGGATAGTACAGACCCGGGCCGCAAGGCCACGATCACCCCTCGAAGGATCAAAAGTTACACCTAACTTACCCAAGTCTGTAGTATAAACTAACGCAGCTACAGCTATTATGCTATAACATGTGCAGGCACATCTACAACTGACGATTCATTCAAATATTTGACGAACAATACGTTCAAAAATACATTCATTTTAAACACAAGTACCACAAAATATTTCACCTAGCTAGCAATAACATGACGCAGGAAACTATTCTTTTTTGTAAGCGCCTGCATTAGATGTAGCCTTAAGAAAACGTGTATACAACTACGACAACTAAGCGGAATGTAAAAGTAAACAGGTTTGGCGGCAGCTTCTCCAAATTATAGTATAAATGGCTCTGAGCACTATGGGACATCTGAGATCATCAGTCCCCTAGAACTTAGAACTACTTAAACCTAACTAACCTAAGGACATCACACACATACATGCCCGAGGCAGGATTCGAACCTGTGACCGTAGCAGTCGCGCGGTTCCAGACTGAAGCGCCTAGAACAGCTCGGCCACACCGGCCGGCCAATAGTATATACGCAGTATATAATACACGTTTTGTGCACTTGTAACATGTACTCATTGTCTCTGAAAGCGTGGTGCTCCACGGAAATTACTTTCTGCTGAGGCACTTCATTTACATCTCAATGATACACGACTACTAGAGAACATTGCTCTTTACGGCAGTCAATCCACTTGTAAATTAACACCATGATATCGCAGAAATTAGGCAACACGTTTCTAGGGATGAGAAAGGCCTTAAGGTTTGCAACTAAATTTGCTACTCCTAGCTACTAGTGAATAAGAATTTGATTGTTAACGTGTCTTCATAACCATGTGTGCGGCGTTCGACTCTCAGTCAGCATAGACGTTTTCGTCGCCTTGTTTCTAGTTAAACGTGCTCACATCTCGTTAATGATGGACCAGCAATAGACATTTCACGTCTGGTCCTGCTTAGACAACGACGGCGGTAGGCGCCGGGTTCAAATCCCGGTCAGGCAATACTACTTCAGTCGTCATTTAAGATTCCAATCTCACTACTGGTGAAAAACTGTAAATCTGCATTTACGTACTTGTTCAACAATCCGATTAGGTGCTAGGTTCGCATCCTTGTCGTAAGTATTACATGATGGCGTTTCACTTTTAAATATGTGCAACCTTTGTTCCTTGACAATGCAAGAATATACATCGACGTTAATTAGCAAGAAGTTAATTGTCATGTTAGGGTTCCTGGTTTCGTACAAACATTATCGTCATTTACGTTCAAGTTGAGAACTGATAACTGATATTGGTGCAAACGTCAATATTTGACGGCTCTTTCTGCCTAGTGATCGAGTCTCGATACGGCACAAATATTTGCTTGGTTAACAATGGCTTTATGTTCTGGGTTTGCATCTGTATCCAGAACGAAGACGTTGGTCATGTCATTTAAAGTATAACTTTATGTACAAGTAACTGTTGATGAGTAATGTCAACAATGTGCTTCGCTGTTAATGATGGGATTTCCATAGAGTGCTTTCCGCCGTTAATCACTTTTTCTTTTAATAGCGTAGTATTACATAAAGTTTTCCAATTGCCATACAACTTTATAAATCCATATACTGTCTCAAATATTTAATTGTGCCTAAGGACTACTGAACGATTTATGTGACAAAATTAGTTGTCCCATAACGTTTGAAATGTCACTTATTGTAATTAAGTTTCGTTAAGGACTGTCTGATCTCTTCTGTACTATCGTGGTGTTAATTTACATCTGGCGGACCGGTGTTCTCGGTACCCATTGTGTATATTACGACGACTGTACTGTGGAGGGTTGCGACGATGTTCAACACAGATACGCTATGTTGGTTGCATACATTCAGGTGCAGCCTATACGTTGGAATTCAGGCGTGACCCACTTTTTTTGCTGTCGAGTGTACATCGATAACGATTAATGAATTTGCCCATTTGACGCCTCTCTCCATGTTCATACGCATTTTCTGCGATACGTGTTTGTGTATGAGTATATATGTGTGATAGGAGTCATAACATTGTGCTCTCACTATTTCTAAGGGGAGCATTCAGCATGCTGAAAAGGCAGCAAGAGTACTTTACACTGCTAAACTTTGCTAAGGGCAGTCGACTCTCTGCACCTGTACGTGGTGCATCTTTGCATCGAGTCTCCGTATCACGTGTCAAGTTTGAGACACCCAGTGGAAGACAATGTGTGACACCAACTTATCAGCTGCTAACCAGATCATACCTTTACGCCGGGGAATACTAACTACTAACATTCCGGCGTTTCTTAGTTTATAGTTATTCGCCCATACCGTTGAGCGCAACTGGACGTTGTCGCCGCGGGTACGTGTCACTCCCGACCAGCCAGTTTTGTGCAAGAGCTTTCTCTCGCGGTTGTGGCCTTCTTTGACGTGACAATTGCAACGGTCTTCACATAAATGGTGTACAAGAACAGTGGGATTTGCGTTATAGATGGTAACATTGTTAAAAAAAACAACATGTGTAGATTTTGGAACATTTTTAAAGGTTGGCATGTCTTAAAACACAATATTTAGCAGGATAGCACTTGGTAATCGCCCTGAACAGAAATTTCAGTAATAAAAATTCATAACCTCAACAGTCAATGGCGATTATAATGTCTTCCAAAAAGTGTTACGTGACTGTGAACCCCAGCCATGAGAAAGTTAACGAACCGTTTTCTTTAATGCGCCCTGCGTGAGATTCAAGCACACGGCCCAACTGTGTACAACGGTTTACAGAATTCCTAGCAAGAATATGAAATCGCTAACCTCGGTATTCTGTAAGCGATTAGGACGAATTTTTCAATAGAAACAAATGATGTGTTGTATATACTCATGTATGAGTATATACTCATGTATGAGTATATACAACACATCATTTGTTTCTATTGAAAAATTCGTCAATGGAGTAGAAGGAGTTGGCCACTAGTAAGTCTTTCAGGCTCCTTTTAAACTGATCTTTATTTGTAAGTAAATTTTTTATGTTTGCTGGCAAATTATTGAAGAAGAGTGTTCCTGAGTAGTGGACCCCTTTTTGAACTAAAGTAAGAGCTTTTAAGTCCTTGTCCAGATCATTTTGGTTCCTGGAACTGTATGTATGAACTGAGCTGTTAGTTGGAAAAAGGGATACATTATTTAGGACAAATTTCATTAAGGAGTAAAAACACTGAGAGGCAGTAGTTAGTATACCCAGTTCTTTGAAGAGGTTTCTACAGGACGTCCGTGAATTTACTCCACAAATAATACGTATTACACGCTTTTGGAGTCTGAAAACTTTTGTTGGACTTGAAGTGTTACCCCAAAATATTATACCATATGACATTATGGAATGAAAGTAAGCAAAGTATGCAAGCTTTTTCATTTATATGTCGCCTATGTCTGCTAACACTCGAATTACAAATACAGATTTGTTAAGGCGTTTCTGAAGTTCTGTGGTGTGCTTCTCCCAACTGAATTTATTATCAAGCTGTAATCCCGGGAATTTAAGACTGTCAACCTCTTCTATCTGCTCTTCTTCATACTTTATGCGTATACTGGGTGGAAACCTCTTACAGGTTCTGAATTGCATATAGTGAGTCTTTTCGAAGTTGCTGATACCAGCATCGTTGCACAACTGGCCCAACACGTCCAACTCATGTGACAATTCTCCGAAAGGAACAACTCGCTATTCGGAAGGCCACAATTTAACCCCTTTCAAGCTCACTCAGTTGGCTATAGGAACCACAAGTGCGTCTCCATGGGATGGTTGCCCGCTTGTTTCATACGTTTGCACCACACTGAGCTTTCTGGCAGCGTGCATTTCCTATTAAACAGATAGTGCTGTGCAACTCAATATTTGTTGGTGGACGACTTTGAAACTATTATCAGTAAACTTAATATCTCCCAGGTGAGGTGTATCGTCATCGGATCAAAATCGAGGTCGTCTTTCCAGGTGTACTTTTTCAGGCAGTTTATCATGTGAAAATCTGAGAAACTAATAAAGGAGATGGAAAATATTTTAATCTCTGATGCCTGTAACTCTGAAGAGAAAATGTAAATCAGTATACAAATATAGTATTATACACTTCTGTAGTTGTCGTTTGCCGCTTGGAAGATGATGAATTTCAAGAATTAACGAAAAAACGGATGGAGAACTTTTGGATGGTTAGTGATGATACGAATTTGAAAGGAAGAATTTCAAGCGACCAAGACAAAGCTCTATAACGAAGTTGAAGATCTTACAGATCTGCATCAATCATCGAGGCACATGCAGCTGCTGCTATGGAGGATATGCATACCACACAAGACGTGCACCTGAAGATTACAAACAAAAATGCATAACAGCGTACAGAGCACATAGCACAAGATTTCTGTGCAAATACACAAACTTATATAAAGGTTACAATCTCTAAAAACTCCGGATTATTTGTAAGATGTTATCTATTGCAATGATAATGATAATAACAGGAAGTTAAAAAGATATAAAAAAGAGTGAAATTTGTGAAGTTGCATGCGCAATTTCTAAGACACAGTCAAATGCGAGACGATTAGACGCTCAAACCAGTAACGAAAAAGGGGAGGGGGTGAGGGAGGAAGATGACGATAAAGCTTTCCGAAACCAACAGTTTCTTTTCTCACCTTTCTTATCTGGAAAAATCAGTTTCGGAGGGAGAAGGTAAGAAAATATTACCACGAGGAATATTTAAATAATTCTGAAAGGTTATTCACGTAGGAACTTGCTCAGACTGTCAGTGAAAATGGGTCGTTGTTAAGAAACAACTAATTAACACTGAATTAGCTGCGCATGTCGTCATTAACCGACTCATTAACCTATGCAAGCCTATACTCGGAATATTTCTGCATATTGTCGCATCAAAATCACAATTAAGTTCAACAGAATCAAGTCTATATCCGAAGGCATGGTTGCCAGTGAAGTAATACACTTACTCACATCCCTAAAATAATGTAGCACGTTTATTACTGAAACAGCCGGAACAGAAGTGAACACCTGAACAGAGAGAGCAACTTATTTATACATATATCCAATATTCCAGTACATGCAGACGTTACAAACACAAGATATTTCAATAGCCTTCCATAAATCACAATTACGAAGTAACAAATACACTCCTGGAAATGGAAAAAAGAACACATTGACACCGGTGTGTCAGACCCACCATACTTGCTCCCGACACTGCGAGAGGGCTGTACAAGCAATTATCACATGCACGGCACAGCAGACACACCAGGAACCGCGGTGTTGGCCGTCGAATGGCGCTAGCTGCGCAGCATTTGTGCACCGCCGCCGCCAGTGTCAGCCAGTTTGCCGTGGCATACGGAGCTCCATCGCAGTCTTTAACACTGGTAGCATGCCGCGACAGCGTGGACGTGAACCGTATGTGCAGTTGACGGACTTTGAGCGAGGGCACATAGTGGGCATGCGGGAGGCCGGGTGGACGTACCGCCGAATTGCTCAACACGTGGGGCGTGAGGTCTCCACAGTACATCGATGTTTTCGCCAGTGGAAGGTGCACGTGCCCGTCGACCTGGGACCGGACCGTAGTGACGCAGGGATGCACGCCAAGACCGTAGGATCCTACGCAGTGCCGTAGGGGACCGCACCGCCACTTCCCAGCAAATTAGGGACACTGTTGCTCCTGGGGTATCGGCGAGGACCATTCGCAACCGTCTCCATGAAGCTGGGCTACGGTCCCGCATACCGTTAGGCCGTCTTCCACTCACGCCCCAACAACGTGCAGCCCGCCTCCAGTGGTGTCGCGACAGGCGTGAATGGAGGGACGAATGGAGACGTGTCGTCTTCAGCGATGAGAGTCGCTTCTGCCTTGGTGCCAATGATGGTCGTATGCGTGTTTGGCGCCGTGCAGGTGAGCGCCACAATCAGGACAAATACGACCGAGGCACACTGGGCCAACACCCGGCATCATGGTGTGGGGAGCGATCTCCTACACTGGACGTACACCTCTGGTGATCATCGAGGGGACACTGAATAGTGCACGGTACATCCAAACCGTCATCGAACCCATCGTTCTACCATTCCTAGACCGGCAAGGGAACTTGCTGGTCCAACAGGACAATGCACGTCCGCATGTATCCCGTGCCACCCAATGTGCTGTAGAAGGTGTAAGTCAACTACCCTGGCCAGCAAGATCTCCGGATCTGTCCCCCATTGAGCATGTTTGGGACTGGATGAAGCGTCGTCTCACGCGGTCTGCACGTCCAGCACGAACGCTGGTCCAACTGAGGCGCCAGGTGGAAATGGCATGGCAAGCCGTTTCACAGGACTACATCCAGCATCTCTACGATCGTCTCCATGGGAGAATAGCAGCCTGCATTGCTGCGAAAGGTGGACATACACTGTACTAGTGCCGACATTGTGCATGCTCTGTTGCCTGTGTCTATGTGCCTGTGGTTCTGTCAGTGTGATCATGTGATGTATCTGACCCCAGGAATGTGTCAATAAAGTTTTCTCCTTCCTGGGACAATGAATTCACGGTGTTCTTATTTCAATTTCTATGAGTGTAATTGCTACTGGTAAGGTTTGAACTGCCGACCCCAGCACACAAACCAGCAGTACCAATCACTATGGCACATATCATGCACCATACCTCTCGGCATTGCACCTCCAAATAGATGCTTATTAGAGCCAGCTACAGATCCCTGGATCTAGATCTTGCCAGTGGCCGTCTGTATGACGGCATGGGCGAATCCTCGTGTTTTGGTCGTATTGTTATATCCTCTTCACTATGATGAGCATCGAAGGTAGGCCCTCCTGTCGAAGCTTCGTGATCGTCGAATGGGCCTTCTGTTTCCTCTCACCATCGGTCTGTGCTTCTAGACTGTATTGTGGTTTCGTACTAAGGACGTGGATGACTTCTCTGCCACTTTGTGCTCTTGATGAAGGGTCATGTTCCTCGACTTCATATGTGGCGTCCAATAAGTGAGGAAGGATTCGATACAACCCAAGGTAGCGCTTTAATAGTATTCCAGTAGTCGCACTTCAGTACAGGAGGACATCACTGACTGGTGCTTGCCGTCGATGCACTTACCTTCTATTTGGCGTCCAGTGTCCTCATGCGAGCCAGCTCAGTTTCTTGTACGGTCCTGGTGATGAGATGTTTCACGCACTCATCCTATGTATTGTGTGCCTGAAATGTTTTGGCCACTCGACTGTGGGGTGTAAAGAACTGTGTGAAGCCTGTAGTGTCTTGCTTCGTTGCATAACATGGAAAAGTCAAGATGGGTAATACTGATCCCAGTACCTCTGTAGGGCGTCAGCGTACTTCGAGACCATACCTGCCCAAGTAATATTAAAGCTTTCTGTGAGGCCATTCGCCTATAGATGAAAGGCAGTTGTCATCCTGTGGGTAGTAAGGTGTCAGGCAAATCCAACACCTTCCATGAAACCCTGACATAATAAGCAAATCTAGTAGTATGTCACATAGCTCCGAATAAATCGTGACATTAAATTAACCAAAGTAATACGAGTAACGAGTGAGCAAATGGAATACCACGCACTAACACAAGAATGCCTAAATGCATGTCGTGTTGTCCCACCATGAGACCGACGCAGTTCTGAGGTGAGAAACGAGAACAGAAGCCGATAGCAGAACTGTGTTAAGCTAGAAGGCCCTATGATAAGGGACAGACTGGACACCCACGTCGCCAGCCTACCTTTAAGACTACCACCCGCTCGTTTTAGCGTGAGACTTTTTTGCGTCTCTGTTACGTCAAGGACCACGCCTCCCCCCCCCCCCCCCCCAGCCCGTGTTAAAAGCTAGAGCCTTCCATAAAAGCAGTATAGATCTTACGATAACACAAAAAGGGCCACTACCACCCGCAAGTTTTAGCGTGAGACTTTTTCGCGTGTCTGTTTCATTAGGACCACCCCGCAGCCCATGTTAAAAGATAGAGCCCTCCGGAAGAACACTATAGATCTTACGATAACGCTAAAAGGACCACACCAGCTACAGGTATTAGCGTGAGACTTTTTCGCGTCTCTGTTATATTGCAAACGTTAAAAACATTGCCCCACCACGAAAAGTATAACGTTTCTCATTGGATAGACAGAATTTTTGTAGGCGGAGCTTAAGGTTAACATTGAGACCCTGATTGGTCAGATGAAAACATAGCCAGATAGTTTTTTTAAACCAACTTCGGTAAATTGTAGTAAGGAGAAGTTAGAGTGGAGTTGCTTCCGAGATGGCGAGGTGAGCGGAGCTGTGCTGCCCGCCGCTGCCCTGACGCTGCCTAAACACCGACAAGGTAATGAACGCACGCGATGCCGCATTTTTGAGCGCATAAGGCTTCACTCAGAACTGCAGAAGTCTCATCTGTTACACCCCCTTTTTTGAGTAATACTAGTGTCGATCGTAAATTAAAGCTCATGGTGTTCACATTTGCCACTTGAAGTAAAGATCTGAAACGCGATGATTTTTCTGTTTTATAGTTATTGAGAAGCCACATCAGCCACTGTAATTTACGACAAGTTAGATAAGTAATTAAAGATAATTGCGGGTCACTACAAATCATTTTGATAGTTTTCTCTTTTGTGAAACTTAATTTAAACCTAGATTATAGACGTGATATGGCATAGGTCATCCTTCGATCGATTGTAGAACTTGGAAACCCATTTACGGAATATTCGTTCACATTTTTGTTGAACGCAGTTGCTTTTTACCATCCTGTATTAAAACATTTCCTTTGATCAATAGTGCAATTTATAAACGATGTTTTTGTGAGTAGAATAAAATTTCCAATGATAAACTTAACTGCTTCTTTGACGTTATTTATCAGCTAACTAAAAATAGGAAAGCCTTGAACCCCTCCTATTAAATTTAGTTAGTATTAAGATTCTTTTACAGGGAGTGCAGTGGAGCTGACGCTGAGATCATTTAGTATTTGGTTATATCATCGCTAGTCTCACTGAACTCTTCTGAATTCTACATGTCATGTGTGGTCTGGCGTCTCCTTACCAGCAACAGGTCCCAGGTTCAAACTAGTCAATTCCCTAAAAAACCCGCTCAGAGCGTCGTTTCACGAAAGTGGTAGGGAGACACGATATAGAACAAACAGACACCACCATGGATGTTTAGAGGGTGACGTCGTAACGTGAAATTACTTCTGATACTAATCCGACTGGAAAATTTTCCACTGTCAAGTGTCATGTTCTGTACTTCAATTTCTGGAACTTTGACATAGCAATCATGACAGCTTAATAGGTGGCGATTTCATTGCAGACTATTATCTAGCGATTCCCGTTTGTCGTCCTAGGAAACCTCTCCAAGAGGTCGATTCCATTTCGGTTGTATGGCGCTGCTGCAGGCGGGACTCGTACCAGATGCCCCAGAGTTAATTGTGACACGCGTCTCTTCACTGGCATCCTTTGACATGTAGCGACAAACGGATCCGTAGAGATCTGGCCAGTGGTACCTCCATCTAATTAAGTCCAGAATGTTTTCGAATCCCAGATGACCAGCTGTTGGAGTGTCTTGGAAATATTTCAGGATATCTGGCAGTAGATGAGATAGGGTGATGCCCGCAGCTCGTGGTCGTGTGGTAGTGTTCTCGCTTCCCATGCTCGGGTTCCCGGGTTCGATTCCCGGCGGGGTCAGGGATTTTCTCTGCCTCGTGATGGCTGGGTGTTGTGTGATGTCCTTATGTTAGTTAGGTTTACGTAGTTCTAAGTTCTAGGGGACTGATGTTAAGTCCCATAGTGCTCATAGCCACTTGAACCACTTAAAGATAGGATGATGAGCAACTATTTGTGGCCCATTTAAGGATGGTTCCTTTGATTCTATGTTCGATTTATAAACTGGAATTTCCTTTTGGTCAGTTCCTACTTTCTCAAGGCTCCATTGTTTCCGGCAGTGCAGTGCTTCCGTTTTTGTTCAGTAACGATGCATTTAATGCAGCGATGTCTGAGATGAAACTTACACTTATCTGTTCTGCCAAAGGATTCCTTGAAATACACTCGGTGTCCTTGTGTTCGTGTCCGCTTTTCTATGCCACTCTGACATCGTACTCCCGTAGTGTCGGTGCTCGTCTCACCATACGAGCTGACGAATCCTTCAAGCTAGTCAGTCTGCCTAAAGATTAAAGGTCTGTCACAACAGTGAACGGTTTGCCAAATAAATACGGCTGGAATTTGTTGATGGCGCACACAACCGCAAGGCGGTCTTTCTCAGTTGCTGAGTATTTCATCTTTGACTTTGAGAGTATTCTGGAAGCATAAGCTACCACCTTTTCAGCAACTTCATGAATTTGTACGAGAACTGCATGTACCCCATACTCTATAGTGTCGATATGAAGTTCTGTCTCGGTATTTTCGCCATGCAATGCTAGGACAGGAGTAAATGCTAGTGTTTTCTTAATGACAAGGATGATCATTCTTGCAACGGGTGTGCCTTGGTATGGAAGTTCTATATGAATTCCCACTTCCAGAAAATTTCTCTCACAAATGTGCTGATGAGTCAGAAATTCTGTGAATTCTCTTTTTTTATTATTATTATTATTTTTGAATGGGGCAGACTCCGTCGCCAGTGGCTAGATTCCCCAAGATGTTTATTTCTTGCGTGATAAAAAGGCACTTTTTGGGATTCACGGACAGACGTGCAATCTTTGATGCTCTCCAAATGTCTTAGGAAAAACAACAGTGTCATCCAGGTAGCAAGTACACGTAGTGCATTTAATGTGTCAAAGCAGGTCGTCCAGCATACGCATGAAGGTGAACATTACACAGTCCAAACGGCGTAACGTCCAACACATGAAGGCCATCAAGAGTAACGAAAGCAGTCTTTTACTAGTTGGCATCGTCAGCCTGATTGCCAGTAATTTGTCTGCATTTCCATAGTGGAGAAATACGTTGCTCTTTTCTACGGCGTCATCAGTGTGCAATAACGGATAGACATCTTTCTACCTCATTTTGATCATTCGATAAAGAAATGCCATGTGCCGCGGTTCATCTTCACGAGGACCACAGGAAAGGACTAATGATTTTCTAAAACTTCATTAATGTCTTCTCGCAGCATCTCTCCACTTGCTACCTGGTTAGCCGTCTTCCAACTGGCTACATTCCATATGAGTACTCCAGTGTTGATATAGTGTATTACCATGAGCTGCTTGGCCTTTTGATCCTCCTCTCCGAATTAAAAGCACCCGAGAATTTACAAAGAGCGGCTATCATTTGCCGACATTGTTCCTCGGTTATGCCAAATTGTGTTGACAGATGGAAGGAAGGAAGAAAGGAAGGAAGATTGGTGTTTGTTGATCTATTGACAATGAAGTCATTAGAGACAGAGCTCAAGGAATATTGGGGACGAAAATCAGCCATGTCCTTTCAAAGAACCTTTTTGGCATTTGCCTGAACCTAAATTCAGATCGCCGGTTGGTCACTTCAACCGCTGTCGTTCTGAATGTGGGCCTTATGTCCTAGCCACTCCGCCATGTTGCTCGGTGTATTGACAGATCGATAATAGGTTTCTTCCCTGCGTTCTCTGTAAAGGTAGCAAAGCATGATTCTTCACCAGTGACACTAAGTTGCCCTGTCTGGACTGGTCCAGCTGTCCCTACACACATACCTTCAGGGCTGTTCGTGACATTTAGTGATCCAAAGTTATCCTTGAGCACCTACCATGTTGAAGGTTGTCGCTCGCATGTAAATACCTTTGTGGCACTAATTAGCCTTTTTGCAATAGTCAAAAATTTTAGAATTTAACTGAGCATCTCGACTGACGATTGGGCCTCTTCTCGCTGATGAGGACAGGATAAGCACGTCTTCAGCGACAAACTACCACCCGGAGCAATTTTTTTTATGTCTTCGTGTTGGAACAGCTACAACGCTCTGCATCTCTGATCTTGTACAGTCTTTGACCGCTTCTGATACAGTTAGGAAGTCTCAGGCAATAAGACAATTACGACTACGTTTTGTTGAAACGACAAATTCGAAGGGCTGCGTTCTGCCATTGATTTTTATTCTTGCAATACATTTTCCTGTCAGCTGGACGTATGTCCCATTTGTAACTTTTGACGCAATCCTTTCCATAACACAAAACATAGTCTTCTTTAGTTGACGATGAAAAGCATTCGGCTTTACAGAAAAGGAAGCACCTAAGTCGATACCGCCTGCAAGATGTTGACGATGACGTCAATAAGATATTCTAACATCTAGGTGAGTGTCTACTGTCGAGGATTTTCGTCTTTGGTGACTTCACCTTCATAGGTGGTTGTCTCGCTTAGTTTTTCTGAATTCGGCAGGTAGGCGAGTAGCTGGTACCTCTGCAGGATGTCGGGAAGTGGTTATGGCGCATTGGGGAGCGACATCGTCCAGAGTACAGTGACGGGCTTCGTTCCGCAGCTCGACTTTGATGTCTGTATTTGACTGGCTTGAATGGAACGCTTATGATGGCTGACGTATGTCGGCGTGATAGTTGTCTGAAACTCGCTTTCTTTCTCACTCCCATCTGTCGGGCTCTTCATCTCTTCTCACTGGAATGCGTCCGGTGTGTTTGCTCCTGCCACCCTTTCCCCACCTCATCGGTCTAAGCGCGCAGTCCGGAACCGCGGGACTGCTACGGTCGCAGGTTCGAATCCTGCCTCGGGCATAGATGTGTGTGATGTCCTTAGGTTAGTTAGGTTTAAGTAGTTCTAAGTTCTAGGGGACTGATGACCACAGATGTTAAGTCCCATAGTGCTCAGAGCCATTTGAACCATTTGAACCACCTCATCGGATGGTACCTAGACCACCGATTAGGACCGACCTATTCCAGGATCCTAAGGTCTCTCTGTTGCCCCTATGATATTCCGGCGTCTTGTACGTTGCACCCTTAAGAGTTCCAGAGTTCTACGATCTTCAACACTGATGGTTCTAAAACGACAGATAAGGCAGGATACGCTTTTACCTCTCCTACTTGCATAGAACGTCATTTACTGCCGGGATTATGTAGCAAAGCTGCTAACCATTAAAAGCGTCCTCCATTTTGTTACTCAGGCCTCGCTCCACAGTGTTTTAATACGCACCGACTCACCGAGCAACCTGCAGGCTACAGACCGATGCTACTCTCGTCAACCTTTGGTCTCTGCTATCCATGACCTTCTCTCTGTCCTTGGCCGTACCGCCTGCTCCGTTGTTTTCCTCTGGGTCCCGAGTCACTTGGGCATCCCAGGGAATGAACTAGCTGAGCGTTTGATTAGAGAGGCAGATACTTACTCCCCATTCCTTTTCATCATTTCAAGTGTTGATATGCGGGTATACATCAAATCTCTCTTTGCCCAAACGTTGAATATCATCTCGTTTGCTACTGCTATAGTAATAAACTCCACACAGTTAATGAAGCTACTGCAGCTTGGCACTCTTCGTTCTGTTCCTCTTGGAGAGAGTGTACTGCCTTATGCATCGACGCGTCGGTCATACTATGTTCACCAATTTTCTCTCGAGCCCCCTCAAAATGTGGCTGTGGGTCCAGACTGACGTATCACATATATTGGTGGGATGTACCATTCTCTTCGGCTCTTCGTGCTAAGTATAGCCTTTCAGATTCCTTGTCTTTAATATTAGCAGACGACTCACGCATGGTTGAACTGTCCTCAGTTTCGTATGTTTAAGTGTTTTTTATTTTCAGTTATAAGGTTTTGCTTTGCTCCTGGAGCAGGAGCGGGATAGTTGTGGTTGGGGCCTCTCTTCGTGTTTTCTAGGTGTGGGAGCCGTGACTACTCCCCCATGCAAAGACCGTTTTCCTACCCCTATGTTTTTCCAGTTTTTAGATTTAGCCTGCTTTTTTATGCCTTCTACTGTATGTGTTTCAACTACCTCACTATAGTTTGACCCCTCTGACTGGATCCGCCCACTTTGAGTGAATCCCCCATCTTAAGCAACTTTTGAATCGTGGGACTGATGACCTCGCCGCTAAATCTCATAACCCCCCTCGATTAATAAATCAGTCTGTCTGTGTAGCAGCGTACAATGTGTCCTGGGCGCACACAGTGTAAACACACGAGCGTGTTATCATTCGGCCCAGAAATGTCTGTTCTACGGTTCGTTATACTTGGCGCATGTGCCTGCAATGGTCGGGTGCTGAGTTGTCATTTGATGACTGCTGCGTCCGAGTTGGCCCAAGTCCATTATTCCTGGCGCGTTCGGCTGATGGCGGCGATTGGTGCTAAATCTCGGTACATTTCTTTTCCTACATTCTTGACTACACCCTGACGATTGGGGCTATCATTCGTGACTGCCCTCTCTTATATAGCCTCTCCGATATTTCTGGCAGCCATAAACTGACGTATCTCTTCACTTACTACCTAGCGTTTGAGAGAGGCGACCGTACAGTTATCTTCCAAAACTGGAACAGGGACCACTATCGGCGGTGGGTCATACCTCTTCCGTGCGACTTTTTTTTTCTGTTGCATTTCCTCGATTCACTCACACACTTGATGAATTCGTCGTTGTGACATCCTTTACCAAAAGAGCATGGCACATCTTGGCACTTCATGAAGTGAGATTTTGTGGACTTCTCTTGTATTCGAATTCCTGATGTGGCATAGGGCCAAACCGTTCTGAACCTATGATTGTGTCGTTTCGCCACGACGCTGGACTTTTATCTTCCAATTGTTCTTCCGCTAAACAACTTGCTGGTTGTTCCCAAACGGTTTTTTTTTTTTTTTTTTTTTTTTTTTTTTACTTCAGCTTGAAACTTGTCGCGCTGTTGAGTTCTTCTTCGTTATTCTCGAACAATTACTGGTCTGTGCCGCCCATGTGAAAAGCACACATTTGAGAAACACACAATTTCACCACATCTGTAGTACTTGGCAACTCTCTTGAATCCTTTCAGTCATTTCTCAGGCCATGACCAGCGTCTCTGAAACACATTGATGTACGCTTTACGTGCAGCTGACTTACAGATGTTTTGGAATCCATCTGTCTCCTGAAAATAGGGGTCTTAGGAACGGTGTACAGCTTCTATTGCGGTTCCTGTCCGTGTAGGCGAAGGCTTTTACGTTGCTTTATTTGACGATGTAGAGATTTTGAAGTGCCCCGGTGTCACCATCAAACAATGTTGGGTCGAAACTGTCATAAAGTGCAAAGCCGAAGCCGATCGTTAATGAAGTCACTCACTGCTAAAAAGAACATTTATTACTGAGACCAACGTACAGCCCGAACATATCTTACAGAAATGATAATTACTAAGTGACAGTTGAATGCTAGTGGTTTGAATTGGCGACCTGCAACTAACCGGCCGGCGTCGTTAACCAGTTCGCAATAGAACATGCATCACAGATGTCTGTTATGAGCTGCACATACTCAGAATGGCAATGATAAATTATGGACGTTGCCACATCGAATCAATACCTACCGATAATATAATGAAGTGGAGAGCATTAAAATCGGTATCAGGCAGAACAAATGGGAGACTCGATATTATGTGGCGGAAAAGTAGCGCGTACGATAAGAAGTCTACGTACCATACTGCAGTGAGTTTCAACCGATTGAGATGTCGGGCTGGTCTGTAGAGACGCAATTATAAAGAGTTCAGACACGTACCGCTAAGTTTTTAACCAACCGGTTTCGCAAATATGACGGCGGTAGGAACATGTCCAGGGAAGTCAATTGGGAATCATCGACAAAAGCAACATCTTGTCGCTAAACGTCTTTAAGTAAGTGAGTGAACTGTACGCACATTAAAGAAGGCGCCGAGGTAAAGACAACCTGGTTTTTCTTCCATCTCATAATTAACATGAACAGTAAGGAGGATGAACGAAAGCACTAAATAGTCTTTTACATGTTCTGTACAACGTTTTGTGGGATATAAATGAAGATGTAAATCGTTGATACCAGAGAAAGCAATGGCAATGAGATTCCCTGTCGACTTTTGCGCCAGCTAATCGTTTATCTAGTGGCATAATACAGTCGGAACGTAATTAGGATATAGTGGGACAGGTGGTCAGCTTATGGTATAACTGCAAACACCGAAACCAATTTCAGGGAATTACTAGAAACATTTTTTCATGCTTCTAGGTTTAATAAATCAGTTGTACGTTGCATCTGTAGTGAATAAATGGGGGATGAAATCAAGTGCCGTCGTAAGTTATTCCAGGTAGTAATTATTTTCACTCACCAGGTAATCTCACCGGAAAAAATATTAGTTACCCCCTTAAAAGAGCAGACTGATCGCTTTGGAATGCAGTAGACAATGTTGAAATGATACCAAACGGTCATGTGACAATTCACTGCTGACATGTCCCGAAAGAGAAGTGTTTCTGTATGTGCTATTCGGTTGGATGGAACCAGCGCATAAAAACAGGTCGACGTAGAGACGTGACAGAAGGACGGAGGTTAGCTGTCGTGTTTGGTAGTGGCCATGACAACACCGCGAATGGGGGAACCGATTCGTTGGTGTATCTGGACTGTGAAGCAATTCTGTAAGGGAAGGTGTATCACACGCAGCCATGTAACATGACATTAAGCAACGATGGTAAAAGTATCCAACACACCAGGGATCACAGACGGGTGTCTCGTCTTCTCAATACCAGTCATATTCAAACCGGACCGGAGTTGCTGTTGTTTGTATTGTATTGTATTGTATGTTAACCAGGGACCTAGAAACGACGGAGAGGCTCCGTCCTCGCCGTAGCCGCAGTGATCCACAACCCCACGATGACTACCTCTGTCCACTTCACCCCTCCGCCGACCCACACCGTGAAGCAAAGCAAGCGCTGTATCATGTATAAGATACAGAGGCGAGCGAGTGCACGGGACTTACCCTAGTTCACTGCTAGTAGCGTCACGTCATCGTAACGCGCCTGCATATAGTATTGCACCACATTTAACATAAAAGTAAAAATTAAGATTTGTGTGTAAAACTTTGTTAAAGTATAGTTCTATGTAATAATGTTTCAGGTAACAAATCTTAATGTTATAAAATTAGTAGTTTACGTAAAATTCACGTTTTGAAAGAAAAATAGGAGGCGCTAAATAATGACGCTAGGAAGCCAAAATTTGGTGAGAAGGTGCAGTAAGAAGTCATTAATGAGTGGTGCTGGTTTCCAAAACCATAAAACTAAAATTGACTCCAGAATCCGCGTTTTTCGGAAAAATCAGAGGCGCGAAATAATAGAGCTACAATATTGAAAATTGGTAGGATGCTTCAGTTCACCCTAATAATAATAATGGAAATACCACAATCAGTTACCTCTTCTAGTTTTTTAGTAATTTAGTAAAAACTACTTTTGTGAGTAAAATGTACATAAGCATTATAGATTAAGTACTTCAAATTTTAATGATAAAACAAATTCTTTAAGACCAATGATCAGATAGGACAATTAACAAAGCTACACCAAGTTTTAGTCTTGTAGCATAATTAACAGCTGATACAAGTCTTGATAAAGCTATGGTTCAGAGGTAACCATCTACCGTTAGTTCCATTGTAAAAATTCTAGAGAGTAAAGTTTTAATTTTAGCGGGCTGAGATTTTCTACGTGCTTCTGTACTGCTCAGATGTATGTATACAAAAATTGAGAAGTTTGTAAAGCTATTATTAAATGTGATATTTAAGATTATGTGCCTGAGATAGCGATCATTTGAAGGCTGCAGGCATCTGCATAAGAACGAAAAGAACAGATGCTCTCTTGGCGGTACGCGCCGGAGCTATATAAAACGAGCGGCAGAGGCAGTAGTAAGCTCACTCCGCATTAGACCAACGCCTAGTCCACGCGAGCTTAACGTCCGATCGCGCCTCGCCTCGGGTGACGTCATAGCGGGCTGTGACATGCGCGTACTTAGCAAGGTAAACGGACATTGAAAATCGCGAGCACTGTACACCGTCCTGGATCGTTTAGACTTCGGTAACAAACTGTTATTGTGCCGTCCGTGTGAAGTATAATTCCGCGTGGCAAGTGGTGACTAACTCCACTTTTAAGGCGAGCATTAATCTTTTTTTTTTTTAACATTATTGCGAACTATTAATAGAGCACCGTTAGTTAGAGTAATGAACTATTCGGGAGGAACTTGCTGTAGAAGTCGCCTCTGAACTATTAAACGATTGGCTGAATTAACAATATTTAATGTCTTTAGCATTTTCAGAAGTTTCGAGTAATTTGTGTGAGCCTTTAAGATAATAAAATCTTGTTTGGAACTTTAAATTTTATTGAAGCAGCCCTAATCCCGTGAAGAACTATGGATATTTTTCGTTTAGCTGGGCTGTACAGGAATGTGGCCGTGCAGACTGGGAACTAAGGTCAGTAAGTTTCCCTTCGCTTTCTGACTGGCCACCAAATTAGTTGCCAGGCTCGCGTGATTTAAGGTGGCAATGTTCAACTTTCATTCAACATTAAACAACGACTTCTTCGCCGTCCCACATATGTTGCATCGGCAATAGTCTGGTACGTGAAATGAACATTCAAACAACTCATTCGACGACTTCTTCGCCGCCCCACATATGGTGCTTATCGGCCGGGAAAACTGAATTAAAAGCAAATAAAAGTGCTCGATGTGTGAAAGCGATTGGTATAAATTAACGAACTCGGTAGGCAATAACAGGACACTGAATTGAACTAGTGTGGGAACAGTGTTACCAGTAAAGGCGGGTGTAGTGTATAAACAATAAGTGTCTACCGCTGTACGTTGGTTAGTGACGATGGTGAGGAAGGCGACGATGCTGGATCGCGGCTGCCGACGGCGCTGAGACTAAAGGAAGACGGTGCGTCATCGCGGAGCTGCGCTGATCTGCGAGACAGCTGCCGGCTGCGCCGAGCGGTCAACGGTGCCTTGCTGCCCCCCCCCCCCCCCCCCCCCCTCTGGAGCTATTGCAGTAGGCGATTCCTGTGGCGGTACTCGACGCTACAGCTGCTGCTGCTGCCTTCAATACGTCGCGACGCGTCGCATCACGATTGCTGGTACACCGCGACGACATCATTCGTCGAAATCAAGCATTTAAGTTAAGTCAAAGACTTTTAAAATACTTATTAACTGCTGCTAACAAACTAAAAGATATGGAAAGTAGTGTACATTTCAGAAGGGAACCGGTCTCTGACCAAGAATCCTCAGGATCAGGAATTGAGTTTAATGAGGATGGTTCCATTAATCCCTCAAATATTGAACTAGAACGTAATTTGTCACCAGTAAATTATGACTTTAATTTAAATGAGAGTGCAGGGATGCAATCAATAAGTGAAATAGAAGTCAAAAGGGAGCCAGTAGAGTTGCTAACTTTGTCAGGTAGTGAAACTGAGCTCAATATATCTCCAGCTCAGTCAAGTCAAGAGATACAAAGTTTCAAGGTAGAAGCTCCGGATTGGATGCAAATACTGTTTGCCAAACTCGAATCAAACCAAAATAAAATTGAGGCTAAAATTGAAAATAGTAATAAAGAACTAAAAGAAGAACTGCAATCAAAATGGAATAGTTTGAATTATAAGATAGATGCTATTCATCATGACATTCAAGTAAAAGTAGGGCAACAGTTAACTAAAATGCTAGTACTTTCAAATGTGAAATAGATCAAATTCAAGAAAATTATCAAGAGGCAGATGAACTTTTGGAAGTGAGGTTGTCTGAAAGATTGAGCAACGAGTCCAAACTTTGCTCTGACAAAGTTAGAGGTACAAATTAAAGTAGATACTTGTCAGAAAAACATTGAGAAAGTACAAGAAACCTGTACCGAAATTCGTGGTGCAGTGGAACAAAGATGTTCTGCCAGGATAGAAGCAGTAGTGTCACAAGTAGAGGAATTAAATACTAACATTGCTAACCTAGAAAATAGAGTAACCTCTGTTAATTCTAGTCATTCTACTGTACAGCATGTGACTTCAGTTGACGCCGCTTTTATAGGGTGTCGACAGTTTTTGCGCTTTGATCCTGATAAGTACATTCACCCTCTTGAATTTTGGAATGACTTTGAGGATGTTCTCCCCAACACTTGGTCAGAAAGAGAAAAAATTTCATTTATAAGAAGTCATTTGTCAGGTGATGCTTTGCGATGGTCAGCGGATGTAATGATCAAATGTAAAACTTTATCTGAATTTAAGTCTGCATTTCTCAACGAATACTGGTCACATAACAAACAAAATGATGTGTTAAGGGAATTCTGGAGTGGTAAGAAGTTTTTCCCAGGGCGTGAATCAGTAAAGGATTTCGCTAGGAAGTGGGTTTCAAGACTGTCACATTTGACAGAAAAGATGAAGCCAGATATGATCATTATGGGTTTAGAAGGTAAGCTGCCGTGGTACTGGCAGAAGAGGATCATTTCCGCCCCTAGAGATAATATAGACAAATTTATTGAATATCTGGAAAGAGTGGAAAGAGTAGCTGCTGCTGAGGAGCAGGTGCAGCAGAATAACAAATCTTCTAACAATCACGTACAAAATAATGGAAACGTGAACGTTAGAAATATGGAAGTTAGGCACACCAAAACAAACTATCGAAACCAAAGCCGTGGCAGAGGAAGAGGGGGTAGATACTCACCACGCTTTCGTAACAACTACTATGACGAAAGTGGAGAAGTAAATACTATGCCATTAAGACAAGAAGGGAGTCATGATGCTACTATATCTAGTGGTGTCACAGATGAACACAACAGGCCGCGTGTGGGAAACTAAATCCCGTCTATGAGGAAACTGGCGCTCACCAGGCGGTAACAGTAACACAGCCAGTAACGGAAACACAGACAATCAGCCAACATACACAGACAGACAACATGGATGCCGAAATAAATACAGATAATACCAGTGATGTGTTAAGCCACTCTCACAAAATAGTGGATAGTATTTTGGATACACTAGAAAAATGGGTCAAGGAAGAACAGGAACTCAAGATAGATAATGGGGAAGAAATAGATAATGGGTTTGAGTCTGATGGGAATAATGATGAAGTAAAAGCTTACATCTTCGATGAAAATGGCAATCTAAAAGCTGAAGTAGAAGTAGCAGAAGTAGAATCAGTACTGCAAAACTTTAGAGAGGAGGAAATGATGAATGAAGGGGGTAGAAATAGTAACGAGGTGAAAGAATCTAGTAGCTGTGTAAACGTGCCACAAATGGTTGAAGGTGACGACATTCTTATGAACAGCAATATTGCGCAGGGACGCAGTTGCTCAGAGGTAGAGGATAGTTTGGCTGATGTGCAGCAAACAAAAGTAGAAAAAGTCGTCAGATGCTTCGATTTAAAGTTAGTGGACAGATTAGAGAAAGCAGCTAAGATTATAGAGCATGATGAGCCCCAGGATGTAAATGTAAATGTAATTGCAACTGATCAGAATTACTTTAGCTGGAAGAACATAGAACGAGATTTATTAGACGAGGTGTGTGAGCAACCTGTTCAATGTAAAATAACTCACCCTGTTATCAAAGTAAACATATCAGGAGTCACTGTGCGTTGTCTGCTTGACAGTGGCAGTGAAGCAAGTGCTTTATCACAAACATTTTTTGACACCATACCCAATAAAGAGAAGTTAACAGTTATGAAAGTAAGTGGCTTAAAGATTATAGGTGCTACTGGAAAAGTCTCTAGACCAGTTCAACACGAAGCTTTGATACCCATTGGTATAAATGACGTAGTAATAGATCATCCTTGTTTGATTGTGCTAGGCTTAAGTGTTGATATGTTGATTGGTACTGATTTCTTATCAAAGTACCAGGGAAAGATCAATTTTGATCAGAACAACTTAATTTTAACTTTACCTGACTCTAAAGTGATAAGAGAGTCTTTTATAGGAAGTCATATAGGCGGTAGTAATGAAACTTGGGAACTGCCTATTAGAGTAATAAAGAATATAGGATACTTGCAGGAAAATTTGGTTTTCAGTGAGAATGAGGAAGGTGCTAAGAGTAAGAGAGAACTAGGTCTAAGAAATATTGTGGATCTAAAGGAATTTAAAATTAACAGTAATTAATTACTGTAGGGAGTCTGCCACTCTTTGGCGGATACACGGTTTGGCGTACCGTGCAGTCCCAGCTGGGTGAAACTTTATTTCCTTTTCAAGTTTCATTCCCTTCTTCTGGTCTATCATAACAGGTAAGAATCACATATGTCTTCATGTTGTATATATGCTATTAGGTTTTAAGTATTCTTAGTAAGGATCTACCTAGTGAATGGCAAAACAAAAGTCTGAGTACCAATAAGAGGCAAACATGGCTAAAATAAATAAATTAAAATATTTCATGTAATTGTAAAGGGTCAGAAACTACAACTAAGAGAGACACTTTGCAGTATACGAAGTACAGTATGAATATGAATAATCCATGAGATTATGCAGAAGGTAGTATGTTGCTAGAAATAAGGTTGTCTGAAGGAAAACAGCGTAAGAAGGTAATGCTCATAGAGGCAAGCAATGGCGTTTTAGAATTAAATAAATGGAGATGTGTGGAAGTGGTGTGAGGATCGCACCAAATATATAGAAACAGGACGTCAATAGGCTGACAAAAGGAAAAGGGAGAAAGAAGTGGAGAAATGAAGTATTTTGAATCTGGAAGAAAAGGGAGAAAATGAATAAGGTGAAGAAGTGAAGTAAGTAAATTGAAGTAAATGATGTAGGATTAAAGAATAATTCCCTCACGTCTCGTGAAATGGTGAAAAACGCTAAATCTTGCTTGAGGCAAATAAATAGTTAAACAGACAACAGAAACACACAAATATTGGAAAATGCAGAAATTTGGAATCGGTATACTGAAAATAACTAATTTCTTTAGTAATTCATACAATAAAGCAAAGTGCTGGCCAGCAAATGACTTCTTTGATGAACTAATCCACACGATAATTAAGCCAGAGTACATTAAAACTAAAAGGTTACTCAATTTTCTAAGTTGAAGCAAGATCTTAATATATTAATTTGCTAAAAGAATTTTCACTATTTAGGAACCTAAAAGATTATTTATGAAAGAAGAAAGTAGGAGCTATTGTATCAGATACGACTTAGTGCTAAATGTCTTTCTGACAACTTCACAATTAGTAAAATAGTGCCAGAATATAAACTATAAAATGTACTTTGTCCTACCTTAGATATAAGTTGAAAACAGAAACTTAGACTGTATTGTCTGTTTCTCAGGGACATGCAGGCTGCATGAATGACTGACAACAAGCGGTAGGGAGATTGGAAGTAGAGACGCAAACCACAGTGAATACAATTTCCTCCCACAATTTTGTCAATCAGTGAAATTAAATGAGTGTTACAATAGGACACCCACCACAGTGCCGAGTATTATAGTAAAAGAAAAATGTGAGTGCGTTGCAGTGATGAAAGTCGTGTGTATTTTCTTTTTCAGGAAGAGACTGATTTTAAAGAAAAAAAAATAACTATTTTGTAACCATTGAAAAATTTATATTTCCATGTAAATGTATGTAAATAATTTGTGAATGTCTTCTGTACTAGGTTTTCTATGTGTATATGAGTATGGTTATTTTGTGTATGTAGTAATAAGGAATTTCCTAAGAAGAAGCAACTTAAGTTGAAAGAGGTATACTAAAGTAATCCATCGCTTGTTTGTTCTTTTAGAAATTTAATTTTGTTCAAAAATAGATTTTCACGAAAATTAAAAAGGGGGTGATGAAGCAAAGCAAGCGCTGTATCATGTATAAGATACAGAGGCGAGCGAGTGCACGGGACTTACCCTAGTTCACTGCTAGTAGCGTCACGTCATCGTAACGCGCCTGCATATAGTATTGCACCACATTTAACATAAAAGTAAAAATTAAGATTTGTGTGTAAAACTTTGTTAAAGTATAGTTCTATGTAATAATGTTTCAGGTAACAAATCTTAATGTTATAAAATTAGTAGTTTACGTAAAATTCACGTTTTGAAAGAAAAATAGGAGGCGCTAAATAATGACGCTAGGAAGCCAAAATTTGGTGAGAAGGTGCAGTAAGAAGTCATTAATGAGTGGTGCTGGTTTCCAAAACCATAAAACTAAAATTGACTCCAGAATCCGCGTTTTTCGGAAAAATCAGAGGCGCGAAATAATAGAGCTACAATGTTGAAAATTGGTAGGATGCTTCAGTTCACCCTAATAATAATAATGGAAATACCACAATCAGTTACCTCTTCTAGTTTTTTAGTAATTTAGTAAAAACTACTTTTGTGAGTAAAATGTACATAAGCATTATAGATTAAGTACTTCAAATTTTAATGATAAAACAAATTCTTTAAGACCAATGATCAGATAGGACAATTAACAAAGCTACACCAAGTTTTAGTCTTGTAGCATAATTAACAGCTGATACAAGTCTTGATAAAGCTATGGTTCAGAGGTAACCATCTACCGTTAGTTCCATTGTAAAAATTCTAGAGAGTAAAGTTTTAATTTTAGCGGGCTGAGATTTTCTACGTGCTTCTGTACTGCTCAGATGTATGTATACAAAAATTGAGAAGTTTGTAAAGCTATTATTAAATGTGATATTTAAGATTATGTGCCTGAGATAGCGATCATTTGAAGGCTGCAGGCATCTGCATAAGAACGAAAAGAACAGATGCTCTCTTGGCGGTACGCGCCGGAGCTATATAAAAAGAGCGGCAGAGGCAGTAGTAAGCTCACTCCGCATTAGACCAACGCCTAGTCCACGCGAGCTTAACGTCCGATCGCGCCTCGCCTCGGGTGACGTCATAGCGGGCTGTGACATGCGCGTACTTAGCAAGGTAAACGGACATTGAAAATCGCGAGGACTGTACACCGTCCTGGATCGTTTAGACTTCGGTAACAAACTGTTATTGTGCCGTCCGTGTGAAGTATAATTCCGCGTGGCAAGTGGTGACTAACTCCACTTTTAAGGCGAGCATTAATCTTTTTTTTTTTTTAACATTATTGCGAACTATTAATAGAGCACCGTTAGTTAGAGTAATGAACTATTCGGGAGGAACTTGCTGTAGAAGTCGCCTCTGAACTATTAAACGATTGGCTGAATTAACAATATTTAATGTCTTTAGCATTTTCAGAAGTTTCGAGTAATTTGTGTGAGCCTTTAAGATAATAAAATCTTGTTTGGAACTTTAAATTTTATTGAAGCAGCCCTAATCCCGTGAAGAACTATGGATATTTTTCGTTTAGCTGGGCTGTACAGGAATGTGGCCGTGCAGACTGGGAACTAAGGTCAGTAAGTTTCCCTTCGCTTTCTGACTGGCCACCAAATTAGTTGCCAGGCTCGCGTGATTTAAGGTGGCAATGTTCAACTTTCATTCAACATTAAACAACGACTTCTTCGCCGTCCCACATATGTTGCATCGGCAATAGTCTGGTACGTGAAATGAACATTCAAACAACTCATTCGACGACTTCTTCGCCGCCCCACAACCGAACCAGGGTTATAGTGCGGTTCAGCCCCCGGTGGACCCCCCAGGGAACGTCTCACACCAGACGAGTGTAACCACTATGTTTGCCTGGTAGAGAAATGGTGGTGTACGCGTACGTGGAGAACTTGTCTGCGCAGCAATCGCCGACATAGTGTAACTGAGGCGGAATAAGGGAAACCAGCCCGCATTCGCCGAGGCAGATGGAAAACCGCCTTAAAAACCATCCACAGACTGGCCGGTTCACCGGACCTCGACACAAATCCGCCGGCGGATTCGTGCCGGGGACCAGGCACTACTTCCCGCCCGGAAATTGCTGTTGTTAGTAAATGCAGGTCCAGTTTCCGAGCGAATTCTGCGAAGAAAACGTTATTCAATGGAAGTTTGGTGTCGAATATCTCACAGCAGCACATAATACTGCATGTCTTCAGTGGACCAGACAGTACAGAAACTGGGCACAGGTAACTGGAGGCGTGTAGTGTGTGGTTCGACTTGTCGAGATTTTGACTCTTTTCCAATGACGCGAGGCGTCGAATGCTCCGACGGCACGGAGAGTCAATTAATCCGCAGTATTTGCAGGTTTAGTTCAGACTGGAGGTAATTCTGTGATGCCTTGAAGGTGTTTTTAGTACCATGACTTGTGCCCAATCATTCAAGCTGGTGTGAAAATGAACCAGGATGATTATTTCAGCGTTCGATGACTAAGTGTTGCCCTTTATTCTACAGGGTCTTTCACAATGTTTTGACGATTTCATGTTTGAATAGCACACAAACTAATCGCGAAACAAAACTGAATATTTTACACAAGGTACAGCATTTATTCGAGTTCATTTATGACATATTAAATCGAAGAAAATACTCGAGGTGTTTCACCCAATTTTTAAACTTATCCTTCGTGACTACTGAAGGAATTCTGGAAATTTCATCGTGAATTAGATCTTTTAACTGTTGCAAGTTTCTCGGATTCTCTTGTCTTCAAGTAATCTCATAGTTAAAAGTCTGGCACGATTAAATCAGGCGAGCGAGGCGGCCATTTGAGAAATTATTCGGTTAGCAATCGCTTCACGGAGATCTTGCAAGACATTGTTGTATGTGTGGCACGTCGCGCCGTCACCTTTTTGTAAAGAAGGACGAGGGCTTGGGTGTAAACTGCTATGCAAGTTCTTTGGAGTTCGGACTGTTTTCCGAGGGACAGTTCACTTTAGATTCAGTGCGCTATCGGTTGAGCGGAAGTTTCTTATCTATTTCAGTATTTTTCACGAGCAGGAATAGCATATCGCGGCTGAATCTTGATATGGTTACGAAAGGCAAATTACACGCGCACAACAGGTTCCCCGTGGCGAATATAGCTAGCAGTTCACTGCAAACTAACGGCGTTGCTTCGACCAGTTGACATGACTGTTGTGTAACACCCCACCCGTCAATTATCTGGTTTTGGTGTGTGTTCACCCCGGGTAATTGACTAACAGATCAACACAGAGTGCAAAACTGCGGCAAGTCGAATAACGCAAAGAAAGTAATAAGGCCCTGTAACTCCTGATTGAACTGCGGTGGCAGTGTTGACATTGATTCAGAATTGATCCCTTTTAATTAAAAAGGGGAGCACATTGATGTTATATTCAGCTATTGAACACCAGGTGCAAATGTCGAACATAAAATTAATTAAGATAGTGACTTGGGATTTCAACAACTTGATTGAAAACAGATGCAGTCGATAAGCACAGATTTATTTTAACTCACGACCTTCAATCATCACATTACATGACTCTCCTAACAGGCAGTGGTAATAAATTGCGTTTGAGTGGAGTAAAGCGAGATAAATCAAAAGTAATTACTATTGACTGACCCAGGCGTAATGCAAAAAGTGCGAGAAGAATTCTACAATACACGGGCCATGAAACCCTCGTGTAAACTTTGCCGACGTGATCCAACAAACTAATCAGTGGCCGGAGCTGGCGCAATATCAACGAATTCAGAGTAGCGGCGCGGCGTCGATATGCGGACGTCGGCCGACCTCGTGGTCCTGCACGGCTACGCTCGTCTAATCACTCCTAGCTATCTTGCTCAGTACATGGCTGAACGAAAACTTTCTATCTCCAAGCTCAATCGTTCCGTTTGAAAGACGTGTATATTTCTATTGTATATTGTCAAATCACAATTTATGAAAGATATTTATGTTTAATTAATAGTATTAAGTGGGAATAATTAATATTTGTCATGTTCGAAATAATTGTTGTTGCAGGGAATATCTGCACCAAAATATTGTTGATATGACTTTAAAAAGGGCGGGAGAGACCGCGTATGGATACATTTTAAGAAAGAAGCGGGAAAGGCCGCGCATTGATACATTTTGTAATGGTAGCAGGGTTTGTCTGCACCAGAAAACAATGCTGGCAGGAGAGACCGCACTTTAGCGTTGGTAGGAAATCAGTAGTAAGCGAGAAGTGAAGCGAGTCGGTAGCAGGTCTGAAGCGAGAGGTTGAGAGGAGCGGTGTGCCTGCCAGCCACTAACTATAGTTTACAAGAGATTATAAACGGATGTACAGAGGCATCAGGTAACTATTATAATAAGAGGAACACATTCTATGTTTCGTCGAAATAATCAGAAAATCACTTTTAATAAGCAGCAATTAAATTTGTATGCGAAGATAGAGAAAGAGAATAAATTTCAAAGGAAGATTTCATTTGTTATTATGAAGCAAAGGATAGAAATCCTAAGAAAAGGTTAAATAGTTAGTTGTAAAAGGGAAAGTTATCAATAACACAAGAGATATAGAGGAGACAGGAAGGTTTCACGTTTGCTAAGTCCTAAACCGCAGAGATGCTCACTCTCTCTCAGGCAAGCTGAGTAAGGAACGCCACGTCCGCACTATAGGTAAGCTAGGAACGGAAGACCTTTATGGGGACAGCTCCCAGTCTGCTCTTCGCCTCCATTTCCCCTTCAGCAAAATCACTTACGCCAATTGCAGCGCAAGTCGTGTTAATTATGTGTCGCTTCACAGCGCCGACCAATGCCTGCTCTGGGAAGTGAACAAATTCCCACGAAATTTCCCTTCCTCTCAACTTCTGCAATTTAGCTCCTCCCAGGCCACCCATCAAGGTTAGCGTCTGCAAAAAACATCAATTGTTAAGGAATTCTGACCCTCAGGAGACTACTTCCAATTCCTTGGTCCTATGTTCCCATCGGAGACCGGCGTATTTCATTCTGTCGCTCTCCACCTGATTTGCTTCAGACTCTGTGGACCGTGAATTCAGCATGAAGTTGCTATGGTCAAGAACACGCATATTTTGGTCTCTGTTGACCGCTCCACCGTAGCTTTGCGCGGCTTTCTCGCATGTTTCACTGAAAACGGGACTATGGACATTGATCAACAGGTGTACAAGTTCTCCGTCTGCTTCCCGATACACCAGCATGGGGTCAACCAACCACTCACTGTCACTCATCTTAAGGCAGCTGGAGGCAGCGCACCGTTACCGCTTTCTCAATAGTTTGAGCCGCCCTAAGCTGCCTATTGTCGCTTCCCTTCGGCACTCCCACGCCATGGTCAACTCTGCATAGTTTCCTGGGATGAACTAGCCTCTAGTACATCGACAAGTTTCCACAAAGTTTTCATGTCGTGTGAATTACTTTAAAACCATCACCCAACATTAATTATTCCAATACGTCCATACTATACCCTCTACAAGATGCATTGTGCCTTGTCAGTCATTTTTGATCAGCCCTACTATTCGTTTAATGTGAGTTCGGTGATCTTTAATGACTTCATGTAAGGGGCATAGTTCTTGCCATCTTACACAGCCCCTCTCTTCAAATCAGTTTTGTAGTGCAGATGATGACTCCTATGGTGTTACCACCTGTGGTAAAAATTAATATCTCCGTAACTGGTATTTTAATCCGTTAGCGTGAGTAGTTATGGGCGATTGATTACCACTGCCTCCTCTCTGATGCAAACTCCCACTCATTCCTCGGGTACCTGCCTTCAGTGACTGGATTTACTGTTAAAGACGTGGTCATTAATTAGTCTTACATTTACTTTAATCTCTGCCAATTCCGGAGACAATTATTGGTCAGAATACTCAAAAGAAAACTACAATTATATTACAAGGACAGACGTCGCAAAGGGCAAATACGCATGTTTAAGCACCCCTGTGCTTGTCATTTGAATGGTAAGACCTGCAATTATAACATAAGGTCCATTCACTCCCTACTCGACTTAAATTCCTAAAAACATACATGAACAATATTCGTGTAACATTTTGTGAAGATGATAGTGGTTGCTCTCTTTCAATTACATGTGAACGACCGTTTGACATTTTATAAATAAAGTTTTTTTCTTTTTTTGTGTGTCACTGTCTCTGGACGTTTATATTGTGCATGGTGTAAGTGTCATCTTTACACAATTCAACATGGTCTGGTCCAGTCCAGTGCAACAAGGTATAAGTATGAAATCTTATTCTAGAAAAGAGAGACGTAGCATGACAAATATATGACGTTTTAACAAATGGCACATTTATAAAATCATAACCTTCTTATAATACAATTCATAAACGGAACAAATGACTACTTTACGTTCGTTGAGGTGCATGTTATTCATTTGAATCCACACTGACACACTCACATACACTGCACAAGTTTTTTGCCGGAACAGAAGTGACATTAGTTCTGGCTAGTAAGTTGAGGGATGGCTAACGGCTGAGAAGAGAGCAACGTCGATTATGGAGATGGCGCCACAGGCACTCGCGTCTTCTTGAGGCAGGATGGCTCTCACCTAAGAGCTCGTTGTTGACATCTTCCCCGACAGGCACAAGACCCCATCGGTGCATCTATGATCGGTGACCTCTCGCGGCTCAGCTACTGGTCATTGCTCATTCTATAGACGTTTTAGGGCAAGGGAGGGACCGTTATCAGACAAGAGCCACCATCGTCAGCTGTGTGCTCCCCTCATTGTTGCCATCCTCGTTCCTTGTCAGCTCGTGTGGGGTGTGCCAGGTGTCGTAGCTTCAATTCCCTCTTGCTCAGTTACGCCACCTTAACACACTAAGACAACTAATTTTAGTGCATGGAAAGTGCTCATATTTAACCATCAGTACCACATTTTTTTTTTTTTTACATTTGCTTTAAGGTAATGAACTTGTTTCACTACAAACGGATTAATTTTACTTCTTTGTTAATCCAAGATCAATTAAAATAGAAATATAACAGAACTTTTTTTTGTACATAAACATAAAAATCTACAAGACAACTTGCTTCACAGTCGTTCACACATACACACATACACACACACACACACACACACACACACACACACAATCAAGGGATAGGGAATCAAGATTATCTGGACAGGATCCCATCACTATTTCTAACTACCAATTCCTACGACTAACACGGTGTTGGCCAACCCGACTACATATCTACTATTTACTACTTTTTATCTCTACTGTTGTTTTTTCCTCTGAATTCCCTATGTGGCAGAAGTCCCTCTTATTGTGCCTGCGAACATGTATAAAACACAACAAACTTAGACACGTGTCAGTCTTACCAAGATTTTTTTGTTGGAAGTTTGGATAGCGTTTTTTATCGTGTTCTATTGCGACACTGCCTATCTCCTCTATTTTCTTCCCGGTTTCTCCTTTTGTCACGAATGGTTTTATAAGGCCTGTGAACATGTTTCGGATTAGCAATGTCACAATGGCACAACACAAATATAGCTCACTGCTCACACTCGTTGTTGTTACACTATCTTGGTATTTCTGGCGTATTAATGCTGTTGTTCGCTCTGTAGATGATTACATCCGGTTCATTTTAACATGCACTGGGTGCGCTAATTCACACAACTGCGCATAGCTGTCCACCTCTTACGTATTCAGGGGCATACGAGATGCGTCGGTGAGTCCTCGTAACGGCCTACGGGACTGGCCACATTAAATATGTTCTCCAATGACGGAGATACAATTACGGTGAACCTTCCTGCAACTCACAGAGTACCTGTAGGGGTACGCTCAGAAATACCTGTTTTCCATTATTTAATCATGTGTTTTTACAAAATAATCTAGCGCTCTTCACTTTCTCAACATCTAGAGGCGAGATATCATATTAATAATAAAAACACAAAATATAGGCACATATAAACGAAACAGTACATACACAAACAAACAAGACACTTTAGCAAAAATCCTTATTCTAAGCCTATATTTACTACGTCCGCGCTCTGGTCTAGTCATTCGTAATCCTGCCCCATAACGTGGGATATACCAGGCTTCGGAAGCCGGAATTCGACCTCTTCCTGGTTTTTATTGTGGTAACCATTATTCCTGTTCTGTCCCGATTGCTGATTACCGCCCCAGGTCCTTTGTGATTTACTATGTTGCACCGGAAAATGTCGCTCTTCTTCCGTGTACCTTCTTTTCGAGTTGCCATTACTCTTATTTTGACTGTGGCCGTTGTGGTTCGGTGCTGGCCTACTTTCCTACTGGGGTCCATTATTGCGAATGTTGTTATTTTGTTCACTCTGTCGGCGTTTCTCCCGCGCGTGTTCCTCTTGAAATGCGAATTCCAGTTCGCGCAAAATGCCGTTAAATACCTCAGTATCGCTACCACAACGACCGGCAAGTTTCATGTAGCATACATAATCTGATGATTTCCGCACCACTACATGGGTTGTCTAGGTACTGGTTCCTTTTGTTACGTTTTCAAAAAGTGTGACCGGACTCCGGTACCCTGCCCCTTCCATATCTCTGGACATCATAATTTCTTGTTTTATCCTTTCTTGGGTTTCTTTAGACCAATACTTGGCCAAGAAGGCATTCTTGAATTCTTCGAACGAGACGCTCGTCTTCGCTACATTTCTCATGTATTCAGCGGTCGCGCCCTCCATATGGGAGCACAAAAAATCCAGCTGGTACATCAATGTCCAGTGTGGGGGCAAAGATAACTCGAATTGCCCGATAAAAGTTTTTGGATGCAAGCTATTTCCTTCGTCCTTGTAGAGATGGAACTTTCGGACTGATAAAAAAATGCTTGTAGTCAAACCAGTCATAATTCCAGTTATCATTTCGCCCGTCCTTACGATTCGTATGAACTTCGGGACGTGGACTAATTCGTTCCGACACGCTATCGTCATCTCTCCCCCTCTGTATGTTCGACAGTTGTTCTGTACATCTAATCAGCCGACAGCAGTTCTGCTCACTGGACTGCTGCGCGCTGTCCGTGTTTACCTCGGTCGTTGCCTCAGAGCTGTGAATCAAGGCGTGGCTCCCGTTGCTTATAGTGTCAACTGTATCACACCGTGAAGCGGTTATCTGTGTTTCGGCAAGTGACGGTTCAGTCGAAGCAGTAATTACACCCTTCTCCTTTCCTGATGTCTCTGTAATGAGACGTTTTACCTCGTCCTCTAAATTTCTTTTAAATATCTCCACCTCCTCTTTCAACAACTCGTTAGGCCCTATCTCCGGTTGCTCTTGTTGTTTTTCTTCGACACGTTTTATCCGGCTTTGTAGCCTTGATAACATGACCTTTCCTACTTTTGCCGTGCTTTGCGTGGAGTCCCGAGTTTCTCTCGCTATTTTCCTTGCACCTTTCGCAATTAATTTTACTTCAATTGCCGTTCGTTTGATAATGGCAATCTCTTTCTCTATTTTGACGCCGTGATTCTTTACCTCCTCTTTTACTTCCCTATGAACTTCTGTGAGCCTATAGTTCAGCTCAGAATTCGCCTTTTTAATTTCGGCATTAAGGTTGGCGCTCTGCTCTAAGTTCACCGTTTGCATCTGTTGCAACAGGTCCGTAATGTTTTTGAGAGTAGCCGCATTTTGATCCTCGTTCTTTTGTGGTTGAAAATGCGACTCTTCTCCTCTGTTCTAAGGAACTCTTCGATATCTAGACAAGTACCGTCTCCGCGCCCCCGTCGGATCACTTGTGAATGAATCGTTTGATAATGGTCGGACAACGTGTTGTTCCAACACACTCTGGCTTCTTAGGCTGGATCCTCCATACTTACGGATTAATCCTGTACTCCCTGCATCCCCCGAGTCCTCAGTATCACTGCCTGAATCACCATCCTTGCTATTCAACGGACTAAACCAGTCGTGAGACGCAGTTTCAGGAAGTTGCAACTCGCGTTCGTCACGCTCATCGGTAGAGCTTTCCCTACTATCACCCATGTTCTCCCAAGTAACAGTCTGACTATATTCTGCAGTTGTCTTGGCTTTTCCCCACTTTATCATTTGCACCTTTATGTTGCACGAAACTCAAAACCCAGGTACCCCTTACACTCAATAATTAGGGGCATAGTTCTGGACATGTTACAGTTGACCTGCATATGGGATGAAACTTGACACCCTGCAGTAGTAATGAAGGATGCCAGTGACGCTGTATCTTCAAATTTGAAATCGCGAAAGGTGGTGAAACACCTGTAGATCTTCGTGATGAGTTTGTAGTAGATCCCTCCATCTTCCAAGACAAAAAACAGGGATTTGAGTAAGCTGTTGTTTTGTAGCAAATTCAAGTTCTCTTTATGCAAGAAGCCAGTTTTGAAGCCTTGACTTTCTCTAGCAACATACTACCTGTTTCCGATTGGACTATGCCGTGCGCTATTAGCTGAGCGGTCTCATGCGCTGCAGTCATGGACTGTGCTGCTGGTCCCAGCGGAGCTTCGAGTCCTCCCTCGGGCATGGGTGTGTGTGTTTGTCCTTAGGGTAATTTAGGTTAAGTAGTGTGTAAGCTTAGGGACTGGTGACCTTAGCAGTTAAGTCCCATAAGATTTCACACACACTTGAATTTTTTCGATTGGACTGTACCAGAGATTGGTACCCTCCCCATGGGTTCGAATGGGAAATGTAAATGGAATCTATGCAGTGAATACTCAAAACACAGCCATCGCAAATGAACACATCACTAAAGTTAGCAAAAGAGCAGGGAATAGCTAAGATATGAATTTAGTTAGTCAAATGCGCACTCACAAAGGTATTAGCGACGTTCAGTAAGTAAAACAACAAATTTTTTCTCGGGAAATTTAGTTTAAAAAAATGCAGAATTGTTGTGGGACATCGTGCACTATTCCCGCTTCGGCCCCTAGAGTTTCATGTAGTAACGATAGGTAGTGGTGTTATACGAAGCCATCAAAACGGTGTCTCTAACTGAGATTTGCTCCAAGCGGAGAGCTGCCATTGAGTTCCTTTTGGCAGAAAACCAGAGCATCGCAGATATTCATAGGCGCTTGCAGAATGTCTACGGAGACCTGGCATTGAACAAAAGCACGGTGAGTCGTTGGGCGAGACGTCTGTCATCATCGCAACAAGGTCGTACAAACCTGTCATGCCCCTTGTGCCGAGTGGCCGCACACATCTGTGACTTTTGTAGTGCTGGAACGTGCGGACACGCTCATTACGAGGTGAACGAAGCATCGACAAAAACTATTAGCTGCACAACTGGATGTTTCTATTTGTAGTAAATCAGGATGGCCGGACGCGGGTTTGAACCGTCGTCCTCCCAAATGCGAGTCCAGTGCGCTAACCACTGCGCCACCTCGCGTGGTCTGCATGTTAATATCACACGAGCACGCAAGGAGTTGATTGTTCGTATTGGGTACTGCACGGGCAACTTTGCCGAGAAATGCGTGGGCAAAGGTTAACTAAAGTCGCAAGTTAAAATAAAAGAGAGGCATTGTGGCGATGATACAAAAAAATCATGCTTTCCGTTAGATAACTCAGGATTTCTGTCACCAGCTCACATTTATATTCCGTTTCCTGAATCTATCAATCACGGGCAAAAGCAGCGCTCATAAATGAAAAGACGCCTCCAGGTACACGAAGTCGTGGTCTGCTGCCCTCAGATCACCACTCTGGAGGCGATATCCTCTTCCGTTGGAGCCTGACGACAGTCAGCAGTTATTTGTGTCCTCCATAATCTAACAGCCACAGTACTCCTGTCGCTGATGAAACCACACTGTTCTTATCGAAGACTCGAGACCGAAAGCTTCTTAAATTTTATCCTCTGTATACTCCCAGTACCTCCGGCAGGAGAACGCCCTAAAATAGCGATTTTAACTAATCGAAACTGCTAACTCTTGGTCAGCTAATGGCGAGTGAAGGTCGGGTCTTTCTAGCTCCCTCTTAATTAGAGTTCGAGAAAAACACTTTAGTGCAAAATTCCATGCACTAACGAGAGAGAGAGAGAGAGAGAGAGAGAGAGAGAGAAAGAGAGGGAGAGAGGGAGAGAGACAGACAGAGGGAGGGACAGAGAGAGCTATTTTAACAAACAAGGTGGCATAAGGTCGTAGCGGCAATTTGGTATTCAGAAAGTCTAAACGTTCCTTCGACTATTTGAGTCGGCGAAACCAAAAAGACTACGAATCTAGCAGAGAGCGTCTGCCTTCGCGATGCCGGGTTAAAGCCCACACTTAGACATCAAAAACCAACTTCACCACCGGTCGCAGGTTCGAATCCTGCCTCGAGCATGGATGTGTGTGATGTCCTTAGGTTAGTTAGGTTTAAGTAGTTCTAAGTTCTAGGGGACTGATGACCACAGCAGTTGAGTCCCATAGTGCTCAGAGCCATTTGAACCAACTTCACCTAGGGTGAGTTGTGTTCCCCCTCACTGGCTCTTCAAAGCCATCCCCGTTGCGAGTTTTTAGAGTAGCAGTGAAACTACCCAACACCGAGGGCCGCAGAACAGGCCTCCGTCCACCGGCCTTCCACGTTGCGTTTACGGTCTAACTTGCGTGTCCTCATCGTGGGGAGAGATTTCCCTTTGCGCGGCCTTACAAAGGAGGCCCACGCAATACCGCGGGGCGGCCATGGCCCATCCCTAACGATGACTCCTCTCTAGATACGAATTCGTAACTCAAACCAAGTTACAGAAAAAAGGAAAAAAGATCGGAGAGCGATAGATTCACTAGATTCGAACAGTTGTGTCCATTACTTTTCGATGGTCATTTTCATCAGAATGAAAAATGCTCTTATCATAGCGCGAAAAGGCAAATATTTCCATGAACAATTAGGAATGTAAAACGGGGAACTAGCTTTTCGACTTATTTGCACCTTCCAAAACATTTAAGTCAAAACATCTTGACATATTCGCACTTTCTTACGTCTTGGTACTAGTACCCACGTCGTCTAATATAGTGCACCTTGTCTGACCTCTGGCACACTGCCTATTGGTGATTCACCCCCAATCTAGGATATTTCGTATTGTACATGCATCCCACTCTCTAGAAGCACATACATTTGTGCATATTTGCCTTTACACCCTTGCCATATATGTAATGGGGGGATGGGTTTGGGTGAAAATAGTCCCCTTGGGGAAAAAACACCCGCTCCATCCAAAAGTCCCCTGGAACGAATCCACTCCCAGTAATTTTATCCCCCATAAAACCTTTTTTAACCATTACATGTATGGTCTTCAGCCACATGACATTATTCCTATATTGTTTAATATGCCTGGCGAATCTTCTGGATTTTGGGCTTAGGATAAGAGATTTTAGCCAATGAATTGCAACATGCAGGTGTGCCAGTACTTTACAGCTAAGAGAGCTCACGGCACTGGACGAATGGGCTTAACACGAAAAAAGCTCGAATACATCAAGATGTTTTGATTTAAATCTCTTCGAATTAGATTTTCTCTTCTTTTTTTTGTTTCATTTTCTTTTGCCTTTGTCCCACACCTACTCGGGCTCGGCGCCGTTGCTATGGAATTTGGTATGAGAGATGGCCGGATGCTCTCCCGTCGCCACCCTATTCCCCCCCCCCTCCTCCCCCCTCCCCGGGACGGAATATGTATACCCCAGCTGCCTGTGCATAGCGTTATTATGGCTGTGGTCAGGGCAATGGACTCACATTTGGGACGATCTGACGTAAAAAACAAATTTTGGTCACTGTGCTTTCTCTAAATCAATTAAATCCATCACTTTTCTTACTCGTGTGTGTCTAACCTCTATCGCTAATGACCGCAATGTCAGCGGTATGTTAAGCTCCAACATTTCTCCCTTTTAAGTCGAGTGTAATTATGGATACAGTGATAACAAAGTTTGTGTGAAGTGGTACAAGGGTGAGCACTGTCTCACTGACTAAAATATTTAGCGCTATTCGAGATGAACGCCGCACTGATCGTCTGCACCGCTACTGGGTATCATTAGTGATAGCCTCTGCCCTAAGCCGATTGTACTGTTGAGAGGGACCACCTGAAAGGAATTTCACTAACATTTCCCCTCAGAAAAGCGCACAGACTTAATCCCTCTTACCTGTATAGATTTGAGCTGAAGCAGGATATAGAGTATGAAGGTCATGTTGTCGATTGAAGGACATTTATTCGTGTACTGAATTACTGATATGTTACCTCCCTGACTATATACGGTGGTCGCGTCATTTTGATTTTTGTTTGTCGTCTATGTACAGGTCAGAAAGAGAGAGAGAGAGAGAGAGAGAGAGAGCAAGTTTTGTTAGTGTTAAACAATCTTTTATGTTATGTGACACAGTCTTTGCGCAGTGTGATATATTCTTAGATGATGTGTGGTAGGTCATGGACGTATTCAGTAGTGCTATGTTGACTTGTGATGGTATCAGATGAAGAAAAATCTATTGTAAAGGGCAGAAAGGATGAATATGATGTACATATTGCAAGGCAAAAAGGCTATAAATTTTGAATAATGTTATTATTTCTGATGAGAGGAAGTTTGAGGTAAGAATGCAGCACTACGCAAATAGGAATGATTATTGTCAGCTAGTTGACTTGCTCAGAGCTGAGAGAAAGACCGTCCACTTCCCTGAGTCTTTCATTAACATATTTACTGATTAAACTGTTTGAGTTTTACAGAAATTCTCCGTTAACATTGTACCCTTTTTAAACCATTGTTCACTTTCTTAAGTACATGTTGTTCACATCAGTGTTATGTGTGAAGATCACGTGAAGTTTTACTCTGTCGTTTTGAATGCGTACTTCATTCCAAAATCGTTGTCTTAGAATATCATTTCATAGGAACATTTACTCTCCCAAACCAACTGTTTATCATTACGCTTTACCACATGCAACAGTCTGAATATGTATTTAGAAACAGAAATCTTGCTTAGCCACTGCCTGCTTGCTGTTTGCTGTTGTACTTTCGAGAAATCTGCAACAATGTCGCGAGGTAAGTGCAAATTTTGATTAGGAACAGGTGATTGTTTTACTTCGCTTATGCATTTAATATAATGACAAACTGCATTCACACCAGTTACAGTTCAGTTCAAATTAGGTTCTGTTTAGTCAAAGATTAGCATACGAGTTTAATTTGAATAACAGTTTGTGGGAACATAGTTTTGGTAATACGTAGACTTTTATAGAGTGTGAGGCAAACTTTGGGCTCAGTTTCACGCAGAAACAAATATAGTGGGGATTAGGTTAAGGTAAAACACTCTCATGGACGTCAAATACATGAAAAAACAATAAAATCATACGAGTCTGAGGGAGCTAGACTAAAAGTCGGACAGGTTGCGAATACAATTTAGTACCCAGTTAACATTTATTTCTTGAATCAAATTACGAACAATACACGTCAGTATGTGAATGCTTGACACCATATACATGAAAAAGTAATTACTATATGACCATTTCTGAACAGGGGGGAAAGGCCTGTGTTTCGTATAAAGAAGGATTCTTCTCATCCACGTGCACACGTTCATTCATCCCACAATAAATACAGAAAGAAAAGAACATAAATATCAATTCGCATACCAGATTGAAACACGCTGTGCCAGAAAAACGTTAATTCCACTGATGAAGCACATTGTCGGTAGTGTGCATAGGAAGTCTTCATCTCGGAGACACAAAACATACAAAAATCTACGGATTGAAATTCTCATTCGATTCGAATTCAATTGAGACAGCTCACTTGACGGAATAATAAAGTTGAGTATAAGGCTCTTCACATGGCAGTAACTTGCGTGGTCTGGTTTATCTAGCAAACACAAAGGGAACTTACGAACTGAATTTGAAGTTAAAAACTCGGAGAAGGGGTGCTAACAGGTCAAATGCATAATGCACACACAACACATTCACAGTTAAAGATTCACATTAACTGAAACAAGATATTGGGTTGAACAAAGCGCCGTCCCACCACTAAGTAGTGGTAGGATAAGGAATAGCATTAATTAACTGCAATATCAATAAGCATCGTAGTACTACCTAACTGAGTAGATACTCCGGTGTGATTCATCATAACTGTACTACTAAGAAACGTATTAGTATCTCAACCTCCATAAAGTTTTTATGCATTCCAAGATGACTAGACCAGGCAACCTCTCCTTCCAGTGTCTCAGCAAGCAGTACTGTTCAACGCTACCGGACCGAGGTCCACATGTAGGGGAGGAAATGGGCAGGGACAATATATTCCAGCTACCTGCACCAACTCTACAGCAGCTACTGACCAGTCTCCCCTAACGCTTCTTCGGTCCAGCAGAAACTACTTTGTCTCCATATAAAAATGACTTAACTGCCACTACCACTCAAAGAATGAGACGAGACAAAGAATGGGAAATGGGAACACAGATATAAAACATGGGAACGTAATAGACCAATGGGAAAAGGAAATACAGGACCACACTTAGTATGCCTACAGTACTACAAAAGGTAGAGACTAAATTGCTAAATGACAGTTTTTGCCTGTTAAAGAGCTACTGTGGCTGTCTAATGGAACACTCTGCTGCTCATTCTGCTCCCAGAATCGAAAGTACAGAAGTTACGACCAGCAGAGGTGCAAATAAGTGTGGTCAGGCTGCAGGCAGCACAATATAGGCAGTGGAGCGGTTCACATGGAGACGTTTCTAGGTACTTGGGACGTTTCACTGTAGAAACATAGGGAACACGGTGCTAAAGACCTAGTCAGACGTGACGCTGCAAGGAAATAAGGGATCTTGATTTGTCACGATTAACCTCTGAAAAACATTCTCTGAATAAGCCAAAGCTTTTCTGAAATTTCACAGCCTACGACACCGACTGCTCAACCCGATCTAAAATCAGGAAACTTAATATGAGCTAAAGAGAAACTGAGCTATAAAGTTAAAAGCAGTAACAATATTTACTCTGTGTGTGTGTGTGTGTGTGTGTGTGTGTGTGTGTGTGTGTGTGTGTGTGTGTGCATTTTATGCACAGCGAATGTATTTCTGTTGAGTCAATAGTGATAGACTTTGTAGGTAAGATGGCTAATATTAAGAACCACTAAAAAGGCAGACAACTGTGTAATCACTCTGAGTATTTTCGTACGTTTTATTAAAAAATACGATTTGCAAACTGAAGCTTACAAAACAAACATACAGTATTCAGTTAAGCACATACGAAGAACACGATTTGACATGAAGTTATTTTCCAGTGACTGGAGTCTCCTTTGGATATGAAGTCTTCCACGAGGCGGTCTTCTGCAGGGAGTTGCTGAAAGACGTTCCTTGAGGACTCGCTGTCTGATTTACTGTCCACAAGATGGTAGGCGTTTTCTGATGTCGGCAGCCAGTTCAGTTTCATGTATGCTGGTATAAGAGTAAGAACTGTATAAAGTTAATAACACCACAGTCTCATCAACAACTATAGGGAACTACAGTTGATGATCAGGTTTTCGCCCGTACCATTCAGAATAGCTGGTAACGGATATCTTTCGTTGGTTCTGTATTACAATCAACTACACTGAATTGTACACGAGTAATGTCACTGTATAAAAAAATCTTTAATAGTTATTTCCAAAAATGTATCGGAGTAAACAACTGTTTACAAAAGCTACAAAACGTTTAAGAAATTAACAGGAAATTGATTCAGTTCGGTAACATGGTTTTATCTCTTTTGTCATGACCTGTAAAAACAGCACAGAGTCTGTTTGCGTGTTGCACAAAATAAGAAGTTTGAGATTGTGGTGCGTATGAAGCCTGGAAATCATGGTGATTGTCCTGTGTTGCATAATGGAGGCTATGAAGTGGCCAAAATATATCAGCAATCTCTCACCAGTTAATAGATGTGTACGTAAAAAGACACAAACATTGGTGTATCGAACTGAACTTTCTATCAGTTACTTATGTTTAGCGTAATAACGCAGAACATGTACTAGAGTAACTGGAAAAGCATCATACGGAACTCCACTAAGATTCTGCTTTCACCACTTCGTATCTTTGGTGTGTTTTAAAATGAATCAGTGCTTCATAGTTCACAATATCACACAGCCAGAGTGTTTTTCAATGGTACTCTCATGTGTGGCGTTCTGCCAGAAGTCATGAGTCATCAGATCATCCATCATAAACAAAGGGTTGGAAAACGGGATTCATCTGTCGTAAGCTGCAATAAAAGCTTTACACTCCGGACAGTAGTGGTGCTTCGCTCTCAGGCTGTCTACACAGTACGGGATGCAGCAGCACAAACAGCACCTGAAACAGAAGAAACAAATTTCGTAATATAAGGTGAAACCACTGGAAGGTGAAGTGTTGTAAGGCATAACCGTCTACTGTCTAAAAATCATTTATCTTGAATAAGATGTGTATTATAAAAAATCCGCCACCAAGGCGTACACAGTGTGATATGCGAGAGAAACCATGATGACAGCATCAGATACAAATACACATTGATAAGAGGTTACAGTAAAGAAAATGGGCACAAGAAGTAGTATGCACTCTTCGATAAGCCCGTATGCCATCTTTCACCAAAATGCTGTTCTGTAGCGTGAACCAGGGCCACAGACAGTACTATCCACGAAAGAACTGTTACATTTCTGATACTGTATCCTTGCTCCTGGAGCTAACAGTGTTAGCTCCCTCCGCCACACACCGACAGGTGGCTTGCGGAGTATGGATGTAGATGTAGATTTTTAAGAATATGTCCTTGATATGAACGGTCAGTTGTGTGTGGCCTATAATGCAAGAGCACAAAAAATATGTGTCAAAGAAAATATGAGTTGGTTTGTTAGGCTGCGATTTTAGCGAGTCTTATGTAACCATAGAGCGCTAGTGTTTAGAACTATTTTTATGGTGGTTCTTAAAACATACTGCAGTTGTATGGTAGTATGCGTCATTTGCAGTATGCGTTTATGTTTATGTGTATGTGTGTGTGTGTTGTGTGTGTGTGTGTGTGTGTGTGTGTGTGTGTGTGTGTGTCGTGTATACGACTGTTCCGAGTTCTGTTTTGTGTTGTTTGCTTGTCTGTGGAAAATTAAGGTGGAAGTAGGTGAAATCCGTCTCCAGAGCATCTTTTAGAGTAACACCGAAGAATAGGACGAGCTAAACTACACATAGACAGAAGGACCCTCCATCAGTAGTGTCTGTCACCTCTCACTTGGTGAGAAATGTAAGGGGTTTGGAATTCAATCCTGGAAGGGGGACCACCATATCTTGAGTAGGATACGAGGTGTACGTTCCCTTTCCTTGCCGATGTAATCCAGGTGGCGTGGTTGTGGTAGTGGTGATGTGTGATGTGTTGCGTGTGTGCGTGCGTGTGTGTGTGTGTGTGTGTGTGTGTGTGTGTGTTTAGCGATCTCGGCAAAGTATGTGGTCAGTGGCTTCCTTTATCTTTAACGCCTTTCTTTGGTGCAATTTAATGACAGACATTTCTGTACTTTAACTAACGCGCTGCAAATTCATCTCTACAACGTGCAAATCACTGTCTTCAGTGTCCTCTGGCAACCCCGCAAATAGAGTGGAGTGTTTTTTCCTAGGAGTCCATAGTTGTATTGCAAACTAATTTAAGAATGAAAACGTAAAAGCGTGAATGTTGTTCGACACTTCATTTAAGCTATACGTTTTTTGATGCATAATGCCAACTTTAGGCATCAAAGTCGGTGCTTGCAGTTTTTCTACTTTCAGTGATAATGGTTCCTGCTGAATATGTGCATAATACCTTTTTAGTTTCCCATTATTCTTTATCTAACTAGGTAATGAGAGATATACAATACAAACACTCCCATATTACACAACGAGTACATATTTTCTGAGCGTTGAAGTATAACGGAATACAGAAATGTTTCACTGGAGAACACAAACGTCATAATTAGATTACAATTTCCATAAAATAAGATAATTAGATTAAGAATTGCAAAGGACTGTATGGGACACTGTGTCATGACACTTGCAATAGTTAGTTAAATGTTCCGTAAATCACCTCAGCTGTTCTTTTATCAAAACGATCTGGAATGAGTCAGTTAAAAGGATATGTGCACGTGATTAGTGTTAATTATGAACATATAAATTTTTAGTCCTAATCATACACTACACTTAAAAACTTGTTTTCTTCTTTTTTAGGGATATCAGTTTTTAAATTAAAATTCATCCCATGACAGGAGTTCTCCAGGGAAAATTATGTTAGGTTAAATTTAAAATTTGCTTTGCTACATGTCAGACATTTTATGTTTTGGGCAAGTGATAAAAAATTTTCATTCCTGCATATTGAACTCCTTTCTGAGACACTGACTGCTATACTAATGTGTAATAAAAGAATAGTATGTTCTTCGCAATCAAAGTCCTTGAAAACGACGCAAGAAATAATCAACTGACGATATTTTGTTTTTTAAGGGTTGTAATTTTTGATTAGTGAATGTATAAATAGTATTATCAGTCAAGGAGTCCATCTAAAATCCAAACTGTGTGTGATAAGTAACCTTTTTTACTTAAATGTGAGTACCACTTCAGTACATTACTTTTTTAAATAAAAGATAAAGTGTGTGAAATCTTATGGGACTTAACTGCTACGGTCATCAGTCCCTAAGCTTACACACTACTTAACCTAAATTATCCTAAGGACAAACACACACACTCATGCCCTAGGGAGGACTCGAACCTCCGCCGAGACCAGCCGCACAGTCCATGACTACTACTCGGCTAGTCCGCGCGGCATTACTTTTTTGAACATTTTGGAAAAAGTCTTCAATAAGGAATCTGGACGATAGTTATTTAAGTCTTCCTTTTGACCTTTCTTATAAAGAGGTTTAAACATTTCATATTTTAATCTGTTTGTAAAAATTCCCTTTGCCAGTGATACATTACGCTTATGTATTACATAGTGGTGGTTGTGTTCTGTAGTCACGAGGAACAATATCGTAGCAAATGTTTCTGTGATAACGGAAGAAGAATACGCAGGATTTAAAGAGAACTGTGACGTTGTAAACATGACAAACTTATGGATGCGCTTTACACAAATACTAGAAGACAAAATTAGATACTGCCAGATTTAGGGAACTGTAAAATGGGATAAAAGCCTTATACAAAATTTCTCAGAAAACGATCAATTATCAAATGAGAAAATCAAAACTAAAACTGGGCAAATGATTTACTAAATGTTGTTATACATAAAAAATGCTCATGGACTACTGAAAGCCTTAAAGATTACTATATTTCATCTGAATAAGTATGGTGTGGTCCTATTGGGATGTATGGGTTTAGCAGAACAATCATCTGAAATCAAAATGAAAGGCAGTTGAAACTATTAGTGAAATTACTGCTTGATAAACATGCAGGAGGATTCACAGTTTTATATAAACGTAATTTTTTGAGAAAACAGCACAGAAAAGTTTTAGTGCTTTATCAGTAAACTGGTTGTTACGTATAAATAACTCTCTTTGGAGATCTGGCTCAGGCTAAGGCGAACGCAGCGTAATTATATTTACTTTGTAAAGAAAATATGTTGACAGCATGATAGTTTTTATAGCACAAAAGAATAAATCATTTGTTAATTTATACACACAGACCCACTACTTTGTTAAAGAGTGGCTGTACTGTGCTCACTGCCTGTCGTAATAAATTAGGTATCTACCACCCAGATTGGTTAAGAATATTGCTGTTTATTGAAAGGCAAATTAGAATTCGTGTAAAATGTTAAGTTTTTTGAAAATGTTGCCCTTTAACTTTTTTTCATTTACTTAGTGACTGCACGTTAACACTTCCTCCTATCAGTGTAAGATATAAAGATAATTCTACAGCATCATTGCATTTGCACACTCACTTGAATGCTACTGAACATTTCATTTCAGTGCGACAACAAACCGTGCAGAGATTGCTTACTTGTCAGCACTGCTTGCTGAAGCATACTCACCCAAAGATGGCTAGTAAGAAGGCGAACATATGTGTCTTGGTGGTTGACACGACCTTGATGTCTGTCTGGACGGTTTTGTGACACGAAGGACAGACGACGGTACACGACTCGGCTCCCACGGTCAGTGGTGGCATAATAACCATCCCGGCTACACAGGAATACAGAGAAAAATCACTCGATGCTCTCCGACAATCGAAGTGCATAACTTTAAAAAAAGTGCAGAGAATCTAGGAAACTCGATATCAGACATATCTTCATAAATTTCTAGGACTTTAGAAGCACAGAAAAAGTGCTGGGAGTTTCGGTAGGAGATGTATGCCACAGAGGTTAAGAAAGTATATTACTATTGGAGTCTCTAACCACCGAAGACTTTCTTCAGTTTCTCATATTCATCGAATAGAGGATGTGTACTTCAAGTCTAATCGTCTTTATTTCCTCACTGGCCTACGTATGTGAATCTTTTTTCCTCTTTGTTACCCCTCACTTCGAATACCTCTATTTTGTAAGAAGGTCCTGTGTCAATTGATGGTTGAACATTCTGTAAATTATGTTTTCTTACTCTGTATTCCTATACTTTGAGGTAACTGTAGAAATGACAATTCAATCGAAAATTTTATCGTATGCAAAGATAAATTAAACGCTGGGACGATCATGTTCCAAGCAGGACGATAATATGTGTGTTCAGTAACTTTTCATCAAAGAATGAGCGGTAAAAGAAGCAAGATTCAGCTATGAAAACTGACAAAGCCGAATGTATAATTCTTGTCGGTATTAACAGAACGGTAGCGATTGTCGCGAAAGGTAATATTTCTGGCAACATTACAGATCCTTTTTCTTTTTCATCATCTTTCGGGCGTGTATCCGGGACGGTTTTATTTCTCCTTCTGATATTTCGACTGATTCACCTACAGCCGTCTTCAAGGTGAAACGCTGGCAGTTTTTAAACCACTCGATAACAGTGTAATCTCTGACGCACGTTAACTCGGCATTATTGTGTCAGGCAGTTTAAAATCTGCAAGCGACACACCTTGAAGATTGCTATAATGTTTTCAACAGAAATATTGCAAGAAGAAATAACAATACACAGGATGCATTCCTGAAAGATGGAATATCATTACAGATTCTAATTTCATGTCCATCAGTAAAGTTTTGAGAGAACTGCGTAGTTCAAACAACTTAATTGTTGTGAACATGTATTTTAAATGCAACATAAATTTCACTTTTTAATCCGAGCAATGGGGGAGAATGATGACGGAAGAGAATGTCGTTTAAAATTGGAACGATATACAACAGTAAATTGATACATATGCATCCTTAAACATTATTGGCACCAGTAAACATTAAACGCTTTTGATCGAAGAGGACAACCTCATAAAACATCACACAGAAAGGTAGAAACCCCTCTTATAAAGATGTGTTCGTTCGCATCTAAACTGTACTTCTAAAGGGTGACTCAGGAAGTACAAAGAAAAAAAAAGATAGAAGGATAGATAGTGACGAATCAGGAGGAATAAGCGACATCAATGAAAGGAGAAATCTGATGGAAGTGAAATTATTTTGAAAGAAAGCTAAACAGAAAAGTTTTAAACATTATCTTACAATAATACTTATCGCCAGGAGAGAAAGGAATTTACGTGTCAACTAAGGAGTTACTTGACTTAACAGATGCAAGCAAACACAATACCACTATAGTGAGAGTGCCACAATAATAAAAGGATAATAGAGTATAAACCAGATGACAGTTAGGTTTACGTATTTCCGGCATGCTGGGGTTAATGATAGAGCAGCAACTTGTAATAACCAGTTTCATGCAGAAAACAGCCAGATCTGCGAAATTCAGTTCTCTTTATTATTCGGGTATCAGACACCTTTTTTCTATTTGGTTGATATGAGAATGGGTTCTGATACCCGAAACCGGCCATCAACAAAATGAAATGAACTGAATTTCGCAACTCTAGCTGTTTTCTACAGCAAACTGTTATAAGGTTTATTACATGGAGATATGGAACAAATGCATGTAGAAAGTAAGAATAAATGTTGTGACACCTGTTGCAAACTATGATACGCTCGGAAATAGCAAAACTTTACGGCAACAAATGCTTCTCATAATTATACACATCATCTCGCAATACATCTAGATTCCTCTCCATCGTAATGTGGTCTCAGAGAAGAAAAGAAAACTTCATTGCTGGAAGTTATCTACAACAACATCTCTGCTCGACAGGAGGTATAAATATTTTATACAAAATCATACTATGAGAATATTCATATAGAATATCTGATCGACAATGCAAACAGACGAAAGTCCCAGTACACGAAAACGAAAGAAAATTTATAAAAAAGGTATGACTAGCTGCAGTATTCGGATGAACAGCTGCAGTATTCTTTCGTATTCAGTTTTTCAGAAGACTCTAGCATTAGTTACTGTGCATGAATATGCACATTTTTGTGACAGAATGAAAAAATATCAGTATGAAGTAACATACAAAAGATAACACTGTTCTCCGTGGAATGAAAATTCCGGGCCATATAATCCCCCATCATATCTATATCTTAGCATACATATTTACATTCAGGCTATCATCAGGGCACACACTGCCAAATATCCGATTATACGAGTATGTTTGTATGTATGAAGCATCAAAGACGATCGGGTTCGGCGACAGTTGTGAACTATAAATCTTCAGAAAAGGAAAAGAGATGCACGTGACAAAGGGCTTTGAGCACAATGAAGGAATAGTGTGATAAATAAAGTAATCTGATCACAAAATGCAGTTTTAACACGCGACTGAACTCTGTATTAACAGTCTTCAGATATTTAAACTGACATACAGGTACTTACACACACCAGCATGTGGTGGATACCCTCCAATAACATTGCTAACTGGTACCCCGCTGTGTGGATGTCCAGGTGGAGCAGGATGTCCAGGTGGAGCAGGATATCCACTTGGCACTCCGGGCTGTACTGGATACGGTGCCGTGGTGTTGCCAGGCGGTACTGCGCTGTACGGTGGGGGCTGTGGCCTATTGTCCTTTGATGCTTTCATTCTGAAACATTAGTGTACACATTAGTACCGTGTGGTCTTTTACAGTCGCTGCATCACTTCCAATGGCTCTGACATTACAGTTTAATCTTCGACGACACATTTTAGTAATAATTTGCTATTGCTTTTCCCGGCCTTCTTAGATGAAATAAACATCTTCCCTCTCCTTAGAAAGCAGCAGATAACGCAAACGTCAATGCTCAGCTTATCAAAGTAACACGTGTAATGAAACACTAGCAAGTGAATTAACTCAAAATGTTTGTATGGCGAGTCAACGTAACATTATCGAAGCAATTGTGACTTACGAATATCCAGAGAACTACACTAAGGCGACACAAGTCATGGGATACCTCCTTATATCGTGTGGGATCTCCTTTCTCTCGGCGTAGTGTAACAGCTGGACGCAGAGTGGGATCAACAAATAGTTGGAAGCCCGTGCAGAACTATTGATCCATGCTGTCTCTGCAGCCACCCTATTTGCGAAAGTGTTACCGGTGAAAGTGTTACTGGTGCAGAATTTTGTGCACGAATTAATCTCTCTTTAATATTTTTTTTGTGGATCTAAAATTTAATAACCTCTCTCAAACCGACCTGATTTAGCTTCACTGATCAGGATAGTAAAAAACACTCGTATATTAAGGGAATCTTCATTCACAAAGCAGGCTTATCACATTCACACAGTTCAATACTGTTCTATCCTGATTACATTGAGCTTAACTTAAATTCCATAAGGCAGTGAAGCAATTTCGAAGTCTTGGTGCGACGAAAATTGTCAGTCGATCTCCTGAAAAACATTTGTAATAATTATTAACTTTCGGTGATCACATGGGAAAGACCGGAGATCTGCTAGTAAGACCGTATTAGCCTATTTATTTGAAGTAACTGGATATCTTGAGCATACAAAACGGCAGGTTCGTCCAGTGTAAATCAGACGTCCCCACTGATCCCGTGCAACACAGCGTAGTAAGCAGACACTGTCAATAATAATCAGTTAAATAATACGCGAACACACTTGCTTTTAGTTTAGTTCATGTATTAAATTCCTTTTCATACAGAATCTCATCAAGAATGCTACTAGCTCAACAATACATACATATACATCCTCCTTCTTTCTCGACTAATCGGCAAGATCCAAATCCTTCTTTTTATAAGAGAAAACATAGATAGCAGAGAAGTTATTCCATGGAGTAAATGGACGCCCCAAGGAATAATAGGGCTTGAAACTACTGTGCCGTCGGCCACTGCGTTGTCCGTGCTGAGAGGTGATGCCTAAAATTTGGTATCCTCGACACACACTTGACACTGTGGATCGCGGAATACTGAATTCCCTACCGATTTCAGAAATAGAATGTCCCATGCGTCTAGCACCAACTACCATTCCACGTTCAAAGTTCGTTAATTCCCGTTGTGCTGCCATAATCACATCGGGAGGCTTTTCACATGAATCACGTGAGCACAAATGAGAGCTCCGCCAATGCACTACCTTTTATACCTTGTTTACGCGATACTATTGCCGCTTGTATAAGAGAATATCTCTATCCCATGACTTTTATCATGCTGTATATCGACGGGTTGAACATTGAAGGTTTCTCATGTCGGTATGGAATGCCCATAGATGTATATAAGTCCCATTACTAGTGACAGCTACTGTAACTTTGGGAGAGATTGTGAATGAATAGCAAAAGCAATGATCCGTTGTAACCACACACACTCTTTCTCATCCTTCATCTGTACAGATACATAGTTGATTAAAGGAATGTCAGTTGAACAGTACAAGACTGTGGAGTATCCAAGGCACAAAACAAGAGTTTAATAAGGATAGGGCGCATACCAAGAAGACACAGGCAAACGTGTGACATGGCATTCCATCATTAATTTTCCACTGACGTTCGTAGGCGTATCCCACTGTTATTCCTCTCAGCATTTATGTATGTCTTTCTCACCTATTGTCTAACTTTCACAGTTAGTTCCAAAAGCGTTGAAACAGATGCAAGCCTATTGTCCTGTCAGGTCAAGGCTTAGTCCCCAGACATTGTAGTGAACATTGAGAAGGAGGGCTTGCGACACACAAAAACAGAAGATACTGAGGATGCAGAACCTCATTGAAGTAGTAATGCGCTTCGTACATATTCACCGTAGAGCCAAAGGTTATGGAAAGTCGTCATCAATGATATTAATGATCCTCGAAGCATTGAGCTTATCGGCCGTGGAGTGCTTTTTTTCTTTTTTTTTTTCTTTCTTAAATCACTGCCCACTACATGTGTCTGTACCTAAGCGAACTACAGAAGACGTGGAGGTCCGTATGTTCATCCATTCGTGCCCGTCAAACCAGGTAGCCATCACGATGGTTTGTTATTACGATCCAAAATTGTAGATTTGTTTTAGTTTCACAGAGATTAACGCTTTTTCTAACAAATTCAAAACTAAATTGCGATTTTTCAGAAAAGAAACAAGCACCATCGGAAACATACTAAAGCGCACTGCACATCCACTACATGTGCTTACTGGGAAACTGGGTATATGCACACGAAGTTCATGGAGACGACTGCGTGTTGTTTTGGATGATATTCCGCACCGTGCTGCAATTTGAATATCTTGGGTCGCTGTAGTAAACAGACTGACGGGCTGTAATAGCATCATTTGCTTCTGGTAAATCTTGCTCTCCCCCCCATGAACCATGGACCTTGCTGTTGGTGGGGAGGCTTGCGTGCCTCAGCGATACAGATGGCCGTACCATAGGTGCAACCACAACGGAGGGGTATCTGTTGAGAGGCCAGACAAACGTGTGGTTCCTGAAGAGGGGCAGCAGCCTTTTCAGTAGTTGCAGGGGCAACAGTCTGGATGATTGACTGATCTGGCCTTGCAACATTAACCAAAACGGCCTTGCTGTGCTGGTACTGCGAACGGCTGAAAGCAAGGGGAAACTACAGCCGTAATTTTTCCCGAGGACATGCAGCTTTACTGTGTGATTAAATGATGATGGCATCCTCTTGGGTAAAATATTCCGGAGGTAAAATAGTCCCCCATTCGGATCTCCGGGCGGGGACTACTCAGGAGGATGTCGTTATCAGGAGAAAGAAAACTGGCGTTCTACGGATCGGAGCGTGGAATGTCAGATCCCTTAATCGGGCAGGTAGGTTAGAAAATTTAAAAAGGGAAATGGATAGGTTAAAGTTAGATATAGTGGGAATTAGTGAAGTTCGGTGGCAGGAGGAAGAAGACTTCTGGTCAGGTGATTACAGGGTTATAAACACAAAATCAAATAGGGGTAATGCAGGAGTAGGTTTAATAATGAATAGGAAAATAGGAATGCGGGTAAGCTACTACAAACAGCATAGTGAACGCATTATTGTGGCCAAGATAGATACGAAGCCCACACCTACTACAGTAGTACAAGTTTATATGCCAACTAGCTCTGCAGATGACGAAGAAATTGAAGAAATGTACGATGAAATAAAAGAAATTATTCAGATAGTGAAGGGAGACGAAAATTTAATAGTAATGGGTGACTGGAATTCGAGTGTAGGAAAAGGAAGAGAAGGAAACATAGTAGGTGAATATGGATTGGGGCTAAGAAATGAAAGAGGAAGCCGCCTAGTAGAATTTTGTACAGAGCACAACTTAGTCATAGGTAACACTTGGTTTAAGAATCATGAAAGAAGTTTGTATACGTGGAAGAACCCTGGAGATACTAAAAGGTATCAGATAGATTATATAATGGTAAGACAGAGATTTAGGAACCAGGTTTTAAGTTGTAAGACATTTCCAGGGGCAGATGTGGACTCTGACCACAATCTATTGGTTATGACCTGTAGATTAAAACTGAAGAAACTGCAAAAATTTGGGAAATTAAGGAGATGGGACCTGGATAAACTGAAAGAACCAGACGTTGTACAGAGTTTCAGGGAGAGCATAAGGGACCAATTGACAGGAATAGGGGAAAGAAATACAGTAGACGAAGAATGGATAGCTCTGAGGGATGAAGTAGTGAAGGCAGCAGAGGATAAAGTAGGTAAAAAGACGAGGGCTGCTAGAAATCCTTGGGTAACAGAAGAAATATTGAATTTAATTGATGAAAGGAGAAAATATAAAAATGCAGTAAATGAAGCAGGCAAAAACGAATACAAACGTCTCAAAAATGAGATCGACAGGAAGTGCAAAATGGCTAAACAGGGATGGCTAGAGGACAAATGTAAGGATGTAGAAGCTTATCTCACTAGGGGTAAGATAGATACTGCCTACAGGAAAATTAAAGAGACCTTTGGAGAGAAGAGAACCACGTGCATGAATATCAAGAGCTCAGATGACAACCCAGTTCTAAGCAAAGAAGGGAAGGCAGAAAGGTGGAAGGAGTATATAGAAGGTTTATACAAGGGTGATGTACTTGAGGACAATATTATGGAAATGGAAGAGGATGTAGATGAAGACGGAATGGGTGATACGATACTGCGTGAAGAGTATGACAGAGCACTGAAAGACCTGAGTCGAAACAAGGCCCCCGGAGTAGACAACATTCCATTAGAACTACTGACGGCTTTGGGAGAGCCAGTCATGACAAAACTCTACCAGCTGGTGAGCAAGATGTATGAGACAGGCGAAATACCCTCAGACTTCAAGAAGAATATAATAATTCCAATCCCAAAGAAAGCAGGTGCTGACAGATGTGAAAACTACCGAACTATCAGTTTAATAAGTCACAGCTGCAAAATACTAACGCGAATTCTTTACAGACGAATGGAAATACTGGTAGATGCGGACCTCGGGGAGGATCAGTTTGGATTCCGTCGAAATGTTGGAACACGTGAGGCAATACTGACCTTACGACTTATCTTAGAAGAAAGATTAAGAAAAGGCAAACCAACGTTTCTAGCATTTGTAGACTTAGAGAAAGCTTTTGACAATGTTGACTGGAATACTCTTTTTCAAATTCTAAAGGTGGCAGGGGTAAAATACAGGGAGCGAAAGGCTATTTACAATTTGTACAGAAACCAGATGGCAGTCATAAGAGTCGAGGGGCATGAAAGGGAAGCAGTGGTTGGGAAAGGAGTGAGACAGGGTTGTAGCCTCTCCCCGATGTTATTCAATCTGTATATTGAGCAAGCAGTAAAGGAAACAAAAGAAAAATTTGGAGTAGGTATTAAAATTCATGGAGACGAAGTAAAAACTTTGAGGTTCGCCGATGACATTGTAATTCTGTCAGAGACGGCAAAGGACTTGGAAGAGCAGTTGAACGGAATGGACAGTGTCTTGAATGGAGGCTATAAGATGAACATCAACAAAAGCAAAACGAGGATAATGGAATGTAGTCGAATTAAATCGGGTGATGCTGAGGGAATTAGATTAGGAAATGAGACACTTACAGTAGTAAAGGAGTTTTGCTATTTAGGAAGTAAAATAACTGATGATGGTCGAAGTAGAGAGGATAAAAAATGTAGACTGGCAATGGCAAGGAAAGCGTTTCTGAAGAAGAGAAATTTGTTAACATCGAATATAGATTTAAGTGTCAGGAAGTCATTTCTGAAAATATTTGTTTGGAGTGTAGCCATGTATGGAAGTGAAACATGGACGATAACTAGTTTGGACAAGAAGAGAATAGAAGCTTTCGAAATGTGGTGCTACAGAAGAATACTGAAGATAAGGTGGATAGATCACGTAACTAATGAGGAGGTATTGAATAGGATTGGGGAGAAGAGAAGTTTGTGCACAACTTGACTAGAAGAAGGGATCGGTTGGTAGGACATGTTTTGAGGCATCAAGGGATCACAAATTTAGCATTGGAGGGCAGTGTGGAGGGTAAAAATCGTAGAGGGAGACCGAGAGATGAGTACATTAAGCAGATTCAGAAGGATGTAGGTTGCAGTAGGTACTGGGAGATGAAGAAGCTAGCACAGGATAGAGTAGCATGGAGAGCTGCATCAAACCAGTCTCAGGACTGAAGACCACAACAACAACAACAACAAATCTTGCTCTGATCTTCATTTCCTCTGAATACCTATTGTTGTTTGAGGCGTGCTCACAGTCCCAAAAATTACAGGTTAGTTCGCTGCTGCGTCTTTTACGTCTCCCAAGTCTAATAACTTACGTTGCCAATATCACCTCCTGCCGTAGATATTGATAAATCGAGACGCTTTCACATACTGGATTATTTATATCCAAGCAGGCATTTAAACCAAACACCATCTATTTCAGGAGCTCAAAAGTTAAGGAGTTACCCTTTAATAACTAAATTGCTGTGCTGTATCTTCTTCATATATTATTTCATGCCTAAAAATTTGCTTTATTTTTTGGTCATAGTTCATTATTTTATAGGTTTCATTATCATGCACATCACCAGTCGCAGATAACCTTTACCCGATACTAGTTTAATGAAATATTCATGAATTACTACCATTCGCAAGCTGTATAAGTCATACGTTCGCGTGGAGTAGTAGGTACCATTATTTTAAAAGTATTTTGTGTAAAAACGTAAAATATCCCCGTGCACCACTATCTAATTTATTTCCTTACTTTATTCTAATATAAAATCAACAAACAGATTATACTGTAAATATTCGTGATTCAATAATTCATCAAACTTACTTCGACTTCCTTCTTCAGCAGTAGGTCACAGTGGATTGAGACTTTGCTCTGGTTCTGCTACTTTCTGCAACTTCTATATAAGAGGGTGCTTGTCAGCAAGACAGATTATCGCTAATGACGTAAGGGAGATATCTCCTGAAGAATAAGTTTCTCAATTCGATAACGAAGATGGCCCTCTTGTTGCGCATTCCTGTATCTCAGGAGTACTGTCATGTGACAGACGATTGGAAAGCGTTTCTACGCACGGCTGACGTAAATAATTTCCATAATCCCAGTGACGTCTTTCTTTCATAACATCCAGAAATCAGATCCGGTAGCAATCGCTATCATCAGTACGCTCCCGAATACACTACTTGCTGACATATATAGATTTTATTTCACTCGGTCAGCTGTTTTACAAAGTAGTTCCCTATTGATTTTCAACTCGATGCAGGTGGCTAAATGTTAGCAAAATTGTTGTTATACTCAAGAATTTTATCAGGGGGAACGCAAATACAACTTCCGACTTGAAAGTTCATCAATTAGTTGGCGTTAACCCGCTGTCCACAGAGGCTGGAGAAGACTTCGAGTAAATCGAATCGGTTTCTCTTGGTCGGCAACTCGACACTAAGCAACAGAATCGAAACGTTGGGCCACATTATTATCAGCTAGACTAAAGCTTAGTAACTGCTGTCCTTTTTGAAGAAATTGTACCCATTTAGGCAGAAATAATTAATTTAATGCCGTATGTTGGCTGTATAGTTAGTGTAGGTTCTTACGATCGCTGGATTTTGTCTAATATGATACTTGTACCTTTCAGTTTTCATGAGTGTGTGATTTGCTGTGCGGTTTGTGTTGAAAAGCGTTGTGTCTTTCGTGATTAGAATTAGAATTTCTTAATTGTGTGTGTACCTTTAAAGAAGCCAAAGAAAGTATTAGAATGTGTCAGTAATGTTTACGTTTGAATACAAACCATTTGACGATACATAATACATAATGAAAAATGAATTTCCGGTCTTACAGGCTCGTAGGCTAGTGTTTCGTGGCGATGTAGATTGTTATTTTGTATGTGGGGCTGGTTTTGAAGGACGAAGAAAATAAATATTTTACATCCACCCAGGCATCGAAAAACCTGGAAGTTCTTTGTCTTTGTTTAGTTATGTATGAAGATTTGCGAGACTCTGCATAATTGCCGAAAATTGTGACATCGTGACGTTTTGTCGATTGCAGCTGAGTATACCCCTTTTTTAGAAAAAAAACACTAGCTATGCAGATATGCTATGTTACCATGTCAAATATTTCACGTTGTTCTGTTCTTAAGTTACTCGTCCTCTGTCAGAGAATCGTTTATTCATTTTCTTCGGTCTAAAATAAGATAGAATCATCAAGCAAAAGACTGGTTTGATATCAAATAGACGTTTGAGGTAATATAACTTTCAATTTCATCCGATATGAGAATCACCTCACGCAGCCTGTCATAGGGGTATTTACAATTTAACGAGAAGTTTTAGATATGACGCAACTTTGATATGTCTCACTTACACAGAGCTTTGTCATAGGAGAAAGTCACGAAAATTTCCAGGGTATTTTTACTGAACGGACCAGTTATCGCATCCGTAACTCTTGGTTTTATAGTCTAACATTTACTCGCCGAGTCTCCAACACGAAGTTTCTCTGTGTATATTGTTTGAATTGCACACAAAAAATTTTTATTCGAAATACAGACAAACCAAAATGTATTGTAAGTTCTGAGCACGCCTTCAATAAAATTCTTCTGGTTTAGTAACCGCATTGTCAGCTATAAAATTCCGATGGTTCGGCGACTGTTGCAATCGTGCCTTAGGGTGTGTTGCTAACAGCAAACCTGAGGAAGGCGTCTTGCAATAGTCGCCGAAACGTCGGAATTTTTATAGGGGACAATGCGGTCACAAACCCAGAAGAATTTTAATGACAGTGACACCGGCCACGGAAGTCTACGTTTACATCTGAGCAGGCCGTTTATTACTTTATTATCAGGTCCCTAAAATCAATCTTGTGTTTATGTACCATAAGTCAGTAACGGCACTTCTCCTCGTACGTAATGCTTCCGCTCTTCCTTCTCGGCGTTTATATGTGTTTACTAAAGAACCTGCTACACCGTTAGAATGGATAGTGCTGTGTATTACTAGCTCTCATACGTATGAATGATAACCGGTTATGACTGTGCCTCTTTGCTCCTACCTGCCTCCTTCACCCCCTTCCCAACCAACTTCAAATGAACCGCATAATTTACTTATATAGTTCTGCTGATATACTTTTGATTATGGTTTGTAATTTTCCTAATAGGTTATTGCCCCATTTATCTTTACATTTTAATACTATTTTTGTTATTAACTTACCTGTCTATTTTTAACGTGCGCTTTTAACACCACTACAGCTATACAATTATTACACCTCATCTCAAGTATTGGTAGATAGTTTCTGAAACGGTCGTCAGTTGAACACCGATGTGGAGAATTTAATTATGTGCAACAATACCATGTATTAGGGCATTTTATATGGTATATAAACATATTTGTGAATATTTTTAAATATTTACTCTCAGATATTTTACTCGTTGTGTTTTTTAAAAAATTCACTAGTAATTTCAGAACAATTATGCTTCATTTGGGAGATGTTCTGATGATACGCCTGAGCAAATAAAATTTTTAAAAAAGTGATTTTTTTTTTAATCGACCTAATAAAGCAGTGGTATAACAAGTTCTCAGAGTTTACATAATAGTCATAGGCCTCCTTCGTGCTTTCGTGTTGCAACTTAACCTGTTATTTATTGTAACATGTCTTGCATAATTAAGGTTAACAGAAATTTGAAATTTCCGACGACCTGCCAAAAATATACACTAACAGAAACTAAAAGTGTTTCACTATGAAGCATCAGTCCGATATTTATTTTAATTTGCATGGAAATATTCATCATATAACGGATAATAAATTATTCAACTTCAGTTCCTCTCGAAATAGATGTCCATCATAAACGTATGAGTTGTGACCTCCAGGCACACGAATACACGTTTCTATTCGTTGTGGCATTAAAGCAGACACTCTCCGAATATCACCAAGATGGGATCTCTTTCCACGCCTGAAATATTTATCGTGTCAGTTCATGAAGATTGCTGGCTGGACGTTGGTATGAAAGTCTTCCCGTCCCTTTGCAAACATGCTCTGTTGGTGACAGATCAGAGAACCCAGCAGACTAGTCAAGGATCCGCGCGCAGTTCAAGGCGTTTGTGGTGTGAAGTGCAGTGTGGGATCTTACACTACCTTTCTGTAAAATGTCATTTTCTCCGCTGAAGGGCATCACCACACAAGGGTTACCATTCTTGCTACATACTGTCGAGCATTCAACCTTCATTTCGCAGGCAGCAAAACAGTCCTGATAGCTCGCCAAATCACGATTCTAACAATCACAGTGGTATGGCTTTCAGGACCTGCTGCTTCGTGTAATCTATATCTACATCTTCTATGCATACGTTGGTGTTGATCTGACATTTATAAACAGAAACGAGATTCATCAATGAACAAGGCAGAACACACTCAATACCCCAAACGCATCTGCCTCTACACCATGAAAGTTTATTTTCTACGAGATGTCCATCCGACTTTCAGTAATTTGTTCCCGAAGGTCTCTGGTGAAGCTGCCTGTGGACTCTTCCCCACATTTCTGCTACTACCATCCATCTATTCGTCGGAACCCGTCGAAAATTCCTGGATATTCTCGTGCTGTGGTTCTTCTGGAAGGATCTGTGCCTACACTTATTGTAACACTGTTGATTCCATCTGGTCACTACATGTTCACTACAGCCATGACCTGTCGATATGATGCTTCTATGTCCCTAATCCCAATGATTCTTAAAGCCACAAAAATAGCGACAAGGTGCATTGCACATCCTACGGGAGTGTTGAGTTGAGATCTCCATTTGAAAATCGCCAGTAATGCTAGACATACCCTTTACCCATGACGTACTCACATCATTCTACGTCCATAGGTATGAATCCCCCCCCCCCCCCCTCCCTCCCTCTGGCCACGAACTCTGTCAGATGCTGTTGTCACTTGTGTGTTCTCAAATTGTAATGGATTACTTGTAACCAATTTCATTAGCAAATAACGGCCGCTTGGATATGTAAAACATATTCACATTGTCTATTGTGGCAAGTTGTTGACTTCTTCAGTTGTAAAGAAACTTCCTGGCAGATTAAAACTGTGTGCCGGACCGAGACTCGAACTCGGGACTTTTGCCTTTCGCGGGCAAGTGCTCTACCAACTGATCTACCCAAGCGCGACTCACGCTCTGGCCTCACAGCTTTACTTCTGCCAGTATCAGTTGTGTTTAATCCACAAAAATCTTCATACAGAGAAATAAATATAATAAAGCATTTTCAACATCATGAACTCCTTTAAAATTTCAGTAAATGTACATACATGTGATATAAGATTGTTTTGGCTGTATTAAGCTGTTTATGGATTAAGCACGTCTAAAGATAGGAACGGTTTGCCGGAACTGGTAATTTCAACGTATTTTATTGATCTGAGAGATCGATGAATTAATAAATTATTATACAAATTTAGCAAATGTCACATACTGCCAGTTGACAACACGCCAGTTTTAAAAAAATCATTAGCGAATATGTGTAGATGTATTGTGATCAGGCAGTTAAAATGCTCAACTCTTCGAAAGGGACGACTGGGGATGAACACCAAACTTTATTCTTACTGTTAACTTTTGAGCAATCAGCACTACCTTCCCAAATGATGACTTGTTCAAGGGAATTTATCCATAGGGCATTACTGAATGGAAGTGTGCAAAACATTTGGGGAAGCTGAGTTGTTTTTTCCAAGACCAGTAATTATACCAAGAGCAAAAGTAGGTGAGCTTAATTGTTTGAGAAGCTCAGTAACATGCTCCTTCCATTTCAGGTAGTCATCGACAAGTACACCCAAATATTTGAGGCATTATACCCTGTTTACTGGCTCCTGTTCATGTGGTGCAAGGAACTGAATATAGAGTGTTATCTGGAAAATAATGGATACTTCGTATTCTGAGAACCACTTAATTATTCTCTTGTTGCTCTCTCTGTAGTGGGATTTCTAATAACGCTACTATCGTCTGCAAAAGAGTATCATTTATGCTTGTTAAATGTGAAGCGGAAGGTCACTCACATACATAACGATCAGGATTGTGCCCAAAAGTGAACTTTGAGGGACTTTAGTTTTGTGATTTCTCCCCGGTCCCTAAAATTTTTACGTTTACAATATTATCAGAATTATTCACCAAAACTTTCTGCATTCTTTTTGTTAAGAATGATTGAAACTATTTGTGTGCAAAGCCATCAATTTCAAAAAAATTCAGTTTTTCTGGTAGTGTAACATGTTCTTCACAATCAAATGCCTTGGTAAGATCACAAAAAATACCAACATTAACACTTGGTTCAAGAATCATAAAAGAAGGCTGTATACATGGAAGAAGCCTGGAGATACTCACAGGTTTCAGATAGATTATATAATGGTACGACAGAGAACCAGGTTTTAAATTGTAAGACATTTCCAGGGGCTGATGTGGACTCTGACAACAATCTATTGGTTATGACCTGTAGATTAAAACTGAAGAAACTGCAAAAAGGTGGGAATTTAAGGAGATGGGACCTGGAAAAATTAAAAGAACCAGAGGTTGTACAGAGTTTCAAGGAGAGCATAAGGGAACAATTGACAGGAATGGGGGAAAGAAATACAATAGAAGAAGAATGGGTAGCTTTGAGGAATGAAGTAGTGAAGGCAGCAGAGGATCAAGTAGGTAAAAAGACGAGGGCTAGTAGAAATCCTTGGGTAACAGAAGAAATATTGAATTTAATTGATTAAAGGAGAAAATATAAAAATGCAGTAAATGAAGCAGGCAAAAAGGAATACAAACGTCTCAAAAATGAGATCGACAGCAAGTGCAAAATGGCTAAGCAGGGATGGCTAGAGGACAAATGTAAGGATGTAGAGGCTTATCTCACTAGGGGTAAGATAGATACTGCCTACAGGAAAATTAAAGAGACCTTTGGAGAAAAGAGGACCTCTTGTACGAATATTAAGAGCTTACATGGAAACTCAGTTCTAAGCAAAGAAGGGAAAGCAGAAAGGTGGAAGGAGTATATAGAGGGTCTATACAAGGGCGATGTACTTGAGGACAATATTATGGAAATGGAAGAGGATGTAGATGAAGATGAAATGGGAGATACGATACTGCGTGAAGAGCTTGACAGAGCGCTGAAAGACCTGAGTCGAAACAAGGCCCCCGGAGTAAACAACATTCCATTAGAACTACTGACGGCCTTGGGAGAGCCAGTCCTGACAAAACTCTACCATCTGGTGAGCAAGATGTATGAGACAGGCGAAACACCCTCAGACTTCAAGAAGAATATAATAATTCAAATCCCAAAGAAAGCAGGTGTTGACAGATGTAAAAGTTACCGAACTATCAGTTTAATAAGTCACAGCTGCAAAATACTAACGCGAATTCTTTACAGACGAATGGAAAAACTAGTAGAAGCCGACCTCGGGGAAGATCAGTTTGGATTCCGTAGAAATGTTGGAACACGTGAGGCAATACTGACCCTACGACTTATCTTAGAAGCTAGATTAAGGAAGGGCAAACCTACGTTTCTAGCATTTGTAGACTTAGAGAAAGCTTTTGACAATGTTGACTGGAATACTCTCTTTCAAATTCTGAAGGTGGCAGAGGTAAAATACAGGAAGCGAAAGGTTATTTACAATTTGTATAGAAACCAGATGGCAGTTATAGGAGTCGAGGGACATGAAAAGGAAGCAGTGGTTGGGAAGGGAGTGAGACAGGGCTGTAGTCTCTCCCTGATGTTATTCAATCTGAATATTGAGCAGGCAGTGAAGGAAACAAAAGAAAAATTCGGAGTAGGTATTAAAGTCCATGGAGAAGAAATAAAAACTTTGAGGTTCGCCGATGACATCGTAATTCTGTCAGAGACAGCAAAGGACTTGGAAGAGCAGTTGAACGGAATGGATAGTGTCTTGAAAGGAGGATATAAGATGATCATCAACAAAGGCAAAACGAGGATAATGGAATGTAGTCGAATTAATTCGGGTAATGCTGAGGGAATTGGATTAGGAAATGAGACACTTAAAGTAGTAAAGGAGTTTTGCTATTTGGGGAGCAAAATAACTGATGATGGTCGAAGTAGAGAGGATATAAAATGTAGACTGGCAATGGCAAGGAAAGCGTTTCTGAAGAAGAGAAATTTGTTAACATCGAGTATCGATTTAAGTGGCAGGAAGTCATTTCTGAAAGTATTTGTATGGAGTGTAGCTATGTATGGAAGTGAATCATGGACGATAAATAGTTTGGACAAGAAGAGAATAGAAGCTTTTGAAATGTGGTGCTACAGAAGAATGATGAAGATTAGATGGGTAGATCACATAACTAATGAGGAAGTATTGAATCGGATTGGGGAGAAGAGAAGTTTGTGGCACAACTTGACCAGAAGAAGGGATCGGTTGGTAGGACATGTTCTGAGGCATCAAGGGATCACCAATTTCGTATTGGAGGGCAGTGTGGAGGGTAAAACTCGTAGAGGGAGACCGAGAGATGAGTACACTAAGCAGATTCAGAAGGATGTAGGTTGTAGTAGGTACTGGGAGATGAAGCAGCTTGCACAGGATAGAGTAGCATGGAGAGCTGCATCAAACCAGTCTCAGGGCTGAGGACCACAACAACAACAATATTTTATTATTCAAGGTCGAAATCGTCACCTTAAAAGATTTATGGGACAAGGCCAGGCCTAAAACAGGGTTCTTTCTTGCCAGATCATCCCCAAGGTCCATGCCTATGTCACCCTACACCCTCCCCTTGCCCTCCACATTCGCACTCCTCCATTGCTCTAAGCGAATTGGGCGAGATAAAAGTGGTGGGAAAATCAAAGGGGCATTGTCCTATTTCTCAGGATATCTGGGACAGCTTGCATTGTTGTCACATTTATGCAACATGATGCATCAAATTTATTACTATTGTTAATGACCTTCCACTTTCAACCATAACTTTTCTATGATATCGCTATAATGAATTATCCAATTATTGTAACTGATGATCTGTCAGTCCTCTTCTATGATTTACTGGCTAAAAATGTCAAGAAAGCCAGCTCAGCCTCCATGGTTGCCAAATTTAACCAAACTGGCTGCCAGATGTTGAGAAATTCAAAGGGGTTTTATACTTTGGTCAGAAAGCGGGAACAACTTGCCTCATTGTCAGATTTATTCCCCCTTAGTATCAGTCACTTTCCTCTGTATAATTTATTATGCAAAACTGACTATGAAGGCTTTTTGCTCCAAAGAGTTTTTTCCCTTTGCAGTCATGTTGTACACACACATCTGACATGTATCTCAATCTGTTATACAACTATGTACAGCAGGACTGTTATTTTACATTTATGTCCTATGGAACTACAAATGTGACTGGGTTTGAGGATTCATTTTCTTACCTATGTTCATATGCTAAAAAGCAACTCTGATGCAAGGAAGTTATATAGGTGTGTATGTACCAGTACTACACTCCTGGAAATTGAAATAAGAACACCGTGAATTCATTGTCCCAGGAAGGGGAAACTTTATTGACACATTCCTGGGGTCAGATACATCACATGATCACACTGACAGAACCACAGGCACATAGACACAGACAACAGAGCATGCACAATGTCGGCACTAGTACAGTGTATATCCACCTTTCGCAGCAATGCAGGCTGCTATTCTCCCATGGAGACGATCGTAGAGATGCTGGATGTAGTCCTGTGGAACGGCTTGCCATGCCATTTCCACCTGGCGCCTCAGTTGGACCAGCGTTCGTGCTGGACGTGCAGACCGCATGAGACGACGCTTCATCCAGTCCCAAACATGCTCAATGGGGGACAGATCCGGAGATCTTGCTGGCCAAGGTAGTTGACTTACACCTTCTAGAGCACGTTGGGTGGCATGGGATACATGCGGACGTGCATTGTCCTGTTGGCACAGAAAGTTCCCTTGCCGGTCTAGGAATTGTAGAACGATGGGTTCGATGACGGTTTGGATGTACCGTGCACTATTCAGTGTCCCCTCAACGATCACCAGAGGTGTACGGCCAGTGTAGGAGATCGCTCCCCACATCATGATGCCGGGTGTTGGCCCTGTGTGCCTCGGTCGTATGCAGTCCTGATTGTGGCGCTCACGTGCACGGCGCCAAACACGCATACGACCATCATTGGCACCAAGGCAGAAGCGACTCTCATCGCTGAAGACGACAAGTCTCCATTCGTCCCTCCATTCACGCCTGTCGCGACACCACTGGAGGCGGGCTGCACGATGTTGGGGCGTGAGCGGAAGACGGCCTAACGGTGTGCGGGACCGTAGCCCAGCTTCATGGAGACGGTTGCGAATGGTCCTCGCCGATACCCCAGGAGCAACAGTGTCCCTAATTTGCTGGGAAGTGGCGGTGCGGTCCCCTACGGCACTGCGTAGGATCCTACAGTCTTGGCGTGCATCCGTGCGTCGCTGCGGTCCGGTCCCAGGTCGACGACCACGTGCACCTTCCGCCGACCACTGGCGACAACATCGATGTACTGTGGGGACCTCACGCCCCACGTGTTGAGCAATTCGGCGGTATGTCCACCCGGCCTCCCGCATGCCCACTATACGCCCTCGCTCAAAGTCCGTCAACTGCACATACAGTTCACCTCCACGCTGTCGCGGCATGCTACCAGTGTTAAAGACTGCGATGGAGCTCCGTATGCCACGGCAAACCGGCTGACACTGACGGCGGCGGTGCACAAATGCTGCGCAGCTAGCGCCATTCGACGGCCAACACCGCGGTTCCTGGTGTGTCCGCTGTGCCATGCGTGTGATCATTGCTTGTACAGCCCTCTCGCAGTGTCCGGAGCAAGTATGGTGGGTCTGACACACCGGTGTCAATGTGTTCTTTTTTCCATTTCCAGGAGTGTATATAAAAATCACGCTACAGGTTGCACACTGGACATCGCTGGATAATTTATGACCCAAAAACTGAAAAAGGCAGGAAATTCAAAAACGCGTGCTGTTAGTGTGATTGTTTCAATAACTACTGCAACATTATCGTCGTAGTTGATAAGACATTGTGTAATAATTTCTGGAATTCCATTAGCACACCGCCTACACACATACTGTACATAACATATCATGTACGCTTCTGCCATGGAACACTGCAGGTCAACCACAACACACTGCTGAGTTGCACTGACAGACCCTAGTTCCAATTAATACCGTACATTCCGGTGTGGTAGGAAGGTGTGGACCAGCGATGATGTGCTTATTAATAACAACCATAGTGACTGGCGAGCCCAACTCCTGTACCACAGCCACCAACAATGGTGCTATTTTAACAGACGCTAGTAAGCTGACAATGACATTGAGTGCTGTAAACACCTCTGCACACACATGACACAGATGTGTTTAGAGAAATTAAGTTCAATGATTGTCCACTAGATGTTGCACAGTGCTGAGAGCTACTTTAAGAAGAATCACGAATTACAACATCTTCCGATATGTGCATAGTCTACATTGTAAACAGTGATAAACTCCACAGTGGGTCCATTTCATTAATGAGTGCAAATGTGCTGTCACCTCCCTCTTTATTTGTAATGGAATCTTATTTGACATCATTTATTTGACCCTGACGTTATTTGATTATAATGCTATATACCTCATACTGAAAAAAATTGTGGAGGACAGTAGCAAAAGCTATTTCATCTACAAGCCCATTATTTTTATCTTGCTCCGAAGACGGAGAAAGTCGCGCTATTTAACGAATTGTAGGTTACAGCATCTCGATGGCATGTGAACAGCGTTTGTGACCTTACGTCTGCTACACACAGATCGGCATGAGTCGTTGCAACGTCCTTGTACATGGAATTCATTGGCTAATTTCTGTCTCTGCAGTACAAATACTACTGGATAATTTCAAGTGTTTCATAATGTTCTAGATGATTCCTAACATGATACAAAAGTGCCATTCTGTTAGGTAGCTATCTCGGCCCCACAGTTCACTGGTGGCTATCACAATGTGAAAAATAATCTGATAAAACCTACACTCATTCGTTAGACCTGGACATTCCCGAGTTACTTCTCCAACCCTAGCTAATCCACAACTGCAGTCCATACACAGTTTGCAATAGAGAACATTGTGCTTACGAGATTTTTCTACATGATGATGTTGTCTTTATGAGGATTGTTCCAAAAATCAGAACACTCACATACCACCTTACGATGTGTGGTTTAGAGTACTGACATCATTTAAACTCTGCCCCTGCTCTATTGGCATGGACAGTAACTTGCAGTCATTGCTTACACAATGGGTGTGGGCCGCTCTCTATCCACTAGCACTTTATATCCTTCCTTTGTGGCAGTTACTTTCCTCACATATACCAATGTGCATATGCAAACTTCCTGCCCTTTAAGTTATTCGTAGTGAACTGTGTTATTGACATTGTGCATACAATTACTGTTCAAAAGCATCCAGTCATTAACAGGTGTGCTTACTCGTCGAAACGTGGGCTGTATCCCGCTCAAAGACAACTGTACTGTTCGCAAACGCCTACATCTACATGTAAAGCACACTCCTTAAGCCACTGTACAGTGCATGGCAGAGGCTATATAAAAACAATATTATCAACTCTCTTCCCTACTGCTCACTCATTTACTGTTTGATGAAAAAATTATTGATTATGTGCCTCCATACATGCCATAACCTCTCTTTAGAAAAGCATGTAATGCCTTATGTCCTACATCCTGGAGAAGAACTTCATTTGCTTTGTTATTCTCTGTCGTATATATCTTCATCATTTTTCTTTTTTCTATTGAGATAATTTCTACTGACTCACTCTGGCTCAGCGATGCCCCCACCTAGCTGCTCTCAAGAAAATCTTGAGCTATTATGCATATTAAAGCGCTCTATGAGACCCCTCCTTAATTCTCCAGATGAAGGCACGTTCCTTAGCCCTTTTTTGTATATAAGTCTACTGACTGGTTTGATGCGGCCCGCCACAAATTCCTTTATTGTGCTAACCTCTTCATCTCAGAGTAGCACTTGCAACCTACGTCCTCAATTATTTGCTTGACGTATTCGACGTATTCCAATCTCTGTCTTCCTCTACAGTTTTTGCCCTCTACAGCTCCCTCTAGTACCATGGAAGTCATTCCCTCATGTCTTAGCAGATGTCCTATCATCCTGTCCCTTCTCCTTATCAGTGTTTTCCACATATTCCTTTCCTCTCCGATTCTGTGTAGAATCTCCTCATTCCTTATCTTATCAGTCCACCTAATTTTCAACATTCGTCTATAGCACCACATCTCAAATGCTTCGATTCTCTTCTGTTCCGGTTTCCCCACAGTCCATGTTTCACCATACAATGCTGTACTCCAGACGTACATCCTCAGAAATTTCTTCCTCAAATTAAGGCCGGTATTTGATATTAGTAGACTTCTCTTGGCCAGAAATGCCTTTTTTGCCATGGCGAGTCTGCTTTTGATGTCCTCCTTGCTCCGTCCGTCATTGGTTATTTTACTGCCTAGGTAGCAGAATTCCTTAACTTCATCGACTTCGTGACTGCTAATCCTGTTGTTAAGTTTCTCGCTGTTCTCATTTCTACTACTTCTCATTACCTTCGTCTTTCTCCGATTTACTCTCAAACCATACTGTGTACTCATCAGACTGTTCATTCCGTTCAGCAGATCATTTAATTCTTCTTCACTTTCACTCAGGATAGCAATGTCATCAGCGAATCGTATCACTGATATCCTTTCACCTTGTATTTTAATTCCACTCCTGAACCTTTTTTTTATTTCCATCCTTGCTTCCTCGATGTACAGATTGAAGAGTAGGGGCGAAAGGCAACAGCCTTGTCTTACTCCCTTCTTAATACGAGCACTTCGTTCTTGATCATCCACACCTCTTGGTTGTTGTACATATTGTATATGACCCGTCTCTCCCTATAGCTTACCCCTACTTTTTTCAGAATCTTGAACAGCCTGCACCATTTTATATTGTCGAACGCTTTTTCCAGTTCGACAAATCCTATGAACGTGTCTTGATTTTTCTTTACCCTTGTTTCCATTATTAGCTGTAACGTCAGAATTGCCTCTCTCGTGCCTTTACTTTTCCTACAGCCAAACTGATCGTCACGTAGCGCATTCTCAATTTTCTTTTCCATTCTTCTGTATATTATTCTTGTAAGAAGCTTCGATGCATGAGCTGTTAAGCTGATTGTGCGATAATTCTCGCACTTGTCAGCTCTTGCCGTCTTCGGAATTGTGTGGATGATGCTTTTCCGAAAGTCAGATGGTATGTCGCCAGACTCATATATTCTACACACCAACGTGAATAGCCGTTTTGTTGCCACTTCCCCTAATGATTTTAGAAATTCTGATGGAATGTTATCTATCCCTTCTGCCTTATTTGACTGTAAGTCCTGCAAAGCTCTTTTAAATTCCGATTCTAATACTGGATCCCCTATCTCTTCTAAATCGACTCCTGTTTCTTCTTCTATCACATCAGACAAATCTTCACCCTTATAGAGGCTTTCAATGTATTCTTTCCACCTATCTGCTCTCTCCTCTGCATTTAACAGTGGAATTCCCGTAGCACTCTTAATGTTACCACCGTTGCTTTTAATGTCACCAAAGGTTGTTTTGACTTTCCTGTATGCTGAATCTGTCCTTCCGACAATCATATCTTTTTCGATGTCTTCACATTTTTCCTGCAGCCATTTCGTCTTAGCTTCCCTGCACTTCCTATTTATTTCATTCCTCAGCGACTTGTATTTCTGTATTCCTGATTTTCCCGGAACATGTTTGTACTTCCTCCTTTCATCAATCAACTGAAGTATTTCTTCTGTTACCTTCTTTGTACCTATGTTTTCCTTACCAACTTCTGTGATGGCCCTTTTTAGAGACGTCCATTCCTCTTCAACTGTGTTGCCTCCTGCGCTATTCCTTATTGCTGTGTCTATAGCGTTAGAGAACTTCAGACGTATCTCGTCATTCTTTGGAACTTCCGTATCCCACTTCTTTACGTATTGATTCTTCCTGACTAATGCCTTGAACTTCAGCCTACTCTTCATCACTACTATATTGTGATCTAAGTCTATATCTGCTCCTGGGTACGCCTTACAATCCAGTATCTGATTTCGGAATCTCTGTCTGACCATGATGTAATCTAATTGAAATCTTCCCGTATCTCCCGGCCTTTTCCAAGTATACCTCCTCCTCTTGTGATTCCTGAACAGGGTATTCGCTATTACTTGCTGAAACTTGTTACAGAACTCAAATAGTCTTTCTCCTCTTTCATTCCTTGTCCCAAGCCCATATTCTCCTGTAACCTTTTCTTCTACTCCTTCCCCTACAACTGCATTCCAGTCGCCCATGATTATTAGATTTTCGTCCCCCTTTACAAACTGCATTACCCTTTCAATATCCTCATACACTTCCTCTATCTGTTCATTTTCAGCTTGCGACGTCGGCATGTATACCTGAACTATCGTTTTCGGTGTTGGTATGCTGTCGATTCTGATTAGAACAACCCGGTCACTGAACTGTTCACAGTAACAGACCTTCTGCCCTACCTTCCTATTCATAACGAATCCTACACCTGTTATACCATTTTCTGCTGCTGTTGATATTACCCGATACTCAACTGACCAGAAATCCTTGTCTTCCTTCCACTTCACTTCACTGACCCCTACTACATCTAGATTGAGCCTTTGCATTTCCCTTTTCAGATTTTCTAGTTTCCCTACCACGTTCAAGCTTCTGACATTCCACGCCCCAACTCGTAGAACATTATCCTTTCGTTGATTATTCAATCTTTTTCTCATGGTAACCTCCCCCTTGGCAGTCCCCTCCCGGAGATCCTAATGGGGGACTATTCCGGAATCTTTTGCCAATGGAGAAATCGTCATGACACTTCTTCAGTTACATGCCACATGTCCTGTGGATACACGTTACGTGTCTTTAATGCAGTGGTTTCCATTGCCTTCTGCATCCTCATGTCGTTGATCATTGCTGATTCTTCCGCCTTTAGCGGCAATTTCCCACCCCTAGGACAAGAGAGTGCCTTGAACCTCCATCTGCTCCTCCGCCCTCTTTGACAAGGCTGTTGGCAGAATGAGGCTGACTTCTTATGCCAATGCTGATTATTTATCAAAATTTAGGCAGTGGCGGGGATCGAACCCGGGACCGAAAACGTTTTGATTATGAATCAAAGACGCTACCACTAGACCACGCGTACTGTTCGTAGTGATAACTGAAAAATCCTTTGCCTCCCCTTTCAAACGCACCTTGCCATACGCAAGAACTTCTCATCCGTCCAGAAATTCAGTATTATGATTACCACTAGATCATCTGTAAAGGACTACACATTCTCATTTGACTTCTGCAAAGAAGTTTACCTATACTGGCGGCAGCTGAATCCAATGAAGCAGCAGCTAAAATTGATAAGCCCATATCCTCTGTCCTAACGACTAGCTACCTAGGCGTTCTGTGTTATCCGTCATATAGTTTTTATTTAATGGAATCGGATATTTACCATGCAATACACCCCACTGCATTCTTGTGCCTATGGAATAACATTACTTGTAGGCAACCACAGTAGCAGTTATATTGATCCTTTATTTTTTCGTTTATTTGATCTCTATATAGCCCATTTCCAGTTTCCCTTATTAACTGCAGTTAAGGGAATGATTTTTCGAATAGGGTCTTGCTTATGTCTGTATGATACAATGATTCTTTTTCTTAAGACATGTGGAATAACTTTATTTGAGGAAACAGCAATTAATTATAGACCTTTCTCTTAAGACCTGATAAACAGCATTCGTTGCAGGAAACCACTTTCACCAAATGAATGGATTATACTGCGTTCATTGCTAACTCCACCATAGGATCTGTGACTGTGCATCCCTAACATAGTGTAAACTATGCAGAGTGTGGAAAACATTATTTTTCATGTCTTCTGTATCTAAAGAATCACATAAATCAATGTGTATTACTGTACATCACATTAGTACCACGTTTCATCAACAGAACACTTAGAAAAATTACATATACTATACTCATTATTATATGAATTCTTACGTATTTTGATAATTAACAGAGACAATTTACATTTTTCAATAAAGATTAGAGGTATATAACCGTATTTGTGCACTCCAAAAAGGAATGTAATTGGGTATAGTGTTACGCTAAACTCCAAAACACCTATGTATGGAAGAAATTTAGGGGTTTGTATTTATTAAAGCATCAGTCTTGGCATGTTTTTAATGCAAAATGTCACTCTAAAAGTCGAAACGTACATCCAAACTAGTCAACATGTAGAACAACTGAAGTAAAAAAAAATTTAACATAATGCCACCAGCTGTTAACATCAGAAATTACCCTAGAACAGAGTGTTTCTATAATGTACAGACGTTTCTTGTATCAGTTTTAGTAGAACTAAGACAATGTTTTTCGACAAAATAATATGGAAAATTTATGTTTTTGTACAAAGACCAATTTCTTTTTATTCACAAGCAGAGATCTGTAATCATACATGCATATTATGATGCATGCTTACTGTTAGATTCTAGCTCAATAGATCGCATCTATCTAAGGAAGAATGTAGAACTGTATATTTATGAAAGTTAATAAAAAAATGTAATTGTGTGTTTTATAAAATATATTGCTTTTTTAAACATTTTGCTTAAACACAGTATATGGCACCTTTTTAACTGCCGGCAACTGAGGGACAGCATACAATAACCTTCAGAATTTAGGAGGTGCAGCCAGAAGTAATGTAATGATCGTGGGACTGTAGTGTCCAATGTCTTGGATCTTTGGAGTATGTAAGGAGACCTGATGACTGCTACTGATCACTATTTTGCAGCAGCAGAATGTGTTAACATATCTGTTTCCATCCCTCACCTCTTAGGGAGTAAGATCAGACCAACTGACAAACAGTATAGTTAATATTGGAAAACCTCAATAATATCCTTATTGACACTTTCCTTGGCAAGAAGGATTGAAATGTCCTTACACCTGCTACAGAACCATTTCACGACCTTACTATGGCGGTTAAAACCTGTGATCAAGTTGCGGGAGGGCGGGTTTACAAGGTTCGATAGCACTAAGCGAAGCAAGCTGTGAAATAAATGACCACCTACCTCAGTATAGCGTTCTTTCACCGTCCGTTACTATGCTTTCGTAGGTATTATGCAGACGATGTTAAAAGCAGCGTTGAAGAAAACCATCAACCATACCTACGATAGCACAGTCCGAGTAACTCGGGTAACAAAACAAACCTGCAGATCTCTAATAATAACAGTCATAAGGGGATGCTTCCTTCCTTCATTGAAAATGTCCGCTTATCGATACTAACGTATTTTATTGTCTTTTTGCTATTGTGTCAAGAAGCCCACATTTACGTCGATGGCACATCCACTAGTAGTTCATGTAGCTTATGTCACAGGCAAGACAACCAGAAAAGTACTAATTACAGCACGAAATATTACGAGATTATTACAGCCAGTACTATGCTACGAAATGAGTTTCACACTCGGTCCTTTTCAGTGGATTCTTCAAATGAAGATGCTCGCCAAAAATGTTCTGTAAATGCATACTGAACAAACCACGCAGAATTCTTTACAAAAGCCGATGGTTTCACACGCATTTTTCTCTACAACAAGCACCCCAAAATCTCCCAAACTTCACAGAACTGTCTGTAACTGCAACTGCTTGCACGGTGATACAAAGTGAACGCGATATAACAGGCTTTTAGTCATCTTAGAAATAATTTTTTCGGACACATCTAACACGACCTCCTCGTCCGGCAGTTAGTCTATGAGTGACTGAATGCCGTTGCTTTCACGGCATATAACTCATTCCAATGCGCGGGAAAGGCTTTACTCTCATTGGTTGAACAAAACGAACAACCAATCAGATTAATCTTTCATGACCATATTCAAGCTCAAACTGCTTTACTCCAATCAACATTCACAGATGCATCTACGTCATTTCATGCTGCAAGTATTAACAAAATGTTCAACCAAACCAAACCAAACGAAAACTAAGACCAAACTATGCTTGAAATATACTTTAGACCTAATTATTCTCTTATTACCTTTCTGGATGCCTTATCACAAAAGCAAACGATCATCGACATACGTGATCCGCCAGTTAGGGGGATTCACAGTTTTTCACAACATCCTGGTGGGGAATCACTTGCTAGTTACGTAAAGTGTAATACGATATAGAATTGAAATTTGATGTATGTCCCACATACACACTCACATTCACTCTTATTTGCACTCACCCTATCACAAAATATAAAAATTTAGTTTTTTACTGTTATTTCCGTTACGAATGAAAACTTATCGAAAGTTTAGAATTGAAAATGTTTATCAAATAAATCAGCACACTAAGAGTGCTATTACTGTTTTCAAATAACAAATGAATAATAAACTGTTATTATTACTATCTGAATTTATTTTCTTAAGTTTTGGTTAAGTACTTTTTAATAGGTTTTTTATATCTCTGAAACTATTATTGGTAGCGGTATACAAATTTCGATGCAAAGCTCGTCTGGATAATAAAAAATCATGTACAAAATTTGGAATAAAACAGCTAATATTTATCGTAGTTATTTAGTTCCTTAGGTGAGGTGAACAAGTGATCTTAGTATGTGCCACAATGAGCATTCTCACGGTCCACTTTAGCAACAGGTGGGGCTATGACGCATTAGGTAGGCCACATGCCGACCGCCACCAAACACTACTCCACTGCATGCCTCCAAAACAGCTGGCCATAACGTAACAAGCTAACTGCAAAAATCTGCAGTCGTGTAATAGCTGCGATGCTACACACCCCCTTAGAAACTAAAAATTTTTCTGATCATAATTTTAAGTTTCTTACAATTGTTGCTGTAGTGTTTTTCCTTAACTACACTAACACTTTTCATTAAACTGTTTTTTCCAAAAAAAATATTTTCTCCTTATCAAATTATTTAAATTACTCGCATGACAACAAGAGATACCTATTTACATCAATTGTTTATGGCTAGGGCTTGTTGACATACAGGAAATTAATTTAACAAATAAAGAAAATTATTTTTCATTGGGTGAAAATAAATAACACATAATAATGTTCTTACATGATTCTTTACAATTTAATACTTTCTTATTCAAAGAATGACTAGAATCAAATTCAACAATCAAAATTTATGTATTGCAATATTTTTTTTCAAATTTTCGAACAGTTCATGAAGAAGACACACACACACACACACACACACACACACACACATATATATATATATATATATATATATATATATATATATATATATATTTCTTTTTTTTCATTAATCTGTCTATTCTTGACAGTATGGGGTTGGTCAAATATTTCCACTAACGAAGAAAAATGAGTATGGGTCATAAGCACTTACACTGGAATCACAAAATGGCTCATCGCTGATATTTAACGTCCAGCTCTGTCTTTTCTGTCTCAACCTCAGGTTCTCCCTCAGAACCTGTAATATACCATTCGTGCAGCATCCATTCTCAATCTCTACATCCTAATCCTAACACACATATATACTTAATTCCGCAATTGCCGCTCTCAACTCAATGCAAAGAATTCCATGAATTTTTTATTTTCAGATAAATGCATAGCTCATCGACACTCGACATCTCTTTACATTTAGTATTAATTAATTCAGTGAAAAATGAATTAAATGCTTTTAAAAATTTTAATAGTGCACCCAAAATTGGCACTACTACTGAAATCTTATTTTCAAAATCTGTGTGTAATTTAAGCAAGTTACTGTTACAAATATTGCTAATTCAGATTTGCTCCTTCTTATCCCTCTTTCAGAAAATTAAAATTCCCTGCTTGCCTTCACAAAAATAAGCTACTGTACACAAAGAACAAAAATAACATCATAAAATATCCTGCCAAATTATGTCCGACACCCTTTGCGACTATGAAAAACATCATTACTCATTACATAAATAAATACAAAATTATTGAGCGCTGAAAACAATTCAGTCCACCTTCTGCAGTTCATCAGCAACTCCTATCTACATATCATATTAACTGATAAAACAATTTTATCAAGTTACTAAAATTTAATTAAGCCTACTTCAGTACATTTTACATACATCTTACATACTACTACATACAAAGGGTATCTATTCTACAGAAGGTACTTGCAAACTTACTGCAAATAATCCTTGCCACCTTCTGTGGCTTTAGTGAAGTCCTCACATTAGACACACATTTACATAAGGAATACATTATTATTGGCAAAGAATACCAAAAGTACATGTAGAAAATTTTAGCATAACCCATGCCACCTCTGTGACGCTGCACTTCTAATGCACAATATTCAGGAAAATAACAAAAAATCTTTATAGAACATCACTGAATCTGTTAGCCAATTACTACGGCTCTTCATCATCTCGAGATCAAATTACATAATATATATATTATATACAAAACAGGGCCTCACAGAAAAACACTAAGCCCGAATCTTGCCAACTTATGTGGTTGTCCAACACAACAAATTCACTATTACTGACAACATGAAATACACTTTAGTCCACCTCTGTGGCTTTCAAAACACATCACATTTTAGACATTACTTCCTTGAATAGGCCCTCTCTTCCCTTAAACACAATACTCTTACATCTTTGCAAGTCACAAAAGCTTCTAAAATCTCTTTCCATATTACTGTACTGTCACATTAAAGCAGACTTTTCATTCCACTCTCTCTGGTTAGTCCTTTTAATTTCTACTGGAACACTACCTCTCTTTATACCTTGTATTACTCCACTATTACTGGCACTATTTACGTCGATAGGGAAGAAATAAAGACGATAGTCAAAGTTCTGAATGAAGAAGAGGAAGACTGACAGTCCAGGAAGAAAAGGAAATAGCATTGTCTATGACTTGAGCTCCTAGTGTACGTCAAACACTTAGCATTGCATAGAGTGCAACGGCCTTTGAGGCCTTTAGTTACTGCTATTTAATGGCTGCTCCTTTAGGTTGTCATTCAAATCACAGGCATTACGCCATCTCCTTGCCTCTGATAGATCTACTTCTCTCTCTTCAGTGTACTCGTAATAGCCTCCAATTAATTTAGCTGTCCTGCAAAGACGTATTGGCAAATCTTGAGAAACAGAAAATCTTTCTCCAATGAAAGGAACAGTTATGGTATCACACTGTATTATAATTACCATCTACATATTTCCTAAATCTAATCTACCTTTGTATTTTTGTAAAAAGTCGGCACCTACCAGCATCTCAACACTAAGTCCTTTAATAATCGAAAAGTTCTGCTCCAAGTAAACCCCACCTAGATTAACGGGTATCATCAACAACACTTGCTTAACTACCTTTGTGCTTCAACTAGTGGCCACAATAATGTTTAATCCACTCACTGGCATAATAGTTACATCTTTTGTTTCAGAGAGAGCATTCACAAATTCCTGTGACACCGCACACACTTCAAAACCACTGTCAACAAGACACTTAACTTTTTCATTAAAAACCATTGCCTCAATTATAGGTTGTCTAGGATTTATTTTTAGACATCTAGATTCAGGCTCGTCCAGCAAATCGTGCACCACCTCTCGTCTGTCGAAATCTACCCCTCCTGTGGAAATGACACCTCTTCCACATTACTAGCCTCTTTCACTAAATGACTCATAATGGAAAAAGCATTTCCGTCTTTTTCCTCGTCATCACCTGAAATACATCCTGTTTCTGCAACCCTTCCTGTGGTGTTGACAGAACGATTTGTATTACCTCCTCTCATGATTCCTCATCTTCACTTTCTGAAATAACTCCACTTACATTGAAACTTACATTATTCAAAAGCCCCTCAATACTGTCATCCTCTTTCTTCTGCTTCTCCATAATATTTGAAACGTCCCCTTAGAACAATTATACAAAACTGTGCTTAAACTGACACACAATAGTTTTTAGCGCAACGCAGTCTGACTTTCAATAATCCCTACAAGAGAATGGCCTTGACTAACATTAACCTATATCTTTCATAAATCACTTATCTCACAAAAATCTTCGTTACTCGAACTACTGCAATACAGCGAGCACCACTGCTGCCAGCTAACTAAAAGATTCAAACTACGGAAGTCACTAACTACTGATAGGCACAGTTAGCATATGAAAGATTTTAATAGAGAACAAACAATGTATTTACCTTTGTAGTCATAATATATATATATCAGTTCATGACACCAATTATTACAAATTTCAAAACTCCGCCATCTCTCTCCCCACGTCCACCACTGCTGGCAGCTCACCTCCAACTGCGCAACGCTACGCGCTGTTAGCATCCAGCTGCCGCTGCCCAACACTACAATGGCAGGCAACAATGCAAACCAGCCACAGACTGAACACGGCACAGCCAGTGACTTTCACACAGAGCGCTACGTGGCGGCGGCGTTACCAATAAAAAAAAAAACCTAAACAGCCTACTTACATAGCCCCCATGCTCCCCACAAAAAATTTACAAATTGTTTTGGGCAGTGGCCAATACAGATTTGAAAAAATTTTTTTTTCATAATTATGATTACAATAACAAAGAAATCAAATGCACACACTTATTGATACAATGTTGGTCAAAAGCTAAAATTTTCTCACAGTCCATATAGACAGTCCTGATCATTCATCACAGTAAAATAGCAGTGTTTTTCTCAAAGTCTGAATAGTAAAAGAAAATGCACGTGGAAGTAGTGGATTTCCATGCAGTCTTGAAGAAGTAGTGTTGTCCTTCCAACGGAAAGACAGTGCTGACACTTGACATGCAGACAGGTAATGGGCCACAACAGAGCAAACCCACAGCAGAGTCAGTCGAAGTTTTGAAGAATATTGGTAGGTAGGTCAACACAGAGTAGACCCCTTGTAGTCCTGATAGAGATTACGGTATTGGTGGGCCACCAGAGGTGCGGACCCACTGCAGACCTTGTAGAAATAATGGTATTGATGGGTCATCAAAGGTGTAGACCCACTGTAGTCCTTGTAGAGATGGCCAGCAGCCATCTGTTTGACTGTGTAGGCGCACAATCACCATTGAAGAGTCTTGCAGATACTATAGCAAGTCCATAACCACCACTTGTGCACTCACAAAAATTGTTTTTGAAATGTCCTTAGAACCAGCAATGCTGTTATCCAGTCCCTTACTGAATTATTAACACACGTGCAAACACTTTCAGTCCCTACTTCTCACGTATTGTCCATATACTATGACCAACAGAAATGTGTGCAGTGAAATGTAACTTACAAGTTACTTAATTTGATAAACAGGCGTCAATTACAATTTTATAACATGAGACTACAATAACAAAGGTACAAAATATATCATTAAAGAACATAATAGTACAGATAACATTTGCAGTAATACAGGCTTTACAAAAGAATCGAAATAACATATTCATCAGTGTTACAGGAATTATGACATGAGTACATACATAAAAAATCAGAATAAAAATCGAAACATCAACTTCACACATGAGCATTAAAACAAAATAGAATAAATAATGTCTAAACGTCTTTACAAAGTAAATAACATATTATTGATGCAAATTATATTTGAGGATAACAGTATTCCTCATCATAGTGAGTGTAGCTTAGTATTAGAACAGAAAAAATTCTATGAAACAGTACACAGAGACAGGAAGAAAATAAATACACAAGGGTACACAAACACATAGTGGAATAACACAAAAGGAAAGGGCAGGGTTTGTTTTCAGTGTAACATTGGTACTGCAGTCCAACCCAAAACTTCATTCCATAGATTGTCCCTCTTATTTCAACATTTGCTCCAGCCAAAAAAAATTCCTATCCAAGCATGCTTTCTGTATTCTGTTCACATCCTCTTTCAAAAATAGTTTTTCTCCACTGTACACTACTTTTTTTGGCCAGACCATTTTCTTATAGCTTCTCAATACTTTTCTTCCAGTTCATCATAGTTAGTTTCTTATATAGTCTACCCCCTCTTAAGCTAATTTAAACCTACTGAGCTCAGATGCTAAACTAAGGGACGACACAATGCAGCAGCACAAAACAATTAACACAAACAGCAATGAAAAAATGGAAATTGAATTACAACTAATATAAGGCACTGTGCAGCAAACAAGAAAAATAAATCTGTAGTAAAACTGGCTTAACAGAGTAATACAAAGTCAAATTCAGTAACACTATGCCTGACAAACAGCAGCAGCAAATGTAATAACTTATATCTAAACTTGACAAAGCTGAAGCAGAAAAAATATTACAGTAAAAATGTTTAATACCTATGTTACATCTTAACACTAGAGTGATGCATCACGAGAACATACGCTAGCAGATAAGTTACCAAATCGTAAAAAAAATTATTTATGCAATTCCTGTGAAAGGAAATGTCTATTTATGTGCCCTTGTGTTCTTGGAAGTAGATCATAAATTTATTATTCACTGGATCTCCAGGCATAAAATAACTATATTAGTACATATATTAAATTTTATTTTAACCAATGCTGCAGTGCAGCTAGAAACTAGATATTAAACAAAATGAGCAATCTCTCAGCTAGAAAGACAATAGATAAAAAATGTTTCTCATTATTTCATTTCAGTAAATGTCATAAATTAAGAACACTACAGTGTAATCATGTTTTCAACCTTTGAGGGTGTCGTATTTACGATGCTTTCTACAAAGGAATGTCAATAGCGGGGATAATGGCTTCCTTTTTTTTTTTTACCTGTGCCTCTGAAAGGCACACACTAATGGCTTTTTTCCCAGGCGACTGTCGCACTGCTGGGTGCCCACGACGCATTATGTGCAGGTGGTCACTTACCTTTCTTACTGAAAAAATTACGACAACAGTTTCCGCTACGGTGACAGTCTCATATAAAAATATTTTCACAGGTTGAGAATTTGCGTTACAAACGTGTAGAAAATAAAATCCTATAAATATAAGAATGTCCAAAAAATTTTCGACAGAATTGTAATACATTCACACATGTACATTCATTTCATAACTCTTAAAGTACGATTCTTGGTTTCCAACAACCTTTTTCACAAACCAGAGTCCCTACCCACTACTCATTATTCCTTACCTTATTCGTCCACACTTCCTCAATATTTCATCAAGACAGATACGTAGCATAATCAAATAACTCATATAGCATCAGCTTAGACATACCTCAGCAGCATAATTCACTTAGTCATCGTAATAATAACATAATAACACCTCAATCAAATCTCAAAAACGCCATAGCTTTCTGCAATAATTTCAAAACTTAAAAAAAATTCTCTGCTCATGTCAAAAGTGTCATCTACCTCAAACATACTTTAAAATTCATGATCTCATACCAAATATGTCATTCAAAGCTAATGCAAACCAGCCACAGACTGCACACGGCACAGCCAGTGATTTTCACACAGAGCGCTACGTGGCAGCGGCGTTACCAATAAAAAAAAACCTAAACAGCTTACTTACATATTGATTCCACAATCTACAGGTAGCCTCGCATCTGTTCTGTGATGCTGATCCAACCCCACTTCATGATCTGCATATTTGCTTTCTAAAATAAGTTCGTCTTTAAAATGATTCTGCTGATATCTGTCTGAACTTTCACTCTTACAAACTGCTACTTCCTTTCCTGTAGAAACAATTTTTTTAGCTGCGTCACTCTCCTTAGCCCTTCTATTTTCGTTAACATTATTTTCAAAGTACGTTTTAGTAGGTGCCGTCCCTGCAAATGGTTTTGCTAGCTGGTTTATTCCGTAATATTTATGTCTGTGAGCGCCAGCGTCATCACAGACTCCTAACAGTCGCCTCTGACGTTTCTACCACCTGACACGTGACGCTCATCCATTGCGTCATCGTCTGTCAGTTGATTGCAGTGGATATGCTGGTCCGGGTTAATGAACCTGCCCCTACTGGCACTTCCCCTTCTTCTCCTTCCTCTATAACTGCAGGCGCGGCACTGAAACCATGTTTATACTGACGTCTGCTCGGCTTTCATTGGGTATAACGGAAGGCCTATATTCTCTCCTAGGACTTTCTTCATCTTTTAAAAATGTTCGCAGTTCTTTCCAAATAATGAACAAAACGGTCAATGTTATCCCTGGGAGCTGAACTGAACTTATTTCGCCTATAGAGTGGCAACTTGTTTTCGATCCCCATAATAATTTGTTGTGGTTCAACCTTGGCATTTAAATACGATAAAATCGTAACCCACTTTTGCACAAACCTTTTAATACTGTCTCTCTTGGGATCTCATATTTCCCCTGACCAAAATTTATTCAAAACGTCCATTTGTTTTCTCTAATACTCATCGAAAAAGGCTTGTCTGAACTCTGCTAAACTGTCATATTTATCAGAAGTTCAATTCCTCCAGATTCTAACTTCTCCCATTAGTTTAGAGGTTATGAATCCAATCTTTTGTTTGTCACTCCATACTCTAGGTAACACATCTTCAACGTAACTCTACAATTCTTTAGGGTGAACATTCTTGTTTGGATCAAATTTCAAAAATTGTTCATGAGTTACAGAGGCAATTTCAGATGATTCTACTTCTACACCATTAGTTACTACACAGTCCCTATGGTTGTTAACATTCTGCTGTACTCGGGTTACCCTACCCTCATGCTCACACAATATCTCATTCACTCTGGTACTAACTTGCTGGATATTAGTTTCTATGTTACTAATTTTACTAGCCACTTGCATACAAAACTTCGCACACACATCTTTTCCTTCTTTAATTTTGTTTTCTAATACAACGTGACTTTCCTCAGAGCATCTCTCTACTTTGTGAACCTATTCATTAACTTTGTTTAATTCTAAATTGATTTTCTCATTAATTTGTTCGCTATCCTCAGAAACTTTCTCAATTAGGGAATGTAATTCACTTTTCACCGTTACAATTGCAGCATCACGTTCTCCCTGACCTGCTGAATGTCACATTTAACATTATTACTATACAGTCACATCATTTTTTTAAAAAACTCCTTCCATTCAGACATTTTATCCTTCATTTTAGATTCCAGTTCGACTGACAAGTTACTAAATACCTGATCAAATTTGGAATGCTATTCATTTATTTCTGAGCTTAATTTACTCACTTTAGCATCAAGGATAGTACCCATTTTGTTTATTTTATCGTCAATATCCGAACTTAATGAAGATTTAATTTCTTCAACCATTCCACTTATTCTACCATCAAGATCTGACCTCATTTCTTTCATTTTCGTGTTCATATCATTTCCCATTTCCTTTACAACGGTCAAAATATTTGTTAACATTTCGGATACAGCATCCTTTGGAACACTAGTAACAGACACTGGTTTCGGCTTTGTTTCAGTCACAGTGATTGGCCTATATATAACATCGACTTCTACCATGCTCTGTTCATTTTGTGTACCATAACGGGAACGAACTGAATCTGGCAAACCACTATCCTCTGTTTGTGACACAGCAAAACTGAAACCTCTACTCATGGAATCATCTACATAGTCTACATTACCTAAATCTACCTTCAGTTTTTCATCTACCAGTTCCTGATTACTTTCCTCCACGGTGCAGAGTTTTTTGGCACACACACAAACAGTGAAGTAGAACAACACTTATCTTTTCTTCCTTGCGATCTGCACGGCGAGGCGATACAGCGGGTCCGTCCCCCAAACTTCGCCTATGCCAGTTTACGGGCCCCCGTTCCCCTTCTGGCTGCAGCTATCCCAACGGCCGGTGGTCCGCCGTATCGACCTTCTCGTCCGGCAGCTAGTCCATGACTGACTGAACGCCGTTGCTTTCAGGGCATATAACTCATTCCAATGCGCCGGAAAGACTTTACTCTCATTGGTTGATCAAAACGAACAGCCGATCAGATTAATCTTTCACCGTCATATTCGCGCTCAAACTCTTTTACTCCAATCAACATTCGCAGATGCATCTACGTCATTTCATGGTGCAAGTGTTAAAAAATGTTCCACCAAACCAAACCAAATGAAAACTGAGAGAAAAGAATGCTTTAAATGTGCTTTAGCTCTGATTATCCTCTTATTACCTTTCTGGATGCATTATTACAAAAGCAAACGCTCATCGACATACATCATTCGCCAGTTAGGAGGATTCACAGTTTTTCATAACATCCTGGTGGCGGAATACTTGTTAGTTACATAAGGTGTAATACAATACAGGGTGGTCCATTGATCGTGATCGGGCCAAATATCTCATGAAATAAGCGTCAAAGGAAAAAAACTACAGAGAACGAAACTTGTCTAGCTTGAAGGGGGAAACAAGATGGCGCTATGGTTGGCCCGCTAGATGGTGCCGCCGTAGGTCAAACGGATATCAAATGCGTTTTCTAAAATAGGAACGCCAATTTTTTATTACATATTCGTGTAGTACGTAAAGAAATATGAATGTTTTAGTTGGGCCACCTTTTTTTTCTTTGTGATAGATGGCGCTGTAATAGTCACAAACGTATAAGTACGTGGTATCGCGTAACATTCCGCCAGTACGGGCGGTATTTGTTTCCTGATACATTACCCGTGTTAAAATGGAGCGTTTACCAATTGCAGAAAAGATCGATATCGTGTTGATGTATGGCTATTGTGATCGTTCTTTGTAGTTTTTTCGTTTTATGCTTATTTCGTGAGATATTTGACCCGGTCACTATCAATGGACCACCTTGTATACGCAGTGACAGTGAGAGGTACATGCTGAGTAAGAAGGCTTCACTGCAAACAGAGACTGGCTGAAAGATTTACAAGGATATGCTGAAAAGAAATACTTCTGCATTTTTTAAAGTGAAAACTATTGAAGCTTTTGAAATTAAACAAACGTCATTAATATTCGACATCATTATTCTTCATGTCTAAGTATTTGCCTCCGTCTGCCACTAAATGGCGCCGTAGAGTGTAACATGGCAGTGCGTAACGTAAGTGTGCCGTTGCGTGGGAAACAGTGTGATGTAATTGTGTTTCGATTTCGAAGAGTTTATCCACGCATGGAAAACGCTCTCCTTCAACATGACAATACCACACCACATACGAATGCTGCGACTGCTGCAACAGTCCAAGCCTTCAGTTCACTCTTATCGATCGTCCTACACACAATCCTGACTTCCCCCATCCGATTTTCATCTGTTTCCAAAACTTAAAAACACTTCTTCGAGAACTTCGCTTTGAGAGTGATGAAGCGGTGCATACAGAGGTGAGGTTGTGGCTCCATCAACAAAGGTGAACACTCTACGGTGATGGTATCAACAAACAGGTCTTTCCTTGGGAGTAACGTGTTCGTCGTCAGGACGACCACTTTGAGAAATGAACACGTAGAAATGAAGAATAAAGGTGTAGAATGTTAATAACGTTGGTTTATTTAAAAAGCCTTGAGAGGTTTTACATAAAAAAATCGGAGATATTACTTTTCAGCTCGTGCTCGTAAAATGTTGTGTTAAAATAGCGCAAATATGCTCCTATGCCAATATTTTTGGTGAACAAGGGGGAATGGAGATTGAGGCGGCTTGTCCTCTACACTTCTGTTACAGACTAAAAGGCATTTTTCAGTGGTATATTTATGCTTCCCAATATAGATCTCTTTTAAAACGGGCAGTAGCACTAACTTTTTCTCACAAGACAAAGGAGTGTTTACCACGCCTCGATCATAGGCACAGCTACTCTATAAGTAGACGTACAGAGCTGTGCAACTCAATTTTCAACAGTTTTCACTCGAATTGAATGCTGTTGTCTCAAATTGTGGTTTTCAAAAAAAGCTGAACATTTTTTACTCCTTCTGAAGAGGAATGCCTTAGGTCTGTTTTGCTGTACTAAGAAAGCAAAATTCCCTTAAATGAATGGAGTAATAGAGAATAATTTTAATATTTGTGTAATTTTGCCCTGCATGGTTGTGCTATCGTAAGTCGCTTAAGTGTATCGAGAAGTAGGAATTGCTTATGTAAGGTCGACTCTGACTCGTCTTTATCATGTAGCAGTCCTGATTCAGGTATTCCACGATCGACTCAAATCATTCCAGGAGCGTTGCTATTATGAGTCCACAGTTGATGCCTTCTTCTGTCCACCTCCAACGTCAACATTAGTAAAAAGAAGTAAATTGTTACGATGTTCGTCATTATTATAGGTATTATTATTTTCAGTGTGCTTTTCATTTTTGAATTTCATATCCCGGTGTTCCGTTCTCCTTTTATAAGCTCTTTGTATGTTATGATACAGGGTGTTTCAAAAATGACCGGTATATTTGAAACGGCAATACAAACTAAACGAACAGCGATAGAAATACACCGTTTGTTGCAATATGCTTGGGACAACAGTACATTTTCAGGTAGACAAACTTTCGAAATTACAGTAGTTACAACTGTCAACAACAGATGGCGCTGCGGTCTGGGAAACTCTATAGAACGATATTTTCCACCATGCGTAGCAATAATATGGTGTAGTCTCTGAATGAAATTACCCGAAACCTTTGACAACGTGTCTGGCGGAATGGCTTCACATGCGGATGTGATGTACTGCTTCAGCTGTTCAATTGTTTCTGTATTCTGGCTGTACACCTGGTCTTTCAAGTGTCCCCACAGAAAGAAGTCACAGGGGTTCATGTCTGGCGAATAGGGAGGCCAATCCACGCCGCCTCCTGTATGTTTCGGATAGCCCAAAGCAATCACACGATCAACGAAATATTCATTCAGGAAATTAAAGACGTCGGCCGTGCGATGTGGCCGGGCACCATCTTCCATAAACCACGAGGTGTTCGCAGTGTCGTCTAAGGCAGTTTGTACCGCCACAAATTCACGAAGAATGTCCAGATAGCGTGATGGAGTAATCGTTTCGGATCTGAAAAATGGGCCAATGATTGCTTTCGAAGAAATGGCGGCCCAGACCAGTACTTTTTGAGGATGCAGGAACGATGGGACTGCAACATGGGGCTTTTCGGTTCCCCATATGCGCCAGTTCTGTATATTGACGAAGCCGTCCAGGTAAAAATAAGCTTTGTCAGTAAACCAAATGCTGCCCACATGCATATCGCCGTCATCAATCCTGTGCACAATATCGTTAGCGAATGTCTCTCGTGCAGCAATGGTAGCGGCGCTGAGGGGTTGCCGCGTTTGAATTTTGTATGGATAGAGGTGTAAAACTGTGGCGCGTGAGACGATACGTGGACGTTGGTGTCATTTGGACCGCAGCTGCAACACGGCGAACGGAAACCCGAGGCCGCTGTTGGATCACCTGCTGCACTAGCTGCGCGTTGCCTTTTGTGGTTGCCGTACGTGGTCGCCCAACCTTTCCAGCACTTTCCCAGTCCGTTGAAATTTTTCAAACAGATCCTTTATTGTATCGCTTTTCGGTCCTTTGGTTACATTAAACAGCCGTTGAAAACTTCGTCTTGTTGCAACAACACTGTGTTCTAGGCAGTGGAATTCCAACACCAGAAAAGTCCTCTGTTCTAAGGAATAAACCATGTTGTCCACAGCACCCACAGACTGCGTTGTCTTCTGTATCTTTCACATCACTTGCAGCGCCATCTGTTGTTGAAAATTGTAACTACTGTAATTTCGAAAGTTTGTCCGCCTGAAAATGTACTGTTGTCCCAAGCACATTGCAACAAATGGTGTATTTCTATCGCTGCTCGTTTAGTTTGTATTGCCGTTTCAAATATACCGGTCATTTTTAAAACACCCTGTATATTCTATGACACTGAAGTTTTGTCATATATACCGCCGAAAAAAAATCGCAATACAAAAAATAATTAATGTAGAGCAACCGAATTACTGGAATGCACTTCCCTAGGTAACATGTTTGAGTGATTAACAATGCAAGGTCACAGGTTAACGTAAGAGCGAGATAAGTAATTGCAAATGTGAAATGCTAGTACAGTAATAATCGACGTAACCGCCAGAGTGTTGAATACAAGCATGAAAACGAGCATGCATTGTGCTGTACAGGTGACAGATGTCAATTTGTGGGATGGAGTCCGATTCCTGTTGCAGTCGATACAGGGGTGGTTTTTGCTGTTTTCGGATGACGCTGGAGTTGTCGTCCACTGATGTCCCACATGTGTTTTATTGGAGACAGATCCAGTAATCGAGCACGCCAAGGCAACATTCTAACACCTTGTAGAGCAGTAGTATGTGGGCGAGCGTTATTCTATTGGAAAACACCCCCTGCAATGCTGTTCATGAATGGTCGCGCAGCAGGTCGAATCACGAGCCAGACGCACAAATTTGCAGTCAGGGTGCGTGGGATAACCCCGATTGTGCTCCTGCTTTCGTACGAAATCTCATCCCAGACCATAACTCCAGTGTGTCCAGCACGCCGACTGGTTGGTTGCAGGACCTAAAATGGTTCAAATGGCTCTGAGCGCTATGGGACTAAACAGCTCGCGCGGTTCCAGACTGAAGCGCCTAGAACCGCTCGGCCACTTCGCAAGGCTGCAGGACCGCAATTGGCTTCCTTGTGAGTAACAGACCAGCATCTCTTGCACCGAGGCTGAACCAGCCTTCATCAGAAAACGCAACAGACCTGTACTCTGCCCACCGATGAGCTCTTGCTTGACACCACTGAGGTTGCAAATTGCGATGGTTTTGTGGTCAGTTGAAACCACGTCACAGTCTATCTAGCTCTGGGCTGTCCTTGAAGTAATCGATTTGTGACAGTTCGTTGTGACACTGTGGTGCCAACTGCTGATCAGATTGCTGCTGCAGATGTAGTAAGATGCGCCAGAGTCGTACGCTGAACACCACGGTCTTCTCTCTCGGTAGAGCGAGTTGGTCGTCCGGAGCTCAATCTTCTTGCGATGGTACATTCACGTGACCTGAGCTACAAGCAGTCACGTACAGTGGCTACATTCCTGCCAAGTGTTTCTGGAATACCGTAGAAGGAATATCCGGGTTCTCGCAGCCCTATTACACGATCTCGTTCAAACTCAGTGAGCTGTTGATAGTGACGTCTTTGTTCCTTTAAAGGTAGTCTTGAGTAACATCAACTCATCACGTCCAGTCTCAAAGGCAACTAACACTGAAGCACGTTACTGAGTGTGTTTAAAGCACCTGATACACATTGTGATAGTGGCGCTGCCAGCGCCATTCTTATGCGACGGGCGAGAAATTTGAATCGCCTACGTTTATGTCATACAACTCCTCCTTGGTGTTGCGATTTTCCGTCAGTTTGTGACACTGGAGCCTTATCATATACTTCCGGAATAATAATTAAATAAATTAATAAATATGTGGTTATATACTTGAGGGACGTACAAGAAGAGGTAATGGCAGTAAATATTCGCACGGCATGCAAGGACTCAGTAGTGCCATCTGATGGAACGTAAAAGTCGAGAGAGTGCTGTGCTTAGTTGATTGCATTGGAGCCTTTCAATTAGCTGTACGGGAATGAATTATCCACTTCCCGGAATTCCAATTGTTTCATCGTGATGTGGCCTTGCGTGGCGTAAAGATGCTAAAATGATCTGTGTGTTTAATTGTATAGAACTGGACGACTTATGAAGCTATCACTACACTAAACGCTGGCAGATACTACGCCCACTTTGCTAAGATAGGCTGTTGTTGAACGTATATTACTTTGTGTTAGATAATCCTGACACCAACCGAATGGGTCTCTTGATGATAGGAGTTCGTAACTAAAGGCTATGAGGGGGATATTGTATTGTATTGTATGTTAACCGGGAACCTATAAACGACGGAGAGGCTCCGTCCCCGCCGCAGCCAAGTGGTCCACAACCCCACGACAAGTACCGCAGTCCATTTCACCCCCTCCGCCGCCCCACACGGAACCCAGGGTTACTGTGCCGTTCGGCCTCCGGTGCCCCCCCCCCCCCCCTCCCACGGAACGTCACCCACGAGACGAGTGTAGCCCCTATGTATGCGTGGTAGAGTAATTGTGGTGTACGCGTACATGGAGAACTTGTTTGCGCAGCAGTCGCCGACATAGTGTAACTGAGACGGAAAAAGGGGAACCAACCAGCATTCGCCGAGACAGATGGAAAACCGCCTAAAAACCATCCACAGACTGGCCCGTACACCGCACCTCGACACAAATCCGCCGGGCGGATTCGTGCTGGGGACCAGGTGCTCTTTCCCGCCCGGAAAGCAGTGCGTAAAACCGCACGGCCAACCGGACTGGCGAGGGGGATATTACTAACCACCAACAATCTTTTATTTTCTGTTGAGCAGTGAGTATTGGGTAGTGCGAATTGTGTCGTGCATACAAAGTTGGGCATACTGAGCGACCTGGATGTCGTTAAGGCAAGAGACTCGCATATGGGAGAAGTAGCATTCAAATCAAGTGCGACCACTCCGATTTCGGTTCTCTGTCGATTTACATCCGCTTGTATGTCTAACCTTATCTTGTGCAATTTGCCTAGTGAGCATGCTCTCGGTGGTACATTAAACCCAATATTTCTTTTTGTTACGTCTGAGTTACGAGTATAGAGAAGGTTGAATATGTGTCAGATGCTACAAAGGCGAGCGCTGTCTCACTGATTGCAATACACCATAAGGATGCCTGACTGGTAGTCTCTAGAACTACTGAGCACGGTATAACAGATGACAACCTATGCCCTAAACGGATGGAACTCCTTAACAGGAACCACCTGAAAGGAATTCAGTAATACTTCCCGCAGGAAAGGACACAGCCTTAATCCCACTTACCTTGTATATTTGAGCTGAAGCAGGGTTGTTGTTGCTATGGTCTTCAATCCAGAGACTGGTTTGATGCAGCTCTCCGTGCTACTCTATCCTGTGCAAGGTTCTTCATCTCCCAGTACCTACTGCAACCTACATCCTTCTGAATCTGCTTAGTGTATTCATCTCTTGGTCTCCCTCTACGATTTTTACCCTCCACGCTGCCCTCCAATGCTAAATTGGTGATTCCTTGATGCTCAGAATATGCCCTACCATGCGATCCCTTCTTCTAGTCAACTTGTGCCACAAATTTCTCTTCCCTCCAATTCTATTTAATACCTCATCATTAGTTGTGTGATCTACCCATCTAATTTTCAGCATTCTTCTGTAGCATCACATTTCGAAAGCTTCTATTCTCTTCGTGTCTAAACTATTTATCGTCCACGTTTCACTTCCATACATGGCTACACTGCATACAAATACTTTCAGAACAGGGTAACAAGTATCAGTATCATGTCGTATGTAGTAGGTACTAGTCTAATTTACCCTGGAAATATAGGTAACAGGATCCTAAAAGCTTAGTGAACTTTGACGCTAAAGAGAAATGGGAGGAGAGTGGGGTTGGGGGGGGGGGGGGGAGGGTACTTGATCTGTCAGGATTAACCACTGAAAAACATTCCATTAATAAATGTTTATTAAATTTCGCAGCCAGTGATACCAACTGCCCAATGCAGACTAGCACTGGGACACATAATGTGAGCTAGAATTAAACTGAGCTACCAAATAAACCACAGCTGTGTGTTTACGTGAGTGTATGTTTGCGTTGTGTACATTAAAAGTACTGCAATTGAGGCAACAGTAGGAGACTGTAGGTAATACGTCTAGTATTGTGAAACTATAACAGGCAACCATATGAACACAATGAGTATTTTTTTGTATATTTTATTGAAAAATACGACCTGCAAATCGCAGCTTACAAAATGATTCACGTACATGATTCAGTTCAGAACATACAAAGAACACGTTACCTTTGATACCAGCTGATTCTCATCAGATTGGCGTCTGCTTTGAATGTCGAGTCTTCTATGAGAGTCATTGTCGTTGTAGGTACTTTCTACCCTCGAGGAGGTAGGTGGTTTTGTATGACAGCAACCAACTTAGTTTTATTTGCTTTTGGATAAGACTAACAGTGATGTTACGTTTACGACAATATCACAGTTCTATGAGCAAGTCTCTTCTGTTATTCCTAAACTTCAATCAGCTACACTGAATTGTACATGAGGGGTGTCTCTGTATGGAACGTTCCTTAACAATTATTAGAAAAAAAATTAACCGAGGCTTAGCATTCCTTATGTAACAACACAGTTCATTACAAAAATTGCAAAATGATGAGAAATTAATACTGAACTGATTCTGTTCCATAACATGCTTTATGTCCTTCGTTATCAAATTTAAAAATAGTACAAAATCTGTTGTGTCATTCACTCTATAAGAATCTTAGGAGTGTGAAGGATAGCCATAGTTGTCCGCCCGACACAAATTTTCAAAGGTCGCTAATGGGGTAGCATATCTGCATTTAATACAATTGAAGGCAAGCTATTCGAATTTACGAATTTATGCCGAATTAATTTCGTACGGCTGTCGATCACCATTAATGTCTGTGTCTTTCAGACATGCAAAATAAATAGGTAAGAACCAAAAAAGACTCAAACATTATCACAGTTTACTGATCTTTATATCAGTTACTCGATGTTTAGCATTGTAAAGCACAACATGTACAGGAGTAACTGGAAAAGTATGTTCCGGAACGCCACTAATATTAGGCTTTCATCACCAGGTACATTTAGTGAGTTTTAAACTGGAGCAATGCTTCACAGTTTACAATATCATACAAGCAGATTTTTGACTATGGCATTAACTGGGGCATTATGCCAAAAGTTGTGTGTCATCAGATCATCCCCTAGGAACAGAGCGCTGAACAACTGGATTCATCTCTCGTAAGCTGCAATAAAAGCTTTACACTCCGGACAGTAGTGGTGCTTCGCTCTCAGGCTGTCCACACAGTACGGGATGCAGCAGCATAAACAGCATCTGAAACGAGAGAAAGATGTTTCTTAATATAAGGCAAAATCATCTGAAGTGAGATGTCACAAGGCAGAACAGCCTACTATCTACAAAATCATTTATCTTGTATATGATGCATATTACGAACAAGCTTTTTGCACCTAGGTTCACAGTATTTGTGTGAGAGGAATCACAATCTCAGTACGAGATACAAACACACACTGGTTAATAGTTAAGGAAAATGGGCACACGGAGTAGTATGCGTTTTTTCTTGTAAACCCATTACACAATTTTTTTTAAACAGAAACAGGATTTTGAAAAGCGAACCTGCCAAGCAGCACTACCCGTAATGAAGCTGTTGCACTTTTGATACACTTTTCTTACACCTGGAACTTAGGAACATAGAAAGCGCACCAGGGCTTCAAAAATAATTCTTGCATACCATTGCCGATTGCCAACCTTGACTTGAACGGTCAGCTGATTTTTATGGTTGTTTTACTACATACTGGAATTCTTAGGTACAGTCCTCCCTTTTATCAGTCTTGTGTGTGAGTGTGTGTGTGTGTGTGTGTGTGTGTGTGTGTGTGTGTGTGCGTGCGTGTTTTAGCGATTTCGGTAACAAAACAGGTCAAATATCATTACATGTATTTTACCTTTAGTGTTAAGCAACATTTCCAGATTTGCTTTATCTAACACGCACCAACTGGAATCCCTATACGTAAAAATCATTATCTGTAGTGCCCACTTGCAGCTGTGCAGTGAAGAGAAATCATTTCCCCTAAATGTGACGTAGCTGTACTGTAAATTAGTGTAAAAATAAAAATAAAATCGTGTGAATGTTCTTTTACGTGTCATTGAAGCTATAAGCTTCTTGACAGATAAAGCCAACTTCAGGCACTAACTATTAATACCTAAAACAACACGTGCAACTTTTCTAGCATGCCGCAATTATAGCAATAAAGTATCGTATTGAAAATATACAGAAAATTATTGTTTTTACTTTTCTTTACACCTTTTCGTATTAGTTAACCGGAAATGTACAACAGGAGTCTTGCTTATTTTGATACTCTCTCCTTACACCCGGAACTTAGGTTGCTTCGTTGTATTAGTATACATCAAGCACTGGATACATACTATTCAAAAGTTGAAGTGTAGCCAAATACTTGTATGAAGACTCCTGAATAGCTTTATTGGAGATGACAAACGCTGTAAATACTTAGATTATATTTCTCAGGAAACAAGATGATTAGATACGGAATTCCACAAGACTCTTTAAGAAACACTGTGTCATTTGTAAAAGATTTGTTGTGCCACTTGCAGCAGCGTAGGTTGTGTCGTGCAGTGACGATACCAAATATTTTACTAAGGCACGCAAAGGGAAAGGAGCTTTTTTTTGTAGCGAAAGATCTCCATGACAACAGAGGAAGCATAGTCGGGATTCAGAGACAATTGTGAGGTTGCGAACAAGACCAAGACCAAGTTATGGATGAACTTTGTATAAATAACGGAAGAAATATAGGTAATGGTAGACTTACGGATCACCATACTGAAAATTTCTCAGAAGATAACCTGTTATTAAATGAGAAAGAAACTAACATTGAACAAAGGACAGACTAAACGATGTTATAAAGTACTTTGAAAATGCTCTTGAACTACTTTAAGCCTGAAAGAGTACTATAATTCACCTAATCAAGTAAGGACTATTAGTGTGTGGTGTGCTTCTATAAGAGTGTACTAATTTAGCGACACGGTCACTAGAACTTTAAAAAAATCGTTTAAGAAGGTTAGAGAAATTGTTGCTTTGTAAACACGCAACATTGTTTACATTTTAACATTAATTTGTATTTTACATTGAAACTTTTAGGCACTAAACAGCCTAATTCATAATCGTGTAACTACAATTACGAATTGTTTTCATAGACTATAGTAGAAAATGGGGCGTTATCTTTCTACGACTCTCTTTAGAACACTGACTGAGGAAAAATGGAACTCAGCACAATTATGTTTAGTTTATCAAAAACTGGGCAATCGCCTTGCCGCATTGGATACACTGGTTCCCGTGAGATCACCGAAGTTAAAGCGCTGTCGGGCGATCCGGCACTTGGATGAGTGACCATCCAGGCCGCCATGCGCTGTTGTCAGTTTTCGGAGTGCACTCAGCCTCGTGATGTCAATGGAGGAGCTACTCGACCGAACAGTAGCGGCTCCAGTCGCAGAAAACCATCACAACGACCGGGAGAGTGGTGTGCTGACCACACGCCCCTCCTATCGGCATACTCAACCTAGGATGACACGGCGGTCGGATGGTCCCAGTGGGGCACTTGTAGCCTGAAGACGGAGTGATTATAAAATACTACTGAAGGCTAAGAGTTTTTATAAAACAAAAAATAAATGGTTTGTTAGTTGTGACACATACTGTTTTGTTAGGGAGTGGTGCACTGTGTTGATTGCTTGTTTCAATAAATGAAGCGTACACCACGCATGCGTCATAAGAATATTACTACTCACAGCAAGGCAGAATGGAATGTTCTTTCCCAAAATGTTACTGTTAAATATTTTTTTCAGCTACTTAGTAACTACACATTAGCATTTCCTCTTATCTGAGCAAGATACGGAAATAATTCTATGGCATCTTTGCGTTGCTAAACTCACATGAAAGTACGGTGTATTTTTATTTTTTTACTTGCATGTTGCTAGTGAGCATTTCACTTTAGTACGACAGCTAAACGTCAAGAGATTTCAGACGTGACAGCATTAGTTGTGGTATTGTAGGTTACTCACCCAAACATGGCTAGCAACAGGGCGAATATGTGCGTCCTGGTGGTTGACACGACCTTGACGTCTGTCTGGACGGTTTTGTGACAGGCGGGACAGACAGCGGTGCACGATTCGGGGCCCACGGTCAGCGGTGGCATAATCACCGTGCCGGCTACAGAGAGGTAACAGAGACATATCAAATGGTTCAATTGGCTCTGAGCACTATGGGACTTCTGAGGTCATCAGTCCGATAGAACTTAGAGCTACTTAAACCTCACTAACCTAAGATCATCACACACATCCACGCCCGAGGCAGGATTCGAACCTGCGACCGTAGCAGTCGCGCGATTGCACACTGTAGCGCCTAGAACCGCTCGGCCACTCCGGCCGGCTGAGACAAATCACTGGCTGTTCTCCCACAGTAGGTGTACATGACTTTCAAAGAGGACAAAGTATCTGACAAAGGCGTCAAGATACATAAAACACCTGCTGCCTTAATACCACAGAAAATGTGCTGGCAACTCCGTCAGTAGATCTGTGCAACATAGGTTAAAAAAACCACAATAATATTGGAGTTTTAAGCACAGAAAAATTTATTTATTTTCTCTTATTCATCTTATGGAGCCTCCGCATTTGAAGTAAGGCTAATCTTCACTATTTCCTTGCTGGACAGAACATGTGGATGTATCTTCTTTTAACTGAGAATTAAATCGAAATTGTTGTCATACGCCAAGATAAACCCAACGTAAGGACAACCATGTTTCAAGCGGAAAGATAATACGTGTCTTTCGTATCTTTTCACCGAAGAATGAACGGGAAAAGAAGAAAGATTTAACAATCTAAATCATCCAAGAAAAGCCGAATGCATCACAATTCGTAATTAATGTAATATTATTCCTTCTTCTTCCAATATTTCGGCTGATAATCTTACAACGGTCTTCAATGTGATCACAAGAAGAATTTAAATCACTTGATAATAGCGTTCTCGCTGACGCACTTAAGTTTACTCCACGATATCGTGTCAGGAGGTTTAAATTCTGCAAGCGATTCGCCTTGAAGATGGCTGTATAGCTATCAAGCTAAATATTGCAGGAAGAAGTAATACTGTACCGGATGCACGTCCGAAAGTTGATGGAATATTACAGATTGTATTTTCATGACCAACAGTAATTTCTTGAAATATTTGATGTTTCAAACAACTTACTAGTTATAAGCATGTACTGCAAACGTAAAATAAATTTCACTTTATAATCTGAGCAATGGGTGAGAACGATGGCAGAAGAGGATTGTTGTTTACAATCGTATTTGAACAGATAAATGTACATACTTACACATCATTAGCACCACTAAATATTAAATCCTTTTGGTCGAAGAGATTCATCTTAAAATATCGTAACAAAAAATTGAAAACAAATCTTATTAAAAAAAAAGATGTTCATTCAGATCTAAACTGTAATTCAAGAGGGTGACTCAGGAACTTCCCGAAAGAGAAACCAAAGACAAAGAACAATGGAGCGTAGAGAGTGACGAATCAGGAGGAATAGGTGACATCACTTAAAGGAGAAATTTGACGTAAGTGAAATGATTCCGAAAAGAAGCTAAATAGAAGAGCTTTAATGATTGCCACACAATAATACTTGTCCCCAGGAGGGAGAAAACTTTACGTATAATAAAAGAGTTACTTGAGATAAAATATGCACGCAGACGCATGACATGAAAAGACAAGCAATACATTATTGTTAAAGTTTCACAATACATTTGGAAAAAAAGAGTATAACACAGATGACAAACCTGAAGTATATAGTTTATTGTATGGAGATGGGAAATAAACGCTTATAGAAAGTAATCATAGTGTTATAACATGCGTTACAGGCGATGATATTTTGAGAATATACCAGAAACATACGTTATCAACAAGTTCCTCATACATACATCACCTCTCGCTATATCCACATTTCTCATTATAACGTATGAGAGTCAGAGAAGGAAAGAAAACTCAGTTGCTGCAAGTTATCTACAACAACATCTCTGTTCGATAAGAAGCACAAATGTTTTATACAAGAAGATACTAAATATGTCAGTAGTTATATTAAACATCTGGTCGAGAATGTGTACAAGGAAAATCCGAAGACACGAAAAAGAAACATAAATAATTTATAAAAAGTGTGAATAACATCAGTATTCTTTTCTTTTCAGCACTCTGAGAAGACTTTAGAATTGGTTACAGTGTTCAAGTAACACATAGCAGGTGAGACTGAACTGCACATGAGTACGCGCATACCCGAGACAGAATGAAGAAATGTCAGTAAAAATTTGACGAGGTCACTCAGTTCGTTCTGACATAAAAAGTCTGAGCCACATGGTTCTCCATCACAGTCATCTGTTAGCAAAGATCTTTGTATTCAGGGTACCATTAAGGCACATACTGGCAAATATCTGATTATTTCACAGTGTGTATGATTCATCAGAACCAACCAGTTTCGGTCATTGTCATAAACTACAGCACTTCAGGAAACGTAATAGAAAGACGTGTACATGTCACAATGTTTTGAACATAATGCAGTTATAACGCAATAAATAAAGTTAGTTGATTGCATAATGCTGTTTCAACACCAGACAAAACTCTGTCTTAACAGTCTTCACATATTTAAACCGACGTACAGTTACTTATACACACCAGCATGTACGGGATACTCTCCAATAACATTGCTAACTGGCACCCCGCTGTGCGGATATCCGGGTGGTGGAGGATATCCTGCAGCCACTGTTCCAGTTGGTGCCCCGGGCTGCACTGGATATGGTGCCGTGCTGTTGGCAGGTGGTACTACGCTGTACGGTGGAGGCTGTGGCGTACTGTCCTTTGATACTTTCATTCTGAAACACAAATGAGCGTATTACTGCCCTGTGATGTTAGGTGCGTTGCATCAAGTTCCATTACGCTACACTTTAGTAGTAGTTAGCTGAGTACCCTAAATTGCCCAGATATGTATTTATTCCAATTCCGTTAGCCCATCTCTTTCAACCATCTCTCTCTGTACATCTTCTCCTACTCCTTTCTGTGTCCGTCTGCTACTCCCATCTCTCTCACTGTCCACCTGCTTCTGCTCCCACTCTCTATACATCTCTTTCACACACATATCATGCATATTTTACATATATTGAACATATTTCACACATATTTGTACACATATTTCACCTGTATCTGTACCTGTAATTGCATAGAATGAGCTTTGGAAGACTTAAGACGAAATAAACCCGATAACACTCCATTAGAATTTCTAAAATAATTAGTAGTGGCTACAAAAGAACTAGCCATGTTGGTGAGTAGAATGTATGAGTCTGGCTATATATGATCTGACTTTCGGAAAAATATCATCCACACAATTCATAAGACTGCAAGAGCCGACAAGTGCGAGAATTATCGCACAATCAGCTTAACAGGTAATGCGTCTAAGATGCTGACAAGAATAATGTACAGAAGAATGGAAAAGAAGATTCAGGATGTGTTAGATGACGATCAGTTTGACTTTAGGAAAAATAAAGGCACAAGAGAGGCGATTCTGACATTGTGGTTAATAATGGATCCAAGACTAAAGAAGGATCAAGACACGTTCGTAGGATCTGTTTACCAGGAAAAAGCGTTTGACAATGTCAAATGGTGCAAGATGTTCGAAATTCTGAGTAAAATGGGGGTAGACTATGGGGAGAGACGGGTAATATACAACACGTGCAAGAGCCAGGAGGGAATAATATGAATGGACGATCAAGAACGAAATGCTCGGATTAAGAAGGATGTAAGACGGGGTGTAGTCTTTCAGCCCTACAGTTCAATCTGTACATCGAAGAAGCGATGATGGAAATAAAAAAAGGGTTCAGGAGTGGAATTACAATTCAAGATGAAAGGACATCAATGATACAATTCCCTGAGGAAGTTGCTATCAGTGAAGGTGAAGAATTACATGAACTGCAGTACACAATATGGATTTAGAGGAAATCGAAGAAAGATGAAAGTAATGAAAAGCAGCAGAAGATCGTGAGAAAAGCAAGATTCTCAACGTCAAATTTGGTGATCAGGAAGCAGATGGCGTTAAGGAATTCTGCGACCTAAGGAGCAGAATAACTCATGACAGATGGAGATAAGAGGGCATAAAAAGCAGACTAGCACCTCCAAAAACGGCATTCCTGGCCAATAGAAGTCTACTAATATCAAACATAGACTTTAATTTGTGGAAGAAATATCTTAGAATGTGCGTTTGGAACACAGCATTGTATGGCAGTGAATCATGGAATGTGAAAAAACCGGAACAGAAGAGAGTGGCAGCATTTGAGATGTGGAGTACAGGTGAATGTTGAAAATTAGATTGACTGATAAACTCGTAAGGAATGAGGAGGTTCTGCAAAGAATCGTAGAAGAAGGGAATATGTGAAAAACACTGACATGACGAAGGGACAGGATGATAGGACATGTGTTAAGAGACCAGGGAAGAACTTCCATAATACTAGAGAGAGCTGTAGACAGTAAAAACTGTAGAGGACGGCAGAGATTGGAATACATTCAGCTATTAATTGAGGTCGCTCTATAGTTTCGTTTTCACGCAGCTCAGTGTTTATGACGTCATATCTCCTGAACGAATGTCGTTAGTCAAAAGTTTTCATACAGCGTCTGTGGTCCTATCAGGTCCAGGTTTGGTCCCCAAACAATGTTGTGCACATTAATAAAGAGGGCTTGGGGGACACGGAAACAGCAGAAACTGAGGATGAAGACCTCGTTGGAGTAATACTGTGCTGTGTTCGTAGTCACTTCAGAACGAGAATCTATGGAAAGCCGTTATTAATGATCCTCAAAGTACTGCTCCTATTATCCGTGGAGTCTTGTTCCATAGTATATTACTGTTCTCTATAACTGTGTAACGTCAGGGAATCGTTTCAGATATGCAAGACCGTGTATTTATCCATTCGTCCGTGTCATATGGCAATGTTTTGTTTTATGATACAAAATTGTTTTACGCTTCACAGATATAACGCTTTGTCTGAAAAATTCGAAAATAATTAACGGTTTAAAATTATAAAGAATGTAGCAGAAATCTGCCATGGACAGTCCCTCTACTTATGGCATGTATCGGTTAGAAAAATGCACCGATGATGACTGATATCAGTCGAAATCGATTTGCAACAAGATAAATAAATTATGTTTCCGCGACTGGTTGCTACATTCTTTGTAAGTTTATATTCCACGGTCGCTGCACGGAAAGGGAACCTTATGGATCCCAACATTCAAAAATTAACGGTGTATCAAATAAGAAACACCCACCGTCCGAAACATACTAAAGTGCACTGTACGCTGTAAACTTCAACTCATCTTCTTGTCCAGGACTCATACCTGCTCACGTACATCATGAGATCGCCACAATAAATTCTGTTTCTGTAAACTTGGCTAAACGAGTTCATGAAAAAAGTTTTCGTGACTTATCTTTTGTTGAGTTGCTGTTCATGATTTTGTGACATTGCATTGTGATTTCCAGGCTTCGAAGGTACGAGTAGTGTTTTGGTATTAATTTTTCTGTTGTCACTTATATATATGGCAAGGCCGATTTTTCTGGTAGATATCTTCACTTATTCAGTGACAGGTTTTCTATTACACTATGTATACATTGCTCTACTTTCACGAGTGTTGCCCATAGTTAAATTTACAGAGAAACTTTCACATATGTCTGACCTCTAGAATGTACTCATTTCAAGTCAGTTTTGCCTCAGAAAGTTTGAGGTCTTTGGAAGATTCCAGTATCAAACGATCTCTCATAATATTATTTTCACACCCAGTTGTTTAGGAAAAAACGACGTTGACATTAAAAATAGAATAGATATTAATGGTTCTGATAAAAAATTAAATGTCGTTATAGCGGTGCTCGGTTATGGAAATATGATTTTGCAATTTCGGGTGTTGACAGTAGACATAATTTGGTTATAGTGTGAAATTTTGCGCTGGCTTATCGGTATTATGATTTTAATTTAGTTTTCTTAAGGTTTTAGTTTTTTCATTGCTATTCAGTTATTTTAACACTATAAAAAGAAAATTGGAGATCTAGTGTTAACATCAAGAAGAATCCGTGGCGTTTCGAATACGTTATTTACGATGCAATACAATTCTAATTTATTTCAAACAACCATCAATCCAGCAAGTTTGATGGAAAGTAGGAATTTTTCCAGATTATCCCTTACCTAAGCTTTTTAATGATATAATAATTTCAGAGAAGGTGAGTAGTTTTTGTATAGAAGGTGAGCAGTTTTTGTAATATAAAATATTATAGCTAATGTGTTTCTTGAATTTCAGTGTCGCTTCCATGTTTTGGTAACTGTGAAGGTTATTTACGACTTGTGATTAGTATTAGACAAGACTGAGAATCATTTCGCATTAAACTGCTTTGCTGTTTATTAGTATTGCCTATTACATAGTTTCAGTCGAAGTAGGATTTTTGACTTGTCATCGGACGTCGAAAACTGGAAGACATTAATTCGCAATTACATCAGTAAGTATATGTCAGCACCCGGACGGCATAGAGAAAGATGATATTCCAACTATGGTCGTTAATCTCAAATTAATTGCGTAAAAATATCAATCGAACTTCATTATACCTAGTCTGTCGATGTTTGGTGCTCGGCCTCCGATCGGATTGTAAGTTGAAAGGATCGATAGCATGGGAAAAGTGTTACAGCATGCAACAAATAACGTTACTGGGAAACAAGGGCTCGTGCACATCAAGTCCGCCTTCATGAGATCGACTGCGTGTAGCTTCGGACGGTATTCTGCTCCGTGCTGGAATCTGAATGGCTGAGTATCACTGTAATGTGTTTTCTGACTGTCTATGAGAATCTTTGCACCTAATTAATCTTGCCTTAATACTCATCTTCTCTGATTATCCATTATTGTTTGAAGCGTGCTCAAAGTCCCAAAAATTACACTTTAGTTCAGTGCTACGAAGTTCTTCGCCTCCTCCCCCCTCCCCGTCCCCCCACGAATTTAAACAGACTAGATAATGGTGTCAACAGAACTTCAGGCTGTACGTATTGGTAAATTGTGTCGCTTTCGCATTGTGGATTATTTATATTGAAGTGCCCAAATTTTAGGTATTTATCCATTAAAAAAATCAACTGCTGGGCTGTACCCTCTTCCTACAAAGTTTCATGGCTGAATATTTGGTTGATTCATTGGTCATAGTACACTATATTATAGATTCAATAATCAGATAGATCACCAGTCACAGGCGCCCTCTGTCCGACAGTGTTTCGATGAAGTATTCTTGAATTATTAAACTAGCAAAGTGTATTAGTCAGACCTTGAGTGCAGCAATATTTATTTATCTACTGAAAATTTAAAGACGTAAGTGATTTATTAGTTCCCATACTAAACGAATTAAGAAAAATGTAAGGAAAAAAAAAACGGACAGATGCGAGCAGCACTCGCACTCTGAGGGTCCCATACAAACTTAATTATGTTTTGTGTTAGCGAGTGTAGAAATATGTATCTTTCGATTGCATTGACTTAGAAGCTTATTTTTTTTTGCACCGCCAAAGTTCACTGACTTTAGTATTTGACATAAATTTCAGCTTGATACCTCAATCTGTTGCTAAGAAAAAGAGGTGTTAACTGCCTGACAGACAGACAGACAAGTGGCAAAAAAAAAATGTTTTGAACATTGTTCTGAATTTTTCCTTTAGTTCCGCAGTGAAACTTTCCTCCTTGCCAAATTTCAAGATTCTCGAGAAACGAGACGTACCTTACAGGTTTTCATAGTGAGTTTGCGAGGACCAAAACATGTGACGTAAATGCCCATATCGTTTGATTGTATTGACTTAGGAGAGTAAATTTCTTACCCGCAAGGGACGGTAGACTTTAGTACGTGAGTTACACTGAGGTGATGGAAGTCATGGGACACCACCTACTATCGTGCCGGACCTCCTTTGCAGCGTAGTACAGCGTCTCGACCTGGCATGGACTCAACAAATTGTTGTAAGTCCCCTGAGCTATACTGCCTTTACAGCCGACCGTAACTGCAAAAGTGGTGCCGGGCAGGATGTTGTACATGCTCTGATCTCTCGATTACCTCCCACAAATGTTCGATGGGATTCATCTCAGCTGGTCTGGGTAGCCAAATCATTCGCTCGAATTGTCCAAAATGTTCCTCAAACCAACCACGAATGGCAAAAAATGGCCTTTAAGTAGCTAAAAATAATCATTACCAGTTAATGATCGGTTCAATTGGACCACAGGACCCTCTGCATTCCATGTAAAAGCACTCCACACCATTACAGAGCCACCACCAGTTTGCACAGTGCCTTGTTGACAACTTGGGTCCATGGCTTCGTGGGGCCTGCGCCATACTCGTATCGTACTATCGACCCTTATCAACTGAAACTGGGAGTCAACTGACCAGACCACGGTTTCCCAGTCGTCTAGCGTCCAATCGATATGGTCTGGAGCCCAGGTAAGCCACTGCAAACAATGTCGTTCTGTCTGTGAAGGGATTCGCATCCATTATCTCCCGCCATATCCCATTAACACCAAATTTCGCCACATTTCCCAAAAGGATAAGTTTGTTGTACGCCCTCCATTGACTTGTGCGGTTTTGCACGCAGTTTTGCTCGTCTATTAGCACTAACAACCCTACAGAAATGCCGCTGCTCTTGTGAAGACCATCGATCACTGCATTGTCGTAAAAGAGATGATTTGGTATTCTAGACACACTGTTGCCACTGTGGATCGCAGAATATTAAATTCCTTAATGATTTCCGAAATGGACTGTCCCATGCGTCTAGCTCCAACTACCATTCCATGTTCAATGTCACCATGTATATATCCCCACTAAATTAAAAACTTTTTTTCTTTATTGTATTTGAATACCCCATACCAGGGGGGCTGGCCTCAGCATAGCGCCACTCTTCAGCCAAGAGAGAGACAGTTAGTACAGAGACATTCAAAAAAATAAAAAATAAAAATAAAACGAAAGGAGGAAATACGGCGAAACAGACATATAAAAGGGGAAACATAATGGAAGATAATGTAAAAAAGGGGGTGACTGTGACATAGCGATAAAAAGCTAAAAAACTGTACACAAAAAACCGCGCACTGTGACGATTAAAAGAAACACAAGGCGAAGTATGGCCAGAGCATAAAAGTAACGATGAGCAGCGTAGCACATAACAATCACTGACAGTAACACTATGTACAAGACCAGCACACAGTGAAAATCACAGCTCTTGACATCATGACTGGAGAACAGCACAAAACACAACACTGACGTAGTATACTGATGACGATGAAAAACTGAGAAGATCTGCCAGAAGTATGGGGATGAGGGAGAAGGGAAGAAAGGAGGGAAAGGGGTGAAGAGGGGGAGATGGGAGGGGGGCGCGCTGAAGGGGGCCAGGGAGAGACGAGCATGGGAGGGAAACAGTCGAGGAGGGGTGCAGAGATTCCTGGGGGAAAATCCGCTCTGGGAGGAGGGGAGAGGAAAAAATGGGGGGCCTTGGGGAGGGGGTGGGGGGACAAGGGCAGGCTACTGTTGGTAGGAACGGTAGATGTCATGGCGGGGGAGGTGCTGGACATAGCCCTAATGAAGGACATGGAGGGTGCGGAGGTGGAGAGATGGAGGGAGGCAGCGATAGAGGTGGGGCAGTAGGTGGTGGGTGGAGAGGAAGGAGGAAACCAAGGGGTAGCAGGATCAAGCCTGCGGACAGAAAGGAGGAGGTCATACAGGAGTTATGTGGGGGAATTAAAAACCTGCATGCCACTCGTGTGAAGTGGAAAGTTGCATTGCATTTTACAGTTTATACATAAATTTTATGCCACTAGGTTCCACTCAATTTTTCTGCAGTTCTGTACTGCCCTGTTCAGCATGTTAATGTTAATGCACTTTTAATGTTTCATGTAACTTTCTACAAACCATTTCCTTTTCTTTAATTTTCATTTTAAATGTAAATCACTAATTCATATTACGAACAGCTGGGCTAGTGGCCCGCATTCTTCTTCCTGTCAACAGAAGGCAGTACGTCTGCCACTCTGGTTTACCAGTTTACTTCCCCCTTCACGTACGCTACTCCATGTTCTGCGCTTGCTGGTAGCACACGCCATCTTGCACCCATCCATCGCGGCGCTCAGAGTCGTAGCAGGAAGTAGAAGTGTTCTGGTATTCTTTGCACATTCCTTTACTCAGGCTGTCATCTGTAGTACTTCCTGGTATCACTTTGGTATTGAATCAGGGTTTACAGCACCCAGCCCGACCGGTAGCTATGTACTTTTTTTATGGAATTTTTGTTTTTGTTTTTTTTGTGTACTGCTGCGTGTAAAAATTGTCTCCAGTCTCTTACTATTTCCAGTACGACACCTGAAGATGGGAGTATAAGAGCCAGAAACCGGTCGTGTTTTAAATTAAAAAATACCTTACAACTGTAGTGGTATTTTTAGCCTCTGGCAACGTTTGTTAATTCGCATCGTGCATTCATAATCAGATCAGAAGCCCTTTCACTTGAATCACCTGATTGCAAATGACTGCTCCGCCAATACACTATCCTTTTATACATTGTGTACGCTATACGCCGCCATATGTATAGCTGCATATTACTATCCCATAACTTTTTCATCCAGGTGTAAATTATAACTTGATCCCTCTACGCGCTTCTGAGAAAAATGGATCGTAAGAAACGGACAGACAAACAGGCAACAAAGACATTAGTAGGGTTCCATTTTTACCGATTGAGTTATGGAACACTACAAAACCAGCAGAAATTCTGATGTTGAAGTTATTGCTAGAGAAAATCGAAATTAACATAACGATGGTAGACGGGTCAGCAAATCGTGTCACACAGTAATAAAATATGTTGTGTTATTTAGTTCCTAATTCATTCAAATTTAAATAAAGATACGGATAACAATGCAATTTTTCGAGATGCAACAACTCACTGACTTACTTCGATTTCCTTCTTCAGTAATACTTCGCAGTGGATTCTGAGTTTACTATGATTCTGCCTCTTTTTCCACCCTGTATATAAAAGGATGCCTATCAGCAAGATCGATTATTGCTAATGACGTTGGATAGACATATCTCCCTCAGTTCTGAATGATGTACCTGTCAGCCACTTCAAACAGATAAACCAAGTTAACAAAGATAGCTCATCTGGTCTTCTCATTGCGGTTTTCGGGAAGAGCCGTTTGGGAAATGTTTCTGCGAACAGCTGGCGTGAATAATTTGCACAATACCAACTGAGTTTTTCTTTCATAATGTCCAGTAATCAGCGATTATCGGTACAGTTCCAAATAGGCTGTCTTTCTGATACATATCGATTTTATTTTATTCAATTGCTGGTTTAACAATAGTTTCTCACAGGTTGTCATCTCTATGCACTTGACAATGATGTATACGACCCGAACTTTTGCAAAAATATTGTTACAGTGACAGACTATGTCACTGGTTTAAATACATTAGAGATATAACATTCCGAAGCCCATCGTCCTCTGTCAGAGTACGGTTTATTCACTGGGAACTGTGCACTGAATTAGGATCTTTTTTCTCTTTCTACTATAAGATAGAAGTATTAACTTAGAAACTGGTTTGATATCAAATATACCTTATAATTTCATCCGACATGAGAACCGCCTCACACAACCTGTCATGGGGGAATTACAGTTTAACGCGTAATTCTAGACACGGTGCAACTTTAATACGTCCCACTTTCACGAAGTCTTGCCATAGGAGAATACCAAGATTACTTCCAGAATATTTTTGCAGAACGGACCAATTCTCACCCAAGATCTGTGAACTTTGTAGTCTAACATCTACTCGTTAAGTCACTAACATGTTGGTTTTCTGCCGGCCGTTCTGACCGAGCGGTTCTAGGCGCTTTAGTCCGGAACCGTGTGACTGCTAAAGTCGCACGCTCGAATCCTGCCTCGGGCATGCATGTGTGTGATGTCCTTAGGTTAGTTAGGTTTAAGTAGTTCTAAGTTCTCGGGGACTGATGACCTCAGATGTTAAGTTCCATAGTACTCAGAGCCATTTCAACGATTTTTTTTTGTTGTTATTCTGTGTACATTCTTTATTTTTCGTATCTCCTAAAAAGGAATTTTCATTCGAAACATATAGAAACCAATATTTGCTGCACGCTCTCAGCACGTCTTATGTTACTTCTTTATTAGGTCACGGAAATGTCTTGTGCTACTGTACTACAAGCCAATAAAGATGCTTCTTCTCATACCTGCTGGCACCCCTTCTCCCTTCCCGTGTTATTGTTTATATGTACTTCGTAAAGGACTTCAGATGAATATTCTATACCGTTAGATTGGTCAATGTTGCGTATTATTAGATCTCATCTGTGTAAATTCTTATTGATTTTGTGGTTGTCCCAATATGCTGCTACCCATCTGTCGCCCCTTCCCCCTTCATCCCCTTCCCGTCAGCCCTCAAATGTATCACATGATATGCACTTTCGTTAATATACTTTTGACTATTGTTTTTAATTATGCAAATAGGCTTTTGCTTTTATTATCTTCACATTTTTTCTAATACTATTTTTGATATTAGTTAATCCGCCTATTTTTAATGTGCCCTTTTAACACCACTGCAGTCACACAAATACGCCACTTCGTCGCATGTACTGGTAGTCAGTTTTTGAAACGGCGATCAGCTGAGCACCGATGTCGAGAACGTAATTGTATCACACAATACTATGGATAAGGGGCGATAAAAAGTTTCCGTTTGAGGCCGTTGCTACAGCGTATACCCAACGTGTCGCAACTCCGACGCTAGTATATAAGCACCGATATGTACACAAGGGATTAGTGTGGCATTTGTGTCTTTCCGACGTGCGTGCGGTAAATCCGGGAACGTGGGCTATGGTGGCATTATTACCAAATGCGTCGAAACAGGACCAACGCGCTGTTCCTCTTTTCCTTGTTGACGAAAGACAAACACCGTTAGATATCCATCAGAGGATGAAGAATACAGGGTACGTCAAAAAATGTATACACATTTTGAACTGTCATAGACAATTTATTTCCCATTCTACAAGGTTAAATATCTGTGAGAAAGTAATGTTATGTTTCTTCGACAGGTGGCAGCAAAAATGGTTCAAATGGCTCTTAGCACTATGGGACTTAACTTCTAAGGTCATCCGTCCCCTATAACTTGGAACTACTTAAACCTAACTAACCTAAGGACATCACACACATCCATGTCCGAGGCAGGATTCGAACCTGCGGCGCAGCGCTCGCGCGGTTCCAGACTGTAGCGCCTAGAACCGCTCAGCCACTCTGGCCGGCCAGGTGGCAGCAGTGGCAAGGAAGTAACTGCCACATGGCGGACATGCGTTTGAGCTTTGAAGGGCGGAAGCAGATGGTTAAGTGGTAGTGGAAGTTTGAATGTAGCTGCGGTTCGAAGACAGTGGAGAAGTGAGTATGGTACAGAACCACCTTCAAGGTTAACAATTACGAGTCTATGAGACAAATTAGAATTTCATGGAAAAGTGTGCGATGTGCTTAAAGGTCGATGAGGGCAACCTCGTACAGCTACAAGTGATGATTCCACAACTACGGTCTTGGAATTCTTTCAGCGTTCGCCTCAAAAATCTTCAACGCAATTGGCACGCGAGAGTAACGTAAGTGCTAGTATTGTGCTACGCATTCTGAAGAAAGTCAAGTTTCGTGTGTACATTCCAAGGCTGGTGCAACAGCTAAATGACGACGATGCAGATCGAATGTTAGAATTTTGTGAATGGGTTCAGGAGATGGTGGCACGTGAACTGGGATTTATGGTCAGCATAATTTGGTCGGATGAAGCCCAATTCAAACTGAATGGAACTGTCAATAGACACAACTGTGTGTACTGGGCTGAAGATAATACTCACATTACAGTTGAAAAGGCTGTGAATTTGCCTAATGTAAATGTGTGGTGTGGTTTGTCTGCAAGGGGACTCATTGGGCCTTTCCGCTTTGAAGGTACTGTTACTGGAGAAACGTACCTAACAATGCTTGCTGACTCCATATTCCCTGCCATTCGTGCATTATACGTAATCATGAGTTTTATATCCAATAAGATGGCGCCCCGGTGCACTATCATAGGGACGTACGAGCATACCTGGATCACAATGTGCCAGGCCAGTGGATAGGACGCAGGGGACCAATCGAGTTTCCTGCACGCCGCTGGATTTCTTCTTATGGGGCACAGTAAAAGACGAGGTGTACAAACATAAACCACGTAACCTGACAACACTTTGGAAAGAGATTCAGGCGGTGTGCGCAGAAACCTCATTGGACACTTTGGTACGATGTACAGACTCAGTGGCGACTCGTACTCAGAAATCTATCTATGCTGAAGGCCAGCAATTTGAACATTAATGACATTTGCAAAGTACATTTATTTTTATAAATGGACTTTAAGCTTTCCATTTCCATAAATTTAACATTTTAGATCGGGGAAAAAAGTTTTCTGTGACGCTTCAAAGTGTGTATACATTTTTTTGATGCACCCTGTATATATGGGGAAGCGTGTCTGCCGTAAACTATCGTTGTGGAACCCTACGACAAGTCCAGTGCTGGTCACGATTCGACAAAAGACACCGGTCGATCTGGGGGGGGGGGGGGGCAGCCAGTCAATTGGGAGACGCCGGCCCGAGTGGCCGAGCGGTTCTAGCCGCTACAGTCTGGAACCGTGAGACCGCTGCGGTCGCGGGTACGAATCCTGCCTCTGGCATGGATGTGTGTGGTGTCCTTAGGTTAGTTACGTTTAAGTAGTTCTACGTCCTAGGGGTCTCATGACCTCAGAAGTTAAGTCCCATAGTGCTCAGAGCCATTTGAATTTGAAGTGGGAGACACTCGAACACCCACCCTACAAATGTCTCTAAGCACTATGGGGCTTAACATCTGAGGTCATCAGTCTCCTGGACTTAGAACTAATTAAACCTGACTGACGTAAGGACATCACACACATCCATGCCCGCGGCAGGATTCGAACCTGCGACCGTAGCAGCAGGCGGCCCCGCCCTACAGTCCTGATCTCTCCGCATACGACTATCACGCTTTCGCTCCCTTAAAAAACGCCTTGAAGAGTCGACGCTTCCTGTCGGACGAGGATGTGCAACAGGCAGTTACGGACCTGTTCACGCGGCAGGACACCGTGTTTGACCAAAGTGATACCTTCAACTTGGTGCGTCGGTGTGATGATTGCCTCAGTGTTCACGACGATTTTGACTGATAGGCATACCTATTCAGGACAGTGCACCCTTAGAACGGAAACTTTTTAATCATCCCTTATATCAAGGCATTTTATACGAATTAAAAATAATTATTGGGGATCTTTTTAAATATTTTCTTTTAATTTATGTAAATGTGTCCCTAGGGATTCCAGGTAAATTAGGATTCATTTTGCAGATGTTCTGATAATGCGCTGCGTCCGAAACACTTCATCAAATATAATTTTCAAACAAGTGACATAAGACGTGTTGAGAGATTACATAATGGATCTCCTACGTGACTCCACGTTGGAACTTTAACTAATATTTATTGTTGCATGTTTAGAAATAACAAAAATTAAGTTGCAGTCTACCCGCCAAAAACATACACTGACGGAAACTAGAAGTATTGTACTGTTAAATACCAATTTGCTGTAATGGAAATTGTATAATGGAGATTAAATGCTTAGACTTTCATTCCATTAGAAACTGACGACCATAATCAATATCAGTATGAGTTGTGACCTGCACGAGCACGAATACACTCTACGATTAGTGGTGGCGCCGTGCAGGATTAGGCGAGCGGTCTAGGGCGCTGCAGTCATAGACTGAGCGGCTCGTCCCGAAGGAGGTTCGAGTCCTTCCTCGGGCATGGGTGTGTGTGTTTGTCCTTAGGATAATTTAGGTTAAGTAGTGTGTAAGCTTAGGGGCTGATGACCTTAGCAGTTAAGTCCCATAAGACTTCACACGCATTTGAACATTAGTGGTGGCGTCAAAGTTAGCCCCCCACCCCCCTCTCCCACGATTGTCATCGTGAGACTGTCATCTCTTTCTGTGCTTGAAACACATGTGCTGTGTCAGTTCATGAAGATTGCTGCCTGGAGGCTGGTGTGAAAGTCTTCCCATCGATTTCCAAACATACTCTATTGTTGATCAGAGGGCCCGCTAACCATTCAAGGATCCGCACAGTGTTCAAGGCGTTCAAGAACAGTGTGAGGGTCTTGCATTATCGTGCTAGTCACTTAGTACCCTGAAGAGTATCACACAGTGCTTACCAGTCTTGCTACAAACTACCTCTTTACAGCAGTCCTCCGTCGTATGTAGGAGCTCGCCGCACCACGATTCCAGTAAAGTGAAATGGGTTTCAGGACAGCTGCTTCCTGTGACCTTTCAGCGCGTTGTCTATGGATACGTTGGCATTGATACAACATGTACGAGATTCATCGCCGAACAAAAGACAACACACACACAATGCCCCAGACGCATCCCGATCTATACCATGATTTTTTTTTTTTTATATATGATGTAGTGTCCACGGTAAACGACACTTGGAAACTCGGAATCTCAACCCTACTTCCAGAAATTTGTCCCAGAAGGTGTGTGATGACGGTGTCTGCAGACTGTTCCTGGATTTCGAATGGTCTCGTCCGTCTATTCGTCGCTGCCAGTAGAAATATCGTTGCCGTTCTGGAAGGATCCGTGCCTACTCCTCTGTCCACAGTCTTGTCTTGATTCCATGTGGTCACTACTTGCTCGTTACAGCTAAAATCTGAGGGTGTGAGGTTCTCATGTCCCTCATCCCAAGGGCTCTCAAAGCCCGAAAAATGCCGTTAAGCACTTCCTCTGGGCATGCAGGGTTGAGACCTCGTTTTGAAAATTCCCATTTATGTTAGACACGCCCAACCACCAATCTTGTACACGCACCATTCTTCATCAGTAGGAATGGCTTTATCTATACTGAATGATCAAACTATGTCTGCTGCTGAGTACACTGTCCCAGACAAGTACGTGGCATCTTCGTGTCTTTCACAGCGATCACTCATATGAATGTGTACGAAATTGGGTTGACTTCCGACCACGTCTTCTGGGTGCTTCAAGTGTGTATCTTAGCAGGTAATATAGATGTAACGTATTTAAATGTTATTTTGTTTTGCAAAATTATGCCTGGTTAATCATGAGTTGTGAAATGCCAGTTTTTTTTCTAAAGCAAGTCTGGTCTACAACTATTTCTCTTATTTAATGCTTTTGACTAACTACTTTAAAAAAAAACAAGCTAATTTTTCACAATTCGTGATTAATGATGTGCTTAGTTAGGTAAAGATGAAGAAAAATTCTAATATTTTAAATCGATGTTATCTATTAGAATAAATTATTGTTTTATTTTTATTTTCACATCTGGAGGTGCTCATTAAGGCCAGGTTTTCATTCAGAATGTTCGAAAATTCTTTTTTCTTTAATTGCATATTTTAAAGGTATATGTGTCTAGAATGTTGGGACTAAACGGTTTTTTAATCCGTACGTTATAAGAGTTTCTACAGCCCATTGTTCAGAGCAGTGTCACGGCCGCCGTGGGGCGAGGTAAACGCACGTTCACAAAATAGTTTATATTACAGTATGCTGAAAGCAGCGTATTTATGTCAGCCAGATCGGATTTTATTGCCAAGAAGAATGAAGTAATCGCTCTCCAGGAGAAGTTCGAGTTAAAGGAGGGGTTAACATACAATCCTTGATCTGCAGGCTAAACAAAAGAAACGAAGACACTTTTTTTGGTCAAACTTTGCGAACAATTGGTCAAAAAATAGTTTTTGGTCTGCCATATTGGTTTAGCCGTTAGTGGTTAGTGGCTACCAGCGAGGAGCAAGAGGCGTGGTTCCGGCTGCAACATACGAGAGCATGCAGCGCCGCTCTGCTGGGTGGACTATCGATATTGCATAGTAACAGGCGGATCCGTTGGATGCAGCTGCTTGAAGGACGTAAAAGTCTTTAGAAACTACTCTTCGATGAAATTACAGATCACACACATAAACAGTATATTACCTATTGAAACCCAAAGTACTGTGAAAGTCTTCTGTAATGATACCAACTCTCCTTCCTCTATTTACATGTAAACAGTTATATAGGTAGCTGAAGGTTCCATGTAAATAGGAATTACAATTACATTCCCCTTGAAAGGGAAATTTTCAAGGTAAACTGATTTAAGTAAAAAACAAAAACGAAAGTAACAGCTACCATGGAATTCCAGTATACTGATCATAATGATGTATTTGCATAGCCAGTGGAAGGACTGCAGATATTTATTGTAGAAGACTTCATCAAGGCATGTCACAAGTTTCGACGTAAGAGTTTAAGTGCTTTTTTTGTCTTTAAAATTTTATACCAACTGCAGTCAGAAACCAACAAGCTAATATCCATACAAGCTAACAATTAATTGTCATGATAGTTGACTGCTTTCCTTTCGTGGCCAACAAGCAATTTATGTAGGCCAAGATATAGTAAAGTCTCTAATGTGCTGGGTCAGCGTTTGGAAGGCTACATGATGAGTGTTTGAACGGGTTTCAGACCTGGATAACCTACAGGTCTCATATTAAAATGCTTGGAAAATTCCGTCGAAATTTTGCTACAACCTAATGGAAAATTACTTGCCAGAGCAGTTCTTTTTTAGTCTTATTTTTTGTGACTGGTTTGATGCATCCGAGCACGAAATCCTCTTGTGCCATGAATTAGCAATTCACGGTGCATTGAAGTCCCGCTCTGCTCAGCAGTTGGGACCAGGTCTGCTGATGAATCCCCACCACGGCAGAAGATGCGCCAACTGCCACGGCGAAGCAACGAGCGACTCAGTCGCAATGGAGAACAGTTTGGTGTGGGACAAGCAAGCTACTACAACATGGATTCAGCAATGGGGGAGCACAGGAAGCAGCGGCAGGACGAGATTTCACTTGCGGCGGCAGCTCATGGATGGCATGCCAGCTGGTCTGTTTACGTCCTGGAATGGATGGTTCAGGGAGTTGACCAGAGAGAACACTTGCATCAGGGGGATAGCTGCCAGTAGTCAGTAATAGTGGTCCGCTGTGTGTGGAGGGTGGAATAGCCGCAGTCGTGATGGGGCACGAAAGCTAAAGGAGCCTGGCAGGCTGTTTGGAAAGAGCCAGTCAGGGCATAGCTAGCGGAAAGCCAGCAAGAAAGTACTTCAAATGGGCAACCTAAACGGGCGTCAGCTGTACAGAAGGAATGACAAGTTCACAAGTCCAGCTGTAGAGGCATCCAAGTGTGGCGATTGCTGTGTTATTCACTGGTTTGGTATTTAACTAGTTTGTAAACGAAAATTCCGTCGAAATTTTGCTACAATTTATTACATTGAGTAATTACTAAATAATTTTTCTCCCGGCTAAAGATTTGGTCAAGTTGCTAAAGAATTCCAAGTTAACGTCGTGTTAAAGTGTTGTCTGTGAGTTGTGTAAGTGTCACTAAATCACAGTTCATACAACAGATTCTATACAACTATTGATTACGATGGAAGCAGTTATCTTCAGCAAAATGATCATTAAAACCACCGAATATCAGCCGCTCACAACACTGACGTATGTTACTTGAAACAATACTCTTCGCAACTCGTGCTTAATTAATTTCGGCTCCATACATCAGCTAGAAAAGTTTGTTATAAGGATCGTGCTACGAGCACTGTTTTTAAAGAAGCAATCTGATTCGAATTATTTTCATTAAAATGAGTTCGGGACCACCGGTGCACATTTATTTTTACACATTTGTATTACCTTCGGCATTCATGTCTGCAGAGTTTCGTAATTTGAATCTGCAGCTGAGATAATTCCTAAGATGGCGGCAGACAATTGATACAGACTTTCTATTGTTAGAGCAAATAGGGCAAGTATTTGAAATGCTTATTAAACTTTACTTTCGTATTGTGCACTATTTAGACTTTATCAAGCAAACATTTGATTTTTTTTCTAAGGAAAACACAACAAAAAAACGCGATAAAAATCGCAATCATCAATGGCTGCGCTCCTTGCAGCGGAAATAAATAATTAACACAGATAATGCTTACTGAGAGAGGAATTAAAGTTGCAAATAATTATTCATTCATATTTATAAGTTCCTCCGACCGAGCGTGCTACACAAATAGAAACGGAACCGACCAGAGAGGCAGCTCCCTATACCGACATGACAAGGGACAGATAGGACCATACTAAGAATAGAAACCTCTCTGCTTTTAGAAAGCGTAGCTACCTGTTCCGACGTTGGTCCTACTGTTCTCTAGCAGACAGGCTTATCTGCTACCCTCAAGCATGCAACTAGAAATACATTTGCTCATTCATCCTCTCACACAGAAGGGAAGGGGGATGACAGTATCTTATCATATAAAGTATATAAAAGAAAGCGGATGTAGGTTCCGTATGCGACTGTGTGACATGAATTACATATAAACTGTGTTTTAAAGTGTGGTAGTGTGACAGATCGTTCTTGTTTGTGTGTAAAAGTAACACGTTTCACTGCTCAGTCTCCTCCCAGATAGTCAGAAACACCACAGTAAATTTAGAAGAGGAATTTATGCCATAAATGACAACAGTTTTAAGAAATTAACATGAAAGGAATCCAACAGAGACCTTTCAACAGTTATTAGTGGTATGGTCTATTGTTTTGGGCCTCCTTGTTGTAAACCTAAAAATATTTTGAAGGACAGAGTTTTTACTACTTAATATGTTACGCTAGCTATTAAGGTAATGCATGTTAGAGGAGTGAAAGCGGGTCAGTTACCTTATGAGTTACTTTCAGTCATGCGCTCTGATTTATGGAATTCTGTTGTTAGGGAGAGCATTAACTTGTTAAGTGCTTGCGCCCACACAAACCTCAGCCACTTTCCACTCCCACCGTTTCCTGTATAACACCCTCTTGTGCCAACCTCTTCATCTCAGATTAGAATTCCTCTGTTATTTGCTAGACATACAGTATTCCAGTTTCTGTCTTTGCCCACAGTTTTCTCCTCTGCAGTTTCCTCTCGTATCATAGAAGTTATTGCCTGATGCCTCTGTACATGCCATGTCACCCAGTCCCTTCTCCTTGTCAGTGTTTACCGTATGTTACTTTCTTTACCTGTTCTGTGGAAACCTCTTCATTCTTTATCTTACCAGTCCATCTAACTTCTGTATCCTTCTACAGCACCACATCTTAGACGCTTCACTTGTCTTCTTTCCGGTGTTCCCACAATTCATGACTCACTCATTTGATGATGTGCTCCAAACATATATTCTCAGAAATTTCCTCCTCAAGTCAAGGCCAATGTTTGAAATTAGTACAACCCTCTTAGGCAGCAATGCTCTCTATACCTGTCCAAGTCCACTTTTTATGTCCTCCTCGCTTCGTTCGTCATCTACTGTTTTCTTTCAAATGCAGCAAAATTCCTTAACTTCTTCTACTTCTAGTCACCAACTTGTTTATTGAGTTTATCGCTAATCTCATTTCTACTACTCCTTACACCTTCCGTATTTCTTCGATTTATTCTCCGTCCGTACTTTATATACACTAGCCTGTTAATTCCATTCAGGATTTTGTAATTCTTCTTCATTTTCGCCTAGGATACAATAACATCAGCGAATCTTTTCGTTGCTTCGATTTATACATTGAACATATGGGGCAAAAATTCTCTGTATTACACTCTTTTAACCCGAGGATTTCATTCATAGTCTATCACTCTCTTGGATCTTGTACGTAGGCCCGTTGCATATTAATTCTCTCTCTATAGTTTACGCCGATTTTTCTCAGTTTGTCTTGTACGATGTTACACTGCGTAATGCTTTTTATATATCAACAACTCCCTTGAACGAAATTTTTTTAAGATATACCCTTGTTATCAACTGAGACGTCATAACTGCCTTCTGGTGCCTTTACTTAGCTTAACGCCAAACTGATTGTCATCTAATACATCTTCAGTTTTCTTTTCCATACTTCTTTATATTACTGTTTTAGTGCCTTGAATATGTCAGCTGTTAAGCTGATTGTGTGGCAGTTTGCGCACTTGTCTGTCGTTGTTACCTTTGGAATATTTTTGATCATAGCTTTCCGAAACTTTGATGATAAGTCTCCAATCATAGAGTCTACACACCAATCAAAATAGTAATTTGGTTACCACCTCCCCGAATGATTTTAGAAATTCTGAAGAAATGGAAGGGATGTTAACTCCTCCTGACTCATTTGAGTTTTCCAAAGCTGTAATATTGGATCCCCTAAATCTTCAGTATTGACTTCTGTTTCCACAATTTTCTAATGCAGTTAACGTGTGACATAGGTGCGAATAATGGAGTTAATATATGAAACTTTTTACGACTGATCTACCCGAGTACGACTCACGAACCACCCTCACAGTTTTATTTCTGCCAGTATCTTGTCTCCCATCTTCCAGATTGCACAGATTTTTCTCCTGCGTAACTTTCAGGAGTATTCGTGGAGGGAAAGGTATTGCGGAGAGATGACTTAGCCACAGCCTTCGCGATTGTTTCCAAAATGCAGTCGAGTGTGCACTGATATGAGACTTTCTTGCAGATTAATAGTGTATGCCGGACGGCGACTGGAATCCGGGACCTTTGCCTTTGAACGCTTAGTTGCAATAGGTGGAAGTCCTGGGTTTAAGTGCGTTTTTTTTTTAATTGACAGTACGTTTCAGCTGAAGTATTTCTTCACTTACCCACAGTTCTTCGTAGTTACCTTTATTGTACTCATGTTTGTCTATCCAACTTCTGAGGTAGCGTTTGGATACAGGATAACTATTATTGAGCTATATGAAAAAAAAAAAAAATTTGTTACAACCTAGGGCGTCCTCGCACTTTATTGAACATGTCAACTTCACTACAGATATTCGGATTTACATTATGACATGTTCGATATGCCTCCCACCACTGGCGATGATGTGGTGCAGACGAATAGCGAAATCCTGGATGGCCGCTGAAGTGTCAGAACATCGATGCTGTCGATGACTTTCTCCATGTCTGTTTTCATCTTAGTGATGGTTCTGGGGTTACTGCTGTACAAAAAAAATGGTTCAAATGACTCTGAGCACTATGAGACTTAACTTCTGAGGTCATTAGTCCCCTTGAACTTAGAACTACATAAACCTAACTAACCTAAGGACACCGCACACATCCGTGCCCGAGGCAGGATTCGAACCTGCGATCGTAGCGGTCGCGCGGTTCCAGACTATTGCTGTACACCTTGTCTTTAATATAGCCCCACAAAAAGGGGTTACATGTCTTCAGATCCGGAGAATATGGCGGCCAATCGAGGCTCATACCAGTGGTCTCTGTGTAATCCTGATCCAGAATGCGGTCCCCGAAATGCTGCTCCGGGACATCACTCTCCTGCTTCGATGCAATCGCGGTCCGTCTTGCATGAACCGCATCTTGACGAAATCGAGGTAAAAATCGGGGTCACTTTGGATAACGGGAATGAAGTCGTCTTCCAAAACCTTCACGTACCGTTTGGTAGTCATCGTGTTATCAAGGAATACCGCACCGATTACTCCGTGTTTGGACATTGCACTTCATACAGTCCCTGGCTGAGGGTGAAGAGACTTCTCGATCGCGGAATGCGGATTCTCAGTCCTCCAAATGCGTCAAGTTTGCTTGTCGATCAACCCATTCGAGCGAAAGCGGGCTTTGTCGCTTAACCAAACCGCACTAATTCATACCAAGCGGCCATCCTTCCAATTTGAACGTCAAAACGCAAACCGTTCAGAGGTTGTGACGATTTTATTTCATATAGTTCAATAATTGTTACCCTGTATGTCCATTCCTATTCAACTCTGCCTATTCTGGCGTTCATTAATGCAATGTTTGCAGCCTTAGAGAACTTGAAATGCATCTCATCATTCCTCATTACCTCGCTATGTCACTTGTTTCCTCAATGATTCATCTGGACGACTTGAACGTCAGTCTACTCTCGATCATTGTTGTGCATTTGCTCTGGGATAGGCTCTGCAATCCTGTGTATCATTTCGGAATCCCTGTCTGGTCGTACGTAACAAACGTACACATTCGGGAAGAGGCTGATTAATATAAGTGCAGTGGTTGTCGTAGCAGAACGTCAGGTCTAATTGATGTTTTAAGTAGTTCTTTTGCCCGATCGTACCTCCCGAAAGCTTGAATCCTGTTGTGGAGTACTGTGTAGCACAGCGAGAAACCAGCCAAAGTTGCAAATTTCACTTTTTTTTATTCAGTCGATGGCTAATTGTCAAATCATCGTAAAGATAGTCAAAATGGTATTTGCGAAAATGCAAAAACCATGTGGAATATGTGCAAACGAAGAGTTACACAGTTACAGCGCGTACAGATTGACTATCTGCTACGATGATTTAAAAACGGATTCCAGCCTGAAACTAGTCACCGAGTGAATACAAAAAGTGAAATTAGCTGGCTTTTCAATGTACTGATTAACAGAAGTTGCCGACCTACATTTATTCCAGCATTCTGGAACTTGTTATTGGCTACTTGCTGTTATTTAACTCCTCATGCTCGGGGTTCACAGTGATCAGAATCTTTTAAAGGACACCATATTCTCTGTTGATTGCAGAAATCATTTGAGATAATAATTTCCACTGTCAACGACGAATATGATGTTCTTTAAAAAAATAGTTACCATGTTAGGAGTAAACGATCGAAAAGCAAAATAGCTTTATATAACTTAACAGCGCGGAAGTGACGCCACCTCTCTCGTCTTCAGCACGCTTCCGTCAGCGCTTAATACGTCAGTGTCTGGCGGCCAACACCTACTGCCCACCGACGTGTAAGGCGCACGGGACAATCCTACGTCACGAGGCGTGACAACGGCCCCACGTCACAGTGGCGGCGAACAGCAGCGCGCGAAACGTCACACCACGGAGGCGCGTCTTCCCGTTGCTCGTTTAACGTCATATGGCGCCAGAATGAACGTCTTTTGGTGAGGAGCCCGGACAACGATCCTGGCCCCTCAACATGCACGTCAGTAACTATCAAAGACACAGGCGGTACTGATTGGTCACTTTTACCTAATGGAGAAGCATTTCGAGGAGACCAACAGATTTGCGGAAGAGAAATTTGTTTTTAGGAATCGGCAGTCAGGACAGCGGAGTTTAAGACAAAAATCATGGCGCGATCTTTTCTCAGACAAGACTGAAGGCTCACATAGGGGAATCAGCGAAAAACCTGCAAGATGCCATGGGATAAGACTCTAGTCAGTCTGTTCTGCCAATGACATAAACTCAGTATTTCATCTCAAGATGAAAGTCGCCCACTGTGGCCCAGTTGTTTGTAAAAGAATTGTGGGCACGGAAAGGGATGGAACGGATTGTCCCTACTACCTGGACTGTAGTTGTGTGCCCCGATGAAACATTAATACACTCCTGGAAATTGAAATAAGAACACCGTGAATTCATTGTCCCAGGAAGGGGAAACTTTATTGACACATTCCTGGGGTCAGATACGTCACATGATCACACTGACAGAACCACAGGCACATAGACACAGGCAACAGAGCATGCACAATGTCGGCACTAGTACAGTGTATATCCACCTTTCGCAGCAATGCAGGCTGCTATTCTCCCATGGAGACGATCGTAGAGATGCTGGATGTAGTCCTGTGGAACGGCTTGCCATACCATTTCCACCTGGCGCCTCAGTTGGACCAGCGTTCGTGCTGGACGTGCAGACCGCGTGACACGACGCTTCATCCAGTCCCAAACATGCTCAATGGGGGACAGATCCGGAGATCTTGCTGGCCAGGGTAGTTGACTTACACCTTCTAGAGCACGTTGGGTGGCACGGGATACATGCGGACGTGCATTGTCCTGTTGGAACAGCAAGTTCCCTTGCCGGTCTAGGAATGGTAGAACGATGGGTTCGATGACGGTTTGGATGTACCGTGCACTATTCAGTGTCCCCTCGACTATCACCAGAGGTGTAAGGCCAGTGTAGGAGATCGCTCCCCACACCATGATGCCGGGTGTTGGCCCTGTGTGCCTCGGTCGTATGCAGTCCTGATTGTGGCGCTCACCTGCACGGCGCCAAACACGCATACGACCATCGTTGGCACCAAGGCAGAAGCGACTCTCATCGCTGAAGACGACATGACTTCATTCGTCCCTCCATTCACGCCTGTCGCGACACCACTGGAGGCGGGCTGCACGATGTTGGGGCGTGAGCGGAAGACGGCCTAACGGTGTGCGGGACCGTAGCCCAGCTTCATGGAGACGGTTGCGAATGGTCCTCGCCGATACCCCAGGAGCAACAGTGTCCCTAATTTGCTGGGAAGTGGCGGTGCGGTCCCCTACGGCACTGCGTAGGATCCTACGGTCTTGGCGTGCATCCGTGCGTCGCTGCGGTCCGGTCCCAGGTCGACGGGCACGTGCACCTTCCGCCGACCACTGGCGACAACATCGATGTACTGTGGAGACCTCACGCCCCACGTGTTGAGCAATTCGGCGGTACGTCCACCCGGCCTCCCGCATGCCCACTATATGCCCTCGCTCAAAGTCCGTCAACTGCACATACGGTTCACGTCCACGCTGTCGCGGCATGCTACCAGTGTTAAAGACTGCGATGGAGCTCCGTATGCCACGGCAAACTGGCTGACACTGACGACGGCGGTGCACAAATGCTGCGCAGCTAGCGCCATTCGACGGCCAACACCGCGGTTCCTGGTGTGTCCGCTGTGCCGTGCGTGTGATCATTGCTTGTACAGCCCTCTCGCAGTGTCCGGAGCAAGTATGGTGGGTCTGACACACCGGTGTCAATGTGTTCTTTTTTCCATTTCCAGGAGTGTAATTACTAAGACTATCAGCTAATGAGTGAAACAAGAATTACGAATTACGTACATTATTGTTACGATTTCAATGATTGCTCAGAACAAGAAAGGGTCAAATATTCATTACGAGCTAGCGAGTGCGTATTCACATATGAGCATGTGATAATTGTGGATCTTCAGAGGGAATCTCGCTAAAGATCTGATGAAACAGACCGAGCGAACAAAAAATCTCGTTAATTGGCTGCCTGAAATATTTGTGGTGATCGCATCAGAAGGTTAGCGAGTAAAATCACGGCTGAATGGTCACCTCGCAGTGACAGATTGATTTATCTGAACCAACGCGCCCATCACCCCGTACAAGTTTCGTACGCCTTGGCTGTGACATTTACATCTCTTGTGGGAGAGAACGCGCAGTGAGATGGCAGGCAGGGCCAGAGGCTAGCATCGCGCAGCCCGTCTGCTCGTGGACTGGCTGCCTTCTCCTCTCGTGCTGAAGAAGACCGCTCCCTGCGCCTCTCGACGACCAGACATGTCTACTGTGGCTCCCGGCGTAGAACTGTTCCATGTGGCTAGCCGCGAAAAAGTGTTTACTGTGGCTTCCAGGGAGGAAGCGTCTGATACTTTTCTCTCCTGCTCTTCTTGGTGTGATCTCGCCGAAACTGCCATTTTTGCCAGGCTGAGACAGTGTGCTTCATTTTGCCAATCCGAAACCTCCTGTGGTGCGCGTACTGTAAGACCTTCGGTACACACACCATCAGATTATTTGACTTGTCGCTCTAATGAAGTAGGCGAGTGTCAGCAATATGTCTCGTGGTCTTATCGTGGCGTGTTTATCTTCTGCCGTTAGGTCAGACGATAGAAATGCCACTTGCACGCTTAGAGTAGCAGATTGACGGTGACCAACTTTAAACAGAACTTCATTAATTTTCACACACATTTATTAAAATAATAACAGTCATAAACCTTACTTAACTTGATTCTGGATGCTATTTACAACTGACAATCTGAAGTTCCTTTGGTCTTGGTACGTTAATCTTATTCTCACATATCTCTGATACTTGACAAAGTGTCTATGCACTTACCTTCGTGGCTATGTACAGGAATATGACAATCTTATTAGGCGCAGACTGAAACTTAAATGCAGACAAATGCAGATTAATGCAGACTGACTAATCGGAGGTGTGTACACTCGTTATAATACCTCGAGCGTTCAGGTATCACTGCGCGAGTGTGATCCGCGACAAGAAAAGGTCCTACGTTAGCAGCAATCTAATTGGCTGCGTTACATATTAATACTCGGATTGGAGGAAGCAGAATTTGGTCCATCTCTAAGGCAGCCCCATCTCGTAATGCGGAGACGGACGAGCGCTGCACCTGCGCTGTTGTGCTTAGCGGGGCACGCTCTAGTGGGAAAGTTGTGTACGCGCTGACTACGCGGAACTATGTACACAACACCTCCTAACAATTTTATTCTGGAGGTTTGGTGCCTATTATTTCAGAAGATTCCTATCCTATCCAAACTATTCTTTCCGGAAACTTAACAGTACCGCCCTGTTCCTCATCGCCGTTCCCAAAGATTCAAATTTTCGGCCTATCAAACTGCGTCCCGCCAAGAACGTAACTCTGTCTTATCAGAGTTTATGCTCAGGGCGTCAGTGGGCCGTCGACACTAGACGAAGGACACGCCTGCGGAGGCACCCCATGGTTACTGCTATGTTATCGCAGGGGACGCGCCATTTGCATGGGTAATCTGTCGTTCGCAGAAACCTCTGTATTCATATTCTCCAACTGGCGAGCACAGGGCTATTTCGCTGAACTCAGTACACAAATGCGTTCTTTCCCGCACGCCAACCTCTGCCGTGGTGAATGCGACAGCGGCGGCCGCTCACAGACCCCAAGTGGCTGGCACCGAGACCGAGGCCTCGCTGGCACCCTGCGCCACTCCCGTGCCCCCCTCCCCCCTTCTCCCCCCCGCGCCTACCAGTCCCCTCCCTAAGGCCTCTACGTGCCCGACCACTCAACCACTTCGTCTGCTGACGGCAACCAAAGGCTAGCAGAAATTGTAAGGGCTATGTTTTCGCTCCCTGCTAGTTTCCTGAATCAATTAAACATACACTTTAGAATTAAGACAAATTGAAAAGAAATTCTCTACAATCTCACCCACTCTTACGGATGATAACGCTCTTTGGCTTATACATCGGAATTCATTCAGTAATTAGACTTATCTTATCGACAGTTCAAGTGTTCTGAGTAGAAACGATAATGGAGCACGAGGCTGGCTGCAGCCTGATGCGTTTCAAACGGGAAGCTATGAGCCAACAGAAAAAAATGTTCAAATGTGTGTGAAATCTTATGGGACTTAACTGCTAAGGTCATCAGTCCCTTAGCTTACACATTACTTTATCTTAATTATCCTAAGGACAAACACACACACCCATGCCCGAGGGAGGACTCGAGCCTCCACCGGGACCAGCCGCACAGTCCATGACTGCAGCGCCTTAGACCGCGCGGAAAAAATGTCCGGAGGACGGTAATTGCTAAAAGAAAAGAAGAGTTAATCAGGAACCAAATGCCGACTTACGTGCAAGTGAGCTTCCTCTACCGAACAAAAGCCTAACGCCAGCGCAGGAACTGAGAAGCTAAAAAACATATTATACACAAAAATCAGTAGACGATAAACATGTAAAACCAGCCAAATAGCAGTTCACTTAATTACCAGATCCAAAACAAGACAATCTAAGATAAGTAGTAGTAACATCAAACACTGCAGAACTGGAACAAAATAACTGAAAATCCTAAATTCTAAGAGTAAATGCTATGGGGACCAGCCAATGGAAACGGTCTACTCTTAGCAAGTTAGTGGAATTCGAAATCTTACACAAAACAGGAGAACAAGGGATGGTAAGCGAGGTAAGTCGGTTTAGACCAATACGGAAAGATCAATGTACACTCTGTTACTGAGTTGAGCCCAAGAGTAAGGAAGCACATATTAAACATGAAGCGCTTCTACGTTGGTTTACGAGGGACCACTGTAAAATTTATTCTTTTGCTGATCCGAAAATGCGCGAAGATGTTGCGAAGTTTTGCGAATTCAGAACAGTAGTGTGTGATCATTATGATAGAGAGAACAAATCGAAAACAAGACTACACCAAAGTAGCCCCCCCGCCGCTCTCCAGAAGTATTCTCTAGGCGAGAAGTGTTTAAGTGTTTTAATATGCTACAGGACTGAGAAAAGCTACATTACTTGTTACATATTACTTCAGAGGTATAATGAACTCGTGGATTATTGATAAACTCCCGCCGGCAGTGGTGGTCGTACGCTTCTAGGCGGTTCAGTCTGGAACAGCGCGACCGCTACGGTCGCAGGTTCGAAACCTGCCTCGGGCATGGATATGAGTGATGTCCTTAGGTTAGTTAGGTTTAAGTAGTTCTAAGTTCTAGGGGACTTATGACCACAGCAGTTGAGTCCCATACTGCTCAGAGCCATTTGAACCAAGATATGGTGGGACTATATCTGTTGCCTTATAAGCTTGATAACTTCTGATTGTTCTTGTTGTTGTCTTCAGTCCTGACACTGCTTTGATGCGGCTCTCCATGCTACTCTATCCTGTGCAAGCTTCTCCATCTCCCAGTACCTACTGCAACCTACATCGTTCTGAATCTGCTTAGTGTATTCATCTCTTAGTCTCCCTCTACAATTTTTACCCTCCACACTGCCCTCCAACGCTAAATTTGTGATCCCTTGATGCCTCAAAACATGTCCTACCTACCGGTCCCTTCTTCTTGTCAAGTTGTCCCACAAACTCCTCCCCAATTCTATTCAATACCTTCTCATTAGTTATGTGATCTACCCATCTAATCTTCAGCATTCTTCTGTAGCACCATATTTCGAAAGCTTCTATTCTCTTCTTGTCCAAACTATTTATCGTCCATGTTTCACTTCCATGCATGGCTACACTTCATACAAATACTTTCAGAAACGATTTCTTGACATTTAAATCTATACTCGATGTTAACAAATTTCTTTTCTTCAGAAACACTTTCCTTGCCATTGCCAGTCTGCATTTTATATCCTCTCTACTTTGACCTTCATTATTTTTCTCCCCAACTAGGAAAAATTCCTTTACTACTTTAAGTGTCTCATTTACTAATCTAATTCCCTCAGCATCACCCGACTTAATTCGACTACATTCCGTTATCCTCGTTTTGCTTTTGTTGATGTTCATCTTATATCTTCCTTTCAAGACTCTGTCCATTCCCTTCAACTGCTCTTCCAAGTCCTTTGCTGTCTCTGACAGAATTACAATGTCATCGGCGAACCTCAAAGATTTTATTTCTTCTCCATGGACTTTAATACCTACTCCGAATTTATCTTTTCTTTCCATTACTGCTTGCTCAATAAACAAATTGAATAACATCGGGGAGAGGCTACAACCCTGTCTCACTCCCTTCCCAACCGCTACTTCCCTTTCATGCCCCTCGACTCTTATAACAGCCGTCTGGTTTCTGTACAAATTGTAAATAGCCTTTCGGTCCCTGTATTTTACTCCTGCCACCTTTCGAATTTGAAAGAGAGTATTCCAGTCAACATTGTCAAAAGCTTTCTCTAAGTCCACAAATGCTAGAAATGTAGGTTTGCCTTTCCTTAATCTATTTTCTAAGATAAGTCGTAGGGTGTTCCAACATTTCTGCGTAATCCAAACTGATCTTCGCCGAGGTCGGCTTCTACCAGTTTTTCCATTCGTCTGTAAAGAATTCGCGTTAGTATTTTGCAGCTGTGACTTATTAAATTGATAGTTCTGTAATTTTCACATCTGTCAACACCTCCTTTCTTTGGGATTGGAATTATGATATTTTTCTTGAAGTCTGAGGGTATTTCGCCTGTCTGATACATCCTGCTCACCAGATGGTAGAGTTTTGTCAGGACTGGCTCTCCCAAGGCCGTCTGTAGTTTCAATGCAATGTTGTCTACTCCCGGGGCCTTGTTTCGACTCAGCTCTTTCCGTGCTCTGTCAAACTCTTCACGCAGTATCATGTCTCCCACTTCATCTTCATCTACATCCTCTTCCATTTCCATAATAGTGTCCTCAAGTACAGCGCTCCACCTCTCTGCTTTCCCTTCTTTGCTTAGAACTGGGTTTCCATCTGAGCTCTTGATATTCATACAAGTGACTCTCTTTTCTCCAAAGGTCTCTTTAATTTTCCTGTAGGCAGTATCTATCTCACCCCTAGTGAGATAAGCCTCTACATCCTTACATTTGTCCTCTAGCCATCCCTGCTTAGCCATTCTGCACTTCCTGTAGATCTCATTTTTGAGACGTTTGTATTCCATTTTGCCTGCTTCATTTACTGCATTTTTATATTTTCTCCTTTCATCAATTAAATTCAAAATTTCTTCTGTTACCCAAGGATTTCTACTAGCCCTCGTCTTTTTACCTACTTGATCCTCTGCTGCCTTCACTACTTCATACCTCAGAGCTACCGATTCTTCTTCTACTGTATTTCTTTCCTCCATTCCTGTCAATTGTTTCCTTATGCTCTCCCTGAAACTCTCTACAACCTCTGGTTTAGTCAGTTTATCCAGGTCCCATCTCCTTAAATTCCCACATTTTAGCAGTTTCTTCAGTTTCAATCTACAGTTCATAACCAACAGATTGTGGTCAGAGTCCACATCTGCCCCTGGAAATGTCTTACAATTTAAAACCTGGTTCCTAAATCTCTGTCTTACCATTATATAATCTATCTGATACCTTCTATTATTTCCAGGATTCTTCCATGTATACAACGTTCTTTTATGATTCTTGAACCAAGTGTTAACTGTGATTACGTTATGCGATGTGCAAAATTCTACCAGACGGCTTCCTCTTTCATTTCTCTCCCCCAATCCATATTCACCCACTATGTTTCCTTCTCTCCCTTTTCTTACTCTCGAATTCCAGTCACCCATGACTATTAAATTTTCGTCTCCCTTCACTACCTGATTAATTCCATTTATCTCATCATACATTTCATCAATTTCTTCGTCACGTGCAGAGCTATTTGGCATATAGACTTGTACTACTGTAGTAGGCAAGGGGTTTGTGTCTATCTTGGCCACAATAATGCGTTCACTATGCTGTTGGTAGTAGCTTACCCGCGCTCCTATTTTTTTATTCATTATTAAAGCTACTCCTGCATTACCCCTATTTGATTTTGTATTTATAACCCTGTATTCACCTGACCAAAAGTCTTGTTCCTCCTGCCACCGCACTTCACTAATTCCCACTATATCTAACTTCAACCTATCCATTCCCTTTTTAAATTTTCTAACCTACCTCCCGATTAAGGGATCTGACATTCCACGCCAGTTTTCTTTCTCCTGATAACGACGTCCTGTTGAGTAGTCCCCGCCCGGAGATCCGAATGGGGGACTATTTTACCTCCGGAATATTTTACCCAAGAGGAGGCCATCATCATTTAACCATACAGTAAAGCTGCATGCCTTCGTGAAAAATTACGGCTCTAGTTCCCCCTTGCTTTCAGCCGTTCGCAGTTGCAGCACAGCAAGGCCGTTTTGATTAGTGTTGCAAGGCCAGATCAGCCAATCATCCAGACTGTTGCCCCTGCAACTACTGAAAAGGCTGCTGCCCCTCTTCAGGAACCACACGTTTGTCTGGCCTCTCAACAGATACCCCTCCGTTGTGGTTGCACCTACGGTACAGCCATCTGTATCGCTGAGGCACGCAAGCCTCCCGACCAACGGCAAGGTCCATGGTTCATGGTTCTTATTGAATGTTACGGCGGTGATATCGTGCCGAATATTTGTCATTAAGTTACTCTTCTATTTCTGAAGAACTCTCGTTATTTTTGGCTTCCTTCTGACCAAACTGGTTGTCGGGGCTCCACAAGGACTACCTTTCCCATATTGTGTGATCTCCTTAACCACTACGCCTTCCCTTAATGCCGCGATTTTCTTTGGGGCTTTTTCCACGGGGCTTCAAGGCCTCCCGGGAAGCAGGGGCTCCTAGCAGTACGCGCCAACACCGGGCAGGAATACGCTCCAGACATGGCGTGTCTGGATAGATCAGACGGGGGCCAATGCGTGCAGCTCAGGGCCATAATACTACGATGGAGACTACAGGAAGTACCTGCCAGAACATGGCATTTAGCAGATATCGGCAAACTAAATTGTTCCTAAAGCTATGTTAGAATGCTTTGAGAAAGGTACTTTTTGACGAGTGTGTACGTGTATTTTCTACCATCGGGATATATGGTGTTATGTCGTAGCATTGAAAGTTACCATCAAATAGTTTGATTGTCGAGATGAAGGGTCTCAGGTAAGCAACGGGACCATGGGTGTGCCTCAAGTTATACTAGCAGATTATGCTTATCTGTGAGTGGAGAAATAACTTGCTGTGGGCAATGCACGACCTAATATTTCAGTTTTGGCTCTCTGAAATCGATAGGGCTTGATCATACACTTATTTTTAAGTCAAAATCGTAGTACGAAATTAATCCTGTCACCTTAAGCAGTATAGACAGTAGCGAAACAGAAATAAAACAGGAAAAACGTATGACAGATGATAAGAAACGGATCTGGTAGTGTCTGTTCAAATGAATACTGTGAAAGCTTACCCTGAGCGGCAAAGCATGCGAGCAGATTTCCTTATTCACATAGGAAAATTCAACTTGGACTATTGAAATCCAATATTAAACACGCATAAACCTCTAGGTACCATCACTAACTGGTCTCGTTGTGAAACTCGGGATCCATTTACGTCATTCTTCCATGGCATCGACTTTAATCTCTACCTCACAACTGTCATTAACGTGTGTATTAAGGTAACCTACGTAAATAACCGGGTTGCTGGAAGATCATATGACAAACGTCATTGCGGGTGCGAAAGAATGATCATATATTACGGAGAAGCGAGATAATAAGTACAGAAACAAATGAAAACACACGCGACACTTCAGTTCCTGATATTCTGAGAAGTAAGTGAATAGCACTTAAGGTGTCTACCGACAAGATTACGCAGGTAGATTTCTATACTTGTCTCGAATGTGTCGCAACAGGACAGACCGACAGCCGGAGACGGAGATACGAGCAGTGTCGATTACCGTTACCAGGGAAACAATAGATTCTTTTAAGGTAACACTTTAGACTACAATTTAACTTACTGTCGATGACTAGGTCAACGGGGACGAAATAAAAATTTTACTGGGGAAGGAAATCGACTGCCTTATTTTCAAAGGAACTATACCGATATTTGCCTTAAACAATCAAGTAAAACTACGAAAAAGTTAAATTTGGGTACCCGGACGGGGATTCTATCGTCCACCCGGAGATACGGTTGAAGTTGGTGTCACCACCAGTATCCATCGCATCTGAAGACAAGAGTACCTCTGAATTGCAATGACCGCCACTAGCCATTCTTTTGTTCTCCAACTAAGTACGGTTGCACATACTATTTTCAATAAGCTATGAAAAAACTATGTCAAAGCATCTGAAAATAATAGTAATGTAAAACTGTTAATAGATTTTCTATGCCTGTGTACATACTCCGCAAGCCATGCTACGGGACAAGACGGAGGGTACGTTGAACGATTACCATTCATTTCCCTTCCTGTTCCACTCACAAAGAGAGCGAGGGAAAAACTACCATCTACATGCCTCCGTACGACCCCTAACTTCTCTCATCTTCATGGTCCTTACGTGAAATATACGTTGGGAACAGTAGAATCGATCAGGAATTAGCAACAAATACCGGTTCCTTAAATTTTCTCAGTAGCGTTCCACGAAAAGGATGTCATCTTCCCTCCATGGCTTCCCATTTGATTCCAGTAGCATCTCTGTAACAACTGTGTGTTGATCGATCAGACCTGCAACAAATCTACCAGCTCTCTTCTGAATTACTTTGGTGTCTTCCCCTGACGGGGATCCCAGACGGTCGTATAGTACTCAAGAATGGGTCGGCCTCCTATACAGAGAAGCCATGAACCACTCTTCCTAAATCTCTCCCACTAAATCGAGGTCCACCATTCGCATACCTCACTATAGTTCTTACCTGCTCGTTCCATTTCATGTCGCTTTGCAGCGTTACGCCTGGATATTTAATTGATGTGACTGTGTGAAACAGCTGCCTATTAATGCTGTATTCGAACGTTACAGGATTGTTTATCCTACTCATCCCCATTAATTTGCATTTTTATACGTTTAGAACATTCTGCCATTCACCACAACAACTAGAAATTCTTTCTAAGCCCTCTTGTACATTCCTACAGTCAATTAACGACGACATATTCCCGTAAATGACAGCATCATGAGCAAACAGCCTTAAATTGCTGCTCACCCGTTCAATTAGATCATTTATGTATCTGTAGAGAATAAGAGGGACACTATCACACTCCTCTGGGGCACTCCTGACGATTCTCTCGTTGTCGGGGACATCGTACTGGTTTCTGTAACTTAAGAAGTCTTCAAGACTCTCACATATGTAGGAATCTATTCCGTATGCTCTTACCTTCGTTGATAGTCTGCGGTGGGACACTGTGCCAAAAGCTTCCCGCAAATAACATGAAACCCGTCTGTTGAACTCCATCCTAAAAACTTAGGATATCAAATGAGAGAAGAGCAAATTGAGTTTCGGAGGAGCAAAGCTTTCTGAATCCGTGCTGATTGGTAGACAGAAGCTACCCTGTCTCAAGTAGACTTATTGATCCTAAGACGTTCCAGGGACAGCTTACTACAAGGACTAATAAATCGACGCTGACGGACGTGTGGAGCTTCTGTGTATCTTCAGCATTCTTGCTTTATCGGGTGTCAAGCAAAGCGCACACGTAGGATTAAAGCGGGGCGTGGTCCATGTGGAGAATTAATCAGCAGTATCGTAAGGCTAGAACATTTGGTCTTTGATAATAAAATCCTCTGAGTCGTTAGGCTGCGCCATAATCCACTCTAACTTTGAAACTTCCTGGCAGGTTAAAACTGTGTTGCGGATCGAGACTCGAACTCGGGACCTTTGCCTTTCGCGGGCAAGTTCTGGCAGGTAGTGGCAGAGGTAAGGCTATGAGAACTGGGCGTGAGTCGTGCTTGGGTAGCTCAGATGGTAGAGCACATGCCCGCGAAAGGCAAAAGTCCCGTGTTCGAGTCTCGGTCCGGCACACAGTTTTAATCTGACAGGAAGTTTCATATCAGCGCACACTCCGCTGCAGAGTGAAAATCTCGTTTCACTCTAACTTTCTTTATGCCCGACGTTTAGATCGCTCTGCTCGAGCCCTGTTCAGATCCACTTTATACAGGTGCTACGTGTGGTTGCTCTAGATGCCATGAGCCAAAAATAACATGAACCACTCTTCCTAAATCTCTCCCACTAAATCGAGGTCCACCATTCGCGTACCTCACTATAGTTCTTACCTGCTCGTTCCATTTCATGTCGCTTTGCAGCGTTACGCCTGGATATTTAATTGATGTGACTGTGTGAAAGAGCTGCCTATTAATGCTGTATTCGAACGTTACAGGATTGTTTATCCTACTCATCCCCATTAATTTGCGTTTTTATACGTTTAGAACATTCTGCCATTCACCACAACAACTAGAAATTCTTTCTAAACCCTCTTGTACATTCCTACAGTCAGGTTTTAATAATATAATTAAATTTTAAACAGTCGTGAAGATCGTTATTTGATTCTTTCAGATAATTGCCTCCTTGAATTATCTGAAGAGTCTCTCAAAGGATTTACAATGTCTTCTTCATTCCATTCTCTGCGAGTAAGACATTTCATCTTTTATTGTAGGATGGACACCAGTGAAATCCTGGAGGCGATCCCAAGACTGAAGAAGTTTGAAGTTTATTGCACCGCGGCCTGAGGACTTTACCATCCATCATAACGAGCACGGAGACCTACAGACTTAAATAGCTAGTCTGTCTCCGCGCGACAGTGCCATACGGAGTCAGTGACGCGTTAGAAAAACCAATCATTGCACAGAAAGTGCCAAAAGAATCGCCCATAGTGTTCATTCAGTATCATGTTGCACACCATTCCGTAAAGAGATTCGGATTTTAACTGCAGTGTCACAGTTCACATGTTCCCCTACTGGTGTATGTCTTAAATACCTTGTCCTCTTGTGATTTTTGGGCAGAGTGTTCGCTGTTACTAACTGATATTTATTGCAGAATTCAATTTGTCTTTCTCCTCTCCAGTTACTGGTACCAAGCCCATATTCTCTCGTAACCATTTTTCCACTCCCCCCCCCCCCCCCTTACAGCTGCATTCCAATCCTACTTGACTATTAGATTTTCATCCACCTTTAGGTACTGAATTACCCTTTCAATATCTCCATATATTTTCTGTATCTTTTCATCCTCTGCTTGCGACGTCGTCATGTGTACCCACATTATTGTTGTCAGTGGTGGTTTGCTGTCGATAATGATGCGAACGGCCCTATCACTGACCCGTTCACAGCAAATCAATGTCTGCAATATCTTCCCGTTCATAATTCTACTCCCGTAATATCATTTTCTGCTGGTACTGATAATACCCTGCACCCGTCTGATCAAAAATCCTTTCTTCTTTCTATTTCACTTCACTGACACTTAGTTTGCCTAGATTGAACCTCAGCACTTTTCAGATATTCTAACTACCATGTTCAGATTTCTGACATTCCACGCGACAACACGTAGAACGTCGCCCTTCGCCCACTCAACTATGGGCGGGCGCCATGGCGCATAGCCACGCCTCCATATTACATTAAGTGGCTTCCTTGCGACACCGAGCCCGCTTATGCTGGGCTCGTGCCGTGAGAAATGGGTCGTCAAGCGGACGTGACAGAATATTTGGACGTTCCCATGACCACAGCCCGAATGAACTTCCCATTTGTTGACGTATCATTGCAGACTATCTAACGTGTCAAAAGGAATGGCGTACTACTCACAGTCATGTAAAGCGATGCAGAAGAGTAGCTGTGAAAAATCGTAAATGATAACAATCCGGATTGTCACGCATTCTTAGTAAAAATTACACTACTGGCCATTAAAATTACTACAACACGAAGATGACGTGCTACAGACGCGAAATTTAACCGATATGCTGTGATATGCAAGATATTAGCTTTTCAGGGCATTCACACAAGGTTGGCGCAAGTGGCGACACCTACAACGTGCTGACATGAGGAAAGTTTCCAAACGATTTCTCATATACAAACACCAGTTGGCCGGCGGTGCCTGGTGAAACGTTATGGGGTGCCTCCTGTAAGGAGGAGAAATGCGTACCAACACGTTTCCGACTTTGATACAGGTCGGATTGTAGCCTATCGCGATTGCGGTTTATCGTATCGCTACATTGCTGCTCGCGTAGGTCGAGATCCAATGACTGCTAAAGAATATCGAATCGATGGGTTCAGGAGGGTAATACGGAACGCCGTGCTGAACCCCAAAGGCCTCGTATCACTAGCAGCCGAGATGACAGGCATCTTATACGCATGGCTGTAACGGACCGTGCAGCCACGTCTCGATCCCTGAGTCAACAGATGGGGACGTTTGCAAGACAACAACCATCTGCACGAAAAGTTCGACGACGTTTGCAGCAGCATGGACTATCGGCTCGGAGACCATGGCTGGGGTTACCCTTGACGCAGCATCACAAACAGGAGCACCTGCGGTGGTGTACTCAACGACGAACCTGGGTGCACGAATCGCAAAACGTCATTTTTTTTCGGATGAATCCAGGTTTTGTTTGCAGCATCACGATGGCCGCATCCGTGTTTGGCGACATCGCGGTGAACGCTCATTGGAAGCATGTATTCGTCATCGCCATACTGGCGTATCACCCGGCGTGATGGTATGGGGTACCATTGGTTACACGTCTCGGCCACCTTTTGTTCGCATTGACGGCACTTTGAACAGCGGACGTTACATTTCAGATGTGTTGCGATCCGTGGCTCTACCCTTCATTCGATCCCTGCGAAACCCTAGATTGCAGCAGGATAATGCAAGACCGCATGTTTCAGGTCCTGTACAGGCCTTTCTGGATACAGAAAATGTTCGACTGTTGCCCTGGCCAGCACATTCTCCAGATCTCTCACCAATTGAAAACATTTTGTCAATGGTGGCCGAGCAACTGGCTCGTCACAATACGCCAGTCACTACTTTTGATGAACTGTGATATCGTGTTGAAACTGCATGGGCAGCTGTACCTGTTCACGTCATCCAAGCTCTGTTTGACTCAATGCCCAGGCGTATCAAGGCCGTTATTACAGCCAGAGATGGTTCTTCTAGGTACTGATTTCTCCGGATCTATGCACCCAGATTGCGTGAAAATGTAATCACATGTCAGTTCTAGTATAATATATGTGTCCAATGAATATCCGTTTATCATCTTCATTTCTTCTTGGCGTAGCAATTTTAATGGCCAGCAGTGTAGTTTCAAACCTGACAGGAGTTACTGCTGGCTGTATACACTGGGCCAAGTCAACCAGTTTCCGATCGAACACTGAAGTGGGAACTGAATGTAATGTAATTTGGAGTGAAAATGGTAATGAATGACAAAGAGAGTTACATGAAGACAATAGCAGTTATAGCCAAAGAGAGAGGAGATATTTATGGACAGTGTGAGAGAGTGGCAGCAAAAGAACAACAGAGACGGGTAGAGAGGGAAGCAATTTATATATGTATCACACTCCGAAAGTCATCTAACGGTGTGTGACTGAGTGTATTTCTGTTATCGCTAACTGATCGCCCCTTCGTTGGTCCATACGCGAATGGCGCGTGGGGAGAATGATTGTCGGTAAGCTACTGTATTATTTGTAATTTCTAGAAATTTTTTAGACGTGGCCTATTTGGGAGGTGTGTGTGGGAGGACGTAAGATGTTTCCAGATTCTTCCCATAAAACTTCTAGGCGCTTCAGTCTGGAACCGCGCGACCGCTACGGTTGTAGGTTCGAATCCTGCCTCGGACATGGATGTGTGTTGTGTCCATAGGTTAGTTTGGTTTAAATAGTTCTGTGTTCTAGGGGACTGATGACCTCAGATGTTAAGTCCAAGAGTGTTCAGAGCCATTTGAACCATAAAGTCTCGCTCGTAATTTAGATATTAAGGCTCCCTGTGATTCACTACATCTCTGCTGTGATGTCTACCAATTGAGCTTGTTGAGAATCTGTGTAACGCTCTCGCACCAATTAAAAGATCCCGTGACGAAACACGTCGTTCGTCGTTGGATCTTCTCTATCTCGCCTCCGTAGTGTGATGGACAGGACTCCAGAACCTGTCGAACAAGCGCTTCGTAAGTCAGTTCATCCGTGCATGGCTTCCATTTACTTACGATTTTTCCTGTGAATCTCTCTGGTACATGCTTTTCTTAAAATTTGTTTTATATGGACATTTTACTTAAGGTCGCTCTCTATAGCTACTCCTACATATTTTACGGTAGATAATCATTCCAGTAATTTGAAATCACTAGTATAGTTGTACAGTAGTCGATTTCTTCTCACATGTATGCGCGATGTGTTACATTAATTTTCGTCGATGACCAATTGCTAGAGCTTGCACCATTCATCAATCTTCTGCAGATAATTATGGAAACCTAAGCTGTTGTCTGGCGTTGCTACTTTGTTACAGACTATCATATCATCTGCGAACACTTTTAAAGAGCTTTCGATGCTTTCTACTATATCGTTTATATGTATTAGAAACAGCAACGCTCTTACCTCACCTATCAGAGGTACTCGGGAAATAATGTTCAGTCAGATCTTTCAATTTTTGCCTGTTAAAAGCGACGAGTTGAATTCTATCTGCAAGGAAGTCTTCAGTCGAAAATCTGGTCCGTCACTCGGTAAGTTCGCATTTTTTTCTTTATATGACAGTGCGGGACGATGTCAAATACCTTCCTGAAGTCAGCCTGAGCGCTCTTGTCTACAGCGCTATGGATCTCATTGAGGAACAGAGCGATCTGAGTTTCCCAAGATGTCTGTTTCGGAAAAGAGAATACTTCTTCAAAAACGTCGTAGTAACTGAGCACAACTCATGTCTCATAATGCTACAACATATTGACGTCAACGATTATGATTGCAAGTGACTGCAAAAGAGAAAGGAGACAGTAGAACTAAGGAGAGGAGAAACTGGCCGTCAGATATATCGTAAACCAATGGGAGAAAAAGGAGTCACTGGGGGAGAGACATAAATAGGTAGCGACACCGAGAGGGAGATGCTCAGCTTGATGGCTTAACTACAAAGAAAGATTGGGTAAAAGGACTTAGAATATTCTGTGTTAAAAGAGCACAAATACGTTCGCATGCCACAACTTTTGGTGAAGAGGGCACGATGAGGATTGAGACAGCGAGTTCCCCAATTTTCTGTCAGAGTCTTTTAAAGAGAAATATATTCGCCTTTTTTGCGTTCCGGCAGGACCATTTTTCGTTGCTTTTTCCTTATTTATTGAATCACAGAGGGAACTTGTCGTGGCGAAGATGTTCGTGGCACAATAATCTACAGACTGCCCCGTGGAGACACAATGTTCGGCTCTGGCTGCTTTAATGAGCTGCAAAAGGCCATGCGTACGCACATTTTGTGAACTGTGTGCTTGTGGTCTGACCATTGTAGCTTTGCTGCATTTACTTCCAGCCAATTCTCAGACCGAACACGTTGTACCATGCTGGCACTCAGCTAAGAATGAAGACAAAATGTAGATATTAGTTTCTGACATTACTCATACTGATAGCGAAACATACTCAAATATAAAAAAAGGATAATTATGTCTGTCTTTTATAGTATTGTTGTTAATGTTTACTAATGAAAAATTTGTATGTAGATTGGAAGGTGTCAAGACAAACAAGTTAGCTTTATTTCTTCCACGAACCACTGGTCTTTGGTAACTTGCTGTCTACAGAGTGAATCACCTAAAACTTGCAGCCCAGGTATTGCGGGAATGGAAAGGTTTCCACAGAATGAATTGGCACCCAGGGGCTCGTACTGTTAACCAGTCAACAGGTTGTAATAATGTTCAGAAACTGTATTTTCTGTGCAGACATGAACTTTCTTAAATGGAACATTACCTGCTCACATTAACACACTAAAAGTAGGGTAAATTAGAACGTCAGTGGTGTCTCTTGCAAGATTACAGTTCGAGTCGTTTATGAGATATCGTATTTTGAAAAATTTCCAAACCGACACTTGTACAATATCTGTGGTAGCCCATACTAAAGAACAACACAAGTGCATCAGTACTTATGTGGATTCAGACCAGTAACGATACTTGTGAACATCACAGGTTCTATTCAAAATGACCTCCGGCAGCGGCAATACACGTTTCCAGTCTGGTATGGAATGACTGCAACACACGTGCTAGGATGACAGCTCAGATGCTCGAGCAGGCTGCGGTAGTATGTCGTTGCACATTAGCCAGCTGTAGTTGGTATGTCCTTGTAGACAGCGTCTTAAAGCTTTCCCGGATAAAAAACGCTACAGGCGTCAAAAGCAGGGAACGGACTTGCCAGGGGACAGATCCTCTGCGTCCAATCCAACGATTTGGAAACAATTCCAAAAGACATGCTATAGTGTTTCGTACACTATGGGCTGGATAACCACCATGTTTATACCTCAGGTTCCTCCTAGTCTGAAGAGGAATGTCTTCTACCATCTATGGAAGGTGGTTTGTTATGAGGCTGCGATACTTGTGCGCGTTCAGTGTTCCATATATGAAAAACGGGACACTGACGTTCCAGCTGAAGCCAATTGGAATTGTCAGCACTAATAGTGCGTATTTCGGTGGTTTAACTGGCCAAGATTGGTAAATGTGGCTTCATCGCTAAACAAGATACATTACTCATCTGAAGTATCTGTCTTCATACCCATGTACAGAAGTTAACACGCATATCATAATCGTTTCCATTCAGCTCTTGATCGAGAAAGATATGATACGAATGAAACCTATGTCGGCAGAGAATCCGTAGGACTCTTGCCTGACTCATGCCATTTGCTAGTGCGATTGCGCGGAAGCTAAGAAGCGAATCAGCTGCAACAGCAGCAAGAACATTAATTTCCCTATTTTCTGTCGTCACTTGTTTCCTTCTGTCACGTTGTCTAGGTCTTTACGCTACCACAGATTAACTGATAATAGTATTCCAGAAATGTAAAGTACGGGCCACAACATTTTATTGTGCTATATTTCACCGAATAGCCAGTACAAATACAATGTTCGGTGACAGCACATTTTTTGACTTGAAGGAGGCAACTATTCCATGCCCCCGAACAATGAGCGTCGTTTGCCCTACACATGATTTGCCGCTCACGCAAGTAATCTTACAAACACGTGCCTAGCGCAGCTGGCTTCGGTCACAGTGGCACTGACATCTGGGGATTCTGCCGTCTACCGACATCGGCCGAAGACAGCCGATTTTTTTTTTTTTTTCAAGTGACTATGCCATAGCGTGTGAGGCCTCGATGCAACCGATGTCATCGTTAGATGATACAAAGTTCGGACTCCTGCTTAGAGCCGGCGCGGTAGCTCAGCGTGTTCGACCGGAGGGATAGCTGCAATCTGTAATTAAGAAAAAAAGAAAAAAGAAAAGAAATTGTAAGTGGTAACTTGGTTGCTTACCACGCAACGAACCCAGGTTCGATTCCCGGGCAGGTGGGCGATTTTTCTCCCTTTTTACACTGAGTGTTGTGTTGTCTTCATCATCCTTTCATCATCATTACCGATGCGCACTTCGTCCAACGTGGCATCAACTGAAATAAGACTTGCAACCCGGAGGCCGAATTTTCTCGGGTGAGTCTCACCGCCAACAATGCCACACGATCATTTCATTCCATTACAGACTTCAGACAGTGGAATTCAAATCTGTTTTCTCCGGTCGAATCAGCCAACGTTCCCAAATTAAAGCATGGATTAAAACAAAATTTTTAAATTCAGTTGAAGAAAGAAGATGTTCCGGTATCCTGAGAATGAGGAATATAGTAACTAGGTATGTCACGTAATCTATTATTTGAAACTGCTGCTTTACTGGAAGCAACAAGTTTCGAACAACTCAAAAGATAAATAATAATTAATTGATCGTAGCCTTATATTACATTATGCACTCTCCGTGACTGTCTAGCCATTTCACCCTCATGTCTATACTTATTGCCGCAAGTCTTCTGTAACACAGGTAACCTCTGTATCGGAAATTTTAGGCTAGGTTATAACCTAAAAAATTATGTGTTCAAACGGAGTGCAGTAGGTCAATTTTGATGCTTAACGTTACTGTAGTGGATCTCTTTTGGGTTGTAGTAAGTGGACGTTAGCTGTCTACGAATTGTTAATACTGCTTACCGGTTTTTTTAGCCCACAAGGGCGATGACTCTATTACAGGAGGTGCAGGTATGCAAATGTGTTTCCACTTTTCAGTGCTTTAAATGTTATTTACACTAAAATTTATATTTGTCTTTCAAACTTATACTGAATAACATGCGGGCGAACTTCGATTATTGTCTTGAGGACGACTCCTTGTAGACCCTGTCCGGTTTGCCGCATTTTAGTTCATCGACCCATTCTCATGATACGGATGGGAGATTGGATGCAGTCTCCAAGCGCAAACAAATCATCTGTTTTGAAACTACTTCCAGTTGACGCCGACTAAAACAAATCCTTACCTTTACAGGTGTTTAACGTGCCGTTCGTGCGATGAACTTGGCAGAGGTGGTCTTTATGAAATGCGCCATTCTTGCAACGTCACCGAGTGAGGTATTTTCAACACTGCGTCATGAATTTCACTGATAAGAACTTGGTAAAGATTTTCAGCTTCGAGTGTACGCCTAAAATTTTGCCTATCTGTTTCGAATGAAGCAACAGAACAAATACGGCGTTAAACATGTCGCAAACTTACAACAGTTCCTCCTGAAGACAGTAATACTGTATTTTCTCGACGGAAGGAATCGCATTACTCCAGCTGCGAAAAGATCCTCAAGCAATGGTTCTTCCAGCGGACAAGGGCAAGGCCACTGTACGTTTTGCTTGTGCTGTCTAACGTTGAATGAACCTATGTACCGAATACGGGCAAAAGACCCTACAGGTAGAGTGGAAAGGTAAACGTCGGCACTATTAACTTTCTCGTCTCTCACCCAATAAATTGCAGCGCTGTTCAACCCAGGTTGCAAGCTTTTCCGAAAATTCACAGAGAAGGTCTACCACTACGGCCCGCTGCGAGTAATATAGGAGCAGCGGACTTATGACTTCGCAAAGCATCTTATTTCGCTTCTGACACCATTTGATGGAATATGTTCAAACCAGGTCGGGAATTATGCACAAATTATTAGTCGGCTGAAGACTCTGCGACTGGACTTATTAATAAGTTTTGACGATGTTTCACTCTTCACAATGGTTCCTCTAATGGATACGTTGTCACCGATCAGGAATAAGTCCAAATACGATATAACAGTTCTCTACCACCCTACCCTTTCCTAAAATTACCTTTTATTCGGCAGTGAATAGTTTGGACAAATTAACGTTTTTTGCCATGTGTAGTCCTCAGTCCCATTTGGTAGCATTTTTTTTATGGAAAACTTTGAGAAGAAGACACTCGAGTCTGTTGAAACGAAACCAAGAGTATGAGGACACTTTTGTGATGTCTTCACATGGCGAGGAAGAGGTATCACTAATTTTACATCTAACTGCTGTTCACAAAAAAATCCAGTTTGCGATGGAAGAGGAGAAAAGTGTCTGTCTTCCGTTTCTAGGCGCCTTAATTAATCGGAAAGTGGATGGGTCACAAGGGAATTTTATTTGCCGTGAGCTCACACTGTAAGTAGGCTGTTTAGGTTTTTATATTGGTAACGCCACGTAGCGCTCTGTATGAAAGTCACTGGCTGTGCTGTGTGCAGTCTGTGGCTGGTTGGCATTGTTGTCTGCCATTGTAGTGTTGGGCAGCTGGATTTACCGTGAGCTCACACTGTAAGTAGGCTGTTTAGGTTTTTATATTGGTAATGCCACGTAGCGCTCTGTATGAAAGTCACTGGCTGTGCTGTGTGCAGTCTGTGGCAGGTTGGCATTGTTGTCTGCCATTGTAGTGTCGGGCAGCTGGATGTGAACAGCACGTAGCGTTGCGCAGTTGGAGGTGAGCCGCCAGCAGTGGTGGATGTGGGGGGAAAGATGGCGGAGTTTTGAAATTTTGTAAGACTGGATGTCATGAAAGTGATTTGTGAAAGGTTCAGGTTAATGTTAGTCAGGGCCATTCTTTTGTAGGGATTATTGAAAGTCAGATTGCGTGGCGCCAAAAAAAAAAATTGTGTGTTAGTTTAAGCACAGTCTTGTATAATTGTTCTAGGGGAACGTTTCATATGGCGACCCTGCCAGGATACCTCACTGGAACTTCAGATTTTTCCTTGTAGTTTGTGTAATTAGTGTAGATTTTGTTTATTGATAGTGCATAATTGTAGAGAGAATCTCCTTTGTAGTTGTAGTCTTTCATTGTTGTACAGTGAAACAGGTGTGGCACGCATGTAAATTTGCATCAAGTATTTCGCAGCTGCGCTTGCAATTAACTAGATATTATTTTCAGTGCTATGTTAATGTGTTCTCTTATTTTTGCTCTTTCAAATTGTGTTTTTCTGTGTTGTCGTGTGCAATATTGTGACAATAATGGCATGTGAAAAAGTAATACTAGACTCCAAAGTAAACTGAGAAATGACAGTGTAGACAAAAGCAGTGTGTTAGCGCCACCATGTAATGAATTAACTAATGTTTATAGTAGTAATTTGGTAATTGTGCATAGGGAAATGGAGTGGGCTGCAAATAATGGTGTAGGCAGTGAAACAATTAGTGAACAGGAAAGCATTATCGATCGATCGGTCGGCAACAGCTCGCCTCAGTATTCCGAAATGACAAGACACAATCTTGCAAATACTGTAGATTCAGGTTTTGTGTCCTCACCGTTTTCTCAAATAAATCAAGACACATTTTCTGCTTTTCAAAATGCGAATACTGCCGGTTCAAATGCACTGCCGAATAGCACTGAGGAACATGTTTCAGACACCAGTGCACTGTTATTACAGTTAATGCAACAAATGGGACAAAGGCTACAAAAGTTAGACACAATGCTTGAACAAAATCAGAAACAAATGGGACAAAATCTTCAAAAGTTAGACACAATGGAACAAAATCTTCAAAAGTTAGACACAATGGAACAACAGCAGAGACAAACACAGCAACAGTTGGACACAATGGAACAAAATCTTCAAAAGTTAGACACAATGGAACAAAATCTTCGGAAGTTAGACATCACACTTAAACAAACACGTGAAGATTTAACTACTGAGTTACATAACATTGAATCGAAATGTCAAAAAAGTCTGTAATGACGTAAAAACACAAATTTGTGAGCATTTCCAATCTATTTTTTCGCGTCATGAAAATGTATTACAGAATCACGAAGCAGCCATAAAAGAACTGCAAACTATTTTTCAAGAAAATCACGACACCTTGCAAGCTAAAATTGACTCAGTTGAATCTACCGATTTGGTTACGCAACTTGCAAAAACACAGGAAAACTTAAAGGACACAGTAGATACGATTTCAACACAAATGGACAATCTGAAACTTGGTTCAGAAAAGCACACAGAGGAAATAATTTCACTATCGGATAAAGTAGCCGAACTTTCAGATCAGTTCACTAACTTATCTACAAAGGTAGATGATGATCTGAATGACACAAGACCTTTAGCCTTCACGGACAATGAAGAATTTGAACAAATTAGAAAATTCAAACAAAATCAAAATCAAATCAATACACAGTACAAATGAGAAATCCGGGAAGTACAAGATCAGTTGGCACAAGTAGTACAAGAATTACATATTTCAGAGGACACTCGCACTCCAGTACGGGAAGAGGGACATAGAAATACGGAACAACCACAAAATAATAACACAGGACACTTCCGAAATTATGAAAGAAATTGGCAAGGCGTATTGAATTTTTGAGATGGAACCGCCGAAACGAAGTAACAATGAGCGATGTGCGACTCTCCAACACGATGATTTTGACTATAAACTGTACATTACTACACGTAAATACAAAACATTTAAGAATTCTGACAACGACATTCATCCACAAGCATGGCTTCATCAATTCTCTCATTGTTTTCCTCCCAACTGGTCATTGGAGCACAGTCCGCCCCCGGTAGCTGAGTGGTCAGCGCGACAGACTGTCAATCCAAAGTGCCCGGGTTCGATTCCCGGCTGGGTCGGAGATATTCTCCGCTCATGGACTGGGTGTTGTGTTGTCCTAATCATCATCATCCCCATCGAAGCGCAAGTCGCCGAAGTGGCGTCAAATCGAAAGACTTGCACCAGGCAAACGGTCTACCCGACGGGAGGCCCTCGTCACAAGACATTTTTTTATTGGAGCATAGGTTAGAATTTATGTGTGGCTACTTGGAGAATGAACCAGCTGTGAGAATTCGATTGGTCCTTCACGATTATCACAGTGAAGGTGAATTTTATCATGCCTTCCTCTCAGCGTATTGGTCTCAAGCTACACAAGACCGAGTAAAGCATAGCATCATAATGATGACACGTTTTGAACAACCTGAATGTTCCAGTCTTGTGAAATATTTTGAAGACATGTTGCATAAGAATCACTATCCTTCAAACCCATACAGCCCCTCAGAACTCATCTGCATTTGCTTAATCAAATTGCCTGAACATTTACGACATATTATTTTAGCAGGACGTTGCAAAGACGACATTGAATCTTTTCAGGGACTATTACAAGAACTGGAAATTGACACTGACAATCGCGGAACGTGAAAATAGGAGCACAATTACAGGTCACATCTGTCACAATTCCTCGATGACAGAAATAATACACGACAAGGCGATTCTTACAACGTAAATCGTGACTGAAACAAACACCACCCGTATGACAACCGTTGGCAGAGTAGTAATAATTACAGGGAAAGATCACCTCTCCGCGGTAATGACTATCACAGATATAATCAGAGAAACAAACAATATGGGAACCAAAACAATTATTATCAAGGTAGATAGAATAACTTCAGACGCAACATTCAGCGCGTAGTTACGATTCAGGAAGAAATTCCCCACCACGTTACCGGCAAGAAAGAAACTATGGAATCTACCGACATGACGACAGACGATATAATAGTAACGACAGACCTGAATTGCATGAGAACTGGCGAGCTTCAAACAGGGCAGGGCCTTCTCGACAAGATGAATTTGTAGAAGTTAGCTCTGCAAATCCCAATAACGACGCACGCCAACAAAGAGACAGACAATGACTCGCACCGCAGGCAGCCACGTGCGCCGGCTGGCTCAGAGAAAAATAACATAGACGCTAACCTTGAGCAAATTTTAGCATTCCTTACCGACGTATACAACATGATAATTGCTTCGAAGTTGAAACTCTGCGCACTAGAAAGGGTAAAAGATTGCACCACATTTCACAGGTTAAACCGCTTATTGAGAGATAATCTGTTTTTTTTAACTTAGTCGTTGCTATAAAATTTTTCACTATACATTACTAGTATGCTTTGTCAGACGTAGAATCTGTTAACATGCAACAATGTTTGAAGTTAAATAGCCAGTCAAGAACCAAGAGAACTTATTTAAACAGAAATTACGAATGCATTGGTATAGTGAACTGACGACACAGTGTTATTGTGTGTGTACATTCTTGCTTGTTAGTTGCACGATTACCTAACGACTATGAGGCTCACATACTTAGAACATTTACCAGTACTGCTAATGAGATTTTAATGCAACATTTTGGTTTACTTGAAAATACATTCTGGATTTAAAGTACTTTACGTGAGATACCAGATGACACAGTGGTTAGTTTATGTGACAGCTACACGATTTTATCACGACGCTACTAATGAGTGACCATTTTCTGTTTTATATCTGCACAGTCTTTCTGAACTCTTCTGGAGAGTAAAACATGTTTTAGTAATAAATTTTGTGGTATAGCTACAATGAGACAGCCTTTTTCGTAGCACAACAATACGTTACATTATAGTACTTTTTCTTGATCACGGTAAGGTACGTAATAACTACGATATCTATACGCAAAGCATTTCATTTTCGTTTATGATGAGGTAAGTACATTGACTTCAGCAGAACTTTGCTTACAGAGGACGATAACTACGACAGTTCCACAGAATTATCTTACAGCAAGACGCACATTTATCGCTACAGGACACGCATTTTAGTGATTAATTTTGTACTTAAACCATTTATTTTTCAAGATTTTTGAATTACAAAGAAAGTTTTTCGTGATACATTTCATTCCATTTCTGTAATCTGTAACACCTGAGGGTATAATTACATTAATCTTTAGGGGGGTACACGCTTACTTTGTGTCCCATGTGTCTGGCAAGCACAAGGAGCCCTAGCTAATAGGGTATTTGCTTATACAACTTAACACATAGGTACCATATTTCTCTAACACACAAATTACACAGCTATCTGATCGTTTAACTGAGAGAGACAAACATTTATTTTAATACATCAGTGACAGATGTTTACGTAATTACACAGTTGGATAACTTCTCATTTATGAAATTGTATTTTGTCTGTGCTTTGTGAACTGTTCATATTTTTTTCTGGAACCATTGTGATACTATGAGAGCTCTGAATGTTGCATTTGGTATTGGGTCATGATTTTTAAAGTACGTTTGAGGTAAATGACACTATTGAAATGAGCGAAGAATTTTTTTAGGTTTTCAAATTATTGCAGAAAGCTACGACATATTTGAGATTTGGCTGAGGTGTCATGGTGTTATTATTACGACGACGATATGTATTATGCTTTTGAGGTATGTTTATGATCAATGAGATGATGCTATATGAGGAATCTGATTATGCTATGTATTTATAATGATAAAATATTGAAGAATGTCGACGAATATGTATGTGTGTAATAAGGTAAGGAATAAGGAGTAGTGGTTAGGGACTCTGATTTATGAAAAGGATGTTGGAAACCAAGAATCGTACTTTAACATTTATAAAATGTGTGTATATGCGTGAATGTATCACAATGCCTGCGAAAATTTTTTGGACACTGTTATATTTACAGGATTTTGTTTCTACACATCTGTAACGCAAATTTTCGACCTGTGAAATTTTTATATGAGACTGTCACTGTAGTGGAAACTGCTGTCGTAAATCTTTCGGTAAGAAAGGTAAGTGACCGTGACGTAATGCGTTGTGAGCGGCCAGGTGTGCCAGCCGCCTTGAGAAAAAGCCATTACGCGAAGAAGAAAGAGGCCATTAACCTCGCTATTGACATTGCTTTGTAGAAAGAATCGCAAATACGACACGCTCAAACTTGAAAACATATAATTACACTGTGGAGCTCTTAATTTATGATATTTACTAAAATGTCTAATGACATGATGAGAAACATTTCACATCTATTGTCTTGCTAGTTGAAAGATTGTTTACTGCATTATGAAATGCCATATAGCTAGTGAATGACGTTTCACGCCTTCTTTTGCCTAATTTGTTTAATATCTAGTTTCTAGTGCACTGCAGCATTGGTTAAAATAAAATTTTATAGATGTACTAATATAAATATTTTCTGTCTACAGATCCAGTAAATAATATTTTTGTGACATACGTCCAAAAAAATGAGGGAGCAAAAAAAGACATTTCTCTTCATAGCAACTGCATACATAATTTTCTTTTCAAGTATTTGGTAATTTATTTCATATAATAAGTTTTTGTAGTGCACCACTTTAATTACATAGACATTAAGATGTGAATATACATTTCCCTTATCTGCATTGTTGTCTTTAGTGTACTATTTTTTTGCTTGTGGGTTTGTCATGATTAGATATATGTTATTGCATTTGCTGCTGCTGTTTGCCAGGCATGATGTTACTGAATTTGACTTTGTATTACTCTGTTAATCCAGTTTCACTACCGATTTATTTTTCTTGTTTGTTGCGCATTGCCTTATAATAGTTGTAATATTGCATTTGCTTTGCTAATTTATGCTGCTTGGTTTGCCAATTTGCATTTTTTATCATTGATGTTTGTATTAATTGTTTTGCACTGCTGCATTGCCTCGTCCCTTAGTTTATGCATCTGAGCTCAGTAGATTTAAGTTAGCTTAAGAGGGATAGACTACATAAGAGAATGAGTTGCGATGAATTGGAAGAAATGCATTGAGAAGTTTTACGAAAAAAGTACAGAAAGCAGGTATAGATAGCACTTTTTGAAATAATGAAGAACGAAGGGAGATCTCCAAGAAGTAAAGAAAGTTTTGTTTGCAAGATACTGCAGTAAAACAATCCCTGTCCTTTCCCTTTCTTTTATTCCGCTATGTGTTTATGTACTCTTGTATATGTGTGTTCTTCCTGTCTTTATGTGTTTAGCTAATACGATTTATGTTGTAGAATTTTTCTAGTACTAAGGTACATTCACTATGATGAGGAATACTGTTATCCTCAAATATAGTTTGCATTAATAATATGTTTTCACTTTGTAAATATGTTTAGACATTATTAATTCTGTTCTGTTTCAATTCTCAAGTATGAAATTAATGTTTCGAAAACTATTCTCCTTCTTTTATATGTTTAGTTATGTCATAATTCCTGTAACACTGATGTATATGTTTATTTCTATTGTTTTGTAAAGCCTGTATTACTACAAATGTTATCTGTATTATTATGTTTTTAATGATGTATTTTGTACCTTTATTATTGTATTCTTATGTTATAAAATTGTAATTGACACCAGTTCATCAAATTAAGTAACTTGTAAGTTACATTTCACTGCACACGTTCCCGTTGGTCATAGCATATGCACAATATGTGAGAAGTAGGGACTGTTAGTGTTTGGACGTGTGTTAATAAGTCAGCAAGGGACTGATTAACAGCATTGCTGGTTCTAAGGACAAAAAAATAAAAAAATAAAGAAAACCTTTGAGAGTGCGCAAGTGGTGATTTATGGACTTGCTATATTCTCCGCAAGACTCTTTGATGGTGATTGTGCACCTGCACACTCGCAACAGATGGCTGCTGGCCGTCTCTACATGGACTACAGTGAGTCTGCATCTATGATGGCCCACCAATACCATTATTTCTACAAGGAATGTAGTGGGTCTGCACCTCTGGTGGCCCACCAATACCATAATCTCTACCAGGACTACAGTGGGTCTGCTCTGTTATGAGCTACCCACCAGTATTCTTCGAAACTTCGACTGACTCTGCAGTGGGTTAGCTCTGTTGTGGCCCATTACCTGTCTGCATGTCAAGAGTCAGCACTGTCTTTCCGTTGGAAGGACAACATTACTTCTTCAAGACTGCATGGAAATCCGCTACTTCCATGTGAATTTTCCTTTAATGCTCACACATTGAGAAAAACAGCGCTATTTTACTGTGATGAATGATCAGGACTGTCTTTATGGACTGTGAGAAAATTTTAGCTTTTGACCAGCAGTGTATCAATAAGTGCGTGCATTTGATTTCTTTGTTATTGTAATTATGAAAAATTTTTTCAAATCTGTATTGGCCACTGCCCAAAACAATTTATAAAATTTTTGGTGGGGAGCATGTATTGCAGTAGTTCGGATAACGAAGATTTTTGTGAGGTAAGTGATTTGTGAAAGGTATAGGTTAATGTTAGTCAGGGCCATTCTTTTGTAGGGATTATGAAAGTCAGACTGTGTTGCGCAAAAAAAAAATATTGTGTGTCAGTTTAAGCACAGTCTTGTATAATTGTTCTAAGGGGACGTTTCAACACATACGGTACCGACCTATATTTACAGGCGTCTCACCGCCAGCACGCTTCGAAAACAGTGGGCATCCTTTGCAAGCTGGTGCACCTTGCACAGGTTGTGTCTGCTTGAGAGAGCCTTGCAAAGGAGCTAGAACACCTACAGTCTGCGTGTAAAAGCGATAGATATTTGTCACATCAAACTGGGACAGCTGTGATGAGGAATATACGTTATCATTCACAAGATAAAGAACAGAAAGAGCTGTTTAAATCCAGGGCGTTGCTCCCGTTTGTGGGCAACATTTTATCAGAATCAGGTATAATCCTTAAGAAACATCCAGTTAGTGTAATTTTTCGGCCGTGTAGAAAAATCTCTGCTGTTCTTGGTTCCGAAAATGATGAGCTGAATTTACGGGAGAGTAACCCTCAGAATACCAATAGGGTCTCCCGGTGAGCAATGCCATACGATCATTTTATTTTTCGTCTACATTTTTATTAAATAATGCACACTGTCTTTCTTACAGTTTATAAATGGGCGGCAAAAATCTGCAGAAAAAAATACCGGTGAAAATTTACTGTTGTGGAGAGTTTTCTTAAATCATAGTTAGTGAAACATTAAGTGCGTGTTATATCTTTACAAGGAGCTGAGTATTTTCTTTGAAATAAGGGAGAACTAGTTTCTGGTAATCGTAGGAATGTAAATCAGTTTAATTAGTATATTCTGATATGTAACGATAGGCTCGATTCCGTACGACTGCAGTGAAATTGTTTACCCACTATACTAGAAACAGTACATTGATTTTAGAGCAGCAGGATCGATACATTACGTTATAACTCACTTTCATCGTATCTGAATGAAATACTAATAAACTATCTCCGAGAAGCAATTACGATATAGCAATAAATAGCAGGGTAAGTATGCTTACTGCTGGTAGTAAGTCATAATATATCCAGTAACCATGCTGCAGACACACATATCTAGAAAAATTTATCTGACTGTTATAAGATGTTCATTATTGATATCCTATTCAAAAAAATCGGTATACGTAGTTCATTGTCTTGCAGTGTCGTTGGTGTTCTAAAATTTCGGAAAGTTAAAAGGATATGCCAATGGTAGGGGAACCCCCGAAACACTGCGCGCATTTTTGTATTGTGAGAGTGGGTTAGTTGGCGGTGAGTAGGCTCAGAGGCGAGAATAGAGGTTTGATTATCAAGTATGTTGAGCCTAAATGTAATATTAAAAGACAAAAGGGTTATGTTCGTGATTAAACGTACAGAAAAAGTAATCTGTGAGGTAAAACTGCGATAGTGGAAAGAAACCGACAACTGTGGCTAAGCGATCTGAGTGTTATTCGCTTGAGTGAATCTGGTGAGGAACTATAAACTGCCTACATGCGAACTAATAAAATGTAGGTAATTTAGAGATGGGTATCACCTACAGAAAATAATTAACCATTATTCCCGAAATATAAAGGAAGCAGTACGCACAAACGGTTCAAACAGTAATCCCCTGCCTAACAGGCGAACCTAACTCCCATTACACACATCTGATAGCCGTAAAACTGAGTGAACCTTTTTATACAAACATGGTAGGGGCAGTTACACTATGCCCACTTCTGCTACAGAATCTTTCCGCCTATTTAGCAGTTAGTAGTCTTATTCCAGAGCTCCCGTTAGCCACCAAGTTACTGAGTGAGCAACAATGCGCGTGCATGCTCTCATATTGTACGCGCCAAGGACACGTCACTCTTGTCTGTCCCGAGATTTGTATGTGGGTGTGTTTTAAGTTTGAGGCAATTAACATTTAGAGGTCAATGGATTTTTTTTTTTGTTATCTGCACCCTTGAGAATTTCGCGGAAATGTACACTTCATACTAAGTTCCACGATAACGCATGGCAAAACAACCGTATTTGTGAAGCGATTGGAACGAAAACGCTTCGTAAGAGTAGCGATAACGCCTCTTGAGACTGATTTAAAGATATCTACCTCACATACAGTACTAATATATTTGCTGATGCTCCGCGTCGTTTCACTGCCACGTATGGTGAACAAACTGTTGACAACGTTGCTGAATTTCACGTCCAGAAGACCCATGAAATGATACCCACTTCGCTAATAAACCACGTCAACTGTAATGTTTGATCAGTTTAATGTCGTCGTCATGGCATAAGTTTTAGTGTAGCACTTCACTTTCTGCCAATTCGTACGTCGCTGATAGGAGCTACCAGTGGGTATTTTAAAAACCAAGATAAAACACAGAAGTAAGCACTAGTCACAACGTCAAAATCCGTCACCTCATAGAGGTTTACTTCTTGCTCATAATTTCATACAAGTCGGAAAAGACTTCAAGCACTCGAAGAGCAAGAATAACTTATTCCTCCCCTAGTTTCTCATTATTTGCTGGACCTCTTTCGAAGTGCCCAATTCCTCCATTCTGGAAAAGTAACGCTTTCGTGTTTTCGTTTCTCTTAATTTATGTGCACTTTTCACCACTTCAACAGCCAACTATGGGGCCCAGTAAAGTTTATGACAGCCAATGATTTCGCTTTATAATATAATTATTTATGCACTCACAAACGCTAGGGAAACGGGTTGTAAGCCCATAAATTAGCTGTAATTTGCCTGATCTTATGATTACTCAGCCTACAGGTGCGTCATTACTTAAAAAAGGTAATTTCTCGATCAGGTCTTGAACACCAAGGGTTTCCAGCCCTCGACGAATGAAAGATCCCTGGTAGTACTGGGAATTTTGCACCTTTGTCCTCCGCATAGCAGTTAGCTCAGAAAACTTTTTTTTTCATGTAGGGTGCTCTTCCATTTTTCGATCCTCGCCTTGCGTCTCGCCACATATACGCCATCGTCGGCTAATGTAGGACAGGACATATTTTTCTTGCCAGCCTTCGAGCTCATGTCGCCATCCTATGGTTCTAATGTTTAACATTTTAACGTTAAACAATAATATTTCTTAAGATAAGCAATTACACTCTTCCTATAAGTGTACCTGGTTGAGTTTAAATTGAATTTCCGCCAATAGTCTACATTTTTGGTGTGTTGAGAAAAAAAGATCACACGCACCCTACCCCTGGCCTTGTGGCCATGTGTTCTTCCTAATGGATGTCAGGCTTGGGAGTGGCATCTCACATTAATTTTTTTATGAAAATCGGTGCCGACACTTTAGTAATAGGTCACTAAGCATGCGTTTTTGGTGTGTGGAGTAGCATTAGTAGCATTAGACAAATAAACACAGGCATGTTGGTTGTCGTTGCTGGACCCACACCTCACTAAATGGTCCTGGGGGGTATCCATGTCACAGAATGCGCAAAACAGTGTAATCGGATGCCAAGTACAATCTTATTTAGAGGGTATGATCAGAAGACGACGAGACTCGAAGTGCTGTCATAAAGACCTTCACTGGAAGATTCTTCTTACTGGTATGACTAATCATCGCAAGTAATATAAGCGTTTGCTGTTGGTGGACATTCTAATCATACCACCACACTAAGATGCATTCCAGTATATGAATTCTATCACAGGCTGATCTCGGATCTAAACCAACATCTTCCTGAAAATTAAATCTGAGTGCTTAAGAACGTGGACAAGGAGCTGGACGGCTCGAAACCTGTCGAAGTGTGGCCACACTAATGGGTGTGTCCAAAAGTGTAATCTCGCGATTAAATATGACCGCTAATGGTGGGAAAGCTATGGGGAAGCATGCCAGTGGTCGTGCATGGACCATCACACCGCAAGAGGACCTATACTTAGCCCTAGTGGCAAAAAGGAACAGACATCTCACTCCTAGGTAGATGGCTGCATACCTCGCAACCACTCAACCACTACTAGTACACGTGTCTCTGCCAGAAAGATTTCGTGATGATTAAATCAGATAGGTTCGCATGCTCGAAAGCCCTGTTAAATGCATCTCACTTCAATCACGCCATTATCGAGAAAGAGTTCATTGGTGTAGGAAGCATGTTGGTTGCGGTCAGCAACAGTAGTCCAGAGTCATGGTGCCCGACGAATCACTCTTCAGTGTGGCAAGCGATTCTGGCCACCAGTTGGTGTGGAGAGAGAGGGAACCACACCACGGAATATACATGAACGTCATCGATATGGTCTAGGGGTTATGGTGTGGGCAGGCATTATGCTGCAAATTTTCGCTCGAGGTACAGTCACAGCATAGCGGTATTGCAGAGAGAGTATTCTGTATCATGTCCGGACACAATGGAAAGTGAAGATATTTGAACGCATGGAATGGGCCGCGTACATTTTATCGTTTAGCGATAGAGGTGTCGTGATCTCTGTGAGTCTTTGATTTTGTATGTAGAAATAACCTTTTTTTCGACTGTGGCCAATGATCAATCTCATTTGTCAAGGGGGAAAATGTGTATTTCGAATTCCGATTATTTCTGTATCTTTTTACGAATGTTATAGTGACGTGGCACATTATAATACTGCATAATTTATCTGTATAAGTATCGTGTTGTGGCAGGTTAGCATTACTGTATTGACTTTGCACTATTAAAGCATAAGTGTATATATGATGATATTAATTCTTAATGCACAGATACGTTTTACATAGCAACAATTTTTTGTAAAACACTGCAGTGTACTAGCAGTCCAGTGTGTGTCTATGGAATTCTATGGATCAGTCGAAATTAAATTAATAGCGATGGGCCTTTCAGATTTTTTTCTGTGATTAATATACGAATCTTGTAATAATGCTGCATATGTTATTAATATTGCAGGATTTACTTGTTTAGATGTCGTATCTGTAATTGTGGCATCATTCTTGAAAGCTCGATTCTGATAGCTCCATGCAGAGAAAAAGAAAGTGCTTGGCGATTATCAACAATCAAGTGATTATCTAGAATCAAGTGCAATAAAGTGCATTTTCCCACTGACGTGTTGGGGTGCCTGCTTCCATAACTGCGATTTTTCCAACAACAACCATGTCGGTTGCATCGGAGACAATAGCGCATATATTGTGCAAGTTCCTCTGTTATTTCTGGGTTGTAGGCGGTGTGTTCACGACCGTACTCCAAAAATCGTTGTTTCAGTTGTTGCATATACTGGTTAGCTCTCTCTCTAGGTCATTATTTAGAAGCGTTGTGCTAATTCTTATACAAGCAGTATCTTTGATTTGGAAGCATTAGAATTTTTGCTATGACGTCATTATTTCCGAAAACGTGCTCGTTTTTAGTATCACAGAGTCTGGTAATGTAGTGGGTGCCTAGCAGATTTTTTTCTGTGGTTAATATACGAATCTTATTGTAATGCTGCATATGTTATTAACATTGCTCGGTTTATTTGTTAAGATGTCGTAGCGTAGCTGTAATTGTGGCAGCATTCTTGAAAGCTCGATTCTGCTTCCTCCATATAGAGCAATCTATCACATCGCGGTATTTCTTACACACATCCTATCTTTCGTTGGAAATCGGTAACACTGCAGCGCTTGTATAGTAGAACTTGCTTTGATCTTATTAATATGTCGTGACATCATTATTCCTATGAACTTATTCGTTTCTAACACTTACACTGTGATATGACTCACACACACACACACACACACACACACACACAAACACTCACACATACACAATAGCAATGAAGGGGGCGATTAGTAATGACATATAATTCGGATACTTTTGTATACATTCTGATTATGATTGGCTGAGAGTATCACATCGTCGACGCGTTGTATTGTTGACGGGCTGTAGAGAGCATCGGTAGGGAAATCACGTGACTGGATAAAATTGTGGAAAAAGACGTAAAATTGTGGAAAATACTTAAAAAATGGAAAAATACGAAAAAATGATGGAAAAATACGTAAAATTCGGAAAAATATGGATGAATGAATGTACTTCATGTCTTCCTGCATGTGGTCTCTACTGGTGGCTGGAACCACAAAATAACATAATATTAAATTTAATTTGTTACTAGCAAACTGACCTGGAGTGACATGATTTAATGTAATTACAACATTTTGAAGGCAACAAATATATACGGCCTGATCCTCATCCTATGTTGGTCAGCTCCAGAATGAGGCCATCCAGACGAAGATGGGGAGGAGGTATTTGAATCTCGTTGGTTCAGGGAAGGGGAGAAGTGGGGAGGGGGGAAGGGGGGAGAGTTGGAGAGGGTGGGACGGGGTTCCTTTCGATGACCTTGATCAATTGTTGGTTTCGCTGGGGGAAGGGGAGAGGTGTCGCCCAAGTATGTAACGTGACACTGGCAGTACTTATCAGTGACCTTCAGCTTGAATACCCACTGATAACATACTGAAAATCACTTTCCCCACAGATGTTCTTTTAGATGCCGACAAGATGGAAACGGCAGGGTGCAAGATCTGGACCTTCGAATAAGCACCACCCACGTCTGTGCGGTTTTGGCCAAGCTGTTGACACCATTTCACAACGGAAGGTCGCGAAATTACTTTTGGTACATATAATACCAAATGTTCACGGTGAATCAGTGTGCAAGACATTTTTCCCCACGAGAATCGTGCTGTCCTGCATACTTCAACTTTGGTGTTCTTTTCCACTTTCAGTGCCATTTCAGTCACACACTGTGTGGCGTGCGACGTAATGGGTACTTATTTTGAGGGAGAAAATTGTTGTTTTTTAAATAGGTCTGTTCTTCTTGCTGCTTGTTTAACAAACAAGTGAATGACTAATGGTGTAGTTATTAACTGTTGCTTCCACCGAAGTTTGGCTCCTGAGCCTCGATCTGTGACAACACGAATAAAAAATTAAATAAGGCAAGAAAAATCTAGTTCATATGGCTTCTAGATGCCTAGTTGGACTTCAAAATGTTGGCTTCGTCACTGTTCAGGGTCCATCCAAAGCATCAGTCAGATTTAACCTTAAATGAGGGAAATTACAAGTTTATTAAAATTGCAGGCAGGAATTAGTGGGGAAATAACGTTCACTTCCGACTTTTCACAGACTAAATTTATTTTAAAAAGAACGAAATATCCTTTCACTCTATTTACAACACTTTGTTATTAAAATAATATTTATCAGTTCAAGAATCCAAGTAAGACGACTAGCATCAGGTGTTTGCTCAACCTTTGGAAAAGCCACGACAATCATTCCAAGTTCTTCAGCAGACTTTTAAATTCTTTAATTGGGAACTAACGATATTTTTTAATCGCAAATCACCATCAACGTTAACTGCAGAACATATCGTAGCTATTTAGAGTAAGTCGCCTACTCGGAACTATTCAGAGTCCACACACTGAACAACGTTTCAGACGCCTTGTAATCGGCACTCGCAAAGTATTTACAAGTCCCAACAAAAGTTCACGCGCCGCTAATCTATTCTATGTCCATACGAGCAAAAATTATTACAGAGTTCCTCACGACTGTCACATGTGTAACTTACAGAATTCTCCACCTAATACGTAAAACAAATTTCGGTTACATACACGAGGTGACTTCCAGCCGCACACACGATATGTCTGTACACGAGCTCCGCTCCAACTGTGCGCCGAAATCTGTGTCGTGCGTAAACGGCCGCATTTACAGCCTCGTACTGAACTTGAGTCAAACTCACGCACAGTCTACAGCCGAAATCATAGATAAACCATAAATTTAATGTTTATGTAATGGTTTTCAAGAATATTGTTTTTCCTTATATGGACACTACTTTGCGGCGTTATATTACTAATAAATACTAAACAATGAAACGAATGACAGCTTACATCTCTAACTATATCTATTTACTAACGCTGCAGCTACTTTCACTGTTTTAGCTTTTATTTGCCACAAAATTCACTTTTTCATGCATGGAATATTGATTCAATGCTGTAATTTGAAAAAGGAAACATCCGAAAAAGTGTACACTGAAGAGCCAAAGAAACTTGTAGACCTGCCTAATACCGTGTAGAGGCCCCGGCGAGGTCGCAGAAGTGTCACAACATGACGTGGTATGTACTCGACTAATGTCTGAAGTAGTGCTGTAGGGAACTGACACCATGAATCCTGCAGGGCTGCCGTAAGAGTACGAGGGGATGGAGCTTTCTTGTGAACAGCACGTTTCAAGGCATCCCAGATATACTCAATAATGATCAGCTCATCGGAAGTGTTCAAACTCAGAAGAGTGTTCCTGGAGCCACTCTGCAGCAGCTCTGGACGTGTGGGTTGTCGCGTTGTCTTGGAATAGCCCAAGTCCGTCGGAATGCACAATGGACATGAATGGAGGCAAGTGATCAGACAGGATGCTTATGTGCGTGTCACCTGTCAGAGTCGTGCCTAGACGTATCAGGGCTCCCAAATAACTCCAACTGCACAAGCCCCACACCATTACAGAGCCTCCACCAGCTTGAACAGTCCCCTGCTGACATGCAGGTTCCATGGATTCATGAGGTTGTCTGCATACCCGTACACGTCCATCCGCTCGATACAATTTTAAACGAGAATCGTCGACTAGGCAGCATGTTTCCAGTCATCAACACTCGAAGGTCGGTGTTGCCGGGCACAGGCGAGGCGTAAAGCTTTGTGTCGTGCATTCATCAAGGGTACACCAGTGGGCCTTCGTCCCACGTTGAACTATTGCCGCGTGGGATTAGCCGAGCGGTCTTAGGCTTTGCAGTCATGGACTATGCGGCTGGTCCCGGCGAAGTTTCGAGTCCTCCCTCGGGCATGGGTGTGTGTGTTTGCCCTTAGGATAATTTAGTTAAAGTAATGTGTAAGCTTAGGGACTCATGACCTTAGCAGTCCCATAAGATTTCACATACATCTGAACATTTTTGAACGTTGAACTATTCTTTTCAGTTGTCGTTGGTCCCGTTCTTGAAGGATCTTTTTCCTACCCCAGCTACGTAGAAGATTTGATGTTTTACCAGATTCCTGATATTCACGGTACACTCGTGAAATGGTCGCAGGAGAATAACCCCACTAGGAGGTGGGGTGTCCCATCGCTCGTGCACCGACTAAACACCACGTTGAAACTCACTTAAATCTTGATAACTTGCCATTACAGGAGCAGTTAACCGATATAAAAGCTACGCTAGACACTTGATATCTTATATAGGCGTTGTCGACCGCAGTACCGTATCCTGCCTGTTTATATATCTTGTATTTGAATACGCATGCCTATACCAGTTTCTTTGGCGCTTGAGTGTATTATAACAGTTCCATAGTGCTCACTGAACCGTATCGATTGACACTACGTTTGTCTGAATCGCTTAATATGGTACTGAGTTATTAAATTTTAAACATAAATTTATATTAGAAACCTTTAAAATTTAATAACTTTTAAACTAAATCTCGTTGCAAGGGTGCGCCTTCACTAACGCACTCGCCTAATATTTGTCTTTAATACCATGTGACTGGTTCTTTGTCAGCGGTCGGGTTTACTTTTTATTTAGATTTTCCCTTATTTGATATTTCGTTTATTCAGTTAGTTCACTCCTGATGGCTACCCTCCGCTGTTCGTTCAAACGGTCGGGATTTCCCCACCACATATGCAGAATGTGAGGCTAGCTTAGTCGCAGACAAGATAACTCATACTTTGAGCGCCGCCAATCATTGCGCGCCAAAGGTCCCGCCACACCAAAACTCATCCGGTCACGAAAGAACCACAGCTGTCAAACCAAGCTCTCTTGGCTGGCACAACAGCCGCCTACTTGTCTGCCAGTATTATGACATTACGCGCGAACACCGACTCGTCTGTTGTTCGAGATTTTCACAGGTTTTTTGGTGATTCTCCGTCTCAGGCGTCTGCCAAATTATCCCTCGCTCGAAAAAATGTGTTGCCCTTCGGTAGATACGTAGCGAAGAAAAAACGCCATTAAAAAGTTTCGTAGCCCCAGATTAACCTTGGGGGCTTAAGCATACCCATACGTAAGTGTACTGCCACTCCTATGCAATGTAGAAATTTTTCCCCCAAGTAAAACATTCCCTGTTACCTGTTTGTGCATGTGTTAAGGCCATTTTCGTCTTTCATTAACTCACGAATTTTCGACACTTTCATGACTGTCACTATAGAACTTTATGGGTTCCTGCGGAATTGATTTATTTCTGTAATTTTGCATACCATTCTTAACTCTTGTATCAACAGTAACCTGGCTATCCAATCTTCCTCTTGATCATCTTACTGAATTTATTTACGATTCTTGACATACAAGAGGCACAATTTTTTATTGTATGCTTCTGGTAGTCTACACAGTTTCTCTACTTACCGTTACGTTGGATAACGTCCATTTGGGACGATGGCCTGCCTGGAGTCACTTGTTCTACACCGCTTCACTTGACCCTTCTATGAGGCAGTATTTAGCTATCTGAGCTGGTCTGACCATGAAAATTACCATGCTCTTTACCTCTTCTGTAACACGCAACTCGATCTCTTTGTGTCTCCATGGTTTGCATACTTTAGCTGTTTTGTTGGAATCATTGATGTGTTTCATTATGAAATCTTTATGATTCATTTGTTTTGAATCGAAATGAATCGTCCGCTTAACCTACTTGACTTGAAAACTTCTCTAAGTTAGTACCAAATATACTCTTGGTTTTCTGAACTTCCCTGAGTAATTTGTGGCATAATTCATCAAGAACTCTCCCGTCCATTGAGCGGCTCTAAGTATTCTAATTTATGAGCATGACGTTCAAAAAAGCCTTCATTTTCTCTCGAGAATTATAAGCACAGTTTGGGGCACCTGTGAATTGCCACTTTGCCATTGTTTTGACCAATGTCTGGCCATGATTTTAGCGAAAAAATTTTCAATGGTTTTACACTCGTCTAAGAATTGGTAACCTATTATCGATTATCCCCTGAAAGCAGCTCTAAGACGATCTTTTCTGACATTATCTTCTTTATTTCTATATCATTTTCTTATAAACAACAGTAAACACTACAGCATGCAATTCATCAGTCGGATAGACATTTTTATCGGCAGAAACCCGACTACTGCAGCGTGAAATTGCGCTGAACGTACCAGGCCCTTCGTTCATTCTTTGTCCGAGATTTTTACACTGTTCTTGTGTGGCCTCCTCAATTATTGACATACTTTCACATTCTTCTTATGTTTGAACTTTAATAGATGCATACTTCCTAATTTGTAAATTAACTTTGCCACTAATTTTAATAACTTCCTCACTTCCTTTTCTTTCAAACCGCTCATATTTCTCCCTCATTATCAACCAGTCTTATCTAGTTTTCTTTTAAACTATTTGAATTGTTTGACCATCTTATACAATTTCTTGATGAACTCCACTAACCCTGCTTTCGATAAGCTTTCTATACGTTCTTTTAAACCTTTATACAATAGTTCCATACTTTGTAGTCTTTCACCCGAGCGTGATGAAAAGTAATTCCTCCGAATGACAATTCTTAAAGCCTTTTAAATGAAACAAACTTTATTAACATTCTGTATCTTTATTCTTCATGTTTTCCTAGTTATTCCTCAACATAGTCATCCTGGCGACGAACAAATTTCTCCCAACGAGATACCAGTTTATTCATATCTTCGCCGTAGACTGTCTGACTTCGTTGACGGAGCCACAACCTCACCACTAGCTGCACCGCTTCATTATTATCAAAGTGAAGTCCTCAAGGGATTCTGTAACTTTTTGGAAACAGATGAATATCGGATGGAATTGAGTTGCGACTCTATGGAGGTCGATTGATGACAGTGCACCCATTGCGTTGGGTAGTTGCAGGTGTGGCAGCGTACGTGTGTGGTCAGGCACTGTCATGCATAATGGTGCTCCATGCGAGGGGGCTTTCATTTTGCTGAGAGCCTCGCAGTGCTTTGCAGAGTTTATGGTGCAGCCCTTAGGCGTGTATTCCGAATTAACTTTTTGAACACCTCAGGAAACTGTGAATATGACTTTGTCAGCTGATGGCATAGTGATGAACTGTTTTGGCGTCGGTGATACTTTGTGGCGGAACTTCTTTGATGCTCTCTTGTTTTCATTGTCAGAATAGTGAACCCAGCTTTTATCATATGTCTCAGTGTTGTTTAGGAACCCATAATCCTCGTGCTCAAAACGCAAACCGTTCACATACGTCCAATCTCCTCTGTTTCATGCCAGGAGAGAACATTCGAGACATTCGTTTATACTGTTTTCTGTACTGCATGTACGGGCGTGTTCATACTCTCGTGATATGCCACACTTCGTTGACAGCTGTTTCTGTGTTACCCGACGATTTTGTCTGATGACTTCATCAACCCTATCCCGTTGTCTTGTCGGTTGCCGTACGCGGTCTTTCACTCGGAGCTCTGCCACACACCATCTCCTGCATTACAAGCATGAAAAGTCAAATATCGCATTGGTGTTGATACAACCATCACAGTACAGAGCTTTATTCTCCTACGTAATTCGATTGGAGGTACGTTTTCTGCGGTTAGAAAATCGACTACAGCAAGCTGTTTCTCATCACCGATTTAGTTATGCTACACACTGCCATGTTACACACTACAACTCTGAGACCTGTAGCAGTGGATGGTTAAAACCTGCGTCAACGAAGAGGAAAAGTCGACCGAGTGATACGCATGACATTTAGTATCTCAACCAGCATTGAGAACAGAATAAAAAACTTGGAGACACTACTTTCGGCACGCCCTCGTATTTGAAACTGAATTTTTCCTTTAACTAAGGAAATACTTTGGCCAGTTACTAAATGCTTGTCCTTATTCGTTGCACTCATATCCTCCTTCATGTTTATAAATAAATTCATTAAATGACTCAGTGTATCATAATTAATAATTAACATTCTAGCACCAAATTATTACAGTGACAGAGTTAGTCGAGCAAAGGGTAACTGAGGTAGTGATGTTTATTGTTTGAAAGTGTACTCGTCTCAGTTTTACATAACCCAGAACTTTCAGTTACTAACTTGTCCTAAACGAACTTTATGCACACTGTGACAGTGAACTTACAGTTTTATATCGACAATTTACTCCGTTAAGTGCAACAGATGATCTGAAGACGGGAAACTGGCCTGAAAACTGCTGTCTGAAAATAAAGAAAAGCGATCTGCAGACTGAAGTTGAACAGTTTTGTGTAAATAAGAATCACGTACACTCAAATGGTTGAAATGGCCCTGAGCACTAAGGGGCTTAACATCTGAGGTTATCAGTCCCCTAGACTTAGAACTACTTAAACCTAACTAACCTAAGGACATCACACATATCCATGTCCCAGGCCGTATTCGAACCTGCGACCGTGACAGAAGCGTGGTTCCTGACTGAAGCGCCTAGAACCGCTCGGACACAACGACCGGCTCACGGACACTCCCTGATGATGAATATGTCTACTTTTGATTTCGAAAATTAATAATAAATCAATCACTGGTGTCATCTAGTCATTTGTCTAGTCTAGTCTTTCATTTCATGAAAGCTGATAAAGTCAGTAAACACCACAAAAAGCTGGTTTTGAAATCAATTATGTGTGTAATGAATTGCAGATGAGTTTATTAGAAGTTCAGATGCAAACGAGCCAACATCATAATATGGTCCACAGGACACGTGGAACGAAGACAACATGTGTTTGCTACGTCCTTATCTAACCTTCTTAATGCATGAGCGTGCACAGTACAGTATTTGAAATGCATTTATTGATTAGTTTTGTAAATGGCCATTAATAGAATCGTATTAAACCGCCATGTAGGTGAGAATTGTGGTGATTAAAATTTGAAGGTGAAAGACATTCACAGTGAATAACAGAAGTAAACTCGTTCTTTAAATTGTCAATGTATATTTAAATGTCGCTTAAGTTTTCCAGTTGACGCCACTTACATGTGAATAGGACTCGCAGTGCTACTAATGGCAAAGATGTTATTTGCTACGTTCCAGCCGCTGTTGCAAATACACTCCTGGAAATGGAAAAAAGAACACATTGACACCGGTGTGTCAGACCCACCATACTTGCTCCGGACACTGCGAGAGGGCTGTACAAGCAATGATCACACGCACGGCACAGCGGACACACCAGGAACCGCGGTGTTGGCCGTCGAATGGCGCTAGCTGCGCAGCATTTGTGCACCGCCGCCGTCAGTGTCAGCCAGTTTGCCGTGGCATACGGAGCTCCATCGCAGTCTTTAACACTGGTAGCATGCCGCGACAGCGTCGACGTGAACCGTATGTGCAGTTGACGGACTTTGAGCGAGGGCGTATAGTGGGCATGCAGGAGGCCGGGTGGACGTACCGCCGAATTGCTCAACACGTGGAGCGTGAGGTCTCCACAGTACATCGATGTTGTCGCCAGTGGTCGGCGGAAGGTGCACGTGCCCGTCGACCTGGGACCGGACCACAGCGACGCACGGATGCACGCCAAGACCGTAGGATCCTACGCAGTGCCGTAGGGGACCGCACCGCCACTTCCCAGCAAATTAGGGACACTGTTGCTCCTGGGGTATCGGCGAGGACCATTCGCAACCGTCTCCATGAAGCTGGGCTACGGTCCCGCACACTGTTAGGCCGTCTTCCGCTCACGCCCCAACATCGTGCAGCCCGCCTCCAGTGGTGTCGCGACAGGCGTGAATGGAGGGACGAATGGAGACGTGTCGTCTTCAGCGATGAGAGTCGCTTCTGCCTTGGTGCCAATGATGGTCGTATGCGTTTTTGGCGCCGTGCAGGTGAGCGCCACAATCAGGACTGCATACGACCGAGGCACACAGGGCCAACACCCGGCATCATGGTGTGGGGAGCGATCTCCTACACTGGCCGTACACCTCTGGTGATCGTCGAGGGGACACTGAATATTGCACGGTACATCCAAACCGTCATCGAACCCATCGTTCTACCATTCCTAGACCGGCAAGGGAACTTGCTGTTCCAACAGGACAATGCACGTCCGCATGTATTCCGTGCCACCCAACGTGCTCTAGAAGGTGTAAGTCAACTACCCTGGTCAGCAAGATCTCCGGATCTGTCCCCCATTGAGCATGTTTGGGACTGGATGAAGCGTCGTCTCACGCGGTCTGCACGTCCAGCACGAACGCTGGTCCAACTGTGGCGCCAGGTGGAAATGGCATGGCAAGCCGTTCCACAGGGACTACATCCAGCATCTCTACGATCGTCTCCATGGGAGAATAGCAGCCTGCATTGTTGCGAAAGGTGGATATACACTGTACTAGTGCCGACATTGTGCATGCTCTGTTGCCTGTGTCTATGTGCCTGTGGTTCTGTCAGTGTGGATCATGTGATGTATCTGACCCCAGGAATGTGTCAATAAAGTTTCCCCTTCCTGGGACAATGAATTCACGGTGTTCTTATTTCAATTTCCAGGAGTGTAAATTAAATGTCAGCGAAGATCCCGTACTAATAATGATGTATGAATCCAAATACATCTCCGCTGAATAATATTCACAAATGACTTTAAGTAAAGAAAATCAATGATAGAATAATTAAAGAACGTAGTGCGAGAGAAGCATAGAATACAGAAACACATTTAACTGCACATCAGTTCAGGAAAGTAAACAGAAAACAATCAAAAGGGCGAAAGTCCATTTTCGCACAATGAACTGTGACTAACCACTGCAAAAAAAATGTGCAACAACCGCATCACGCAACTCCAGCTGATACGGACAGTTAAAACATGCAAATCACGTGCTTGTGGGGATGCACAGCCCCTGAACAAAACACAATGACCACTCACCAACAAATTACGACCAAACACAAAGACCATGTGCACCCTATAGCTCGCCCTTTTTCTTCAGTTTCTGTGACATATTAGGTTCTTAAACAATGATTCATTCATATCTAAAGCTAACTGCACATACACATAAAAGACTAGAGCAAAAATATGCTGTACTCATTCTGCGATCTCATATTAAAATAACGACACCGCATTAAACCATTTATGAAGTAAGTTCACAAAGCATGCTTACATATGATTTCATAATGTGACTAGAATTTAAGTGAAATAATAAATGAATATGGCGTCAGGTGATATCAGCGCGTTTCCTACGAGAGGGGGAGGGTGGGGGGAGGAATGAAATTTTTTTCTCGTACGATTATTTGTCGTTCTATATAGAACAATCTTGTGAGGCGTCGATTACGTTAGTAGCACGAACAGTCCACGGGTGTGTCAGTTGACGATGGCGACATGTCTGATCGCCGAAAAATTGTACCCGTTGGACACTATGGACCGGCAGTACACCCGTGGACTGTTCGAGCAAGAAACACACCGGGAGAATATGAAGAATAGAATCACACGTTAGTAGTAGATAACAGGATTACTTATTATTATGTGTGTGTGTGTGTGTGTGTGTGTGTGTGTGTGTGTGTGTGTGAGAGTGAGTGAGTGAGTTTGTGTGCACGGGGTAGATTTCCCGGTGGCAAAAGGCACCGGGGAGATGGACCTGTTACTCTAAGACGATCGGGATAATGGGTGCTCTTCCCTTCCGCTCCTAATGCTGCTACCTACTGCCTGGCGAGGTATCAAGTCGACTGTACGCCAGTGATTCTACATTTTTGTGTGTGTTTTAATGAATTTTGTACCATAAAAGTTGCATTGACATAACACTAAAAGAAAATTGCTCTTGTTTTTGTAATAAGTATGTTCTTCTTCGGGTGGTGAATTATGACATTGTATAACGCCTCCAGGCAGGAAATGGAGGCACGTAAAATTGCTGTGTATCACCTTTTCTCAGTTTACTATAGAAAGACTGATTCATACCCGAAACCAAAAACGGATTAGTGAGTTAATAGATCGTGAAGCAAAAGAGTGACTAGGAGAGTTTTCGTTGACTTAAAAAGTACATTTATGTTTCCAAACGAAGGATAGGCAGCGGGTGAAGCTAACCTCAGCTGCACCTCAGGTGACAGTTATTGACACGGTTCGTACATTGATCCCCGACTGTTATCGTATGAGGTTTCGACACGTGATATGCAAGGTCTAGGTGACTTCATGTGTATTCTTAGCTGAAGGTTCTTTATAATCTATGCGCTTATCTCTCTTGGTTCATTTTGGTGTGCGACAATAACAGTTCCCAAAATGACTTTCCCCGTATGACTTTTTAGCAGTGTTAAACAGGAATTTTAGTGCCAATTATGTGATGCACATGAAATTCAATTATTAATCGGCGGATCAAGAATGGCTTAAATCTAGTGAGACCCTCAAAATTTTCGTTGTTGCTACGTTTACCAGTACATCTACATCTACATGACTAATCTGCAATTCACATTAAAGTGCTTGGCAGAGGGTTCATCGAACCACAATCATACTATCTCTCTACTATTCCACTCCCGAACAGCGAGCGGGAAAAACGAACACCTAAACCTTTCTGTTCGAGCTCTGATTTCTCTTATTTTATTTTGATGATCATTCCTTCCTATGTAGGTTGGGCTCAACAAAATATTTTCGCATTCGGAAGAGAAAGTTGGTGACTGAAATTTCGTGAAAAGCTCTCGCCGCGACGAAAAACGTCTATGCTGTAATGACTTCCATCCCAACTCGTGTATCATATCTGCCACACTCTCTCCCCTATAACGCGATAATACAAAACGAGCTGCCCTTCTTTGCACCCTCTCGATGTCCTCCGTCAATCCCACCTGGTAAGGATCCCACACCGCGCAGCAATATTCTAACAGAGGACGAACGAGTGTAGTGTAAGCTGTCTCTTTAGTGGACTTGTTGCATCTTCTAAGTGTCCTGCCAATGAAACGCAACCTTTGGCTCGCCTTCCCGACAATATTATCTATGTGGTCCTTCCAACTGAAGTTGTTCGTAATTTTAACACCCAGGTACTTAGTTGAATTGACAGCCTTGAGAATTGTACTATTTATCGAGTAATCGAATTCCAACGGATTTCTTTTGGAACTCATGTGGATCATCTCACACTTTTCGTTATTTAGCGTCAACTGCCACCTGACACACCATACAGCAATCTTTTCTAAATCGCTTTGCAGCTGATACTGGTCTTCGGATGACCTTACTAGACGGTAAATTACAGCATCATCTGCGAACAACCTAAGAGAACTGCTCAGATTGTCACCCAGGTCACTTATATAGATCAGGAACAGTAGAGGTCCCAGGACGCTTCCCTGGGGAACACCTGATATCACTTCAGTTTTACTCGATGATTTGCCGTCTATTACTACGAACTGCGACCTTCCTGACAGGAAATCACGAATCCAGTCGCACAACTGAGACGATACCCCATAGCTCCGCAGCTTGATTAGAAGTCGCTTGTGAGGAACGGTGTCAAAAGCTTTCCGGAAATCTAGAAATACGGAATCAACTTGAGATCCCCTGTCGATAGCGGCCATTACTTCGTGCGAATAAAGAGCTAGCTGCGTTGCACAAGAGCGATGTTTTCTGAAGCCATGCTGATTACGTGTCAATAAATCGTTCCCTTCGAGGTGATTCATAATGTTTGAATACAGTATATGCTCCAAAACCCTACTGCAAACCGACGTCAATGATATAGGTCTGTAGTTAAATGGATTACTCCTACTACCCTTCTTGAACACTGGTGCGACCTGCGCAATTTTCCAATCTGTAGGTACAGATCTATCGGTGAGCGAGCGGTTGTATATGAGTGCTAAGTAGGGAGCTATAGTATCAGCGTAATCTGAAAGGAACCTAATCGGTATACAATCTGGACCTGAAGACATGCCCGTATCAAGCGATTTGAGTTGCTTCGCAACCCCTAAGGTATCTACTTCTAAGAAACTCATGCTAGCAGATGTTCGTGTTTCAAATTCTTGAATATTCCATTCGTCTTCCCTGGTGAAGGAATTTCGGAAAACTGCGTTCAATAACTCCGCTTTAGCGGCACAGTCGTCGATAACAGTACCATCGGCACTGCGCAGCGAAGGTATTGACTGCGTACTGCCGCTTGTTTACTTTACATACGACCAGAATTTCTTCGGATTTTCTACCAAATTTCGAGACAATGTTTCGTTGTGGAACCTATTAAAGGCATCTCGCATCGAAGTACGTGCCAAATTTCGCGCGTCTGTAAATTTTAGCCCATCTTCAGGATTTCGCGTTCTTCTGAACTTCGCATGCTTTTTCCGTTGCCTCTGCAACAGCGTTCGGACCTTTTTTGTGTACCACGGGGGATCCGTTCCATCTCTTACCAATTTATGAGGTATGAATATCTCAATTGCTGTTGCTACTATATCTTTGAATTTGAGCCACATCTCGTCTACATTCGCATAGTCAGTTCGGAAGGAATGGAAATTGTCTTTTAGGAAGGCTTCTAGTGGCACTTTATCCGCTTTTTTAAATAAAATTATTTTGCGTTTGTTTCTGATGGATTTGGAAGAAATGGTATTGAGCCTAGCTACAATGACCTTGTGATCACTAATCCCTGTATCAGTCATGATGCTCTCTATCAGCTCTGGATTGTTTGTGGCCAAGAGGTCAAGTGTGTTTTTGCAACCATTTACAATTCGCGTGGGTTCGTGGACTAACTGCTCTAAATAATTTTCGGAGAATGCATTTAGGACAATCTCGGAAGACGTTTTCTGCCTACCACCGGTTTTGAACAAGTATTTTTGCCAACATACCGAGGGTAGGTTGAAGTCCCCACCAACTATAACCGTATGAGTGGGGTATTTATTTGTTACGAGACTCAAACTTTCTCTGAACTGTTCCGCAACTGTATCATCGGAGTCTGGGGGTCGGTAGAAGGAGCCAATTATTAACTTAATTCGGATGTTAAGTATAACCTCCACCCACACCAATTCGCACGGAGTATCTACTTCGACTTCACTACAAGATAAACCACTACTGACAGACACCAACACTCCACCACCAATTCTGCCTGATCTATCTTTCCTGAACACCGTCTGAGACTTCGTAAAAATTTCTGCAGAACTTATTTCAGGCTTTAGCCAGCTTTCTGTACCTATAACGATATCAGCTTCTGCGCTTTCTATTAGCGCTTGATGCTCAGGGACTTTTCCAGCGCAACTACAACAGTTTACAACTATAATTCCGACTGTTCCTTGATCCAAGCACGTCCTGTAATTGCCAAGCACCCTATGACATTGCAGCCCATCCCGCACTTTCCCGAGGCCTTCTAACCTAAAAAACCGCCCAGTCCATGCCACACAGCCTCCGCTACCCGTGTAGCCGCCAGCTGAGTGTAGTGAACTCCTGACCTATTCAGCGGAACCCGAAACCCCACCACCCTATGGCGCAAGTCAAGGAATCTGCAGCCAATACGGTCGCAAAACCGTCTGAGCCTCTGATTCAGACCCTCCACCCGGCTCTGCACCAAAGGTCCGCAGTCGGTTCTGTCAACGATGCTGCAGATGGTGAGCTCTGCCTTCATCTCGTAAGCAAGACCGGCAGCCTTCACCAAATTTAAGAAGCCGCATTCCCCGTATGTGTTTCTACTTACAGACCAGTAGTATAGGAGTGGAACTTTTGTTGACACGTCAACTGCATGTAGCGATATCGCTTGCATTTGTCTACGCAAGATCAGAGGTCTCACATGCCGTACCTTTCAGGTCCACACACTTGACCTGCTTCGAGAAAGCAACTGTGTGACGGTGACGTGCTCTCCGTCGGGGTCCAGTCCGCCGCCGCTGCAGTTACCACCGCTGCTGCTGGTACGCTCTTTAGACGTATGGTAACCTTCTGCAGATGTTTAAAATGTATTCTACCATCCTTCAGAAATGTGTATGAAAGTTGTATATAAATCATATTCCCCTAAAATGAGACCCTGAGAAGTTCAAGTGATGTGGTCCATTTTATGAAACATTATTTAATTACAATGAAATGTTCTTAAATCTTATCTACTCTGACACGATCCATTACGTCCTACAAAGACAAATCTGAAACTCAAAATAAGAATCTCCTAAATATTCAAGCACAGGGGTACAGAGGTGCTAAATGAATCATTCCAACTTGTTCGGCACCAAAAGCATAATAAATATTTTACGCACGTTCAATTATAATGGTGAGTAGTTCATAGTTATGTTTTATATGACAAAGATGCAACGCTATTTCTTCTTCTTCATTGTATTCTTCTATTCTATTCATTCTTCTTCGTTCTTCATGGTAATTAGCATTGTTTAAAATATTGACAACATTAAAAAATTAAAAATTTTTTGGTCTATTTAGTCGTAAATAGTGCTACCCTAATACTTCTATAACTGTCATTCTATTAACAATTGTAAACTTCCATACATTATGTAATATGGAAGATTACACTTTTTAACTGTCCCATTAGTTGTTACATGAATTTTCCACTGCGGAATTGTTTACGACCAACAACCCCCAAAGAATACCGTGAAACCACTCCTTGAACTTACACACTCCATCTATTCCCCATTCTTCCCAGATCTAAGGCCGTGCCGCCAGCGGTGGCCGTGCGGTTCTAGGCGCTTCAGTCCGGAACCGCGTGATTGCTTCGGTCGCAGGTTCGAATCCTGCCTCGGGCTTGGATGTGTGTGGTGTCCTTAGGTTAGTTAGATTTAAGTGGTTCTAAATTCTAGGGGACTGATGACCTCAGATGTAGAGTCCCATAGTGCTCAGAGCCATTTGAACCATTTTGAACCATCTAAGGCCGTAATATTTGATGTTAGAGAAACAACAAGGTAAGTTTTCTTTCTCTGACTTAGCGATGATGAAGACGAATCCTCTTCTGGATGTTGAAGGTTTCTCTGCAACTTTCTCTACCTTCTTGTGAGACTGAGATGAACTAATAAAGTCATGTGCAATGCTAAAGTTTTCTATTTCCGTTCAAGTGTGGTACAGGTGGGTTTCGTTGGAATTGGTAAGGTAATGAATATGACGTTTTCGACCTCTGACTTTTCGAATTTCTTGAACTACAAGAATTTAAAGATCCTGATATTACTCCTGATGGAAGAGATGGGGACTCATCATTCAGGAATGTGGACGAAGGAAGGAATTTGTCTGACGGTATTTTGTTGGGACTGAAAGGAAAAATTCTCCTGCAGTCAAATCCCTTCACAGCATTTCTTAGATTAGCTCTACGTCTTAAGGAAACGTGGAAAATTTTACCAAAAACAAGTTTTGCAACGGAGGCTCAGGCATTGTTGTATATAAATGAATTTCCTTCTTTGGTGGTAATAAGGTTTTAATGTCTTGAACACGGTTCTGTCCAGCGGCTGCAGAATGTGCGTAGTACGTGACGGGAGACAAACGAATTCACTGCGATTTTACTCACAGTATTCCTGCTCTGAACAGAAAGGTGTGAACTGTAACCGTCCAAAATTAAGAGACGTCTGATTTACGAACGATGCTTTCACCATGCTTGTGTCTGACTAACAGAGATTCTTTACCAGGTAACATTGCTGTCGCCTGGGTGGGTTTATATCGATATAGGTCTTTGGTCACAATGTTGGGTCTGATGAACGTACAATGACTAGTCTACATGGATAGTTCTGTAAAGAATTAATAATACATAATAGATTACAGTTCAGAAATCCCTACGAATACTGATTCCCTAATTATTTTGTAAAGCTAAACAGTTGCTCTAATGTATAACAGATATCGCTAGCTGTTCTGTTGACCGGCCTGGTGGATTCTATGCAATTGGTAGCAGAAATATTTATAACAAGCATTCATGAATTTCAACAATAGATATTGCGAGATAAGCTATACTGTTTCATTCTGGGTGACTGCTGTCTGGATTAAACACATGTGAAAAAATTTCCTTGCCGCTTGTTTATGACTTATCTAGTAACGGCCAAGTAACATAACTATGTCTGAGCTGCGTACATGGGTTGAGCAGTAGAACATTTTTCCTGCTTTCTATCCACTTAGCGTCATGAATCAGAAAGCTCCACCCAACGATAACACAAACAGACTTAATCAATGCGACAACAGAAAGTGGTTGCAGATTTATGTACATTTCAATTCCTTGCAGGTGGGAAGCCTAATTGCAGATTCGTTCGTAGTTATTCTTGCTGTACTCCATGTAAAGTGTATCCCCCCTAAGAGTCGTCCGCTGCATTTTTAATGGTGTTTGGGTAAATACTGCAATTTCGTTTTTGCAGTGTATAGCTGGAGTCAGCCCAAACGAGTACTGCTCATCATGTCTTTGGTACGACGCCCTGTGTAGATCTGTTTCACGTTACAAGGAAAATTGATTTTGAAACGGACTTCAATGTAGCTAATGGATAGTTCAGTCCGAAATTAGTCTGGTGGGGCATCAATTTTATCGATATGTGTTAACAGGGACAGTAATAAACGAAGAGTGACCAGTACTCCAACAGCAACAGCACAGCCCTGGCCCATCTGAGTGTTACAGCCATGCAGCAGCGCTACTCAGTCGCTGCTGCAGAATTGGTTACCCCAGCACCATAGCACTGCCGTGGCCCATGCTGACACCTACAGCCATGGAGCAGCGCTGCTCAGTCGCTGCTGGATCACGGGCTACTCTTCATGTTCTACTGGGGACAGAGGTGGGGAGAGGGGGGGGGGGGTGGCAGAAGCGTTTCCAGTTCCCTCATCTGTTGTCAACAGCAACAAAATATACCATTGCCAACGGTATTTCACCCAATAAGACCACGAGGCAACTCAGTGACACACACATACACACACATTAGCAACATGCAAGGCACTTTGTTACGATTGTTTGAGACATCTTACTTTACTGCCTACAATTAAACCATGTTAATATTCGTTAACTATATGAACAATACGTCACTAAGACACTTCATTCCAGAGCACTTGTACTTCTATGACAAATAGAAGTCAGAATACTTGTCATTACTGTGAGTGACCAGTGAAAAGTCTTAGTGACTTCTTACTGTCTTTTTAAAAAAATTCGAGAAAATCGCTTGTTCTGTTTATACAGGTAGTCTGGGGTACCTGTGTATATATTTATATTGGTGACTGAGAAAAATTTGCTGAACAACATTATATCAGTATTGAAATCATTTGCAGACTAACAGTTATAGCTATAAGGAGTGGTATGTTTTTAGTTTCGTCGGTACCTCCAAGAAAAGGAGGCAAGATTATTTTAATTAGTGCTTCTTTTCCTTGTCAGCAGGACATGTGCTGAAGTGAGGACACATGGACGCAAAACGGCTTGTCCATTGTGACAGGTGTAGTCCATCTAGTGGTTCAGTTGTGGCCATACAGAATTGTGTTTATCTGAAGACTGTTTGATGTAGAGGAAAACCAACCAACAACACTGATATGTGTACATGTTAAGGTATCACATACAAAAATATCTGCACTTATACTTGTTACACCCTCTGTATGATAAAGTGAATTTTCAATTAGTGCCTGACAGAACATATTAACATTATTGGTGTTATAGCTGCAACTTTCTTAGACTAAAGCCAGCTGATAGGTATAGCTGCTTAAAGGAGGTCCCTCTAAGGACTCACCTTCAGGGGATGTAACGTTTTCAGGTAGAGAAGGAATTAGCACATTTCAACAAAATATAATGGCTAATAGAGATAAAGTTAATGAACTGCTTACAGATGTTGACTGTGGAATTATTGGCATATCAGAGCACCACTTAAATAATTTGAACAGTTCAGAGCCTTCCTTTACCAGGATACAGAATAGCTGGCTGTTTTTCAAGGAGTTCATTCTGGGGTGGGGGAGGGGCTATGTACGTAATAAACAGTAGTCCATTTGAGTCCATAGACATATCACGGCACTGTACTGAAAAGATATTTGAATGTTGTGCAAGGGCAGTTGAATTTAGTGAAACTAAACTTATAATTGTTGTTGTTTATAGGTCCCCTAACTCTGACTTGAACGCATTTCTGTTCAAGCTAGAGAGGGTTCTTGAATCACTTTGTCGGAAGTACCAGAAATTAGTTATATGAGGTGACTCTAAAATAAATTTTGTACATGATGGTGCAAGAAAAAGGATGTTGGTAGATCTCATAAATTCATATGATCTGATGCAGACAGTGTTTTTTCCAACTAGGGTGCAGGAGAACAGTAGCACATACATAAATAATATTTTTATTCATTCTTCGTTACCTGATGCGCAATCTGTTAGTAAAAGGGTGAATGACCCTTCAGACCATGACGCACAAATTTTAACACTAAAAGGCTTTAATACTCAAACATCACATTTAATTACAAACTATGTAGGAAAGTTATTCCAACAGCAATAGAGAGTTTTTTAAACATTGTCAAGGAATAAGAGTGGCAAGATGTTTATAGTGCCGATAACATAGATGTAAATATAATGCTCATTTCTCATGCTCTTTGAGAGTTGCTTTCCATTAGAACATTCTAAATGGGGTACTAGCAGTAATGGACAACCCTTGTTGGCTGACTAGTGGGATGAGAATATCATGGACACAAAGCAAGAATTATATCAAAATGTTAGAAGCAGTCACAAGCAAACTACAGTAGCCATTACAAACAATATTTTAAGGTGTTTAAAATGTTATTAGGAAGGCAGGGAGTAAGTGATATGCAAATAGAATAGCTAATTCTCATGATAAGATAAAAACCATATGGTCAGTTGTGAAGGAAGTGTTTGGTCAGCTGCATAAGGTAGACGATATAAAATCAGTTCGCACTAAAAATATTTATGTTACTGATAAATCAGATGTATGTACAGTATTTAACAATCATTTTCTGAGCATTGCAGGTGAATTAAATAAAAATTTAGCTTCCACAGGGAATCATATAACTTTCTTGGCAAATACCTTTCCGAGATTGATATCTGAAATATTCCTCTGTGATACGCCCAAGAGGGAGATAATAATTAAATCACTGAAGAGTAAGGACTCTCATGGTTATGATGGAGTGCCTAGCAGAATATTAAAGTACTGTGCTGCACATGTTAGCCGTGTATTTAGCCATATTTTTAAATTTACCTGTAGGAATGGTCAGTTTCCTGAGCGATTAAAGTACTCAGTACTAAAGCCGCTTTGTAAAAAGGGGAGAAAGGGGTAATGTAGATAATTTTAAACCTATTGCTATTCCATCAGTGTTTGCTAAAGTTATTGAAAAGACTGTGTATGTAAGGATAATTGATCATTTTATATCACATGATTTGCTATCAAATGTACAGTTTGGCTTTAGAAGACGTTTAACAACTGAAAATGTTATATTCTCTTTTCTCTGTGAGGTACTGGATGGGTTAAAGGAAAGGTTTCGAACGCTAGGATTACTTTTGATTTAACTAAAGCATTTGATTGTGTTGATCACAAAATATTGCTCCAGAAGTTGGACCATTACGGAATACAGGAAGTAGCTCACAATTGGTTGACCTCTTACTTCAGCAACAGACAGCAAAAGGTCATTATTCACAATATTGTTTGCTGATGACACTTGCTTGGTAGTAAAGGATGTTGTGTGCAACATTGGCTTGGTTTCAAATAGTGCAGTTCATGACCAACATTCATGGCTTGTCACTGGAAGACTCAGTTTTTACAGTTTGTAACTCACAATTCAACAGACCCTGACGTTTTAACTCCACAGAATAGTGAAACTGAACAGTTCAAATTTCTAGGTGTTCAGATACAGCAGATAGTAAGCTGTCGTGGAAAGCCCACGTCCAGGAACTTGTTCAAATACTTAATGTTGCCATTTTTACTATTCGAACGGTATCTGAAGTAAGTGATCGTACGACGTGAAAATTAGTCTACTTTGCTTATTTTCATTCGCTTATGTGGGATGGTATTATATTTTGCGGTAACTCCTAAATTCTAAAAGGATATTTATGGCACAAAATCGGGCGGTTCGGGCAATAAGCGGTGTAAGTTTACGAAGCTCTTGTCGACCCCTGTTCATTACCCTGGGTATTTTGACATTGGCCTCTCAATATATATATATATATATATATATATATATATATATATATATATATTTCTGGAAATTGAAATAAGAACACCGTGAATTCATTGTCTCAGGAAGGGGAAACTTTATTGACACATTCCTGGGGTCACATACATCACATGATCACACTGACAGAACCACAGGCACGTAGACACAGGCAACAGAGCATGCACAATGTCGGCACTAGTACAGTGTATATCCACCTTTCGCAGCAATGCAGGCTGCTATTCTCCCATGGAGACGATCGTAGAGATGCTGGATGTAGTCCTGTGGAACGGCTTGCCATGCCATTTCCACCTGGCGCCTCAGTTGGACCAGCGTTCTTGCTGGACGTGCAGACCGCGTGAGACGACGCTTCATCCAGTCCCAAACATGCTCAATGGGGGACAGATCCGGAGATCTTGCTGGCCAGGGTAGTTGACTTACACCTTCTAGAGCACGTTGGGTGGCACGGGATACATGCGGACGTGCATTGTCCTGTTGGAACAGCAAGTTCCCTTGCCGGTCTCTTGGGTATATACACTCCTGGAAATGGAAAAAAGAACACATTGACACAGGTGTGTCAGACCCACCATACTTGCTCCGGACACTGCGAGAGTGCTGTACAAGCAATGATCACACGCACGCCACAGCGGACACACCAGGAACCACGGTGTTGGCCGTCAAAAGGCGCTAGCTGCGCAGCATTTGTGCACCGCCGCCGTCAGTGTCAGCCAGTTTGCCGTGGCATACGGAGCTCCATCGCAGTCTTTAACACTGGTAGCATGCCCCGACAGCGTGGACGTGAACCGTATGTGCAGTTGACGGACTTTGAGCGAGGGCGTATAGTGGGCATGCGGGAGGCCGGGTGGACGTACCGCCGAATTGCTCAACACGTGGGGCGTGAGGTCTCCGCAGTACATCGATGTTGTCACCAGTGGTCGGCGGAAGGTGCACGTGCCCGTCGACCTGGGACCGGACCAAAGCGACGCACGGATTCACGCCAAGACCGTAGGATCCTACGCAGTGCCGTAGGGGACCGCACCGCCACTTCCTAGAAAATTAGGAACACTGTTGCTCCTGGGGTATCGGCGAGGACCATTCGCAACCGTCTCCATGAAGCTGGGCTATGGTCCCGCACACCGTTAGGCCGTCTTCCGCTCACGCCCCAACATCGTGCAGCCCGCCTCCAGTGGTGTCGCGACAGGCGTGAATGGAGGGACGAATGGAGACGTGTCGTCTTCAGCGATGAGAGTCGCTTCTGCCTTGGTGCCAAAGATGGTAGTATGCGTGTTTGGCGCCGTCCATTGAGCGCCACAATCAGGACTGCATACGACCGAGGCACACAGGGCCAACACCCAGCATCATGGTGTGGGGAGCGATCTCCTACACTGGCCGTACACCTCTGGTGATCGTCGAGGGGACACTGAATTGTGCACGGTACATCCAAACCGTCATCGAACCCATCGTTCTACCATTCCTAGACCGGCAAGGGTACTTGCTGTGTCAACAGGACAATGCACGTCCGCATGTATCCCGTGCCACCCAACGTGCTCTAGAAGGTGTAAGTCAACTACCCTGGCCAGCAAGATCTCCGGATCTTTCCCCCATTGAGCATGTTTGGGACTGGATGAAGCGTCGTCTCACGCGGTCTGCACGTCCAGCACGAACGCTTGTCCAACTGAGGCGCCAGGTGGAAATGGTATGGCAAGCCGTTCCACAGGACTACATCCAGCATCTCTACGATCGTCTCCATGGGAGAATAGCAGTCTGCATTGCTGCGAAAGGTGGATATACACTGTACTAGTGCCGACATTGTGCATGCTCTGTTGCCTGTGTCTATGTGCCTGTGGTTCTGTCAGTGTGGATCATGTGATGTATCTGACCCCAGGAATGTGTCAATAAAGTTTCCCCTTCCTGGGACAATGAATTCACAGTGTTCTTATTTCAATTTCCAGGAGTGTATATTGTACCGCAGTTTCTGTCTTGCTTGTATATTATTCCTCAACTTTTTATTGGCTGATAATTCTAGTTTCTCATTGTACCGCCTACATCTACAACTATGTTTGTGCTCTGCAAGTCATCTTATGATATGTCGCAGAGGGTATTTTGTGTAACACTGTTACTTTCTTCTTTTCCTGTTCCAGCCGAGAATTGTACGTGGGGAAGAATGATTGTTGGTGAGCCTCCACATGAGCTTGAATCTCTAATTTTGGCCTTTATGGTATTTTTGCGAGTTACAACTTTGAAGAAGCTATATATTTGTTGACTCTTCAATGAATATACGCTTTTTTTTAGTGTCTGCTACAGGAGTTGGCTAGCACCTCCTCAGTGCTATGGTATTTATTAAATGTAACTGTGATGAAATGCTCAGCTCTTCTGAGGAACTTCTTCGGTTTCGCTGTCAGTTCTATCTGGCAAGGATTTCTAACTTACAAGCTATACTGAAATGTTTTGCAAGCTTCCTTCGTGGATGGGCAGAACTTTGAAAGGGTTCTTCCATGTATCACTGTTTGACAGTCACATTTTAAATCGCTCCCTACACATAGTAGCAGATACTCAATGGACGCCAGTGATTATTTTGCAGTTGTGTAATCGTACACCAATGGGCCTTTCTGCCTATTTATTAGTAATGAAATACATTATGTTCAGGGTCAATTGCCAGTCCCTACACGAAACGTCGATCCTCTGCAGGTCTTCTGCGTTTTGCTACAACTAACTGTTGCGACTTTTTACAACAGCATCATTCGTGAGAAATCTCATGGAACTTCCGACGTTTCCCACTAAGTCATGGTTATACATATTGTGAAAAATAATGGACCTATAACATTCCCTTTGGGTACATGAACGATTGTAATGTTAAGTTTACCCGGGGAATCAACTGTTTGTATTGTTGAAGGGTGTCCAGCCGGATGCAGTAGTTCTCGTAACACGATGTTTCGACAACGTATCTCGCTGTCATCTTCAGGTGGTATCTGTAGAATGAATATCTTTGCTACAGACTGCCTGCTTAATGCTCTTATCGCCTCCCCTTCACCCCTGCCTTCACTACCGGCCGCACGCCGCGACAAGTGGAATAATAATCGGGATTTGAGGGAGGAGGGGCGGGAGGGGGGGGGGGGGGAGCGGACGCCGGTGGAAGCTGCGCGAACTCTGGTCCCACAGTACTCCTGTGGCCTGGCGTCGGGCGCTCTAGCCAGACGCTGTGGTTTTGGTTGGCTGAGAGCTCGGTTCCAAGCCCTTTGGTGACAGTGAACCAGTTTTTCTGCTGATTAGCCCGTCAGGCACTCGTATTTCACTAGCCTGCAGCACAACACAGTCCTAAAACGACGAGGTCTGTTTTGGCCTTCAGTTTCTTCATACTTCTTGGAGTCCCCTGTAGCCATGCAGTGTCCTGCAACCGCGGATTGCTTAAGTTCGGTTCCTTGCATCTGTCTTCGATTGCCCGTACAGTCTCCCCGATATACGCCTTACCGCATTTACATAAAATAAAATAAACACGTGGTTTACGGAACCCCAAGTCACCTATTAGAACACACATTTTCGGAGGTGGACGGTATAACATCCCAGCTTCCTCAACCAAATTATAACGTCCCAGGACTTTCTGCACCAAATTATAACATTTCAGCTCCTCAACACCAAATTAAAACGTTGCATTAGGAGATGTCTGCTTCGTGCAAAAGGTCTTGAGTTCATATTGACGACAACAAGTAATTCTTCATTACAGACGTTTATTTACAAACAGAACTGACAGACTTCACAGACTCAACAACTGACTCTCCGAGCTAACCGCACTGCATATCCGAACTGAACTGGCAACTGACAACTCCTAGGTGTATTAATATCTTTCCAAACAATGAGAGTGTTTGACAATGTTTTGTTTACAATACGATAGCAATTCACGACTTAAAACTAAATTAGACATTACAGAATTTTAGTACAGATTAAAGTAAGTAAAAGGATCAGTACATATAAATTCTTACAAGCATAATTTCCAAATAGATTTTATAACATTTTTCTACCAGCTTCTGAATAACCTTCACCAGATTTGTACCGATGTTTCCAGAAATATCTTGACATTTGATTCTGGATATTTCTTGAGTGATTTAGAACAACTATCTATATGTAAAATGATTTAAATCGTGTTTCAAAACGCAAACAAATCTTTTTAGCAATATATCTTGATACAAATCGTCTTTCGAAATTAGATTATGAAACAGTTTTCACAAGTTTTCGTATTTTTGCGATCATAATATAGAATTTCTCCATAGAAAGTTCCAGAAGTGTGCATTAACAATCGAAATAAAATGTTCAAAAGTACCTACGTTCTGTATTTTTATTTAAAAAACCTACCTGTTACCAACCGTTCGTCTAAAATTGAGAGCCATATGTTTGTGAATATTACAGCGCCATCTATCACAATGCGAAAAAGTGGTCCAACTAAAACATTGATATTTCTTTACGTACTGCACGAATATGTAATAAAAATGGGGGTTCCTATTTTAAAAAAAACGCATTTGATATCTGTTTGACCTGTGGCAGCGCCATCTAGCGGGCCAACCATAGTGCCATCTGGTTTCCCCTACAAGCTAGACAAGTTTCATTCTTTGTAATTTTTTCGTTTGACTCTTTTTTCGTGCGATGTTTGGCCCGGTCACGATCAATGGTTCACCCTGAATACTGCTAGCTCTGACACCTTGCATTGGCGTCCTGGTAGATACCACCGTGCAGAGTAAAAGCAAACTGCATGTAGGGGTGAATGTGGTCGCCGAGGATAGGTTGAAACGTCCCCTTAGAAAAATTATTGAATTACTGTGCTGATAAATCTCTTAGATTATTTGATTTTCAAACAGCTGAGCAGAACTGAACGTACTCATACGTTTCGCTCTTTACCTATTCTGATCAACACTAAACTGAGACACACAATATTTTTAGCGAAACGCAATCTGACTTTCAAAAATACCTACAAAAGAATGGCCCTGACTAACATTAACCTATACCTTTCACAGATTACTTACCTCACAAAAATCTTCGTTACTCGAACTACTGCAATACAGCGAGCGCCACTACTGCCAGCTAAATAAAAGATTCAAACTACTGAAGGCACTAACTACTGATAGGCATAGTTAGTAAATGAAAGATTTCGATAGAGAACAAACAATGTATTTTCTTTAATAGTGTTCAAAAGTCATAATATTTATAGCAGTTCATGACATACATTCGTACAAATGTACTGTTTCTGATGGACACACGTCCACATCATCCGCTCTCAACAATCCATCTTACTTCCCCACATCCACCGCTGCTAGCGGCTCACCTCTACATGCGCAACGCTACACAGTTAACAGACAACTGCCCAACACTACAATAGCAAATTCAAACAATGCCACCCAGCCACAGACTGCACCAGCACAGCCAGTGATTTTCATACAGAGTGCTATGTGGCAGTGGCGTAATCAATATAAGAACCTAAACAGCCTACTTACAAGGTCAATACTTGTTTTCCCCTATTGTCCTTCCAGATTGACGAGATGACCCGGAGAATGCCACGAAATCATTCTCCAGACCATAACGCTCCCTTCTCCAGTCTGGACCCTGCCGCTGGTTGTTGCAGAGTGTTTGCCTTCAGACGTTTGTATCAGATGGAGCATAAAACGTGTTTCACCTGAAAAGGACACCTTTCGCCGCTCAGTGGACGTCCAGTTGCAGTACTGGCATGCAAATCCAGACTTCGTTTCCGATGAATAGTAGTCAACGTGGATGTATGAACAAGGCGTCAGCTGCATAGGCCCGTCTATTCTCCAGTAAACTTCTCCGCAGCTGTCGTTCACCCCTGTCGTCTAAGGGCCGTGGTAAACCACAGTTGTTTCGGTGCCAGTTTTGGACAGCGCCATTTTGCCATTCACGGTACACTTCAACCACAGCGGCCGGAAACAGCTTACAAACTTAGCCGTTTCTGAAATACTTCCACCCTTTGTCCGAAAGTCAGTGATCGCTGCCTTTTTGACATCCGTTTCTGCATTACGACAACGACTGTACTGTTTTCCATTAGACGCTTTATACAGGCTGAGTCACCTAACATTACCGCTGGATATATTTCGTAAACCACATCAAATACTGACGAATCGATTCTACAGACCGAACGTGAGGAGAGGGGCTAGTGTAATTGGTTAATACAAACCATTAAAAAATGCACGGAAGTATGTTTTTTAACACAAACCTACCTTTTTTTTTAAATGGAACCCTGTTAGCTTTGTTAGCACAACTGAACATATAAACAAATACGTTATCAGTGCCGTTTGTTGCATTGTAAAATGTTAATTACACCCGGAGATATTGTAACCTAAAGTAGACGCTTGAGTACCACTCCTCCGCTGTTCGATCGTGTGTAGCGGAGAGCACCGGATTACGTAGGGAACCAAAGGGAACGGTGATGAACCTTAGGTACAGAAGAGACTGGAACAGCACATTACTCCCACATGCCCACATGCTAACACTTTTTTATTCGTCTTTTTCACTGACGCATATGTACATTACCATGAGGGGTGGGGTACAGGTACACACGTGGTTTCCGTTTTCAATTAGGGAGTGGAATAGAGTGTGTCCCGACATGTCAGGCCAATAGATGTTCAACGTGGTGGCCATCATTTGCTGCACACAATTGCAATCTCTGGCGTAATGAATGTAGTACACGCCGCAGTACATCTGGTGTAATGTCGCCGCAGGCTGCCACAATACGTTGTTTCATATCCTCTGGGGTTGTAGGCACATCACGGTACACATTCTCCTTTAACGTACCTCACAGAGAGAAGTCCAGAGGTGTAAGATCAGGAGAACGGGCTGGCCAATTTATGCGTCCTCCACTTCCTATGAAACGCCCGTCGAACATCCTGTCAAGGGTCAGCCTAGTGTTAATTGCGCAATATGCAGGTGCACCATCATGCTGATACCACACACGCCGACGCGTTTCCAGTGGGACATTTTCGAGCAGCGTTGGCAGATCATTGTGTAGAAACGCAATGTATGTTGCTGCTGTTTGGGACCCTGCAATGAAGTGAGGACCAATGAGGTGGTCGCCAATGATGACGCACCATACATTTACAGTCTACGGTCGCTGTCGCTCTACCTGTCAGAGCCAGCGAGGATTGTCCACGGCCCCGTAAATGGATGTTCCGTAGATTCATTGCCCCGTGGTTTGTGAAACCCGCTTCATCGGTAAACAGGTAGAATTGCAACGCATTCTTTGTTAATGCCCATTGACAGAATTGCACTCGATGATTAAAGTCATCACCACGTAATTGCTGATGTAGCGACACATGAAATGGGTGAAAGCGGTGACGATGCAGTACGCGCATGACACTGCTCGACGACCGTGGGCCGTGTTTGTTACAACACACAACTGAGCGTCGGAGGTTTCAAGCGTCATCTTTAGGTTACAATATCTCCGGATATAATTAACATTTTACAATGCAACAAACGGCACTGATTACGTATTTGTTTATATGTTCAGATGTGATAATAAAACTAACGGGGTTCCATTTAAAAAAACTTAGGTTTGTGTTAAAAAACATACTTCCGTGCATTTTTGTATGGTTTGTATTACACAATTACACTAGCCCCTCGCCTCACGTTCGGTCCGTGGAATCGGTTCGTCAGTATTTGACGTGGTTTACGAAATATATCCAGCGGTAACGTTAGGTGACCCACCCTGTATACCCTCAGTACTAGTGCCGACACGTGCCGTCTGTGAGAGGTTACTGCACTTTGATGTCGGACGTAGGCGGTGGGCCCATATGCTGTGACTGGACCGTGAAGAATGTTTATATTTCTGGCAGTATCTCATCTCATTAATTTGAGTCTGTGCTTGTTATTACTATTGGTCACACACTAGCGTATGGATCTAATGGGCGTATTTTATTAGTCTGCTACAGTGAGATAATTTCTTTTGGTTATTAAGCTATTAATTGTGATACTGTCTTGCCTTCTACTATCACCGTCACACAATTTATGATGTTTTATTTCCTGCACAGTCACACATTGACTACTCCCTAACTGAGTGGTCAGCATGTCTGTCTGCTACGCTCGGTCCAATTCTCTGTACTGACAAGGATGACGGGTCTGAAAGGAGGTTCACTAGAGATCATATTGGTAACTGATGCGTTATTTGATAGAGAAGTAGCGGATCCAAAGTCTAGAAAGCTGACATCGGCTAGTAGAACGGTGTGAGGAACCCAAGCCCCCCCCCATACCATACCTGAATGACGCCATACGGTAGCCATCGACACTGCTTGGTCTTCTGGGCCTGATAGTGGAGATTTTTTTCCAGTGCTTAGATTAGGTTCTTAAGGTCGCTCCGGAAGCCTTACCGCCAGTGTGTGCGCGATCGACTCCGGAGCCTACGACAGGATGCGGCGTCAGGGAGTATGTGGTACATCTCCATTCAGAAAGAGCCAAAACTGTACTATATTAAGTCACTACTGAAGAAAATAGAGATTTTGTCCGCTCCTGGAAGCGTGTTCTGATAGCCTAAGCGGTTAAGGGTACGGAAGGCGACAAGCAGGAAGTCTGGGTGCGAGTCCTTGTCTGGCATAAATTTTCGTTTGTTCTCAAACATTGTACATCAGTTAGGGTACCATAATCGCAGTTTGCCAGTTCATTCTTTATTGAATGCGTCTGCTGATCGTCAACGCAGCACTGCACTGCAGTCCTGCTTAAGGAAGAATAAATCGCTATTCTGCAACTTGACACTTATATAGAATTTCATACTTAAAAGTTGCTTCAACCTCTGACTCCGTACATGAAAACGTAAAATTTACTATGGAGAGGGAGACAGAAAATTTTTACCCCGTCTTTAGTCATGTTTGTGCGATGTAAAAGCGATGGTAAGGGAACTACGCCTAATTTCGCACCCATTTTTATTTTTGGGTGTAATTTTGCACTTATTACTTTTGTCAAATTGCTTTGTTAATTTTTTAGTAAGCTGGTTATTGTTGTCCTTTATCCGAAATAATTAAGTGATATATCTGATAAATAATTCAAAAATATGAAACTTCCTGGCAGATTAAAACTGTGTGCCCGACCGAGACTCGAACTCGGGACCTTTGCCTTTCGCGGGCAAGTGCTCTACCGAAGTTTGGAAGGTAGGAGACGATGTACTGGCAGAAGTAAAGCTGTGAGTACCGGGCGTGAGTCGTGCTTCGGTAGCTCAGCTGGTAGAGCACTTGCCCGAGAAAGGCAAAGGTCCGAAGTTCGAGTCTCGGTCGGGCAAACAGTTTTAATCTGCCAGGAAGTTTCATATCAGCGCACACTCCGCTGCAGAGTGAAAATCTCATTCTGAATTCAAAAATAAAAAACCACACCAAGTACATTTGGGCAGTTTGGAAAAAAGTATTCCTAATGTAGCACCAGGTGCCCTCCTAATATCGCCCTGTGCGATATTAGAGTTGCTAGCTGTAAGAATTTTAAAATAGAATTAAGGAATGAAAATATATTAACTCAACATTTTAGAATATTTTTATATTTAATTACATTTACAAGTATAGCTCTATCACGCAATTTCATATAGAAAAATGTCATACACTGCATACATTATAGAAGTTGGAATTTATCCTTCCAAACAGAAATCACAAATAAAGGTTTTATAGTCAGTAGCTAGCACTGGCGGCCGAAGACTTCGGCATAAGAAGTCAACCTCATTCTGCCAACGGCCTTGTCAAAGAGAGCGGAAAAGCGAACATGGGTTCAGGGCACACTCGTGCCCTAGTGGTGGGAAACTGCCCCTAAAGGTGGAAGAATTAGCAATGATCGACGGCATGAGGATGCAGAAGGCAATGGAACCCACTGCATTAAAGACTCGTATCGGCTATCCACAGGACTTGTGGCCTGTAATTCAAGAAGTGTCATGATGCTCTCTTCATTAGCCAAAGATTCCAGAAGAGTCCTCCATTCGGATCTCCGGGAGGGGACTGCCAAGGGGGAGGTTACCAAGAGAAAAAGATTGAATAATCAACAGAAGGATAACATGCAACGAGTTGGGACGTGGTAGGGAAACTAGAAAATCTGAAAAGGCAAATGTAAAGGCTCAGTCTAAATATACACTCCTGGAAATTGAAATAAGAACACCATGAATTCATTGTCTCAGGAAGGGGAAACTTTATTGACACATTACTGGGGTCAGATACATCACATGATCACACTGACAGAACCACAGGCACATAGACACAGGCAACAGAGCATACACAATGTCGGTACTAGTACAGTGTATATCCACCTTTCGCAGCAATGCAGGCTGCTATTCTCCCATGGAGACGATCGTAGAGATGCTGGATGTAGTCCTGTGGAACGGCCTGCCATGCCATTTCCACCTGGCGCCTCAATTGGACCAGCGTTCGTGCTGGACGTGCAGACCGCATGAGACGACGCTTCATCCAGTCCCAAACATGCTCAATGGGGGACAGATACGGAGATCTTGCTGGCCAGGGTAGTTGACTTACACCTTCTAGAGCACGTTGGGTGGCACGGGATACATGCGGACGTGCATTGTCCTGTTGGAACAGCAAGTGCCCTTGCCGGTCTAGGAATGGTAGAACGATGGGTTCGATGACGGTTTGGATGTACCGTGCACTATTCAGTGTCCCCTCGACGATCACCAGAGGTGTACGGCCAGTGTAGGAGATCGCTCCCCACACCATGATGCCGGGTGTTGGCCCTGTGTGCCTCGGTCGTATGCAGTCCTGATTGTGGCGCTCACCTGCACGGCGCCAAACACGCATACGACCATCATTGCCACCAAGGCAGAAGCGACTCTCATCGCTGAAGACGACACGTCTCCATTCGTCCCTCCATTCACACCTGTCGCGACACCACTGGAGGCGGGCTGCACGATGTTGGGGCGTGAGCGGAAGACGGCCTAACGGTGTGCAGGACCGTAGACCAGCTTCATGGAGACGGTTGCGAATGGTCCTCGCCGATACCCCAGGAGCAACAGTGTCCCTTATTTCCTGGGAAGTGGCGGTGCGGTCCCCTACGGCACTGCGTAGGATCCTACGGTCTTGGCGTGCATCCGTGCGTCGCTGCGGTCTGGTCCCAGGGCGACGGGCACGTGCACCTTCCGCCGACCACTGGCGACAACATCGATGTACTGTGGAGACCTCACGCCCCACGTGTTGAGCAATTCGGCGGTACGTCCACCCAGCCTCCCGCATGCCCACTATACGCCCTCGCTCAAAGTCCGTCAACTGCACATACGGTTCACGTCCACGCTGTCGCGGCATGCTACCAGTGTTAAAGACTGCGATGGAGCTCCGTGTGCCACGGCAAACTGGCTGACACTGACGGTGGCGGTGCACAAATGCTGCGCAGCTAGCGCCATTCGACGGCCAACACCGCGGTTCCTGGTGTGTCCGCTGTGCCGTGCGTGTGATCATTGCTTGTACAGCCCTCTCGCAGTGTCCGGAGCAAGTATGGTGGGTCTGACACACCGGTGTCAATGTGTTCTTTTTTCCTTTCCAGGAGTGTAGTAGGGGTCAGTGAAGTGAAGTGGAAAGAAGACAGAGCTTTCTGGTCAGATGAGTATAGGGTATTATCATAAGCAGCAGAAAATGGTATAACTGAAGTAGGATTAGTTATGAATAGGAAGGTAGGGCAGAGAGTGTGTTACTGTGAACAGATCAGTGAGAGGGTTGATCTTACCAGAATCGACAGCAAACCAACACCGACAACGATAGTTCAGGTATACATGCCGACGTCGCAAGCTGAAGATGAAGAGATAGAGGAAGTGTATGGGGATATTGAAAGGGTAATGCAGCATGTAGAGGGGGATGAAAATCTAATAGTCATGGGGGACTGGAATGCAGTTCTAGGGGAAGGAGTAGAAGGAAAGGTTATAGGAGAATATGTGCTTGGGACAAGGAATGATAGAGGAGAAAGACTAATTGAGTTCTGTAACAAGTTTCAACTGGTAATAGCGAATACTTTGTTCAAGAATCACAAGAGGAGGAGGTATATTTCGAAAAGGCCGGGTGATATGGGAGGATTTCAATTAGATTACACCACCGTCTGACAGAGATTCCGAAATCAGATACTGGGTTGTAAGACGTACTCAGGAGTAGATATAGACTCAGATCACAATATAGTAGAGATGAAGAGTAGGCTGAAGTTTAAGATATTAGTCAGGAAGAATCAATACGCAAAAAAGTGGTATACGGAAGTACTAAGGAATGATGAGTCATGCAAGTATCAACAGTTACTGACGATTTTCTTACTGCTGAGGATACAGAGGCAACTTGACGTTTCTCTTGCAATGCAATGACTTCCGTTGTCTTATGCTGTAGGACTGTCAGACCAGTATCATCACAATTGTAATGTCTCTTAGGGTCAAAACTTATCTTTTCTAGAAGGGGTTCGTAAATGTCCAAAAGCTGCTGAACATTTTCCCTGCTAAATCGTCTAATACGTGTCATTGATGTTTATTGAGGTTTTCTTAAACTAAGCTACGGGTGTCGCCGCATAAATGGGTGGAACCATTTTCAGCTAGCAATAGTTGTCTCTTTATTAAAAGGGGTTCGTAAAGAATTTTTTTCTATCAAATCAAGCCATCATTGTATCTTTTGCATTTAAATCATGAAATTTGGCCTCCATATTACGCAATATTTGACAAGGGTTTGCCCTAGCTCATTGGTAAGTACAGGTTTTCTCCGAAGTTTAACTGACACTAACTTATTTAAATCAGTATCTCCAGCATAAATTTTGTCTTTCAAATTTGATTTTGGAACGCAAAATTTCTTCGATGTACGTCTCAGGCCCATCTCTCTATTCCTAACAGCAAAGATAGCTCTTTTCATATTTTCCTCGTTCCACTGCTTTCTCTTTTTAGGTGGCATCTGTGATAATACATTACAACGTGTTGCAAGTACAGATAGAGCGATGAAATGTTGGAAATGGTGTACATAAAAAAGTGAGCATATTATCGCAGAGTGCGATATTAGAACGACAGTAGAGCTGCGATGTTAGGAGCAAACAAACAGTCCATTATGGCCAACTCTACTCTCAAAACAATACAAACGACAATATGCCGATGTCTTGTCAAGCAATATTTTTCTGTGGTTCTGTTTCATGCTGCAGTCTTTAAAAATAGCTTACCTCTTGAAAGAAACCTCTTGAAACGTCAAAAATTTTGTTGTGCACAAAACGTTCGAAAAATTGCACGTACTGAACGCTGCTGCATGTTCAACCAAAGGTGACACAGTACTGTACGGCTACTGTTACCCACGTGATGAACCTAATCCTGCCAGGTGGGAACACCTACTATGTGTTATTTGGAAGGGTACGATATTAGGATGAGGTACGATAATAGGCAGAGGTCCCATACACTTGGACATTCGATATTCCGGAAAATCCACTCATATAAACCTGTATTTCCAGGTAACCAGTTACCATAAAATAGAACAGACAATGGACGTTTTGAAAACCTTGATTCATAGAGCTCTTACCATCTCAGATGCCGACAAACTGTAGGCGAATTTCAGCACGTCCAAACTCTATTCCTGGAAAAGGGATATTCATCTGAGCATAGGAATACTTAAACTGAGCTTTCTTTCTGCATCAAAAAACTTGGTGCTTCTAGGATCAGTCAACGACAGAGCTGCTCTAGGCAGGTGTTTATAAGGCTCCGTGTTAGTGCAGCGAATCATACACTGATAAGCGCCGGTCGGTGTGGCCGTGCGGTTCTAGGCGCTGGGACCGCGTGACCGCTACGGTCGCAGGTTCGAATCCTGCCTCGGACATGGATGTGTGTGATGTCCTTAGGTTAGTTAGTTTTAAGTAGTTCTAAGTTCTAGGCGACTGATGACCTCAGATGTTAAGTCCCATAGTGCTCAGAGCCATTTGAACCAACTGATAAGCCAAAATGTTATGACCACTGTCCACCGCGGCGTTGAATGCCGCCTTGTGGTGGTGAGGGGAAGTGACTGGGTAGCATATGTATGTAAACGGAGCAGACGGGGACGGGGGATCACCCTAGCGAAAATACGGGCTGCAAATGGAGAAATCCATTGAGATAAGCGACTTTAAGAAAGGGCAGAGCCTGTGAACGAGTATCTCGAAAACAGCGAATCTGATAGAATGTTCACGTGCTACTGTCGTGAGTATCTACGGAACAAGGTTGAAGAACAGTGAAACTACTACTAGTTGTTAAGTGGTTGGATATCCACGACTCTTCACAGAACGTGGGCTTGGGAGGCTTTTCTGCTCTGTAAATTAGGATAGATGGCGATCTGTGGCATCTCCGCCAAATGAACACAATGCTGATGCACGCACAAGTGTGTCACAGTACACCATTCTTCGTACATTGTGGAATATGGAGCTCCTCAGCAGACCACATAGTGACCCAACGATATCCTCACTATTGCAGTGAACACAGGGCCGTGGAGATTCGACCGTCGATCAACGGAAACGTGTCGGCTCTTCGAGTGAGTCATTGTTTTGTACAGTATGTCCACGGTGGTCTCCACAAACGCCGTCATCGAAGTGAACCGCGGCTCGAAACGTGCAGCGCGCCACGGACGTTAGCTGGTGGGAACAGTATTAGTCTATGGGAGACACTTTCTTGTTCTTGCATCGGGCCTTTGGTAGTGACCGGAGACACGCTGATAGCTGCGAACCTCCTTCAGCGGTATAATTATCCGTGTCTCGGAATCGGATCCGTGCTATAGCTATTTGAGGATCGTTGTAGTGAACTCACCTTCATGTCTCGGCCGCCATATTCGCCTGATGTAAGTCATATGGAACCTATGTGGGTCGCTATCGGGCGAGATCAACATGTACACAAATCAACGGTCCGTTATTTAAGCGAATTACATGACCTGTTCGTGGACATCTAATGCTACAACCTCATCAAATCTACGAACAAACTGGCAGTTCCCTCATTAACAGACTTAGTGATGTATTTTGTCCCAAAGACGGGCAAACAAGCTATTAAGTAGGTGATCATAAGGGGTTTGTCCGGAAAATACGTATAAAAGTTGAATAATGTCTTGCTACAGGTTGCAGTCAGCGCCAGGTGGGACTAATGCTGTAATCAATCCCATCAACGTTCAGTTCGAGTCAGAGCACTCTGGGTGAAGGTGGGAGTGTGAGGCGGCTTGTTGACAGTTACCCTTTTTCACCTGCCGTCGGCATGGAGCTCTCTCTCTGATTGAGGAACAGCGCGTCAACATCAAGTTTTTTGCAAAGCTAGGCAAGAATGGCCGTGAGATTTTTGAGTGTTTAAAACAGGTTTACGGAGACAATTCTCTGAAGGAACCAACCGTGAACAAGTGGTTAAAAAGGTTCCGCGATGGCCTAGAAGAAGTGAACGATGACCCTCGCCCAGGACACCCGTCGACATCGAGTTCCGATGCAAATGTTGAACGAATTCGGCTTGTGTTCTTAAAGACCGTAGATTGACAGTCAGAATGATTGCTGACGAGCTGTCAATCCCCAAAACAATCGTTCACGAAATCCTGACACAAAAACTTGAAATGAAGAAATTGTGTGCGAAAATCGTACCGAAGAACTTGACGCCAGAACAGAAAGCAAAGGGGACTTTCTCAACCGAGTCATCACTGGAGACGAGACCTGGTTTTACGAATTCGATGTGGAGCTCAAATCTCAAAGCAAGGAATGGAAACTAGCAGGAGAACCGAGACCAAAAAAGTCCTATGTGAAGACAATGTTGATGGTTTTCTTTGATTCTAGGGGCATTGTTCACAAGAAATTTGTCCCTCCCGGCCAGAGAGTGAACGAAAATTTTTACGTTGGAGTTCTGACACGTCTCAGAGCTCGTGTGGCCCGAGTTCGACCGGAGTTGGCAAAAGGGGGCAGGTGGATCCTTCATCACGACAATGCGCCCGCTCACACGTCGCTGGTTGTGCGAGAGTTTTTGGCCCGAAGCTCAATCACCGTGTCAGACCACCCGCCTTATTCACCCGATTTAGGCCCGTGTGACTTCTTCATGTTCTCGAAATGCAAAATGGTGATTCGGGGGCGGCACTTGGGAGATGTGGAAGCCATCAAGGCAGAAACGACACGGCAACTGAACAACATCACAACTGAAGACTTTCAACAATGTTATCAGCAGTGGAAACGGCGTTGGCAGAAGTGTATCGCGTCTTAGGGCGAGTACTTTGAAGCAGACCACATTGTAATACCTGAATAATTTTAAAATAAAGTTATTATTCAACTTTTATACGTATTTTCCGGACAAGTGTATTTGTGGAAAACTACTCGTAGTGTTCAGGAGCGTATTGTGGAACACCAGTGGCATATTCGCCTCCTACAAGCCAGAAAATCTTCTATCGTAGAGTGCTATTTCTACTGTTAGTTCGATAAACTACAATGAATCCAAATATGTGGTCCATACTTCAAACTCTTGGAACTGGAATTAATGACAATAAGACTGATGTCGTTACAGTCGAGAAGACAGTTGCCAGATAATTCATGGCATCCTGTGGCAGAAAGACTTCGTGGTCTGCGTATCCGGTGACGTTCTGAGATTTTCCTGTGTGGAGACGATCGACCTGACGTCGATGAGGCGAGCTTTCATACCACGGAGTGCGCTCACAACAGTGCACAGACTTGCAACAGGAGTGCACGTGCTCTAGCAACGCATGCGCAGTGTCAACTGCGAACAACCAATATTTGCCGGAGAGGTCTTAAATGGGAGAGCTCGGTGTACTGTCGCTAGAGTATACCTGAAGATTTACAGAAAATTACGAACCGAAATATCGTGGCAGCACGTTATTAACGTGGAGTAAAATTCCGGTGCATCGATTAGAAATGGGGCTGATACTACGTAACAGTAGTTCTGAAATGTTGATGGTGGTCCTTTCATGATAAGATTACTGAATTTTGTGAATGAAACTACCTGGTTCTTAGAAATACTAACATACACCGCCGGTAGAGGACCGGATGTTCTTTCTTCGTTATCATTCTTCCACGTGAATTTGACGTTGGTGACAGGTAAGCTATTCAAGATTGCGAAACTCTCTGAGATATATCGTCTCAGTGTCAAGAACGATAACTTATCGAGCCGATAATCATCCATTTATGTCAAGACTGAAAAATAAGAGACAATAGTGTAAAATCTGAAACAACTGCGAAGCACAGTTGGTCACGTGTATGAAAGTAAGTAAATGAATTGTTGGGTAACATCGTTAAATTTTTGCTGGAAATGGCTTAGAATAGCTGCCAAATAAGTAAATAAAGTAGACAGATTTTTACATTTTATTCGTGCGAGGTAGAGTATTTGCAAAGAGCGAGGACTGAGCTATTTTCATGTCGTTATATATTTTGCTGTTGCAACGAGAACCGTAGTGTTCGACGCCATCCTTCATTTTCCTTTATAATGAATCATCACCCACAAAACCTTTTTCAAAATTCTAAATTGTTTCTGTCTTTCCAGCAAAAAGTACCATCCAAGGGCTAAGTACTCGTTTTTTTAGGCGTTGTTCTTTTATATAGTAAACATTTTTCTCTTAAAAGTGTATTTGGTTATCAGTTTATATCGTTAGTATTGTGTATTGAACCGGCGACCTAGTAACGACGGAGAGGCTTAGTCCCGCCGTAGCCCTCAGTGGTTCACAACCCCACAACAGGCCACAGCAGTTCACCCACCCACCGCCATCCCACACCGAACCCAGAGTTATTGTGCGGTTCGGCCCTCAGCGGAATTCCCCCCCCCCCCCCCCCCTTCCCAGACACCCCGAGAACGTCTCATACTAGACGAGTGTTACCCCAATGTTTGAACGGTAGAGTAATTATGGTGTAAGCGTACGTGCAGACTGCTTGAGCAGCAATCGCCGACATAGTGTAACTGAGGCGTAGTAAGGGGAACCAGCCAGCCGCATTCTCCGATGCAGATGGAAAACCGCCTTAAAAACCATCCACATGCTGGCCGGCACACCGGACCTCGACACTAATCCGTCGGCACGCCTTCCCGCTCGGAAAGCAGCGCGTTAGACACCGCGGCTACGCGGGTGGGCATCGTTCTAATAACTCGTAAATACTTCCGTATTCCGGAGAAGATTACGGAATCTGTGGGACTGGCTCAATGCTTAATACACTACTCGCCATTAAAAGTGCTACACCAAGAAGAAATGCAGATGATAAACTGGTATTCACTGGACAAATATGTTATTCTAGAACTGACATGTGATTGCATTTTCACGCAGTTTGGGTGCTTAGATCCTGAGAAATCACTATCCACAACAACCAGCTCTGGCCCTAATAACGGCCTTGATACGACTGGGCATTGAGTCAAACAGATCTTGGATGGCGTGTACAGGTACAGCTGCCCATGAAGCTTCAACACGATACCACAGAGTAGTGACTGGCGTATTGTGACCAGCCAGTTGCTCGGCCACCATTGACCAGACGTTTTCAGTTGGGGAGAGATATGGAGAATGTGCTGGAGAAAGGGCAGCAGTCGAACATTTTCTGTATCAAGAAAGGCCCGTATAGGACGTGGAACGTGCGGTCGTGCATTATCCTGCTGAAATGTAGGGTTTCGCAAGGATCGAATGAACGGTAGACCCACCGGTCGTAACACATCTGAAATGTAACGCCCACTGTTCAAAGTGCTGTCAATACGAACAAGAGGTGACCGAGAGATGTAACCAATGGCACCCCATACCATCACGCTGGGTGATACGCCAATATGGCGATGACGAATACACGCTTCCAATGTGCGTTCACCGCGATGTCGCCAAACACGGATGTGACCATCGTGGTGCTGTAAACAGAAACCTGGACGCATCCGAAAAAATGGCGTTTTGGCATTCGTGCACCCAGGTTCGTCGTTGAGTACACCTTCGCAGGCGCTCCTGTCTGTGATGCAGCATCAAGGGTAACCGCAGCCATGGTCTCCGAGCTGATAGTCCATGCTGCTGCAAACGTCGTCGAACCGTTCGTGCAGATGGTTGTTGTCTTGCAAACGTCCCCATCTGCTGACTCGGGGATCGAGAAGTGGCTGCACGATCCGTAACTGCCATCTGTCATCTCGACTGCTAGTGATACGAGGCCGCTGGGATCCAGCACGGCGTTCCATATTACCCTTCTGAACCCACCGATTCCATATTCTGCTAACAGTCATTGGACCTCGACCAACGCGATCAGCAATGTCGCGATACGATAAACCGCAATCGCAATAGGCTACAACCCGCCCATTATCAAATTCGGAAACGTGATGGTACGCATTTCTCCTCCTTACACGAGGCATCACAACAACGTTTCACCAGGCAACGCCGGCCAATTGCTGTTTGTGTATTAGAAATCGATTGGAAACTTTCCTCATGTCAGCACATTGTAGGTGTCGCCACCGGCGCCAACTTTGTGTGAATGCTCTGAAAAGCTAATATTTTGCATATCACAGTTCTTCTTCCTGTCGGTTAAGTTTTGGGACTGTAGCACGTCATCTTCGTGGTGTTGCAATTTTAATGGCCAGTAGTGTAACTGGGCTACAAAAAGCGCTCCACGATATTAAATCTTAGTGGCTTCTGTACCATGAGGGAATATAAGAAAGGAAAAAAGTTACAGCTAAATAGATGACTTGTTAGTCAGTGAATAGGAACTGATGTCCAGAAACTCTCCACATACCGCGTAAATGTCCGAGCAGAGACGGGCAAACGCCACAGTGATTCGACTTACCCGATAATATTGGAGTCTATTCGTGAGGTTTATTATAATCGGTTACAAAGTATACATTTTTTAATATACGTGCACTGTAGAACTTGACAAAGAAAGCGTTAATACTGACGAAACAAAAGATAAGATCTAATTTTTGGCGTACAACGTCAGCATCATTCAAAACGATTCTTTGGTGTATAAATACATCTAGACGACAATACAGTAAAACCGATGAGGCGTGCGTACTTCACAAATTCCAAATACTGTGATTTGAGACCCGCTTCTGTAACTCCCTAGAACCTCTCGTTATCTTGTCAAGATGATCACATCGCAACAGTGCATCAACCAAGTTCAGATGCCTTAACTCCAGCCGTCTCGGTGTGTCCTTAGACATCTATATTTTCACTCTCCATTACTCAAGCTATAAATTAATTTTTGACCTGATAGTGTCACTGACTTGCGGACAATGTAACACTTTCGAGATTTGTTGGGAACATGAGACACCTGATGAAGCACCGAATGATTTATATAAATGTTAGTGGGACGTGTCTCAGAACTTCGAGTACCCTTCAACAGGGAGCTAACAATAAAAAGCTCATCATTTGTGCCAATAGTGTGAGTAATTCACGGTAAGGACCTGTCAGTGAAATTCTTTTAATCATCTAAATAATCCAGCTGCTATGGGGAGATAGGTGCCCTGCTTGAGAAAGTGAGAAGGGTTTGTGTGGTTAGCACCCATGGGTAATGTCGCTGTATCGTAAAATGTGTGTCATCTTTTTCATATATGCTACTGGAACTACACAATGATATATAAGTTGTTTTTTTTTTTCTTTTGGAAAGAGACACCGCTACAATTACACACCGCAATACATAGTAATAAGCATGCTTATGTTTCAGAATGGAAAAGTGTAAAGACAGCGTGCCACAGCCAGAAAACAACGGAGCAGCACCAACTGACAAAACCTCGTCAGGGTATCCAGTACAAGCTAAATATCCGTATAATGGGGTGCCAGCTGGAAACGCCGCTACAGGATATCCTGCACAGCCTGGTACGCAAGAGCACCTGTATTTCACGAAAATAATCTTACTATCCTGTACTAACATAGTGATTTAAATCCAAAATTGTCGGTTTCGCACGTCATCTGACAATAAATTATTTTCAAATCAAATAATTACCGGAGTCTCCATTACGAATGGAATGTCGTTCTTTCCAAAACTTGTATGTCTGTTTAACTGTTTGTACCTTTCAGTAGAGAGCGGAAGATTGATATTTCGCTGTGAAGATACGTTTTATCACATTACTGCTACATTATGGCCAAGGCTCTCTCTCATATATACATATTATTTTGAAATGCTGTGAATTGTTTGGCTCTGATGAATAATATATGTAGTCTAACATTCGTATACCTGACGGTATGTAGCGTAATGATAGAAAGTATTGAGGTATGATTGTGATGAATATCTTATTCCTCAGGCGTCTTTCAACATTTATCATTTGTATGAGATTTCACAGTGATACTTGTTTGTTTTGTTACAAACTCTTGAGTCTTAATTTCCATTTTTATTATTCCTGGTGGTACACATTAATTTTATTATTATTTAATACCAATTTTTATCATCGTTAAAAGTATCTAGCCTTACATCCAGAGGAGAAATATAATACAGTCCCAAACGAGATGTAACTGCAGATAATTTCCACTCACCTGGTATTCTTTCTGTCAGATTACGGCTAATGATGCTAATGATAAGTAGTCTGGATATTCTTATGGGAGATACGTATAACATTAACTTGTTGGCAATGAGGCGGGACGGGTTAGGCTTGTGGCGTAAATGTTTGATCACTGTCTCTCGTCGTACTGTGCACTACACAGATTCCACGTACCTCAGTACGGCGTCTGATCGCCAGTCCGTTTCTCTGCATACGTAGATACTGTCCAGACGATGTTAGAAGCAGCATTGAAGAGAGACACTGTCAATACTTACGTTTGCAAAGTCCGCGTAAACTCTGGTTTCATACTATTCTGTAATATCTTATAACAATTATCGGATGGAGGGCGATTGCTTTATCTCTTTAGAAAAATGTTAAAATTCTGCAACAAGTTCTTTCATTTCTTTAGGTTCAAAATAAAACTTGCCATCAGCTCGTATTTAATTAACGAATAATGTCACTGTCCTCAGCTCACAGTTCATAGAACCCAGTACACACACAAGGCAGCCGCGAATGTACTTAAGTTCAACACAAATTATAACACGATTTACAGTCATTACTCTGCTACAATATACGAGTTCTACATCCGGTCCTTTTTCAGTGTATATCTAATAAAGATATTCATTAGATGAACATGAAACATGCTACGTGGAATTTTTCAAAGGCTGAAAGTTCACATGCGGTTCTCTTTCCAACAAAACAATCCAAAAACTTCCAAACTTCACAAAACTGTCTGTAAATGCAACTGCTATTACGGCCACACAATATCGACGCGAGAAAGCAATTATTTCTCTTTTTTTACACGTAATAAAGACGGAAGCCTTCAACATGACCTGCACGTCCGATAGCTGACTAACGACTCCTCTTCAGTCTCCTCTCCCAGTATAACTACTCAGCAGTGCGTGGGAACTGCTTAACTCTGATTGATTGATCAAAATGACCAGCCAATCAGAACTATCCTTCGAGATTATCCTCGCACCAAAACTGTACTACGCCAGTCACTATTCCCAGTAGCATTTACGTCATTTCAATATGCAAATATTAATATACTGTTTAACAAAACCAAACGAAAGGAAAACTAAACTTGAAACAAATTTAAAAACTAATTACTCTGCAAACGGCCATTCTGGCTGCCTCCTTACAACAGCAAGTACACTTAGACATACGTCATCAGCAATGTGGGTAAAACACAACTTTCCCATGATACATTTACGTAAAGGTGTAACATGAGATAATTTTGAATTTTTTCGTTTGTCCCACTCATTCTCATTTACTCACACAACAACGTATTAAATAAATACTGATCTTCTCTGACTTTTATATAACGAAAAATGCCAAATAGTTAACACTTTTAATTATGAAACTCTAAACAAATTTAATTTTTTTTCCTAATGCAGGGCCACGGTCATAATATATTTCTTTAAAGTAACTACCGCCATTAGACTGTTTTTTATTTGCAGTGTTACATTTACACGATCACGATTTCGGCTTCAAAGTGCCATTATCGAGTGTTTTCTGAAAGCATATTAGACAGTAACAGTGAAATATATATAACCAAATACATAAACAAATTGACCTAATGTGCTGTGAGCTTCAGAAATGATTCCACATGATACTGAAAGACAAAATCTTATGAATACTAACTAACTTTAATCTTACAAGCGTCGGTTTGAGGTGTTATAGGTAATTTTCTCTAACTCTGAAAGTATGCCAGCTAGAAAGCTGAGATTTTTACACAATCTTCTTTTTAATAACGAAGGGCAGTATATTGACTTTTAACTAAACTGAATAATATTTAATTTAGTTTATTTAGATTCTTAGGGGCGTGAATATTCTGTCGCTCGAGTTGACACAGGTACCGCTTCCCACGGCTAGGCTAGCGACAGGTGCGAATGAGTCACGCTAAGATACAAACAGGCTGTTTCTATCACCTCAACGGCTCCAAAGCTACGAGCCATACTGCAAAGTAGTGCAATAAATGCTATTGGGTATTGACTCGCGACGTTGCAGCACTATATCTTTCTTCTGTTCCCTAGCATATCATCATCTGAAGCACTTGATGTAATACCATGGCTACGTTCTAAAAGTACGTCTTCCTGTTTGCTGGCTACTGCAGTTTGCACATCAGAGTTTGCAGCTCTTTCATGTTGTTGTGTCCAAAGAATGTTGTATGAGGGAAAGTGAAATGAAAACCCAACATCCGCGAAAACAGGTCCGTCGAAGGTTTCCATTCAAAAGTAGTCACCACACGTGTTAAGGCATTTATCCTTCTGGAAGCTGAAGATTATCAGTTCTTACTTTGTAGAACGTGGTCGGCTGCTGACGGATCCACAACTTGCACTTCCTCGTCCGAATGAAACTGACGTCCATGCACGTCTTATTTCACGTTGCCAAGTATGTGAAGACCACACAGTGAAATATGCGGGTACAGCTGAGGATTTCGCAGTGTTTCCCAACCAAATCGCTGAAGCACAGCCTTCATCCATTTGTCAGTGTGAGGTCGGACGTAATTGTGTAACGGGACGACTGCGTTCGACGGCTTTCCTGTGCACTTTGGCTTTATAGCGCATAGCAGTTTCTGCAAAGTGTTTTCGTAGTGTTGCGCATTGATTGTGGTTCCACGCTCGAACAGAGCCCCCGCAGTCGAAGGAGGAGGTTACGATAACGCCCACCACCACGCCGCCAATAGGACGAAGGCTACGCTTCACCGATTTGGTTGGGAAACACTGAGACATCCTCCGTACTGCCCGTGTCTTTCACTGTGTGATTTTAACATCTTTGGAGACCCGAAGATAGACATGCGTGGACATCGGTTTCAGTCGGACAGGAAGTGTAAGAGTCCGTGCGGTTGTGGATCCGTCAGTGGCCGATCTACTTATACAAAATAGAAAGTAATCGTCTTGTCTCCCAGTGGGATAAATGTCTTAGCACGTATAGCGATTGCTTTTGAATGGAACCATTCTATGGTCGCGTTGTAGCGAGTGTTCGGTTTCCATTTGACTGCCCCTTGTAGTAAGTATTCTAACACAGCTGATAATATCAATACTCAAGTAACCATACACTTAAAAACTTAGATTTCTCATGGAAGTAAGCATCTACTGTGAGATACTCTTTCTAGTTCTCCTGTTATCTTTCTCTCAGAATTCATTATTTTTTATCAATTACTTTTTTCGCTTGATTGGCCTTTCTATATTGTTGTTCTACTATTCTCTCAGTATCGACTCGAACTGCAGTGAAGTTGTTTTTGTTTATAAGCTTTTCTTGGAATGTTAGTGGATCTCATCTCTTTCAGTCTTCTTTGGAATATTTAAGAAATTTACTTAGGTAGAATCTTTACAGACGAAACATTAATACAGGTGCACGCTAATAGTAAAATAGTTCGGGAAAGTGACTCATTACAAAGCAATGGTATTTATACCATATACGAGTTTCAACACAAGCTGCAAGATCAATGGGTGAAGAATTGAAAACTAATTACAGTGGTACATGCAGGACAGTAAAGGAATAATGACGATTGTAGAGACTTACATCAAATGTGCAAATTCACCAAAGTTGAATGAGGGAGAATGTAATCGATTAGACACGGTAATAAAGTTGTGAGTTGTTGTGTGTGTGTTGCGTCGTGCAGCGCTTAGAGTGTGCCTGTGCTTCTAAAGCAACAAGTATTTCTTCATCGCGTATCTCAAATGTTCAAATGTGTGTCAAATCTAATGGGACTTAACTGCTAAGATTATCAGTCCCTAAACTTACACACTACTTAACCTTAATTATCCTAAGGACAGAAACATACACCCATGCCCGAGGGAGGACTCGAACCTCCGTCGGGACCAGCCTCATCGCGTACCTCATTTCTTATTTTCTTCCTTAATTTATCCCCTTTGACAGTAAGTTGGGAGACCACTGACTGATTTCCTCTGTATTCGTGTCCAGCAGGCGTGGTGATACTGCCACTGACTGTGGGTCCAGACTCGTGCACTGTTGTATGTCCCACGTGTCACCAAACCGTACATACAGACGTCAAGGTCGTTTCAACTACCAAGACGCACCTGTCGGCCGTTCTCCTAGCCGCCTTTGGGTGAGTATGAGTTACCTGAAGGTAACATGGAAATAAAGTGTGTATGTAGCATGTGATTTAGTCTCTGCTAAGAGTGTAATAGCAGACCTAAGTGAACCCGGACGAAGATCCCTCATGTCTTCTGTCTGCCTGGTTGTACTTGTTACCTCTTAGATGATTCAATATTGGTTTTCCTGTGTGTCTCAAAAATGGTTCAAATGGCTCTGAGCACTATGAGAGTTAACATCTGAGGTCATCAGTCCCATAGAACTTAGAACTACTTAAACCTAACTAACCTAAGGACGTCACATACATCCAAGCCCAGGGCAGGATTCGAACCTGCGACCGTAGCGGTCGCGCGGTTCCCGACTGAAGCGCCTGGAACCGCTCGGTCACAGCGGCCGGCTCCGTGTGTCTCAGATAATAAGAATAACCACACGGTAAATTTGTGAATTGTTATTTGCAGTATGTATCTTGCTTCCAACAAGAGCGTTAACATCTTTGATCCCTATTTTTATAGTCTGGCATTATACGTCCCTCATATTATTGCAAAATTCATATGTGAAATGACTACACGTGAGCTTCCTATACACTGTTGTATTGGATTGATTTGGTGGAAGAGACCAAACTGCGAGGTCATCGGTCTAATCGGATTAGGGAAGGATGGGGAAGGAAGTCGGCCGTGCCCTTTCAAAGGAACAATCCCGGCGTTTGCCTGAAGCGATTTAGGGAAATCACGGAAAACCTAAATCAGAATGTCCGGACGCGGGACTGAACCGTCGTCCTCCCGAATGCGAGTCCATTGTACAAACCACTGAGCCACCTCGCTCGGTCCCAATATGCTGTCTTTGATACTGGGCACTGATAATGGGCGAGGATTTGTACATCAACCATAGATATACAGGATATCCGAGGAGGAATGGTCGATATCCAGGTATAAGACTGAGACATTCGAAGCAAAATATCTAGTATACATGGGCTGTAAAATGCCTACCTTATGAGCTGAGAGCACTTCTTCATCTTCGATGTTGTGAAACAAAGCTTTTCTTCTGCAATCTCTTTGCTTTGCATATTTTAGCCGCGCGATCTGTGGTGTGTTGTCATGGTCCGCGCGACTCCTCCCGTCGGAGGTTCGAGTCCTCCCTCGGTCATGGGTCTGTGTGTGTGTGTGTGTGTGTGTGTGTGTGTGTGTCGCCCTTAGCGTAAGGTAGTTTAAGTTAGATTAAGTAGTCGGACCTACACCCTCAGCAGTTTGGTCTCATAAAATCTTAACACAAATTTCCAAATATTTTCAATATTTTAGGAGGAAGTAGTATGGACCAGGAAAGAGCTATGAGCACTTATTGTGTAGAAGAGATATGTTTTACAGTAGCGAAGATGAACAAATGCTCATTGCTCTTAAGGGTATGCTGTGCTTCGAATGTGATTTCTCTGTATATTGACCATTGCCCCTGGGACAACCTGCATGGCATAAAAAATGCTAGCCAACAACTGCGTGTTTACCTTTGCATTCTAAAATTAGTTCTCAAAACAATTAGGTCGTATTCGGAAAGTATTACTCTGCCTTCACCGTTCAAGGTGGCATTAGACAGTCATTTTAAAACACAGTTTTCGGAGTATGTGCATGTTAGTTGAAGTAAATGTGAAAATGCTGCTAGAGATTTCGACATAAGGGTAAAACAAAAAGGTAGGTAGACATTAAAGCTGTTCACTTATTTTATTTTTCGTGATCAGAAAAATATACAAATCACCATTTTCAGACACGCAAGGGAGAGATGCAGTTTAGTTCCGCCTCCAACGTCCAAGTTTAAGTACCCAGCAGTTCTCGTGATCCAACTATGTGCTACACTACAGGAACTACAGTATACAGAGTGCTGTTCTCATACAGTAGTTCGGATTATGTCTATGTTTAGTTCCTCTTACTCGTTGCTGTTCGTCGAAAACAGTAAGATAAGCTACTGTGGTGGACCCCACCTTAATCCTCCCTTCTTCTCTGCATTTAAACAAACAATACAAAGACAACAGACAACTGTAGAAGCCTCTACAGAGTCATCCGCACGACACACACACACATACACACACACACACACACACACACACACACACTTAAACACGCCCAGGCGTAAGCGACACACTCCGCTGAAGTAAAGGAGGGACACTTCCTTAGAATTGCTGTTAAGTCGAATCACCCATAAAAATAACTAAGTGTTTATTAATAACCACAGTCCAGCAGAGTGTCAGCAGCTCTCAATTTTCCCAATTGAGGATACCCACGGATTGTTACTTCTTATGTTAAGGTATTAACGTATAGGATAATTGAGTCAAAGACAGTCACTGTATAGAATTAAAAAATTATGGTAGTTGTTGTCATAAAGAAGTTCTTGGTGCTAGCATGCTGCGCTTTGGATATAAGCAGAGATTATCAAAATATAACACCTGCTTCATTGGCAGAGATCTCTGCAAAGTCGATTTGTCTTAGAGTAACAAAGTTTTGGTAAAAAAAAAAAAAAGGCTTGTAATGCTTATCAGAAGCATGTTTTGGGCTTCCATCATTCCTTTATTGAGGAACTTACATATAACATTTACACTCAGGAAACCAAAGTGTAGGCCATACAATTTTACTTTATAACGGAAATTCAACTAACGCAGACAGTAACAGAAGGAAAAGCATTAGATATTCCATTTCATTTTTCGCCAATGAAATTAGAAAATCGAAGTGCCTTTATATAAACCAAGGAGGGCCAACTAGCTATGTACGCATATTTCCATGTGTTCTCAATTTATTTAATTTCGTGTGTTTCTATCTTATGTGTACATATCTTTCATAACAAACGAGGTAATGTCTGATGGTAGAACGATTGTTGAAGACAACTGTTTGTAAAGTTAGAAATTTTGTATGGATTAGGCGATCTTCCCTGACGACCTTTCCCCTCCATCTTATATTAAGAAATTTCTTTTCTGTTTCAGATACTGCTTATGCTGTTGCGTCCCGTACTATGTGGACAGCTTGAGAGCTAAGCACCTCTACTGTCCTAAATGTAAGGCTTTCATAGCCGCTTACGATAGACAGCTGCCCTGTGAATCTAGTTATAATGTGCTTTGTTACCAAGAGACGATCTGATAATTTATCACTTCATTCACAAGCTGCCTCATAATGTCATCGTTAAGAAACGCTGTTATGTTGGGCAGAGACAGCAAAACACTATATCACTTGGAAACATATCGAAGTTACCACGTGGAGAAAACATAGTCTCAATGGAACTATGATGACAAAGCTCATCTCTATCGAGGTACTTACTTAGTAACTGGTGATTGCTGATGTTTACGTGTAGGTCATTTCAATGGCTACTTTCAGCAACGTGTGACAACCAGCAGTTGCTTCAGGTGTCATTCGCAGCGTAATAAAGTTTTTTCACAAATTTCTTACATTTCTTATGTGAACAACGCGACAGTTTTTGATCTCTTTGAGATGTTTATCACAAATAACGTAAAGCTGAATTACTAAACGGAATCAATTGATTGTAAATATTGTTATACATTTATCATTAAGGATAAAAGCTATTTAATACAGACATAAAATATGCTGATGTATTTATTATTATTGTTATTAATTATTGTGAAATACATTGAAAAATATCTGCACCTTTGAACGTATTTGTTGTACTTTAGAAAAGAGGAAATCAGAAATGCCTTACCAGGGATTTTAAACCTCAGCAGTTGTTATTGAAAATGGTCGGCCATTCTGTGCGCCATTCTTCTTAACGTAATACCATTGTTGCCAGCCCGGTTGGTCGTGCGGGAAGGAGCGCCTGGTCCCCGGCACGAATCCGCCCGGCGGATTTGTGTCGAGGTCCGGTGAACCGGCCGGTCTGTGGATGGTTTTTAGGCGGTCTTCCATCTGACTCGGCGAATGCGGGCTGGTTCCCCTTATCCCGCCTCAGTTAGACTCGTTCCACACTGGGACACTTGTGACGGTCACCGGTGACGGTCACCGGTGACTGTGGCGATCACTCCTGGGTGACTGGTGTCCCACACTGCAGCTGTTGCCAACTGATTAGTTGGTGAAATGGACTCGAGCGAGGAGGAGCTGTTGTTGGTACTTGTAATGAGGAAGAGGAGGAGAATGAGGACAAAACGTTCATTACACATACATCCACAGCTACGTGATCGGCTGGAGAAAGGATCATATTACACCCTTTTTGACGATCTGAGACAATCTGAGAAGACGTTTTTTCAGTATTTTCGAATGTCAAAAACTTTATTTGATGAACTACTAGAAAATGTGAAAGAAGCAATCAGAGGAAAAGACACTATACTAAGGAAGGCCATCCCACCAGAGGAAAAACTTGCTCTTACATTAAGGTAGGTACTGTAGTGTTATTTTATTTTATTTTATTGAAAGCACATTTTACAGTTTTTAACTGGTATTAATATACATTACAAAATATTTTAAAACTTTCACTGATAGTTTTAAGTTCATTGTTTCTCTGCCTGTGCTGTTGAGAAGTATATTAAGGGGTCGTCACTGTACTCGGAGGCCGCTGGCGAGCACACAGCTGGTGACTGATCGGACAGCCTCGACTGTCCTCCAGTGTAGCCTTGAACTGTTCCATGGTATGCACGGTCGTGATGAGGATCCCCCGTAGCGTAATTTGGTACCGGCGCAAATCCTATTTGGGACGAAGAGGAGGCAGAAACGCTGTAATATTGTTGGGCATTAATAATGACATTCATCAAATCTGATTTCAATTTCATGCATGACTAGGTAATTTTTTTTAATTCAGGTACTAAAGACTGCATAAACAAGCTATCTTCGTCGGCTTCCTGTGATGAATTGCTTTTCAGGCGTACTTTTCCTTCAAAATGTTATATAGGATATCTTCTTCTTCAAAACTCTTCTTTTCACGTGGCCTTTTTTGCGGTCGCTCAGCAGTTTTTTCAAGTGCCTCCTGCTCTAAATTTTCTCCTTCATCAAACTCATTTCTGTCTTCATCATCATCATTGTCAATACTAGAAGTAGTGTTCTTACAGTCAGTTGTTAGGAATCGCAGCTCGAAGTAGATATACTTCTTCCTACCAGTTGCTGCAGAACCACTCTTTTCTGTTTTTTGCCTTGATAACTCTCTGGTAAAACTGGACCTTAAGATCTTCCATTTCCTTTGAAGGATTGTCCCTGCAACAAACAAAAACCACCATAGTATTGTAATATCTAATATATAAAAATGAATGTTTGTTTGGTTTTGTTCGTATTTTATGCGCAGCCGTACCGTTCATCCGATTGCGATGAAACTTTGTCTCTTGCGCGAAAGTTATAGGCATAGTACAATTATTAACATTTATTAAAATTATAGCTGCCAGGTGTTTCAGCTGGTTATCTATAATGTCTACGTGTGCGTGCGTGTGTATGCTTGTGTGTAACCTGCATAATTTTGTAGTTTTGCTCCATATGCCATATCTTATTTTTACAGGTTCTTGGGGGCCGGATCATCCATGATGGACTTACATTTTCAGTACAGAATTGGAGTATCAACTATCTCGTATATTATACGAGACGTTTGCTCTGCCATATGGCGTAAAATGAAGTCGAAATGTTTTCCTGGCCTCTCGAAAGATCTATGGCTTCCCTCAGCTGAAGGATCCCATAAGAGGGCCAACTTCCCTCGTTGTGTGGGTGCAGTGGACGGGAAGCACATCAGAATTGTAAAACCCACTTCCAGTGGTTCACTCTACTATAATTATAAGAACTATTTTTCCATTCTGTTGTTAGCTGTTTGTGATTCGACGTACAAATTGTTATTTATAGACGATGGAGCATATGGGAAATCGTCCGACTCAACTGTGTTTCGTAATACAGCGTTAAATAATAAACTACAAGATGGTACGCTAGATTTACCTGCACCAAAACTTATCGTTTGAAAGACCTATGCCATTCATGTTAGTAGGAGGTGAAGGTTTCGGATTGTCAAAATTCATTTTGCGCCCTTATGGTGGAAAGTATTTAGACATAAAAAAACGTGTGTTCAACTATAGACTGTGCAGAGCTGGAAGGTACATCGAGTGTAATTTTGGAATTCTTGCAAACAAGTGGCGCATTTTCTATCGACCACTGGATGTTAAATTAGATTTGGCATAGTCTATTGTGAAGACATGTTGCCTCCTCCATAACTTTGTGCGTGATCGTGATGGAATACAGTTTGAGGATACGTTAACTATTCAGGGATTGGAGGACATGACACATTGCTTGGTCCGTGGAGGAAATATTGCGAACAGTATCAGAGAAGATTTCGCAAACTACTTCATCAGCCCTGAAGGCGAAATGTCATGGCAGCTGCAAAAAATCTAAGTGCTAGAAATGTTATGTGAACATTAATGTCGTTAGGCCTAAATGTTAATTGGAATTGTATTTGAAACGTGCAGTGTTCAATTATTACCATGTTAACTGTAACAAATCATACTGTTGCGTTCACTGAACTGATTAAAACTTGCAATTAAAATTATAATTACAATGTACTTTTTTGTATTACAGTTGTGTGTACCCAATTGAACAGAACCCAAGCACGAGCACTGTTCTCATTCGGGCGTCAAAAACTTGTAAGCCAATAGTATTATGGTAAATAAATAAAATTCATTATTATAGTAACAACATATGCGTAAATTATTCTTGTTTAAAATAATATTTTAACTGTATTTTTCGGACCATAAGACGGAGCGCCTTATTAGACTACGAAAAGACGTACCCTTAATTTTGTTATGAAAATGTTAAAATAAAACTATTTATTTTATTTTACTTTCATTCTCCCTGTAGGGGTGAGTACATGGTTTCTGCGCTCATCCATTTTGTCCATTCTTCTGGCACTGAGACTGCATAACAGTACACTTGCTATTGGTAATGCAAAAGAAAAGGGGTGAGGGATAGCATTCTCCTTGTAGGTTATTACCCTCCTAGCCTCGTACAGGGCTAGAAAATATATTTCGCTATTCTTCTGGTCCGAAAAATACGGTATTAAAGTGAAAAAAAATAGAACTTACCAATTTTGTTTCTTTCATCTATGCTCTTTTCATCGAAATCAGGCACGAACTTCGTAATAATTTCTTGCCACGCTTTCATTTTCATGACTTTGTTACTGTAGTCATCGCTTTTCATATCCCAAATAACGGGACGACTTTCCACTTCACTTATAAAATCTTCTGTGTTGATGAACTCTAAACTCATGGCTGCACTGTGTGGAGAACCACTGGGCTCAGCAACGGCTGCCTGTCTGTTGGCAACTCTGCACTGCTGGGTCTGTGATCGGTGTCCCAGTGTGAACACTCCAATACAAGCTAATGCTTGTCCGGCGGTAACCTCAACGAACACAGTGTCGGTGTCCGTCACATGTGGCGAGAGTGAGTCACTGCTGGGTCACCGTGACTCGGTGACTCAGTGCAGTGTCCCGGTGTGAATGCTCCAATTCAAACGAACGTATCCCTATCAGTAACCGTCAGCGGTGACCGTAACAAGTGTCCCAGTGTGAAACGAGCCTTACACTATGTCGGCGATTGCTACGCAAACAAGTTCTCCACGTACGCGTACACCACCATTACTCTATTACTCTACCACGCAAACATAGGTGTTACACTCGTCTGGTGTGAGACGTTCCCTGGGGGGTCCTCCGGGGGCCGAACCGAATAATAACAATGTTTTTTTTTTTTTTTTTTTTTTTTTTTAAGCAGAGCGTGGTTTCGATCCACGGACCTCTTTTTTTAAATTACACAAAAATAGTAACAAAAATGGCTACGATGAAATGACATAAATAAGGTGACAGATAATTGCAGTAATAAAGTACAGCATTCAAAAAATGAGTCTTTAGCAGTAGCACAATTTAGCACCTTCACTGTCACCTTCAACTGGTGGCAGATCAGCAGCACATTTTCTTCTTCTGCAGCCGGTTCCTGCTCATCATTTCCCAGACCCAAATTAATGATTCAGTAAATCCTTGATGAGTTTTCCTTCCAGGGTAAATTACGTGGGCAGCAGTCCCGAACAGCGACATCGCGAAATACTACACTGTCTTGTTATTTTTGTCAGTTCCAGCCTTCAAAACGCATCCATAGGGAGTTCAAGATCTTTCTTTATATCAGACACCAGATGTTTGTCGCCATATTCTTGTGTCTGATGTACTACTGATTTATTTTTCCATGTGTGACTTGCAGGTGAGGTTAGGGTCGGGAACGTGACCCAACCCATTCCCTCTCTACTAGGTATCCAGTTCCTAACCTATACCCATTCTGTTGAAGACAATTCGGAGCATGTTACCATATTTCTTATTGTGATTCTGATATTTAAGTATTTTCACGAATTCATTTTCCATATACATCTTGTATTCAATATGTTCATCGCTCCCAATATTGTTAAAAACATAACTTGTATATTTGCCCAAATTACTGCGTTATTTTTTGCCTGAGGGGTAGTAACTTTCCTCTGGTCTGAAGAAAATGTTGGTACATCGTTTGCTGAAGTTCTTGCAGTTTGAGCAATTTTCTCCCTGGTCCACCTCAAGTTGATAATCCGTTCTCCACATGTGTAACGATGAGGCACACTATCAACGAGGTTGCATTTGCTGCAGAGGTTAGTGTCACCGATGGCAAAGAGACGCTCATTAGTGCTGATGATGTTATTGACTACCTTGTACCACGCTGATCTCACGTCAGACGAAAGAACATCACTACTGACATTTTTCCAGACCACATTCCATGCTATTCCAGCATATTTAGTTTCTATGTTATTTGTCCTTTCATGTTCCCGTCTTTCAGTTAAAATCGCCTTTGCTGTAACGTTTTTGGAGTTTAAAAGCATTTTGCTGAGATAACTTAGTTCAAGATAATACTCCCTAGTGTGTTTCAGCTTAAAACTTATTTTTTGTATATTTAGCGGTGGCTCTACACTTTCTGGCCTGACAATATCGTATAGTTTTGCTGTAATGCACCCTGGATCATTACACATTATGCTCCATGTTCGTTTGACATACAATGCCATAGCTTTAGACTTGATGTCGGTTAGACCCATTCCTCCATTGCTTGGATCCCAAACTGCTGTCTTCACCGGCGCTCGAAACAATTCCCCTTTCCACAAGAACTTTGCTAAGGTGGACATGATCGTCTTCGCAACCATTGATGGAATGGGGAGAACCTGCGATATGTAGTAGGCCTTGGATAAAATATACGTGTTGATAAACAGTATTCTCTGGAACTGGTCTATGCTACGTTGACAGTTTTCAATCAAAGCTCCCATGATTTTTCTTGCCACCTCCAGGCAATTTATTACAATCCTTTTTAAAAGGGAAGTTGTCAATGCCATTCCAAGAGCTTTGTGTTCATTAACATGGTTCGCCTAATCAATGCGCAAGTTAGCAAGCCGCTTTATATTTAGAAATTTACTTTTGTTTCCATTTACACTCGCACCTGATGCGGAACAGTATTTTGCAAGTATGATCTCTAGTTGTGTCACGTCTGTTTGGTCTCTGATGATTACGCCTACATCATCCGCGTAAGCACCTACCGCGGTCTTTGTTCCTTGAATGGTGATGCCAGACGGCCTGTGCTGTAGCTGTCTCAAGAAGGGTTCGGTGTGGGGCACCGGAGGGGTGAAGTGGACTGCGGTAGTCGTCGTGGGGTTGTGGACCACTGCGGCTACGGCGGGGACGGAGCCTCTCCGTCGTTTCTAGGTCCCCGGTTAACATACAATACAATACCATTGTTAGTTATCTGCAAGTACACACGGCCGGCCGGAGTGGCCGAGCGGTTCTAGGCGCTTCAGTCTGGAACCGCGCGGCCGCTATGGTCGCAGGTTCAAATCCTGATGCCTTAAGGTTAGTTAGGTTAAAGTAGTTCTAAGTTCTAAGGGGCTAATGTCCTCAGCAGTTAAGTCCCATAGTGCTCAGAGCCATTTGAATCATTTTTGCAAGTACACACAAGACTGGGTTCGCTGCTCTGAGCAAATGTCGGCAGTGGCCTAGTTGGCTGCAGGTCGGCAGCTATGTCTTATCGAACGGCATGCAGCATATACAGGGTAATTCAAAAATGCATGTAAATATTTTAAGGGTGTATTTGTGAGGTAAATATAAGACAGAAATGTTCTATACAATTTTTGCTATACTTGGCTTATTACAGAGTTATGAATAAAACATGATAATACATTCAATACAACGTAAAGTATTTACTTCCCAGAGTTCACAGTTTAATTACAGTGCATTTGGACTAAAAACGCAAACTGGTAAATAAACGTGACGTAACAAACTGAAACAATTCCTCGCGAATACTGTATTACTTTAGTTCCTGTTGATTGAACTAAATCAATGCAAAATAACTAAGGAAAATACGTGAAGAATTTACAGACTGTACTGTACTGTATTTGCACAAATCTTAATGCAATGCATGTTCAAAATGCTGTCCCTGAACTTGCAGACAGACCCGTGCCGCAATGCACATTACACAGTCCGTTCAACTCTCCACGAATAATTTCACAACCACCTTCAATTCTTTGTTGTAGCACTTCTCTGTTCGGTACTGAAGAAGAATACACCAATGTCTTTAGTCAGCCCCATAAATAAAAGTGTAAAGGGTTCAGGACAGGTGATCTGGCTGGCCAAGCAATTGGTCCTCCGCGACCTATCCATCGATGTGGATACGCATCATTGAGGTACGCCCTTACGTTGCGGCTGTAATGGACAGGAGCACCATCGTGCATAAACCACAAGGTGGCTCGTGTTGCAAGAGGGACATCCTGTAACAATCCAGGCAATTCCCCCTCCAAAAATTCGCGGTAAGCGTGCCCAGTCAGCCTTGGAGGTAGAACATGAGGTCCGAGTAAGTCATTACCCACAATACCACACCAAATGTTTATGGAGAATTGATGTTGATATCCACGCACAATTCTCGCGCCAGGATTCTCGACAGCCCACTGGTGCATATAATGCGAATTGATTACACCCGCACGAGTAAACATGGCCTCATCTGTGAGTAATATCCGCCGAATCTACATCTACATGACTACTCTGCAATTCACATTTAAGTGCTTGGCAGAGGGTTCATCGAACCACAATCATACTATCTCTCTACTATTCCACTCCCGAACAGCGAGCGGGAAAAACGAACACCTAAACCTTTCTGTTCGAGCTCTGATTTCTCTTATTTTATTTTGATGATCATTCCTACCTATGTAGGTTGGGCTCAACAAAATATTTTCGCATTCGGAAGAGAAAGTTGGTGACTGAAATTTCGTAAAAAGCTCTCGCCGCGACGAAAAACGTCTATGCTGTAATGACTTCCATCCCAACTCGTGTATCATATCTACCACACTCTCTCCCCTATAACGCGATAATACAAAACGAGCTGCCCTTCTTTGCACCCTCTCGATGTCCTCCGTCAATCCCACCTCGTAAGGATCCCACACCGCGCAGCAATATTCTAACAGAGGACGAACGAGTGTAGTGTAAGCTGTCTCTTTAGTGGACTTGTTGCATCTTCTAAGTGTCCTGCGAATGAAACGCAACCTTTGGCTCGCCTTCCCGACAATATTATCTATGTGGTCCTTCCAACTGAAGTTGTTTGTAATTTTAACACCCAGGTATTTAGTTGAATTGACAGCCTTGAGAATTGTACTATTTATCGAGTAATCGAATTCCAACGGATTTCTTTTGGAACTCATGTGGATCATCTCACACTTTTCGTTATTTAGCGTCAACTGCCACCTGACACACCATACAGCAATCTTTTCTAAATCGCTTTGCAGCTGATACTGGTCTTCGGATGACCTTACTAGACGGTAAATTACAGCATCATCTGCGAACAACCTAAGAGAACTGCTCAGATTGTCACCCAGGTCATTTATATAGATCAGGAACAGTAGAGGTCCCAGGACGCTTCCCTGGGGAACACCTGATATCTCTTCAGTTTTACTCGATGATTTGCCGTCTATTACTACGAACTGCGACCTTCCTGACAGGAAATCACGAATCCAGTCGCACAACTGAGACGATACCCCATAGCTCCGCAGCTTGATTAGAAGTCGCTTGTGAGGAACGGTGTCAAAAGCTTTCCGGAAATCTAGAAATACGGAATCAACTTGAGATCCCCTGTCGATAGCGGCCATTACTTCGTGCGAATAAAGAGCTAGCTGCGTTGCACAAGAGCGATGTTTTCTGAAGCCATGCTGATTACGTGTCAATAGATCGTTCCCTTCGAGGTGATTCATAATGTTTGAATACAGTATATGCTCAAAAACCCTACTGCAAACCGACGTCAATGATATAGGTCTGTAGTTAAATGGATTACTCCTACTACCCTTCTTGAACACTGGTGCGACCTGCGCAATTTTCCAATCTGTAGGTACAGATCTATCGGTGAGCGAGCGGTTGTATATGAGTGCTAAGTAGGGAGCTATAGTATCAGCGTAATCTGAAAGGAACCTAATCGGTATACAATCTGGACCTGAAGACTTGCCCGTATCAAGCGATTTGAGTTGCTTCGCAACCCCTAAGGTATCTACTTCTAAGAAACTCATGCTAGCAGATGTTCGTGTTTCAAATTCTGGAATATTCCATTCGTCTTTGAACATTGGATCATTCAAATGACGCTCTTGTAACCACTGGCAGAATTGCTGACGGCGAGGATAGTCTGCAGGTGTCCATTCGTGCACTTTGTGCAGGTGAAATGGATGCAACTGTTGTCTCCGAAGCAGCCGCCATACAGTAGATTGTGGAAGTCGTACAGCTGCACTAATTTGTCTCGTACTGATGGCTGGATCTTGGTCTACCAGGTCCAAAACATGTTCCTCGACGTTCACTGCATGCTCAAGTGGTCGACCTGAATGTGGCCCAGGACGAATGCCATACTCCCGCATACGTCTGTCCACAGATACAAACGTCTGATGACTTGGTAACCGTCGTCTTGGAGACAGCTCACTGTACCTTCGTCTTGCTGCAAGTGCGTTTCCATCGATGAATGAACGACAGGAAGTACGTTTCCGTTACCAACAACATCAGCGCCATCTTCTGTATAGTAGGAGTAAACAGCAATTGCAAACACAAACAAACACTATTCATGCAGTTTCGAATCAACTGTTGGGAGATACGTATGTGCATTACGTACCAGAATATGGCATCCTGCTGCTTGCACTGACGTCGTTTTGATACGGACATGACTTCCGTATTTTAACGATAACTCTGGAATTAAACGTTTATGGAAAAACATTTATAGAACATTTTTGTCTTATATTTACCTCACAAATACACCCTTAAAATATTTACATGCATTTCTGAATCACCCTGTATATGTGAGAAGTCCATCTCGTAGAAGACTTTGTCACACTTTAGGTGAAAAGAGAAAGGGGAAGATCATTTTGCGGTAGGGGGGGAAGTGATTTAACTAGTGAAGCATTCACATTATTTTCATTATAGACTCCTGGAAATGGAAAAAAGAACACATTGACACCGGTGTGTCAGACCCACCATACTTGCTCCGGACACTGCGAGAGGGCTGTACAAGCAATGATCACACGCACGACACAACGGACACAACAGGAACCACGGTGTTGGCCGTCGAATGGCGCTAGCTGCGCAGCATTTGTGCACCGCCGCCGTCAGTGTCAGCCAGTTTGCCGTGGCATACGGAGCTCCATCGCAGTCTTTTAACACTGGTAGCGTGGACGTGAACCGTATGTGCAGTTGACGGACTTTGAGCGAGGGCGTATAGTGGGCATGCGGGAGGCCGGGTGGACGTACCGCCGAATTGCTCAACACGTGGGGCGTGAGGTCTCCACAGTACATCGATGTTGTCGCCAGTGGTCGGCGGAAGGTGCACGTGCCCGTCGACCTGGGACCGGACCGCAGCGACGCACGGATGCACGCCAAGACCGTAGGATCTTACGCAGTGCCGTAGGGGACCGCACCGCCACTTCCCAGCAAATTAGGGACACTGTTGCTCCTGGGGTATCGGCGAAGACCATTCGCAACCGTCTCCATGAAGCTGGGCTACGGTCCCGCACACCGTTAGACCGTCTTCCGCTCGCGCCCCAACATCGTGCAGCCCGCCTCCAGTGGTGTCGCGACAGGCGTGAATGGAGGGACGAATGGAGACGTGTCGTCTTCAGCGATGACAGTCGCTTCTGCCTTGGTGCCAATGATGGTCGTATGCGTGTTTGGCGCCGTGCAGGTGAGCGCCACAATCAGGACTGCATACGACCGAGGCACACAGGGCCAGCACCCTGCATCATGGTGTGGGGAGCGACCTCCTACACTGGCCTTACACCTCTGGGGTTCGTCGAGGGGACACTGAATAGTGCACGGTACATCCAAACCCATCGTTCTACCATTCCTAGACCGGCAAAGGAACTTGCTGTTCCAACAGGACAATGCACGTCCGCATATATCCCTTGCCACCAAACGTGCTCTAGAAGGTGTAAGTCAACTACCGTGGCCAGCAAGATCTCCGGATCTGTCCCCCATTGAGCATGTTTGGGACTGGATGAAGCGTCGTCACACGCGGTCTGCACGTCCAGCACGAACGCTGGTCCAACTGAGGCGCCAGGTGGAAATGGCATGGCAAGCCGTTCCACAGGACTACATCCAGCATCTCTACGATCGTCTCCATGGGAGAATAGCAGCCTGCATTGCTGCGAAAGGTGGATATACACTGTACTAGTGCCGACATTGTGCATGCTCTGTTGACTGTGTCTATGTGCCTGTGGTTCTGTCAGTGTGATCATGTGATGTATCTGACCCCAGGAATGTGTCAATAAAGTTTCCCCTTCCTGGGACAATGAATTCACGGTGTTCTTATTTCAATTTCCAGGAGTGTATTTCCAGTGATTCCATGGTCATTAATTAACATTAATATACGTATAGGTGTACGGTGAAAAAATAAAAACACTGCGAGAAATGCGTGCTTGAACATAAATTGTGATGCTAGCCCAGCCTACAGGTGGCGCTGTTGTATTTGACCTCTAACGGCACCTGTGCAATGTCCTCAATATGTTGCAAATGTCAAGTCGTGGTCACAACTGTATTCTGCGCAGTTGCGAGTGGTTGTCGGAATTAAATGAATTCGAACGTGGGTAAATCGTTGGAGCTTGTCCGGTAGGTGCTCCCGAAACCAAAGTAGGTGAACTGTTTGGTGTTTCAAGAGGCACCGTATCGAAGATTTGTGCTGCATACAGGAAAAGAGAAAGTACATCATCCGCTAAGTCACAGCGGGCGAAAGTGTGCGTTGAGTGATCGTGACAGACGGTCACTGAAGAGCATTGTGACGAAAAGTAAGGGGCCAACGGCTGCAGAAGACGCTGCAGAACTGAATGTCGCTCCCGTGAACCATGTCAGCACGGCGAGGTGGAATTCCAAAACGACTCACCAGTGTTGCACTTGTCCGTGACAGGAGAACGTGGTGCCCAAGCCATAAAGCCTGGACTTTGGAGAACAGAAGAATGTCATTTGGTCGGATGAGTCTGGTTTCGATTAGTTTTCAACTTCTGGTAGAGTTTACGTCCCACGATTGAAACATGGCTGGGGTTCGGTTAAGATTTAGGAAGCCACATATTGGCATCCGTGGGCTCCTTGGTTCCTCTGTAAGGTAGCAATACTGCCAAAGATTATTTTAGCAATTTGGCCATCCCACGGTACAATGTTTGTATTCCAATAGGAATGTTGTGTTGCAAAGGACAGGGCCCCTGTTCACACTGCCCGCATCCTCCAGAATTGGTTTTGTGAGCACGAACATGAATTGCCGAATCTTCCCTCGTCACCAGAGTCACCAGATTTCAATATCGTTGAGCCTTTGTAGTATACTTTGGAGAAAAAGCTGCGAATTGCAATTCACCTCCACCACCGTTACGTGAAGTTGCCACTACTGAGCAGGGAGAATGGTACCAGATTCCCTCGAAAACCGTAGAGGGCCTGTGTTTATCCATTCCGAGGCACCTGATAACTGTTCTGTATCTCAGCTGGTTTGCTACGTCATATCAGTTATGGAAGAGTGTTGTGTTTTTCGTGTTAACAATATTCTGTCTAGCCGCTATATCTCTAATTTTTCTGTGGGACCCATGGAATCAAGCCCTACAGTGGCTTAATAAACTGCGTCTGTGTCCCACCTAACGTTAAAGTACACTACTGGCCATTAAAATTGCCACCCCAAGAAGAAATGTTGATGATAAACGGGTATTCATTGGACAAACATATTATTCTAGAACTGACATTTGATTACATTTTCACGCAATTTGGGTGCATAGATCCCGAGAAATAAATACCCAGAACCACCACCTCTGGACGTAATAACAGCCTTGATACGCCTGGGCATTGAGTCAAACAGAGCTTTGATGGCGTATACAGGTACAGGTGCCCATGCAACTTCAACACGATACCACAGTTCACCAAGAGTAGTGACTGGCGTATGTGACGAGCCAGTTGCTCGGCCACCATTGAACACACTTTTTCAATTGGTGAGAGATCTGGAGAATATGCTGGCCAGGGCAGCAGTCGAACATTTTCTGTATCCAGAAAGGCCCGTACATGACCTGCAAACATCGTGCATAATCCTGCTGCAATGTAGGGTTTCACAGGGATCGAATGAAGGGTACGGCCAAGGGTCGTAACACATCTAAAATGTAACGTCCGCTGTTCAAAATGCCGTCAAAGCGAAGAAGAGGTAACCGAGACGTGTAACCAATGGCACCCCATACCATCAAGCCGGGTGATACGCCAGTGTGGCGATGACGAATACACGCTTCCAATGTGCGTTCACCGCAATGTCGCCAAACACGGATGCGACCATCATAATGCTGTAAACAGAACCTGAATTCATCCGAAAAAATGACATTTTGCGATTCGTGCACCCAGGTTCGTCGTTGAGTACACCATCGCAGCGCTCATGTCTGTGATGCAGCGTCAAGGGTAACCGCAGCCATGGTATCCGAGCTGATAGTCCATGCTGCTCCAAACGTCGTCGAACTGTTCGTGCAGATGGTTGTTGTCTTACAAACGTCCTCATCTGTTTACTCAGGGATCGAGACGTGGCTGCAAGATCCATTAGAGCGATGCGGATAAGATGCCTGTCATCTCGACTGCTAGTGATACGAGGCCGGTAGGATCCAGCACGGCGTTCCGTATTACCCTCCTGAACCCACCGATTCCATATTCTGCTAACAGTCGTTGGATCTCGATCAACGGGAGCAGCAGTGTCGCGATACGATAAACCGCAATTGCGATATGCTACAATCCGACCTTTATCAAAGTCGGGACCGTGATGGTATGCATTTCTCCTTACACGAGGTATCACAACATCATTTCACCAGGCAATGCCAGTCAACTGCTGTTTGTGTATGAGAAACGGGTTGGAAACTTTCCTCATGTGAGCACGTTGTAGGTGTCGCCACCGGCGCCAACCTTGTGTTAATGCTCTGAAAAGCTAATCATTTGCATATCACAGCATCTTCTTCCTGTCGGTTAAATTTCGCGTGTGTAGCACGTCCTCTTCGTGGTGTAGCAATTTTAATGGCCAGTAGTGTATAATAACCAAAATAATTGCATACAATAAAATTAATTTGAATAAGTATCTGTTTCTTAAAGACATTAAATGCTGCATTTTAGGCCTAAGGCCTAAAGTGTATTTTCAAGACATTTACATGAAAACTATAATACACTGACAGAAAAAATAGCAGTATCAAGATGGAGTTTCGTGACTTGAGAAAATTTGGTAGGTGTGTTTCTATATCTGAAATTTGCTGTCTATTCAAATTTCGCGACAGTCGCATAAGAGTGGCGCTAGCAGCTTCATTATGAAGATGCAAATCAGCTTTGCTTTAAATACACGCTGTAAGGATCTTGAACGTTAGTTACCTTTCAGACTGGATGTGGTGATTTCAGGTGTGCCACAGGGGACGGTAGTAGGACCGTTGCTATTCACAATACATAAATAAATGACCCTGTGGATAACATCGGAAGTTCACTGAGGCTGTTTGTGGATGATGCTGTAGTATATCGAGAGGTTGTAACAATGAAAAATTGTACTGAAATGCAGGACGATCTGCAACGACGCATGGTGCAGGGAATGGCAATTGACTCTCAATGTAGACAAGTGTAATGTGCTGCGAATACATAGAAAGAAAGATCCTACAATATAGCAGGTCAGCAACTGGAAGCAGTTTATTCCATAAATTATCTGGGAGTATGCATTAGGAGTGATTTAAAATGAAGTGACCTTATAAAATTAATTGTTGGTAAAGCAGATACCAGACTGAGATTCATTGGAAGAATCCTAAGGAAATGCGTTTCACTGATCCCAAACCACGGCCATTTGCGAAATCAGGGGTGTCAAACGAGAGCTCATTGAAGGGCAGCGTGGAGGTTTGTTCTGTCTGTTGATGAAAGCTGATTCTGCCTCTGTGCCAGTGATGGCTGTGTGTTGGTTATGATGAGGCTAGCTTAGGGCATTCGACCAACCCGTTTTCGTATGAGAGCAAGAGCGCTCTTGCGACTGTCCCACGCACCCTGACTTCACAACTTAGTGATTCGATATGTTGTGCTGACATTCATGAGCAGTATTCCACGGGGTGTTTTCCAACAGGATAACGCTCGCCCACATACCTGTGTTGTAACTGACCGTGCTCCACTGAGTATCAACATGTTTCCTCGGCCTGCTCGGACACCAGATCAGTTTCCAATCCAGCACATGTGGGACAACATCAGACGGCTCCAGCGTCATCCACAACCAGCATTAACCGTCCCTGTATCGACCGACCAAGAGCAACTGGAATGGAACACCATCCCACAATCTGACATCCGTCACCTTCACAACACAATGTACGCACATTTGCGGGCTTGCATTCCAATATTCTGGAGGTTACACAGTTATTAATGTACCAGTATTTCAATTTTTTATCTCGCGCCTACATCACCATGTGATCAATCAAATGTGTTACCTAGACAAATGTCTTCCCGAAGCTTCATTACTCTACCTTAATTAATTTTTGGTGTTGCAATTTTTTCTGTTAGTGTACATGTAACTCCTCGTGAAAAAATCCCTGAAGTTTATTTAGAGCCCCTATCGCAGGTTCTCTTTGGTAAAATGTTTTTAATGGAACTGGTTCAAAAATGGTTCAAATGGTTCTAAGCATTATGGGACTTAACATCTGAGGTCATCAGTCCCCTGGACTTAGAACTACTTAAACCTAACTAACCTAAGGACATCCCACACATCCATGTCCGAGGCAGGATTCGAACCTGCGATCGTAGCAGCAGCGCGGTTCCGGACTGAAGCGCCTAGAACAGCTTTTTTTTTAAAAAAAAATCATTTTGTTCGGTGTTGTGCGTCGTGTTTGGTGTGGGCGGACGTCACATGACACCCTTTCAGGTTGATCGTTGATTCCTTTACTCCCTTTATATATATATATATATATATATATATATATATATATATATATATATTATGGATGGCAGCGCCTCTGGGACCCAATACGCTGAGCAACCGTGCCGGCAAACCGCTCGGTCGCAGCGGCTGGCATGGAACTGGTGCTATATACCACAGCAACTGTTATTGCTTCTGAAAGTCATAAGTTTATGAAGTATTCAATAGAAGAACAGGCTAATCGTGATATTGGGCAACGGCTGTGCCTCGATGTTTACACCGGCTCCCGCATCATCGTCGGAGCTAAGCAACGGCGGACGCAGTTACTAGTTGGCTAGCAGCCCGCCTGTGCACATGGCGGCGCAGCCGTCGCCAGGCCATTTTGTTTTTGTTGTGGACCGGCAGTCGCGTTCGGCGGAGCGCACCGTGTACGTAGCGGAGCTTGCGACGCTGTTCTTGTGTTCGTGTATTCCAGTAACTGTAAGTAAACATGGAAGGCAATAACCGTTCCAACACCGTGCGCATGGTGTTCGCTTCAGTAGGGATGCTGTGCTTTTATCGGTTTACGAGATTTCTGACTGGATAATAAATGACCTTGGATTAACTGATAATGATACTTACGCTGTGTGGTGGTATTATTTATGAAATTGCTAGATTCTGATTCTTGCGAAAGGACTATGTCTGAAATCGGACGCAGTCGAAAATTTAAGTATTGTGACGGGGAAGTGTGTGATTTATGAGGGTGTGCTGAAAAGTAATGGTTCCGAATTTGTTATGTGAAAACTCTTAACGGTCTTTGAAATCTTTATTCTTCATGTCTACATATTTATTTCTCAACTTAGTCACCCTGGCGCCCAACGCATTTCTCCCAACGAGAGACCAGATTTTTTATAGTGTCATTGTTGAACGTTTGACTTATTTTGAGTCAAACTGTGGGTTCCTGATTCGTGCTTAACAAAACAAACTGTGTTTTTTGCCTTGTTTCACAAACCTACACACAACCTATTTTTAGGGTTATACGCCCATTTTCAAATACATGCTTTGCCTGTTTTGCTTTATCACCTTTGGAATCAGTAATGTATTTGAAAAAGAGCTTATAGTCCGAAACCTAGGTTGTGCGGTAACCATAATAAAATTTGCGAAACAAGTCAAAAACGGCGTTTGTTTAGTTAATGTTTGGCATAGTTGACGGAGCCACAACTTCATGGCTGCTTGCATCACTTCATCATTAACAAAGTGAAGTCCCAAAGGTGGTCTTTAACTGTTGAAAACAGATGTAGAAAATCGGACGGTCGCCAATTCGGGACTGTGTGGAGGATGATCGGTGACGGTGAACCCAAGGCGTCGGATTGCTACAGTTGTCGCAGTGCTTGTGTGACTTCTAGTGTTGTTGTGCTGAAGGAGAAAGTGCTTATTTGCCCATGTGACGAATAACTCTTCGAATTCCTGCTTTCAGTTTTCTAAGTGTCTCGCAGTACATCGACAGATCTACGTTATAAATGGAAGGAGAAACAGCATTGGTCGTATTTTTTTTTTTTTATTATCCGCAAAATCGATTTTCGGTCACTTAGTGACCATCCTCAATGCTGTAAGATACAATTAAAATTGTTAGGCACTGGTATTTACAATTTTAATTGTATCTTACAGCACTGAGGATGGTCACTAAGTGACCGAAAATCGATTTTGCGGGTAATAAAACAAAAAAATACGACCAATACTGTTTCTCCTTCCATTTATATCCTTTATCTGGTCGTGGTGCACAGAACATTCCATGGAGTCACTAATCAATAGATTTACGTTACCAACGACCACGTTACACGCTAGAATTCGGAGCCCTTTAGCAGCAGAGGGTTGCAACTTGCGACACCGAGGCGGGAAAGTCGACTGAGCAATATGAGTGACGTGTAATACCTTAATCGACCTAGAGAACAGAATAAAAAAATTCGTAGGAATTACTTTTCAGGGCGCCCTCGTACCTATTAAGAGCATGGTCAACTACTCTTCTAAACCAGATCCAAAATTCTTTTACATGCATATCTGCACAGCTAAATGCCCTAGTTCTTTATAGAAATACTGAAATGCTACACTATTGCCTCTTTATCCAATTAACTGAACATATAAATCCTTCCATTTGTTCTAGTCACCCTTGTTTGGACGGTTCGAAACTTGTGGTAAATTGCCTTTTTGCTGAACGTTGTTGGTTGCTTACGCACTAGAAATCAATTCTCAACTACCTGACTGCGCGTTTTAAAACACTTCAAAAAAAATGGTTCAAATGGCTCTGAGCACTATGGGACTCAACATCTTAGGTCATAAGTCCCCTAGAACTTCTCAAACCTAACTAACCTAAGGACATCACACACACCCATGCCCGAGGCAGGATTCGAACCTGCGACCGTAGCAGTCCCGCGGTTCCGGACTGCAGTGCCAGAACCGCACGGCCACCGCGGCCGGCAAAGTTTAGGCAGTGGCGGGGATCGAACCTGGGACCGAAGACGTTTTGATTATGAATCAGAGACGCTACCCCTAGACCACGGGTACTCAACTTAAAAACACTCTCCCACATCTTATGACAACTGTTCCGCAATGTTCCTGTATGCAACAGACAACTTACCTCGTGTTGCCGCTACAACTGCGTGATCAGCAACAAGCTAAAGTATTTCAAAATCAATGCTACGATCGATGCAAAGTGCAATGTATGGACTAATTGTAGAAACTACTGCCATATTTGTATACACAGAAATTCACTTTCGATTCCCCTCGACAACTGTCCGCTGTCTATTACTCGCGATAATAATATCTCAGGCTCAGAGTTTTCACATGTACACAGCAGAATCACAGACGTACGACTTTCAACTATTCTCGGAATTCGGAATGGAATGAATATTCGCGCCCTGGTTTCTTATGAAACAGTATTTTCTATTACATCGGTTAGTGGCTTTAAACTGCAAGTTTACAACACGGAAGTGTTACCTCGAGTTGAAATGACATATTCCGTCCCTTGTCATTGGCGGTTACAGTGCATTTGTTTCGTACTACGGCCAACCTGAGGCATGCTCTTTGTGCAAAGCGAGGACGATTTGAGGAAAAATTGTCCGAAATGACGGTGCCCTGTGCAGCCTATTCTTGGAGTTGCGTCACGTCGTCAGCATACCGGCGTTGTGTGACCCTGAGGCACAAACGCGGCAGCTGCCACAGTCGAGGAAGCGCAAACAACGGTCTCCAGGGCAAAGGGCGAACGCCCTGAAACCGCTGTCCCCACTGAAATTGCAACTGCCGCTCCTCTGCGAGATGATGTACAATAGCATGGCTGTAGATGCGGAAAATGTTGGCGTAGTTCAGTCGGAGTCTCGCAACCGGCTTGTAATCAGACCTGACATCTCTTGCAGTCCGTGAGGTTGGCACAGGGCCAGCGGCTCGGTAGTTTCAGCTTCCTGCCAGCTTTCTCAGAAATCGCTGTCCGTCACGTTGTCAGACACTGAAACAACGTTCTTTGAAAACACTGGTGTCGGAGTGCTGGCGCGCACTGCCGGAGAGAACAACCAAGCTCCTCGACTACTGCTTCCGTGGAGAAGTACATGATACAGAACTTAATGAAAAGTCCAGTAGTCACCTGTAGCTGTATTTATTCAAATCAGTTATAGACCATCCAACTGGTTTCCTAACTTTTGAGTCGCATCTTCTGGCGTTTATCTGTTGAGAAAAGTTCTTTAAATTAATCCTTTTCTAATGAGGAATTAAAGTTATCTGATATATTTTAATGTACCAAATGATTATATCTAATCATGGAAGAAAATATTACGCATCATGTTCGGATATTACAAATCGTGTTTATTAGATATGTATAAGCCCATTCTTTGTGGGGCGTAAGTGATCCACACCTGATTTCCACACTTGATACATAATATTTTCTTCTATGTTTAAGTCTAGTCATTCAGTATTTTAAGACATCTCAGTTAACTTCAGTTCCTCATTATCAAAGGATTAATTTTTAAAAAAATTTCCTTACAGTTGTACATCAGAAGGTGCAAGTTAAAAATTGAGAAACCAGTTGTGTGGTCTATAATTGATTTGACTAAATACAGCTACAGCGGACTATTAGACTTTTCATTCAGTTTCATATTTAATAATTTTAACTCCTCTATTAAAAAATTGTTCACAGCATGAATTTTCAATCAGTCATGTATACTATTTTAGCTGTGGTTTCACCAGTTTGAAATTATCTGTAGAGAAAGGCTCAGCAAGTGCATTGCCCCGAAGCACCGCAATGGTCCGAAAGCTGAAGGAAGTTCTGAGACAACAGGAAAAGGAACAGCTCCCAAAATCACTCTTTCGCGGAAAAAAGATAATTAATGGTATAACGTTGAACTAGTAAGGAGCTGGGATCTGGTAGTAGCAACGTGCTGAGCGTGAATAAATTAATTTCAAGAAATACATAGGACTATCTTGCAAGCACCAAAACAAGTAAAACTGATTCGCTGCAACGGGAAAACTTACGTTTACAAGGAACAGCAAACTGAAAACAAATGTTTAGATTCTGGTAAATGGCTCTGAGCACTATGGGACTTAACATCTGTGGTCATCAGTCCCCTAGAACTTAGAACTACTTAAACCTAACTAATCTAAGGACATCACACACGTCCATGCCCGAGGCAGGATTCGAACCTGCGACAGTAGCAGTCTTCTGGTAAATGCACAAAACGTTATCAGCACAAACAGTAACAGGTAGCTGACACGTCTGTGAAGCAGACAGTGAAACATTAATTCAAAGTATTTAAAAGAGAACATTTTATACACGTCTGTGAAAAAGACAAGGTAGAATGTGGTACGACCAATACTGAACCGAACTGGTAAAGCAATCAAAAGTTTGAAAAAGAAACAAACACGTTTGTTAAGAAGAGAGTGCAGGATGTTAAAAAAAATGTTTTAAACGAAAGTAAATGAAGCCTGCCCGTGAAGCAACGAAGCAGAATTCTGTAATAGCACTTACACTTTTCGGTTACTAACAACAGCTTATCTTTTAGAATTTCAAGCGGCTGCTAGATTCACAACAGATTCTAGAACATAGGGAATACAAATTAGATTCACACACAATTCGACTAGTCTCTTAAACACAACACTGGCATGAGAACATGCAACACGTCATTTTTGGGCCACAAATACTGAACCAAAGGAAGTACTTTAACTGAGTGAATCTTTTTCTAGATTAGAAAATAAACGCGCTAGTAGCCCAAATTACAGTTTTTTTTTAAAAAAATGGACTTGTTTGCAAGTAGCCAGAAAAGACCGTTACGCTAGGCGACGAACTTGCAAATTACGAAAATTCGTTACCGCCTGATTTCTTGAGCACAGTAAGGGACCAGTATTTATACTAAAACTTACACTAGGAACGCATATCAGATAGCAAGAGGAAGACCGTTCAGCCTTCCCCTCCGCCCCCCCCCCCCCTCGCCCCCCATCCAAAAAAAAGAAACCACCACGGAAAAATGAACACAAGTGTTAAATTTGAGTGGAAGTGTATAACTTCAGAAATGCAAAATATTTAACTTTAAAAATGAACGCACCATAACTGCAACGCGAGAATTACATTTAAATGAGCATTACGCTAAATTACGTTCAGCCTGCTGATCCAAGGCCACTAGAATGATCGGGAAAGAACAGCAAACGACACTTAATGGTTACAGAGTTGAAGTTATTCTCGCTAACCGTCCAAATATGGAGCAAATCGTACCATGGCTCCTGCAGAAGTTAGTCTCGCTGTCAAAAAACAAGACAACGCCCGCCAAATGTGGAACACACCATACCACAGCTCCTGCATTAGATCGAAGCCAATCATGTATGACGAACAGTACCACGCCCACCAGCCAAGGCACTAGGGAACTCCCCAAAACGAACTGAAGCGTATGGCCTCGTCATCTCGCAGACAGAGCAAGGCGTTGGTTCTCCAGAGGGTGAAGGTGCGGATCGTGAGGTAAACTCCAGCGATTCCAACCAGTGGAGTAGCCCACTACGACACTTCGGCACAAGTCACGATTCTAGGGTCGACTCCGTCCAACGGCCAAGCCCCGGCGACCTCCTGCCAACGGCCCCATGAGCAGACCCTTCCCCATGCAGCGAGATGTGTGACAACTTACACGTACATCGTCCTCGCGTTGCTGCAAAAACTTCACCACAGGAGATACCCGATAATCCGTTACTTAGCAACGCAGTCAGAGGGGTTCAACTAGTACCAGAATTGATATCAGGCGCCACCGGCGGCTCACACATGAGCACACCGCTCACCTCATGATCCAAGCACTGGAAACTGACACTTCCCACATCCCTCCCCCCTCCTCACCGCTGACTGTGAAATTCAGGTGGACGCACAGTCGGTTGCATAGACAGGCATAAGGATGGAAGAACGGACGCCACAGACCATCCCATCGAGCGATTGCCTGTAGGATTTGAAAACGTAAAATTACTTCGTTCAAATTTTTGATGTCACTGCACCATTCTCTCCAATTGCGAGCAGGCGCCCAGCGCCTCACTAACAACGATTAACATAAATTGGATCACTTCGAGGATAAAACTGTTTTAATTTTTTTTACACTATGTTCAGTCTGATACTGTTTCTCCAAGAGGTTTCTACCAAGGATGTGCAATATACCGGGTGATCAAAAAGTCAGTATAAATTTGAAAACTTAGTAAACCACGGAATAACGTAGATAGAGAGGTAAAAATTGACATACATGCTTGGAATGACACGGGGTTTTATTAGAACCAAAAAATAACAAAATGGCCGACAGATGCGCGTCGTTTGGTGATGATCGAGTGCTGAGCCACCACTTTCGTCACGCTTGGCCTCCCAGGTCCCCAGACCTCAGTACATGCGATTATTGGCTTTGGAGTTACCTGAAGTCTCAAGTGTATCGTGATCGACCGACATCTCTAGGGATGCTGAAAGACAACATCCGACGCCAATGCCTCAACTATAACTCCGGACATGCTTTACAGTGCTCTTCACAACATTATTCCTCCAATACAGCTATTGTTGAGAAATGATGGTGGACGTATTGAGCATTTCCTGTAAAGAACATCCTCTTTGCTTTGTCTTACTTTGTGATGCTAATTATTGCTATTCTGATCAGATGAAGAGCCATCTCTCGGACATTTTTTGAACTTTTGTATTGTTTGGGTTCTAATAAAACCCCATGTTATTCCAATCATGTGTGTCAATTTGTACCTCTCTGTCTACTCATCAGGCACTGTCAATTTTAAACGTCGATGTAGAATCCAAGTGTGGCACATCTGTTTCAATTGAAACTCGTTTGAAAAATTAATAATGACTGTGCTGGTAAACTTTGACGTTATTTGTTTTTCAAACAGCTGAGTAAAACTCAACGTACTCAGATACTTTTCTCTTTACTTATTCTGATCATGACAAATCTGACACAGAATAGTTTAGCGCAACGCAATCTGACTTTCAATAATCCCTACAAGAGAATGGCTCTGACTAACAATAACTTATACCTTTCGTGAATCATCTACTTCACAAATATCTTCGTGACTCGAACTACTACAATACAGCGAGCGCCAATACTGCCAGCTAAATAAAAGTTTCTAACTACGGAAGGCATAGTTAGCAAATGAAAGATGTATTTACCTTACCAGCGTTCAAAAGTCATTATATATATATATATATATATATATATATATATATATATATATATATATATATATATATATATATATAATTTTATGATATCCAAGTAAACAAATTTCCTTTTTCTGACGGACACACGTCCAGATCGTCTGCACAGAGCAACGTCCCAAACCCTGGCATCGCTCTCCCCACTGCTGGCGGCTCACCTCGAACTGCCCAACGCTACGCGCTGTTCACATCCATCTACCCAACACTACGCAAGCGAATATTCCAACAGTGAGTCCAACCAGCCACAGACCGCACACAGAGCAGTCAGCGATTTTCATACAAGGCACTACGTACGTTACCAACATAAAAACCTGAACAGCCTACTTACACAATTAAGAAGAAATAAGATGGTTATGAGCACTATGGGACTTAACATCTATGGTCATCAGTCCCCTAGAACTTAGAACTACTTAAACCTAACTAACCTAAGGACATCACACAACACCCAGTCATCACGAGGCAGAGAAAATCCCTGACCCCGCCGGGAATCGAACCCGGGAACCCGGGCGTGGGACGCGAGATCGCTACCGCACGACCACGAGCTGCGGACAAAAGAAATAAGAGATTTGTTACGTCTCTACCAAACCCAGTGGGATCGGCGTGGCATGCACTGTGAACGATCGGTTTATCAATGTCCACTCTTCATCTGACACTCCTGAAAAGCGCTTTAGAAGCGTTTCTTTTCACTGTAAACTTTGTCACGTGCTTCTTGGATACGATCAACTTCTTATCCTTAGCGAGGATTTAAATCATCTCACACAAAGTAGGACGCCAGTTCGAAATTAATGAAGACGTCAGTCTGTAACCGGTGTTTGCATTAAATTTGCTGGAATGCGAACACAAAGTGTCTTCCGTTCGTTCTACTTGGAGAGCCAAGGACCATCCTATGTCACTTTCTGATGTGCGCTGATGACTGGAAAGAGCACCGTTTTCCGAGGATTGATGGAGGCACCCGATCGTGGATGAGTGTGGACAAGAAAATGGCGAGGTCGTCAGCATATGCCCGACAGAAGCGTCGTGTCTCTGCGATTTGCAAACAACTCATGCTTATATGAGAGGCTCCATGGGGTTGAGAGAAAGCGTCATGGAGAGAGGACACGCTTTTAAGAGGTATCGGTTCAGAGAAGAGGCTGCTCATTGATACCCGTGAGCTTGAGTTGCGCAATATATAGAAGATTGTACCCGTAAATTTTGTAGGAAAATCCAATTTTTGCATAAATTCCCGTAGATAAATACGGTTCAGCCCGTCAAACGCCTTTTCTAAATCAATGGAAAAGATACTCAGTGCCGTTTTGATGTCTGTGGCAAAACTAGTAGTCACGACATGACAAGGCACTATGAATATTTCGCGAAGAACAGCGCAACATTCCATATCATTAATGATTCTTTTCTATTATTCGGAGGAGGACGCGAAATAGAAGGGCTGAAATAGCACAAGCGTCCGTTGCTGCTTCTGATTACGTTCAAATTTCGGCGAATGGTTTTGAACTATCTGTAGTGGTTCCAGCCTGTGCACGAAATTGCAATCATGTTGCGCACCAGAGGGGTTCGATGACTTTCAATGGGGATGGAGCCACGCAATGTCCTTAGGGTATTGAAACGTGCGAATGTGGCAGGAGTGTCAAAAGTTGTCAAGAGCATCGCCCTGTTGCTCATTGCACTGCCAACTGTCGTTTTCGTCCCCGAAATGTGTGGGAATCAGTGCATGAGAGAAAAGAGTAGCTTCATTGACGCGCTTTATGCCATCACATGAGATCTTTCCGTACCGGTTCCCGGCGGCAGTTTGTCTGGACTTTTTTCCTAGGCCACTCCGTCACTGCGTTATTCTTCACAGAGGCACCAAAAGAAGAGGTGAAATGTGGGTAAGAGGAACTGTGATGACCTTCCCGTTGGGCGACATGAAGACGGTGGCGTTTTTACATCATTGTTTGAAATTTGGTGGCAATCCGATATAATATTTCACTTTACACATCACATGAACTCTTGAGGAGTGGCCTTTTTTCACCAGTATCGATATCTTGATCATTGAAATGTCGTCCAGTCTGAGAGTGGCGTCGCAGGGCGTCACACTTTTGCATAATTACAGAGGAACGTTCTAGGCACATCTGAGTGAAATTTAAAACTTATTCGTCCGAATGGGATACAATAACTGGGTTTCGAAAAAATTATCCTTTCTCATCCGCAGTGTACTATATACACTCCTGGAAATAGAAATAAGAACACCGTGAATTCATTGTCCCAGGAAGGGGAAACTTTATTGACACATTCCTGGGATCAGATACATCACATGATCACACTGACAGAACCACAGGCACATAGACACAGGCAACAGAGCATGCACAATGTCGGCACTAGTACAGTGTATATCCACTTTTCCGAGCAATGCAGGCTGCTATTCTCCCATGGAGACGATAGTAGAGATACTGGATGTAGTCCTGTGGAACGGCTTGCCGTGCCATTTCCACCTGGCGCCTCAGTTTGACCAGCGTTCGTGCTGGACGTGCAGACCGCGTGAGACGACGCTTCATCCAGTCCCAAACATGCTCAATGGGGGACAGATCCGGACATCTTGCTGGCCAGGGTAGTTGACTTACACCTTCTAGAGCACGTTGGGTGGCACGGGATACATGTGGACGTGCATTGTCCTGTTGGAACAGCAAGTTCCCTTGCCGGTCTAGGAATGGTAGAACGATGGGTTCATGACGGTTTGGATGTACTGTACACTATTCAGTGTCCCCTCGACGATCACCGGAGGTGTACGGCCAGTGTAGGAGATCGCTCCCCACACCATGATGCCGTGTGTTGGCCCTGTGTGCCTCGGTCGTATGCAGTCCTGATTGTGGCGCTCACCTGCACGGCGCCAAACACGCTTACGACCATCATTGGCACCAAGGCAGAAGCGACTCTCATCGCTGAAGACGACACGTCTCCATTCGTCCCTCCATTCACGCCTGTCGCGACATCACTGGAGGCGTTCTACACGATGTTGGGGCGTGAGCTGAACACGGCCTAACGGTGTGCGGGACCGTAGCCCAGCTTCATGGAGACGGTTGCAAATGGTCCTCGCCGATACCCCAAGAGCAACAGTGTCCCTAATTTGCTGGGAAGTGGCTGTGCGGTCCCCTACGGCACTGCGTAGGATCCTACGGTCTTGGCGTGCATCCGTGCGTCGCTGCGGTCCGGTCCCAGGTCGACGGGCACGTGCACCTTCTGCCGACCACTGGCGACAACATCGATGTACTGTGGAGACCTCACGCCCCACGTGTTGAGCAATTCGGCGGTACGTCCACCCGGCCTCCCGCATGCCCACTATACGCCCTCGCTCAAAGTCCGTCAACTGCACATACGGTTCACGTCCACGCTGTCGCGGCATGCTACCAGTGTTAAAGACTGCGATGGAGCTCCGTATGCCACGGCAAACTGTCTGACACTGACGGCGGCGGTGCACAAATGCTGCGCAGCCAGCGCCATTCGACGGCCAACACCGCGGTTCCTGGGGTGTCAGCTGTGCCGTGCGTGTGATCATTGCTTGTACAGCCCTGTCGCAGTGTCCGGAGCAAGTATGGTGGGTCTGACACACCGGTGTCAATGTGTTCTTTTTTCCATTTCCAGGAGTGTAGAAAGTAAGAGTGGTCCTGTCACACCTCTCTGGACATTCTGGACGATATATATATTCCTGTTGATCACTCGTTGATACTACTTTAAAAGTCTTCGAGGCAGTCACACATCTGGAAAAGAAAACTGTTTGCTGGGACCCACATCAACAGTCTGCAGTGGGGCACAGTGTCGAACGGTTTCCGGAAATCTAAGAATATGGAATCTCCTGTTGCCCTGCAAACATGGTTTGTAGGCTGTTGTGGTTGTCTTCAGTCCGGAGACTGGTTTGATGCAGCTCTCCATGCTACTCTATCCTGTGCAAGATTCTTCATCTTCCAGTACCTACTGCAACCTACATCCTTCTGAATCTGCTTAGTGTATTCATCTCTTGGTCTTCCTCTACGATTTTTACCCTCCACGCTGCCTTCCAATACTAAATTGGTGATCCCTCGATGTCTCAGAACATGTCCTATCAACCGATCCCTTCTTCTAGTCAGGTTGTGCCACAAGCTCCCCTTCTCCCCAATTCTATTCAATACCTCATTAGTTATGTGATCTACCCATCTAATCTTCAGCATTCTTCTCTAGCACCACATTTCTAAAGCTTCTATTCTCTTCTTGTCTAAACTATTTATCGTCCACGTTTCACTTCAATACATGGCTACACTCCATAAAAATTCTTTCAGAAACAACTTCCTGACGTTTAAATCTATACTCGATGTTAACAAATTTTTCTTCTTCAGAAACGCTTTCCTTGCCATTGCCAGTCTACATTTTATATCTTCTGTACTTCGACCATCATCAGTGATTTTGCTCCCCAAATAGCAAAACTCATTTACTACTTTAAGTGTCTCATTTCCTAATCTAATTCCCTCAGCATCACCTGACTTAATTCGACCACATTCCATTATCCTCGTTTTGCTTTTGTTGATATTCATCTTATACCCTCCTTTCAAGACACTGTCCATTCCGTTCAACTGCTCTTCCAAGTCCTTTGCTGTCTCTGACAGAATTACAGTGTCATCAGCGAACCTGAAAGTTTTTATTTCTTCTCCAAGGGTTTTAATACCTACCCCAAATTTTTCTTTTGTTTCGTTTACTGCTTGCTCAATATACAGATTGAATAACATCGGGGAGAGGCTACAACCCTGTCTCACTCCTTTCCCAACCCTTGCTTCCCTTTCATACCCCTCGACTCTTATAACTGCCATCTGGTTTCTGTACAAATTGTAAATAGCCTTTCGCTCCCTGTATTTTATCCCTGCTACCTTCAGAATTTGAAAGAGAGTACCATATGAGAAAACCGCAAGCTGAATTTCGCAAGAGCGATGCTTTCTAAATCCATGATGATTTGTGGACAGAAGCTTCTCCGTCTCAACGAAATTTATTATATTCGAGCTCAGAATGTGTTCAAGAGTTTTGCAGCAAACCGATATGAAGGATATTGATCTGTAATTTTGCATGTCCCTTCTTTTACCTTCCTGATGTACAGGAGTCACCTGCGCTTCTTTCCAGTCGCTTGCGACTTAGCACTGGGTGAGAGATGCGCTATAAATTCAAGCTAAGTAAGAAGGTGAGGCCGCAGGGAACTCCCTGTAAAACCGAACTTGGATTCCACCTATACCTCGCGACTTATTTACTTTCATGCAGATGCCAAGAGTAGAAGAGATTGGATCTATGTCATCAAATATTACAAGAACTGGGTCAGCACGACTGATGTCTACCCAGGAGTTTTCTCTGATCATTTTGCCAATGCCTCTCATTTCAATTTGGCTTAGAAAACAGCAGTAACACGAATCCGTGGAAAAATAATACGCGTCAACTTTGCGACCTCAGTTTGAAACCGCTGGTAATTAACTTTTCAGAAATGGGGTCAGTGTATGACGACGTTGTCTTGGTGGACAGAATACGCGTAGTCTGTGCTGCGCAAAACACTGCAAGATTACAGCAACCAGACACATTCTGGGCAAGCTCTGTGCAAAAAATTTTCCAGCGTTGTTTGGACGATTCAGTCATGTCACAGCTACTCTACCCATCTTCTTCAAATCAAAAAAGTGAAAAGTAGCCTGCTGGCAGCAAGAAGAGTAGAATTAAGAAGGTATATCGGGGGCGGTCAGACCTTTGGTCACATGGCAGGTGAGGAACCCTCCCTGTTCCATCAGATGCGGGAGTGCAAAAGAGGGATGGGAAAAAACCTGCGGCTAGAACCGACACCAGTGTTTTAGTTCTGAATATCCGGTACTATTCGGTCATAGTTTGGTGTCAGTTATGACAGTTCTTTTTTAATATTTGTAGAATATTCCCTTGGTTCTTGGAGGATCGTAGACGTATTAATAACTTCAATATACCATATTAGTGTTCCAGAGTTATTTATTTAACATTTCGTTATCAACTGGCTTTCGGCTTCGTATGCCATTGTCACATAACTTAATACTAAACAGATAGTCCACACGACTTCAGTAAGAATTCATACCTGTAGAAAGATTGTTGAACAAAAACATGTGATATTCTATGACTATATCGATACAAAACACGTGTGTAATGTAATACCTGAAGAGGTTCTGCAGAAATAGATCTCACATTACAGTATATTCAAGTATTAAAACTACATGAACGCAATAGCTAACAATGTTATTCAAGTGAAAAAGGCCCAGGATACTATGTCTTACGGATAAACTGGTGTATGTGAGGAACAGAACGAAAAAAGGAGGGTGAGGTTTGAGGGGCGAGAAAAAAGTCTATAGATTGTGTGTGTGGAAGTTATAACAAGCTTATTGTCTAATGGGAAGAGTAATAACAACTGGCTGGTGTTACTCTGATGAGGGTGAGTAACGGAACTGTGTTTGGTCATTAACGATCAGGTCAGGATTCTTTGACTGGCGTTTATTAATGGCTATAATGTCTAATAATTAAGTTTTCTGCATTTAGTTCCTTGATGGGGAACATCACGTTTCACATTATATGATTGACGTTCATTCTAAACATGTTCAGCAAATGTAGAATCCTTCTTTAGTCTCCAACTCCTTTCATTCTCAGTCAGTTTAATAGTTAATGCCCTGCCTAAATGAGATGCATATAATTTGTCACACAGATTACAGGAAATTCTGTAAATTCCACTCTGTTCCAAAGATGGGAACATTATTCTTAGCGTAAAAAGCTGCCAAGAACCTGTGAAGTCCTACGCCCATATAATACACGGGCCCATTGGTTATCGTTGTGGTTTTTTGCTGTCTAAGGTGGATAAAGGAGTGCAGGTTCTTGTGTCTCTTCTCTTTGCGAAGTATGTTGTCCATTAGGGTAGGACTATAACCATTGCTGTATGCTATTTCTTTAATTATTTTCAACTGTTTTTTTTTTCAAAAACCTGGTTTGGTTTGTGGTGTAGATAGTAGGTGGTGCACCATGGAGTGGAAGGCTGTTTGTGTTATGGGATGCTGGGAACTGGCTGTTATTACGTTGTCTGTTGAAGTTACTTTCCTGTACATTTTAAATAAATGCTGTTACTTAATGATTTCAATGGTGGGGTCTGAAAAGTTAATGGAATCTCCTCCCAGCCCCATTGTAAATTTGATTTTACGGTGGTTTGAATTCAAATGTTGAAAAAATTTACTTAATTCTCTTGTGGTACATGTCCACAAGCACCACACATCATTCACATACCTATTCTTGTACTGTATTTTAGAGCTTAGAGCCTCTTTATATAGAAATGTTTGCTCAAAATTATCCACAAAAGATTCAGCTTATAAGGGACTTAATGGGGGCCCCATTACTAACACTTTTGGATGATTGTACAGAGCCTGTTGAAAATGGAAATAATTTTGCTTTATCATGTTTCTGTTGCCGTCCTTATATTTTATGTCTCCCCTGGATTTTTTCTGGTTTTATGTAACATGTTCAGCAGAAAGAAGAGACAGAAGATAACAGAATTCCTACATCCACCTCAGACAGCACAAAATCATGCCGATAACAAATGCCCCCCCCCCCCACCCTAAATGTAGGAAACTAAACTCCAGGAAATATACTCCAGCTTTTTAGACTAGGAATACGGTTGAAACTTCCTGGCAGATTAAAACTGTGTGCCCGACCGAGACTCGAACTCGGGACCTTTGCCTTTCGCGGGCAAGTGCTCTACCAACTGAGCTACCGAAGCACGACTCACGTCCGGTACTCACAGCTTTACTTCTGCCAGTATCCGTCTCCTACCTTCCAAACTTTACAGAAGCTCTTCTGCGAAACTTGCAGAACTAGCACTCCTGAAAGAAAGGATATTGCGGAGACATGGCTTAGCCACAGCCTGGGGGATGTTTCCAGAATGAGATTTTCACTCTGCAGCGGAGTGTGCGCTGATATGAAACTTCCTGGCAGATTAAAACTGTGTGCCCGACCGAGACTCGAACTCGGGACCTTTGCCTTTCGCGGGCAAGTGCTCTACCAACTGAGCTACCGAAGCACGACTCACGTCCGGTACTCACAGCTTTACTTCTGCCAGTATCCGTCTCCTACCTTCCAAACTTTACAGAAGCTCTTCTGCGAAACTTGCAGAACTAGCACTCCTGAAAGAAAGGATATTGCGGAGACATGGCTTAGCCACAGCCTGGGGGATGTTTCCAGAATGAGATTTTCACTCTGCAGCGGAGTGTGCGCTGATATGAAACTTCCTGGCAGATTAAAACTGTGTGCCCGACCGAGACTCGAACTCGGGACCTTTGCCTTTCGCGGGCAAGTGCTCTACCAACTGAGCTACCGAAGCACGACTCACGTCCGGTACTCACAGCTTTACTTCTGCCAGTATCCGTCTCCTACCTTCCAAACTTTACAGAAGCTCTTCTGCGAAACTTGCAGAACTAGCACTCCTGAAAGAAAGGATATTGCGGAGACATGGCTTAGCCACAGCCTGGGGGATGTTTCCAGAATGAGATTTTCACTCTGCAGCGGAGTGTGCGCTGATATGAAACTTCCTGGCAGATTAAAACTGTGTGCCCGACCGAGACTCGAACTCGGGACCTTTGCCTTTCGCGGGCAAGTGCTCTACCAACTGAGCTACCGAAGCACGACTCACGTCCGGTACTCACAGCTTTACTTCTGCCAGTATCCGTCTCCTACCTTCCAAACTTTACAGAAGCTCTTCTGCGAAACTTGCAGAACTAGCACTCCTGAAAGAAAGGATATTGCGGAGACATGGCTTAGCCACAGCCTGGGGGATGTTTCCAGAATGAGATTTTCACTCTGCAGCGGAGTGTGCGCTGATATGAAACTTCCTGGCAGATTAAAACTGTGTGCCCGACCGAGACTCGAACTCGGGACCTTTGCCTTTCGCGGGCAAGTGCTCTACCAACTGAGCTACCGAAGCACGACTCACGTCCGGTACTCACAGCTTTACTTCTGCCAGTATCCGTCTCCTACCTTCCAAACTTTACAGAAGCTCTTCTGCGAAACTTGCAGAACTAGCACTCCTGAAAGAAAGGATATTGCGGAGACATGGCTTAGCCACAGCCTGGGGGATGTTTCCAGAATGAGATTTTCACTCTGCAGCGGAGTGTGCGCTGATATGAAACTTCCTGGCAGGCAAAGGTCCCGAGTTCGAGTCTCGGTCGGGCACACAGTTTTAATCTGCCAGGAAGTTTCATATCAGCGCACACTCCGCTGCAGAGTGAAAATCTCATTCTGGAAACATCCCCCAGGCTGTGGCTAAGCCATGTCTCCGCAATATCCTTTCTTTCAGGAGTGCTAGTTCTGCAAGTTTCGCAGAAGAGTTTCTGTAAAGTTTGGAAGGTAGGAGACGGATACTGGCAGAAGTAAAGCTGTGAGTACCGGACGTGAGTCGTGCTTCGGTAGCTCAGTTGGTAGAGCACTTGCCCGCGAAAGGCAAAGGTCCCGAGTTCGAGTCTCGGTCGGGCACACAGTTTTAATCTGCCAGGAAGTTTCATATCAGCGCACACTCCGCTGCAGAGTGAAAATCTCATTCTGGAAACATCCCCCAGGCTGTGGCTAAGCCATGTCTCCGCAATATCCTTTCTTTCAGGAGTGCTAGTTCTGCAAGTTTCGCAGAAGAGCTTCTGTAAAGTTTGGAAGGTAGGAGACGGATACTGGCAGAAGTAAAGCTGTGAGTACCGGACGTGAGTCGTGCTTCGGTAGCTCAGTTGGTAGAGCACTTGCCCGCGAAAGGCAAAGGTCCCGAGTTCGAGTCTCGGTCGGGCACACAGTTTTAATCTGCCAGGAAGTTTCATATCAGCGCACACTCCGCTGCAGAGTGAAAATCTCATTCTGGAAACATCCCCCAGGCTGTGGCTAAGCCATGTCTCCGCAATATCCTTTCTTTCAGGAGTGCTAGTTCTGCAAGTTTCGCAGAAGAGCTTCTGTAAAGTTTGGAAGGTAGGAGACGGATACTGGCAGAAGTAAAGCTGTGAGTACCGGACGTGAGTCGTGCTTCGGTAGCTCAGTTGGTAGAGCACTTGCCCGCGAAAGGCAAAGGTCCCGAGTTCGAGTCTCGGTCGGGCACACAGTTTTAATCTGCCAGGAAGTTTCATATCAGCGCACACTCCGCTGCAGAGTGAAAATCTCATTCTGGAAACATCCCCCAGGCTGTGGCTAAGCCATGTCTCCGCAATATCCTTTCTTTCAGGAGTGCTAGTTCTGCAAGTTTCGCAGAAGAGCTTCTGTAAAGTTTGGAAGGTAGGAGACGGATACTGGCAGAAGTAAAGCTGTGAGTACCGGACGTGAGTCGTGCTTCGGTAGCTCAGTTGGTAGAGCACTTGCCCGCGAAAGGCAAAGGTCCCGAGTTCGAGTCTCGGTCGGGCACACAGTTTTAATCTGCCAGGAAGTTTCATATCAGCGCACACTCCGCTGCAGAGTGAAAATCTCATTCTGGAAACATCCCCCAGGCTGTGGCTAAGCCATGTCTCCGCAATATCCTTTCTTTCAGGAGTGCTAGTTCTGCAAGTTTCGCAGAAGAGCTTCTGTAAAGTTTGGAAGGTAGGAGACGGATACTGGCAGAAGTAAAGCTGTGAGTACCGGACGTGAGTCGTGCTTCGGTAGCTCAGTTGGTAGAGCACTTGCCCGCGAAAGGCAAAGGTCCCGAGTTCGAGTCTCGGTCGGGCACACAGTTTTAATCTGCCAGGAAGTTTCATATCAGCGCACACTCCGCTGCAGAGTGAAAATCTCATTCTGGAAACATCCCCCAGGCTGTGGCTAAGCCATGTCTCCGCAATATCCTTTCTTTCAGGAGTGCTAGTTCTGCAAGTTTCGCAGAAGAGCTTCTGTAAAGTTTGGAAGGTAGGAGACGGATACTGGCAGAAGTAAAGCTGTGAGTACCGGACGTGAGTCGTGCTTCGGTAGCTCAGTTGGTAGAGCACTTGCCCGCGAAAGGCAAAGGTCCCGAGTTCGAGTCTCGGTCGGGCACACAGTTTTAATCTGCCAGGAAGTTTCATATCAGCGCACACTCCGCTGCAGAGTGAAAATCTCATTCTGGAAACATCCCCCAGGCTGTGGCTAAGCCATGTCTCCGCAATATCCTTTCTTTCAGGAGTGCTAGTTCTGCAAGTTTCGCAGAAGAGCTTCTGTAAAGTTTGGAAGGTAGGAGACGGATACTGGCAGAAGTAAAGCTGTGAGTACCGGACGTGAGTCGTGCTTCGGTAGCTCAGTTGGTAGAGCACTTGCCCGCGAAAGGCAAAGGTCCCGAGTTCGAGTCTCGGTCGGGCACACAGTTTTAATCTGCCAGGAAGTTTCATATCAGCGCACACTCCGCTGCAGAGTGAAAATCTCATTCAGGAATACGGTTGCCCACCTGCTGGTAGAATTTATAGAATTTCCTGCGATCTGTGAGGCAAATTACGTGTAGCTCAGTCAGGTAGAGCTATAACTACTAGACTGACTGAGCATGAAAGTAGTTTAAAATTGAAATGAAAAAAATCTATGTTAACGGAAATTGGTTGCTTTGGCGACAACCCCTGTCCCTAGTACAAAGCAGCCCAGCCGAGGACTACTATCGATGCTGAAACGGGTGCTGGTATGTGTGGGAGATTCAGGCCGAGATGCGCTGCCATTTTTCACAATTATACTAGAAGGCTGACGCTGACGACATCGCGATATCAGAGTTTTCACAAATTATCTCGCAGCTTCTTACGAGAAACGACCGACAGCATGTTAGTGATCTCTCTACTCCAGATGACGTGAAAGACATCTTAAAAACGTTTTCAAGTGACAAATCGCCGGGTAATGAGAGTTGCCAGACGAATTTTATCACACCTACTTGGATGTTACAGGTAATATAACACGACATATCAAACGTAATTAAAAATGATGGCGCAATCCCTCCTGCCTTTTGTTTTAGTTCCGAAACGACGGGAGCACTTACCTACGATGTCTAACATACGAGTCATTACACTCCTAAGCGGTGACTGTAAAATAACTGCTAAACGTATATCTAGAGCAGAGTCTTTAATTCAACGATGAAACATCTCATTGTCAGATCATTAGTCTATCAACCAAAAGATAGAAATGGCTTACAACACATTTTTGACAAAGAAACTTGTCTAGATGACTAAGATAGTGTTATAGAATTTATCTGTAGGCATACTACAGTGTCTGTTCGCAAGCCAGAAATTATGCCCGGTTCACGAGTGACGAGAGTCGATAAAGTAGCACTAACATTAATTGCATATTAAGTATTAAAATTAACTGCACATTTTCCAAAATGGCATTAAAATATTTTCTTGTCGTTAATGATATTTTTGGAGGGGGAGAGGAGTAGGCGATTCGAGTTTAACGTCCCGTAGACAGTGAGATCATTAGAGACGTAACAGTAGCTTGAATTACCGGTGGTGGGGAAAGGGTTTTCAAAGGAACCATCCCGAAATTTTCCTGGAGACATTTAGGAAAATCACGGAAAACTTAAATTTGGGTGGCCGGACGGGGATTTGAACCGTCATCCTCTAGAATGCAGGTCCAGTGTGCTAACCACTGCACCACCTCGCTCGATATGATTTTGATGAAGATTTCATATTAATTAATTCTTTGTTTTAAGAGGATATCCCTAATAATTTCAACGTTTATTCAATAATATCACGAAATGTATCTTATCGCATTCCGCTCCGTGTGTAGGGCAGAACGGGAAATATGTAAGCATTTCTTTTAAAAAACTTAAAAAAGACGCAACATACATTTTTTTGTGATTTTCAAGCAAGGTGCTTTAGGTTACAGTACGTAGTGTTTTTTCATACCTTTGACAATGTTTTTTTATGTTCACTAGCTTATAAAAAATGGTATAATGTTAAATGTCGCCCCCCCCCTTCTTTGAGTTCCTCTAACAATGGTTAAGGGGAATAGAAAAGAAATTTCCGACTCGAGGACACAATAAACATCCCCGATTTTACCTTTCGACATAAGGATGACCTGGTATAGAAGTATCTATCAAACCAAACCAACGAAAGCAAAGTTGCACCGAGTCAGTCTCACATCTACCAGGTCGTAGTATTTACGCCAGGAGGATGACACTTAAGAGCAGAAGCTGGTATTGGACACCACACAGTGGGCGTGTTTGTTATGGTTAATCAGACGATTCCCTGACGTTTCAGCTCGGATGCAGCCCTACTGACAGATTACCGGTGTCCACCCACAAAACATCTGGCGACTACGTACATTATCGCCCACATGGTGCATGCCTTGGTCGAGCTATGCATCAGAGCATCAGCAGTATCTAGTGCTCATATGGACTGGAAACTCCATCGCTCAACAACATCGTAACTGTGCAGATGTTAGCGAACTTTCTGAATGTCACTCAGTAATGGGCGTATTCTAATAGTGGCAACTAAATTCCAACGATTAAACCAGTAACCAGCACGAATTTAATTTTGTTCTGTGTGCCTCAAGGTTTGTTGTTATAGTTGTAATTCAGAAAGCTTTTTAGTTTCATTGTACTTCAGAAACATAACTCACTAGATAACCACTGAAGAAGTGACATTTAATTTGATTATTCTCTTTCTGTAATTTTCTCTACGAGCAGAGATAGTTTTTTTCTGTTTTCATTATTCATTTTTTGGAATAATTACCTCCACATGAAAACATAGACACTTATTCTTCGTGCAGAGGAGACGAAATACCAATTAATTTTCGAAGATGCTTGAAAAACCGTACTTCATTTCTTCAGACGGATTCAATTTCCCATCTCAAAACACAAGATTTTCTTCTTGTTATAGAAAAAAAGTCTTCTAATTTTATTTTTATTTAATGCAGCTTTCTCCAGTTTCCAACGACAGTAATAACTGTGTTACACTTCCACTAAACCGGAACTTTTAATCACTTCCTTAGATTTGGAAACGAGTGCTTATTGACTGACTTTACAATAGCTCTTTACGTCGTAACAGTTTCTCAGTTTCAAAGAAAACTTGTGTAGCATATACTGGCGAGAATGAAAAGAGTGTCTCAGTAAGAGTTTGCATAGTGGAAAGAGGGAGGTGCAGTCCGGAACTTCTAGAATGAGAGGGAGTGAGAAAGAAAGAACGTAGTAAAAGAGATCAGAGCCGAAGAAAGAAAGAAAAAGTCTGTCTCAGACAATTTTTCACTGGGAATCAGGATAGTGCTGGTCGTCAGTCCTGTATAAAGTTTATCCCAGGTTCTTAGTACTGGCTCCCAAAAATTAACCCTGATCCCTCACTATTGTTACATCCACTAACAACTGAATACCAGGCAAAGTACGTAAATATATTTCAACTCAGACTATAGCCCACCTCCTGTGTTTTTGCATTCATATGTGTATCAAACCGACATATCTTTAAATATGCAGGGTGTTGGGGAATAAGTACAGATATTTCTACTGATGACTGAGGACAGTGTACTGAAAAATCCATTTGCGTACTAATAATTGCAACTACTACGAGTAGTATGTTTTTAGCGTCGTTAATACTTCTAATTATAAATGGCACAAGCAAGCCATTAATGTTTATTTTACCCTTAGCAGCAGATCAGGACCTGGCGTGTGGATACGTGGACGCAAACTGGATAGTCCACGCTGACAGGTGTAGCCCACTCTGCTTCGCAGTTGCAACTGCACAAACAATATCAGGTAACAAATTATGCAGTATGTTTTCGAAAGGACATAGACCCACAGAAAAACAACTAACACACTGACTTGGGTACATATTTAAGGTACCAATTATCACAATATCTGTCCCTGTACTTGTAACGCCCTGCATCTTTATACAGTCCTGGAAATTGAAATAAGTACACCGTGAATTCATTGTCCCAGGAAGGGGAAACTATTGACACATTCCTGGGGTCAGATACATCACATGATCACACTGACAGAACCACAGGCACATAGACACAGGCAACAGAGCATGCACAATGTCGGCACTAGTACAGTGTATATCCACCTTTCGCAGCAATGCAGGCTGCTATTCTCCCATGGAGACTATCGTAGAGATGCTGGATGTAGTCCTGTGGAACGGCTTGCCATGCCATTTCCACCTGGCGCCTCAGTTGGACCAGCGTTCGTGCTGGACGTGCAGACCGCGTGAGACGACGCTTCATCCAGTCCCAAACATGCTCAATGGGGGACAGATCCGGAGATCTTGCTGGCCACGGTAGTTGACTTACACCTTCTAGAGCGGACGTGCATTGTCCTGTTGGAACAGCAAGTTCCTTTGCCGGTCTAGGAATGGTAGAACGATGGGTTCGATGACGGTTTGGATGTACCGTGCACTATTCAGTGTCCCCTCGACGATCACCAGAGGGGTACGGTCAGTGTAGGAGATTGCTCCCCACACCATGATGCTGGGTGCTGGCCCTGTGTGCCTCGGTCGTATGCAGTCCTGATTGTGGCGCTCACCTGCACGGCGCCAAACACGCATACGACCATCATTGGCACCAAGGCAGAAGCGACTCTCATCGCTGAAGACGACACGTCTCCATTCGTCCCTCCATTCACGCCTGTCGCGACACCACTGGAGGCGGGCTGCACGATGTTGGGGCGTGACCGGAAGACGGCCTAACGGTGTGCGGGACCGTAGCCCAGCTTCATGGAGACGGTTGCGAATGGTTCTCGCCGATACCCCAGGAGCAACAGTGTCCCTAATTTGCTGGGAAGTGGTGGTGCGGTCCCCTACGGCACTGCGTAGGATCCTACGGTCTTGGCGTGAATCCGTGCGTCTCTGCGGTCCGGTCCCAGGTCGACGGGCACATGCACCTTCCGCCGACCACTGGCGACAACATCGATGTACTGTGGAGACCTCACGCCCCAAGTGTTGAGCAATTCGGCGGTACGTCCACCCGGCCTCCCGCATGCCCACTATACGCCCTCGCTCAAAGTCCCTCAACTGCACATACGGTTCACGTCCATGCTGTCGCGGCATGCTACCAGTGTTAAAGACTTTGATGGAGCTCCGTATGCCACGGCAAACTGGCTGACACTGACGGCGCCGGTGCACAAATGCTGCGCAGCTAGCGCCATTCGACGGCCAACACCGCGGTTCCTGGTGTGTCCGCTGTGCCGTGCGTGTGATCATTGCTTGTACAGCCCTCTCGCAGTGTCCGGAGCAAGTATGGTGGGTCTGACACACCGGTGTCAATGTGTTCTTTTTTCCATTTCCAGGAGTGTAGTAGTCCTAACTTTTTACTCTCCATAACCTTACGGAATTTATGAATAAACACCATTATCAGTAAATAAGTACTCTCCAAGCATTCGACAGATTAAATCCAAAAATTTCCCGCTTTGAAAATCTAAATCAGGGTAAATTTCCTAAAATTATGGAAAAAGCTTACACTTTTAGGACGGGCATTTTAACTGCGCTTCATTGAGTCCCCTGGCTTCAGTAATATCAGTAGCCACTTACTGACACAAAATAAAATCTACAATTTTTTGTAGATTTTTGGCCTCCTTCCTTCTATTTCAAATTCCTCCTATTTTCGTCTCTGTATTCTAATCACAAGTAACACAACGAGATCTGTCATTTCCATAGCAGCACAGTAATTAATTTTGTATTTTGTAAAATCTACTAATCTCTTCTCTAAATTATTTCTCTCTCTGTCGACATAAAATACACATAATTTACTAAAAAGCTATTCACACAGTCCTCAAATACATTCGGTACACTTTCCGTTTCTGTCTCTTTATTATCATAACCAGTATTACTAGACTCAATATTGCTTATATCTCTGCACATATTTCTTTCGGTTTATAGTGCACATCAAAGGTGTTGACAGAGTAATCTATCCTTTCACATTTAGTTACACTTTGGACTTCCTCATCTAAGGACTGAGATTGAAAACGAACAGTTACATAGTTTCCTAAATGGAAGTTCCCTATCATGATATTTGAAAGCACTTCCTTTAACGTGAATGTAGTAGGATGTGGAACATATAGTGTTGCAAATGGACCTACATGAAGATGGAATAATTTTTCTACGTGCTGCCTCTAGAACTTCTAACATTATCTCTAATCAGAACATGATCCTCTGTCTGAAGTTTAGGGTAAGCAATTTTCTGGTCAGTCTTAACCACAGCCTATTCTTTAGAATTTCTATTCTCCACTTCTGTCTTACATAAAACTACTTCATAGCTACCAGTTTCACATACCATGATAGCCTCGTCCTCTGCTACTTTTTCATCTTCACTTGTTAATACCTCCTTGCTAACAGCTTCCTCTAATGCTATATTGTGACCCACCGATTCACACACTTTTCAACATACATGAGTTATCCGTCTCTGCTACTGCTAAGTCAGCACTAACATTAACACCTGATAAGGCATCCCCAGAACGGATTATTTCTTGCTCCTGTCCCGCATCCTCCAGTTCGATTATTAGATTTTTATCATCTTTCTCCTTTTGAACAGAGTAAGTATCTCCTTCTTTAAATCTTCCTTACCATCTTTAAATTCTTTCTTTATCTAGATCATCCTACCCGTTTCTTATGTCTTTTCGTCCCTCTAATAGCTGGGCCAAATAAGGCTTTTACAGTTTCATCCATTTTGTAGCTCACTATACAGGGTGTTACAAAAACGTACGGCGAAAGTTCCAGGAAACATTCCTCACACACAAAGAAAGAAAATATGTTATGTGGACATTTGTCTGGAAACGCTTACTTTCCATGTTAGAGCTCATTGTATTACTTCTCTTCAAATCACATTAATCATGGAATGGAAACACACAGCAACAGAACGTACCAGCGTGACTTCAAACACTTTGTTACAGGAAATGTTGAAAATGTCCTCCGTTAGCGAGGATACATGCATCCACCCTCCGTCGCATGGAATCCCTGTTGCGCTGATGCAGCCCTGGAGAATGTATCACAGCCGTCCACAATACGAGCACGAAGAGTCTCTACATTTGGTACCTGAGTTGCGTAGACAGGAGCTTTCAAATGCCCCCATAAATGAAAGTCAAGAAGGTTGAGGTCAGGAGATCGTGGAGGCCATGGAATTGGTCCGCCTCTACAAATCCATTGGTCACCGAATGTCTTGTTGAGAAGCGTACGAACACTTCGACTGAAATGTGCAGGAGCTCCATTGTGCATGAACCACATGTTGTGTCGTACTGGTAAAGGCACATGCTCTAGCAGCAAAGGTAGATTATTCCGTATGAAATCATGATAACGTGCTCCATTGAGCGTAGGTGGACAAAACTAAAATGAGCTGTAACATGGAAATTAAGCGTTTCCGGACATATGTCCACATAACATCTTTTCTTTACTTGTGTGTGAGGAATGTTTCCTTAAAGTTTGGCCGTACCTTTTTGGAACACCCTGTATATGTAATAGATATCTGTTGCGAAGTCCCAGTTTAACTTTCTTCTACCCAATAATCATGTAACTAACAGGATAGTTAAAATCAGTCTCATCCAGTAAACACTACAGACAAAGAGCCTTTCGTGGTCCCTGGAATTATTAGTACATTAACTACGGTACACTCCTCACAAAGTATAGCACCCGCTATAACACAACACAGTAGTTTAAAAACTGAGGGCTCTCAGTATTTATAGGTTTTATCTTAATATGACTCCTCCTTACTGTAATGATGCCGTTGCTGAAGCAAGTGTGTGTGCTGCCTTTCATAGATCGCCGGCCGGAGTGGCCGTGCGGTTCTAGGCGCTTCAGCCTGGAACTGAGCGACCGCCACGGTCACAGGTTCGAATCCTGCCTCGGGCATTGATGTGTGTGATGTCCTTAGGTTAGTTAGGTTTAATTAGTTCTAAGTTCTAGGCGACTGATGACCTCAGAAGTTAAGTCGCATAGTGCTCAGAGCCATTTGAACCATTTGAACTTTCATAGATCAGCACGCTCAGGAAGGCCGCCGCTCCTTATAATCTGCATTGACCTATACAGACCTTACAATATGCTTAAATTAGGGTATTATCCACAATACCGTCTCGGTATCACAGTTGAGGTTTAGTACTAAGTTTATGAGACACAGGGTTTAACACTCTACTGCACGCTATTTCTCTTGAATAACGATCGTAACAATGTGTTGGAAAGGAGTTCATCATTTTACTCAGTTATTAAAGAGTCACGGAATCGACAGCTTCTCAACGTAAAATTATATGCGATATGAGATACCTTTTCTCGGAATATATATTAGCTAGAGGGTTAATTTTTTTAAGTTTGTAGTCATATGTATCCTGTCAATTTTAAAACAATGACAATGTAAAATCTTGTTCGAAGACTCGAATATTAATGTTTTTTGTCTCTGAGCTACACTTTTCAAAAAAAAGATTTTTCATGTTATTGCCCGTAAGTTTTTATTTTACGAGTAAGGGACACAATACTGTTTCAGTACATACACATTAGCTGTCTAACAACTCACAGAAAATTTGATGGTTCTGTTTTCAGTAAAAGATGAGAAGATGTACATTAAATGTGGAGAAATGAAACTTCAGGAATTGGCTTAGAAGTTAAATCAGCCTTGGCGCATAGCTACAGTCTTCATCTTCATCTTTCAATGCATCCTGAAGTCTTTTCACAGCATCTCTTCTGATCTTCCGTTTTTTCTTTACTAAACTTTTGAGATGTCTGCATCTCGTGTCGTAGCCTGATCTAAGGCCAACAACGCACTCACTATATGGGGGCCAACAGGAATTCCTAGTAGCTCAAGAACCTAGCAATTTGTGATGTTAACTTGGTTAAATGATTCCACGGTATCATATACACCAAAACGGAGCATGTTGATACCCATAAACACTGATTTTGGGAGACGAAGCCATATCACACTGTTCGTACTTTCATTTGGCTTATGAGTTCTCCCGTGAAGACATTTCTTCAATACGTTTACATCAAAAATATCTCTGAAGACTGACTTAATTTCCTCCATTACTGCTGCAGGTAAACTGTGGTGATAATTGTGATTCTCTCCTGTTGTTTTTCCTGTATTTATTTACATCAACTGTTTTGATCATCGGGACATAACCTGTGACTAGTGTGCTCGTTTGTAGGGGCAATCTGGAAAAACAGTGTCCATACAGCTTTGTATTTTGTCTGATAGCCAGACCATAACAGTTCTGAATACAGTCTATCGCAGCATCAGTCAGCCTCCATTTACCATCTAATTTTTTCCCATCACCTAGCATTTTACTTTTCATTGTCGTCTTCAGACCTCTAATCCTAGCTCTCATTCTTTTGTGAACGTGGTCAACACGTTTGACCTTCTGTATCTCAACATTTTCTTTCCATAATATGTTTCAAGGCTTTTGAATCACCTTCCTCCAAGTAATACATATAACCTACTTTATACCACTGAGAAGGGTGATCAATGAATCAACCTCCATACCACCACTGTTGCATGAGTAATTTGCTGCACACTTATCACTATGTTCGTTATTCAGTTTAATAGCACAGTGATGGTATTTTCACATAACAGCCTCGTCAATCAACTTTCCAGTGTCAACACTTCTAGCTGTACCATAACAAGACATTGTTGGAGATATTGCCCCGTTTCTACCATGTGCCACCCGAAGATACTGTGAGGTCACGGGAATTTTCATTTTCTTTGACTACTTCTTCTGCAGCTTCAACCATAGTTTTTTTGCCTGCATCTTCAGCTGCAGAGCCTTATGCATAGTTGTACATGTCAAATTTTGAAGGTGGTGGAGGAAGATTCGTTACACCACACAGCATAGCTCCTGCTGTTCTTCCTGTACCGATAGCTCGCAGCCCACACACTAATCTAATATTCACTTTATAAACTTCATCGTCATTGATTTTACTGAATCTGAACTGGAAAACTTGCAACTGTCATTACATTCACTGCAGATTAGTACAAACTTAGCAGCCAGACCGATATGGCGTTCAACATGTAGAGGAACGTTTCCCCTATAATACTTTTTGCAACACAGATTCTGTTCAAGAACTACAGACAATTTACTGATGACGATAATCTGAAAAACTTCATTGACATCTTCAAGCCTTTTATACATATTTTCAGCATTTTTGAGTTTCCTACGCACTAGTAGCTGACGAAGGTGCATAGCACATTGCTGACACCTATTCCTATTTCTCCACTCAATATCTCACTCATTATAGAGGTATGCTCACTCAGTTTTTCAGGATAGCAAATGGAAAGCTGCGATACGGAAAATGGCCAGTGTGTGTGTTTGTGTGTGTAATGAGTGATACGAAACAATGTGTGTACAGTGTGTGCAGTGACTGATAGTGAGATGTGAGTGAACAGTGTGGCATTACATTATTTAATAAGTTATTTGTGACAGAAGCGTTGTATACCAGCAGTAAATCCAATGATTGTCTCTAACTGGAATTCAGTAAATGTATGTGTATACGAATTAGCTTATATTAAATTGGTCAAAACTTGTAAATACTTTGACATGTTCTATATCCTTGTAGAAAAAGATCTACGGATGAATAAAGCTACTACTACTACTAGTACTACTACTACTACTACAAATATTCGCTGGGGTTCTGTGGATTAGCTGTATTGGCACATCTTGGTTCTTCCACCGTTGAAGACATTGAAATAAAGTTTTTCTATTGAGTGTTGCCTGTTATTAGTTTTCTTCTGACATTTCACGCGTTTTTTTAACACCTTTCCACTAGCCCCTGCCATCTTCACACAAAAATTCAAACAATACTCGAGCATATTCATCGTGTATTCACGACACTTAAACAAACACTGAAGTCAAAGACATAACAAGGGAGCATCTTTTCCACACTGGCAAATAGTAGAATACGTCACGTAACACAAATTAATCACTAGAAACTAGCAGTCTTAAAATCACAGTGGAAGACTGACAGATCTGCAGTCGACCATGACTGGGAAAAAAACTGAGCGCATCATTTCGGAAAAATGATGAATTGGTTAGAGTTTCAGTACTACAACGTGAACTGCATCAATTTGAGGAAGAAGTCCCGTAGAATAGTTTAAGACAGTAAAAAAATAGATATTTTCATGAAAATATGATTCTACGTTCGCTTAACTGGCTGGAATGTACTCCACTCAAAATTCACAATTACAGCTTCAGGACATGCTTATATCTGAACATAATCTGGAAACCCTGGGTCGGCCCGTCTTGCACTGTGACGGAAGAATACTTACGTAATTACGTTCCAGATGATTGTTATTTTATGCACTGGAAACTCAGGATCACCACTTCTTGAAATGTGGCTAATTGCACAATCCAGGCCGCAGTCAACAGTTCTTGCAGTGCTTTACAGCGAGTATATCCCAGTAGCGAACGATGCTTCACAAGCTGAACCGAAAGCAACGCCTTATGATATATATATATATATATGCTTCTCGTAAATTTGATGTTATTACATTTTAACACAAGTTTAGTTTTTATTTAATTTAAATTTCGTACAAGCAACTGTGCGTAATATCGCATTTTGACAATTGAACATCTGAACCGTCTATTAATCATTAGCACAAGGTATCGTTAGTTAGCTGCAAGTAGTCTATGTAGTTGTAGATTCACGTTTAAATAAGGAGTAGATGACATTCATTACTATTAAATGCTTTACTGAATGACGTAAAACCTTTGATTTCTTGTTCTACGAAACAGCATATAGTGATAAGCAATCTGCAGATATAATAGGATGCTACACAATACATGTATGTGTGTTAGAATTATTTGTATTCAACATAATTATTCAAGAATGAGCTCTATGATGTTGTAAGAATACGTAGCCTTACGTTATTCATTTAGAGTAATAATCGATTAAAATTTATTATTATTAATACTGATTTTATTTCTTTGAATGAAACTGTAACAAACAGGTGCGTCTTAATTCACAATTCAACAGTCCTTATAACTTTGCCTTTCGTGAACCTCGCATCACGAACGTAGATATCTATCTAATTAAATATAAAATCCAGCAAACATATATCACTCAAAGTTTATTAATACCGAGCTGATCTACCGCTTAACGAGTTTCCTTTACTTATATACGTAATGGCACAGTTTGTCCTTAGCTTTTGAATTAATAGCGACCACTTTAAACTTAAGAGATAACTGAAAACTATGCAAGCCATACAATTCTTATCGACACCGTTAATCTCTTGTTTCGTTTCGGTATAAGTATTTTCTTTCTTATTTAATACCTACTAGATTTTTCCATGAAATATTTTTTGAGTTACGTTTCTCTCGGGTAACACTCTTTCCACAACACTTTCTGCAAACGTGACGTTATTTTGATGTCACACGCAATATCGACGACCGCATGATCGGCTATCGACTTTGTTAGAAGGAAGAATGTGAATGTTAATGCTCCTCGTTTCTCTCGCAGCAATTTAAGCTGTCCTCTTAGGCTCCTGCCTAACCATCCATTCGGAAAACGCTAAATATTTATTTCATCCTTCGTTCTCAAATCAGACGGTATGTAAATAACATCGTTTATTGCAGAAGATACATTGTATTACGTTCACAAAAAATTTTCAGAACGTGTTAACAACTCTAATATGTAAATAAAAAATATTTGCATGTGACAGGACGCGAACGCACAACTTTCGAATCTCATAACCACGACATTATCCATTATAATAGCATTTAATTATATGGTGGTAGCCTCCTGTTTTGATTATTGAAGGTCTACATCGTTGATGCCTTATTAAGTGATATTTAGTGATAACGGTGACGTGTTTGTAATAAATTTTCAGTGCTCCATTGCCTTGAAACTGTGTACTGCAGGTTTTAAAGCAAGCGTGTTTCGTGATTAATTTGTAAATTACTGACAATAATAATTCACTTCTGAGAGACCACTGTTACGTGAAGGTATTAACCGTCGATAAATCATTATATAACATGTTATTATAGCAATAATTGTAACAAATCATTTCAAGAATGACGTGTTTTTGTAAACCTCCGGTACGCGCGCATGAACTCTTGTGAGTGTCCCGTATCGAACGCTAAAATAGTAGATCATGCAGTTGTCGATACTGCGTGTAAAGTCATAATGACGTCACGTTTGCGGAGAGTTTGTGAAACGAGGGTTACCCGGATTTTTGTTCCAGAATTAGTAATAAACCAATAATATTTTAATATTTAAATCTCTTTTATGAAATTAACAAAGATTCCTCTTCTTAAATTAATTCTATTACTGATTCAATTTTTTAATTGACCTCATGCTACTTCTGGAAAGAATGCATTTATTTTCAAATAATATTGGGGACTTCTTAATTTTTGATCGACCCACCGAACTTTATTCTTTCTTGCACATCATAAGTCGACCACAGTGAACGAGAGCCAAAATTCTCTATTCCCCAGTACAACCACTTAAGACCCATGAAGAAAAATGCAAACAAAAAACCTACGGGCCACCACCACTTTGAACCCTGAAGTTATACAATTCAAACAAAATTTAAGTTTCTTCTGGTGTTCGCAAATCACGTCCAACTATCTTCATCTGTTGTAGTTGTCACTCGTCACTTCAAATCTGTAACGAATGCTAATACTGTGACGTGCCTGCGTAAGTGATTTAAATGGGTTACTGCTTAACATTACGGGGAAGATCTTGGCAGTTCAAGGGCGATCAACACTGTACGACCAATATGTAGTTTCGTTCAAAAATTCCCCACTGCGTGTGGAACAAAGTACGTTACAAATTCAGTCACTGTTGGCCAATGCAACAACGCATCCTTTCTCTACAACAGTGGCACCACATACACAAAATTTCAGCAGTACTTAGTTGCATTTGAACTTGCCAAACAGGAACACTAGCTAGAAAACACAGAACCTTAAATCAAATTACACTCCTGGAAATTGAAATAAGAACACCGTGAATTCATTGTCCCAGGAAGGGGAAACATTATTGACACATTCCTGGGGTCAGATACATCACATGATCACACTGACAGAACCACAGGCACATAGACACAGGCAACAGAGCATGCACAATGTCGGCACTAGTACAGTGTATATCCACCTTTCGCAGCAATGCAGGCTGCTATTCTCCCATGGAGACGATCGTAGAGATGCTGGATGTAGTCCTGTGGAACGGCTTGCCATGCCATTTCCACCTGGCGCCTCAGTTGGACCAGCGGTCGTGCTGGGCGTGCAGACCGCGTGAGACGACGCTTCGTCCAGTCCCAAACATGCTCAATGGGGGACAGATCCGGAGATCTTGCTGGCCAGGATAGTTGACTTACACCTTCTAGAGCACGTTTGGTGGCACGGGATACATGCCGACGTGCATTGTCCTGTTGGAACAGCAAGTTCCCTTGCCGGTCTAGGAATGGCAGAACGATGGATTCGATGACGGTTTGGATGTACCATGCACTATTCAGTGTCCCATCGACGATCACCAGAGGTGTACGGCCAGTGTAGGAGATCGCTCCCCACACCATGATGCCGGGTGTTGGCCCTGTGTGCCTCGGTCGTATGCAGTCCCGATTGTGGCGCTCACCTACACGTCGCCAAACACGCATACGACCATCATTGGCACCAAGGCAGAAGCGACTCTCATCGCTGAAGTCGACATGACTTCATTCGTCCCTCCATTCACGCCTGTCGCGACACCACTGGAGGCGGGCTGCACGATGTTGGGGCGTGAGCGGAAGACGGCCTAACGGTGTGCGGGACCGTAGCCCAGCTTCATGGAGACGGTTGCGAATGGTCCTCGCCGATACCCCAGGAGCAACAGTGTCCCTAATTTGCTGGGAAGTGGCGGTGCGGTCCCCTACGGCACTGCGTAGGATCCTACGGTCTTGGCGTGCATCTGTGCGTCGCTGCGGTCCGGTCCCAGGTCCACGGGCACGTGCACCTTCCGCCGACCACTGGCGACAACATCGATGTACTGTGGAGACCTCACGCCCCACGTGTTGAGCAATTCGGCGGTACGTCCATCCGGCCTCCCGCATGCCCCTATACGCCCTCGCTCAAAGTCCGTCAACTGCACATACGGTTCACGTCCACGCTGTCGCGGCATGCTACCAGTGTTAAAGACTGCGATGGAGCTCCGTATGCCACGGCAAACTGGCTGACACTGACGGCGGCGGTGCACAAATGCTGCGCAGCTAGCGCCATTCGACGGCCAACACCGCGGTTCCTGGTGTGTCCGCTGTGCCTTGCGTGTGATCATTGCTTGTACAGCCCTCTCGCAGTGTCCGGAGCAAGTATGGTGGGTCTGACACACCGGTGTCAATGTGTTCTTTTTTCCATTTCCAGGAGTGTACATATCCATAACAAGTGATTTTTCTTAGTGCGGCACTCGCTGTCAGCATCTCACCAACACTGAGAATGCCCTTGTGTAAACTTGACTGCCCAGGACAATTCGGGCAGAATAAATACTGTAAGACCAACGTTAAACCGTTTACGCACCAGTTGCACAAACAAACGTAAAGCGATACCATTACTTTTAATAATTAATTCATTATTTCAGATGCCGTCGATTCTTCTTCTCGCGGCCGGTTGCTACTATTTGCGAGATATTTGCTGCTCAAACTGCTACTGCTGTCGCGCCACCTGTTCATCTTTGTTGCTCGAAGCATGATTACAGTTCATCTCTTCTCCATTGGTGCTCTACAAGATTTTCGAATAATCCCGTATAAGCAGCAATACCATGAATATTCAACGTACTTATCGTAAATTCAACTACTGCACCAATGGATTAAGATGACAAAAATAAGACCAGTCAAACATTCTCCTGCCGAAGCGGGGATTTCCCCTTTTCAGTTCCGACGGTACCAATATTTGATGTCCTATGTGATCGTCATTCCACAATTCTATCATCATCCAACGTATCCTATCCTTTCTGGGTAAGATGGGCGCTGACCTGCTGACACGCACCATCGGGCGGGATTACCAGTTGCAATGTGACTCGCAGCCGTCTGCCAGGACCTCCGCCAGGGTTGGTACCCATGCCACAAATTAGTAACGATCTCAGACTGAGATTTTCACTCTGCAGCGGAGTGTTCGTTGATGTGAAACTTCCTGGCAGATTAAAACTGTGTGCCGGACCGAGACGCGAACTCGGGACCTTTGCCTTTCGCGGGCAAGTGCTCTACCATCTGAGCTATCGAAGCACGACTCACGCCCCGTCCTCATAGCTTTACTTCTGCCAGTATCTCGTCTCCTACCTTCCAAACGTTACAGAAGCTCTCCTGCGAACCTTGCAGAACTAGCACTCCTGAAAGAAAGGATACTGCGGAGACATGGCTTAGCCACAGCCTTGAGGATGTTTCCAGAATGAGACTTTTACTCGCAGGAGAGCTTCTGTAAAGTTTGGAAGGGAGGGGGGCGAGGTACTGGCAGAAGTAAAGCTGTGAGGACGGGGCGTGAGTCGTGCTTGGGTAGATCAGTTGGTAGAGCACTTGCCCGCAAAAGGCAAAGGTCCCAAGTTAGAGTCTCGGTCCGGCACACAGTTTTAATCTGCCAGGAAGTTTTAGTAACGATCTTTTTAAAGGACCTAAGGCAGCGGTGGTCAAACTGCGGATCAAGAAACAAGAGTTACAAACAAGATACTTTTACTGGCCGTCAGAGTTATCGCCATTAGCTGGAACACAGTTCTGGCATCGGCTGTAAAGCTCTTGGAAACCATTAGGAAACGCTTCTTGTGGAATCGCTCGGAATATCGTGATAACGGACAGCATATGGGAAGTGTAAGTCTTTCACAGCTAATTTAAGGTGCAGAAATGAAAAGAACAGTCACATCTCATTGGGCGAGAAAGTTGAGCACACAGACGTGGTGACCACGGTGCTACACGTGATTCCACGAGAATCGTTTGCTGACAGTTTACAACAGCTTTACAACTGATACCAGAAGTTTGTTCTGGTGGTCACTTTGAAGGCCAGCAACGTTATTTTTTAGTAACGGTTTCCTTTATTTTCCGAGATCATTTAACCGAACTCTTCAGACGCACCTTGTACAGTAATATAAACCTAGTAACCACCAGAGGAATTCAGTGTCTACTAACGTTAAGAGATTCTTAAGAGAGTAGATTTCCTGCTCAGTAACAAACAAATACGGAGACAGTAATATATTAAGATGTGCTCAGTTGTAGTTGACGTCGACGAGTTTGGTGGTGAGCTAAGAACACAGTAAGCTGCTTACCTCAGCGACAGAGGAGTAAGTAGTGCGCCCAGTGCAGGGTTGGAGTACGTGGCAGTGGGAATGTTTTGCTGTTTGTTTTCCTGTACTGATGACTCACAGGCGTGCGTGCCTCGTACTGATCAACTGCTATGGAATAAATTTCAAATGAAAGTAAGATGGATTCATGAAAGCGCGTTGCAGAGACGGTCATCTTCAAATGCGGTTCGTATTTGTGGCAAGGAATATGAAGTTAAATTACGTCTTTTGTAATACAATGTAATTAGCAGAAGACAAATGACATTCTAAACGTTTAGTAAGATTTTGTGATCTGTATCACATTGTATAAAGCACTGAAATGTATATACAAATACTGTTATTAATCATTCATCCGCTCACACAGACAACGCTTCGTCAGGCTTATAGCGTCAAAACTTTGGGATCGCCGGTGGCAGCAGTAATCTGGAATACAGAACAGTCGATAGGAAGTGTTGTGAATGGTGCAGAATTTTAACGATCAGTACTTGGGGACCGGCGGCCAACTTTTTGCCTCCTTACTATAGGCAGTCTGTTCGAAGCTCATAACGTACTATTTTGTGTACGTTACCAATCGCAGATATGATCGGTAGGTCGGTAGATATGCTGCCCGAAGTGCCGCCCCACAGTGTCAATATTCGCTCTTGAGCAAAAAAGTTTGACGACCATTGACGTAAAAGTCTCTGTATGTTCATGTTTTTTGCGATGATGGCAGGACTCGTCTGTTCGACTGAGGATGTCAAATGAAATACCTTTCAGCCGTCAATTTGCAACCTTATTTTATTAGGCAACCAATTTCAGCGGTTTATGATGTTTGAAGTGGTCGCTATAGCAAGTAGTCTTGTTCTAAGACCAATGTTGCTGGCCGCTGCTTCGATCACAAGCAAGGTAGATTATTCCCACACGTCGGTCAGGGGCCTGAAGATGGCGTAATAAAGCGCTGAAACTGGTTGCCTAGCAAAATAAGGTCGAAAATAGACGGCTGAAAGGTGTTTGATATTTACCTAAAATGTCAGTAGTCGCATGACCTGTCGGCGTCTGTTCCTCTCATTTATTTCGGAGTTCCAGTATACTGCCGTCTTTTACACTGACGGCTCTAAAACCACTGGCGGACTGTGCTTTTACATCTGCCAGGCAGAAACACTATTCATTGCAAGCGGCATTAGTGCCTTTACGGCAGAGCTGACGCCCATTAAGAGCCCTCCGTCATATTAAACAGGCCTGTACTGACCGCATTTTAATATGTAGTTATTGTTTGAGCACTCTCCAGGTCACTGACCGACGTTACTCTTCACCCTGTGATATCTACTATTCGTGATCTTCTCGCTGAAAGACTGACTGCTCAGTTGTCTTTCTCAGTTCCCAAGTCGCCAAGTCATGTAGATATCCCAGGCAATGAACTGGCCAACCACTTGGCTAGAGAAGCGATTACTTACGCCCCCTGGTGCGGATTTGCTGGTGCATCTAAGGTCAACTACACTGTAATCTAAAATTAAAGCAACAAACTGCTATTTCCCTATCTTGTGTCTAATTAACGATATAATCATACCAACTGTCAACCAGATGTCCGTACGAATGTGTCATGCATGTAAGATGCCATTCTGGTCAACGGACAACCATGCCAATCATGACGTCAGGGTACGTATGAAACAGATACTGTTTGCTGGGTAGCTCGACATCCGCAATCACTGCGTACATAGACGCAGACGGTGCACAGTGGCGCAGAGAAGACACGTACCAGATTTTCTGCAGTGGAGGACAATAGAAAGAAAGGAAGCGGGACAGTCGCAAACTGATTAGCCCCGATGGCTTAATGTGATTCGTTCTGTTGTTTCTCGGATGTGGCGAGAGTTTATAGAGACCGAAACTGTATTCCAAAGCCGGCCGGAGAGTCCGTGCGGTTCTAGGCGCTGCAGTCTGGAACCGAGCGACCGCTACGGTCGCAGGTTCGAATCCTGCCTCGGGCATGGATGTGTGTCATGTCCTTCGGTTAGTTACGTCTAATTAGTAGTAAGTTCTAGGCGACTGATGACCTCAGAAGTTAAGTCGCAGAGCCATTTGAACCATTTTGTATCCCAAAGGCCACGCCATTTCCTACCATGTGTGACTTCAGAACTGAGACCGTTATTCGGCTGTACCGACACGACAATACCGTCTTAGTACTACACGGCAACTGGCATGTGAGATCGCAGCATCCACTGGACGTGTTGTATCGATACAAATGGTGCCCAGACGGCTTTGGCAGAGTGGTCTCCATTGTCGGAGACCTGCTGTATGTCTGTCTCCGACGCGTCTTCACAGAAGGGAACGTCTAGATTGAAGTCATCGACATGCTACCTGGATGGTCAAAGAGTAGGCCAATGTTGTTCTCACAGATGAGTCCCGATTTACTCTGGAGAGTGATTCTCGATGAATGGAAAGTGCAACATGATCTCGGTACACAAACATTGTGGAAAGAAACCGAAACAGAGGACGATCCCTGATGGTGTCGACAGGGATTAGGCTTACCAATCGAACACCTCTTCATGAAACTGTACGGGTGAATCAGCAAGGTTTAGCTGCTGTCAGGTACAAGACGAGATCTTGGGACCTCATTTGCGGTTGTTGCGAGGTGCTGTGAGTCCAGACTTCGTACTGATGGACGATAATGCTGGCCTCAGAGAGCACGGATGGTTGATATTTTCCTGGAAGATATTGCACGCATGGCGTCGCCTGCTCGTTCTCCCGATTTTAATCCCATAGAGCTTCTTTGTCATGCATTAGGGAGACTTTTTGCATCACGTCAGAACCCACCAGGCCGTCTCCAAGACTGTGAGCAGCTCTGCGGGAATAATGGGAGTTGTCGTCTCAACAAGAGATTGATGACATCATTCACAGCGTGGCCCGTTGTCAGATTTGTATTGGTGCCAGAGGTGGTTATACTCCAAACTGAGCACATTAAGCAGTTGTCGGACTGAGTGTGCAAATCCATGAAGTAATAAAAAAACGAAGAACATTTTTGCCTACCGTTATGCGTGTTGCAGTTGTTTACGTCCTGTATGCTTTATATTGTTTCTAGTTTACTATCGGATGTTTGTACTGTTTTATGGCAAAATAAACACAACCTACACAACGTTGCGAAATTTCTGTTTGTTTCTTAAATTTGGACACCAGCGTTGTTTGGGGGCGGGGAACGGCATGGTTCGGTTTTTGGGACATCTCCTGCAACGTACCGGGTCAGACGGACCCTCGATCGTGCGTCCTTTGCCTGCCCCTTTGTGTTTCCTTCTTTCCTTCTTTTAATTGTTTTACGTGCTGCGCCTCTGTTTTCCCTTTTAGGAGTAGCACTCTGTTGCTTAGTGAGCGCTATCCACTTCTTTACAGCTTTGCCTGTGATGGATCGCGGATGGGACGGCGATGGGAGTGCTTACCCCCCTTCACATGCATATCCTCGAGGACGCCCAAGTGCTGCCTCAACTGTCTCATGTAGTTTCATTACTGACGGTCCAACTAACTTCCATTTCATGTTTAGCCTTTCCCTTTTACTTTCCTCCACCTCTTGACTCGAATGCGTTCTTTATTCTGTAGTTTCTTCACCCCTAAGGGTTGGCGGGCACCAGATGCCGGTGGAACTGAGCCCTGCGTGAGCACTTCTGCTCTCTAACCTATCGATATATAGGGTGATTTAAAAAAAAAAAAAGAACGAATTTCAGTTGATTATTACAGACGGCTGCAAAATACTAACACGATAACAGAATTCTTTACAGACGAATGGATAAACTGGTACAAGCCGACCTCGGGGAAGTTTGGATTCCGTAGAAATGTTGGAACACGTGAGGCAATACTGACACTACGACTTATCTTAGAAAATAGATTAAGGAAAGGCAAAGCTACGTTTCTAGCATTTGTAGACTTAGACAAAGCTTCTGACATTGTTGACTGGAATGCTCCTCTTTCAAATTCTGAAGGTGGCAGGGGTAAAATACAGGGAGCGAAAGGCTATTTACAATTTGTACAGAAACCAGATGGCAGTTATAAGAGTTGAGGGACATGAAAGGGGGAGGGAGTGAGACAGGGTTGTAGCCTATCCCCGATGTTATTCCATCTGTATACTGAGCAAGCAGTAAAGGAAACAAAAGAAAAAATTCGGAGTAGGTACTAAAATACGTGGAGAAGAAATAAAAAAATTGAGGTTTCACCGATGACATTGTAATTCTGTCAGAGACAGCAAACGACTTGGAAGAGCAGTTGAACGGAATGGACTGTGTCTTGAAAAGAGGATATAAGATTAATATCCACAAAACCAAAACGAGGATAATGGAATGTAGTCGAATTAAGTCGGGTGATGCTGAGGGAATTAGATTAGGAAATGAAACACTTAAAGTGGTAAAGTAGTTTTGCTATTTAGGAAGTAAAATAACTGATGATGGTCGAAGTAGAGAGGATATAAAATGTAGACTGGCAATGGCAAGGAAAGCGTTTCTGAAAAATAGAAATTTGTTAGCATCGAGTCTTTTTGTGTCAGGAAGTCGTTTCTGAAAGTATTTGTGCGGAGTGCGCCATGTTCAAATGGTTCTGAGCACTATGGGACTTAACTTCTGAGGTCATCAGTTCCCTAGAACGTAGAAGTACTTAAACCTAAGGACATCACACACATCCACTCCCGAGGCAGGATTCGAACCTGCGACCGTAGCGGTCGCGCGGTTCCAGACTGTAGCGCCTAGAACCGATGGGCTATCGCGGCCGGCGCGCTATGTATGGAAGTGAAACATGGACGATAAATAATTCGGACTAGAAGAGAATAGAAGCTTTCTAAATATGGTGCTACAGAAGAATGCTGAAGATTAGATGGGTAGAACACGTAACTAAAGAGGAGGTATTGAATAGAACTGGAGAGCAGGGGAGTTTGTGGCACAACTTGCATGCAGGCTGGTGGTGTTAAGATAACGCCGCACCTCATGGTGAAAGTGAGGCGGGGCGCCGCTGTGCAGGAAAATGAAACCATTGGAAGCTTTGTCAGCTTAACATTCCTAGTGGACACCACCACCTCCAGATCAACGAACCCTTGAGTGGGGGATTAATGACCTTGCTGTTTAGTCACTTAACCGTGACCAACTAACACGCTCATGAATCATGAGTTTCCATTGAATAAATAAAAACAGAGATGAGACGGATGTTACGATTAATCAAGGAAAACCTTCAGTTGGGAAACGGAGCCAAAATTAGTTGGTTACTGTCGAGTTGCAATTTACAATTTCTTTATTGATTACTTCAACCATTAAAAGTCATTTCTTTACCACTTGACCAGGAATCGACCCAAAAAGCTAGCAGGCATGAGTGCCTTTTCAAAACAATTTACTTTACAGTTTACGGCCAAGCCATTTTCACTTAAAACCTGCTTTGATAAAACATTTGATAACAAATCAAAATTTTCCAAGTAATGAATTTAAAAACTTTACTTTACCGTTCATAGCCAAGCCATCTTACTTAAAAAAGACTTTGATGAAGCATTAATAACAAACTTAAAACTTTCTAAGTAATGAAATGAAACACCAATTTGCATACAATTTCGCTACCGAACATGTAGGGAACCACTTCTTTTAAATTTTGGCACAAGATATTAAATTATAAGGGCTCGCTAACAGGGAGGCAGAACTAGCATTTTAAAGGATGCCAAATAGATTAAAACAATCAAAGTAAAGGTAAGGTCCTTAACCTTTTACAAAAACTAACAATTTTAAAGCTACGTAATTTTAAAAAACTCACCAATGAATGGCGAATTTAACCCCTTTAAACAGTGGCCAAAAACAGAGTAAAATTCAACTATTTAACTTTTACAATAACCAACAACTTTAATACCATGTCCTGCCACCTAAATGTCCTGGGATAGAAATTCTTAACCGACCGGGTGTAACGGCGACCACAATTGTCTCCCGAAGGATCCTCACGCTAGAAGCGGACTAACAGACCCACAACGCCTCACATTCAGCAGTCACATCGACCTCACGCGACGCCAGGAGAGGAGGAGGAGGAGGAGGAATCAAATCAGGACTCATAATCCCTGCCCAAAAACACACCCTCCCAGGCAGTACTAATAAGAAGACAAAAGATCACTGTCTATAATTACACCGGTGACAGGGACAGGAAATCCGAACGCAGGAGGCCACAAGGGAGAAAAACTAATCTAAATCAATAATCTCTGCCCAAAAATACACTTCCTACCGGACAGTACTAATAAGAAGCGGAAAATATCACTGTCCATAAATACGCCGGCGACAAGGACAGGAAACCCGAACGCAGGAGGCCACAGGGCAGAAAAGACGCTGGTTGCACAAACCAAAATTCTTCAATTAACATCTAAACCTTTAACCAACTTAACTTGCAGTTTATCAGAGAAACAGCAGGTGAACTCCGATGCAAGGTTCCTCACACCCGACAGTGTCCACGTCGCCAGCGTATCCAACTGGGCACAGTAGCGCAGCCACGCACTCTGTCACCGGAGCCCTCGTCTTCTCTGCACCCACGGCGGCGAAATACCACTCCTCAGGTTTGGCGAGTTACTTGTCCATCATTCCCGCCTCCAGACGGAAAATTCAGACATCCGTTGCCGCTCCCACCGAATAGTGACTCGGAACCACTGCCGTGGCCCCACGGGTGTTCACAGAAAGAGCTTACAGCCTTGTCCCGTCAACTCGTCCCACATGTCTCGCACCGCCAGGATAGACCACGCGGCTTCTCGGAACAACAGCCAACTCTCCGCCACCACGCCACGCCGCGGTCTCATCGTACGACATTCTCTAATTCCCGATTTTAAAAACCGACCGACCGACTCGTCACCGCTAGGCAACCAACCGGCCATCCCACCAAAGATCTTATTTCCTTACACAAGGCTAACAGGAAGCAACGACTCGAAGATCGATAAGACCAGACACGCCGCCACAGAGGAATTCCAACAGAATCGTAAGAAGCATAACGATAAATATGAAAGAAACAATTAACGATGGAATGGCTCAGATCAATCTTAACAGCGCGATATATGTTGAGAGCCGACACACGACTCAAGAGAAAAAGTAGTGAACGGCATTACAGGCTACAGCTACCATTCAGCAGAAATTTAACGTCACTGCAGTAGGTAGCGCAGTCTTAAAGTCATTGTCGATACTCAACGTTGCACGAATGAAAGTATATTGCAAATGGGCTTGTGGAAATTAACTAAATCCGAATGGTGCTCAGAAATAATGTGTTGTCCATGCTGCTATAATAGAGTCAGTGGTATCAGGACTGCGTATCCTTTTTTTGCGTTAGTGATAGGTACTCCATTCAAAGTTCAGCGAATCTTTGAGATATACATCTTCAACTAGCAAGTGTACGGTATATAATGTACAATTGTTGTTTAGAGGGTTTCCGGATGTGTGGTTGCTTTTAAGTTATCTGGATTCGTTGATCGGCTAGGGAAAAACGAACGCATCTGTCGCAAAATGCAAGTAATGTTCTCAATATAAACATTAATGTGGTTTACTGAATGTCTCTTGGTGTTGAATTATCACAACGAATTTATAGATATGAGCAACTAGACACACCATTACAATTCAGTAGTTCCAGTAACATAACAAACATTATTAGAAGGCCAAGCGCTTGGATTCAGAATCAACTTTTCGCACCAGATAACCAGCAAGGAATTATTAAAAGACCGAAGACTTACTAAAATATTCTACCAATTTTCCCCAAAAATCTTGTAAGGCTTTCGCCACAAGCGAACGAGATTTTCTGAAGTAAACTAACTCGTCCGTAAAAAAAAATTGCGAACACTTCAGACTGCGGCTTTCTCGCACCTCATAGATACGTTCGTCTTCTCTGCTCCAGCCCATGAGGCCACGACTGCTCACGACTATATAAGCCCTCGGTCTGCCGCTGCCAAAATTCTCACACAATAGTTCCTATACTTCTTGACACACGCTTTGTATTAAACATATATAGAACACACCAAATCAGACAGAAATTTTCACTTTTCTATAACGTCCGCAGTTTTATGCTTAGTTTTTTGGTTTTCTTGTAAATTGTGGTTTTGTCAGTACAAAAGTTAATTTAAGGTATTATGCTGTTTAATAATAACGAATATGTAGAAATCGTTTCTGTTGTAGATAAATATCTTAGATTCATTAATTATGATGCCGCTACTGCATGTATCAGTTCATTTTTATTTTTGTGAGTACTTCACGTTTTTATAGCTCAGAATATGTTTTTTGGCGTGCTGTTAAAATTATACACTGATTAGCCAAACATTATGACCACCTGCTTAATAGCTTATTTGTCCGTCCTTGGGGAACGACATACATCTATGATTCTGCGTGTTAGGGATCTGAGACTATGTTGGTAGATCTATTTCTACGCACAGGTCATGTAACAGGCCGCTGATTTGCGTACGCGGTGATGGCGCCCGATTTTGGGTTCCGTAGGATTTACATCAGGCGAATTTGGTCGCTGAGACATTAGCGCGAGTTCACTACAATGCTCCTTAAATCTCTGTAGCACAGTTCTGGCTCCAAGACACGGAAGATGACATCGCCATCGGTGAAGACATCAAGCATGAAGGGATGCAGGTGGTTCGCAGCTTTCAGAGTGTCTTCAATTACTACCACAGGTCCCACGGAAGCGCAGGAGAATGTTTTCCATAGCATAATACTAATCCCACCGGCCTGCATCCGTGGCGTGCTTCATGTTTCGAGCCGTTGTTCTCGACGACGGAGTTTGTGGAGACGACTATCGACCTAGAATAGTTAAAATGTGATTCACTACACGTTTCCACTGATCGACGGTCGAATCCCAATGGTCCCGTGCCCTCTGCGAACGTAACTGATGATTTCGTTGTGTCAATAAGTCAAAACGTAGGGGTCGTTTGCTGCTGAGCTCAGTGATGTACGATGAACGATGTGCTGCTCCGACACATTTGTGCGTGGACCAGCATTGTGCTCTTTCGGTAGAGATGCCACAGACAACTAGATAGTGATCCTATTTTGCAGAGCAGATAAGCCTCCGAACTTCCATGTTCTGTGAAGAGTCGTGGGCGTCCAATCATTTATAGCCTAATGGTAGTTTGTAACGTCCCTTTAGAAAAATTGTAATTGACTGTGCTGGTAAACCTCTTACGTTATTTGATTTTCAAACAGCTGAGCAAAACTGAGCGTACTCAGACATTTCTCTCTTTTACTTATTCTCATTATCACTTAACTGACACACAATACTTTTTTTTTTTTTGCGCAGCGCAATCTGACTTTGAATAATCCCCGCAATCTGACTTTGAATAATCCCTACAAAAGAATGGTCCTGACTAACAATAACCTATACCTTTCATGAATCACTTACCTCACAAAAATCTTCGTTACTGTAACTACTGCAATACAGCGAACGCCAATACTGCCAGCTAAATAAAAGATTCTAACTACTGAAGGCACTAACTACTGATAGGCATAGTTAGCAAATGAAAGATTTTGATAGAGAACAAACAATGTATTTACCATAATAGTGTTCAAATGTTATATTATATTATAACATATATATCAGTTCATGACATCCAGTCTTACAAATTTCCTTTTTCTGACGGACACACGTCCAAATCGTCCGTTCTCAAAACCGTACCATCTCTATCCCCACATCCACCACTGTTGACGGCTCACCAACTGCGCAACGCTACGCGCTGTTCACATCCAACTGCCCAACACTACACAAGCGAATATTCCAACAATGAGTCCAACCAGCCACAGATTGCACACAGCACAGTCAGTGATTTTCATACAGAGCGCTCCGTGCATTATTCTTTTGTCTCTTTCCGTAGATATTCACGACAGTAGCTCGTGAACATTCGATGACAGCTGCCGGTTTCGAGACCGTCGTTCATAGGTTCTGCGTAATAATAATCTGCCCTTTGTCAAAGTCACTTATCTCCATGGATTGCACGTGCCCAGATCTTCGCTACTGTGGTTCCCTGTCCGTGTCTGCTCCGCTTACATATTATTGCTACCGCTTCACGTGCCCCCAGCGCCACCAGGGGGCAACCAACATCGTTGTGGGCGGTGGTCATAATATTTTGGCTGATCAGTGTATAATATTTACAAAACCTCCATTTCTATGTTCCGATGAAGTTCCTCGACCTCTATTTGTTGACACATAGTTTGCCATAACTACCCAAGAAGATCGGAAGGTATTCATTTTATTTACAAAACTTAGTTAAGAAATAACTCAGAAACTACTGGTCTGCTGGAGGGCACTTTTACATATACCGATTCGTATTGTGTCCCCTTCCTGTGGATGTACTTGGTTATTTTATAGCGTTCTTCGATCGGGTTTTACAGGATATTACCCTATTAAGTGAGTGTAGTAGGAGAGAGGGGGATGAAAGGGGGTATGTGAATCAAACCAGATACCTTCAGATCACTGTAACTAGCTATGCCATTGATCTGATAACGTTCGGAACTGCTAGCAACCACCATTTCATGGAGTTGTATATAATCGGCATTAGCGGATCTCTGTTTGCTTACCTTCTAGACTTTTTTAATGTTTTTGTTGAAATTTTCTTTGATATTGACATTTCTTGGAGGAGTGTTTTACTAAAAAACATTAGCCTATAAGATGCAGGTAAGTAATTAAGTCTGTTAATAAGTTTATCAGCGTATTTCAATGTTTGTATGATAATCATAATGTGAATGCTAACTTTCCAACGCCAAGGTTTTTCAGTTTTGCGCTATGGGTCAAACCGGGTACACCAGGTAGGCCAAAACTGGGTCGATCAAGAAAAGAAAAGAACCGCAAGGCGGAACACCACAAGAGGAAGTAGCACTTCAAGATGACGTACCTCAAGCCACTGTGCTCCAGGACAAAGTTTATCAATCTTCTACAACAGAAAAATTTCAATATCCACAAGATTAATTGGTTGCTGGTCTTGGGATTTCAGGAATGACAGACGTATTGGTTGCGACTGATTTAACTTCTCGTAAGCCACCGCCATTGTGTGTATCACGACATCTTCTAATGCGTGCTCCAAAGATTGATTTCGTGGCAAGTACAAAGAAAATCACCAATACCGGAAGGACAAAACAGTAAAACTGACCTCCTCTCCATAAGAAGTTATTTGGAAGCTGAAGAGAAAGCAGAAAAGAAGAAGAAAAGTGAAACTCAGTGCTATTAATAACGTTTATTATTATTATTATTATTATTATTAGGAATAATTACGGAAACTTTGCATGTATTAGTCTAATATTTTGAAAATTTGAAAATTTGTCAAAAACCAGTTTTGGTACTTAAAATAGATTTATGGTATCCCTTGGTAGTATTTTTAAGGGTTAATGTACGCTTTCATGTATTTTTTGCACTAGAATAAAACTTTCTTTTTTTTTCATGTTATTCTATTCGTTTAAATGGGTATCCATATTAACCCTCGGGTGTCGTTACTCGCCTGCTCAAATAAGTGGTGCGGGTTTCGACACCAGCTCCAGGCGATTGCTGCTACAATGGCGCAGATCGTCTCTGACAAGGGAACCTCCCCATCGCACTCCCCTCAGATTTAGTTATAAGTTGGCACAGTGGATAGGCATTGAAAAACGGAACACAGATCAATCGAGAAAACAGGAAGAAGTTGTGTGGAACTATGAAAAAATAAGACAAATATAGAAACTGAGTAGTCCATGTGGAAGATAAGCAACATCAAGGATAGTGTGAGCTCAGGAGCGCCGCGGTCGCGTGGTTAGCGTGAGCAGCTGCGGAACGTCAGGTCCTTGGTTCAAGTGTTCCCTCGACTCAAAAGTTTAATTTTTATTTTCAGACAATTATTATCTGTCCGTCTATTACGTTTTCATCACTTTTTTGGGAGTGAAAACCTAAGTCGGGCAAGGTAGAAGAATCTTTTTACCCATTCGCCAAGTGTAGAAGTTAGGTGGGTCGACAACATATTCCTGTCATGTGACGCACATGCTGTCACCAGTGTCGTATAGAATATATGAGACGTGTTTTCCTGTGGAGGATTCGGTTGACCTATGACCTTGCGATCAAATGTTTTCGGTTCCCATTGGAGAGGCACGTCCTTTCGTCTAGTAATCGCACGGTTTTGCGGTGCGGTCGCAAAACACAGACACTAAACTTATTACAGTAAACAGAGACGTCAATGAACGAACGGACAGATCATAATTTTGCGAAAATAAAGAAAGTAAAATTTTCATTCGAGGGAACACTTGAACCAAGGACCTCTCGTTCCCGCATCTGCTCACGCTAACCTCGGGACCACGACGCTCCTGCGCTCATATTATCGATGATGTTGCCTATCTTGGGCATGGACAACTCAGTTTGCATATTTTGCTTTTTTTTTCATAGTTCCACACAACTCCTTCCTCTTTTCTCGATTGATCTGTGTTCAGTTTTTCAAAGTCTATCCACTGTGCCAACTTATAAGTAAATCTGAGGGGGTTGGGACGGGGAGGTTCCCTTGTGAGTGTAACCTATCACTAACTTTGTTACACCTTACGCGTTCCAGTGTTACGTCATCCTCAAAGGATTAGATACGTAACACAGTACTTACTGAGCAACATATAGCAAACATGAATCTGTCCAACGTATACAGATACAGCGTCTTGTCGCTCTTATAATGTTGTGACATGCAGATAGAGGCTTTCCATTTACATCTCTTAACATTGTTGGGCAGATCCAATTTTGATACTGTTTGGTCCATAAGACATTGTACGTTACATATTTGATCCTTTTAAAATGTCTTAACGCCGAAACGTGAAAGGTGTAACAAAGTCAACAAAAACCCTCGTAAGACAAAAGTCTTACTATATTAGGACTAAATGACATCTTATAAAGTAGTTGTGCAACATACATCATTATATTAAATTTCTGTTAAATGGTTCCCTAAGTTTAAAAGTTTGTTTTCGTAGAGATTTTCTTTCGTAATGCCTTTATTTATTATTTCTGCCTTCAAAAAAGTTTAAAGATTCGAGGATCAATGAGTACAATATTTGGGGGATGCTGAGCTATAAAGAATTATAAAAAATGTATTTTGACTTAAAAAACTAAATTGTTTTGTATTAAATTTTATCATTAAACATGGTGATAATTGGTTTGCTCAAAGGACCAAACAGCATGGTTTGAGGATTATAATAATTCATGAATACTTCACAATACTAGTGTGTCATAAGATAGCATGTCTGATTGGTAAAATGTCTGACTGCACAAACTACAATATAGTGTACTATGATTAGGAAAAGAAACTACTTCTGGTGCTATGAAATACTGTAGGATAAGAAACAAGATAATGCTAGACAGCTAAATATTTCGTCCATAAGGGACGGCACTATGAGGGCTGTGGCTGTTGATCAATACAAATAAAACAGTTTCTGCTTCGGTCACTTGTTTATTTTGCCACTACGCAATTCGAATGTTCACACTATTAGCTTCAGGTGGAGAATTGTTTATTTACATGGCTGGTGTTGGTGAAGAGTACAGATGTCTTTGCACATTCACAGATCAAGAGCAATTTAGGTTGTTTTGTGTACTTTCCTAAAGATAAAAATTATTGATTTAGAAAACGGTACTTTAGAAGTTTAATAAAAACGAACGCATTGTGCAAACTTTTCTTATGGTTGAATTTAGCCTGCACATTGCTGTGTATGGAATGTATGGAATTGAGAACAGAACGATGTCTAATTTCGTTCTCCAGCTATTGGGCTTCATGTTCGACAGTCGACTGTGCATTTGCATCCCTGTGCATCGGGAATCATGTGGTCAAACAATCGTCACATTTCATAAACGGTTCAAGATACTGAAACGTGGTATTTACAAATGATAATACGCAAATAATATGATAAACACTCGAAACTTTTTTATTCAGTGAGATATGGAAGTAAATCGTCCGCAGCAGTGAAAGGGTCAGCACAATCAATAGCACGTAAGTTCTCTAAAGATATCCAGATGGGGTGTGTAGGATCTTTTAGCAGCCGTTCATGAGTCCCATAGCCTAGTAGTCAAGTGCACCAACCGCCAGTTCATTGGCTTTGGTCCGATACCTGCGCCTTGGTTTTCTTCACCTTATTTCTTTCCTCATAATGTTAAACGATTTAGTGAAAAAATTTTAATATATTTAAACCGTTAACTTAGCTAAATAAAATTTATATAATTAATTCAGTTAGTCAAATGTCTATAAGCCACCACATTATAGCATTTTGATACAAATCTACATGGCCGGCCGGAGTGGCCGAGCGGTTGTAGGCGCTTCAGTCTGGAACGACGCGACCGCTACGGTCGCAGGTTCGAATCCTGCATCGAGCATGGATGTGTGTGATGTTCTTAGGTTAGGTTTAAGTAGTTCTAATTTCTAAGGGACTGGTGCCCTCAGATGTTGAGTCCCATGGTGCTCACAGCCATTTAAACCATTTGAAATCTACATGAGTGCCACTGGGTAAATGCTTACACGTAAGAACTGAGATCCCAGAAGCATCCAACGTACAGTGCAAATGACTACTTCGATACGAGTGTGCGAATACACGATGCAATGCTATAGTGATGTCATTTATTTGAAACAGGGGCTGTGAAAGCTATTCTTAGGATGTGAGGTAGTTAATCATATAGTGCTATTTTTTCTGACAAATATTTGTTCAGTATTGAACCTGACAGGCAAAACGTTAATACTGGAGAAGTAGAAAAAAACCCTACTCTTTCGTTGTGTAATAATCTAATCGTGGATAACATATGGTGCGCAGGTGTGGGAGAACAAAGCTGGCCTCCACATCATTCAGCGTAACGACGTGCAGTGAAGAGTACCATAATACGGAAGAGACCTGCAAGCATCGCACTTCGGGTTTGTTTCTTACTATGATTTGAGGATCAGGATTTGTGACTACCCACAATCTCTTACGTTACTATTATCATAAACATATTATGCTAGTATTTCGACGAAGTTCTGCAGCCCCAACTTCTGCCGTTACCATGTGCCATGAGACGTATATACCATAATTCAAGTAAACATTTGTTTCAGAATGGGAAAATCCGAGGACAGTATGCCACAGCCAGCATCAAAGGACACAGCAGGAACTGGTTATGATGCGGCAGGGGATCCAGTTAGAAAGCCACACAGTGAGGCACCAACTGGAAACGTCACTGCAGAAGATCCTCTAATACCCGGTACGACTGAGCTACTCTGTATTTGTCGCTAATAGGCCAAGTCTGTTTGGTATCCTAACGTAAGAAGATGCACATTACTCATTCCCAATGCAATTGTAACATTATGTTAAAAATTCTGTGTCATGCATATCTTTCGTTTTGAATTTCTTTGGATTATCACAAGAACTGTAATTCTTTGACTACCACTCAAAGCTATCGGCTCTGGTGAATAATGTACGTGTTGCGAGATTCATCTATGTGATGATTTGTGGCCTTATAGCCGGCCGATGTGGCCGAGCGGTTCTAGGCGCTTCAGTCTGGAACCGCGCGACCACTACGGTCGCAGGTTCGAATCCTACCTCGGGCATGGATGTGTGTGATGTCCTTAGGTTAGTTAGGTTTAAGCAGTTCTAAGTTCTAGGGGATTGATGACCTCAGATGTTGAGTCCCATAGTGCTCAGAGCCATTTGAACCATTTTGTGCCCTTATAATTCAAAGCCTTGGTCCCCTCACTTTCAGTGAGCAGTAACTGAGATGACGAACTTCGTGTGCTGTAGACTTTTATTCCCAGACATCATGTTTACCATTTGCATACAAACTCAAACTGGCATTTCTTCACTTTCTTACGCATCTGTCTAGCGTCTTTTCATCTTATTTTTATTGGCTGAAATAGTATGAGATACTTTATACAATTAATACTAATCTTCAGAATGAAACTTTCACTCTGCAGCGGAGTGTGCGCTGATATTAAACTTCCTGGCAGTTTAAAACTGTGTGCTAGACCGAGACACGATTTCGGGACCTTTGCCTTTCGTGGGCAAATAAACCATGTCTGTTCAGTCGTCTGCAGACTGTGTGTCCTGAGACAACGCTTCCAGTGGCTACCTGCAGTGTTCCATGGCTGTCTGTGCTCACTGATGGTGAGATATCGGTGTTCTTGTGGTGGTGTACACTGTGGACGTCCTATACTGAAGCGCCAGGACACGGTTACTGTCTGCTGGAACCGTCGCCATAATCTTGAAATCACTCTTTGTGGCACACGGTGGGCCCTTGCTACGACCTGCTACGTTTGACCAGCCTCCAGTCGCCGTAGTATTCTACCCGTCAAAACGTCATCAATATGTGTTCTTTGAGCCATTTTAACACACAGTCACCATTAGCAGGTCTGAAAACGCCTGCACACTTACTCGCTGCAACGTACTCTGACATGCACCAACACACCTCTGTGTATGTGGACCGCTGCCAGCGCCACCGTGCGACGACCACAGGTCAGATGCACCGCATAGTTGTACCCCGAGGTGGTTTAACCCTCCAACCGCCCACCACTCCTTTGACCATATATTAGCATTGTTCTTAATTTATGAGCATGGGTGTATGATGAAATTATGTTTTCTATGTCCTTGGACTACCTTTTATGTCAGTTTTGGAAGACCACAGAGTGACTGTTCTGTATTTCCTGTGCAGGCGGCATGATGAAGGTCCCACTGACGCTGGGGCCTGAGTCGTGCACCGTCGTATGTCCAGCGTGTTACCAAACCATCCAGACACACGTGGAGGTCAAAACAACATCCGAGACAAACGTACTTTCTATCCTATGCGATCTCATTTCGTGAGTATGATTTAATTCTCATTAACAGGTAAATAACGTGATTCAGTTAATTTATGGCCTAAGTGCAATGCTGGATCTAAACGCTCCCATTTCAACATCCATTCTCGACATTTATATCTAGAGTATTCCGTATCTTCTACCTACTGAATAATGTAATACTGAGTTTGCATCTGTTTCTGTCAACAAGATCAACTGTACTGAATTACCAATAGCTTCTCGTTAGTACTTTATTTCTTGCCGTGATGTTTTTTACTGTTACTTTACTTTAGTATGGCATTAATTAAAACTTTAATATCTTCTGGTGACCGTATTGGTGTAACAAATTTTGAAACTGCTCCCCAGTTTCTCATGACGTCATCACGAGCAACAGCCATAGAACCTATCCTATACTTTACTATAGTCATTATCTTAAGCTCGGCCTGTTTCCTTGACATCACCCTAAAATAACCGATACATTGCGGCACTGGCTTCCTCCTTCTCTTTTTCTGCTTTCTCAGGGCACAGACAACACAAAGACATTGCAATACTAATTAAAAAGCTAGGTGCTGCCTTAGAGTCGTTGGACGTCATAAAAAAACTCCAGAAAATAAGTATGAACTGCAGTGCATAACTACTACAATGTTGACTACTCGAGCATATCCAGTCACTCCTCTTTCATTTGAGCGTGCAAAATAATTTTTTTTTTAGCCTCAGCTTTCTGAGGAGTGGCGACCCACTGTGAATTCCTCTCCTGCGTTAACCTTTTCATCTCAGAGCAGTACCTGCACCGTGAGTCCTCAGCTATTTTCTGGATGTATCCCAAACTCTGGCCACCTCTACAGTTTTTACTCTCTACAGTTCTCTCTAGTGCCATGGAAATTATTCCCTGCCGCCGTAATACATGTCCTATCAACCTGTCCTTTTTTCCTTGTCCATGTTTTCCATATGTTTCTTAACCGCGAATTTACTTTCAAAAGTTTCTATTACGAATTTACTTTATTTACTAGCGATTCATCAACAACATTAACACATTTAATCACACTATGTGAGCGTGGAAGTAGTTGCCAGGGAGTAACTGATGAAATCAAAATGAAATTGCTTTTAACAAATGGGAATTTTATCCCTAAAAACTTTTTTTAAGAAACTGATTTAAAATTAGAAGCAGAACGCACTCCCTAAACATCAACTTAAAATTTATTCAGAGGGAGAAATAAATAATTTTTTGAGTGTATGAGCTTTCGGGTTGAGAACCTTGCCGCTTCATTTTGACACGGCCGTAGTCACGATCGCTGACAAGAACCTCTGAAAGACTACGCAGATGCAAATCTGCGACACACCAGATTACCTTAAAGTAAAAGTTTTCACAATTCACACAAGTAAACAAACTATGCACCCCGTAGGAGGGATGGAAATGGTACAAAACACTAAAACTAAAAGATTAACTTGCCACCGAAGGTGCAACTTGATTTTAACTTGTAAGAAAAGTCTTACGGTGGAAGGTTGGCAACTTTATATACTAAAATAACCATTTAAATAAAAGCCCATGAAATGCAATCTTACATAAAATTATACAAGGTGAAACGTCCCCTCAGAAAAATTATACATGACTGTGCTTAAACTGCCACACAATATTTTTAGCGCAACGCAATCTGACTTTCAATAATCCCTACAAAAGAATGGCCCTGACTAACATTAACCTATACCATTCACAAATCACTTACCTCACCAAAAATCTTCTTTACTCGAATACAGCGAGCGCCACTACTGCCAGCTAAATAAAAGATTCAAACTACGGAAGGCACTAACTACTGATAGGGATAGTTAGCAAATGAAAGATTTTAATAGAGAACAAACACTGTATTTACCTTAACATCATCAAAGGTCATAATATATACTGCAGTTCATGACATCCAGTCTTACAAATTTCAAAACTCCACCATCTCTCTCCCCACGTCCACCACTAGTGGCGGCTCACCTCCAACAGCGCAACGCTACGCGCCGCTAACAGCCAACTGCCCAACTCTACAATGGCAGACAACAATGCAAACCAGCCACAGACTGCACACAGCATAGCCAGTGATTTTCATATAGAGCCCTACGTGGCGGCGGCGTTGCCAATAAAAAAACCTAAACAGCCTACTTACAAAGGTTAGCCAAACATGCTCTACAGTACACATATACCGCCTCTCAAGATGATAGCCAAGATAAAGTATATTTCAGAAATTAGGCCGTTACACTTAAAGCAATAAATTTGCTAACACACCGAATCCGACAAACATGGCAGAAGCAGCTATTAACGTACGGCAGATTGATAGGGAGATTACCGAACAAATCGAACCGCAGGTTGCTCTAACCCGCCCCTACTCTTCAAGGGAAAAAACGAACCACTCAATTCATAAATAACCACCTTCCCACGGGTGGGCAAACGGAGAAGAATGGTGGGACGACCCCAAAGCAAAGAGGCTGGTGACCTCACCAAGAAAACAAATTGAATTTAACAAGTAAATGAAACAACATATCACCAATCACTTAACTTCTAACAAACTGCGATTTCTGGCGAAGACCTGGCGCAGCACTCCCAAAACGCTCTCCCGAACCGTCCGCTGCCAGCCGCTTCAACTGACGCAGGAAGGCGCGCCGATCTCCCGTCTCACGGCGTCGCAGCTCGCACCGGCCAGACCGATGTCGTAGGTTGACTCCTGTTGCTCTCGTGTCGGCCGCGAAGCCACTACCCCTCGCTATACGGCCCACTGGACTTACGTGGCGACCTCACATGCGCCGACGCTCAAGGCGGACAACTCATCTTGTGTCCCAGTGCGCGACCGACCAACCGATCTATCCAACGGCCAATGATCGCTGCCTGAGCAACTCGAGCAGACTGGTGGCAGACTCAGATGCAGGAACTAAGCCCCCGACCGGGCGACGACTTGTTGAGTTCTCTCACTGCGCCACAAATTCGGACGAGACACAGAATAGCAAGCTGGGGACGAGACACTCACCCAGACTGAATCCAGACACAACCAGACTGACCAACTGGCGAGCTCATAGCGCCCCTTAAATGCATGTGAACAGGCAACCTTTCCCCTTTCCCACCAGAGGGAGACACCAAAGCTTCGATTGCCACAGCGGCGCCACCGCCAGGAATAGAGGGCGACTGCTTCACACAACGCGCTGCGGCGCTCTCTTCAAAACAGCAACTTTTACCACGGCTCAGTTCCTTTCTTCGACGATTCTGCGGAGAACCACTTCATTCCTTATCATGTAAGTTCACCTGATTTTCAATCATCTTCTGGAGCACCACATCTCAAACGCGTCGATTCTCTCGTTTCCCACTGTCCATGATTCACTACCATAAAATTCTCTGCTCCAACCATAGATGCACAGAAATTTCTTCCTAAAACTATGACCTATGTTTGATACCAGTGAAGTTCTCTTGTCCATAAATGCACTCTTTGCCTGTTCTAGTCTGCTTTTTATGTCATCCTCGCTTCGTCCGTAATGGCCTGTTTTGCTTCCAAGGTAGAATAATTCCCCACTTTCGTCAACTTCACGATCACTAATTTTGGTCTTACGTTTATCACTGTTCTCGTTTCTCAACTCCTCATTATTTTCGTCTTTCTTTGATTTACCCTCCATCCACATTTTGTACTCATTAGACTGTTCATTCCATTCAATATTTCTTGTAATTCTTCTTCATTTTTACTCCACTGCCTCTCTGGCGCCTTTACCTTTACTAAAGGCATTGTAATCATCATCTAACAGGCCCTCGATTTTCTTTTCCATTTTTCTGTACATTTCTCGTCAACATTTTAAATGCATGAGTTGTTAAGCTGATTGTATGATAGTTCGCATGTCTATTTGCCCTTGGTATGTTCGAAATTGTGTGCCTGATATTTTTCCGAAAGTCTGTCACTTATATTCTGCAGATCACGTCGTTAGGCTATCATTTCCTCCCATGATTTTAGAAATTACAATGGGACGTCAGCTGTCCATTCTGCTTTCTCATGTCTTCAAGAGAAATTTAAATTCTAGTACTGGATGCCCTATGTCTTCCTTATCGAGTCCAATTTCTTTTCCTATCTCAGTTATCAGACGAGGCCTTTAATGTACTCTTTGCACCTATCTGCTCTCTCCTTTGCGTTTAACAGTGGAACTCCCATTTCATTAGCGATCTAGTTTTTAGTTTCACCGAAGACTGTTTTGCTTTTCTATGTGCTGAGTCATTCCTCCCAACGGTCATTTCTTTTTCGATTTCTTCACATTTTCCCTGCAACTATTTCGCCTTTGCTGCCCTGAACTTCTTATTTATTTCATTCCTAGGGAATTGATATTGCTATATTCCTATCTTCCCCTGATCATTTTCGTACTTCCTCCTTTCGACGATCATTTAGAGTATTTCTTCCGTTACCTACGGTTTCTTCGCAGTTACCTTTCTTGTACCGATATCAGACTGCCCAGCATCAGTGATTGCTCTTTTTAGAGTCGTTCACTTTTCTTCAACTCTACTGCCTACTGAGCTATTCACTATCGCAATATCCACATCTTTAGCGAATTTCATAAGAGTCTCACAATTCCTCTGTACTGTAGTCTCCCACAGTAGGCAAGGAGGGTATACATGGGCCCTGATAACGACCTTATCGCATCCGTTGTCATGCCAGAAATCCAATATCGGGTTACACATTTAGGCTCCTTGCTTCCTCCACTCGCTTTCCCGCAGGTAACCACCGGAAACTGATCAAGGTTACCCAGAGGAAGCACTCAGGCAATTGTGCTACTTATATTCAAGATCACGTAACATAAAAATGTCGGCAACCGCCTCTCCTCCCCTATGGACCAGTGAGGATCATGAATACCCTCCACATCTTTATCTTTTGTAACTGGGACGTATGTGTGATAGGGGTTACTCTGCAGCTGGCCAGCATAGCTAGGGGATCATGCTGTATCTATTTGTTAACAACAAATTACGTAAAAGACTACCTTGTCCGTTGTATTGTACTTTATCAAACTCATGATGGTGGGTAATTTCGGCCGTGTGCCATTATCAAGCTCATTTTCTAAATTACATATATTGCTCGTCACGTTCTTTTATGTCAGGCTGCTGCATATAGGGCCTGTTGCGATGGAGTACGACTTCTGATTTTATGTATGTTAGATAAAAGAATGTGATGAGCACGATACATGACACAGGGCCGGCCGCGGTGGCCGAGCGGTTCTAGGCCCTACAGTCTGGAACCACACGACTGTTACGGTCGCAGGTTCGAATCCTGCCTCGGGCATGGATGTGTGTCGTGTCCTTAGGTTAGTTAGGTTTAAGTAGTTCTAAGTTCTAGAGGACTGGTGACCTCAGATGTTAAGTCCCATAGTGCTCAGAGCCATTTGAACCATGACACAGGAAATGTGCTTGATAATGGCTCACGGCCGAAATTAAGTATAACACGACTTTAATAAGACACAACACAGCCGTATTTGTAAATACCAGTATTACATGACACCACCAGAGGCCACGTCCAGGCCCAGACATGTATGTAAGTACTCTCATTTTTGTGTATTTTCCCATATTTTTCGTAGTTTCCCCAGTTTTAAGTATTTTTCTCCCATTTTCCTATTTTATAACCGGAAACACTCTGTAGAATAGCGAGAGGTTATCTCTATGTGTTTATAACAAATTACCTCATTCCAGGTCTGTTCGTTACAAGATACATTATGAGGTACCCGAGGTCTATGGATACAGTCTTTCGTTAAAAATCAAAATGAGCTTGGTCGAGTGTTCGAACTCTCTGTGCTTAAATTTTGAATAAAAATCATCAGTAATGGCAGAAGAGTGTTGGCTTAAGAATTCACCCTCATCCCGCCAACGGCTTTGTCAGAGACGGCAGACAGAGGTTCAGGACACTCGGCTATCTTTGGGGTAGGAAACTGCACCTACAGGTGGAAGTATCAGCAATGATCAACTGCGTGAGGATGAAGAAAGCAATGGAAACCACTGAATTAAAGACACATAATGTGTATCCGCAGGACTTGTGGTCTGTAACTGAGAAAGATGTCATGATAATCTTTACATTGGCAAAAGATTCCGGAATAGCCCCCTTTCGCTTCTCCGGGAGGGAACTGCCAAGGGGGAGGCGACCACAAGAAAAAGACTGAGTAACCAACGAAAGGATAACGATCTAGGTGTCGGCTATGGAACGTCAGAAGTTAGAACGGGATAGGGAAGCTATAACATCTGAAACAGGGAATGCTAGATATAGTAGGCGACAGTGACGTTAAATCGAAAGAAGACAAGGATTCCTGTGCAGATGAGTATGAGGTAAAAACAACAATAGCTCAAAATGGTATAACGAAAGTAGGATTCGGTATGAATAGGAAGATAGGACAGAGAGTGAGTTACCATGAACAGTTCAGTGATATGGTTCTTCTTATCAGAATCGATAGCGAACCAACACCAACAACAAAAGTTCGAGCGGAGGATGAGGAGGTAGAGAATGTGTATGACGATATTGAATGGGTAATTCAGTAGGTAAAGGGAGATGAAAATCTAATCGTCACAGGGGACTGGAATGCGGTTGTAAGGGAAGGAGTAGAAGAAAGGTTTACGGGAGGACATGGGCTTGCTCGCAAGATTGAGAGAGGAGAAATACTAAGAGAGTTCTGCAATAAATTTCAGCTACTAATAGTGAATACTCTGCTCAAGAATCACACACATCATGAGCCTCTTGCACAGACCTACTACCCTGACTTCCACTGCGTCATGTATTCTACTTCAGGGCCTCTGAACCTCTTCTCTGTGTTTACTGAAATCACCCAAGAGAACAGTTACTGCTCTTTTATCTCCTTGTGTCACTACATAATCCAGCGTGTTCCAGAATTGGTTCATTTCCGCTTTGTCTGTTCTGCTTTTATTGTTTGTGGGTGCATTTGCAGTTGCCTCTGTATCAGTATTGTCTCCTGTCTTCATCGTCATCTCCGTCTCACCCTCCCACTCAGTAACATTAGCCAAGCTGTATATGTATACCAAAAGTGCTGTGCCAGATATAAAAGCCTGTTGCTTAACCCTATAATATAGTGTTACCTTTAATATTGTACATTTTTCTGACTCCAGTGTGTTCCCATCCTTGAATCTTGTTTCTGGCAATGTCGGGACACCGATTTCATACTCCTTTATGCTGTCCAGGTCTTTCACGCTTTGCCATTTCGATATGAAAAATTCTGTTTGTGTGTACCAATCATTTTTCAGCTATTCATGCTTTGCGTCTTCAGTGGTCTATAATACAAAGAAAATAATTTACATATACATTTTTGATATGAGATCTGTAGTGAGTCTGAGTAGCCCAATTTGATCTATTGCTGTTTGCAACTCTATGGCTATGTTTTTTATAGTTACATTTGTTTATCTCCCATTCATGCCTCAATTTATTGTCCTTCATGCTCTCTCTCTCTCTCTCTCTCTCTCTCTCTCTCTCTCTCTCTCTCTCTCTCTCTCTCTCTCTCTCTCTCTCTCATATACCATAAGATTGCCATGACTCTTTTATCCCAGTGTGTTGGTTATTTTCCTTTATTAGATGCTCTGAATATGGGGAGAGGCTGCATTTGGCTTCAGTGCCCTTGTATGTTCTTTGTGCAGCCCAATATATTTAGAGTTGCAGCTGTTACATATTAATGCATATAGTTATGAACAGTTGAATTTATCTTTCTCTATTTTCACAGTGTTTACTTTCTTTTGTATTGATATATTTATCTCTAAAGTTGGTTAATTTAATTTTTTTTGAAGATGTTACTAATCTTCACAGTGAGACGGTTGTGTTATGTGCCTTTTGTGTTGAGGGACCTGTTTTCTGGTGTGAAAGTGCATTCTGTTATTGTTATGTGTTGCCATATCTGTACTGTTTTCAGTTCTGCTGTCTTCTGTCTGTACTTCCCTTTTAATGGATTTACATACTTTGTCTACTATGTTTCTGTTGTATCTATTGTTTTGTGTTATGTTGATGAATATTATTAGTTGTTCTTGATTCTTCTTTTTGCTCAGAGGTATTCTGCCGAGTTTGCATCCTTTATGAAGCTGTGTCTGCTGTTATATTTTGTAATTTTGAGGTCAAGGAACTACACTCCTGGAAATTGAAATAAGAACACCGTGAATTCATTGTCCCAGGAAAGGGAACTTTATTGACACATTCCTGGGGTCAGATACATCACATGATCACACTGACAGAACCACAGGCACATAAACACAGGCAACAGAGCATGCACAATGTCGGCACTAGTACAGTGTATATCCACCTTTCGCAGCAATCCAGGGTGCTATTCTCCCATGGAGACGATCGTAGAGATGCTGGATGTAGTTCTGTGGAATGGCTTGCCACGCCATTTCCACCTGGCGCCTCAGTTGGACCAGCGTTCGCGCTGGACGTGCAGACCGCGTGAGACGACGCTTCATCCAGTCCCAAACACGTTCAATGGGGGACAGATCCGGAGATCTTGCTGGCCAGGGTAGTTGACTTACACCTTCTAGAGCACGTTGGGTGGCACGGGATACGTGCGGACGTGCATTGTCCTGTTGGAACAGCAAGTTCCCTTGCCGGTCTAGGAATGGTAGAACGATGGGTTCGATGACGGTTTGGATGTACCGTGCACTATTCAGTGTCCCCTCGACGATCACCAGAGGTGTACGGCCAGTGTAGGAGATCGCTCCCCACACCATGATGCCGGGTGTTGGCCCTGTGTGCCTCGGTCGTATGCAGTCCCGATTGTGGCGCTCACCTGCACGGCGCCAAACACGCATACGACCATCATTGGCACCAAGGCAGAAGCGACTGTCATCGCTGAAGTCGACACGTCTCCATTCGTCCCTCCATTCACGCCTGTCGCGACACCACTGGAGGCGGGCTGCACGATGTTGGGGCGTGAGCGGAAGACGGCCTAACGGTGTGCGGGACCGTAGGCCAGCTTCATGGAGACGGTTGCGAATGGTCCTCGCCGATACCCCAGAAGCAACAGTGTCCCTAATTTGCTGGGAAGTGGCGGTGCGGTCCCCTACGGCACTGCGTAGGATCCTACGGTCTTGGCGTGCATCCGTGCGTCGCTGCAGTCCGGTCCCAGGTCGACGGGCACGTGCACCTTCCGCCGACCACTGGCGACAACATCGATGTACTGTGGAGACCTCACGCCCCACGTGTTGAGCAATTCGGCGGTACGTCCACCCGGCCTCCCGCATGCCCACTATACGCCCTCGCTCAAAGTCCGTCAACTGCACATACGGTTCACGTCCACGCTGTCGCGGCATGCTACCAGTGTTAAAGACTGCGATGGAGCTCCGTATGCCACGGCAAACTGGCTGACACTGACGGCGGCGGTGCACAAATGCTGCGCAGCTAGCTCCATTCGACGGCCAACACCGTGGTTCCTGGTGTGTCCGCTGTGCCGTGCGTGTGATCATTGCTTGTACAGCCCTCTCGCAATGTCCGGAGCAAGTATGGTGGGTCTGACACACCGGTGTCAATGTGTTCTTTTTTCCATTTCCAGGAGTGTATATTGTCCAACATATACCAGGGTGGTATATGTTATTTAGTTTTGTAGTTAGTTTATTTGTCAAATTCTGTAATGCGAAACGAATATCATCCCTACGTATTTTCTGGCTGGTTGTCAGCACTGGTGCTCGTGGACCTTTTGTACAAAGTTTTTTCGGGTTATTGTATGTTTTTTGACATCTTTCAATATGTTTTTCATACTTGTTTTAAAATTTCAATTAGATTTTCATTCTCCAGTACTTTTTTTGTAATAGCTCTTTTTGTTATTGATGTATTCCTATTTATCCATGAAGACTGCAGTATTACTTTTGTAGGAAATTCTCCCTTATCCTTATTTGTGATTGGTGTGTGTGTGTGTGTGTGTGTGTGTGTGTGTGTGTGTGTGTGTGTGTGTTGTGCTGTTAACTTGGATTTTTATCCTGCTTGAAAATCATGACATTAATGCAATTTGAAAGCACTTGCTATTGTTCACAACTTCTGTTCAATTTCATATTATTTTTTGTCTTGTGGAACTGGATGAGGGCCATCTTATATGTGATGTAGGCCTGTAAATTTTAAGTGTTATATCAGGGACTTGTTTTAGTTTGCTAGCCTTCGTCATGGTATGTAAATGGTTTTTAATTTAAAGATCCCTTTTTGGGCTTATCTCTAACATCTGATTCATTCTGGATGCAGTGCTACTCGGGAATTCAGTCTCTCTCTATCATGGTGAGGCTGGCTCCCTAGAATAAGACAGCCTGTTTGTGCCACCCAGAGTCTATGCAGGATTAAGTACCCTTGGGGTAAATTACTGTTCATTATGTACTCCATGGCTCCTTCCAAAATCAAAGCATTAATTGAGCTACTACAGTTGCAGTAGTGGGATTACAACTGAGGTAGTGTGCTCTATAGGATATATAGAGGTCAGTCTTGCAAAGGTGAACATCTCTGACTCTTCTGGGACTCTTCTGAAACACAGACACATCACGTTTGTTCCTGTCACAGCCTCGACACTAGATACAATGTATGGATTTTAGTTTCAGTTTCAGTCTGAAGTTAAAGCCTCTTATCTGCCTTTGGGATTATCACCTCCTTCCGCCATACAAGACGTTGATTCCCTTCATTTGTCACCCTCCCAGGCATGTCTCTTTACTGGGAACTATCATCCAGGGCCAGACAAACTCAGGTTTTTCAACAAAGTATTATTCTTCCAAAGACCTGCTAAATGGTATATATGTTTGTAATTACCTGTATGTACCTTATTTCGTTTAACAAAAAATTGGGAAAAGACGTTGATGCACATTTGCACATGCACTGGTCAACCAGAACATTATGACAACGTACATAATAACCATTATGTCCAACTTTTGAATGGATAACAGCAGCGTCACTTCATGGCATGGAAGAAATGAGGCCTTGGAGAGAACTGGGTGCACATCTGCACGCAAAACGCCCCCTCTGAGGGGGCGATAAGATCTCATACCACGTTCAATCGCCTTTCGTATGTGTTCGTATTTGATCCGGTTCAATTCGGGTGATTTGGAGGGGTCAGAACATCTATTGAAACTCTCCAATGCATTCCTCGAACCACTCCATCACACTCCTGATCTTGTGACATAACGCATTATCTTGCTGAAAAATGTCACTGCCTTTGGCAAATGTGATCCAGAGGAGGAGGTGTACGTAGTCTGCAAACAGTTTTCGAAAGTCTTTGGCCATCATGGTGCCTTGCATGAGCTCCATTGGATCCATAGATGCCCTTATGAATGTTCCTCAGAGCATAATGAATCAGCCGAAAGTAGTATGACGAAGTACGTGACATTGTTGCCAAATTTATTCAAGATGGTGGATCCAAGATGGCAGTGATAGATGCAGCAACGTCGTAATGGCGATAAGTTCAAATATTCGCGGGACAATAGGTCAACTGGGCTCTCTCCACTAACCTAAGTCCCTCCTCCCCACCCCTCAACTCGCCAAGAAAATGGTGGGAAAATTTTGACGTGAAATAACGGCGGGTAAAAAGGTCAGTTGGGCTACCTCCACTAACCTAAGTCATCCAACGACCATCTCTTCCTAGGAATTGGTGGGAAAAGGACTGTCTATGCTGGACTGCTGAATTTTGCATGCATTGTTTATTTATACAATTTGGGGACGCTGATGTACAGACACGTTCACTACGCGTAAAACTGGCAAAATAATGCATGCGTAACGCTCTGCAAACACGTTAACAACGATTAAACAGCCGAAATAATGCATTGCACTAACGCTCATTGCATATAAAAATGTAATAAGGATCTATTCCCTACATGGGTCCTTGATTGCGTAACGCGCTGATAACGGACTTACTCTGCAGGCAGCAGCCGACTGGTGTTATACCGAACGCGCGCTGTAGTGCTTGGTGTACTTGCTGAGAATGTAACAGTAACTGTAGACATTGCTTTGTACTATATTAATAAAGTGTGATCCTTGACGTCTGTAACCGCTGGACGTACATCCAGAAAAGGGGGCTCAAGGATGCAAAAGTTTGAAAAAATTCTAAAACATAGTGCTGCTCTGCCCGCTGAGCGCCTAGCGAGTGACTCACGGGATAACTCCCGCCTGCTGCTGCCTGCAGAGTCTAAGTCCGTTATCAGCGCGTTACGTAATCAGGGTCACCCACTCACTCTATACAAGCGGGCAGTGCACGCCAGCGGAACCATTCCGCTGGGAGCTCTGTCTGCAACAGCATTGAACCACTATGCCTCGTCGACGTGTGTATCGTCAACGCCGCCACCGCATGCCAGTCTACAAACATATTATAAGCCTCGACAATAAACTTGGAGGCAACGGAATAGCTCAAGCAGTAATCTTAAATGGACCTATATTCTTCCGAGGCTGCAGGGTTAATTTTACTCTGGATGTCGCTACTGGAAATTCTGGTAGTGGTTGGTTTACCCTAGCCATTGTTCGTTGTGAAAACGCCTCACTTCCTGGACTCGAGTCCTTCGCGAAATGATGACCAGATGTGTCGGGGGCGCGTGCCGGTCCAACATGTCCCATGTGCGAAACGCCTCTGGGCATGCATGTGTTTACCTAGCCACTGTCACTGGTGTGCTGGCACATCGCCTTTTTACCTGTGGGTCCAGCGCCAGTCTAATTGCCAAGCGGAATGTTTGCCTAGAGGCCGGCCGCGGTGGTCTAGCGGTTCTAGGCGCTCAGTCCGCAAGCGCGCGACTGCTACGGTCGCAGGTTCGAATCCTGCCTAGGGCATGGATGTGTGTGATATCCTTAGGTTCCATAGGTTTAAGTAGTTGTAAGTGCAAGGGGACTGACGACCTCAGCTTTTAAGTCCCATAGTGCTCAGGGCCATTTGAACTTTTAAATTGTAAAGTGCTGCTTTCAACATATATCTCAGAAACGGTAAACGTTCGCTCCTGTTTTTACCTGTAAAACACTTCATTATGTCTGTGTATACTTGTGAAAACGCCGTTAATCATAAAAGCATTCTTGTTATTTGGAAAGAGAGCTCTCTCTAGGCACAGACAAAAAAATCGGGACAATAATGCAAACAGCATGCGTAAAAAAAAAAGTTGGAATTTTTGGTGTCCTACAGGTGCCGGTCTGGAGATGTCCTAATGCCACAGTGGCAGGCGAGGGACAGCATCCCACCAGAGATGGATAATCTGTTTCAACGTGTCATTGAACACTTGAACAAAGAAGATATCTGGTTAGTCTCAGAACTTTCCATGGGCATCTTCCCCAATCTTGTAGAATCAATCTCTGAAAGATCCTTTGTTCCAGCACAAAGAATGTCTTGTGAACTAATGGATCATAATGATAGACTATTACTGAATTTACCCACCAAACTGCTGCTACTGCTGCTGCTGCCAGTATGGGAGCACTGTCTGCATTTTTTTTATATTTCTTGAGACAAGACTTTCAGCAGCAAAACTATTTTGTGCTGATCGCCATATTGCACTGACAGTTAAAGGCTGCAAAAGTGGTCTACAGATCATTAAATATGGAAAGACACTTCGTCAATTACACTACTCTGCTACTGCCGAGGAAAGCTTGAATATTTCAGCTTGTAGCTGATCTCCAACCTAGCGGTATCACCACATGTAATATCGATGCAGTACACAAAAAAAAGGTTCAAATGGCTCTGAGCACTATGGTACTTCTGACGTCATCAGTCCCCTAGGACTTAGAACTGCTTAAACCCGACTAACCTAAAGACATTACACACATCCATGCCCGAGGCAGGATTCGAACCTGCGACTGTAGCAGTCGCAGGGTTCCGGACTGAAGTGCCTAGTACGGACACAACTCTTATCTAGCTCCATACCAAATCACCATTTCTGCATCCTGCTTATAGCTATCGACCTACAGCCAGTCGTATATATACCATGAAGTCAGACAGCGTAAGCACAAGAACCATATATACTCTTCGCAGCAGTATATATTTCCCGCGAGGTTGGATGGTCATCCAGTGCAGCCAACGGTCCCAAGTCAACTGCCCCCCAAACAGACACATGTCCAATGCATGACCAGAGCACCCTTAGCAGACCAAGGTTACTCTCCGAACTGTTGTACAAAAGGTGGGTCAATTCTCGTTGGCACAAAGGCGTTACTTTTTCTGACCCCCACCTGCTTACTTGCTTACTTTTTATACCCATCTCCAGACCCTGGGATTATAAGAACATATGTATTTACATGTAGTTTACCACAATATCATACCATTTAAGCGATACTTCTCGATATCTAGCACACAGAAATATCACTTGCACAGCAGTATCGCTTTCACAGTATAATTCCGAAGTTACAGACTGCAAATTATTTCTCTAGAAACCTGAAACCTTACGAGGTGTAGCAAGGAGGGACCTGTTGTAAGACATGGAGAACGAGAACATGTCTCCTCTTCTAAGAGCTTTACGTGAAAACTTGAAAAAAAATTGTGAAAACTAATAATACCTCTCACAAATACCGATGACGGTGATATAACAAATTCCAAGCCATCCTCATAATGTACAAAGTCAACAAAGGTGTTTCACATGCCTATAGAACCAGCAAACTTGTCTTTCACCCGTCCTTCACCTGCTAGATGCACACAACACACACCACAGTTGATGTTTTTCAGCCAAATAAAGACGGGAAATGTGCAGTAGCAGCCAGCTGGGCAATTTACATAGGAGGGAATAATGCTCCAGAGCAAACAGACGTCCATACTGAATCTTCTAAAATTTCCATAGAGTGCACACGCAACAGCGAAGGCTCTCCAACACAAACTGAGTATGAATTCGTTATTCAGCCGTCTAGAGGGCGACATGGTTAGGTCAGCTACATTCCTGTACCCCACTCGCCCTCTCCATTTGGCCTGCTCCTGCCGTAAGCCAGAAACGTGATTCGTTATCGCCACAGCCACCGCCGCTGCGTGCCTAACACCCCCAGACAGAATCGTCCTAGGAAACTGACGAAATAAACACTACTGGCCATTAAAATTGCTATACCACGAAGATGACGTGCTACAGACGCGAATTTAACCGACAGGAAGAAGATGCTGTGATAAGCAAATGATTAGCTTTTCAGAGCATTCACACAACGTGCTGACATGAGTAAAGTTTCCAAACGATTTCTCATACAGAAACAGCAGTTGACCGGCGTTGCCTGGTGAAACGTTGTTGTGACGCCTCGTGTAAGGAGGAGAAATGCGTACCATCACGTTTCCGACTTTGATAAAGGTCGGACTGTAGCGTATCGCGATTGCGGTTTACCGTATCGCGACATTGCTGCTCGCGTTGGTCGAGATCCAATGACTGCTGGCAGAATATGGAATCGGTGGGTTTAGGAGTGTAATAGAAAACGCCGTGCTGGATCCAAACGGCCTAGTATCACTAGCAGTCGAGATGACAGGCATCTTATCCGCGTGGCTGTAACGGATCGTGCAGCCACGTCTCGATCCTTGAGTCAACAGATAGGGACATTTGCAAGACAACAATCATCTGCACGAACAGTTCGACGACGTTGGCAGCAGCATGCACTATCAGCTCAGAGACCATGGCTGCGGTTACCTTTGACGCTGCATCACAGACAGGAGCGCCTGCGATGGTGTACTCAATAATGAACCTGGGGGCATAAATGGTAAAACGTCATTTTTTCGGATGAATTCAGGTTCTGTTTACAGCGTCATGATGGTCGCCTCCGTGTTTGGCGACATTGCGGTGAACGTACATTGGAAGCGTGTATTCGTCATCGCCATACCGGCGTATCTCGCGGGGTGATGGTATGGGGTGCCATTGGTTACACGTCTCGGTCACCTCTTGTTCGCACCGACGGCACTTTGAACAGTGGACGTTACATTTCAGATGTGTTAAGACCCATGGCTCTACCTTTTATTCAATGCCTGCGAAACCCTACATTTCAGCACGATAATGCACGACTGCATGTTGCAGGTCCTGTACGGGCCTTTCTGCTTACAGAAAATGTTCTACTGCTGCCCTGGCCAGCACATTCTCCAGATCTCTTACCAATTGAAAATGTCTGGTCAATGGTGGCCGAGCAACTGGCTCATCACAATACGCCAGTCACTAGTCTTGATGAACTGTGGTGTTGTGTTGAAGCTGCAAGGGTAGCTGTACCTGTACACGCCATCCAAGGTATGTTTGACTTAATGCCCAAGAGTATCAAGCCGTTATTACGGTCAGAGGTGGTTGTTGTGGGTACTGATTTCTCAGGATGTATGCACCCAAATTGCGTGAAAGTGTAATCATATGTCAGTTCTAGTAGAATATAGTTGTCCAATTAAGACCCGTTTATCATCTGCATTTTTCATGGTGTAGCAATTTCAATGACCAGTAGTGGATATTTGATCGCTGTACTTACAATTAAGTATTGCGATTGCAGTCTCAATCGGATGACTTTCAACAACGCGTGAAGTATTGGAAATATCCCCTCTAGACGACTGTGGCTCTGGAAACGGAAATATCTGTACCAGTCATATGACTTGACATAATTATCCAAGTGGAAAAACAAAATCTTTCATTCCCTTTCGGCTATCGCAGTATTCCACGTCAAGTCCATACCTTCCCTTTCGACAGGGTATATCCATTTCCTTTGCACAGGTCGGAACACACATACATCATAAGCCTGATGGTATGTATTTTCCGTCGGAACGAAAAATGATGTCACGATCGCGTGGTTAGAAGTGACATAAAATCGACAGAATTACGAAAAAGTACGGCAAATATGCGTAAATTGACGAAAAACACATTAAAATGCGGGTAGTTGAGGAAGTACTTGCATGACTTTCTGTTGGCGCAGAACAACTCTTGTACATGCGACAGGAAAAGGAAAACGGGAAAACGTTGACATGGAAGCACCGGGAACGAGAGAGAGAGTCATTTTTTTCGTTTTGGCAGCATTCTGCTGTATGTATTTTGAGGTAATAGTGGTACACACGAGTTGACTGCTGGCTCTGATGCTTTTCTGGGAAAAAATGACAATAGCAGAGCAGTGTAATTGAGGAAGTGTCTTTCTAAATTTAATGATCTGCAGATCACTTTTGCAGGCTTCAACTGCCAGTGCCATATGGTGATCAGCACAAAATAGTTTTGCTGCTGAAAGTCTTGTCTCGAGAAAGAAAACTACAGACAGTGCTCCCATACCGGTAGCAACAGCAATTTGTTGGGTAAATTCAGTAAGAGTCAATCAGAATATTCCATTTGTTCGCTACACTTCCTTTATGCAAAGCCATCGGAGCCTCTACAGGCTGGTTAGAACAAGATGGGGGAATAGTATCTATGGAACATTTTGAGAGTAACGTGATGTCTTCTTTGTACAAGTGTTCTAAAACAAGTTGAAACAGACTTTCCATCTATGGTGGGCTGCTGTCCCTCATCCGCATTAGGACATCTCCAGACGAGCAGCTGTAGGACACCGAAAATTCCAGCTATTTTTTTTTCTTCTGTAGGACAGTGCTTTGAATTCTGTTTGCGTAATTGTTCTGGTTTTTTCCGTCTGTGCTTAGACAGTGCTCTCTTTCCAAATAACAATCATGCTTTTTTGATTAACGGTGTTTTCGCAAGCATGCACAGATGTGATGAAGGCTTTTGGCGGTGAGAATAGGAGCGAATGTTTACCGTTTCTGAGACGTATGCTGAAAGCAGGGCTTTACAAGTTCCAGGAAGAGTAACATGTGACGGATGGGCTGTCCCATTAGGATTACAAAGAAGGACGCATTCTGTTATTCAGGGACATTTTCGTAAACATTTTCTGAATGCATTGCAGCAGATTTCTATAGGATGTCCAGAGGGAGATTTACATAGACGTGAGACGTCAGTATAAAAGTGACAATCTTTTAACTGCACCTGTGGGTCGCTAGGCAAACTTCTCTCTGTTTCGCTGATAGCAACCCCCAGAAATTGTCACCCATCCACAAAACTCAACCCCAACTCAAACAAGCATTGTCAGTCAATCATTATGTGGTAACAAACAGCGCACCAATGCACGGATGGGATGGAAAAGACACCACCACTGTACTGTAATAATAAGCAACACAACTGACAGCTCAAACAATCTTAGCAATTTTACAGCAACTTCATCAACGGCCAGTGATGTGACAGCATGTTTCATCAGTTTCATTATCATAGCTAAACCGCCCCATCTCTATTTTGCGAGTATCACTGCGAATGTAGGTAGGTGACTGCTCAGTATGCCCATTCACTTTTAATTCTCGAACACACAAACCATCAAAGTATACCAGAAAGCACTCTACATATTTCTAACACCTCGATCAAAGTGCTTAATTTACAATCTATCTCTCCGAGTATGAGAGTCACAGAGCATCCTCACTGTCATTGACCAACCCGCCCTGCAACAGCGTTACCAAATTAATATGCAACCGCTCACAAGAAGGCCGCTACACTCCACGTCTCATGAATGAATCTAGCTTTGTGAGTCCTAACCCATCCAAGTGCACGACATTTATCGAAATGCGCCCATGTCGAGGACCTTAGCACTCCTTATCGATGTATAGTAACAGATTTCAAAGAGTTGTGATGTAGCAGCAGACGGTTAAGAAGAATAGGAAATGAATGATTTTTATGCACAATGGATCCTCAGACAGGTGTAGTTCGATGCATTTTTACGTAAATCAACCAAGCTATCAATTATAAAGTATTGTTCTAGAGTCTAGGATCGGTATCTGAAAGGTATTCAAGAGATAACATAAACACACACGTTCCTAAGGCTACAACATTCTGCCTGTTCTCTAGACATTAGAAACATTTTACTTGACCTAGTACATTATGGCGATGATTTGGAATCTACTACATCACCAACATCGGTATTCGACAGTGGAAATATCAGTTTCCTCTAGTTTCGAGTTGGCGAATAAATGTCTTTGCAGACCTGACAAGTTTCTTGTTATTCAGTGGTGTATAGCGTGCCCCACCTAGCTAAGGTTTTGGGTTTGTAGAGAACTAATTTCCAGTCTATATCTTGGGAATCATGTTGCACTAGTGATCGGTAGGATGCTGCCTAGTGCTTGATATCGAGAAGTACCGCAAAAATGATATAATATTGTGGTGAACCAAGCGAAAAAATACATGTGTTCTTATAATCCCCGAGTTTGGCGATGTGTATAGAAAATCGAGCAAGCAAGGAGCAAAAACAGTAACATGTTTGTGCCGAGGGGAAACAATCCCGAATTTGTAGAACAGTTCTGAGAGCGACTTCAGTCCGCTGTGCGTGTGCTGGTCGCACATGGGGGGGGGGGGGGGGGGGATGATTTGTGATCATCGGCTGCGGGAAAATATGTAGTGCTAAGAGGAGTATATATATTGTACTGTCCATCTTCGTGGTATATGTATGAATGCTGTAAAAGGTATGATGTTGTTTGGTGCAGGATACGAATTGTGTGATTACTACACCGACATGGTATACAGTGATGTATTGCTCGGCCAGAGATATGTTTCACGTTCTAATATTCAAGCTCATCTCCTCAGTGGGAGAGCAGTCTTTCTCTGTTTGACAATATGTATGGTAGTTTGTAAGATTTAATTGCCAGTGCAATATGACGATCTGTGTAAAATAACCGCTGGAAGTCTCGTCTGCAGAAGGAAAAAAGGTGGATGGTGCTTCCAAACCAGCAGCATCAGTAATTCGGCGGGTAAATTCGATAAGAGCCAATCATAATGCTCGATTCATTCACACCCTTTGTGCTGGGATATAGGAGCCTCTACATAGCAGAGGGAGCGTTTGTGTGTGTTGAAAGCAGGAAGGGAAACACGTGATGGACAGTATACCACATTACGTCCACGAGGAAGATTGTATTCGAAGTTATTGTGCGCTATTTTTGTAAACAGTTTCTGTTAGGGCAAGAATTTCCGTGCATACAATCTAAGCCATCAAGAAAGCGAGTGTTAACTATTTCGGGGCCACTATACAATTTCCATGAGGTCGACTCGATTCTTAGTTTTACATAGTCATGTGATATCAGTATAAGATTGAGAACCTTGTTAGATGCACTTGCGAGGGTTTGTAGCTACACGCGCGCACTTCGTGGCATTGCATTAGTCACGCTGGGCAGTTAAGCATGGTTAGATGCACCTCTCATGTTGAGCTAGTAACGATGCACTCTGTGCTACTCTGTCATCAATCGTAAAGACACTTGCTGCCCAGAGGCATCTTGCGTATGTGACTGGCATGACCGTGCCTTGGAGTTCCATGACATTGGTGTAACTCTGACTGTATACTTGAAAATAGAAATAACTGTCACCTGCATCTTCTGGGCGCGTCGCGTCTGTCTTTGACGGCGCGCGCGCCCCTGCTGCGTCTGCGCTCCCGCCAGCTCACGTCAGCAACGGTGCCCATGTGAACACATTTTGAGAGGAATTTCCCAAGTATCAAGTATGAAAGGGATGTCACCGCCTCAAGCTTGAGGGCAACTCTGCGTGGTTTGACAGCTGACAGGTGCGTCAATTTGATGGGGCTGCCTGTAGCCTCCTGTGTGGTCTAGTGTACTGGGGGTGGCGGAGGGTGCTTGTGCATGTTGATTGTGTGTCTGTTGCATTATTTTGTGAGCGGATCTGTAGGCTGTGCTATGCATTATTTGGACAGTTCACGAGTTGATTTCGTTTCTACACATTAGTGTACTGCATTATTTAGCAGTAGTTTGAATGTCTGTGCTGAGATTACTTCGGTAAATTAGGCGTTGTTTATGTGTCTTATGACCGTTATTTAGAAGTAGGTTACAGATCTGCAGACTGTATATGACACCAAGAACATCAGGGCGAGTGTTTTGCGTCAGTGTGATAAATATACTCCATCCGTAAATAAAATGTTTCAAAATAAATAGAGTACACTCCTTCCTTACTCTTCCCAGCAGCCCAGCGAAGGTTCATCATTTCAGCACCATTTTCCCCCTTCAGACCACTATCTTGGATTATGTCATGGGAGGGATGACCGTTCCCTTCCGGTGGGAAATACTGTATACCAGGTCAGTTGGACTCTAGATTTCGTGGTGGAGAGACTGCCTGCAAAATAAAGACTCATGTCCAGTGTCCAGCACAGGCAGAGTCCTTTTTCCCGCCATTCTCCCCCCCCCCCCCAAAATCACCTTGGATTACATCACGAAACGGACGACAGTTCTCTCTGGTGATGGTACTGTTTACTAGGTGTAGATCTCGTGGTGAACACATTGTTTGTCGCCATCTTGGATAGTGGTACTTGTGTCATCAGCTGACGACATGGCTGCCATCTTTAATTACGTCACGGAATGGACGACAGTGTCCTCTTTTGGCGGTACTGTGTACTAGGTCAGTTGGAGTGTGGACCTTGTGGTGGTAGTGCCTCAAATTGTTTAAATGAAGACTGGTGCATGACTTTGACAATTGCTGCACAGGATTAGCCAAGAAGGTCTAAGGCGCTGCAGACATGGACTGTGCAGCTGGTCCCGGTGGAGGTTCGAGTCCTCCCTCGGGCATGGCTGTGTGTGTGTTTGTCCTTAGGATAATTTAGGTTAAGTAGTGTGTAAGCTTAGGAACTGATGACATTGGCAGTTAAGTCCCATAAGATTTTCGCACACATCTGAACATTTTTTTATTTTGACAGCTGACGATTAGCAGGCATGTTTGCAAAGTCTTTTAGATGGATTATTATTTTGACAATTTACGAGTTGTTTGGCTCTCTGGATGCAAATGTATTGCATTATTTACGATTGGTTTGCATGTCTGTAGATTGTGCAATGCGTTATTGTGACAGTTTACAATTATCAAGGACGTGTGTAGAGCATTATACATGAGTTATTTAGGAGTAGTTTGCAGGTCTGTGTGCTGTGTGGCATGTCAGAGCGTGTGTTCTTTATCACTGTGATAAATATACTCCATCCCTAAATAAGTTGTTCCAAATAAATAAAGTACACTCCTTCCTCTCTCCAGCCCAGTGCAGGCTGAGACCTTTTCTCACCAGTCCCTAGGAAGAGGTGGCAGTTGGGTGACTTGGTTAGTGAAGGTGAGATTTGTTTCCTGCAATATTCTTAGGTTGGTAGAGAAACCCCAAGTGACCTTTCTTTGCCACTAAAATTCAAACTTGGCGCCAGTTCCTAGGACAAGGTGACAGTCAGGTGACGTAGGTTAGTGGAGGTAGCCCAAGTGTCCTATATTTCGCACTATTTTCTTATCTTAGTAGAGATACGTGAATTGACCTTTCTTTTCCTCCAAAATTCAATCTTGGTGCCAGTTGCTAGAAGGAGGTGGCGGTCGGGGTGACTTAGGTTAGTGGGGGTAGCCCATGTGACCTATCGTCTCGCGATTTTCTTACGTTAGTAGAGGTAACCGTAGTGTGAAGCATTATCCTGTTGGAATTTGAACGTCCCGCCATTTTTCTAGGGGTGGAGATGGGAGGTGGGGAGGGGGGGGGGTAGGTTAGAGAAGGTAGCCGAAATGACCTATCTTCCCACCAAAATTCAAACTTCCCGCCAAAAGCCGCCATCTTGGATGACGTGTTCGTTGTCAACTTGGATGACGTCATCTCGCCATCTTGGATAACGGTACTTTGCCGTAGAACCACCCTTCCCCAATACTGTCTTGTAATAATCGCTGTATATCCTGGCGAGTGACTGCCTAACCAGAATGCATGCCACAAACAGCAGGGAGTTATCCCTCATGACATTTCACCTCACAATTAAAGGTTTTTCTTTTATCTTAGGTGCTGCTGCTGTTGCTGTATGCTGTTTCTATGGTTTGAAGACGACCATCATGACCACTCTGTCGACTCCTGCTGTTGCCCTGATTGTGAGGACAGCTATACGGATACCCATGAAGTGAGGCAACACTACTGCCCCAACTGTAAAGCTTTCATTGGGGCTTACGAGAAATAGCTGTCCAATGAGTCCACTTGTTCAATACTCTGTTGCTGTGAGCTGAACGAACCAGCTCGAGTATAAACTCCGTCCACGGCACCCACAAAAAATACACTCCATCTATTTGATGCTTTGAACTAACAGTGAAGATTTACTTCGATTTATAACCATCAAATCGCCGAAGTACCAAAAGTGTTATGTTAGTACAGTTGCAGATTTTCTTTTTCTAAGTTTACCAATACATGTTCCACTGTGTAATGCAAGACAAGAAATAAAAGATGGAAAATGTCATTTGAGTTACAATGTTTGAATATTTACGTACTTTTCTATCGCTTGGTGAGCTGTGGGATGCAGAGACTGCCTCAAACCTGCTAGCCTACTTAAGGCTTCACCAGTGGACCCAAGAAGCTGTTCACCATCTGCTGTCACGAGGGGGAGCCACTGTTGCTGCTTGCCCAATTACAGCAGTGGACACTGATGCCACCGGCCCCCGTCGCCTAATTGGGACCACAGGTCGACATCTGCACGACAACGAATACCTCAGACTGGGCTGGAGGGCCAGTCACCTGGGTGCATGTGTTCGCCGTCAAGGAGAGGACTTCTTAGATCAGCCTGCAGAGCTACTGGCTGGCTATAGGCCGCGCCGACCACGACACCTGGAAGGCACCGACCGGTCATGAGATGAAGGCTGTCACACGAGTCGTGCGCGGGATAACGCTCCCGCTGGCCACTGGCACAGTATATAAGCGATCGCACCCTCGCGCTACGCTCACTCTGCGTCTTGCTGCTGCACAGGCAACTGCATTGAACGCCGCCAATATGCCTTACAGGAGATATCGACGTCGTCGTCGTGCAACAGTTTACAAAAATATAGAAAACATAGAACTTACTACAACATCTGGTGACAAGAACAATGGTATTCCAGTGAAGAGTGTGGCAGCCCACGCTCTCCTCGATGGACCTAATGTATTCCTTGGATGTTCACTTAATTTTAGTTTGGATATTAACTACACATTCTCACATGGAAATGAATGATTCACTGTCGCCATTGTGAGGGGTGGTAGCGGAGTTTCTAGTGTAACTGGACTTGAAAGTTTTAATGATAGTGATATAATTGCTTATCGTACCTACCATATGTTTGAACTTGCTAATAAACACTTTGGTAAATCTGCTTATGACTCTACTTCTCCACTTGATGGGTAGGTGTGTGCCTGCTGCTACTGGTGACAGGGCGCACACTCCACAAGGCTGACTGAGCAACCAGCGCCCTGCGAAGGCAATTCTGTTTTTGTGAATAGTAAATATGTCTCTGTGAATAATGTTTTATTTCGCATATGAGCGTGAACAGATCGTCCTCACTGCACCTTGCTTGGTACAGTTCGAACGACAGTCTGTTTCAAGACTGTGATATGTTTTGCAACTTTTGTAAACAGCTGCTCAGGTTTAAGTAAAATGCTAAATTTTAGGTGAATTTATTCTTTTTATTAATCATTTTCTCATACAATACGTCCCCGTTTTCGTAATCGTCATTCATCAAAAGAAAATGGTATCTGTTGCACATACCCCTTGGAAATGGTTTTACACTACTGGCCATTAAAATTGCTACACCACGAAGATGACGTGCTACAGACGCGAAATTTAACCGACAGGAAGAGGATGCTGTGATAAGCAAAGCATTCACAGAAGTTTGGCGCCGGTGGCGACACCCACAACGTGCAGATATGAGGAAAGTTTCCGATATCTCACACACAAACAGCAGTTGACCGGTGTTGTCTGGTGAAACGTTGTTGTGATGCCTCGTGTAAGGAGGAGAAATGCGTACCATCACGTTTCCGACTTCGATAAAGGTCGGACTGTAGCGTATCGCGATTGCGGTTTACCGTATCGCGACGTTGCTGCTCGCGTTGGTCGAGATCCAATGACTGCTGGCAGAATATGGAATCGGTGGGTTTAGGAGTGTAATAGAAAACGCCGTGCTGGATCCAAACGGCCTAGTATCACTAGCAGTCGAGATGACAGGCATCTTATCCGCGTGGCTGTAACGGATCGTGTAGCCACGTCTCGATCCCTGAGTCAACAGATGGGGACGTTTGCAAGACAACAACCATCTGTACGAACAGTTCGACGACGTTTGCAGCAGGATGGACTATGAGCTCGGAGTCCATGGCTGCGGTTACCCTTGACGCTGCATCACTGACAGGAGCGCCTGCGATGGTGTACTCAACGACGAACCTGGGTGCGCGAAAGGCAAAACGTCGTTTTTTCGGATGAATTCAGGTTCTGTTTACAGCATCATGATGGTCGCCTCCGTGTTTGGCGACATTGCGGTGAACGCACATTGGAAGCGTGTATTCGTCTTCGCCATACTGGCGTATCACCCGTGGTGATGGTATGGGGTGCCATTGGTTACACGTCTCGTTCACCTCTTGTTCGCACCGACGGCACTTTGAACAGTGTACGTTACATTTCAGATGTGTTACGACCCGTGGCTCTACCTTTCATTCATTGCCTGCGAAACCCTACATTTCAGCACGATAATGCACGACTGCATGTTGAAGGTCCTGTACGGGGCCTTTCTGGATACAGAAAATGTTCGCCTGCTGCCCTGGCCAGCCCATTCTCCAGATATCTCACTAAATGAAAAAGACTGGTCAATGGTAGCCGAGCAACTTGCTCGTCACAATACGGCAGTCACTACCCTTGATGAACTGTGGTATCGTATTGAAGCTGCATGGGCTGCTGTACCTGCACACGCCATCCAAGCTCTGTTTGACTCAATGTCCAGGCGTATCAAGGCCGTTATTAGGGCCAGAGGTGGTTGTTGTGGGTACTGATTTCTCTGGATCTATGCACCCAAATTTGCATGAAAATGTAATCACATGTCACTTCTAGTATAATATATTTGTGCAGTCAATACCCGTTATCATTTGCATTTCTTCTTGGTGTAACAATTTTAATGGTCAGTAGTGTAATTATCCCAGACTACAAATCAAGTACCAAGTGAACGTATTGAAAGCTGTCCCTGAAACTCTGTTCCATTCCATAAATTTTAACCAAGCACATATAAACCTTCGTTGGCCCCCTTCGCCAGACTACGTCATGTGAAGCAGGCCGGCGGCGAGTCGTCATCAAACGTCACCCAGCAGCTACAGAACAACAACTCATCGAAGACGGCTCCATCAAAGCAGGCTGCAGTTCCTGGACAAGCTGCCTGAGTCAATGGTCGTGTGATTTTTGCATGATTTTAACAGAACCAAGTATTTTACGTCATTTTGTGGACTGTAATTTGCAGATCGTATTTTCCAACAAAATAAGTGAAAAATTCTCTTCGTGTACCCTACAGTTGTTTATTAACTAAGGTACAGATCTTTATTGGTATTATCGACAAAGATTACACTATTGTCCTAAAATATTTTCGCTGCAAGTAGAATAAACATACACGTGCACGTACACACACACACAGACACAGACACACACACACACACACACACACACACACACATACAGGGTGGTCCATTCATCGTGACTGGGCCAAATATCTCACGAATTAAGCGTCAAACGAAAAAACTACAAAGACCGAAACTTGTCTAGCTTGAAAGGGGAAACCAGATCGCGCTATGGTTGGCCTGCTAGATGGCGCTCCCATAGGTCAAACGGATATCAACTGCGTTTAAATAGGAACCCCCATTTTTATTACATATTCGTTTAGCACTTAAAGAAATACCAATGTTTTAGTTGCACCACTTTTTTCGCTTTGTGAAAGTTGGCGCGGTAATAGTCACAAACATATATGGCTGACAATTTTAGACGAACAGTTGGTAACAGGTAGGTTTCTTAAATTAAAATACAGAACGTAGGTACGTTTGAACATTTTATTTCGGTTGTTCCAATGTGATACATGTACCTTTGTAAACTTATCATATCTCAGAACGCATGCTGTTACAGCGTTATTACCTGTAAATACCACATTAATGCAATAAATGCTCAAAATGATGTGCGTCAACCTCAATGCATTTGGCAGTACGTGTAACGACATTCCTATCAGTAGCGAGTAGTTCGCCTTCCGTAATGTTCGCACAGGCACTGACAACGCGCTGACGCATGTTCTCCAGCGTTGTTGGATCACGATAACAAATATCCTTCAACTTTCCCCGCAGAAAGAATTCCGGGGACGTCAGATCCGGTGAACGTGCGGGGCTTCGACGACCAATCCACCTGTCATGAAGTATGCTATTCAGTACCGCTTCAACCGCACGCGAGCTATGTGCTGGACATCCATCATGTTGGGAGTGCATCGCCATTCTGTCATGCGGTGAAACATCTTGTAGTAACATCGGTAGAACATTATGTAGGAAATCAGCATACATTGCACCATTTAGATTGCCATCGCTAAAATCCTTCCTCCCATAATGCCGCAACATACATTATCAGGCCAAGGTCACTGATGTTCCACTTGTCGCAGCCATCGTGGATTTTACGTTGCCGAATAGTGCATATTATGCCGGTTGATGTTACAGCTGTTGGTGAATGACGCTTCGTCGCTAAGTAGAACGCGTGCAAAAAATCTGTCATCGTCCCGAAATTTCTCTTGTGCCCAGTGACAGAACTGTACACGACGTTCAAAGTCGTCGCTTTGCAATTCCTGGTGCATAGAAATATGGTACGGCTGCAATCGATGTTGATGTAGCATTCTCAACACCGGCGTTTTTGAGATTCCCGATTCTCGCGCAATTTGTCTGCTACTGATGTGCGGATTAGCCACGACAGCAGCTAAAACTCCTAATTGGCCATCATCATTTGTTTCAGGTCGTGGTTGACGTTTCACATGTGGATGAACAATTTCTGTTCCTTAAATAACGTAATTATCCGGCGAACGGTCCGGAAACTTGGATAATGTCGTCCAGGATACCGAGCAGCTTCCATAGCACACGCCCGTTGGGCTTTTTGATCACAATAGCCATACATCAACACGATATCGACCTTTTCGGCAATTGGTAAACGGTCGACTTTAACACGGGTAATGTATCATGAAGCAAATGCCGTCCGCACTGGCGAAATGTTACGTGATACGTGCTTATACATTTGTGACTATTACAGCCGCATCTATCACAAAGCGAAGAAAGTGGCCCAACTAAAACATTAATAATTCTTTACGTACTACACGAACATGTAATAAAAAATGGGGGTTCCTATTTAAGAAACGCAACTGATATCTGTTTGACCTATGACAGCACCATCTACTGGGCCAACCAAAGCGCCATCTTGTTTCCCCCTTCAAGCTAGACAACTATCGTTCTTTGTAGTTTTTTCGTTTGATGCTTATTTCGTGAGATATTTGGTGCAGTCACTATTAGTGGACCACCCTGTATATACCGGGTGATCAAAAAGTCAGTATAAATTTGAAAACTTAATAAAGCACGGAATAATGTAGATAGAGAGGTAAAAATTGACACTCATTCTCGAAATGACATGGGGTTTTATTAGATCCAAAACGCAGGATGGCGCTCCACCCAATGTTGCTAGACGCGTGAGTCGTTTGGTGATGATCGTGTGCTCAGCCGCCACTTTCGTCATGCTTGGCCTCCGAGGTCCTCAGACCTCAGTCTGTGCTATTATTGGCTTTGGGGTTACCTGAAGTCGCCAATGTATCGTGATCGACCGACATCTCTAGGGATGCTGAAGGACAGCATCCGACGCCAATGCCTCACCATAACTCCGGACATGCTTTACAGTGCTGTTCACGACATTATTCCTCGACTATAGCTATTGTTGAGGAATTATGGTGGACATATTGAGCATTTTCTGTCAAGAACATCATCTTTGCTTCGTCTTACTTTGTTATGCTAATTATTGCTATTCTGATCAGATGAAGCGGCTTCTGTCAGACTTTTTTTAAATTTTTTTTTGTTCTAGTAAAACCCCATGTTATTCCAAGCATGCGTGTCAATTTGTACCTCTCTATCTACATTATTCCGTGATTTATTGAGTTTTTAAATTTATACTGAATTTTTGATCACCCAGTATATAAATATATAATGCTACTATATTGAGTTTATCGGTTTGTGGCTACTTCACGTCATTAAAAGGTGAAACTGGATTCCTTTCCGTGAAGCTTGCAGACAAGGCGTCGCTGCACAACTCACTGTCTGATGTTGCCTAAAGCATCAAAGTCAGCTCCTACTACAGATATGTTATGACCTTGTGTTCACAATAACGGTGGAGTAGATCAAATGTGATGTTCGAGTAAGGACAGAAGGGAATAGCACAACTCTACTTAAGTAATAGTCTACTGCAAACTCAGTTACAGATCCAAAAGTACATTTATAATGAAGCTCAGATGATTGAACAATGAGGCGAAGAACTACATGGCAAAAATGTTTGGATAGAACACAATTGTTACTGGATAGGAAGACACTGCTCAGACAATGATAAAAACCACACATACAAATAATCCGAATACACCTTCAAAATGAAGAAATGAAACACACGAGTGAGCGCGAAAAAAAGAGAAATAATGTCTACTGTTGGAACATGGTTTGCCTATTAACTTAGCGCTGAGCGCTGCACAGCACGGAGGATGAGTGGGGGGGGGGGGGGGGGGGAAGGGGGGACGAGGTCAGTGCTGCAAATACTATCTTATTTACGAATAGCTATCGTAATTCCGGATGATCTCATTTTCCCAACTAGCCAGCAAAAAGATTATGGTTTTAAGCAATTGACGCGGTTGGTAACCCGAGAGCATTTTATTCAATATTATTTTTGTTCGCCCAGTTAACTGCCAATCTTTTACTGATCTTGTGTTGGCTGTAGCAATCAGTTTCACAGTCTCCACCCCGAGCTAGAATTCTTTGTTGTGGCGGCTAATTGAAACTTCAGGTTTGGAAGAAACCAGCCAACTGAGCACAGAGTCCCATTGCTCGTAGCCAACCTAACTGCGCTCATTTTCACGGTTTTTGGCAGGCTACTTGGTTTCGTTAACTTGCCAGAGACTGACTTGCTGTAATGACCAGTACCGCTTTTCTGGCTCTTCCTGGCTGTTTCAATTCGCAAAGAACTGTTCAAATTTAGCATAAAGGCCTCCCCAGTATAATGACACTTCCATAGGTATTAGTGATGTTGCCGTGAACATGACTAGGGGGTGGCGGAGTGGCATAACAGGTGCGCTGCTACCGAGTATAAATAGCTCGCATTTTCGTAGCAGATTGATTTTCGTCCAAGTAGTCTACCAGAATGTGGGTGTGGGGCAGGGGGGGAGGGGGCGATGCCAGACTAGAGGACCACGCAGAGCCGCCAGCAGCAGTGACGAGTTCGAATCTCCGTCGCAGTATCAGCTCGCAGTACTAAGTCCACCCTCCGGACTTAGTGCCACAGTGCAGCGGATCTTCTGGGATCACTGCAGTAGCAGCTACAGTCTTGCCCAGGAGAGGGCGTGTCGCATCCGATGCACTGCAGCCGTCTTCTACCAGCAAGGTGGGCGCAATATCGCGCTTCGCACTAAGGACCACTGGGACGCTGTCATCCACAGCAGAGGTGGCCACCACAGCAAGGCAGCCGATCGTCTTCATGCGACGGCTGTTGATAAAATATCGGTACATCGATAGTTTTCCCAGAAAAAGTATCTACACTCCTGGAAATGGAAAAAAGAACACATTGACACCGGTGTGTCAGACCCACCATACTTGCTCCGGACACTGCGAGAGGGCTGTACAAGCAATGATCACACGCACGGCACAGCGGACACACCAGGAACCGCGGTGTTGGCCGTCGAATGGCGCTAGCTGCGCAGCATTTGTGCACCGCCGCCGTCAGTGTCAGCCAGTTTGCGGTGGCATACGGAGCTCCATCGCAGTCTTTAACACTGGTAGCATGCCGCGACAGCGTGGACGAGAACCGTATGTGCAGTTGACGGACTTTGAGCGAGGGCATATAGTGGGCATGCGGGAGGCCGGGTGGACGTACCGCCGAATTGCTCAACACGTGGGGCGTGAGGTCTCGATGTTGTCGCCAGTGGTCGGCGGAAGGTGCACGTGCCCGTCGACCTGGGACCGGACCGCAGCGACGCACGGATGCACGCCAAGACCGTATGATCCTACGCAGTGCCATAGGGGACCGCACCGCCACTTCCTAGCAAATTAGGGACACTGTTGCTCCTGGGGTATCGGCGAGGACCATTCGCAACCGTCTCCATGAAGCTGGGCCACGGTCCCGCACACCGTTAGGCCGTATTCCGCTCACGCCCCAACATCGTGCAGCCCGCCTCCAGTGGTGTCGCGACAGGCGTGAATGGAGGGACGAATGGAGACGTGTCGTCTTCAGCGATGACAGTCGCTTCTGCCTTGGTGCCAATGATGGTCGTATGCGTGTTTGGCGCCGTGCAGGTGAGCGCCACAATCAGGACTGCATACGACCGAGGCACACAGGGCCAACACCCGGCATCATGGTGTGGGGAGCGATCTCCTACACTGGCCGTACACCTCTGGTGATCGTCGAGGGGACACTGGATAGTTCACGGTACATCCAAACCGTCATCGAACCCAGCGTTCTACCATTACTAGACCGGCAAGGGAACTTGATGTTCCAACAGGACAATGCACGTTCGCATGTATCCCGTGCCACGCAACGTGCTCTAATAGGTGTAAGTCAACTACCCTGGCCAGCAAGATCTCCGGATCTGTCCCCCATTGAGCATTTTTGGGACTGGATGAAGCGTCGTCTCACGCGGTCTGCACGTCCAGCACGAACGCTGGTCCAACTGAGGCGCCAGGTGGAAATGGCATGGCAAGCCGTTCCACAGGACTACATCCAGCATCTCTACGTTCGTCTCCATGGGAGAATAGCAGCCTGCATTGCTGCGAAAGGTGGATATACACTGTACTAGTGCCGACATTGTGCATGCTCTGTTGCCTGTGTTTATGTGCCTGTGGTTCTGTCAGTGTGATCATGTGACGTATCTGACCCCAGGAATGTGTCAATAAAGTTTCCCCTTCCTGGGACAATGAATTCACGGTGTTCTTATTTCAATTTCCAGGAGTGTATATATATATCGGCAATATTTTTCCCCTGATAATATCAATATATCGATATCAAAATGGCAATATCAAGTGACAATATTTTTAGTTTATATTTTTCTACAATTTTCGTGAATACAACCTCTGACAATACAGTTCGGTGAAAAGTCCTGTAACATTAACGTAGATGAACGATGAACTACAGTTACCTCACTCTCCTTCCAAATATTCACCTCCCATAACTATCCGATACATGTCTCGGAAACTTTGCACGAAGTCTTCCTTTGGGATGGTGTTCAAAAGGCGCCTCATGGCCCGTTGTATGTCAGGAACGTCCTCAGATCTCTTTCCTTTCAAAGCGAGTTTGAGTCGAGGGAATACAAATGGGAAGAAGTCTGGAGGATTGAGATTCGGCGAGTATGGTGGATGTTCAAGTTGCACCACACCCTTCTTTTGCCAGGAACTGTTTGCCGATAGTGGCTGTCTGTGGGCGAGGTTGTCGTGAACTAACAACCAGGAACCTTGTTGAGCATACCGGGGGTCGTACCCTGCGTATACATTGCATGAAACGGGTCAAAAGTTCAACGTAACGCGCAGCGTTCAGCGTCGTTGCCGCAGGTAGAAATTCCTCGTGGATAATGCCTTGACTATCGAAGAAGGTGATGAGCATCGTTTCGATGCGTGATTTTGAGTTGGAGAACGCCATTCCATGCTTCGCCATTTCGTTTCAGGGTCGTACCGTAGACACCAAGTTTCATACTCAGTCACAAAATTCAAGAAGTTGGGTGTCGCAACCATCGTTTCGACAAAATCCTCTGAAGCGTCTAAAAATGTGCCTGTTTCTGATCGTCAGTAAAGTGATGTGGCACAAGACAACAACAAATTTTCCTCTCCTCTAACTCCTGGGCAAGGATTTGTCGCACCGATTCACGATTCATCTGCAGTTCATCCGCTGTCATGCACACAGTTAATCGACGGTCGTTCGTGATTAATGCCCTCACTCTCCCAATGTTTTCGTCACTGACGGCAGCCGCCGATCGTCCGCTACAGGGATTGTCAGAAACGCTTTCCCGGTCTCCTCGAAAACGGGCCAATCACTCATACACGCACTTCATGGACAGTGCTTGGCCGGCCGGTGTGACCGAGCGGTTCTAGGCGCTTCAGTCTGGAACCGCGCGACCTCTACGGTAGCAGGTTCGAATCCTGCCTCGGGCGTGGATGTGTGTGATGTCCTTAGGTTAGTTAGGTTTAAGTAGTTCTAAGTTCTAGGGGACTGATGACCTCAGATGTTAAGTCCCATAGTGCTGAGAGCCATTTGAACCATTTTTTGGCAGTGCTTGATTCCCATAAACACGTACCAGCATTGCATGCGTTTCTTTTGGTGGCTTGCCAAGCTTAAAACAAAAAATTAAATTGATCCTTTGCTCGTTCGTTCTCCTGTTCTCAGTTGAGAACCAACGCACTAACCAAGCACTTCGTCGAACAGGTGGTAACACGGAACTCACTCGATATTCAAGTGAACTACGGTGGGCCGCACGGGGTAGCCACATGGTCTAGGGCGCGCTGTCACGGTCCCTGCGGCTCCCCTCGTCGGAGGTTCGACTCCTCCCTCGAGCATGGATGGGTGTGTGGTCCATAGTGTAAGTTAGATTAAGTAATGTGTAAGCTTAGGGACCGATGACCTGATTAGTTTGGTCCCATAAGAAATGCTTCAAATGACTCTGAGCACTATGCGACTTAACTTCTGAGGTCATCAGTCGCTTAGAACTTACAACTAATTAAACCTAACTAACCTAAGGACATCACGCACATCCATGCCCGAGGCAGGATTCGAACCTGCGACCGTAGCGGTCGCTCGGTTCCAGACTGTAGCGCCTAGAACCGCACGGCCACTCCGGCCGGCCCCGATCGACCGTTCTGACTTGATTCAGCGAACTTTATTGTCAGAGGTTGTATTTGAAGTTGACCTTTTGGAATTGGAATTGAGCATAATTTTACAGTGAAATGAATACGCGTAGTTGCAAGCATATGAGTCAACGGGGACAGTTGAAAATGTGTGCCCCGATCGGGACTTGAAGCCGGGATCTCCTGCTTACATGTCAGAAGCACTATCCATCTGAGACACCGAGGATACAGAGAATAGTGCGACTGCAGGGACATATCTCTGGCACGCCTCCCGTGGGACCCACATTCACAACTTATTGTCCCGCACTATATTCTTAGCGCCCCTGTCCACCATACTCATTATTCGCGGCTTTACCGCCGATTCACTTAAGAGTTCGGGCACTGTTTGTGCATCCGCACAGAAGAAGATGGTCAAATGGCCGGTGAGCCTTGACTATATATATGAACATAATTTTAATTCCGACTTTTTGAACTTTCATCACGTCCAATCTTTTACGTCGACTATGTGAAGCAAGTATATGTGGCACAAAAGAAGAAAGAAGAAGCAGTCAGACTGCACCGGGGCGGTGCAGGGAGGGAGGGAGGGAGGGAGGGATGGGGAGGGGGATTAATGCAATAACAAGATTTCCGATGTGAAGAAGCAGCTCACCAGTGGCGTTAAGAATCGATTCTAAACGTAACTAGCGTGCTTTTTCTTCACGTCGGCATTCTTCAAAAACAGTTGCTGAAAATAATCAATAAAAATATGAATGACAAGATTGGTCTTTGCGTTGGGCGGACACGTGTGAGGGGAATTGCTGACGTAAACACCGCTCGGCGCTGCCAACAGAAACTGCAACGTTTAGCTTCACCATGTGATTTTGGCACTACAACTGCTAGGTCACTGGCGTTGGCAGAAATGAAAAAAATAGGGAAGTCGACATCAAGTGTTCCGGAAAAATCCGATATGTGACGAAACCGAACGATGGACCCATCGGACACATTTTACTGTGCCACATACATACAGTTACCATTGATAGCGCCGGCCGAAGTGGCCGAGTGGTTCTAGGCGCTACAGCCTGGAGCCGCGAGACCGTAACGGTCGCAGGTTCGAATCCTACCTCGGGCATGGATGTGTGTGTGATGCCCTTACGTTAGTTAGGTTTACGTAGTTCTAAGTTCTAGGGGAATGATGACCTCAGATGTTAAGTCCCACAGTGCTCAGAGCCATTTGAACCATTGATAGCAAAGTGCTTATCGGCAAGCGTGAACGTGCATCGTTTTCCTTTCAGTTCTTGCTCTAAGGGGGACAGGAGGCTGCTGGCTTTCTGATGCACAGAATATCTAATAATAAAACAATACTTAAATATACAGCTCTAGAGCTGGCAGTATATTTAGAATGTGCAGCCAATATTTTTATAGGCAGGTACGTCAGTATTTTTGCCGTCAGTATACTAATATGTCGATACTTGTTTTCGATGTATCGAGGGCCGATAATGATACTTTCTTATATTTTTAAAAATATCAGGAATCCTACTTCATGCTCCTCTGACGCCAGATGTTAGTGGGGCAGTTCACGCAATGAGGTCAAGCACTGCAAGCTCTCACCCCCCGTAATTTCAAGATGCCTGACTGTGTTCCTAATGGTTTGTAATCAGATTATTAGGAGAGAGAGAGAGACTTACTTTAGCCATGATCGCATAAAAAAATCAAACTGAAACCTAACTCTGTTTGGCGTAACTGTAATTACTCACTACCAAATTAATAATAAAAAAAGGTGAGGTCACTCTTAAATAAAAAAACGACATCCTTTAACTTAATCATAGTATTCCTGCATCCCCACAGTTAATAGTTATACAAAATGCTAATTTTGGGAAAATAACAGCTCAAAAATCGCATTACAATTACAAATACTCTACATATAAGTTGTAGTCAAATGAAAACAAGACAAATGGGAAAGATGTATGTAAACTGTTTATTACTTCAAAAGTCATTGTCACAGCTGTTACTACATTTCCCCCTTATGAGACAACACGGTCTGCGCCTTCGTGTAAAAATTTGCCTACGGAACAATGACTCTGCCCAGGCGTGCATATATACACTCGAAGTAAATCGACAGCCATGCATTTTCCTTCAGTTCTCCAAAAAGATGAGCAGAGATAGGTAGTGTACGTAGGATGTGTAAAGGCTTCCTGGTGAAAGCTCTACAGCGTAGTCGAGACAGACTTGTCAAGATGTGGATGGACTATTTACTGATAGGTTGTATGGACTACTTTGCAGAAGATTCGCTGCGAAGTCATTACACATCCTGCATACAGTCTGGATCTCTTCAGTGCGATTTCCATATTTTTGGAGCACTGAAGGAAGAAATTCGTGGCCGTCGATTTGCTTCGGACGACGACCTGCACGTTTACTTCTGTAGACACCTGCAGAGACTTTTCCATGACGGCACTATTTGTATCCCGCTGGGAGGCGGCGCGTGGATAGGAACAGGAAAATTACGCCGATACTGCCAATACAGTTAAAGCATCTTTACTAGTGGATTAACATATGTAAACATATTACATAACTTTGTACGAAGGCGCGGTGCTAAAGCGAAGTGTCCTGGCTGGCTGCACCTGATCAAATGGGCCGAAGCAGTCGCGGAGCTCGTAGAGTTCGACAGCACCGGCTAGAGGGCGCTGTCGTCGGTGTCTCTCGTAGTGCCAACCTAGCAGAGCGAACCTGCGTTGTGGCATCGTTGCTATCGGTACCACAGCACTGCCCGTCTTTCCTTACAATGGTATAAATGTATCAACAGTAAAAGCGATTTCTTTTGAAATAATAAACAGTTTACTTACTTTGTTCCACCTGCACAATTTTCATTTGACTCGCCCTTACAGATCGAAAGCAGTACTAAACACGAAACACTCGACCAAACATCTGTGTCTTTGTTTCATTTTCGAACGGTGAAACGCCTCTACTCCATCACACACCGAAAATTTACTGTAATTTACAACTTGGAGCTGGAGTGATTTTTTTGATTGATATCCAAGCAGATGTATTATTATAGATATTAAGTAATTATGAAACACAAACATATCAACCGTATTCTCGAAAAGCGGATACGACGAGATAACCCACTGAAGAAAATCTGTAAATATGTTATAGTACTGGCTGATCAAAAAGTCAGTATAAATTTGAAAACTTAATAAACCACGGAATAATGTAGATAGAGAGGTAAAAATTGACACACATACTTGGAATGACATGGGATTTTATTAGAACCAAAAAAAAGTTCACAAAATGTCCGACAGATGAGCGCCGTTTGGTGATGATCGTGTGCTCAGCCGCCACTTTCGTCATGCTTGGCCTCCCAGGTCCCCAGACCTCAATCCATGCGATTGCCTCACCATAACTCCGGACATGCTTTACAGTTCTGTTCACAACATTATTCCTCGACTACAGCTACTGTTGAGGGATGGTGGTGGACATATTGAGGATTTCCTGTCTTAATTTGTTATGCTAATTATTGCTATTCTGATCAGATGAAACGCCATCTGTCGGACATTTTTTGAAATTTTGTATTTTTTGATTCTAATAAAACCCCATGTCATTCCAAGCATGTGTGTCAATTTGTACCTCTCTATCTACAATATTCCGTGATTTATTCAGTTTTCAAATTTATGCTGACTTTTTGATCACCCAGTATATGAAGTAAATAATGAAAGGTGTGTTTAAGCATGACTGTCTTCAGAAAGATGAATAGACTGACATTGGTCCATGCCCTTAACACAAAGCCTAAGGCTCGAATAAATTGAGCTACAGAAATATTTGATCCAAAAGGAACAACTCTTTGGCGGTAGCATCTACCACTATAGAGGAACGCAATGTACATCCTAGAACCAACCGCCAGTAACACTTGACAGAATCCACATATAAGATCGACTATAACATGAACCAAGTAATCTCATACTTATGAAGCAGTCCGTCTATGTTTTCAGGATAGTCCGTTTCTCTTGTTATTTTATTCAGTCGCATAATATCTAATACTAATTTGAGCCATCCTGCTTTCCAACTACGACCAAGGGATTGTTTTATTCTCTCTTACATCTCTCTGCTATTCCATATTTATCCAGCCTTTCCATCTTGTTTCCCACAGTGAGCTTTTTTGCTAGTCGCAACCCATATGGACTTATAAAAAATGGGATATGACGCTTCACTTTTGTACAAAATTCATAGTTAAACAACTATGAATTTTGTACTTGGTCTGGTTTACTGGAAAAGAACTCAGCCAAGAACGGACTACGTGTACCTACTAAACAGTAGTTTAGTAACCCATTTCCACAATTACCATAGACTTCGTTTGCTACTTGTGGATTCCTTTACTGTCTGTTTCATCTAGCAAGTTGCAAGCTGCCACTCCATTTGAAACTATACACCAGTGTTCATACAATGCTACGAACACGATTTATGCCCAGATATTGTAAACGATCCCGTTATAATGCGATCTGACTTTCGACTAGCAATACTAGATGGCAAACCTCATTAAAAGCGCAATGGGAGCGAGAAAATTACTCAAAAGGGACACATTTGAACAGTGAACATGTTCATGAATCGCAAACCGCTTACTGAGCAGCTTCAAAATATAATGAATTGCGCCTTATTTCTGCACAGAGAAAAATTTGTCATCTCTTACTTAAATTGCCTAAAAACCAGAAAACAATGGATGGTGAATTCAATGACTTTCAGTCAAGTCATCTCAGGTGTCTCGGAGAAGTGCGTCAGCGTCAACTTTCATGGAATGCTGAATTGTTTTCAGTTTACATCGTGAATTTATATTAGGATGGGTGTTGATCCGAGTTGTTGTTTTCGTTTTATGGACCAGAAGCAGCAGAAGAAGTTGGGGTCCAGGCTAAGAGTACACGTAAAACCACAACTCCCAGCAGCGGAAGAGTGCGGCTGGGTCGGTAGTCGAAACATTCTGCACAAAACAGAAACAACAACTCGGCTGAAAATGTGGAAGCACGCTATTAAGCAATCGCACTGATGACCCTGAGAGCTGAAGTGCTTACGGTTCTATCTGCAGTCCAACATCTGTTACAATATTTGCTTACTAGGATATTACTAAACACTTGTTTCTTGTGTTAATGTATACGTACGGTAAAGATAACGGTCGTTCTTGCAATGAATGAAGTCTATAAAATGTACTGCCATAACTATGCCTGTAAAGATAGTGTTCTGCCGCTCTAATGAGTGCAAATGAATTGTGCAATAAATGTAACAGCTACTGCATGTATAGTGCTGCATGCAATGAACTATGGATTAAAACTATATTAAAAACTATATTAAAACTATAAAAACTATATTAACTATATTAAAACTATATAAACTGCAGAATATAATAATCCCAATCCCAAAGAAAGAAGGTGTTGATAGATGTGAAAATTACCGAACTATCAGTTTAATACGTCACAGCTGCAAAATACTAACGCGAATTCTTTACAGACGAATGGAAAAACTCGGGGAAGATCAGTTTGGATTCCGTAGAAATGTTGGAACAAATGAGGCAATACTGACCGTACGACTTATCTTAGAAGCTAAATTAAGGAAAGGCAAACCTACGTTTCTAGCATTTGTAGACTTAGAGAAAGCTTTTGAAAATGTTGACTGGAATACTCTCTTTCAAATTCTGAAGGTGGCAGGGGTAAAATTCAGGGAGAGAAAGGCTATTTACAATTTGTACAGAAACCAGATGGCAGTTATAAGAGTCGAAGGACATGAAAGGGAAGCAGTGGTTGGGAAGGGAGTGAGACAGGGTTGTAGTCTCTCCCCGATGTTATTCAATCTGTATATTGAGCAAGCAGTGAAGGAATCAAAAGAAAAGTTCGGTGTGGGTATTAAAATCCATTGAAAAGAAATAAAAACTGAGGTTCGCCGATGACATCGCAATTCGGTCAGAGACAGCAAAGGACTTGGAAGAGCAGTTGAACGGAATGGACAATGTCTTGAAAGGAGGATATAAGATGAACATCAACAAAAGCAAAACGAGGATAATGGAATGTAGTCGTATTAAGTCAGGTGATGCTGAGGGAATTAGATTAGGAAATGAGACACTTAAAGTAGTAAAGGAGTTTTGCTATTTGGGGAGCAAAATAACTGATGATGGTCGAAGTACAGAAGATATAAAATGGAGACTGGCAATGACAAGGAAAGCGTTTCTGAAGAAGAGAAATTTGTTAACATCGAGTATAGATTTAAGTGTCAGGAAGACATTTCTGAAAGTATTTGTATGGAGTGTAGCCATGTATGGAACTGAAACATGGACGATAAATAGTTTGGACAAGAAGAGAATAGAAGCTTTCGAAATGTGGTGCTACAGAAGAATGCTGAAGATTAGATGGGTAGATCACATAACTAATGAGGAAGTAATGAATAGGATTGGGGAGAAGAGAAGTTTGTGGCACAACTAGACCAGAAGAAGGGATCGGTTGGTAGGACATGTTCTGAGGCATCAAGGGATCACCAATTTAGTATTGGAGGGCAGCGTGGAGGGTAAAAATCGTAGAGGGAGACCAAGAGATGAATACACTAAACAGATTCAGAAGGATGTAGATTGCAGTAGGTACTGGGAGATGAAGAAGCGAGCACAGGATGGAGTAGCATTGAGAGCTGCATCAAACCAGTCTCAGGACTGAAGACCACAACAACAACAACAACAACAACAACAACAACAACAACAAACTGCAGGAAGGCTTGGAATTAAGGTTATCGGACCTGGAGGAATAGAATGAACAACCGGTTGTTGAGAGTTGCAAAAAGAGTATTAGACAAGTCTGACATACATGGGAAAGGAATGCAACTGAAGACAAATGGATAGCTTTGCAAGATGAAATAGGGAAGGCAGCAGATGTTGAAATACGCAAAACGACAAGGCCTAGTAGAAGGCCTTCCATGAAATACGTAATACTGCATTTAACTGATGAAAAGACAATACGTGAAAATGTAGGAAATTATGTAAGCAAACGGAAATACAGACGTCTAAAAACTGAATTGACAGAAACATCAAAATGGCAAAGCAGGACTGGCTAGAGGAGAACTACAAAGAGAACGTTTCATTTACAACGATGGTTGTCAGTCCACAATGAAGGCTTCCACATAGGTTCGTAAGGGAACGTTGGATGTTATATTAATAATGCGAGAGGTTTTCTTGCCACGAGTAAGGTTGTTACAGGTGCAACACCACCAAATCTCTGATGGAGGAGAGACAGGAAACTGGTGATTGTCACGTTAAAAAGCCCCTGTCAGTCTTTAGAGGCTGCTCGGACCATTTACCTCCAATCTTTATCGAGCAGGCAACCTTCAACAAATCACTCATGGGTCAGTACCAAAAGCATTTAAAGTTTATTAAATTTAAACATAAATCGTCAGCTAAAATGCAATCCTCTCTTACCATACATAATCCTTTTTTTTGCAACTGAAGACATTACCCTAATATACAGGGCAATTGTTACTGCTGTAGAGTGCATAGCTGAGATTTTTTACATGCCGCTATTAAAACGTCGACTAATTGAAAGACACTCCAGTTGCAGTTGTCTAATGATTTTTGAAACTGTACACTTGATAGCACAAAAATTGGTCAGCGGGAACCTCAGCCGGAGTTAAATGCCGGTGTAGCACTGACGTGAATGAAATACTGCATGTCAGTTTCTTCTGTTTACCGAGGGAGCACGCAGACGAGGACGGCTCTGAGCACTATGGCTCTGAGCACTATGGGACTTAACATCTATGGTCATCAGTCCCCTAGAACTTAGAACTACTTAAACCTAACCTAACCTAAGGACATCACACAACACCCAGTCATCACGAGGCAGGGAAAATCCCTGACCCCGCCGGGAATCGAACCCGGGCGTGGGAAGCGAGAACGCTACCGCACGACCACGAGCTGCGGGCGCGCAGACGAGGAAATGACACTTCAAAAGTTATAGGAAACTAATATTGTCAGTATTCTAGATAGATGCTAGAAAGACAAAAAAATTGCAAATAAGATATGCTGGTATTATCTATAGATATAGTGCACGTTAGCTGTGTAGCTATGTCCTTAAATGGTGGCAGTAGCTGAATAAATAACGCCCATTTTTACGTGAAAAGTGTCTCATATTCGAATCTGTATTAACTTTCTTCGCCGACCCATTTCTCTGGACCAACGGTCTGTAGTGAATGGAACTCTCCTCTGTCATATGATTTTCCTTAGAAGATGCGACGGGATTTAGTTACAAGTCAGTTAGAGTTACTTTTTCCGGAGAATGACCTCCATGGTGCCGAAAACTTAAATTTACTGTTTGACTTACTAAGTGAGTCGTTGATACTACACAGTAACAGACTGACAGTATTTTGCAGTGAATTATGTCTGCAAGCGCACCGGTCTGGTATGGCAACAGAAGACAGCAAAACTAGAACTGAAGACCAAAGCTCCAGTCTTAAATATCGCGTTTAAGAAAGAGAATCAGCTGAAAAAGGTGAAATCAAATAAGTTGCCAGAACCCGACAGAAAACCCAGTTTGGCTTTACAGACAGTACTCTACAGCGTTGGCCCTTATTTAGCTTGCATTTATCGCGAATCCCTCGCCTAGTGCAAAGTCGTATGCGAGTGGAAAAATACGTAGATGACTCCCGTATATAAGAAGGGCAAAAGAACGTGACCCAAAATTACAGATCCATATCCTTAACATGGGTATGCTACAGAATGCTTGAACACGATCTACGAGTGCGTGGTGAAAAGTAATGCCTCCGATTTTTTTTTTTTGTGAAAACTCTTTAAGCTTTTGAAATAAAACACGTGTAATTGACATTCTACGTATTTATTTTTCATATCTACATATTTGCAGCCTCCTGCTACTACAGTACTTCGAACTGAACCTTGTATCTTGGCGGTGTGAAACGTAGCTATTTAGGCGCGTGAGAAACAGAGTGCTGCAATCGAGTTTCGAATTAGACTTCGTCCACACTTGGAACAGCCTCTCCTTCAGAATGACAATTCCAGACCACACACGAGTTCTGCGACATCCACAACAATACTACGCCTTGAATTCACTGTCATCGATCATCCTCCATACTGTCCCGACTTGGCCCCATCGGATTTTCATCTGTTTTCAGAACTTAAAGAACGCCTTTGAGAACTTCAATTTGATAATGATGTAGCGTTGCAAGCAGAGGTGAGTTTGTGGCTCCATCAACAAAGTCAGACATTCTACAGTGACGGTATCAACAAAGTGATCTCTCGTTGCCGGCCGCGGTGGTCTCGCGGTTCTAGGCGCGCAGTCCGGAACAGTGCGACTGCTACGGTCGCTGGTTCGAATCCTACCTCGGGCATGGATATGTATGATGTCCTTAGGTTAGTTAGGTTTAAGTAGTTCTAAGTTCTAGGGGACTAATGACCACAGCAGTTGAGTCCCATAGTGCTCAGAGCCATTTGAACCATTTTTTTTATCTCTCGTTGGGAGAAATGGGTTCGTCACCAGGTCGACTACGTTGAGAAAAAAATATGTAGACGAGAGAAATAAAAATGTAATTTGTGAATAGTATTCGTTTAATTTGAAAAACTTCAAGAATTTTCATACAAATAATTGGAAGCCTTACTTTTCAGCACGCTGACCTAAGATAGAATATAATAAATTTTTTGAGACAAAAACCTTATTCCCACATTTGCGGAAAGCGTTTCTGTGCCCTAGTGTAGACTTCTAACGGAGGTCAGAGCACATGAATAGTTCTCAGACTTGCGGTTGGCTAGATGCCCCAGTCAGCAGTAGTGTAAGACTCCTTCCGTCTGTTGCCCGCAGCATGGCTCGACAACCAACTGGGGTGCAATTTTTTTTCATAGCAGAATTCCTTTGGTTGTCGTCTGTGGCATCTTTAGAGCACAACGGTACGTTGACGATATTCTACGCCTCGTTTTGTTGCCCTTCTTGGCAAGCCATCACAGGCTTACATTTCAGTAAGATAACACCCACCTGGATACGGCGAAAGTTTCTACTGCTTGTCTTGTCGTCTTTTCACAGCAGAACCCCTGTGGTTGTCATCTGTGGCATCTTTAGAGCACAACGGTTCGTCGACGATATTCTACGCCTCGTTTTGTTGCCCTTCTTGGCAAGCCACCCTGGGCTTACATTTCAGCAAGATAACGCCCACCCGGACACAGCGAAAGTTTCTACTGCTTGTCTTCTTGCTTCCAAACCCTTTCTTGGCTAGTTACCTCTATATAATTGAGAGCGTTTGGACTATAATGAATATTGGCCAGGGCCCTCCAAACAACACGGAATTTTGACGATCTAGCGCGCCAATTGGACAAAATTTATCACGATATCCTTCAGGAGGACATCCGACAACTCAATCAATTACAAGCCGAATAACGGCTTGCATAAGGGCCAGAGGTTTCTCTGTGCATGTACATCACACCTGCTTATTTCCATCCCGTTTGGATATTTCCTTCTTGAGCCGTTGGCCCTTTTTTTGTCGTAGAGTGTACATAAATGATCTGATGAACAGGATGAACAGCAATCTGTACTTTTGCTGATGACGGTGTGGTACTTATAAATTCCCTTTGGTACGAAGAATGTCGTATTTCTCTAAACATAAAAATTCTGATCAGTAGGAAAAATAAATCTGTATTGTACAAGTACAGTACCAGTGATGTATTGTTTGACGCATTCACGTCGATTAAATATCTAGGCACAATGTTGAAAGCGATTTAAAATGGTACGAACACGTAAGTACGGTAGTGGGGAAGGTGAATATTCGACTTCGTTTTACTGGTAGAGTTTTAGCCTTTCTACAAAAGAGAATGTGCATAAAAGACTGCCCCTCCCCATTTTTGAGTACTGTTTGTGCGTCTGGGATCCCCACTAGCTCGCGTTGAAGGACGACACCGAAGCAGTTCAGAAGCTTGCTATCAGATTTGTTACCCTTATGTTCGATCAACAAATGAGCACAGACCGAGGTGGAGCAGTAGGTAGTACACTGGACTCGCATTCAGGAGGACGACGGCTCCTGATTTAGTTTTTCCGTGATTTCCCTAAATCGCTTCAGGCAAATTCCGGGATGGTTCTTTTGAAAGGGCACCGCCGTCCTCCTTCCCCACCCTCCCCTCATCTGATGGGCCCGATGACCTCGCTTCTGGTCCCTTGCTCCAAAATGAACCAACCAACCAACAAACGAATTTTACAGTGATGCATCGTACGTAATACCCTTCGCCTTACACCATAAGATTGCTTGTTTACTATGTGTGTAGATGTAGATTCATTCTATAATACGAGGGTTATTCAGAAAGTAAAAAACGATAGATGGCGAAATGGAAACCACAGTGAAAATCAAAACTATTTTATTAGCAACGGTTATCTACAGCTTCCGGCTACTTCTCTACACAGTCGTTGCTCAGACTTAGACATCTGTTGTAGCGCTGTACCACCTTTTCAATTCCCTCGCTATACAAGACAGCTGCCAGTGCTGAAACTCGTTGTCTGTGTCAAAATATTGTCTTGATAGCCAGCGGTTCATTTGAGCAGAGATGAACCTCAGGGGTAGCCAATTACGGGCTGTATTGTGGGTGATCGAACACTTCCCATCGAAAATGCTGCAGGAGCATCTTCATTGCCCTTGCAGAGTGCGGCCGAGAATTGTCGTGTAGAACGAACCGCAAGACAGTTATGCTATGTGGATTGCATAGCTTCAGGCGAAATCTTTCGCCAGGCCCTCATACTTGGCGGATGACGCTAACTTCTAGCCATCTTTACGTTCTCACTGTGAGCTCAGACCTGTAAGGAGCGACATGATGCGATCGACAGGCGTACTAGACACAGTGCCCAACGCATCTGTGCAGAGCTTCATCTGATTTTCACTGTCTTTTCCATTTCGCGACCGATCGTTCCTTATTTTCCGAATAACCCTAGTAGCCAATGTCAGGACACGTGCAAAGTCGAATTCCTGGGGCTTACCACGTCGTCAACAGGCTATCCGACCTCGCGTAATTACTCTTGTGGAGAAAAAGAATTTTATAGGTCAGAGGCCGGAACACAACGTAGCATTTCTTAGTGCGCTGGATGGATAAAATGTTATGAGCATGGTGCAGAATCCAGTAGGCATGCGGGAACTGGACTTCGCTGTGTAGCAACATCTGCTCAAAATTATTAACTCGACGTCACGTCGCACCAAAGCGTTGCAACTGAAACGTACTTCTACTTTTCGATTCGGTAGATACGGCTCGTCACCGGTTTAGGAAGGCCGGACTGCTTAGCAGAACTGCCGAGGTCCCGCAACCATCTCTGAAATGATAAACATACAGAGGCTTAGCAGACAGGTGCTCTTCAGGAAGAGGCTCCCTGGTAATGTTCAACTGTGCTTACACAATACTTAACCTAAATTATCCTAAGGACAGACACACACACACACACACCCATGCCCGAGGGAGGACTCGAACCTCCGCCGGGACCAGCCGCACAGTCCAAGACTGCAGCCCCAAGACCGCTCGGCTAATCCCGCGCTCCCTGGTGACCATCGACTCTACTGATAAGCGTTTGAAGTGTCAGCCGTGATGGCAGAACGTGATATTCTCTGACGTATCGGTATCGGCGTCAGCGAATGATGGTACAGTACGAGTATACAGGCCACAAGGTGCCGCTTCTACCCCAAATTAATTCATCAGTTATCTTGCAGTGGCCGTCCGTTGTCGGGCAGTTTATGGCCAGACGTGTTCCCGTGGACTTGGAATGCTTCACTGTTGAGAAGCTCGACTTGATGCTGCCTAGTATACTCATATTATCAGTAATATTTTGGTCCGCTATTTACTGAGGGAGTAATCTTGTATGTCAGCAGTGGTGGAGCAGTGATATGGAGAACAAAATTTTACTTCTCTCCTCAAATGGTCTCCTTCTGCTCAAGATATAAACCCTATTGAAAAAAGAATGGGCAGAGACGAAACGGACATGTCAGAAAATTGGCCTTATCCGCGCCAAGAACACGTGACGAATTTTGGAACATCACCCTAGCTGGGTGGGAGGAGGTGGCAGAAAATGAGATTTATTTTTTCACCTCATAAACTTCCTTGCTCTCAGAGTGCAAACAGCCACTGTAGGCCTTTGGACGGGATGTTAAGTGATAAAGAAGGCTCATGCTGTACCCTTTTGAGGGCTGATAATATCTTAATAAGAACCATGAACTGATGTATTAATTTCGTGATCTCTATTGGTTAAATAAATTAACGGAGTAACGCAAAAAACTTGCACTAAACCGGACAAGAACCAGACCTTGTCGCCAGGTAGTTCTCCACTAACTGCCACTATGGCGAAGAGATGTGAATGCGTTATGTTACGGCTGCTGTCATTTAGATATTCTTACCGCTCCCCGTCGCAAAATGTTGTATCTTTTAGGTCTGCTAACAACGACACGACGCTGTTTCCTTGCTTGTTTTTAGAAATGAGCTCTAATGCTAAATACCAAAAAGGTATTAATCTTTCTGCTGCTCTCACAGGTGCAAGAGTTATTTGCTTTTATGAGCAGTGCCGTACACACCGTAGTGTTATTGGCTTCTGCGTAATATGGCGCGTAATTCAAACTTCAACCATGTTCATTTTTTGTGCTGTGAAGTGTACGTTACTGAGGTGTATACAGTTGAAGGAGTTGGAATGAATCTCGTGGGAGGAGCACTCCTGGGTAACGTCTATGTGTCGTTTTTGTGATCTGCAGCTCGAAAACAAGTTTCAAGCTAATCTGCTGTGTACAGCCTCCATCTCTCCATAACATCTGCACTCCCTTTGAACCTGCGTATAGTTGTTTTGCGTCGGTATACGTTTACAATTCCCCCTTCCCCCTCCCCATGTTTCCCACCATTACAAAACTGCCGATTCTTTGATGGCTTAGGATGTGTTGTGTCAGTAGATCACTTCTTTTACTCAAGTTGTTCCATAAATTTCTTTTTTCCCCTCTACGGTTCAGTAGGTCCTCATTAGTTATTCGATGTACCATCTTATCATTAGCATTTTCTGTAGCAGGAAATTTCAAATGTATCTGTACTCTTCTCATCTGAGCCGTCCAGACACATACCATCACAAAGACTGTCTAAAATTTAAGTTTATATTCCACGTTAACAGATCTGTCTTTCTACACGTGTCGTAATTTAGCACTTTGCGTTTTGTCATTAGTCTAGAGGTTAATGAGTTGGTAATCGACGTTAAGTGTAGTGCTCCATAACTTCGTTACATTCACATTACCGCGTGCCATGTGAAGTTCTGTGAATGCTCGAGATTGGATTTTCTCACTATGAGAGTACTGAAGTGCGATCTGTTTTATTTGTTGATAACCATTCAAAAGCCAAGATCGCACGAAACATTTTTTTATTCAAGACAACCGGTTTCAACAGTCTTAGCTGTCATCTTCAGGCCTTAAACATTATTGGCAGTGAAACTAGTTCATTTTACGCTGAAACTCACTGCAAAACGTTTCAAGTGGGTAAAACTCAGCACGTTGTGTGTTTTTAAATATTTTAGCGATGACAAACGTTTACAATGTGTTGAGTTTTATCCATCATAAAATGAACGCGTTTTACTACTAAAAATGTTTAAAACCTGAAGATGACAGCTAAGAGTGTTGAAACCGGTTATCCTGAATAAAAAAATATTTTTTGCAATATTGGCTTTTGAGCGGTTTTTAACAATTAAGAGTTTTATCTTTCTATTAAGGGATCATACTGTGTTACTTCCAAATATTACTGAGCTCCTCATCCAGGCCTTAAACGCCCAAAGAATGTTGACCGGCCGTAATGTTATCCGACGCGATTCGGCACCATGCAGATGCGATATGAAGGATCGTGTTGTAAGTACGCCGTTCTCCCAGGCGTTTTGCTAACTTGCCAGACCTTGGAGCCGCTACTTATCATTCAAGCAGCTCCTCAATTGGCATGACGAGGCTGATTGTACGTACCCCGTACCTGTGCTCCCAACAATGGAAAATACTTGGCAGTACCGGGAATCGAACAATAGTCTGCTACCTGGCAGCCGTCTATACTGACCGTTAGCTACGCAGAGGGTCTCCAAATATTACGAGTGCTGTACCTCTGTAAGAGAAGCCCGTGGTCCAGCTGCTACAAGGGCCTGGGCTAGACGTGAACCCGACTCTTGAACTGAAGATTGCAAGTAAGAAACTTGCTTAAACGTTGACGGAGAACTACGCATTGACTCAACTGTCCACCCGAAAAGATTATATCATCGAGATTTGCCGAGAAAACCTGCCCTCTCATATAGTTTCATTGACCTTTTACTACGAAATTCTAGAGAACACGCTTGCTTGGTTACTTTTCAGATGATGTTTACATGCAAAAGGAAAAGCCGAGTGCTTCATGGTCCGAGGAAGATATGAAACAAGTAGTGACAAGAGCTATAGGGAACTTCTCTGGATAAAGTGCCACGAAATGGGTGTGGATGCAAAAGGACGAAAACGATTACTTGTGAATACTTCTTGACTGGTGGAATAGCCCCACAATTTTAAATATTGCCTTCAGTTGTTTAATAATTTCTTCGTGTAAAAGAATTCCGATCTTTCATATATTGGTTCAAATGGCTCTGAGCACTATGGGATCTAACTTCTGAGGTTATCAGTCCCCTAGAACTTAGAACTACGTAAACATAACTAACCTAAGGACATCACACACATCCATGCCCGAGACAGGATTCGAACCTGCGACCGCAGCGGTCGCGCGGTTCCAGACTGTAGCGCCTAGAACCGCTCGGCCACCCAGGCAGGCGATCTTTCATATACTGGAATGTATTCACAATTAACGTACGATAATTGTATCACATTGATCGATTTTTTTTAACAAGCATCATGTCATACTAAACGGGGATTACAGTTAAAATTGGCGAAATAGCCCCTCTGTACCCTATTTACTTCGTCTTCTTTCGTGAAAGAATTTCGAATAACCCGTGTGGGAACTCCGGTTTAGATGAACTGTCATCGGCAACATTACCAGGAGTGCCATGTTGCTTCAGGGGAGGATCGAATGGTTTTATGATACCCCTCCCAACCGAATCATTTTACGCATCCAGCCCAGAGAGAGTGCAGTCTTACACAGAAAAGTGGGCCAATAGGGCCAAGTTCTTTGTACATTTTGCTCGACTTTGTAATCAGTGTAATAACATCGCATGCCCTATCATCCCCTTCTGATACCTTGATATTTTATGTCAGGCAGTGTTAGTATGTGAGCTTCAAAATTTAGTCAATAACGGTGAAGAACATCTGCCCGACTATGCGCTTTCTTTAGTCATTACAGATTACTGGATTACAGATGCACACGGAAACACAAATCATGTTTTGTTCTTAGGAAATGAGTTAGATTGAATCCCGCACAGAAAGCTCTTCCCGCAATCAACTACCAAGTCGTTAATGGCGCTGTTACCCTCTTACCACGTTTCTTAGGTTGTTGACAAATGTAATAAGCCCCTCCTCACAGTCTTACCTAACAACGATTAACATCTTTTCAGCAACGTTTAGGGAGTTCTCTGTTCAAAAGTTAAGGAATATTTGAATCTCCATGAAGCAGTTTGTAGCAGGTTTGCTCCTATTATCAACTGAGAAACTGTGCAACGGTTGCTTCGACCTTGAAGTGGACCATCGACACATGCTGGTAAAATAACATTCCTTCGTTTTGCTAATGAAAACAAAGTGCGAAGAGAATGACTGTAGAATGAGCTTTTACGTTATACTACAAGATCAACTGAACAAACTTTGGTGAAATTCCTATTCTTCTATGCACATTGTGTGGTGTCCATCGCGCCGCACGGCAGAACGCAGTAAATCCCTTCGTGGAATGTGTTCAGAACGAACCCTTGACGTCGGTATGAAGAATAGTGGGTTAAACACGTTGCTTTCTTATTGTCTTGTTGCGTAGAGACCGTTGATAGCTTTCTAGGGGAAACGGATCCCCCGTGGTACACAAAAAAGGTCCGAACGCTGTGGCAGAGGCAACGGAAAAAGCATGCGAAGTTCAGAAGAACGCGAAATCCTGAAGATGGGCTAAAATTTACAGACGAGCGAAATTTGGCACGTACTTCGATGCGAGATGCCTTTAATAGGTTCCACAACGAAACATTGTCTCGAAATTTGGTAGAAAATCCGAAGAAATTCTGGTTGTATGTAAAGTACACCAGCGGCAAGACGCAGTCAATAGCTTCGCTGCGCAGTGCCGATGGTACTGTTATCGACGACTGTGCCGCTAAAGCGGAGTTATTGAACGCAGTTTTCCGAAATTCCTTCACCAGGGAAGACGAATGGAATATTCCAGAATTTCAAACACGAACATCTGCTAGCATGAGTTTCTTAGAAGTAGATACCTTAGGGGTTGCGAAGCAACTCAAATCGCTTGATACGGGCAAGTCTTCAGGTCCAGATTGTATACCGATTAGGTTCCTTTCAGATTACGCTGATACTATAGCTCCCTACTTAGCACTCATATACAACCGCTCGCTCACCGATAGATCTGTACCTACAGATTGGAAAATTGCGCAGGTCGCACCAGTGTTCAAGAAGGGTAGTAGGAGTAATCCATTTAACTACAGACCTATATCATTGACGTCGGTTTGCAGTAGGGTTTTGGAGCATATACTGTATTCAAACATTATGAATCACCTCGAAGGGAACGATCTATTGACACGTAATCAGCATGGCTTCAGAAAACATCGCTCTTGTGCAACGCAGCTAGCTCTTTATTCGCACGAAGTAATGGCCGCTATCGACAGGGGATCTCAAGTTGATTCTGTATTTTTAGATTTCCGGAAAGCCTTTGACACCGTTCCTCACAAGCGACTTCTAATCAAGCTGCAGAGCTATGGGGTATCGTCTCAGTTGTGCGACTGGATTCGTGATTTCCTGTCAGGAAGGTCGCAGTTCGTAGTAATAGACGGCAAATCATCGAGTAAAACTGAAGTGATATCAGGTGTTCCCCAGGGAAGCGTCCTGGGACCTCTACTGTTCCTGATCTATATAAATGACCTGGGTGACAATCTGAGCAGTTCTCTTAGACTGTTCGCAGATGATGCTGTAATTTACCGTCTAGTAAGGTCATCCGAAGACCAGTATCAGCTGCAAAGCGATTTAGAAAAGATTGCTGTATGGTGTGTCAGGTGGCAGTTGACGCTAAATAACGAAAAGTGTGAGATGATCCACATGAGTTCCAAAAGCAATCCGTTGGAATTCGATTACTTGATAAATAGTACAATTCTCAAGGCTGTCAATTCAACTAAGTACCTGGGTGTTAAAATTACGAACAACTTCAGTTGGAAGGACCACATAGATAATATTGTCGGGAAGGCGAGCCAAAGGTTGCGTTTCATTGGCAGGACACTTAGAAGATGCAACAAGTCCACTAAAGAGACAGCTTACACTACACTCGTTCGTCCTCTGTTAGAATATTGCTGCGCGGTGTGGGATCCTTACCAGGTGGGATTGACGGAGGACATCGAGAGGGTGCAAAGAAGGGCAGCTCGTTTTGTATTATCGCGTTATAGGGGAGAGAGTGTGGCAGATATGATACGCGAGTTGGGATGGAAGTCATTACAGCATAGACGTTTTTCGTCGCGGCGAGACCTTTTTACGAAATTTCAGTCACCAACGTTCTCTTCCGAATGCGAAAATATTTTGTTGAGCCCAACCTACATAGGTAGGAATGATCATCAAAATAAAATAAGAGAAATCAGAGCTCGAACAGAAAGGTTTAGGTGTTCGTTTTTCCCGCTCGCTGTTCGGGAGTGGAATAGTAGAGAGATAGTATGATTGTGGTTCGATGAACCCTCTGCCAAGCACTTAAATGTGAATTGCAGAGTAGTCGTGTAGATGTAGATGTAGAAAGTGACATTGGAAATAGTGGTTCACTTCAGTCACGAACATTTAGATTAATACACCCTTTAGTAGGAAATTTCAGGGAGTTAGATAGTTAGTGTCCCGTCTCTTCCCACAATGACACTTGTCATGGTCTTCTGTCCAGAGACTGGTTTGTGCAGCTCTCCATGCTACTGTCCTGTGCAAACTTCTTCATCTCCAAGTAACTACTGTACCTACAACCTCTCTGAATCTGCTTAGTGTATTCACCTCTTGGTCTCCCTCTACGGTTTTTACCCTCCACGCTGTCCTCCAATACTAAATTTGTGATAGCTTGATGCCTCAGAACATGCCCTACCAACCGATCCCTTCTTCTAGTCAAGCTGTCTCACAAATTCCTCTTCTCCCCAATTCTGTAATTCTGTTCAGAACCTCCTCATTAGTTACGTGATCTACCCATCTAATCTTCAGAATTCTTCTGTAGCAAATTTCGAAGTCTTCTATTCTGTTCTTGTGTAAACTATTTATCGTATATGTTGCACTTCCATACATGGCTACACTTCACACAAATACATTCAGAAAAGACTTTCTGACATTTAAATCGATACTCGATGTTAACAAATTTCTCTTCTTCAGAAACGCTTTCCATGCCATTGCCAGTCTACATTTTATATCCTCTCCACTTAAACCATCATCAGTTGTTTTGCTCCCCAAATAGCATAGCTCATTTATTACTTTAAGTGTTCATTTCCTAATCTAATTCCCACAGCGTCACCTGATTTAATTTGACAACATTCCATTATCCTCGTTTTTCTTTTGTTGATGTTCATCTTATATCCTCCATTCAAGACACTGTCCATGCCATCCCACTGCTCTTCCACGCCCTTTGTCGCCTCCGACAGAATCACAATGTTTATTTCTTCTTCATGGATTTTAATTCCTTCTCCAAATTATTCTTTTGTTTCCTTTACTGCTAGCTCTATATACATACGGAATAACATCGGGGATAAGCTACAACCTCGTCTCACTCCCTTCCTAACAACTGCTTCCCTTTCATGCTCTTTCTCTCTTTTAACTACCATCTGGTGTCCCTATATTTTACCCCTGCCACCTTCAGAATCTGAAAGAGAGTATTCAAGTCAACATTGTCAAATGCTTTCTCTAAGTCTACAACTGTTAGAAACATAGGTTTGCCTTTCCTTACTCTATCTTCTAAGATAATTGGTAGGGTCAGTATTGCCTCACGTGTTCCAACATTTCTACGGAATCCAAACTGATGTTCCTCGAGGTCGGCTTCTACCAATTTTTCCATTCATCTGTAAGGAATTCGTGTTAGTATTTTGCAGACGTGACTTATTAAAAAAATAGTTCGGTAATTTTCACACCTGGGATTGAAATTATATTTTCTCCTTTCATAAATTAAATTCGATATTTGAGATTGGAATTATTATATTCTTTTTGAAGTCTGAAAGTGTTTTTGCCTGTCTCATGCATCTTGCTCACAAGAGGGTAGTTTTGTCAGAGCTGGATTTCCCAAGGCTATCAGTAGTTCTAATGGAATGTTGTCTACACCTGATGCCTTTTTTCGACTTAGGTCTTCCAGTAATCTGTCAAATTCTTCACGCAGTATCATATCTCCCATCTCATCTTCATCTACGTCCTCTCCCATTTCCTTAATATCGCCCTCAAGTACATCGCCCTTGTACAGACCCTCTACATACTGCTTCCACCTGTCTGCTTAAATGTCTTTGCTTAGAACTGGTTTTCCATCTGAGCTCTCGATATTCATACAAGGGGTTCTCTTCTCCAAAGGTCTCTTTAAGTTTTCTGTAGGCAGTATCTATCATACCCCTAGTGATATACGCCTCTACATCCTTACATTTGTTCTCTACCTAACACTGTTTAGCCATTTTATACTTTCTGTCGATCTCATTTTTGAGACGTTTGTATTCCACTTTGCCTGATTAATTTAGATGTCTTAGAGGTCTGTGAGGAGGCTGCAACGTAAAGACTAAGCCGGCCGCGGTGGTCTAGCGGTTCTAGGCGCTCAGTCCGGAACCGTGCGACTGCTACGGTTGCAGGTTCGAATGCTGCCTCGGGTATTGACGTGTGTGATGTTCTTAGGTTAGTTAGGTTTAAGTAGTTCTAAGTTGTAGGGGACTGATGACCTCAGAAGTTGAGTCCCACAGTGCTCAGAGCCATTTGAAACATTTTTGAACGACGTTCTCCTGAGTAGTCCCCGCCTGGAGATCCGAATGGGGGACTATTTTACCTCTGGAATATTTTACACAAGAGAACAACATCATCATTTAACCATACACTAAGCTGCATGCTCTCGGGAAAAATTACGGATGTACTTTCTCTTTGCTTTCAGCCAATCTCAGTAGTGACTTTGGTGTACCTTGTGGCACTGTCTATTGGAGAAACATAGCACTATTTCAGAAAATAGCACCGTAGAAGTCTGTGACTAAAAACTGAACGTTTATGTGAGTTTAAAATTAAACAACTAAAATACACTGAAGAGCCAAAGAAACTGGTACACCTGCCTAATATCGTGGAGGGCCCCCACGAGCACGCAGAAGTGCCGCAGCACGACGTGGCATGAACTCGACTAATGTCTGAAGTAGTGCTGGAAGGAATTGACACCATGAATCGTGCACGGCTGTCCATAAATCCCTAAGAGTACGAGGGGGTGAAGATTTCTGAACAGTAGGCTCCAAGGCATCCCAGATGTGCTCAATAATGTTCATGTATGGGGAGTTTGGTGGCGAGTGGAAGTGTTTAAACTCAGAAGAGTGTTCTTGGAGCCACTCTGTAGCAATTGTGGACGTGTGGGGTGTCGCATTGTCCTGTTGGAATTGCCCAAGTCGGTCGTAATGTATAATGGACACGAATGGAGACAGGTGATCAGACAGGATGCTTACGTACATGTCACCTGGCAGAGCCATATCTAGACGTACCAGGGGTCTCGTATCACTCCAACTGCACACGCCCCACACACCATTACAGATCCTCCACCAGCTTGAAAAGTCCCCTGCTGACATGTAAGGTCCATGGATTCATGAAGTTGTCTCGATACCTATGCCCAACCATCCACACGATTTAATTTTAAACAAGACTCGTCCGACTAGACATCATGTTTCCAGTCATAAACACTCCAATGTCGGTGTTGACGGGCCCTGGTGAGGTGTAAAGCTTTATGTCGTGCAGTCATCATGGGTACACGAGAGGGCGTTCGACTCCGAAAGCCCATATCAATGACATTTCGTTGAATCGTTCGCACGCAGACACTTATTGATGGGCGAGCACTGAAGTCTGCAGCAGTTTGCGGAAGGTTTGCGCTACTGTCACCTTGAACGATTCTCTTCAGTTGTCGTTGGTCCCGTTCTTCCAGGTTCTTTTTCCGACCGCAGCGATGTCGTAGATTTTATTTTTTTAACGAATTCCTGATATTACTGGTACACGCGTGAAATCGTCGTACGGGAAAATCTCCATCGCTGCCTCGGAGATGCTGTGTCCCATCGCTCGTGCACCGACTATAGCACCACGCTAAAACTCAGTTAAATCTTGATAACCTACCATTGTAGCACTAGTAACCGATCTAACAACTGCAACAGACACACTTGTTGTCTTGTATAGGTGATGCCGACCGCAGCGCCGTATTCTGCCTGTTTATATAGCTCTGTATTTCAACACGCATGCCTGTACCAGTTTCTTTGGCGCTTCAGTATAGAATACCTCCAGTGGCCAGAGGCTCATTTCTCTGCCGTAAGCTAAGATGTTGTTTGGAAACTAGGCCTACATCGGTACATATACCCCTGTTCACTTGTACCGATTGAAACCCATCTATGACTACACTAGACGCCCAAGTTTTGAGGTATCAAAAAGGCCGGTACAGTATTTTTCTTTTTAAGCTGTTTGCCTACGTTTCCTGATGAATTACCGTAACAGATTATCCGTAGGCATGTAACTTTATTGATGTTAGTGTTTTCCGGTGTCAAAGTCGTGGAGAAGAGAGGGATTATTGTATTTTTTAATATTTCGTTGTTGATATTATTGACGTAGTTGTCGTTGTAACAGTGTGAAAGGACTGTGCCTCGGATGACGTCATATTCGCACTCGAAAGTCGTAGACGATATTGGCCTCCTGTGCATTCAGTGTAAAAGTGAACCAAACCCCACATTTTTTGTATTTTTCGGGTGACTGGAAGTTTAACGTATTTCCGTGTGGCACTAACAGCAGGCTACGCTTTGGACGGTAATTCCCTAGTCTGGCTACTGCGATTCTCCGAGCAATTGTGCAGGAAGACTCAGCATAATGCAGGGAGTCCGTTAACTGTCATCGGATAGCTGAGCGCAGATGTGAAGGGGTTACGATGTGCTTGGTGCGCAAAACGGCGAGCCTCTCTTGTGGTTGTCGGGCCTCGTCGGCCGGAACGTCTACGAGACGTGTGGTAATGTTCACGTCCCTAAGCTGTCCAACATCTGACTGTCAGTTCTGAATGCGCCACATAATTCGATCAGCTGGCCGTGTGGGTGCTTGACTTTTGCTGTCAGGTGATGTGTAATACTGATTACATGGACTAACAGTCGCCATTGTGAATATTGCACAACGTTTATCTGAACTCTGTTTTGAGATAAGATGGCAGACATCTCATCAATGTGTTAATCTGCTTTAACGCAATTGTGAACGTGAACTCGCCCGAAAAAATCCTTGTGATCTGCCTTAAAAGCGCACATCTGTCCCTTTGGAAGTTGGTACCAGTCTAAAATGTCTGGAGTACTTGTTTTGCACCATCCATAATCAGCAAATTGTGGTTGCCTCTAAGAACGGAGGTATTGACGTTCGTAACATTTCCTTCATTCTTCCATAAAACAGTTGAAACAGCAATTTTAAAAACAATTGAAGATGTAAAATAAAATTTTAAAAAAGAAATTATGAGAAGCAGAAATGCACGAAACGCTCAGAAGCGAGTAATTTGGTATTTTGAAAACATTCCGGTGTCATGTCTCAGATATATTAGCGTTCATCCACGACATGAGAGCCACAGTATCAAGGTCATGTCTGAACGGAGATGTTCCATTTCCATAAATTTCAGTCATTAATCAGATAATGAGAAGCGAACGTCCGTAAAAAGATTTGTTTCTCAAAGGCAGACTTGGAAAATTTTGAAATTAAAACAGCTTGTGTAAAAGAAACTTAGTGGCAGTTCCAGGACTTGAAAACCTCTGTTTTATGCTACAAAGTGTTACGCAACATAGGGACTATCGGTAAAGAAAGAGGAATGAATTTGGATCCAACCGTGGATTTTTGCATCAGGTGGCGCCCGATATTCGCCATAAACGTTTATGTTGAAAGGAAATAAAATTAGACGAGGATGAGAGGCCGTGGATTTGTATTTCGATTGTCCAGAATATGAGGTTATCGTCAGTTGGATGTTCCTAAAGCGTTAAAGGTGGCATAGTCAGAGAGAATATGTTTATGCCCTTAACTTACCCCTGAACCCCTCCCCAATCAAGAAAAATCTCTATTCGACCATATATTGGATGGAATGTCGAAAGATCATAACAACAAATATCGATTTTCAAGTACCTGACTCGTAGATTTTATGTCTTGACTTGTGTAAGTGATGTCTTGATCTCAGGGTGGCAACATAAATGATGCATTTTTTATTCACACAGAAACTCCTGGTGGTTATTTTTGACATCATTACTCATACATGGTATTTTATCGAGAATAATAGAAGACGTGTTAAAAATTTGTTTGAACCGTATAGAAAACTGAAGAACATACTGCCACTTAGTGTCTCTTCCACCTCGACCAATACTTTTCACAGAATGGGACAGATAGAAGCGATCCGGAGAGCAGAGTTCCAGTGTACAAAGAAACACAGCAAGGAAACAAAATACAGTACTAAACTGACTATTGAAGATGTTGAAAGTGACTGCCATTCACCTGTTAGGACTTTAGGACCTTGTTCAGCAAGTTGTTGAAGGTGGGTCGGAGCTGGACTACTTGATTTGCTGCAGTCTCATCCCAAATGTTCTGCTGCAGTTCTTGAAGACTACGAGGGTTGTTGTGATACGCCTTAGACTTGACGACTCCGCACACAAAACAGCCGCACACTGACAGATAAGGTGACCTGGGTGGCCAGCTAGGGCGACCTCTGCTAACAACTGTCAGGCATGACTATTATGTAAACGTTCTCCAAGTTTCGGCCGGCCGTATGGGCAGTAGCTCCATCGTGTTGGAAGCATCTGTAGGACTTTTCCTCCTTCGTTAATGCTTCCATAAATGTTTTCAAAATGTTGGCAATGTAAAGCGTCGAAGTCACGAAAGTAGATAGGAACGATGATGCGGCGTGCAGACACTGCACACAAAACACCTACCTTGTGATCATGTAATGGTCTTTTGTGGAAGCCATGCGGATTCTTCTCTGTCCAGAACCTGCGAATCTTTGAGCTGACACTCAGGTGAAACCAGGTTTCATTAGACAAAAGTAACAGATCCATGTACAAGCGATTGAGTGTTATCTCAGTGAACGGCCACTCACAAAACGGCAGCGGTGAGGAGCATCTGCTGGTTTTAATGCATGAACAACAGACACTAGGTAGGGATGCACGTATACGTCCAGGTGTGGTGTATTCGTCCGCATGATCGATGTGATATGCCGGTCTCTTGTGACAGGCGTCACACCGATTTGGTAGGACTCTGAAGTATTTTCCAGTGAACGGCAACCACATTTTCTGCTGCGTGGGCACGTTTCCGAATATTTTTTGTCTTGTTCGAGACGGATCCTGCCTGACGCCACTTTCGGACGAAGCGTTCCATGGCACTACCTGCTGTTGCTCTGACACCATTAAACTTTTCAACTAACAACCACCCTCACCGTTTCCATCACTTTGTTATAGCGTAATTTTCGACAACGAACACCTGCTCCTCCACTGTGTGTGCCATCGTCCCCTTTGCATTGCAGCGCTCACACTGACAGGGCTCGCGCTACGCTCTCAACGGTCGTGGCTCCCAAGGCGAACGTACACGTGGTGGGCGCGTCACAGGGTGTGGTTATATGCATACATTCACGTCCATTCGTATCCACCCATGCGGGCCACTTTTATTTGCCCCACGCTGCACGAGAGGCACTAGGAGAGCTGTAATTTTACGAAAATTATGAATGAAAAATGCGACTGACCTTGTGGAAATTAGTTAAATCCTTGTAGTTCTTGGAAATAATAATTAGCCATCTACTTTGCTGTTATAGAAGTATCGATAACAGGATCGTATGTTCTTCCACAAGTATCGTTTTTCCGCGTTAGTGACAGGTACTCCAGCAAAACTTGCGCAAATCGTTGAGATACACAGCTTCAGCGTCAATAATGATAAGCTATCGCGACGATAGGTGCACATTTGTATGAAGGGCGAGAAATAGTGTACAGCAGTTAATAGTCCACATCCACTGCGGAATACTGCTGATCAGGCAAACCAAAGTGAATTATTTTTTGGGTACGAGGAGTGACGTGGGAACTATCTGTTAATATTATTTTACAACAGCAAAATAAGAGAACAATCTCGTCAGTCTCTGATATTCTCCCGAGCAAGGTAGATTATGTGCAATGGGTGAACGCTGGACTGTACAACACCGTAATATTAAGTGTCTATTAAATTCTTCTTGAAGTATACAGTTTGATTTTCGCCTGATTTTCTTTCGTAAGTCCTTATATTCCAGACTTCACTCTAAAAATTAGGGATTCCAGAATAATTGGATACATTTCTTCCGGACGATACTCGTTTCTGTACACTGGTAAACATGTACTTCGATTTAAAAACAAAATGTATTTAGCATTCAAGTTAACATCTTTTCTACACTGGTAAATGGTTTATTCAAAAGGGTAAAAACGGTCTGAGGATTGTAATAAATCATGAATACTTCGTAACACTCGTGTTCGACAACAGGGCGTGTCCAGCTGGCAACTTGCCACAATCTATAATGTAGTGTATTACCAAAAGAAACCAAAACTTCCAATGGCGCCATGAAGTGCTATAAGAAGCAGGGTATTGCTAAACATATTATTTACTTGTAGATAAATGTATGAGACTTTAGATCCAGAATAATCTAATAGATGGTGTAAATGTCAATTTTAGTACGAGTACACGACGCAATGCTATGCTGATGTAGTTAGTCGCAGTCTTATTTTTCTGACAAATATTTTTTCAGTATTGAGTTTAACAGGCAAAGCATTAGTATTGATAGAATATAAGACTACCCTAATCCTCTGGCGCGCAACAGAGTACAGTGGTGGGTAACTGGTACGGTACGCATGTATGGTGAAAAGAAACAGACCTCCACATCATCCCGAGCAATTCTTTGGTGTATGACGACCTGCAGAGGAGTATACAACAATACGGAAGTACTTGTATGCACCACAATACACATATGATTCATACTGTGATTTGAGAATTAGTTATGACTTTCATTTTCTTGTCACCATGAAGATGTGACAGTAATATTTCAAAGAAGTTGTGCAGTGCCATCTTCTGCTGTTTCCTTGTGCCCTGAGACCTCTTTATCGTTATGCACACGCCCATACACAGGTAAACAAATTACACTACAATATACGGGAGATGTTCTGTGTCCTCATAACACACTCTTGATGACAACTGAACACTTTTGTGCTTAACATTACATACAATGTCAGACACGTAATGTCGTAAACATATATTCTAACAGGCTGAGGAGTCGGTTGGGCGTCAGGATACAGTGGAATAACGTAGATAAACTGTCTTTCCGCATAATTGCCAAAAATGTTTCAGTACGTAACCTGTATTCATGGACCTCTATTTTCGGCCGTATAGTGATGCCACACAGCAGTTCCTTTATATATTAACGTACTGGCGTGGCGTGTGATCATGAGCTGGGTGTGATATAGTATGAGCCCTTGTGTGTTTCTTTAGCATTTCGAATTAAAGCTACAGGCAGTAACATCTCCCAAACTTACTGTAGATGCCATTAATAATGGGGCGACGATATTATACGGCTACGCCTGTGAGGTGCTTATCTTCATCCTTCGCCAGTCCAAACCAACAAGCGGGTAGCTTCTTTCTAAGACCCTTCGATATTGTTTCACACATCTTCTTAACCCAGGCTTGTTCCTGCAATGTTTCTATGCTCGTACCTTACTACCTTCATTTCTGCAATTCGTTTTTAAGTGTGTCATGATTTTCAAAGTGAGCAATAACGAAACATCTCACTGAATCAAGCGCGAAACGTGTTTCAGAATAGGAGAACCCAAGGACAGTATGCCACAAACAGCACCACACGTCGCAGCACCAACTGCAAACGTCCTTGGAGTATATACTACACAACCAGGTACGTGTGAGCTCTTCTACGTTTGAGGCTGTCGTTTGGTGCCCAAAAGCTGAGGATTCACATTTTCTATTCCCAACAATTTTGTCACATTATGTTCAAAACTCTTTTTACCATGTACATCTTTGACCTGAAATTCTTTCGATTGCCACAAGACCTGTAGTTTATGACCATTGCCAAGGCCTTTGGCTCTGATCAGTAGAAACTAAACAAGTGTATTTTTATAAAAAGTAATGTGGGCCAACAAGAATAGGACAGGATGTAGTTAAAAGCTATATCGAGAGCGAATCATAACGTAAACCATAATCTCGCAAGATACGGGTAATAAAGAATGAAAATGGCCATTTGCGCACTGTCCTGCGTAATTTGTCAAGAATTATGTAAAATTTCCAAATATAAACTCCCATCTAGGATAGCTAAATACTCAAACACAGTGACTAGTAATGTCTTTAGAGAAAATTCTAATGAACAAAATAATTTTAGAAAAGCAGTAATCACTGGTCTCTCACACAGTCCCTTTCGTTAAATGTTAGACTGAAAAGGATATAACAGCCACCAAATCTCAGTTAAAGAGAGTAGTCAGTAAGACAAAAATAAATTATCTTAGAACTCCTCAAAGACAAGAACAAGAGTGATGTATACAGTGCTCAGAGCAATAATGGGTAGTACAGTACTTTCATTAACAATGTCCTTACCTTCTCTGAATACTGTTTGCTTCCAAAATTAATCCAGATTAGACCAAAGTCCACAAATAAACCATGGAGTACTCAGGGAATATATCTATCTTATGAAACACGAACGAAACTGATTTTATCAAACAGAAGCTCTGATGCTGATGCTATTGCTCATTAAAAGTTACACTCTGAAATATTAAATGTAGTATTATGGATATCAAACGAAGTTAGTTACAAGAAAACGATAATCGCATCAGTTAACAAAATAAAGACAATATGGGATTAGTGAAGGAGAAGATCCGTAGAAACAGAGATGGAGAAGAGCAGATAGCATTAAGAGTGGATGATAAATTGCTAACAGATGTCTGAGTGTTGCAAAATTTTTTGACAAGCATTTCACAACTGTTAGCCAAACGATTGCGTTGTTAGGTACAGTAGGTACTGCCTTTGAATATCTCAAACCAGTCATTAGAAATAAGTTCAGTAATATGAATATGATGCTCACCACAACAGTAGAAGTTATGTAAACCATGAAATCTTTAAAAGAAAATTCTAGTGGTTATTGTAAAATATAAAAAAATATTAGCTGAAAAGTGTGAATCTGAATCTAGTAACATATTAAGCTATTTCTGAAACTAGTTATTTATCAATGGAACATTTCATGAATGGTTGAAATATTTTGAGGTTAAACATTGGTTGACAAAAAAAGACAAACAACTACCGTCAAATTTCCGCCCAATTTCACTTTTACCATCATTCTAGGAAGCTTTAGAAGAAAGTAACTTACAGTTAACTTCTCAACCATCTGACGAAAAATTATAATTTATTATCAAAGACACAGTTCGGATTTCAGAAGGGTTCCCATGTTGAGAAGTCTACCTGTACATGCGAGAACGTACTTAATCAATTAGACAATAAATTACAGACTACTAGTATATTTTGTGATCTGACAAAGCCATCTGAATGTGAAAATCACAGTATCCATTTGAGTAAATTACATTGTTATGGTGTAAGAGGAAATGGTTCAAATCGTGTACCTCGTATAGGAAACAAAGGGTGTCAACAGGCTGACACGTGCATTAAGCAATCAGAGTGGGAACTAATTACATCTGGTCTCCCACAAGGCCCATTTCAGGGCACTCAACTTTTCTTGTGTATGTAAATGACATTCCATCAGTAACTTAACAAAATACGAATATTGTAATGTTTACAGATGATACAGACATAGCGATAAATAGTCAGGTAGTAGAAAGATCGATTAGTGAAATTGACATGGACATTAACAAATTGTTCCTAGCCAATTTTTCGTCCCTAAACTCTGAACAAAAATCTATATCCATTTTAGAAGTTGTAAGTGATTTCCCGCTGTTATATGCCTAATATTAGACGAAAAGAGATAGAAGTTTACAGTGTTGGAATCTTTGGATTACAGCTTGATAATAAATTCAGTACAAGCTTATACTGACCTTATCTTACATATTTTCTACCTTTTTGATCGGAGCACCACAAAAACCTTGGGCATCAGGCGTTGTCTATCATGAAAGGTCTATTTCCACAGTGCAGATTATTTAGCACAGTTTGTTAGCAAAACATGTTCACAATAGTCTGCCGGCCGCGGTGGCCGAGCGGTTCTAGGCAGTACAGTCCGGAACCACGCGGCTGCTACGGTCGCAGGTTCGAATGAAGAGGCGTGAGCAGGATGACCCATCACGGAGAGCTGCAGCAAACCAGACGTTGGGCCGAAGACGTCAACAACAACAAACCAAGGGAAAAGGAGAACAGCAAATGAAACACGCAAATTTCTAAAACTGCCATTTTTATCTCGTATAATTTTACAAGAGATTAAAAACTTCTTATATTCCAAACTACTCATACTATTTATTCAGTATTTTCTGCAAGTGGGATACTTTGGTGTCCAAAAGGTAGACACTATGTTCATAGTACACACAATATACGTATTTTTGTAATACCAATCATTGTAATCAAATGTAAGGAGTTTCTTGTCAGATAATGGAACGATAATTTCAATACAAATTAGCCTTTAATTGGGACTTCGATGGTTATGTGTTCCTGTCAAGATTTTTATAATTGACGTTAGTGTACATTTGAAATTAGTAACCCGTGAACGTTTCGCATTTGTACTTGTAATGAATTGTCTAGTAACCGTCACGCTTAACGAAGGGAGAATATTAATTTCGTGAGCTGCCAGATGAGATTGGTAATAGACGCTTCTTCGAAACGTGTTTCCTTTGAGGTGAATGCCGAGTCGTCCAAGCTCTGCTTCTGTTTGCCGTTGCGATGCTGAGACACTATCCGTAGCATCACAAATACAGGATCAAGATAGACTAAGATTTGCTCGTACACCAGGCCAGGGAGAATGAGTTCACTAGAGCGCCGTAAAAGATCTAGATTCAACATAAGGAGGATAATTCAGTTGGAGATTACGTATCCGTATTATGTTCCACGGGTGTGGGATCTTCCACTTGATCTTTACCGATCGTTAGAAAACTTTTGCAAACTTCCAATGTGTTATTTTTATCTCCAGCGTTGTTTACATTTGGAAGCGATAAAACACAGCCACTTCCTGCAGATAAATGAAAATTATTATGGTTCAACTAGGCTAGAATTCAGTAGTAGTTTTAGATTAATATTTGGTCTAGAATCACAGGTGACTTTTGTAGTTCCATATATTCTCCCGCCACGTCATATAGGCTCTCTCTAGAAGGAATTTATTTACAGGGTGATTCAAAAAGAATACCACAACTTCAGGAATTTAAAACTCTGCAACGACAAAAGGCAGAGCTAAGCACTATCTGTCGGCGAATTAAGGTAGCTATAAAGTTTCATTTAGTTGTACATTTGTTCGTTTGAGGCGCTGTTGACTAGGCGTCAGCGTCAGTTGACGCTAAGATGGCGACCGCTCAACATAAAGTTTTTTGTGTTATTGAGTACTGCAGAAGTGAATCGACGACAGTTGTTCAGCGTACATGTCGAACGAAGTATCGTGTTAAACCTCCTGATAGGTGGTGTATTAAACGTTGGTATAAACAGTTTACAGAGAATGGGTGTTTGTGAAAAGGGAAAAGTTCTGGACGGCCGAGAACGAGTGATGAAAATGTAACACGCATCCAGCAAGCATTTGTTCGCAGCCCAGGAAAATCGACTCACAGAGCTAGCAGAGAGCTGCAAATTCTACAATCAACTGTATGGAGAGTCCTCCAAAAAAGGTTAGTTATGAAACCTTATCGTCTGGAATTGGTTCAAGCACTGTCTGCAGCTGATAAGATTAAAATAATCGATTTCTGTGATTTAATCCTTGCTCAAATGGAAACATATGAATCTTTCATTTCAAAGATTGTGTTTCCACACTAACGGGAAAGTCAACCGTCACAATGTCTGTATATGGGGCACTGAGAATCTGCGGGAAACAACTGAGTATGAACGTGACTCGCCTAAGGTGAACGTTTTCTGTGCCATTTCAGCCAATAAAGTTTTTGGTCCCTTTTTCTTCGAAGGTGCTACTGTAAATGGACTACAGTATCTGGAGATGTTAGAGAATTGGCTGTTCCCTCAGCTTGAACAAGAAGCACAACAATTCATATTTCAGCAGGATGGAGCACCACCACATTGGCACATATCTATCCGTAACTACCTGAACGTCAACTACCCGAGGCGATGGATCGGCCGCCAGGCAGCCCATGACAGAGCACTTCATCACTGGCCTCCAAGAAGCCCTGATCTTACCCCCTGCGATTTTTTCTTATGGGGGTATGTTAAGGATATGGTGTTTCGGCCACCTCTCCCAGCCACCATTGATGATTTGAAACGAGAAATAACAGAAGCTATCCAAACTGTTACGCCTAATATGCTACAGAGAATGTGGAACGAGTTGGAGTATCGGGTTGATATTGCTCGAGTGTCTGGAGGGGGCCATATTGAACATCTCTGAACTTCCAGAATGAGATTTTCACTCTGCAGCGGAGTGTGCGCTGATATGAAACTTCCTGGCAGATTAAAACTGTGTGCCCGACAGAGACACGAACTGGGGACCTTTGCCTTTCGCAGGCCAGGAAGTTTCATATCAGCGCACACTCCGCTGCAGAGTGAAAATCTCGTTCTGGAAACATCCCCCAGGCTGTGGCTAAGCCATGTCTCCGCAGTATCCTTTCTTTCAGGAGTGCTAGTTGTACAAGGTTCGCCGGAGAGCTTCTGTAAAGTTTGGAAGGTAGGAGACGTATATTGGCAGAAGTAAAGCTGTGAGTACCAGGCGTGAGTTCTGATTCGGTAGCTCAGTTGGTAGAGCACTTGCCCGCAAAAGGCAAAGGTCCCGAGTTCGAGTCTCGGTCGGGCACACAGTTTTAATCTGCCAGGAAGTTTCATCTCTGAACTTGTTTTTGAGTGAAAAAAAAACCTTTTTAAATACTCTTTGTAATGATGTATAACAGAAGGTTATATTATGTTTCTTTCATTAAATACACATTTTTAAAGTTGTGGTATTCTTTTTGAATCACCCTGTATAACACTTATCCAGACAAGGTACTGGATGATAGGTGGAGCGTGTGGTTCATGAGTGAAAGTGTTCTAATACATTTATGATGACATATGGATAAGTAGCGGAGGATCTATAACGTGGTTTTAAAACCGTCCCGACCTCAGAACTTTGGAGTGTTATCTGTGAGGCCATCTAAGACAACCGATTCATTCAGCTGTTATTCCATACGCAGAAACACTTTATCATAGAGTTGCGAAAGCAAGGGACATATAGTCAATAAACTTTTATATATTTTTTTGGATTTTTCCTTAGTTTCAGGAATGTACCGTATTTCTCAGAGGCTGTAAAATCATTTCTTCCACATCCTGCCTAACATTTCGTTTCCTTCCATGTCTTTGTTTTTATAACGAGATTGCAATTAATTACAGTTGCAAAATGTGTATTGAAAACTATATGTTTTGAGTTGCTCCTGTGAAGTATAACCTAGAACTAGCATTAGTATAGAATGACGAAGTAAACCTAATGAAATTGTAGTATCATTAGTCAGTATAACCAGGTCTTCACGACTTGTAGTCCTCTTGTCCCCAGTATGACGAGCTGTTATGCGGCCATGACAGTGAGTTACATGCTGAAAGATGTAGCCGTGCTATCGAAATCGAGCAACTGTGGATGACAGTTGTTTGAATTTTAAGAAAAGTACAATCTGTTTTTTGTGTTATCTTTTCCCTTTGGCACAGAAAATTGTGTGTTGTGTGCTGAATATACGTAGTTTCCGCAAGCTGGCAGAAGTCAAGGTCACGTACAGACCGAGGGTTGGTATTAGAATAATCAATTTGAGAGCACATAAAAAGGGGCATTTCTGGCTAAAACACATCTCCTTTGCTTGAGGACGAAATTTCTGAGAATGTACGACTGGAGCACACAATTGTATGGTAGTGAATCATGAATTGATAGTAAACCTCAAGGGGAAAGAATCGAAGGGCTTGAAAATTGGTGCTACAGAAAGATTTTAGAAATTAGGTAGACCCATAAGAAATGAGGAGGATATCTGTAGAATTGGCGAGGTAAAAGATATGAGGAATACACAAACATAAATTCGAGACAGGGAGGGGATGCTACAACATGTCTTACGACACAGGGCAATAACTTCCATAATACTGGAGGGAGCTGTAGAGGGAGGCTGGCCCAGGAAAGAGAGATAAATGGAGGGAGCAGGGAGTGCTCCTCTGGACATTGCGGACGAACCAGTGCTAGATATAGTGCAGCTATGTTTATGATGCGTACGTCAGGAGAGTCCAGTGAATAGCCAGCAGACAGCGTGGAATGCAGAGAGAGATCTGCAATGTTCTGTGGATCGAACAATCCTTGTAGAATCGAAGCCAGATGTATCGTGTCTTCATTGTAGAACGACGCCAAAACACTGCCGAGTCGTAGGAAACGGTATGGTTTAGTTCAAATATACGTAGAGACTGCTAAAAGCTACAGTGTTTCCAATGGCACGGAGAACTGTAATTCAAAACAAGGCTACCCACGAACTTCAGTAAAAATCACTTGTTACAGCTACTGTAATAGCACAAGAATTCTGGAGCATGAATAAATTCTGCACTCGGCTGATGTCAAGTGGTTCCTCTTCTACAACCCCACACTCATCCCTCCCTTAGACGATGACTATGACTGCACTATCAGTTCAACCTAGAAGGATAAGAGGTGGCTCAAGTCTCCTTAGAAGTTTTCATATTATTCTGAATACGCATTTTACTTGCCTTATAAAAGTTTATGTATTTGTATCTGATTCCATCATCATCACTGATCTTTCCTAGTAAAAGCTATATATCTTGATGACTGAATACTTCACCAGAACACGCATCGTAAACAATGTAAGTAGGCTGTTTAGGTTTTTTATATTGGTAACGCCACGTAGCGCTCTGTGTGAAAATCACTGGCTGTGCTGTGTGCAGTCAGAAAAAATATACATGACTGTGCTTAAACTGACACACAATATTTCTTTTTTAGCGCAACGCAATCTGACTTTCAAAAATCCCTACAAGAAATGGCCCTGACAAACATTAACCTATACGTTTCACAAATCGCTTACCTCACAAAAATCTTGGTTACTCGAACTACTACAATACAGCCAGCGCCACCACTGCCAGCTAAATAAGATTCAAACTACGGAAGGCACTAACTACAGATAGGCATAATTATCAACTGAAAGATTTTGATAGAGAACAAACAATGTATTTACCTCAATAGTGTTCAAAAGTCATAATGTATATAGCAGTTCATGACATCCAGTCTTACAAATTTCAAAACTCCGCCATATCTTTCCCCACATCCACCACCTCTGGCGGCTCACCTCCAACTGCGCAACGCTACGCGCTGTTAACATGCAGCTACCCAACACTACAATGGCGATTATTACAACAATGCCAACCAGCCACTGACTGCACACAGCACAGCCAGTGATTTTCATACAGAGCGCTACGTGGCGTTACCAAAATAAAAAAACCTAAACAGCCTATTTACATAGCCCCCATGCTCCCCACAAAAAATTTTAAAAATTCTTTTGGACACTGGCCAATACAGATTTGAAATTTTTTTTCATAATTATGATTACAATAGCTAAGAAATTATTATTGATACAAAGTTGGTCAAAAGCCAAAATTTTCTCACAGTCCATAAAGACAGTCCTGATCATTCATCACAGTAAAATTGCAGTTTTTTTTCTCAAAGTCTGAGCAGCAAAAGAAAGTGCACACAGAAGTAGTGGATTTCCATTAAGTCTTGAAGAAGTAGTGTTGTCCTTCCAACGGAAAGACAGTGCTGACTCTTGACATGCTGACAGGTAATGGGCCACAACAGAGCTAACCCACCGCAGGGTCAGTCGAAGTTTTTGAAGAATATTGGTAGGTAGGTCGTCACAGAGCAGACCCACTGTAGTCCTGATAGAGATTACGGGATTGGTGGGCCACCAGAGGTGCACACCCACTGTAGTCCTTGTAGAAATAATGGTATTCGTGAGCCATCAAAGGTGTAGACCCACTGTAGTCCTTGTAGAGATGGCCAGAAACCATCTGTTGCGACTGTACAGCTGCACAATCACCATCGAAGAGTCTTGTGGACAATATAGCAAGTCCATAAACCACCACTTGTGCACTCACAAAGTTTTGGAATTATCCTTAGAACCAGCAATGCTGTTAACCAGTCACTTGCTGAATTGTCAACACACGTGCAAACACTATCAGTCCCTACTTCTCACATATTGTCCATATACTATGACCAACAGAAACGTGTGCAGTGAAGTGTAACTGCCAACCAGCCACTGACTGCACACAGCACAGCCAGAGATTTTTTTTTTGTCAGTAGGTGTGTATGCTTTATGATACGTCGCCGCACGTGTATTCTGCCTGGCACAAAGATTTTTTTCCCTCTGTTTCAGGTGCTGCTTGTGCTGCTGCATCCCGTACTGTGTAGACAGCTGCCAGTCGAAGCACCACTATTGCCCTAACTGTAAAGCTTTCATTGGAGCTTATGGTCGATACTTTCGATACTTGTCTCGTGACTCTCCGTGTCCAGCACTTTGTTCTGCAAGCCGAAGTGATAATCACCAGTTCCAGTACAGACTCCATACAAGTCACCTGTAAGAAAACACACTCCGCCTGGGTGACGTTGTGAACTGATAGCAAATCACAGCTGCTCTTTTAAACTACCGATGCAGCGAAGTGCTAAAAACATAACGTGAGTGCAGTTGCACACGTTCTTTTTCCATCTAAACGAAAACGTTCTTCGACTTAACGCAAATTATCGGTAAATTTAAGAAGAATCTCGTTGGTATCATGAAGTCTACCGATATTTACGTGATTTTCTACTGTTTAGTGAGAGATTGAATCGGTATATTAGCCACTGCACTGGTTTCACTGTGTGAAACGGGACAGTGAGCATTTCTACCAAACTTCATTACTGGCAAGATCACCATTTTTCTCAATCTTATCGGCCACTTCATTGATTTCATTACGTGAAATGTGAAAGTGACCAGTTCCTCCAGGCTTCATTAGCAGCGAGATTTTTCAGTGATTTCTTACAATGCGTATAAACTATACTGTTTTAACGATTCTGGCAGAAAATAAAAAGTCATGTAACTGAAAAACATCAGCTTGTTTTTAAAACTGTGATATGTTTCATAATTTTTGTAAACAAATGTTCAGGTCTTACAGAGAAATGCTAAACTTCTGATGCATTTATTGCTGCCATTAAAGGTTTCGCCATACAATACTGTTGGATATTAGTGACTGTCGTTAATCAGAAAAGTATATTTCCGTTGGAAATGTCCTTTCACAACTATTTTTAAGTGCTGCACGCTAAAAACTAAGTATAAACCGTAGATACTTAAAAGTGCCTATGAAACTCTGTGCTATTTTCATAAATGTTAAACAGTTTTCAGTTCTACACAAAGACGTATATAAGTTAGTAGGATGCTCTCAACCAACAGCCTCATTGCCAGCAGACAGCCAGCGAGGCATTGTCAGATGTCATTCAGCAGCTGTTTGACAATGAGTTATGAATCAAAGCAGGCTGCAGTATCTCGACAACCTTTGTATGTAATTAACAATACCAAGCAATGCACATGTATTATCTGTACTAAGTTTCAGTTTATAGATTGCATTTTACAATGAAATATTTGAACATTTTGAGTGAACCTACAGTTATTTCCACTATTTGAGGTATGGAATTCTTCCAAAGAAGAGGTAGGCGATGGTTCAGATTTCACACAAATTGCAATTAAGGTGTAGTCATAATCACACATTGCTTTATTTCATGTTACATGTCTCGAAAAAATCGTTGTCAAACGTAAGCTGTGGAATTTTCTTTTTTTTTTTTCTTTATTGTGATTTAATTCCCTGCCCCTTATGGGCAGGGGAAGCCTGGCAGCAGCACAATCCGCCGCTCTTCAGCCAATGGACACGACATTATAAACAAATAAGTAACTCACAGTCCTCCAATATAATGCATTATCGTGACAAAGACTGTATGCACAATTATGTCAGTACTTCACGTAGCTCAACAAATTGAACACATGGACTGTGTATAGTAATTCAAAGGTCATGTTACGATGCACGAATGGTAGTGCAGTTGTCAGTTCAACAAATCCAAGTGTCAAACTTGCGTAGCGTATTAATGTTTCAAAGAAGTAAACTACACCAACAGATGGCATAAGCATTAATGAAAGACGTCGACGATTAAATAAGTTAGATTATTTTCTTTGCAAAAAGAATTTATCTCTGTCGTTGCTATATTTCGATGCACGATATATTGTCATTTAACTTTTATTTCATGAAAGAATATACATCTTTTTCGTACAAGTTCTTACGGCGTTTTGCAGGGAAAGTAATCTAAGTATATTTACTCGAAAAGTCGTTGGCTAATGCCTACATTTTCTGTCGGTGTAGTTTGTTTCTTTGACAGTTTAATACGCTACAGACATTTTAACATTTGGATTTATTGAACTGACAACTGCACTACAATACGCAGTTTTATAACATGACCACTGTGTTACTACAAACAAACTACGTGCTCAGTTTGTTGGGCCTAAAACTAGATCTACATACAAGTGTGAAATAATTGCACGTACAGCGTTTGTCATGATCATTCATTATACTGGTATACTATGTGCTACTTATTTTGTATACTTTCTCTACATTGTCCTCCAGCTTATGCCAGACGATGGTTTTCTGAAATGTGTATAGTACAATAAAGAACTGTGCAATCATGGCTTTTCTGTAATTATAATTTGTGTTACATAGTTGTTTATTATACGTAGTATTATCTGCGACCATCACTGTTGTCCTAAAATACTTTCGACAAACGTAGAATAAATACAAAAACACGATAATTTTGCTATAACTAGGTTTATCTCCGTCTGATCTTGTTAACAGATGAAACTGCGTTTTCGAACGCTTGGCTCGGAAACAACATGCACCCACTGCCACACTCCTTGCCATGACGATGCCTAAAGCAACTAAGTCATTTCCTACTACAAGTTTGTGTGCGCTGTAACTATGGAGGAGATCAGATGTAATGATAGATTATGGACGAAAGGGGGTATCACAACTCTATGTAAGTAAAAATTGGCCACAGACGTACTTAAGTGTTTTTTTTTATAAAGACACACAAATAGATTAATAATGAAGCTCACATGACTGAACGAGGTAACAAGGCACAAAAATAAGTGGCTGAAGTGTAATGATACGAGGTAGTTATTACTGGACAGGAAGACGACAGGAAAAACCACACATATACGCAAAAGGACACGGAATGAAGACATAAAAGACGTAATTAGTGCGAGCATCTGTCTAGTGGGAGTAGAACATGGAATAGTACCTTAGCGGCTGTATAGAGGCATCAGTGATTCAAATCTGATCTCAGGTGCAAGTTGCCATCGTAATTCCAGAAGATTTGATTAATGCAAGTAGCGAGCAACCTCTGCAGCTCCGTCCTCTACTCCACGAACCACCTTACGATGTGTTGCAATGGCTGCTTTTTGTATCATTGTCACGTCCCCATTTTTCTGTTCCAGTCGTATTTAGCTCGCGGGAAAAGCGATTGCTGGCAAGCCTCTTTGTCGGCTCGAATCTCTCTGATTTTATCTTCAAGACTTTTTCATGATATATAAATAGGGGAGGAGTAGTATGTTGGTCGACTCTTCTGAGAACTTACGCTTCGAAACATTAACAGTTGACCATACCATGATGCAGAACGCTTCTCTTGCAGCGTCTGCCAATGCACTAGGCCGAGTATCACAATTTCAGGCTTACTAAATGAATCTGCAACAAAGTGTGCTGCTCTTCTTTGTTTCTTCTCTGTTTTCTCTGTCAGTCCTGTTATCTATGGATCCCAGACTGACAACATTGTGAACTGTTACTTCAAATAAAAGGCAATTTTTGATGACATTCTGAATAGTGAGACAGAGGGGTTTCTGAGACAATTTTTACATTAAACTAATTATGCAAATTATATAACTGATAAATTAATTACCCCCCACATCCAGATGACGTCATGGGTTTTCTCCAACTGGCGCAGGTCCCTGCCCCTACTCAGCTGTCCGGAGTGGCCGAGCGGTTCTAGGCGCTTCAGTCTGAAACCGCACGACCGCTATGGTCACAGGTTCGAATCCTGCCCCAGGCATGGATGTGTGTGATGTCCTTAGGTTAGTTAGGTTTAAGTAGTTCTAGCTTCTAGGGGACTGATGACCTCAGCTATTAAGTCCCATAGTGCTCAGAGCCATTTGAACCATTTTTTTGCTCCTAGTCATCCCACCGCATCTCTCCTCTCCCCTACCAACCCCTACCAACGTCTCCTCTACCCTCCCCTCCCCCACCTTTCCTCTCCCCCTCTCCTCTCCCCTCCCCCTACCCTCTCCATCCATTCACCCTTCCTCTCCAAGCCACTCACAGCCACACCAACGAAAATGGTCGGAAATTGAAATTTTGAGGGAAAATTCAAAATGGCGGGAAATCCAGTGCCAGGAATATCAAATTTCATGCTTTCATCTTGAGGTTTGGAGGCCAACTGACCTAGTTCACAACACAGTCACCTCCACTCCCCTCCCCTCTCCCCCAGCCTCCATTTGGTCAGTCTGTGCTGAGATGTTGGACTGAAGATTCTGGAAGTCCTTATTTTGTACACAGTGCGATATATTGTTTATTTAAACAATTTGAACTATCTTTAATCGAGCAGTAGACACTAACTCCATCCTGTTTCGTTGATAACTGCTACATGTCGAGTGGATATTTTCTCTATTAGTCTAGCACTGGAGTGTTGCTACAGCCCATGTAGCCAATAGCCCTCTATGGGTAATAATGAAAGGACAGCAAGCAATCACTAAAGTACAGAAGAGTGGTCTCCTGCCAATATACAAATGAATAGTCGCTGCTGGGAGGAAAATAAGGATTTATAACAATAATATTAGAACAGCAACCCCTTTTTCCATGTGAGCAGCAGTGGGCTGGCAAAAGGACAACTCGCCGCTGTTCGGCCAGAAGACTACATAAAACAACACGGGAGAAACGCTATATATATATATATATAATACAGGGATAAAAGGTGAAGTTTACACCTCAGAAGGGGAGACAATGGGAATTAAAATACATAACAAAATCGTAGTTTCATAAGGCACGTTTACATAAAATCCACATACAATTAGAATGACACTCAACAAAGACGTAGCACATGAACATTGACGCCACGAAGGGGACAATTAAAAACGGCGTTCACAGTAATGAGAGCTACGTAGAGCGACGACACTGAACACACACTGCACTTATGTTATATACACAGCGAGCAGCGAGCCACTGCTCCTCTACAGCACAGCCCCAATATGCGCGACTCCTGTAGCAGCCCCATTGGAGCATGAGAAACGCTTATACCTATTTACGAATCTCAAGCCACATCCTAGCCAAGAAAACATGGGAAATACAAGGTATGATATTTTTTACGAATGTAGTGCTCATTAAATTACCAGAACACAGTACCTCAAGATAAAAGAGAAACCTGATCAACAACCTCCAGTCACCTCCAGTCCTGTGCCATCTATCGAGTTTATTGTCTATCCGAAGAGACGACCAGCCAGGGAACTGCAACTTGCCGGAGGCCAAGCCAATCCACAACTTCTGGTAGCCCCAACACTCCTGCCACCGTCTGCGGTACACTATGAATCAAGTACCAGCAGCTGGGCCGGCCGCGGTGGTCTCGCGGTTCTAGGCGCGCAGTCCGAAACCGTGCGACTGCTACGGTCGCAGGTTCGAATCCTGCATCGGGCATGGATGTGTGTGATGTCCTTAGGTTAGTTAGGTTTAAGTAGTTCTAAGTTCTAGGGGACTGATGACCACAGCAGTTGAGTCCCATAGTGCTCAGAGCCATTTGAACTATTTTTTTGAACCGACAGCTGGGCTGTACACAGTAGGTAAATCCTGACACAGTCTCCTCAGTTTAAGAAATCCGGAACGGTTTACCAAGGTTAAAAAACTATCTCATGAGCAATTAGATATTGAAAAAGAAGTAAATCTTTCGTAAAAATACCATTACCGATATGACAACAAAAATAGTTCTTTTCTTTCCCAGTGTAGCAAACGAATAACAAAAACAAAACTAGGTCCAACTAAGAATGCTTGTAACTGCCATCTGAAGATGGATTTGTAAAGAAAAATCCGAAACCAGTCATGGTCTGAAGAAAATAAACCTTTTTAAACCATACATGTGCCTGGTAGCTGTTTTTTATAAATTATAAACCTTATAGTACAACAGCCACGTTTCTCAACATGTCGACTTTCGACAAAATAGCGTTACGGTTAAGTTGTTTTGTCAATACACCTAGAACATCCAACTCGCAATGTACACTAATGGCCATTAAAATGGCCTCACCACGAAGATGACGTGCTACAGACGCGAAATTTAACCGACAGGAAGAAGATGCTGTGATATGCAAATGATTAGCTTTTCAGAGCATTCACATAAGGTCGGCCCCGGTGGCGACACCTACAACGTGCAGACATGAAGAAAGTTTCCAACCGATTTCTCATACACAAACAGCAGTTGACCGGCGTTGCCTGGTGAAACATTGTTGTGATGCCTCGTGTAAGGAGGAGAAATGCGTACCATCACACTTCCGACTTTGATAAAGGTCGGATTGTAGGCTATCGCGATTGCGGTTTATCGTATCGCGACATTGCTGCTCGCGTTGGTCAAGATCCAATGACTGTTAGCAGAATATGGAATCGGTGGGTTCAGGAGAGTAATACGGAACGCCGTGCTGGATCCAAACGGTCTCATATCACTAGCAGACGAGATGACAGGCATCTTATCTGCATGGGTGTAACGGATCGTGTAGCCACGTCTCGATCCCTGAGTCAACAGATGGGGACATTTGCAAGACAACAACCATCTAGACGAACAGTTCGACGGCGTGTGGAGCAGCATGGGCTATCAGCTCGGAGACCATGGCTGCGGTTACCCTTGAAGCTGCATCACAGACAGGAGCGCCTGCGATGGTGTACTCAACGACGAACCTGGGTGCACGAATGGTAAAACGTCATTTTTTCGGATGAATCCAGGTTCTGTTTACAGCATCATTATGGTCGTATCCGTGTTTGGCGACATCGCGGTGAAAGCATATTGGAAGCGTGTATTCGTCATCGCCATACTGGCGTATCACCCGGCTTGATGGTATGGGGTGCCATTGGTTACACGTGTCGGTCACCTCTTGTTCGCATTGACGGCACTTTGAACAGTGGACATTACATTTCAGATGTGTTACGACCCGTGGCTCTACCCTTCATTCGATTCCTACGAAACCCTACATTTCAGTAGGATAATGCACAACCGCATCTTGCAGGTCCTGTACGGGCCTTTCTGAATATAGGAAATGTTCGACTGCTGCCCTGGCCAGCACATTCTCCAGATCTCTCACCAATTGAAAACGTCTGGTCAATAGACGCCGAGCAACTGGCTCGTCACAGTACGACAGTCACTACTCTTGATGAACTGTGGTATCGTGATGAAGATCCATGGGCAGCTGTACCTGTACACGCCACCCAAGCTGTGTTTGACTCAATGCCCAGGCGTAACAAGGCCGTTATTACGGCCAGAGGTGGTTGTTCTGGGTATTGTTTTTCTCAGGATCTATGCACCCAAATTGCGTGAAAATGTAATAACATGTCAGTTCTAGTATGATATATTTGTCCAATGAATACCCGCTTATCATCTGGATTTCGTCTTGGTGTAGTAATTTTACTGGTTAGTAGTGTAGATTACACCCTTTCATTCGAAATATTTTTGAAGATAGAAGAAATAGGACCGCACATGCGTTTTCACATCGCAAAAGAAACTATACTTGTTGTGTAAATGCTATTCAACACTATGGGATAGGCTATATTTCCTCTAAGTATTCTGTCATCAGGTAGAAAAAATCTGTTCTTACCTGCTACATCCTGCATCACAGGACTATATCAAACTTATTTTTGGCACATTATGGACTGCTATGAGCATGCTTTACCCACGAATACCAGGTTTATTCTACACTCCTGGAAATTGAAATAAGAACACTGTGAATTCATTGTCCCAGGAAGGGGAAACTTTATTGACACATTCCTGGGGTCAGATACATCACATGATCACACTGACAGAACCACAGGCACATAGACACAGGCAACAGAGCATGCACCATGTCGGCACTAGTACAGTGTATATCCACCTTTCGCAGCAATGCAGGCAGCTATTCTCCCATGGAGACGATCGTAGAGATGCTGGATGTAGTCCTGTGGAACGGCTTGCCATGCCATTTCCACCTGGCGCCTCAGTTGGACCAGCGTTCGTGCTGGACGTGCAGACCGCGTGAGACGACGCTTCATCCAGTCCCAAACATGCTCAATGGGGGACAGATCCGGAGATCTTGCTGGCCAGGGTAGTTGACTTACACCTTCTAGAGCACGTTGGGTGGCACGGAACACATGCGGACGTGCATTGTCCTGTTGGAACAGCAAGTTCCCTTGCCGGTCTAGGAATGGTAGAACGATGGGTTCGATGACGGTTTGGATGTACCGTGCACTATTCAGTGTCCCCTCGACGATCACCAGAGGTGTACGGCCAGTGTAGGAGATCGCTCCCCACACCATGATGCCGGGTGTTGGCCCTGTGTGCCTCGGTCGTATGCAGTCCTGATTGTGGCGCTCACCTGCACGGCGCCAAACACGCATACGACCATCATTAGCACCAAGGCAGAAGCGACTCTCATCGCTGAAGACGACACGTCTCCATTCGTCCCTCCATTGACGCCTGTCGCGACACCACTGGAGGCGGGCTGCACGATGTTGGGGCGTGAGCGGAAGACGGCCTAACGGCGTGCGGGACCATAGCCCAGCTTCATGGAGACGGTTGCGAATGGTCCTCGCCGATACCCCAGGAGCAACAGTGTCCCTAATTTGCTGGGAAGTGGTGGTGCAGTCCCCTACGGCACTGCGTAGGATCCTACGGTCTTGGCGTGCATCCGTGCGTCGCTGCGGTTCGGTCCCAGGTCGACGGGCACGTGCACCTTCCGCCGACCACTGGCGACAACATCGATGTACTGTGGAGACCTCACGCCCCACGTGTTGAGCAATTCGGCGGTACGTCCACCCGGCCTCACGCATGCCCACTATACGCCCTCGCTCAAAGTCCGTCAACTGCACATACGGTTCACGTCCACGCTGTCGCGGCATGCTACCAGTGTTAAAGACTGCGATGGAGCTCTGTATGCCACGGCCAACTGGTTGACACTGACGGCGGCGGTGCACAAATGCTGCGCAGCTAGCGCCATTCGACGGCCAACACCGCGGTTCCTGGTGTGTCCGCTGTGCTGTGCTTGTGATCATTGCTTGTACAGCCCTCTCGCAGTGTCCGGAACAAGTATGGTGGGTCTGACACACCGGTGTCAATGTGTTCTTTTTTCCATTTCCAGGAGTGTATGTGTCACTTTACAGATTCGATAATATATCTGATATTATTATGATGATCATCTCCTCCAGTGTAGGTTCTATTGAATGATCCACCACAACGAAAAAACGCCTGATTAACGCTTCAACTCTCGAATTCATATCTGTGGTATTCTCACATTCGTATTTCCCCTTCCGGTGACGCATCACTGGTAACAATTCATAGTCTAGTTAATTAATTAGGTCACTGGAGCCCCCTTTGAATGGCAGATAATTTTTTTTTTTCCTGCAATCGGATTTCACTCTCCAGATAACCACTTCCTGACGTCTCTGGAGGCTTCCCACTGGCTAGGCAAATGGGTGGTAAAGTGGTAAAATATCTAAAGACATCCAGCGCTGTCTGCATTCTGACTCTCAGTTGTCTTGTCATGCTGGTGGAAGCAAGAACTAATCCTGCTGACACTTGTCCGTCTATGGGGCAGCAGATGTTTCATTCCATCCTCCACCTCCAGATTGCTTGTGAACAGCTGTCAACAGGGCGCGTACCTCCACCCCCATCAGGGCTGTATCACTCCCGGCAGACAACCCATCGCTCGTTGTGCCGGACACACGTTAATGATTCCAGACTCGCAAAAGTCGTCGTAAACTTCTCAACAGGACTGGGCTCTTAAGTGTCACTGGGGTAAATACCAGAGTGTTGAATAATATGCTTCCCTTCATTCCTCCCGTAAACCGAAACGTTCAGAAATCTGTTTTTGCAGTATCGCGGAATGGCTGACGCAGTGGTCAATAACAAAATTCCTGTCTACTGACCGCCACAACAGAAACATGTACTAGTCTGCAGACCTAGTTTTCCCTCAGAATACATTTGTACCGAAGCGTTCCTATTGGCACCCGCCAAATTAGAGGCGGATGATTCGAGAACTGAAATGGGGATCCCTGGAGGGAAGGCGATGTTCTTTTGGAGGAACACTATTGAGAACTGGCATTTAAAGCTGACTGCGGGAGGTTTCTAGTGGTCTACGTTTCGCGTAAGGACCACGAAGATAAGATACGAGAAAAATAGCACTCGTAGGGAGACATACAGGTAGTCTCTGTCCGTCGATGAATTTGCGAGTAGAATAGGAAAGAGAATGACTAGTAATGGTACAGGAAACCCTCCGCCATACACCGTACCATGGCTTGCGAAGTTATCATTTAGATATAAATTTAGTTTGCTAGTAAAATGTCAGTCAATTCTTTTATAGGCACATGAAACTCACGGAATAATGTTGTCTCTTGTTTATAGAGAAAACAAAAGACCGAATTTCTGTTGCTGATTGTCCCTCTGTAGAAATCTTCGTATTAGCTCCTAATTTTCTCACTTCAGTCACTTCGCGATACACATGTGAGAGGCTGCAAAATGTCTGCCTGCAATACTTACAAGAAATGGTGTAGAGCTCATCTCTCAACACCCCCCCCCCCCTCTCCCATTGTCCCAGAACCGCTTCTCTGCTGTATTCTCACCTACCTTCCAGTTTTTGGTACGTAGCGTTTGAATCCATCTGATTTCAACGAGTAAGAGATGTCGCCCTCCAAGTTGAAGACCCCTTATAATTCTCTCGAAATCCCATCACCTTCCGACAGCACAGTTCCGTGAGTTAGAAGACTGACAGTTAGAGAGCTATAACAACGAGAAAAATTAACATACAGGAAGTAATTTATACCCATGCAAAATATACACGGATTGCACAAAGAAATTCAGAAGGGTAACACCAAATAATTCATCGATATCGTATGACTCACCACCGTAAATGTCCCTCCTGCACATGGCCTCATATTCGTTAGCGTACGCATGTGATTACCACGCAAACGTTCTACAGTGTTATGCTGTCTGAGTCTTCGTTGACATCATAGTGACTCTTTCTCCATTATTTTTGTAACACACAACTGAATAAAACTACGAAAAATAAAAACTTCAGTAACTTCATCTCGTAGAGAACTCAATAAAATTTTACCCTGTTGTGTTGCAAACCATTAAAAAAGTATTTTGTCTCTGTTGTCATGGGGTTGTCAGGTTCAGTAGATAATGCAATGGAATGTCTGAGACCAGTGCACACAAGCATTCGCAGTGAAGTGGACAATTCTAAGCAACTAAGCCACATTACAAAAGCATTAGTAAATGGGCTATCTGACTGTGACCTGCAACACCTAACATTAAATTTTGAAAATTGTCAGGGTAAAACATCTATCAGAACTGAGTACAGAAGGCCAATAAAACAGTCAAAAACTGAGAAATTTAGGAGATTGCTTAAAGAAATTAACTGGATGGGTCTTTACAGCATCCAAGACACAAATAGAAAATACAAAACATGCATTAATAAAGCTAGCACCTTATTTGAAAATTGTTTTCCCCTGAAGGTAATTCAAATTAAGCAGAAGTCTACTAAGAAACCATGGATCACGCATGGGATAAAGATATCATGTGAGACAATAAAGAAACTCTATCTGGCACGTAGGGACTCCTTTCATACTAACATTATAGTTCCTTACAAAAATTACTGCAAAATACTGACGAAGGTTATCCAGAAATCTAAACACCTGCATTATGAGAAGAAGATAAATACATCCAGCAATAAAATATAAACAATATGGGATATAGTTAAGTCAGAGACAGGTAGGACCAGAAATGAGGAGGAACAAAGAGCTCTAAAAATAAATGAAACTCTGGTAACAAAACGGATGTTGTGTTGCAAATCATTAAAACAAGTATTTTGTCTCTGTTACTGATAGCATGGGGTTGTCAGGTTCAGTAAATAATGCAATGGAATATCTGAGGCCAGTGCACACAAGCATTCTCAGTGAAATGGAATTGACATTTACTTCATAAAAGCATTCTAGTGGTTATGACAACATATCAACAAAGTTAATAAAAGAGTGCTCATGTGAGCTTAGTCATATCTTAAGTTATTTGTGTAATCAATCAAATGGTTCAAATGGCTCTGAGCACTATGGGACTTAACATCTGAGGTCATCAGTCCCTTACAACTTAGAACTACTTAAACCTAACTAAACACATCCATGCCCGAGGCAGGATTCGAACCTGAAACCGTAGCAGTTGCACGATTTCCGACTTGAAGCACCTACAACCGCTCAGCCACCACGGGCTGCTGTAATCAATCACTTGTCACAGGAACATTCCCGGACTGGCTTAAATATGCTGAAGTTATACCTCTCCACAAAAAGGAGACAAAGAAATGCCATGAAATTACCGACCAATCACAATTTTGCCAGCTTTTTCAAAAATCTTTGAAAACGTTATGTTCAAGCATCTACTTAAGCATCTTAGTGAAAATAACATACTGCCAAAGCCACAGTTTGGGTTTCTTAAGGGTTCTGATATTAAGAAAGCTATTTACACTTACAGCGAACATGTCCTTAATTCATTGGACAACAAATTAGAGGCAACTGGCATATTCTGTGACCTGTCAAAAGCGTTTGGCTGCGTGAATCACAGCATTCTTTTAAGTAAATTAAAATATTATGGCGTCACTGGTAGTGCTGCAAAGTGGTTTCAGTCATATCTTACTAATAGAAAACAAAGGGTGTCATTGTGTAACACTTCAGCAGTAGGCAATCAGACATCATCTGGATGGGAAGAAATTACATGTGGTGTTCCCCAAGGTTCTATACTGGGGTTTACTACCTTTTCTTGTGTATATTAATGACCTGTCATCTGTTACATTACCAGATGATAAGTTTGTCTTATTTGCAGATGATACAAACATTGCAATAAATAGTAAACCAAATATAAATTTAGAAAGGGCAGCTAATCAAATTTTTACTGACATTGCTGTTCATAGCCAATTCACTGTTGTTAAACTTTGAAAAGACCCACTATATGCACTTCAGAACTTCCAAGAGATTTCCTTCTGGTGTGTGTATAAAATATGACAACATGGAAATAGGAGAACTTGAGAGTGTAAAATTCTTGGTATTACAACTTGATAATAAATTCAGTTGGGAGCAACATACTAAGGAACTGCTAAAGCGCCTAAACAAGTCTCTGTTTGCAACGAGAATGATGTCAGACATAGAAGATATAAATATGGAAAAAGTGGCATATTTTGCTTATTTTCACTCCATTCTGTCATATGGTATATTTTGAGGTAACTCCACAAACACAGAAAAATTTTTTAGAGTACAGAAGCGTATAGTAAGAGTAATGAGTAGTGTAAATCTTAGAACATCATGTCGAAAAAATTCAAAAAATTGGACATATTAACCACAGCTTCTCAGTATATTTATTCCTTAATGAAGTTTGTTGTAAATAATACATCTCTTTTTCCAACTAGCTGCTTAGTAAACAGTATCAATACTAGGAGTAAGAACAATATACATAAAGATTTAAAATCACTTACTCTTGCCCATAAAGGAGTCTAGTATTCAGTATCACATATTTTCAATAAGTTACCAGCAGCCATTAAGAGTTTAGTTTCAGACAAGGCATGATTTAAACACAATTTAAAAGAATTTTTGTTGGCCAACTCCTTCTGTTCCATTCATGAGTTTCTCAAAAAGTGCAGTAGACCATTTTAATGAAAATTTATTGTACTTTAATTTTTGACAATACTTGGTTGTAACAGACAAGTAGCTATATACTGTGTGAATGGTGGATGTATTGAAAGCAGATGTAAGTCTTAAATCAGTAAATAGTCGAAGTTTAATTTTAAATCTTGTATGTAATCTGACTGTTCTTAACTGAGGATCACTGAAATGAATAATTTACTTTAATTTTTGACAATACTTGGTTGTAATAGCCAAGAAACTAGCAAATGTCTGAATGATGGATTTAATGATAGCAGATGTAAGTATTAAACCTGTAAATATTATAAGTTTAAATTTAATTTGTGTACATAATTTTACTGTTTAATGACTGAGGATCATTACAATTAATGAAACTCAAGTTTTTCTAATTATATTTTTGTAATGGGTTTATCTGACATGTTCCACACCCAGGAGGATTCCCTCTTTTATGGGTCTATGGAATGAATAATTTATCTAATCTAATCAAATCTAATCATATAACTGTTCCTCAATCTCTACCCCAATCTCCCTGCAGGTTAGTCCATGAGATCGTCCCATTAGAGAACTTGGTAAGATACTACTGCGTTCCTCTCTTCGAAAATAAATACCATCTGTGTGCTGATATCGAGCATATGTGGTGATCTAATTAAAACTGCAGGTGTTGGTCCATTGGAGTGGGTGACCAGTGGTCGAAGTCGCTAGCACAGACCAGTGTAAAGTTTCATCTCCCATACTTTGGGAATATCATATCCCATAGACTAACAATCGCAAGAGAGAGTCTTTGTTCTTTCATAACCAGTTCGATATATTGGCTCTGGCAGTAAGCTGAACATTTCAAGGATTCAAACTATGCTGCTCCCACAGCTCACAGGATATTTCAAATAAAAGACAGAGGTGGTGTTACTTATTGACAAAAACGTGGAATACGTCACAAGATGTGGAAACTGGAGGAATTTGCAGCATTGTGGAGCATTTGGAAACGGCTGTCTGAGGGTGATGACATGTATATCCCATCTTTCACAGTGACAATGTAGCAAGTCACTGGGAGTTCCGTTTTGAAGAGACTAAAAGGATTTATTCCTTATATTGTAGCCATGTACTTCAGCACTGTGTCAGTGCTGGCCATCCCCAGAAGGTGTTGCGCCCTCCATGACTCTTTTCATTGCAAACAAGTGGTATCCGTCAATCGTTATGTGGTAATCAACAGCGTACCAGTGGACAGATGGGGTGGAAAAGACACCATTGATATGGGACAATGTTCTGTAATAAGCACCACAGTTGATAGTGCGATTAATTTCAGCTATTTTACCAGAGGCTCCGTACCTTCAACGTCTACCAATGACACGGCAGCATGCTTCACAATTTCAGTATCATCGCTAAACTGCAACTCCACTACTTTGCTTGTAACATCTACTAGATTGCGAATAAAGATAGAAGGCTGGTCAGTATGTCCATTCATGGTTAAATCTGAACACATACACAAAAGTATACCAGACAGTGTCCTATACCAATGCAGTTAGGTTATCTACATTTTTCTAGCCCTTTGATCATAGTGTGTAATTTACTTTACGATTGCCAATATTTCCCTATGTGGATGGGCGTCATAGAGCATTCTCACATTCCTAGACTTCCACACATTGGCATTGGCGAACCGCCCCTCTGCCCCACCCCCCCCCCCTCCCCCTACGCAATCACTGACTTACTTTGCAGCTGACCACAAGTAGAAGGGTATCATACTTGCAAAATTCCACACCTCATGAAGATACAGAGCGAGATGAATCCATAACCGCTATTCAGTGAAGAGTGTTCCACACCAGTCTTACTCAAAGCACCCACCCAAGTACAGAAGACCTCTCCAGATGCACGTATGTCGTGGGGTTTAGCAACCCTTGTTGGGGTATAGTAGATATGAGAGTGTTGTGATGTTATAATAGATGATTAAGAAGAAACGTGTTGTTTATGCATGATGGAATTTGAATGATTTTATGTAAACCAGCTGTGCTATCAGTTATAAAGTAACAAGACCTCTGTATTTTATTTGAAACATCCTGTGTGCTGTGGGAGCAGCATAGTTTGAATCCCTGAGATGTCCAGCTTACTGTGAGAACCAATGGATCAAAACACGTTAAAGTCGGTTTATGACCTGACACAGACTTTGAGGTCGTGGTGAATAAACAAAAGGTATGGTGGTGTAATAAGCTGTACTCATGCACTGCTTTGACGTGTTTCAGCATGAAAACAATGTATCACACTGGTTATGAAAGAATAAAACAACACCCACCTCTTTCAATTGATGGTCTGTGGACTATGGTCTTCCAACAGCACAGGCGATGAACCTTTACACGGGTCTGTGATAGCAACTTCGATCACTGCTGACGCAGTCCAATGGACCAACACATGTGATCGATGTCAGCGCACAGATGGTATTTGTTCTTGCTACATCGGAAAAGAGGAACTCAGTAGTATCTTACCGAGTTCTGTAATGGGTGGTGTTATTGGAGTTTTTATAATTCATAGTTTTTCTCTGTACGATGGTACAAAATAACAAGCACAGATAAAATGCACCCTGAAGGACATGAATCTCCTTCTGACTGCAGTGCTTCCACCAGCATGACAATGCAGTAGCAAATCCTTATCCTTCTCCCAGATCCTGTATGATGTGGATTCTTACTAACATTTCTGAGAACAAACACCACAGTAATTGCTTATACTGGCTTTTCTATGACCTCCTGTTGTAATAGAAAGCTTTGTTTGATGCTGGCCTTACACATTGCAAATGATTGGTGGAGCTATGACAACATTTTTCCATTTCCACCAACTGGTCGAAACATGGTCCTGTCACATTAACTCAGATCTCCTTGTTTCTTCACGGATTGCACTCTCCAACTACCGTTCAGTGCCGACATAAATTGGGATGGTCACATAGACAAATCTGCAGGGACTACAGGGAAGAGACTGAGGAAAAGTTATAAGACGAAGCGGAACTGTCAAGAACCATTTACTATATGGGATTCTTAGTAGAGGGACGTGAAAAAGCTGGCGCTTTTCGAGTTATGAGTATGCCACGTATCTGATTCCCCTGTGGCTGTAATCATTAAAAGACATATCCATAGGATCCAATGCAAGAATCTTGTGGAATGGAAAATCTCGTTTCCAAACCACAGAGAAATCGTAATACTATAGATCTGAAAAACCAGTGTATTGGTCATAGGATTCTGTACACTTCATAGTTGACATGTTCTTCCTCCAGTACAGGCAACAAAACCTTACACAGGTATGTGGAAGCCACTTTAACCACTGGTGCCTTCTACAATAGACCAATCGGATCGCCACATATAATGTATACGATATTGCAGTCCTTCTGTTATTCTTATTGAGATGAAATTGCGAATAGGAACAACCAGTATCTGTAGAATGGAACGACGACAGTGAAAATTCATGCAGGATTGGAACTAGAAACTAGATTTCCCATTTATCGCGAGCAGTCGCCTTACTGTTTGGCCATCCATGCTTGACTCATGGTAAGACACAAATTTCCTTATGTTGTCAACCATCCATCTACGACCTCTCCTTGTACTTGCAGTATGTGTATTCCTGGGCGGGTCAGAAATTGTATGTGAAAGTTGCTTGGCCAGTATTGGCACATGAATACGATATTGCAGTGTCTGTGTTATTCTGATTACAAATCAAAGTTACTTTGGACATGCATGCAAGCACGTTTCAGTTTACAGGAGGGGTGAGGAGAAGCACATTATTGAACATCCTGGTATTTACCCAGTGACATTTAAGAGCTTAGTCTCCTGAGAAAGATAGGATAACTTTCGCGGGTCTGGAATCATTAACATGTGTCTGGCACGGCGATCGATGGGTTATCAGCTGGGAGCAGTACAGCCCTGATGCGCATATGAAGGTTCACGTCCCGGTGGCAGCTGTTGATATGCAGTCTGGGGGAGGAGGAGAGAATCAAACACCTACTGCCCCCATAGACCGACAGGTCTCAGCAGGGTACAAGATTTCTAAGTGCCTTGCTTCCACCAGCATGACAAGACAAATGAGAGACAGAATGCAAATAGCGTTGGATGTCTTCAAATACTTGACTATGGTTACTACCCATTCTGGTATCAGAGGAAGTGATTACCTAGACTGTGGGAAACCTCCAGAGACGTCAGAAGTGTCTGTAATGGTTACCTGGTGAGTGAAATCTGACTGCAGGAAAAAAATTACTTGCCATGCAAAGGGGGCTCTTGTGACCAAATTAATTAGTGAGCCTATCATTTTGATATCAGTGATGTGTCACCGGCGAGTAAATGTGAGGGAGAGAGTACCACAGATATAATTCGTGAGTTGGAGCGTTAATCAGGCGTGTTTTCGTTGTGATGATATCATTCAATGGAAACTACACAGGACGAGATGATCATCATAATTAAATCAGCTATATTATCGAATTTGTAAAGTGACATGTAGTATAAACCTGATATTCACAACTTCTCTGTGCTGTTACCTTGAGAGAATTTGTATGTGACGAGACCTTTGTTTTCTTTAAGAGAGTTCGAAAGTGAGGAGGCCTCCTGTGATAGCGATAGAGTTCTCCATCATGAGCCAAAAACGAGTTTAATATTCTAGTCCTGTGATGCAGGATATAGGAGATAAGAACAGACTTTCTACCTGAAGAAAGAATACTTAGAGGAAATACAATCTATGCCATAGTGTTGTACAGGATGTCCACAACCTGTAACGTTACCTTAGCGATTTGAAAACGAATGTATTGTCCGAATTCTTCTATTTTCGAAAACAATTCGTACAAAAAGGGAGGAATCTACATTTCACATGATATATTAGAGATGTATTGACAAAACAACATATCCGTTTTTTATTTTATGAACTGAGGAGTCTGTGTCAGGGATTGACCTACTGTGTACATCCCAGCTGCTGGTGCCTGACTCATAGCGTACTGCACACAGTGGCGGGGAGGGTTTGGGCTACCAGAAACTGCGGATCAGCTTTGCCCCCGGCGAGTGGCAGTTCTCTGACTCGTCATCTTTCCAGATTAACAATATGCCCAGTAGATGGCACTGGACTATATGGAGGTGACAGGAGGTGGCTGATCAATTTTCTGCTTTCACTGTGTTCAGGTAAACTAATGAGCACTGCATTTTTAAAAGATATCACATGATATATTTCCCATATTTCTGTTGGTTGGGATGTGACCTCCTACTCGTGAATAGGTTTAAGTGTGTTTCATTCTCAAATGATGTTACCGTAGAAGTTATGTATATAGGCACAGGATGGTATAGACCCAGTGGGGGTTGAAATCCTCTAGCATCCTCCACACCTACAAATCCTTAATCCACCCCATCCTCTGTTATGCCTGTCACACCTGTACGTCTGCCTCCCCCAAATTCTATAAGTCCCTCCAGATCCTCCAGCGCTATGCACTCCGCCTCGCCTTCCATACAAGCCTCCCATCCTGAACGCAGATTCTCTACGACCTGATACCTTTCCCCCATCTGCTCCTATTCCTCGAACATATCCGCATACTCTACACCTCCTGCCATCTTGATACCCCTCATCCCCTGGTTGCTCCTCTCCTCTCCAACCTCCAGCCTCTGCCGCGCCTTCACTGTTGTGTCCCCCCTACCCTCCATCTCTACATCCTTCATCTCCTTCACCAAGGTGGCTTTCGTCAATTCTGCCTCGTGGTTGATGCCATGTCATCTCTCACTCCATTTATTCCTCCTATCAACTCGGATCCGAAAATCCCCCCCCCCTCCCTTCCTGGGCTCCCTCTCCACTCTTCCATCCTGCTTTTTCCCCACCTACCCTCTCTCTGCCTCCCTTCTCTCCACTGAGCCCTTTTGCGTTTCCCTTCTCTGCCTTCCCCATTCTCTCTCGTGTCTTCCCTGCCACCCTCTTATGAGTCCTCTCCCTCCGTCGGTTTCCCCCCTTTCGTTTCTCCTCTCCATTTTCCCCCCTCATCTGACTGACTTTTCAGTGCAGAGTTTACAGTGAGTTTCCGAAGTGTGACGAATGGACATCATGCTGTTGTTGGGTGTGATTTTTATATCTCTTGCGAACAGAAACCAGACTGTGGACGTGTATTTTAATTGTCTCTCTACTATTTTACCTGTCTGCTTCCTGTGTATTTTATTAGCATCGCCCACCCTTTGTTTTATGTTTTAACCTTCCACAATTTTCCGCCGTTTTACAATTTATGTCACCGGTTTATCATCTGCTTTTATTGTTTCGTATCTTCTTATGCTTTAAAATTTCTGTAGGCTGAAGAACAGCGTACTAAGCTGCTGCCAGCGCGCCCTCATCGGGGGGGGGGGGGGGGGGAGGATCAAAATTCAATAAAGGAAAAAAAAGAGAGGCAGTGGGACAATGGGTTGTTTTATTATTTTTTTAACCATCCTTATGCTCCTCCCAGCAACAGCTATTCATCAGCACATCAGTGATATTTTGCTGTTTTATCCTTATTACCCATATAAGACTATTGGTTAGACTGATTGGAACAACTGTCCAGTGCTACACTAATAGCAAAAATATCCACTCTACATGTAGCAGTTACTGACGAAACTGGACTGCTACTGTCTAGTGCTTGATACATGGCAGCTTAGATTGTTTAAATAAGAAATATACCTCACTGAATACAAAATAAAGACTTATGTCAGTTCTGTCCAGTGGCTGAGCACTGACTGAAGCCATCTCAGACATGGAGGATGAGAGGGGAGAAATCCATGACATCATCTTTGGGTGCAGGTTTGATTAATTGATCAATTAATAAATTTCCAAATTAATTTGATATGAATTTGATATCAAAATTGTCCCATAAACCCCTGTGTCTCACTGCCGTTCTGGTGACTGTAGCAGCCAGTTAAACAATCGCAATGTGGTGCATAAACAGTAGGACTGGGAAAGTGGATCAGGCTCATCAGTGGTTATGTAGGATTTGCAGCAGAGATGAACAGGAGGGGAAAATTGCTGCCCTTCAGGCTGAGCTAGATCAGGCTAGGGAAGATCTGGACAGGTTAAGGAGGGAGAAGGGAAAAGAGAGGTGGGAAGTGGCAACAGGTAACAGAAGGAACAGGCCTAGGACTAAGTCTGACAGTTTTGTGGTGAATGTGAAAAATAAGTTTGACCTGTTGCTTCAGTTAGAAACTGATGAGCCGCAAGCAGAGGTAGGTGTAGGCAGGACACAACAAACTTTCAATAGGAAATTGAAAAAGAATGCAGGAAAGTTATTGAAAAGGAAGAAATTTTAATTGTTAGGCCATTCTCAAGCCAGAGGTGTAGGTCAACTTCTGCAGGAGGAATTAGGACCACAAAACCAGGTCACAAATTTTTTCAAAGCCAAGTGCTAGTCTGCATCAGGTAACAGAGGATTTAGGTTCACTCTGTAAAGGATTTACCAGGGAAGACACTGTGGTTATTGGTGGAGAGTCAGGGAACAGTATAGAGTGTGACGTGGTAAAGATTGCGTCGGCATCAAGACATACCAATGTTGAATTTGTATATGTCCTGAGACGCCATGACCGGCCTCATTTGAACTCTTCTGTTGGGAGAGTTAATTTGGAGTTGGTACGGCTGCTTGGGTCGGGTGCGGGGGCTCATATTGGTAAGGTTCCTGTTGATTCTCTCAGTAGGTGGGACTATACCAGGCATGACCTACACCTCAACAGGAAAGGGAAGGGTAAACTGGCTGGGGTAATAGCAAGAAATTTGAGGGGGGGGGGGAGGCACTGCCATGAATGGTAAAATACCAGTGGTTACAGGTGTTGAAGCAGCACCTTCTTTTAGGATAGGTCAGACAGAAAGATGTCAAGTTCTTCGAGAGGTCAGGATTGAAATAAATCTTCAGTTTAGGAAAGAAATTAAACAGCACAATTCTAGCACATTGGATCACCAATCACAGCTGTCAATTATAAATTTTCACCAATCACCAGAAATTTTATCTCCACCAAGTTGTATGTCAGTCCTAGGTAATTGCATTGATGAATTAAAGTCACCCAACCCAGTTGACATACTCTGCCTCTCTGAACACCATGTGACCACTGGTATACGAACTAGGCCTAAGCACAATGAGAAACTCAGACAGGAGAATACTGCAAATGTTAGAATAAGGAAAGGTCCTCATAAAAGAATAATTAAAAATAATGTAAGTATATTTCATCAAAATATTGGGAGTTTAAAGAATAAAATAGATGAGCTTCTGGTTTGTTTACAAGATTTAGAAGCTGAGGATTAAGTAGATATACTATGCCTGTCTGAGCATCACATTGTTACTGATATGGATAAGGTAAATGTAAGTGGATATAAGCTCTCTGCACAAGTAATTAGAGAAAATATGGAGAAAGGAGGAGTTGCTATATATGTCAAAAGTTATCATTGTGTAAAAAGCATAGAAACAAAAAAGTTTTGTGTAGAGAAACATATAGAAACATGTGCCTGTGAGCTTAAATTAATAAAGGCACATTTATAATTGCAGCTGTATATAGGTCCCAATCGGGAAATTTTCATCTGTTTCTGAAAAATTTGGACTCCTTGTTGTGCTATCTGTCAGACAGGGGGAAGCAAATTATTATTTGTGGGGACTTCAATGTAGATTCTCTGAAAGATGGTAATAGGAAAAATGACCTTGAAGTATTACTCGGTTGTTTCAATTTGACACCCATTATTGATTTTCTTACTCGAGTGGTAAAGGATAGCAGCTCACTGATAGATAACTTCTTTATAAACCAAGATAAATTTAACCAGATAAATGCCAAGCCTGTTGAGAATGATCTTTCTGATCATGGTGCACAACTAGTTACAATATATGACATAGCTCCATTCAGCAGTACTAAACAGTCCTCCAAAGTAGTACGTTCAGTCAACGATTTAACAATTGCAAATTTCAGGGAAAGCCTACAGCAGTTAGACTGGGATGAGGTGTACCGTGAACCTGATGTCAATTTAAAATATAATTTATTTCATGACACTTTTGTAAATTCATTTGAAAACTGCTTCCCCAAGAAAATAGTTAAATATACTCGTAAGAAACCATGTAACAAACCATGGCTTACTATGGCTATAAAAATATCTTGTAACTGCAAAAGGAAAATGTATCTGACAGCAAGAAAGAGTAATGACCCAGAAACTATCAAACAATGTAAAAACTACTGTTCTATATTAACGAAAGTTATTAAAAAATCCAGAAGTATGTGTATCATGTCTGAAATCAGCAGCTCTGATAATCAAATTAAAACAATTTGGAATATTATTAAAAGAGAAACAGGTCACCCAAGAGCACAGGAAGACAGTATTACTATCAAATTGAATTAAAACTTTATGAACAAAAAGTCAGAAGTTGAAAATATTTTTAATAATAATTTTCTAAGTCTTGTGGATATAGTAGGATCCAGGTGTTCATTAGAAGACGCTAGGCAGTTAATGGAGGAGGCCATACCTATGCAATTTGATACAATTGAAATCTCACCCACTTCCCCCTCTGAAATTACGAAAATAATAAACTTGCTTAAAAGCAAAAACTCACATGGAATTGATTGCATTTCCAGCAAAATACTAAAAGCTTGTTCTCAACAGATAAGTAAGATTCTCAGTCACCTGCGTAATAGCTCTCTGGAACAGGGCATTTTCCGTCATAGACAGAAATATGCTATTGTTATACCTCTGTATAATAAAGGGGATAGATCTGATGTCAACAATTACCGTCCAATCGCCCTTCTAACAGCTTTATCAAAAAATTTTCAGAAAGTAATGTATTCAAGAGTAACTTCGCACATCTGTAAAAATGAAGTACTATCAAAATGTCAGTTTGGTTACCATATTGGTTTTTCAACAGGAAATGCCATATATGCTTTCACCAATCAAATTTTGAATGATCTGAATAACCGATCACCACCCTTTGGGATTTTTTGTGATCTCTCAAGGGCTTTTCATTGTGTAAATCATGAAATTCTGCTAGACAAGCTCAAGTATTGTGGCATGAGTGGGACAGTGGACAAATGGTTTAATTCATACCTAACTGTAAGCGTGCAGAAAGTTGAAATAAGCAGTTCTCATAATATGCAAAGATCAGCACATTCCTCAAACTGGGGAACTATCAAGAACGGGGTTCCACAAGGGTCGCTCTTGGGTCCTTTGTTTTTCTTAATATATATTAATGACTTGCCATTCTATATTCATGAAGAGGCAAAGTTAGTTCTCTTTGCTGATGATACAAGTATAGTAATCACACCTGACAAACAAGAATTAACTGATGAAATTGTCAATAATGTCTTTCAGAAAATTACTAAGTGGTCCCTTGTAAACGGACTCTCACTGAATTTTGATAAGACACAGTACATACAGTTCCGTACAGTAAATTGTATGACACCATTAATAAATATAGACCTTAATCAGAAGCATATAGCTAAGGTAGAATATTCAAAATTTTTAGGTGTGTCCATTGATGAGAGGTTAAATTGGAAGAAACACATTGATGATCTGCTGAAACATTTGAGTTCGGCTACTTATGCAATAAGGGTCATTCCAAATTTTGGTGATTAACATCTTATGAGGAATAAAGTATTTATTGCAGAAAAGCGTGTAATCAGAATAATAGCTGGAGTCCACCCAAGATCATCCTGCAGACATTTATTTAAGGATCTAGGGATATTCACAGTAGCTTCTCAGTATATATACTCTCTTATGAAATTTGTTATTAACAACCAAACCCAATTCAACATTAATAGCAGTGTGCATAACTACAATACTAGGAGACAGGATGATCTTCACTATTCGAGATTAAATATAACTTTGGCACAGAAAGGGGTGAATTATACTGCCACTTAAGTCTTCCATGACTTACCAAATAGTATCAAAAGTCTGACAGATAACCAACAAGTATTTAAGAGGCAATTAAAAGAATTTATGAATGACAACTCCTTCTACTCCATAGATGAATTTTTAGATATAAATTAAGAAAATAGAAAAACCAAACAAATAAATTATTTAAAAAATTAAAAAAAATTAAAAAGTTGTTATATTAACTTAATTATGTTGTTAAATTAATTGAATTATGTCATGTATTGGAAAATTTGACTTGTTCCATATCATTACGAAGTATCGTATTCATGATCCATGGAACTAGTATTAATCTAATCTAATCTAATCTCTGGAGAGTCACTACAGTAGTCATTGTAAACGTGACGGGTCCCAGTGAGGCAGAACTCTTCGCTGTGGGGGCTGTTAGGAAATTTGGGTTTTGAAGTGAATCACCGGCTTTGAAGAGGTCTCTATTTCTCATAGCAAACGAAATTGTGACAGTTATGGAGAGACTGCTTAGTTACGTTAGGCTGCCAAACAGTGAAATCTTGTAATGACCACAACCGCTTTGCTGGCCTCTCCTTGCTGTTTTGATTTGCAAACATCTATTGAAACTTAGCATAAAGGGGTCTGTTCAATGTAAAATACTATTTTAGTGAAATTATGGACTTCTGAATTATCTGAAATTATGATCAGTAAAAATTAGGGACAAAAGATGTATGTCAGCACATCATTATTGTCTATTAAGTATCTCTCTTTCCAGCACACAAATCCACAAATCAAATCAGTTATAATTAATTGTGCCATACAGGACAAATATTGCCAGCTTCAAAGGATTGTTAACCTCTAAGTAACGTAATCCTGATGTAGCAATAACAGGTTGCCCTCCCTACAGTGTGTGGCATCACAGCTTTAGTTTACTTATGCTAGTTCGTATTAAGAACTCCATATCATCATTCAGCTGAGAATTCTAAGTAATACTTCAACTAATTCAGTGAATGTATATTGAAAATAGTTCCTTTCAGTTCATTAGTCTTTTCTTTTCGTCACTGGACTCAAAATGTATTCCGACCACAAATTTTCTTTGGTGTGGGAACAGATGTATGTCAGTGTGTGCCAATTTCATTTCTTGCTCCATAAATTCACGTTTTGCAATTTTTAATGTCATCCCCCTGTTCTGGGAGCCTACAACTACACTTCGTTTCCATGTTACTGTAATGTAACTCGTACTCACCTAAGGGCAGGTATCAGGACGTCAAGCAAGTGTGTTTCGGTGGTTAACACGACCTTGACATCTGTTTGGACGATTTGGTGACACGTGGAAAATCCAATAGTGCACGACTCTTGGTCCACGGTTGGTGTTAGTATCACAATGATGGTTGGACAGGAAATACAGAGAAATCGCTGAGTGGTCCCCCTTAATAATTGACTAGCGTTACTAATGGTTAAAATGGCTCTGAGCACTATGGGACTTAACATCTATGGTCATCAGTGCCCTAAAACTTAGAACTACTTAAACCTAACTAACCTAGCACACAACACCCAGTCATCATGAGGCAGAGAAAATCCCTGGCCCCGGCGGAAATCGAACCAGGGAACCTGGGCGCTAGAAGCGAGAACGCTACCTCACGACCACGAGCTGCGGACTCTAGCGTTACTATCAAAGGCGCATATATTAAAGAAGAAAATAAAAAAAATGAAAACCACAATGAAAAAATACTTATTGTCTCATGCGCACATAAACCTCTGAGGTTTTGCAATACTTTATTACAATTTCTAATCGATTAGAAATTGTTTCATTTCCCATGGGCCATCTTTGAGGAGAATGCACAGTTGATTAAATCTGCCCAATCGTAGTTATTCCGCCATTTTCCAACATATATGCAAGTATCTTCGCTTTCGATCTTTCAGTGAATGCTCTTACTATTGCTGTTATTAATGTTAGTAAAAGGCATCACAGCTGTCGTTACTTGACGTGACATAACTGAGCTGATGAGGCACAGAATGATTAAGATTTTTTATGCCTGTTGAGCTTCGTATTTCCTGTGGACGTCGCTGCTTTCTAATTAGTATCATAGTGCTGCTTATGTGACTTTCCGAATTCATCTTATTAGTGTAACACATTTTTCAAAACGATTTTAGGGTCCTTGGTGTGGCAGTAGAACTGAAAATAGAGAAGGAAACTTTAGCAATACGTGAAACCAGCAGCACAATGGCGATAACGTTTCACGTGTGAAGATGGTACCTAACTGTGTTTCATAAGTATTCCTCTGAGAGAACTAAACCAACTTAATTTCACTTCTGTCATAATAGTGGAATGCTGCATGGAGCGACTAATCAAGAGGAAAAGGTGAGTGAGAGGAATAAACATATTCTGAAAGAAAACTAAAAAGGAGGACTGAGAGGGTTACTTCACATAGAAAACTTAACTCCACGAGCGAAACGGGTTTGCATCTAAAGATTTGGTTAACTTAAAGAATGACAGACCACACAAATGTGGTATGGTAAGCTGTTAAATATAGAGAGAATACTCCAACTTTCTTTGGAGATAAGTTAATGAATTAGCAGCAAACTGTCGTCTAATTCCTGATAGTAATAATGGTACGCTACAGAACAGCAGAAAGATAGTTTAATACATACAACTATCTTTTTACTAGTAGTTTTTCCATTCCAGACACACATGAATGATGCGTATTCTGTATACTACACTGAGGCGTCAAAGAAACTGGTATAGGCATGCTTATCCACATAGAGAGAGATGTTTTTTAAGTACAATACGGCGCTACGGTCGGTAACGCATATATAAGACAACAAGTGTCTGGTCTGACGCAGTTCTTAGATCAGTTTCTGCTGCTACAATGGTAGATTATCTTGATTTAAGTGCGTCTGAACGTGGTGTTATAGTCTGCGAACGAGCGATGGGACGCAGCACCTCTGAAGTGACGACGAAGTGTGTAGTTCTGAGCTGTGCTTGAATCTTGTCTTTGTGGTTCTGCCATCCATTTTTTTATCAGGTTTACTAGTGTCACTAAGTTTCTGCCTTGCCAGCCCGTGAGTGGCAGCAGCAGCGCTTATCGATAAGAGTACTGTAAACTTTGAAATTTTCCTCGTGAATGAGCTGCTCAATAAGATTTTGGGCTTGCAGCCGGTCGTCGTAAACTTCATTGCACGATATTTTGGCTGGACAACTGCCAGCCATCTTCAGGTGAGCCGAACGAGGACTAACGAAAACGTTGTTTTTTTTCTTCTTTATTGTCATTTTACTCCAAAAAAGGGGCGGGCTGGCAGTGGCACAATTCGCCACTCTTCAGCCAAGAGAGTTACAGAGAAAACATACGCAAATGAGAAAATAACACATAACATAGAATGGTATAAAGTGATGAATTAACAATAACAAAAAAGATTAGTGGAAACAGTAGATTTAAAAACAACATAGATGAGAGCCCTCACACATGCAGAGAATGAACACTGTGAGTCAACACGAAAACAAAGAAACACCACAATGGGAAACCAAACGAATGATGCTGGTGATGGTGCAACATAGTACTGGACACGGCACTGGAGTAACACTGACACCACATTGAAAACGTTAAAAATCACTGCATCGAAGGGAAGCTACCACTGGGCGGGGGGAGGAGGGGGGAAGAAAAGGGGGAGAGAAGGGAGAAGGAAATCAGGAGGGGGTAGGAGAAGGGCAGTGTAAGGGTAAAAGGAAAGGAGCTGGAAAAGGGGGATGAAAAGGAAAAAGAAGGTGTTCGGCAGGGGAAAAGGAGGAAGAAGGAAAGGGGGATGGGAGGGAGAGAGGGTGTCCTGAGAAAGGGGGGGAAGGAGGGATTAGATCTGGTATGAGGGGTAGATGGAAGGCAGAAGGACATCATCCAGGAGGGGGAGTTGACGGCAGCCACTTTGGGTGAAGGAATGGAGCACGTGGAGATGGAGATGAGGCAGGACACTGTGGTATAGGCGTGGCAGTGGGGTTGGTTGGAATAGGATGGGGGAAACCAAAGGATGGCGGGGATCTAGTTTGCAGGAGACATACTCATTCTAGGAGCAGGAGGAGAGGGGGGAAGCGAATCAGATCATAAAGGATCTGCATGGGGGATGGGAGATGGATGTGATAAGTGGGGCAGAGTGCCTGACGCTCAAGGATTTGGGGGGAATTGTAGTATGTGGGGGGGGGGGGGGCGGAAATCGAAGCGGGATGGGCAAAACATAGGATGGGGTGGATGAGGGACTTATAGGTATGTAGGATAGTGGAAGGGTCTAATCCCCATGTTTGACCAGAGAGAAGTTTGAGGAGACGGAGACAGTTATGTGCCTTGGCTTGGACTGTGAGGAGATGCCGGGTCCAGGAAAGATGGCAGTCGAGAGTGATGCCAAGGTACTTGAGGGTGGGAGTGAAGGAAATGGGGCGGCCATAGCCAGTAAGGCAGAAATCTAGGAGGCAGAAGGAGGTGGTGGTGTGGCTTAGGATGATTGCCTGGGTCTTGGAAGGATTGATCTTAAGGAGCCATTGGTTGCACCATGCAGTGAACATGTCAAGGTGGGACTGGAGGAGGCGCTGGGAACGTGGGAGGGAGGGGGCAAGAGCAAGGAAGACGGTGTCATCAGTATGTTGCAGGATATGGACAGGTGGTGGGGGCTGCCGCATGTCCGCCGTGTGTAAGAGGTAGAGAAGAGGGGAAAGGACGGAGCTTTGGGGCAGGCAGACAAAGACGTTCTCTGCTTCATTTTATATAGTGCACTGATAGTACTGCTGCGCATGCATTGCAGTCATGGAGACAGAAGGGTCACACTGACCAGTAACAGTGCCCTCACTGGTGGAACTGCAATACTCAACTGCGATCGGTATTGTTGTTGGCCACAGCTATCGAAGTCTTCTGGCGTCTTCGTCTCGAGCAAGTTTCGGAGATGACGGGATTCCATGTGTTATTCAATTGGCAACCACTGTCATTGTTCATTAGATTTCCCGCAATGCGTATTTCAACGGATTCTTTGATAATGGAGTTCGAAAAAGTTGTTGCTGTGGCCAACATCGAAGTTTTGTCGTACTCCATTGAAAGTTCGTTAGAAACACAATGTTCCGCAACTGCAGACTTACTGGATTGCAGTAAGCGAGTGCAACGTTGATGTTATGTACAACGCTCCTCCACTATATGCGTTGTCTGGCCATACCACATTGACATGGTATTTTGTAAATTCCCGCCTTCCGCAGTAACAAATCATCCTTCACCGACGGCAGCAAATTGAAGATCTTAGAAGGCGGACGAAAAACCACTTTCACATGAAAATTATTAAGAATCCTCGCTATTTTGAAGAAGATATATCCAACGAAGAGAAGGAAGGCTAGGGACTTGGCTGGCGCGTTCTCCTCTTTATCAACTTCCTGGTTCCTGGCTCTAGTTGAGAAGGCCCAGTTAATTTGCCGGATCAAGTATCCAACGCCTCTGAACACCGTCTTTATATGTGCAAGTTCCTTAGGCAAATTCTCTGCATCTAACACTGTATGTGCCCTGTGCACAAGGGTTTTAAGTACACTCGTGGTCTAGGATGGGTGATGGCAACTTGAAGCGTGAAAGTACAAATCAGTGTGAATAGGCTTACGATAAGGAGAATGTCCCACCAAGCCGACACTCTTCCATTCAACCAAAATATCCAGGAATGGAAAGCAGCCATCTTTCCTAGTTCCATAGTAAATTGAATATTCTCATGGATGGAGTTAAGATGATGAAAAGACTACATTAACGTTTTTTCTCCGTGAGGCCACACTATGAAAGTATCATCAACGTATCTCCAAAAAACAGTTGGCTTACAAACCACTGAGTAAAGTGCTCTCTCCTCAAAATCCTCCATAAAAAGGTTGGCCACCAGAGGAGACAGAGGGCTGCTCATGGTGACACCGTCAGACTGTTCAAAATATTCCTGGTTAAGCATAAAATAAGTTGAGGAAAGAACATGTCGAAACAAAGCAGTGATATCCAATTCAAGCTGTTGATCAATTAGAATCAAGGAATCCACAAGAGGTACTTTTGTGAAAAGAGAAACTACATTAAAACTCATTAGAAGATCCGAACTACTTAAGTGGAGAGCCCCAAGTCTGTTGATAAAATCAGCAGAGTTCCAAATATGATGTAAAAATTTGCCAACAAATGGTCTCAACAAAGAAGCTAAATGTTTGGCTAAATCATATGTGGGTGCGTCAGTGTCACTCACTATAGGCCGTAAAGGCAGACCTTCTTTATGCACTTCAGGAAAACCATACAGTCTCGGTTGTACGCTGCTATGTGGTCTTAACCGCTTGATGGTCTCTGGAACTAACGAGGAAGAGTTCAAAAGTGCACACGTCTTCCATTGCACATGTGCTGTTGGGACTTGATCAATTCTCCTATACAGTTCTCCTATACATCACTAAGTAGACTATACATCTTTTCCAAATACAACCCAAGAGGTAAAAAAACGGTAGAATTACTTTTATCAGCCTTAAGAACCACTATTTCCGGATCTTCTCGAAGGTTCCGTAGTGCAGCCCTATCTTCAGTGGTTATATTCTTCGTTGGGGAAGAGCTTTCAGAAGAACCCGACCAGTTTCCCTTCTTATTTCTTCAGCAGCGTCCATAGGAAGGCGACGTACAGCTTGTTCAGCACCACTTAAGATACTTATAAGAGGTACTGAACTTGGTGTAGGTGCGAAGTTAAGACCTTTGCCCAAAACTGACAGCGTCGCATCGTCTAAAATCTTCTCCATGAAATTAACCATGGAAAGTCCTGCAGTTATTTCCTGTGGCGTCGGCTGTTGTGGCACCAAGCGATCAAATTTCGACATCTGCCAGGAACTAGCAGCCTTATATACCCAGTCGAACTTGGCTGCAGTCACTCCATCCACCGAGTCCCATGATATAGGAGAAAGAAGTGCTGCAATCTTCAAGTGTAGATGGAACATTTCTTCTGAGATGGCATCCAACCTTCGTCTCGTATAACAAATTCTCACCTTATCAATAGCACGGCTCGCCTTCTCCATTATTTTCCATGCAGTGGTCGTCTTAATAAAATGTGTTGATTGGCCGGGAAAATTTCAAATTCTACATCAAATATCTTTATGCGGAGGAGATGGCCTCAAATGTAAGAAGGTTCGAAAAGCCTTGTGGTAAGAGAGCAAAACATTTAAGTTTCTTAAGTTATTTAAACAGATGTCGGGACCATGGCACAATACCCAAATTTGCCAGTGACACATGCGCAGCAGTACTGTCAGCGCACTATATTAGACAGAGTGGAGAGAGTCGTCGTCAATCCTCGTTTGGCTCACCTGAAGATGGCTGGCAGTTTTGCAGGCGAAATATTGTGCAATGAAGTTTATGATGACCGGCTGCAAGCCCGAAATCTTTCTGAACAGTTGAGAGCAATGTCGTACTATCTTTGGAGCGACCGCTAGTATTTCCGTGTCGTCGTGTATCGGGAGTTCAGTCGGATGGAGCAGCAGTGAGGTCCGGACAGCTATATCTCCCCCGACCATTGTTGACACACGTGACTTGAATGGGGACGACCTTGGTTGGTTGTTCGGTCGGTCGTCTCGTCGGACGGCGTGTATTTGTCGCCAACCACTTCTGGGTTCTCTGTGTGTTTCGACTTGTTATTCGTCCTTGTTGTTCCACAGTCACTGGTGTTAGCATTGCTCGAGTTGTTTGTGGAAGTGCTTTAGTGGAACTGTGTGTAGCTTGTGTGGTTTTGACTGAGGAGCCATTTTAATGCTGTCTGTGTGCTGCAGGTAGTTAGTCAGTTGGGCTGGACCAGCGAGGAACTCTCTGCAGCGCGAGATGGCGTGCAAGCACTGTCGGATCGTGAGGCGCTAGCTGCGAGAGCGACAAAGTTCGTTGCCCACCAAACATGGATGCTGAAGTTGAGTGATCAGTTAACCTGTTATGAAGCCTCAGCTATTGTGACATCTCTTCATTTGTTGGCGGGTTGTTGTTACCTGGGCCGTTTGGGCCTAGCACCAACGTATGATGTGTTGAGGTCGGCGAAACCTTGCAGCCGTCTTCCTATATTGTGATTAATTATTAAATTGACTGTTACTTACCAGTGAAGTGCACCAGAGGTATTTTCTGCCCTGTGGCTGTTAACGCGCCAGTTACCTGCCCTGGTTGCTAGTGTACTTTTCCAACAGTGTGCCTTTCCTCGTTGTGTTGATGCTGTCTGGCATAGTGTGTAGTTCAACAGCCTTTTAAATTGTTTGATTCATATTTGCTTAGAGTGGTAATTGTTCCCTTGGCTGTTTTTTTAAACGCCAATTTCTGAAGTCATAATGCTGTTCATATCCTCATCCTCGGCCGATATTTTCCATTGTTGTCCCAGTGGTCGAACTGAAGGGAATTAGTTAAATTGCTGGTCGGTCCTTGGGCCATCTGTAGTTTCGGTAGCCATCCGATTACTTAACTTCAACTCTTGGCTGCCTGTCTCACCTCACTTTACGTTTCAGCTAACTTCTCTGGCTGACCCTTGGAACACGTATGAGCACTAGTTGTTCTGTCTGCCTTAGATTGTGAGTTTCCTTTTAGTTTGAAGTATTGTGCGAGGCCTTCAGCCATGTATTAATTCAGTTCTTTTAAATTTTATATGAAGGCCTTCAGCTGTGTTAAATTAAAATATGATGACTGATTTCATTTTAAGAAATTTTTTTCATAAATTTGTTCTATTTGAAATTGTTTGTAATCCAGGCCCTAAGCCGTTAGTTGTTCGATGTGCCATGTGTGGGCTTCAGCCAAGGATTTATGTGAACCCCTTTTAACAAGACCTTTAGCTGTGTGTATTCTTTAAAGGAAAAATTTTTAATAAGAAGGAAGGGTCTGTTTTAAATTGTTTGTTTGACTTGTTGTTCAGGCTTTCAGCCGTTGTTTCAAATTTCTTTGAGGCCTTCAGCTGTTCAATGAGTCAATATTTCTTTAATTAGGTTTTCGGCCGTTTTCTTTCTTAGAAAAATTGTTTACTACAGCATTTTAATTACAGTTGTCCTTCAAATGTGTAGTGTAGGCCTTCAGCCTCTAATTGTTTTCAATTGCATGTTTCTTTAAAGGAAAAGTAATTTTTACCTTCTATTTTTAACTGCTTTTGATTTCTAAGGCAGACCTTCAGCTGTTCTTGTTTTTGGTGTGGTTTTGGACCTTCAGCCCTGAAAGCATGTCAAGTTCTTTAACTAGGACTTCAACTATATTGTTTATTTGTGATCTTTTAAAGAAAAGTGTAAATGAGTGGTTCTTAAAAAAATAAAGTTGTGTGTTTGATTGTGCAACTCACAGTAACTGTTTACGGTCCCATCCACAATCATACCCTTATCCTGTGCGCTCTCTGAGTACCTACCATCCAGGTTTAAGTGTCCTCCTTGCCACTGTAGAGTGTAGTGAAGAAACGAATCTAGGAAGAAGACGTTGTTTGGTGGCCGGTATCCTCTTTCTACAACACAACTGCACACACGTATTAACAGGGTTCTTTATTTACAAGAACAGAAAACTACTTTTTTTTTAAGAGAGTCCATGTGCTGTGGTACAATCTCTCCCGTAATAGTCCATGTTAGGCTCAGTGCTGGTGAAGTACAAGTCCGACTATGTGATGAATGATAGACACCAAACTGGAGTGCGAGTTGGTGCGTCAGTGACTGAGGGAATGACTGAGTGACTGCGCTAGTGACTGAAACTGCTACTGAGCCCCCAAGTCCGTGGCGGCGATCTAAATATTTGTGGTCAAGAGGATGCTGGCGGCGTTTTGCTTGTGAGTCTGTCTTTGGCCTCTCTCCTGATACGCTCGCTTGATCCAGCGCCTACTATCCATCTTCTTGGTACATCTTTGCTGAATGGTGTGCTGGCAACAGCTTACGCCAGCACAAAGTGGGGATTTTCCCGTATGACCATTTCACGAGTGTACTGTTTATACCAGAAATCCGTTAAAATATCCAATATCTGACACTGCTGCGGTCGGAAAAAGATCCTACAAGAATGGGGCCAACGAACGATGAGGAAAATCGTTCAACATGGCAGAAGTGCAACCCTTCTGCATATTGCTACAGATTTCCATGCTGGGCCATCAACAAGTGTCAGCGTGTGAACCATTCAACAAAACATAATCGATATGTGTTTTTGGAGCCGAAGCGCCACCCATGTACCCTTGATGACTGCACGACACAAAGCTTTACTCCTCGTCTGGGCCCATCAACACCGACATTGTACTGTTGATAACTGGAAACATGTTTCCCAGTCAGACGAGTCTCTGTATCGAGTGGATAGACGTGTGTGGGTATGGAGACAACCTCATAAGTCAATGGGCCTTGCATGTCTGCAAGAGCTGTTTCCAACTGGTGGAGGTTCTGTAATAGTGTGGGGCATGTGCAGTTGGAGTGATGTGGGACCCCTGATAGGTCTAGTTATGACACTGACAGGTGGCACGCACATAAGCATCCTGTCTGATCACCTCCATCCATTTATGTCCATTGTGCATTCCGATGGACTTGGGCAATACTAGCAGGACAATGCGACACCTCACACGTCCATTATTGCTTCAGAGTGACTCCAGTAACACTCTCCTGAGATTAAACACTTCCGCTGGCTGCCAAACTCCCCAGTCATGAACATTATTGAGCCTATCTGGGTTGCCTTGCAACGTGCTGTGCAGAAGAGATCTCGTCCACCTCGTCCTCTTACGGATATATGGACAGCCCTACAAGATTCATGGTGTCAGTTCTCCCCAGCACTATTTGAGACATTAGGCGAGTCCATTCCACGTCAGGTTGCGGCACTTCTGCCCACTCGCGGGGGGCCTATATGATATTAGAAAGTGTACCAGTTTCTTTGGCTCTTCAGTGTATTAGAGTTGATGTTTATATCGTGGGAATTTTTGTCTATCTCCCTGGTTAGTCTTGTAATTAAGAGTTAACCATAATGTGAAACTTTGTAAATAAATGACTTGTACAGTGAAATCCATCTATGATAACACATATACAGGGTGAGTTACTAACTACGCCGCCAAGAATAAATGCGAAAGTGCGATAGGAGATGAAACGTTTGTGGGATAAAAGTTTCGTGGGGAAACGGGGCCCTAATATGACGTTGGTTTTTTGTTGCGAGGTGGCGTCGCTCCAGAGACACGAAGCTCAACTTTGTTTTTTTGTTTCTTAAATGAGATACTATGGTTTGTTGCCTATTTCCTGATAGCGGCTATCGAGACGAATCCAATGCTGTGTAACAGTAAGGTCTTTGAGGACCAACGGAGGTCACGAATGTGGCACGAACGCCCATTTACAGAAGGTGTCCGAAGTGATGACCATTGGTATCAATGCAGTGCTGCAATCTTCTTACCATGGTTTGAGTGGTATTCCTTACCATATCGGCACGTATCGAAACACATGCTCCGACAATTCTCTCTCGCATTTCTTCAGGCGTAGTTGGAACGTCTTTATAAACAATGTCTTTTACGAATCCCCACAAGAAAAAAATCCAAAGGCGTCAAGTTTCCACAATGTCTCCGATGCGTTAAAGATTTAGTTGTTCTCAATTTATCATACACATATTTAAATGTACGACGTTTAGTGTAAGTATGTTGAGGGTAATTTTCAGTGTATAAGTCTCTAGCTCTCACTGAATTTCGTCGGCATTCGCCGTACATGAGAAGCTTATTCACTTCTTCTTCGAAGGAATACATCATTCACATTCGCTTGATTCGCCAATACTAGTCTAACCGTTCCTTTTAGTGATGTATTGCGAAACCGTCGAATGGTGTTTACATGTCAATGGCACGTTAGATGGAGACGCCGCATTCGGCGAATATGTACTATTTGCTCGATATACTAGAGAGAATTGTCTAAGCACGTGCTTCTATAAATGCCGAATGATACGGAATACCACTCAATGCATGATAAAAAGATTGTAGCACTGCACTGACATCGATGGTCATCACTTCGAACACCTTCTGTAAAGGAATGTTCATGCCACCTTTTTGACCTTCGTTGACCTTCAAAGGTCTTACTGTTACATATCATTGGATTCGTCTCGATAGCCGCTGCCAGAAAATAAGTACCAAACTATAGCATCCCATTAAAAAAATAAACAAAGTTGAACTTCATATTTCTGGCGCAATCCCACCTACCAACAAAAAACCAACGACATATCATGGTCCCCGTTGCCCCTTGCAACATTCGTCTCACAGACGTTTCAGTTACTATCATACTTTAGGAGTTATTCTAGGAGGAAATAGTTGGTGACTCACCCTGCATAGCATCAGCATTGCCTTTGACTGTATACGCTATTTATTTATAAAACTAATCAGAGAGATATAAGGCCCACATGTCCACAATATGCATAGGTACGCTATTACTATGCAGAAGACACATCATTGATATGTGTCTGAGATGGAAAGACTACAAGATAATTGAAGATCAGTTTACTTCTCCGTTGTATACAGGGAACAGTCACAGCAAAAATGTAACACGGAGCTTCTTGACTGAATATGAAGTATAAATACACTCCTGGAAATGGAAAAAAGAACACATTGACACCGGTGTGTCAGACCCACCATACTTGCTCCGGACACTGCGAGAGGGCTGTACAAGCAATGATCACACGCACGGCACAGCGGGTGTTGGCCGTCGAATGGCGCTAGCTGCGCAGCATTTGTGCACCGCCGCCGTCAGTGTCAGCCAGTTTGCCATGGCATACGGAGCTCCATCGCAGTCTTTAACACTGATAGCATGCCGCGACAGCGTGGACGTGAACCGTATGTGCAGTTGACGGACTTTGAGCGAGGGCGTATAGTGGGCATGCGGGAGGCCGGGTGGACGTAGTGTCGAATTGCTCAACACGTGGGGCGTGAGGTCTCCACAGTACATCGATGTTGTCGCCAGTGGTCGGCGGAAGGTGCACGTGCCCGTCGACCTGGGACCGGACCGCAGCGACGCACGGATGAACGCCAAGACCGTAGGATCCTACGCAGTGCCGTAGGGGACCGCACCGCCACTTCCCAGCAAATTAGGGACACTGTTGCTCCTGGGGTATCGGCGAGGACCATTCGCAACCGTCTCCATGAAGCTCTGCATCTGCACCTCCAGTGGTGTCGCGACAGGCGTGAATGGAGGGACGAATGGAGACGTGTCGTCTTCAGCGATGCGAGTCGCTTCTGCCTTGGTGCCAATGATGGTCGTATGCGTGTTTGGCGCCGTGCAGGTGAGCGCCACAATCAGGACTGCATACGACCGAGGCACACAGGGCCAACACCCGGCATCATGGTGTGGGGAGCGATCTCCTACACTGGCCGTACACCTCTGGTGATCGTCGAGCGGACACTGAATAGTTCACGGTACATCCAAACCGTCATCGAACCCATCGTTCTACCATTCCTAGACCGGCAAGGGAACTTGCTGTTCCAACAGGACAATGCACGTCGGCATGTATCCCGTGCCACCAAACGTGCTCTAGAAGGGCTAAGTCAACTACCCTGGCCAGCAAGATCTCCGGATCTGTCCCCCATTGAGCATTTTTGGGACTGGATGAAGCGTCGTCTCACGCGGTCTGCATGTCCAGCACGAACGCTGGTCCAACTGAGGCGCCAGGTGGAAATGGCATGGCAAGCCGTTCTACAGGACTACATCCAGCATCTCTACGATCGTCTCCATAGAAGAATAGCAGCCTGCATTGCTGCGAAAGGTGGATATACACTGTACTAGTGCCGACATTGTGCATGCTCTGTTGCCTGTGTCTATGTGCCTGTGGTTCTGTCGGTGTGATCATGTGATGTATCTGACCCCAGGAATGTGTCAATGAAGTTTCCCCTTCCTGGGACAATGAATTCACGGTGTTCTTATTTCAATTTCCAGGAGTGTATTTTGTCTGATATGGTAATAAAGATCAGCAGTTACATAAAGTATCTCACACATAAAGGGATCCGTTACGGATATCAATGTCATAACGCAGTAGTGGAGAAAAATGTAGACAAATATCTGAGAGAATTGAGGGTTTTAATCAGGGGCTGAGACGGTTGTGCGACCGTGTGGGCTAGAGATTCCTCGACTTACGCCATAGGGTGGTGGGGTTTCGGGTAGGTCAGGAGTCCACTACAAGCAGCAAGCGGCTACAGGGGTAGCAGGGGTTGTGTGGCGTGGACTGGGCGGTTTTTTAGGTTAGATGGTCTCGGACAAGTACAGAAAGGGCAACAGCCTCAAAGGGTGCGGGGCAAAGTCAGGACATGCGGGGACCAAGCAGCAATCGGTATTGTAATTGTAAACTGTCGCAGCTGCACTGGTAAAGTACCGGAACTTCAAGAGCTGATAGAAAGTACCGAAGCTGAAATCGTTATATGTACAAAAAGCTGGCTGAAGCCAGAGATAAATTCAGCCGAAATTTTTACTAAGGCACAGACGGTGTTTAGAAAGGATAGATTGCATGCAATCAGTGGTGGCGTGTTTGTAGCTGTTAGCAGTAGTTTATCCTGTAGTGAAGTAGAAGTGGATAGTTCCTGTGAAATATTATGGGTGGAGGTTACACTCAACAACCGAGCTAGGTTAATAATTGGCTCCTTTTACCGACCTCCCGACTTAGCAGCATTAGTGGCAGAACAACTGAGAGAAAATTTGGAATATATTTCACATCAATTTTCTCAGCATATTAAAGTCTTAGGTGGAGATTTCAATTTACCAGATATAGACTGGGGCACTCAGATGTTTAGGATGCGTGGTAGGGACAGAGCATCGAGTGACATTATATTGAGTGCACTATCCGAAAATTACCTCTAGCAGTTAAACAGAGAACTGACTCGCGGAGATAACATCTTGGACCTACTGATAACAAACAGACCCGAACTTTTCGACTCTGTAAGTGCAGAACAGAGAATCAGTGATCATAAGGCCGTTGCAGCATCCCTGAATATGGAAGTTAATAGGAATATAAAAAAAGGCAGGCAGGTTTATCTGTTTAGCAAGAGTAATAGAAGGCAGATTTAAGACTACTAAACAGATCAAAACGAAAATTTCTGTTCCGACACTGACAATGTTGAGTGTTTATGGAAAGAATTTAAGGCAATTGTAAAATGCGTTTTAGACAGGTACGTGTCGAGCAAAACTGTGAGGGACGGGAAAAACCCACCGTGGTTCAACAACAAAGTTAGGAAACTACTGCGAAAGCAAAGAGAGCTTCACTCCAAGTTTAAACGCAGCCAAAACCTCTCAGACAAACAGAAGCTAAACGGTGTCAAAGTTAGCGTAAGGGGGGCTATGCGTAAAGCGTTCAGTGAATTCGAAAGTAAAATTCTATGTACCGACTTGACAAAAAATCCTAGGAAGTTCTGGTCTTACGATAAATCAGTAAGTAGCTCGAAACAGCATATCCAGACACTCCGGGATGATGATGGCATTGAAACAGATGATGACACGCGTAAAGCTGAAATACTGAACACCTTTTTCCAAAGCTGTTTCACAGAGGAAGACCGCACTGCAGTTCCTTCTCTAAACCCTCGCACAAACGAAAAAATGGCTGACATCGAAATAAGTGTCCAAGGAATAGAAAAGCAACTGGAATCACTCAACAGAGGAAAGTCCACTGGACCTGAAGGGATACCAATTCGTTTTTACACAGAGTACGCGAAAGAATTTACCCCCCTTCTAACAGCCATGTACCGCAAGTCTCTAGAGGAACGGAAGGTTCCAACTGATTGGAAAAGAGCACAGGTAGTCCCAGTCTTCGAGAAGGGTCGTCGAGCAGATGCGCAAAACTATAGACCTATATCTCTGACGATCTGTTGTAGAATTTTAGAACATGTTTTTTGCTCGAGTATCATGTCGTTTTTGGAAACCCAGAATCTACTCTGTAGGAATCAACATGGATTCCGGAAACAGCGATCGTGTGAGACCCAACTCGCTTTATTTGTGCATGAGACCCAGAAAATATTAAATACAGGCTCCCACGTAGATGCTATTTTTCTTTACTTCCGGAAGGCGTTCGATACAGTTCCGCACTGTCGCTTGATAAACAAAGTAAGAGCCTACGGAATATCAGACCAGCTGTGTGGCTGGATTGAAGAGTTTTTAGCAAACAGAACACAGCATGTTGTTATCAATGGAGAGACGTCTACAGACGTTAAAGTAACCTCTGGCGTGCCACAGGGGAGTGTTATGGGACCATTGCTTTTCACAATATATATAAATGACCTAGTAGATAGTGTCGGAAGTTCCATGCGGCTGTTTGCGGATGATGCTGTAGCATACAGAGAAGTTGCAGCATTAGAAAATTGTAGCGAAATGCAGGAATATCTGCAGCGGTTAGGCACTTGGTGCAGGGAGTGACAACTGACCCTTAACAAAAACAAATGTAATGTATTGCGAATACATAGAAAGAAGGATCCTTTATTGTATGATTATGCGATAGTGGAACAAACACTGGTAGCAGTTAGTTCTGTAAAATATCTGGGAGTATGTGTGCGGAACGATTTGAAGTGGAATGATCATATAAAATTAATAGTTGGTAAGGCGGGTACCAGGTTGAGATTCATTGGAAGAGTTCTTAGAAAATGTAGTCCATCAACAAAGGAGGGGGCTTACATAACACTCGTTCGACCTATACTTGAGTATTCCTCATCAGTGTGGGATACGTACCAGGTCGGGTTGCGGAGGAAATAGAGAAGATCCGAAGAAGAGCGGCGCGTTTCGTCACAGGGTTATTTGGTAACCGTGATAGCGTTACGGAGATGTTTAGCAAACTCAAGTGGCAGACTCTGCAAGAGAGACGCTCTGTATCGCGGTGTAGCTTGCTCGCCAGATTTCGAGAGGGTGCGTTTCTGGATGAGGTATTGAATATATTGCTTCCCCCTACTTATAACTCCCGAGAAGATCACGAATGTAAAATTAGAGAGATTTCAGCGCGCACGGAGGCTTTTAGACAGTCGTTCTTCCCGCGAACCATACGCGACTGGAACAGAAAAGGGAGGTAATGACAGTGGCACGTAAAGTGCCCTTCGCCACACACCGTTGGGTAGCTTGCGTAGTACAAATGTAGATGTAGATGTAGAGTGAATGTCAGTTTCAGCTTCCACACTGGTAGCTGTGTTATCTGGAAAAACAACCGCAAAACGTACGATGCCCATCATCTCATTAATTGTAAAATTAAAAACTTTGCCAGCCAGCAGATGACAGCATAAAATTTCAGGAGAACTGTCGGATATATGCAGCTTCCTGCCACGATATTTCGGCGTGAGTCTTCTGGCCATCTCAAGGTGAATACTGTACTAACGCACGTATTGCCGGCATATCTGTGGTATATCGAATTGGTGATGCGCTTTTGCTAATTGAGTGCAAACGCTTCTGCTGCTTCTGGGTGCCATCCGTGGTGAAAGCTCGCCGCACCGATATCGTTTCAATGAATAGAATCGCAGAACGACGCCGACTACGCAGAGCACGAAGTTTGTCTCCTACAGTATACCATTAAGAACGTGACTGCAAGCCGCCGTCTCGTTTTATAAGCGACTCAAATGGTTCAAATGGCTCTGAGCACTATGGGACAACTTCTGAAATCATCAGTCCCCTAGAACTTAGAACTACTTAAACCTAACTAACCTAAGGGCATCACAATCCATGCCCGAGGCAGGATTCAAACCTGCGACCGTAGCGCCTAGAACTGCTCTGCCACACCGGCCGGCATAAGCGACTCAGACAGTTGTGTTTCTACTGCTTCATGGACAGTGGAGCTCTAAAAGTATGACGTTTTGGCACAGTGAATATACAATGTTCGCCGATAGCGGAATTATTGGCTTGGACGAGGCGAGTATGCCGTTGATGTTCTACTATGCGATCCTGCAAAATGCTCATAGTTTTTCCTATGTAAGATTTGCCTCATTCACACAGACTCTTGGAAACATCTGCCTTGTGCAACTCTTAAGTCGTCTTTGACAGAGCCCAGAAGCGCAGGTATTTTGAAATGATTTCTTTAACTTCATTTCTTCTTAATATTCTGCCTATTCTTGGTGAAACATTCGCAGTATACCTCATCTTCTTTGTTCTGTAGTTTGTACGTGTGTAGCACTCTCCACACTTGCTGAGACAAATATCTGTTGTTTAGGAACACAGTTTACAAGTGTTTCAGTTCCGTTTGCAGCCTATAAGCATCTGAGATGTATGGAGTCGGTGGATTAAGGTCTTCAGAATTACCCTCGTTTGTGGCGGACGCCGGCAACTAGTCGAAAGCCCATTCATACAGACCTGCATTTACAAAGTATTATGGGTGTTCGTATGTTTGCCTACTCTTCCACAACATGCCAGTTAATTATCACTACACCGTCTTACCCGTTAGAAATATTCGACTGTCTTTGTTACTGTCTGTACCCAATAATAATAATAAATATTTATCAGAAAAACTGCAGGGTTATTGACACATTACATCCAGCGAATGGCGTTATTTATCTTTACTTGAACGAAGTACACATTGCCACTTAGCATGGACTGCTTTATAGATTTCCTCTCTTACGCATTTAACCACCGACAAATCAGTACAGCTAGAAAAGTTGTACTTCTTTTATTTATTTCTAGTACTTCATGGCCCCATACGGGATTTTGCTTCGGCTGGTGATACGCTAATTTGTATTTCCCGTAATCTGGCATTTCGCCAGTCACACACGCCCTGTAATCGAACACCAGTATACTGATGGATTTACGAACTATCCTTACTGCGGATGTTAGATAAGGCATTAAAGGTCGCACCACACATTACGAAAGAATGTCATGGAGTAGCTCGAATTTCATATTACGGCTACATAAGTGGCCTTGTGGAAACTAGCCAAATCACCGTGCTTTTCAGGAATAATAATTCGTCGTGACGCGATTACAGGACAGGATATTCTATCTTCATTCGGGTTTTTCTGCATGGATTTCTCGTGGTGACAGGTACTTCACACAGCCTTCCGCAATTCGTTGAGATGCAAACGGCGATAAGCTATCACGCCGATAGCTAGCCTTTTATATGGAGGGCAAAAAATTGTTTATACCAGTCGAAAATCTGCATTCATTGTGGAATACTACTCATCACATAGATCAAAAAGTAAGTGGACGAATTTTTGAATATGAGAAATGGCTTCGGAATTATCAGTTCGCGTTATTTTACAGTAGAAATAAGTTGGTCAGTAAAACACATTATATTCGTGCAAGGTAGGTAATTTGAAATGTGTGGATACTGGGATATATGTGACATGAGTGGACACTGGGGTGTCTTGCACCATTATATTATGATTAAAACAACTGCCGAGATCTCAATAACATTTGTTTATTGTGACCGGATTCGTCTTATGTTAAAGCAATCTTCAGATGTTTTGGGGGCTCTTTGGCTCGTGCTGCCGGCTCCTCGGTTTTTCGCGTAATACCACGATAGTACACAGTGTACGATCGTAGTATCACGTGGAAAACGGAGGAGCCACCAGCACCAGCAATAGGGGGCTCACAACATCTGAAGATGGCTTTAACGCAAGCCGAAACAGGCCATAACAAACAAATATTATTGCGATCTCGACTGTTGTTTTGATCAAAGACTAGCTCAAAAAAATTGTTCAAATGGCTCTGAGCACTATGGGACTTAACATCTGAGGACATCAGTCCCCTAGACTTATAACTACTTAAACCTAATTAACCTAAGGACATCACACACATCCATACCCGAGGCAGGATTCTAACCTGCGAGCGCAGCTGCCTCGTGGTTCCATACTAAAGCGCCTAGAACCGCTCGGCCACCATGGCCGGCCCAAAGAATAGCACCAGATCGCTGAGCGCACGGAAAATGTTACCTATATTTATTATATTACGTTTCTGTTAAAATTTTCTCTGTGTTTGAACGTTTAATTTTGACCCTGATTATCTTTTATAATGCCTTCACTTATCATTTTTGACTTCACAGTAGGCTTCAAGTATTCAAGGAGAAATATATATATATATATATATATATATATATATATATATATATATATATATATATATATATTTGAGTGATACTGCTCCATACAGAATTGTAAATGCGCATATTGACTTAAAAAACGAAGTTGTTTCGAAAGCTAAGTTGAACTCGTTTGTTTGGTGGTAATTGCTTTGGTCGAAGGGTAAAAAATGTCGTCGTGCGGAGAAGTAATGCCACCGAATTTCTTAAGTAAAAGCTATTAATTCTTTTTAAATAAAACAAAACTTATTAACATTCTGCTTCTTTATTCTTCATGTCTACATACTTGTAGCTGCCTGCCGTTTGAGGGCTCCGAATTGTAGTGTGTCGCATCGCAGCTTCGTCGGTACGTGAGAAACAGCCAGCAGCGATCAAGTTACGAATACGAAGAGTTTTTCCATACATGGAGCACACTCTCATTTTGCATGAAAACGCCAGACCACAAACGAGCGCTGCGACGTCTGCAACAATCCGATGCCTCGGGTTCCCTGTCATCGATCATTCATTATACGGTCCAGACTTGGCCCCATCCGATTTTCATCTGTTTCCAAATCTTAAAGAGCACCTGCGAGGACTTTATTTTGATAGGGATGTGCGAGCAAAGGTGAGGCTGTGGCTCAGTCAAGGTAGTCAAAGATTCTACAGTGACAGTGTCAACAAACAGGTCTCTCGTTGGGAGAAATGTGTTCGTCGCCAGGGCGACTACATTGAATAATAATAAATATTGACATTGTAATATTTCTGGCTTATTCAGCCATCATATTAGGCTCCAGAAAGCTATTCCCAGGGCAGTGGAGATGCAAGAAGCATAGAGATGACACAATGTGGGATGAGGTACCGGTGACAGACGTTAGATTCGGTACCATTCCAGTGAGAAAGACCGCCTGCATGATTCTGCTGCTCTGTGTTCGGCGCTAGGGCGCCAAAACGTTAAACTTTAGTTGCTATTATTAATGCGCTGGGGACATAATCATCATGAAGACAGCAGGTTAGTGAAGTGTACAAGAACTTGTGTATTCCACACAGGGCAGTGGAAACAAGTAGGCATTTCACTCTGTAGTAATGCAGAGGAGGTAAAGAGGGATGAAAGTATCATCACTATCTCTTTGTTCCTTTTTTCTTGCCGTAACATGAAGAATAAATATGTATAACGTTAGTAACGTTTTATGCCAACAGTGTCTCCTCAACGACTGTCCAGCTAATGTTGCTGCGCCGGCCGTTGTGGCCGAGCGGTTCTAGGCGCAACAGTTTGGAACCTCGCGACCGGTACAGTCGCAGGTTCGAATCCTGCCTCGGGCATGGATGTGTGTGATGTCCTTAGGTTAGTTAGGTTTAAGTAGTTCTAAGTTCTAGGCGACTGATGACCTCAGATATTAAGTCCCATAGTGCTCAGAGCCATTTGAAGCAATGTCGCTGCGTATGGGCTTCTGCAGCAGATGCCTTATTCGTGTACCTATGCTGACCGATGTTCATCGGCGACGAAGGCTGAAATATATGCGTCAGTACCGCAAGTGGACGACCACTATGTGGCCCAGCTGTCCTTTTCGAATTAATCACGTTTTACGCTCAGTCGGACAGATGCCCGCTAACGTAAACGGCGTGAAACGTCTGCAAGCAAACACCCTGCAATAATCGTCAGAAGGATCCAGGCTGGAGGGAATTCCCTGGGTATTCTCGTCATTCTGGAAGGCACAATGGATCGAGATAATTATGCGTCTCTCCTTGAGGACCACGTGCACCTCTCTATGCACTTTTCGCTTCTCCTCGACACGATGGCGTCTACCTGCAATTTGTTACACAGCTCACAGTGTACATGCGTGCTTCGAAGAACACCAGGATAAGTTTACCGTGCTCCCTCGGCCACCAAACTCCCCGGATTTAAACCCAGTCCAGAATCGGTGGGACCACATCGACCAGGCTGTTCGCGCCGTGGATCCTCAACTGAGAAACCTAGCGTAGCTGTCTGCGGCGGTGTAGTCGGCACGACTCGATGCAAAAAGCTGGTATTCAAGCTTTTGACAAGTGGCAACATTAATGTGTCTGGACAGTGTATAATGGCCTGCAGAGAACAACACAGCAGTATGGAAGACGTGTGTATCCACCGTACTTTGCATATGCTATACACTGTAACTTGAGGATCAACAGCTGTGACTACCCATAGTTCCTCATTTTCTCTTCACCATAAACACAGCAGACTAAGATCTCAACGAAGTCCTGCAGCACCTACTTCTGCCGTTTCGTGTGCCACGAAACTTGTATGGCTTTATTCACACGCCCTTTCTCAAATAACAAAGTTGATGTCGTTGTTGTTGTGGTCTTCAGTCCTCAGACTGGATTGATGCAGGTCTCCATGCTACTCTATCCTGTGCAAGCTTCTTCATCTCCCAGTACCTACTGCAACCAACATCTTTCTGAATCTGCTCAGGTTATTCATCTCTCGGTCTCCCTCTACGATTTTCGATTTTTACCCTCCACGCTACCTCCAATGCTAAATTTGTGATCCCTTGATGCCTCAGAACATGTCCTACCAACCGGTCCATTCTTCTTGTCAAGTTATGGCACAAATTCCTTTTCTCCCCAATTCCATTCAATACCTCCTCATTAGTTATGTGATCTACCCATCTAATCTTCAGCATTCTTCTGGAGCACCACGTTTCGAAAACTTCTATTCTCTTCTTGTCCAAACCATTTATCGTCCATGTTTCACTTCCATACATGGCTACACTCCATACAAAACCTATCAGAAACGACTTCCTGACACTTGGATCTATACTCGATGTTAAGAAATTCCTCTTCTTCACAAACACTTTTCTTGCCATTGCCAGTCTACATTTTATATCTTCCCTACTTCGACCATCATCAATTATTTTGCTCCTCAAATAGCAAAACTACTTTATTACTTTAAGTGTCTCATTTCCTAACCTAATTCCCTCAGCATTGCTCGACTTAATTCGACTACATTACATTATCCTCGTTTTGCTTTTGTTGATGTTCATTTTATATCCTCCTCCCAAGACACTGTCCATTCCGTTCAACTGCTCTTCCAAGTCCTTTGCTGTTCCTGACAGAATTACAATGTCATCGTCGAACCTCAAAGTTTTTATTTCTTCTCCATGGATTCTAATTCCTACTCCAAATTTTTCATTTGTTTCCTTTACTGCTTGCTCAATACACAGATTGAATAACATCGGGGTCAGGCTACAACCCTGTCTCACTCCCTTCCCAACCACTGCTTCCCTTTCATGCCCCTCTACTCTTATAACTGCCATCTGGTTTATGTACAAATTGTAAATAGCCTTTCGCTCCCTGTATTTTACCCCAACCACCTTCAGAATTTCAAAGAGAGTATTCCAGTCAACATTGTCAAAAGCTTTGTCTATATCTACAAATGCTAGAAACGTAGGTTTGCCTTTCCTTAATCCTTCTTGTACGATAAGTCGTAAGGTCAGTATTGCCTCATGTCTTCCAACATTTCTACGGAATCCAGACTGATCTTCCCCGAGATCGCCTTCTACCAATTTTTCCATTCGTCTGTAAAGAATTCAAGTTAGTATTTTGCAGCTGTGACTTATTAAACTATATGGCTGATATTCTTTGCTGTCGGGTCACACACTGGATGACAACTGAACACCTTCTTATTGGGAACATCAGATTCCATCCCAAACAAAGGATGATGTATACATGTACTCTGTAGCAGTCACCCCTCGGGTCAAAATTTTTAGTAGCGGTGGAAGTTAAGCAAGTGAGGTTCTGACACTACTGGCGCAAGAGGCTGAGATCAGGAGCTTGGTAAATGGCTTTCGTCTGCCCTATGGCGTCAGTATAATAGCACTACTTAGAATAGAGATGCAACAAATGGTTAAATAAACTACTCATTGGTATTATCAAAAGCCGAGAAGCGATTCCTTCTTTTCGTTTTTTAGGCACAATGGGGTCTCATCTCCGTATCCTGTACTATGGAGATTTCTGTGAATTTAATGATTACATAACGTGTTGCAAAGCACTACTGAGGACTGTTGACTTTGCCATTGGTAGCCGCAGCACGCTGCTAGAGCTTCCTTATTTGATAAAATGGTCTGTGGCGCACGGCTGATGGTATCATCCAGTTCTTGCTTTACTATACGAGTAACCGCTCTTGATCGGTTGCTCATTCACTTAGATGCCTTTCCAATGCAGCAGGATTTAATAAAAAAGTAATTAAGTAATAAAAATGAGTATTAAAGAGATGTTCTTTTTATTATATAAATGGGAGTATTCATCTACATAATAAATGCATTAAATACTAAGTTGTGATACCTGAAGATACAGTTGTACAATATCATCATTTAGTTCCGAATATCAGAGTAATTAAACCGGCTTCCTACAGGATATTTTTCCTTACGGAACTGATCTCTATTGTTACAATTTTTGCTGATCAGTTATGACAGTACCTCGAACCTGTTACCTCTTATTTTGTCTAAGACGTGATGACGTATGAATTTTTCTTTGTAACCTGTGTAGAAGTTCCGTCGCCATGCAGTTATATGGACTTCCTTTCCTTGTTACACAAGTTCTTTTTCTGTAAGGCTCTTTCGGGACACAACTTCAAATAATTTCTGATACAAATTATTCTATTATGTAACTCATTTATCATTTCACCTCATGGAAGTGTGCAACGAGCTGTATTCATCAACAGATGCTACGCCATACCCAGAGCATTCCACAGTGGTATCTCAAGGTGTGGACATCACTGCAGACACTCAGGGTTTCTATGATGATGAGCATAGACAGTTAATATTTTAAAATGTTGCCTTTGTAGTGTACACTGAAGACACTGGAATAAAAGAAAGATTCTCAGTAAACATTACACCACCGAGTTCTTTCATGTGTATGAAGTGTGCTAAAACACGAAGAAGTGCAGAGTGTTTCTACCATGGAATTCACTGGGATGACTCTGGCATACCCTATAAAAATATGGCGACGTCGCTTCGATTATTCAACCTCACGGATACCATCATCTTTGTAAAGGGATAGGAAAAGGACGCTTGGATGCATCGATGCTTCAAATTTGCTGCTATTCAAGACCAGGAATTCTATGGCTGACCTGCTCTCCGTCGATTAAAGATAAAGGTGTGTGAAACAAGTGATGCTGTGACTGCTTATAAAAATGTAAAATTACTTTTAAGATTGATAAGAAATAAATGAATTTTTTGCCTCATAAACTGTGTGTACTTTTTTTACTGATTTCACCCTGTTCCCAATTTGATAGTATACAATTTAATCCAGATTCTATGTCAGTGGTTCTCTTCAGGCACAATAGTTATTACTTTACACATGTTTGCTACACATCTTTTGAAGTGGTCATTCTCACGTGCTATATGCTTACGTAAGCCAATACAGGATTCGCTTCTTCCATCTTGAACTTACACTTCTTAATAGCACTCATCTTCAGAAAAACTATTGTCATGTATGTCATGCACGTCCTTTATATACACACATCAAAAAAAAAATTGCATCACCTCGGTTCCGCGAGTTCCGGAACCTGTACAGAAAATTGGAATAGAGATCAATATAAACATAATTTCCTCCCATTTTATTGCTCGTGAAAACCATACATTGCATGTTATCCCACCATACAGCGAGACCTTCAGAGGTGGTGGTCCAGATTTATGTACACACCGGTACCTCTAATACCCAGTAGGAGGTCCTCTTGCATTGATGCATGCCTGTATTCGTCGTAGCATACTATCCACAAGTCCATCGAGGCACATTGTCCAACTCCGCAACGGCGATTAGGGCTAAATCCCTGAGAGTGGTTGATGGGTCAGGTCGTCCATAAACAGATCTTTTCAATCTTTCCCAGGCATGTTCGATAGGGTTCGTGTCTGGAGAACATGCTGGCCACTCTAGTCGAACGATGTCGTTCATGAAGACGAAGACCTCGCCATTATCCCGCCGATATGGTTGAACTATCAGCCGGAGGATGGCATCCACGTATCGTACAGCCGTTACGGCGCCTTCCATGACCACCAGCGGCGTACGTCGGCCCCACATAATGCCACCCCAAAATAGCAGGGAACCTCCACCTTGCTGCACTCGCTGGACAGAGTGTCTGAGGCGTTCAGCCTGACCAGGTGGCCTCCAAACACCTCTCCGACGATTGTCTGGTTGAAGGCATATGTGACGCTCATCGGTCAAGAGAACGTGATGCCTATCCTGAGTGGTTCATTCGGCACGTTGTTGGGCCCATCTGTACCTCGCTGCATTGTGTCGTGGTTGCAAAGATGGACCTCGTCACGGATGTCAGGAGTGAAGTTGCGCATCTTACAGCTTATTGCGCACCGTTTGAGTCGTAACACGACGTCCTAGGGCTGTACGAAAAGCATTTTTCAGCATGGTGGCCATAATCAGTAGGTAGCCCTTGGGCAGCCTGAACGAGACATGTCGTCGATAGTTCCTGTCTCTCTGTATCTCCTCCATGTCCGAACAACATCGCTTTGGTTCACTTCGAGACGCCTGGACACTTACCTTGCTGAGAGCCCTTCCTGTCACAAAGTAAAACTGTGGACGTGATCGAACCGCGGTATTGACCGTCTAGGCATGGTTGAACTACAGACAACATGAGCCGTGTACCACCTTCCTGGTGGAATGACTGGAACTGATCGGCTTGCGGACCCCCTCCGTCTAATAGGCGGTGTCCATGCAAGGTTGTTCACATCTTTGGGCGTGTCTAGTGACATCTCTGAACAATGAAAGGGACTGTGTTTGTGATACAATATCCACAGTCAACGTCTTTCTTCAGGAGTTCTGGGAGCTGGGATGATGCAAAACATCTTTTGTGTATGTTCATTCGTGAGGATAGGGATTTGTGAAATAACAGCAAGGACGTATGGTAACAGTTTTCTCATTTATTCAGTTCATACAGACACTATTTGATTTTTGATATCCAATTCAGTTCTTAAGATACAATTAAGTTCTTGAAGTACAGATCTGTTCTTCAAGTACAGTTCTGTTCTTGAGATACAATGCGACTCCAATATTTCAATGCAAAGATACTTTTAACTAATACAAGGGTCACTCCAAAAGAAATGCACACTGTCAGTCAAAAAACCATGGAAGCGATCATAAAACTCGGATGGCCAACACTGAAACACCAGCCTTACAGTCCTGACCTGGCTCCATGTGACTATCATCTCTTTGGGAAACTGAAAGACTCCCTTCGTGGAACAAGGTTTGAAGATGATGACTCCCTTGTGCATGCTTCCAAACAGTGGCACCAACAGGTTGGTTCAGAATTTTACTGTGTGGTTATGCAGACTCTGGTTCCAAGATGGCGTAAGGCAGCTGAGAGGGATGGAAATTATGTGGAGAAATGAAAATATTGTTCCTAAAGGATGTATCTACACATTGTAAAACTTTCAGACATGTAGAATGAAAACTGTATTTTTACAAAAATAGTGTGCATTTCTTTTGGAGTGACCCTCGTATGCTGTTGCCCATAAATAGGAAAGAAAGAATCTCTCAACAGTAACAATGGTTGACAACATTTTTACAGATTTTTTTCTTGTACGTCTAGACGGGTGTATTTACAATTTTTTAATTAGTTTACGCTAAAAGCTAACACACAGATACATTTTTACTATGACTAAAATCCACACTCCCAATTTATTGAACAATAATTCTGATGGATTGTGAGCTATACACACTTACAAACTAATCAGTCTTGGACAGCTATGGGAAGACGAAAATTAAAAACTATTCTATTTACATGAAACACGTGGCGCATAGATATATTCACATGTGTATTCACAGTATACATACATCATGTATCAATAAAAAATATTTAAAAGACATGTATTGTTTATGCTTTTTTACATTTTTAAACTTTTACCTTTTTATTTACTTTCTTTTCACATGACACACACAAACACACACAAACATTGTATATTTCAGTCCCATCATCCCAAATTATCCTTATCATGAGGCCACAATCCGATTTTAGACTGCAACATAGTGTACACATCACATTCTCTCGATCGAATACTGGTTTTCTGTGCCATATGTTGCAGCTGATGTGCAGCACCGCAAACTCCACTTCATAGGCACTACAGATACTCTTCAACAGAGAGGGTTTCCGATGCCATACAGTGCACACCCTTAGCCCACCTCTGGTTGGCACCTTCCAATGTGTGATGCACAGACATTTTTGATCGCACACCAACAAACTCCACAATCGCCAATCCATTCACATCGTCTTTCTGTGGAAAGGTCATGTGTGAGGATGTGTCGAATTCACTACTGTGGTACCTCATTGCTTCAAATGGTTCACCCAGTAGGTGAAGCAATCTGTGTTCATATAAAGTAATTTAGGATCTGCAAAATGAGTTTTCACAAACTGATTATTGAAACAGGACACGTCAAGCGAGTTGGTGCGGTGGTTAGCACGCTGGACTCACATTCTGGAGGACGATGGTTCAAACACTCGTCTGGCCATCCCGATTTAGGATTTCTGTGATTTCCCTAAATCGCTTAAGGCAAATGCCAGGCTGGTTCCTTTGAAAGGGCATGGCTGACTTCCTTACCCATCCTTCCTAATTCGACAGGGCCAATGACCTCACTGTTTCGTCCCCATCCCCCAAATTAGCAGCTAAAGCAGGACATGTGGAGTTTCGATAGGTCTAGTATGAACATCCCGCGTAAAAAGGCTTTGTAAATTCTGCTGGAGTCTTCGGCATCTCCACACTAACAAAGTTCTTTTTGAATATGGTAACCCATTTGAAGTTTGGTCTGCCGATGCATTTTCTTACGCCATAAAGCCCACCCCTTTCGGTTCTAATCAAAATTTCATGTCATACCGTCAAATTCTCCAGTGTTTTGCCGAAAATCGAAGTATTCATTAATTTATAAAAATCTTTCTCAAAGCCACATGTTGTGGACGCTCTCCGTCTCGTATTGAAATCAATATACTCCTTCAATCAGGGAGACTGCTTGATGGAGACAGCCCTGGCGATTCTGACCTGTTAACAGAATTTTGTAAGTAAATGGTGTATCCTTTGCTGTGTAATTGACACCCCCATCGTGAGGTACTTCCTCTCCAGCACAGACTCCATTGCCAATTTCCAGTTTGGGGGTGGGAGAGGGCTGAGGTATTTACCAGGAGGGAAGATTCATTAATTTATTGTTTTAATCAATCAGTCAATGAAATTGATAGAGTGGGAATACCTCAAGCTTGAAAGTGTGCTTGTGTTGGTGAGGTGTAGTGGGGAGGGTTGGAGGTTTTCAGATAAATAGGGGAGTTGGAGGGGGAAGGAGAGGAGCAATGGATTTCTCAGAAGAATAGATTATCCCCAGCCAGTCGTAAATAAATTAACAGAAAAATGGGTAAAGGGGAGGTTGATGGGAAGAAGTTACTGAAAAACCACATAGCGGAACAATTAGGTTAGAGCCATAGATCAGTCAGCAGTCACAATTTAATTTATCTGTGTATCAATTTGATATCAAAAGTGGCGCAGAACCCAATTTGCCCCCTACTCTCAGTTCGATGTGGCTATGTGTTACGAGTGGTGCTCTGCCTTCTACAACAAAGCACTAATGGCAAGCCCCAGATGTCGGTTCTGGTATATGGTATAAACTCGACCAAATTTCCTGTCTTCCTTGCCACGTAACAACATCAAAAATCTATATGTGCAAACAGGGATCGAATTTGCTGGTGAAGAGACTGTTATGAGTAAGGCTACCAATGCAACAATTAAGATAAATAGTACGAGATCTTCCTTTATATATTTACGTATTAGTGTAGAATATAATCGCGATCCGTGTGAAAAAGAGTATGAACCCTTGTGTCTGTGTCGTTAGCACTTAGAACTAAAGCTATGGTTCACTCACAACATCTCCCAAACGTACTGTAGTGGCTATTAGCAATGGGGCAACAGTAATATATGGCTATGTCGGTCTAGTAGATACGTTTGTCTGTGGTCACTTCAGACCAAGGAGAGGGTAACTTCTCACTTCTTTCCCACATGTTTTTAACTCATACTCGCTCCAGCACTGATCCTCTGCTCATACTATCCTACGTTTGCTTCTGCAATTCCTTTTCAAGTGTGTCATGGGTTCAAGGTATTGTAGTTATAAAGTGAGGAACGTTGAAACATCACACTGCACTAGTAAGCAAAATTGTGTTTCAGAATAGAAAATTCCGCGGACAGTATGTCACAGTCAGTACCGCACGATACAGCAGCAGCTGGTTACGAGTCGTCAGGAAATCCAGATGGAGAGCCGTGCGGAGGGGCACCAAATGAAATGGCCACAGTAGAAGATTCTTTACAATCCGGTAAGAGTAAGCAATTCTATGTCTGTGGCTGTAAAAAATGGTTTAAATGGATCTGAGCACTATGGGACTCAACTGCTGTGGTCATTAGTCCCCTAGAACTTAGAACTACTTAAACCTAACTAACCTAAGGACATCACACACATCCATGCCCGAGGCAGGATTCGAACCTGCGACCGTAGCAGTCGTACAGTTCCGGACTGCGCGCCTAGAACCGCGCGACCACCGCGGCCGGCTGGATGTAAAAGATTCTCATTGCCCATTCCCAATACGTCTATCACATCGTTGTTACATTATATCAAAACCTTATGCCAAAGGTATTTGAATACCCAATATGCTTGCAGTCCACATAGTGTAACCTTCTTGCAGACCCATTTTCGATACATTCACTTGACTAGACAGACAATATGGTTGCTGCAACTGACGTATAGAAACCAATGCTTTCAATGGCAATAATTAATACCACGATAAAGTAAATATCAAGGGACATCTCATTAGAGAGGGGTGGTTATGGAATGGCAGTTGTAGCACTGGCAGATGTCCCTTTACTAATATTAACTTTTCACCTAGGACTTTGCAGGATAAGATTTTTCAGATCTGCTGTTGTGTACTCCTGTCGATACGACATCTGAGTGACTCGTGGTGTGCATGAATTCGGGCAGTGCACTGTTCTTGTTCTCCTACGTGTCAATCAAGTTTAGGCATTTATGTATTCGAGTTCCGCAAAATCTTTAGGATGTGGTGTCTGATCTTTATGACAGGGCACACAGCTATAGTCACCGCCGGAAATTATTTGTTCATAACCACTGAGCCACAGCCTTGGTATGACAACAGCTGCTAAAAAATTCTTCATTTGTTGTTGTTGTGGTCTTCAGTCCTGGGACTTGTTTGATGCAGTTCTCCATGCTACTTTATCCTGTGCAAGCTTCTTCACCTCCCAGTACCTACTTCAACCTACATCCTTCTGAATCTGCTTAGTTTATTAATCTCTTGGTCTCCCTCTACGATTTTTACCCTCCACATTGCCCTCCAATGCTAAATTTATGATCAATTGATGTCTCAGGACATGTCCTACCTACCTGTCCCTTCTTCTTGTCAAGTTGTGCCACAAACTCCTCTTCTCCCCAATTCTATTCAGTACCTACTCATTTGTTATGTGATCTACCCATCTAATCTTCAGCATTCTTCTGTAGCACCACGTTTCGAAAGCTTCTATTCTCTTCTTGTCCAAACTATTTATCGTCCATGTTTCACTTCCATACATTGCTACATTCCATACAAATAGTTTCAGAAACGACTTCCTTACACTTAAATCTTTACTTGATGTTAACAAATTTCTCTTCTTCAGAAACGCTTTCCTTACCATTGCCAGTATACATTTTATATCCTCTCTACTTCGACCATCATCAGTTATTTTGCTCCCCAAATAGCAAAACTCCTTTACTACTTTAAATGTCTCATTTCCTAATCTAATTCCCTCAGCGTCAGCCGACTTAATTCGACTACATTCCATTTTGTTGATGTTCATCTTATATCCTCCTTTCAAGATTAAATATTTATAAATCTAAATGACGTATTACGGAAATATCTTGGCGATAAGGACCTGTAACAGAGTTGTAAAGTAAAACCTTAGGAATATAGAACATCTGCCGCAGTTGCGAGTACATTGTCTAGGCTTATAGAGAAAGAGTTATTTCATGATGGTATTTTATTTATTTCCTAAATAATTTATGCCCTTGGACTACTATTCACGGTAGCGTTCTCGCTTCCCACGCCCGGGTTCCCGGGTTCGATTCCGGCGGGGTCAGGTATTTTCTCTGCCTCGATGACTGGGTGTTGTGTGATGCCCTTAGGTTAGTTACATTTAAGTAGTTCTAAGTTCTAGGGGACTGATGACCATAGCTGTTAAGTTCCATAGTGCTCAGAGCCATTTGAACCATTTTTGAACTACTCTTCACGACAGCTGTGGGTGAGCACTGAGTAGTGTCTGTGTACTCCCTGTCCAGATGATACGCTTGCGGACCCACTGACACTGGGCCCTAAGTCGTGCACCGTCGTGTGTCCGGCGTGCCACCAAACCGTCCAGACAGAAGTGAAGCTCAAGTCGACCACCAAGACACGCTTATTTTCCCTCTTTTTCTTTGTCGTTGGGTGAGTATGAGTTACATGTTATCAACATTTACGCAGACTGCAGATATAGCATATGATTCAGTTTCTGCGTAACCTGAGACCCCTCAATCCATCATCTCTTCTGTCTACAATATTAAATATCTCTTACCTATCGAGTGATTTATTATACGTCCCAGTCGAAAAGCCGGCTGCTGTGGCCGAGCGGTTCTATGCGCTTCAGCCTGGAACGGCGCTGCTGCTGCGGTCGCAGGTTCGAATCCTGCCTCGGGCATGATGTATTTAGGTTAGGTTCAAGTAGTTCTAAGTCTAGGGGACTGATGAGCTCAGATGTTAAGTCCCATAGTGCTTAGAGCCATTTGAACCATTCTGAACCAGTCAACGACATTAAGTTTATCCAGTTATCAGTAGCTTCTTATAAGTAGTTGAGTTGTTGCAGTAATGTATATTTACTGTCTGACATTTCACGTCTCTCTTAGTATGTCAATATTTAAAAGTTCATTCTCTTCTGACAATCGTGTTACTGTAAAAAGTCTGAAATCTCTGCTGAGTTTCTCTTGAGCTGATGGCATGTGACATCATACTATACGTCATGTTCTACTATAGTCCTATGCTGTAGTGCGTACGTTAAGCTCGGCGTGTTCCTTAAAGTTACCCGAAAATAACTCGATATGCCGCAGCGCTGGACTCCACCCTCTTCGTTTCTACTTTTCCAGGACTCAGGCACCACAAAGATATGACAGTACTAATTAAAGAGAGCTGTACGTCACACGGAGAGTCAAAAGTAATTATAAAAATCCGAGTTCTAACAAATGACTGCAGTAACAACTCCAGTCTAATAGCTGCTATAATATTGACTAACTAAGCATATCAGCAACTCTTCTTTCTTGTTATCACGCTAAGTTAAAACAGCGATAGTATTCGAACGAACAGAGTCTAGCTGCGTTTTTGAAGACAGCATTCTGAGGAGCTGTGATGAGTGCGAGGAAAATGCACAAGAAAAGTAATAACTATTGTATGCGGAGTCCTGTCTACAGTCATGGGCGTTTTCAGAAATTTATCAAGGTTGTGATAATGAACTGAGGATTAAAACTGAAGCAACTGCATGAAAGTAAGATAATCTGAAAGAATCTATGGTTGTTGGGAGGATCAAAGGCAGTTGGACAATTCTCGATTAAAACAATGGAAAGGAATACAACAGAAGACGAAGGGGTAGCTTTGAGTAATGAAATAGTAAAGGCGGCTGATATCAAATAGGCAAAAAGACAAGGCCCAGTAGAAATTCGTGGGTAACACACGAGGTAATTCATTCAATTAAGGAAAGGATAAAATATATAAATGCAGGAAATTATGAAGAGAAACGGATTTAGAAGCGTCTAAAAAATGGAGTTACAGGAAAATGGTAAAGCAGGAATGGCTAAGGGAGAAATGCCTTGCTGGAGAAACATACATGGTCTACAGAAAAATTAAATTTGGGTATACCAAAGTTAAAGAAACCTTTGATGAAGAGATAAGCAATAGTAAAAGTACAAGGACAACGAAGTGCTTGAAAATTTGAAAAAAATGTTACTTTTCATTTTTCGATTTATTCTTTATTAATTATCACAACTCACTGGCAATACATTATTGAAGTTTCATAATCCAAATTGCATCCTAAGTTCCATAAAAAAGTTAAATAACCAGTGCGTCGGTCCCGCCATGACCACTTGGCGAAGAGACTCTTCAGTATTAGCTTTCGTGGTAGTTATACTGTACAAACTTCGTTTAAGCAAAATTACAACTTGTGTTGCATATTGTCTGCGACTCTTGGATATCTCCTTTAAAACAGTAGCAAATTATAATCTTTGCTTACAAAGTGTGATTATTTGTATTTTCTAGGATAATTTGAAGAATTTAGACGTTAAGGCAGGTGAGAGATACAGCAGTCAGTCACAGTCCCAGGGGATTGTGATTGATTGCAGTGGCCTCTCGCTCCTTGTTTCTACGGTCACTGTGCACTAAGATTCCTGATGGAATCAAAGTTGGTTGACTTTGACGTTGTATTTTGTTCTATTTTCTAATCATGCCACGGCAACGAAAAGTGTTCATGAAGACTTACAAGAAGCGTCTGCGTGCTTTATTAAATTGCAGGCACGCTAAGGACGCCGGTAATGGAAAGGAGCTTATGACTGATGACACCACATGTCTTGAACATGTGAACTCACCGTCCATCAGCCCAAGACGGAAGACTATAAGTGTAATTACAGTGATAATAGTGATAAATATTAACATAGCACTGGATACAGGTTGACTGCCAGTGAGTCGTTGTCCAGTGCAGTGAAGTCGACAAGTGCCTGTACGAAATGTGGCACGTGCAATCTTGATCTTTTCGTTGTTAGTAATAGAGGTAATAATTGACGACAGGTGAAATAGAGACGATGCGAAAGGCAGACTTGTAATGCAAAGGAAAGCCTTACTGGAAGAGAAATGTTTTATTATGGAAATAAATTTCAAGTGTTAGCAAGTGGTTTCCAGAGAACATTTCTCTGGTTCTAGTCTTACATGAAAGTGAAACGTAAGCTACAAACAACACAGACAAGAATAGAAGCTTTTGAAAGGTGATGCTACAGAAGAATGCTATAGATTAGAAACGTAGGTCGGATAATTAATAAAACGACAATGATTGGAATCACGTAGTAAGGAAATTTATGGCACAACTTGATTAAAAGATAAAAACATTGCTTGGAGGGGGAGACTAAAATTGTAGAAGGGAACAAGATCTGACCATAGTAAGCGGAGATGAAGAGGCTTGAACAGCAGGGACTATCATGATGGGCTGCGTCAAGCCAATCATGGGAATGAAGACCTCGATAACATCGCGATTCACGCGGGAAAGAAGGGTTAGGTGATGGGAAAGGGATCTACCTAAATTAGCCATGTTTTCTCTTCGAATATAATTTTATGAGAGATATATAATTTAATCTTTTTTATTATTATTTGGTTCGTTGTGACCCTCTAGGATCACAGATGACTTAATAAGTACGTCTTCTGTCAGCCCAATACATCTTCATTCTCCCGCTCTTCGTGATCACCTTCGATTTCATCATCTTAATTTTCCTTATGATATTGTGTGATTACCTCACAGTATGTCACTATATGATATTGCAATGCGTTTTTAATCATTGATTGGTGTTTCTTTTCACGAATGTGATTTCTTTTTTACCTCTTTATTACATATGGTCAGTTTTAATAGTATATAATTTTACCTAAAAAATCTTTAGAACTGTATTTGTTAAAAAAGACTAAAAACAATATATTTTATAGACTAGATACACTGGCAATGTGAAGCATGTTGTTTTGCTTAGAGTCACTGATAGTGTCTGAGTGGGTGGAAGAAACATGGGACATGGGTCATGTTTCTGAGTTTTTTGAAGTTCACTGAGGTGAATAAATAGTGGATGAAGTATGTTTGAAAACAAATCATAATTAAGGAACTACTAAGGCATTTTGAAAGCCACATCTGTGAAAACTGCTATTTTGACTTCTCCATCGGAAATTTAAAAAAATGTGTTTAGACAGTAGCGCATAGAGAGAGACCTGATTTAGATGTGAGTGAGAAGGGCGCAGGAATGTGTGTCTCCGGCGCAGGGAGTATGCGCGCAGCAGTGTCTTGTGGTTGCAAGAGATAATGCAAGTTCCAATGGCCACAGCACAGTGGTGACTTAACGGTGAAGGTTCAAAAGATTTAAAAGAGGAATTACTGCTGGGCCACTGCACGCGTAAGGATAGTTTACGTTTGGTGACGAAACAAGATTATTGCAATTGTTGCCGCCGAATTACTATTTTGCGCCTACAGCGACTCATACTGTACGATCGGAATATTTCAAACTTTTAGCGCTTTATGGGATTTGTCAGTGTTTTGAGTTATTGGGACAGTATGATATTTGTGTGAACTTCAGTCACAAATTTATAATCGTCGTTAACACAAGTGATTTCACCTCGAATAGTGTCCATGTCCTATTATTCCAAGTTCCGAGCATCACATTATGAGTGAAAAAAATCTGTTTCTCCAAAAGTTGGTAACTTTCCCGGAAAGTGTGACTACATTTCTCTTATTTTGAAAGTCAGTTCCCTGTTAATGAATAAAAGCTTTACATAGTTTTTGAGCTACGTTGATTATAAAAAAACTTTTGAAAACGACTTGTGTGAAAACTGTTAAAACCATTCAGTGTGTCAAGCCATAATGAATTATCTCGTTTATTCAATCATGCTGATTATTTTTATTTATTTTAATAAATTTTACGTCTTGATCATCGTATTTCGTCATTGCCATGGTATTTTGCTGTTGTTTGGAAATCTTTCACATAAAAATGTAATAATTTCATGAAAGAATTTTAATTATTTTGAAAGATTGGTTACTTAATATTAGCAGCAGTAAAGACAACAGTGAGGTTATGTTACGTAATTTTTAACACATTGTATAATGCAGTAATTCATTGGTTTTGATTTTATCGTTTCAGAAGAGATTTTCAGAAATTCCATCACCAAGGGGTGATATAGGGGGCGAAAATTGTTTCGAAAATAAGTCGCTATTAAGGCAGTTTTGAAGCTAGACCTATAATAGCTGAAATTTGCTTTTCCACTCAGAAAGAAAACAAATAAATGTTTCTGCATTTTTGGAAGTTCAACCTCTATGGATATAAAATAGTGGATGAAGGAGTTTTGAAAACAAATCATAATTAAGGAACTACTAAAGAATTTTAAAGCTACGTCTGTGAAAACTGGTATTTTGACTTCTCGGTTAAAAATAAAAAAATATGTGTTTGTGTTTTTGGAAATCCAAATTCAACTCAATAAGCGACGAAAATTTTACGAAAATATTTCTTTGTACTAGAACATTTTTAAAGCTAAACCTATGAAAATTGGTAGTTAACTTCTTGATTAGGTATAAAGAAATATTTGTCAGGGGATGAAATTTTCTACGGTAAAATCGCGTCAGGAACGCAAAAGGTAGGATTAACGAAACCCTTCGACTCCGTCTACCAGAATCGCTTTTTGGGTAGAAGAACATTCTGAAAATATCATGCTTTATGGCCTTAATTAGCGTAAAAAATTTAGAAGGTGTTGCAATTTGTGAGCAACATAAAAATTTAATTTAAGAAAAACAAAAATATCGGAGCACACCATATTGTCTGTGCGCTTGAGGCAGCGGGCGTTAAGCTAGTTACTGGTATTTGCACTCAATCATTATTATCACTTTTCCGTATCGTTTCGGTCAATTTTCTTCAGAATCGATGCCTTTCCGACTAATCAGAAACACTTACGGATATTCCAGTTGTTTGCTAATCCCCTCCCCCGGGCCTCTCCCACGCACATTGATTTAATAGACTTCTTCACTGATATGCATGTTGCGTTCTTGGCCAACGTGTTGTCCTCCATTCGCATGAAGTGGGAAATCTCAATCTGCGTGAAACTGGTTCAACACTATCATACAGCTTCTGCGTTGACCTATGTACCCATACTCCACCCGTTTTTTCCTGCCCTGTCCTCTCAAGATATTTTGTTCATCCTTCTCCAGCCACATATTGACCCTCTTGCCCAAGGTGGTCATCTCCATTGCGTACAATGTAGTATTTCAGATTTTTAATATAACTGTAATGTTTCAGTTTAAGGTACCGTGATAGGTCTTCCATTCCCTAGGTTGCCTTTGTTTAATATTTCAGGTTCTGCGCGTTGGCAACCTATGTCTTGTGCTGTTGTTGGTCTCTAACGGAAGCTGTTCATATTCTCCATCTCTTGACCTTCATCCTTCCAGTTGGACTCTTCCTGCAAGACTTTGCCTATTTTGAGGCCGGCGTCTGCTGCAACTACAACAATACTTATAATGCCGTCTTATCTGTTCTCTAGTAGCAATGGCATACCATCGTCAAAGTTTAGGCAGTGTACACTGTTTTTATGTTTATAACCAATTTGTACACCTTAAGTAGTCATGGTTTTGTTCATTTGTATCCACTATTGGACCACTTTTATCCAGCAACCTGTCCCCTTGAACTTTTGTCTTTGTTTATAAGATTTCCGATGCTGATTGTGGCGCTCACCTGCACGGCGCGACACACGCATACGACCATCATTGGCACCAAGGCAGAAGCGACTCTCATCGCTCAAGACGACACGTCTCCATTCGTCCTTCCATTCACGCCTGTCGCGACACCACTGGAGGCGGGCTGCACGATGTTGGGGCGTGGGCGGAAGACGGCCTAACGGTGTGCTGGACCGTAGCCCAGCTACATGGAGACGGTTGCGAATGGTCCTCGCCGATACCCCAGGAGCAACAGTGTCCCTAATTTGCTGGGAAGTGGCGGTGCGGTCCCCTACGGCACTGCGTAGGATCCTACGGTCTTGGCGTGCATCCGTGCGTCGCTGCGGTCCGGTCCCAGGTCGACGGGCACGTGCACCTTCCGCCGACCACTGGCGACAACATCGATGTACTGTGGAGACCTCACGCCCCACGTGTTGAGCAATTCGGCGGTACGTCCACCCGGCCTCCCGCATGCCCACTATACGCCCTCGCTCAAAGTCCGTCAACTGCACATACGGTTCACGTCCACGCTGTTTCGGCATGCTACCAGTGTTAAAGACTGTGCTGGAGCTCCGTATGCCACGGCAAACTGGCTGACACTGACGGCGGCGGTGCACAAATGCTGCGCAGCTAGCGCCATTCGACGGCCAACACCGCGGTTCCTGGTGTGTCCGCTGTGCCGTGCGTGTGATCATTTCTTGTACAGCCCTCTCGCAGTGTCCGGAGCAAGTATGGTGGGTCTGACACACCGGTGTCAATGTGTTCTTTTTTCCATTTCCAGGAGTGTATATACTGGTTCCACCTTTCAGCTGATGAGTAGGTGTATTTTTCACTGGTCCCCTGAATCTCAGGTCGTTGTGTGATATTGGCGTGTATACTATGCGACTCATGTAATACTAATTTTATTTCACTTCTCACAGAATTCGCGTTGTATTAATGTTATTTTTTCCAGGTGCTGCTTGTCCTGCTTTGTGGCCGGCTGTGAGGACAGCTTCTTGGACTGCTGTGTGGACAGTCGCCTAGCAAGACACCACTACTGCCCCAGATGTAAAGCTTTCATTGGAGCTTATGACAAATAGCTGTCCATTGCGTTCACTTGTTCAACGCTTTGTTACTAGGAGCCAGCCAGATGGCTCACGGGGTCAAGCACAAACTCGACACATGTCACTTGTGAAAGATATTCTGCCTGCGCGATATTGTGAACTGACAGTGAAGATTTGCTTCATTTTGAAACCCATTAAAGCTAGGTAGAGCAGCTATGGAACTTCTTTTTCCATGTATACAAACATATATTCTGCGATGCAACGCAAATCATCGAGCAAATTAATGAAAAATTCATTTTAATTATAATGTCGACGTGTATCTACGTACGTTTCTACTGTCTCCTGGGAGATGGCATCGATATGTCAGCCACAACACTGGTTTCAAATGACTCTGAGCACTATGGGACTTAACATCTGAGGGCACCAGTCACCTAGAACTTAGAATTACTTAAATCTAACCAACCTAACGACATCACACACGTCCATGCCGAAGGCAGGATTCGAACTTGCGACCGTAGCGGTCGTGCGGTTCCAGACTGAAGAGCCTAGAACCGCTAGGCCACTCCCGCCGGCACACTGGTTTTATTATGCGACATTTCTACAGCCTTCATTACTGGCGAGATCGCACAAACGTATTTGGCGACTTCACTGATTTCGTTAGGCTGAACTTTACGATGACAATTTCTTCCGGGCTTCTGTAGCACCATTTTTCAAGGACGTCTTATTATGTGGAATGAATGATGCTGAGAAGCAAGGAAAAAATCATATCACTAAACAATGTCCGCATATGAGAGTGTGCGCTGACATGAAACTTCCTGGCAGATTAAAACTGTGTGCCGGACCGAGACTCGAACTCGAGACCTTTGCCTTTCGCTGGCAAGTGCTCTGCCATCTGAGCCACCCAAACACGACTTGCGCCCCATACATATGTAGCCCAGATATAGAGCACCTGCCCGCGAAAGGTAAAGGTCCTGAGTTCGAGTCTCGGTCCGGCACACAGTTAAATCTGCCAGGAAGTTTCATATCAGCATATTTTTAAAACTGTGATATGTTTGTTAACTTTTTTGAAAATAACTGTACGTATAAGGGGCGATCAAAAATTTTCCGTCTAATGGCGTGAGTGCAGCGTATATGCAACGTAGCGCGACTACGGCGGACATATATAAGCACTGAGATGTAGTTAAGGAACTGATGTGGCATTTGTGTCATTCCGATGTCCGTGTGGTAAATGCGGAAAACGTGAACTGTGGCTATGTCTTTACCAAACGAATCCAAACAGAATGAACGTGCTATTACTCTTTTCCTGGTTATTGGAGGACAAACACCGGAATCACCGACCGCAGAATGAAGAATGTGTATAGGGCAGGATGTCTGTCAAAAGCCACCGTGTGGATTGGTGCAGAAATTCCGTGCTGGTCGCAATTTGACACAAAACGTCGGTCGATTTGGGAGAGAAGCACAAGTTACGCCGACTCAACTGAGAGACACCCGAGCACCCGCCCTATAGCCCTGACTACTACCCGTGCGATTAACACGCGTTTGATACCATAAAAAGGCCTTGAAACGTCGACTGTCCATGTTGGACAAGGATGGGGCAGTTATGGGATTCACACAGCAGAACAGAATGTTTTTCCAAAGGGGTATCTTCAACCTAGTACAACGGTGGGATGGCTGCCTCAATGCTCACGGCGATTTTGCCTGATTGGCGTACTGATTCTGGGCTGTACGGCCTTCGAACGGAAACATTTTGTTGGCCCTTATAAAAAAGCTTAACTTCAGCTGCGTTTTTTGCTGTTGTTATATGGCTCTGAGCACTATGGGACTCAACTGCTGTGGTTATCAGTCCCCTAGAAGGTAGAACTACTTAAACCTAACTAGCCTAAGGACACCACACGCATCTATGCCCGATGCAGGATTCGAACCTGCGACCGTAGCAGTCCCACGGTTGCGGACCGCGCGCCTAGAACCGCGAGACCAGCGCGGCCGGCTCTGTTGTTATGGATTTCAACCATGAAACTCTACGATTTTTTCGTAAATGTTATACAATTCTGAGTCTTAAGCAAGCATCCTGGTGTGCTGTAGGCAGACGGCGAGTTGTCACTGAACGTCATCCATAAGCTTCTGGAGAATCCAGACACGTGGAAGGCCGCTCTTCCAAACCAAATCACAGTCACTCGACCGTCTCCTGGAGTCAAAGGTCGTGCATTTTCTGTACGTTTCTAACAGCTCCATCCGTTGCATTTCCTTCTGTAAGCTGTAACCTGCAGTTTATATTTTACAATAAAGTGTATAAAAAATTCTAAGTGTGAACGTATTCGGTATGCCTGAATTATCGCCCAAAAATACTGTCATTGGACACATAGTTTATCTCTACTTCACCTTGTTAAAATGTGAAGCTGTTATCCTGTCTTTACGGCTTCCTGCGCTTACCGTGCCTAAAGCATAGGAATCATCTCCCACTACAACTGTCCTTCGACCATGCCATCTCAATAATTGTCGAATAGATTACATCAGGTGTGATGGTAGAGTAAGGACGGAAGGGGGTAATACAACTCTACTTGAAACGCTGACTGCAGAAACAAAACTAATCCACTTTTTAGTGATGTTAAGTTAAGGGCTGATTCCCATATTTTGACGCTCCCTCTATCGAGAGAACACGAAAAGAAAATTCGTTCTTTCTTCTTAACGAAAAAAATTAGATGGAGAAGTTATGCGAATAGAAACAACACTTTCCACGACTACTGCTATTTCCGAAGCCAATGTTGACATGTCTGTTCTCTCAGTAGATGCAACAGTGTACCGTAAGGAAGAGTAATTGTGAAGTCTGTACTTTCCTTTTCGATTACATACAAAATGATTTGCCACCAAACGTAAAACATGTTTTCAGATGGCTGTCCAGGGTAGAATACGAATAATATTTTAGTACAATTCCTCGTGGCAGTTTTGCAGCTCTCATTAGTGGCGGCTTCGGTCAAGAATACCATCGTAACGGCCGGGAGAGAGGTGTGCTGACCCCACGCCCCTCCTATCCGCATCCTCCTCTGAGAATGACACGGCGGTCGAATGGTCCCGGTAGACCACTCGTGGCCTGAAGACGGAGTGCACAAAGAAAGTTGTTGCAGATGAATTTTTGTCACAATTAATCATTATTTCTTGGTACAAGGCCAATATTTGCTATTCTGTGATAGTGGCTTTGTAGAAATTAAGAAGAAAATACGAGCTGTTGGTAGAATTTATAGCATCTTGCAGTTTAAAGTTATTTCCACACACTCTGTTATAGCGCACAAAAATCTGTGGCCATAATATTATAGACAGAATGTCCTATCTTTGCAAACATTTAACAGAAAAGTAATCCAAAAAACAAGAAACAGTGTTTTACTGCATCAGAATTAACTGCATCTGAATATATAAGTGAGAGTAGTGGAAACGTGACAGCAAATCAACACATTAGAGCACTAGTGAAGCATGCTGTTTAATTATTGATTTAAATAGACCAGCAACTCTTCCAACTGCTGCAGCATACGAAAACTCCGTTTCATTAAGTGACGAGAAAATGGCCGACCTCAGGAAACTGCAGTCCTTTTTCACTTCACCCTCACATATCCTGTTGTAGAGCGCTCTATTAGTAAACAATAAAGAGCATGAAAATGAATAAGAAACGTCGGGACAAGCAATGCTCCATCAAGCTTTCCATATAATTCGCTGTGTGTTTAGTGGTTAAAAGTTGGTGTTCAGAATCTATTATGAAACATTAAAATAACAACAGTTTTTGCGTTGAGAAAATACATTTTAAAACAAAAGGATGAGAAACATAGAATTATTTTGGTGAAAATAAATTTAGTTCAGAAACAACATATATAAATAATTTGAAGTATTTAAATCATTATATCATCTGATGGTAATTTCAATGAAAATAGTTTCTAAATAGAATCAGAAGCTGTGTCATACAAAGTGAAACTGAAGTGACAAAGGAAAAACAATTATTTTACAGACAAACGAATGTTTCGGTTTCTCTCAAAATCAACAAGCATGGAATAATGTTGCTTCTGCCATCAGCAGCTCATTTAAGAACCGACCCACAAATATAAAAATAAAGAAGCTCGCCTTGAACGAGGTAAAAACACACTGAAACATGTGGCGTAAATATATGAAGTCTTCACGGGTTGTCAGCCGAGTAGCGTCGTTGTCTCATAGCAACGTTTCGATGGAATGCGTCTCCATCATCTTCAGGCACCTGAAGATGATAGAGACGCATTCCATCGAAACGTTGCTACAAGACGACGACGCTACTCGGCTGACAACCCGTGAAGACTTCATATATGAAATTCGCCGAGAAAGCTAGCACGCACATGTGGCGTAAATGTCTGGGCAAAGAGACAATGCTCAGTCAATCAAGAAAAACCAAACACATCAGTAATCACAGGACACGCATGATATGAAGAAATAAAACACATAATGGAGGGTGAAGGAGTGGGATATTGTGTAACGATGGAACATAGCAGTAGAACGTGACAGATGACATTTGCTGTGACATGGAGGTGTGAGTGCTCCGCATGCGAACTTAGTTACGAGTTCCCATCGAAATTCCAGTTAATCTGATTGTCCCAGCTAGCCACCAACAAGATTGTTTGTAGATCCTCCTAGAAACGTATTATGGACTTCACGACAGAACAGCTCGGGTTCCAGTGAACTAGAGCTCTTGCTGTAAGGAGTACCAAAAACCTCGGTATTTGAAGAAAACTACCGACATAACTGCGCTCATGACTGCATTTATTTTCACTCTTTGGACAGACTGTGTAGTTACTTTAGGTTGCCCAACACTGAGATCTTCTAACGGCCAGAACCGCTCCTCTGGAGCTTCTCAGGCTTATTCAACACGCTGACGACCTTCAGACTTAACACACATGACTCCCTACTAACGGAAAACGCTATATTGTCGAAAATTATCAACTACTGAATTAAATGTTATTACGACTAACTAAAATTTTGAACAGTATTTCTATACAGCCGCACCATTACTACCTATTGAGTATCTCTGATTAACCTAATTATGGTGTGACGATAATAGTTGGCCAATTCCTGGAGTATGGGGCACTTCGATTTATTAATGTTAGTTTGTACTGATGACTCTGTACCATCTTTCGGTTGTCGGCTTTAAGTAATCTCACTCAATCAGAAAATATATATTAATGATTCTTGCTGAAAGTTCATAAGTTTTTATTCATCATTGTTGGGTTCAAAATGTTTTCCATTCACAGATTTCCTTAGATGTGGGAACAGTTGAAGTTGGCAGGTTCCAATTTTTTTTCGTGCTTCATAAATTCACGTTTTGCAAGTTTTAAAGTCACGATCGTTTTTTTTTCGGAACTTCATATTCCTCTATAAATAGTCTACAACGCTAATGTCAGTCAGGTGCTGTTATCAGAATGTTGACACCTTAAAGAGCTAATGCTGACTTTGATTCTGGATCTGTCACAAGTTGTGTAAAGCTTGAATGAATTCTGCTACAGAAATATTTAATCCAAAAGGAATAACTCTGTACTTGTAACATCCACCACCATGCAATATACGTCCTAGAACCAACAGTCAATGGCACTTGATGGAATCCAGATGTAAGGTCGACTGATGATGTGAATTCTGTTCTCCCAAATATGTAAAGCAGTGCTTCCATGTTTTCAGGACGGTCTGTTTCTCTTGTAATTGTTTTATTCAGTTGCCTAAAATCTAATACTGATCTAACTGCGCAATAATCTTTTCAACTGCCACCAGACGATTTTGTATACACTCTCCAATATCTCTATTATTCAAGATTTCTCCATCCTTTCCAAACATTTTTCATAGGACGTCTTTTTACTAGTAGCAAAACATGTTGCTTGATAAAAAGTAAGGAATGAGGCTTCAGTGACATAACATTCGTAGCTGTTTACTTGATGTGGTCTATTGAAAAAGTACCTCTGCTAACTCCTTGGCTTTAATTAACCTTTTTTATCAATTAGTCCTGCCATGTTCTCATTCTCATGTTCATTCTAACCTACCGATGCCTTCTCTCAATTTAATGTTAATTTATTCCCTTCTGAACCAAAGGATAATATCTGATGCCAGCAGTAAATTACTGCTTTAGCTTTACTCATTCAGTCCATTCCTAATATAACTACACTAGTTTGGTATAACTAAACACCCTTATCTACAATGAAGTCCCCCACTCTTAAGAGAAAAAATGTTTCTTTATAATCTTCCCTTCAATCGCCACTCTGCCTCTTAAAGCACATACAATCATTTCATTATAACTTCTATGTCTCTATACTCATCCAGAAATCTTCTGGTGTGTTCGAAATCAGACTGCCTGTCTGCTAAAAAGTCAATTTATACTGAACCTATTTCCACCTACATCGCGGTATTCATTTTTTTTCTTTCTAACTTCCCTTATTGTCTGTTTCTTCTAGCCAGTAATTTAGGTGACGTTGGAATTCAAAATGCTGGAGCTTAGCGATTTCTCCTTACTTCTTTATTAATCTAACAACATTGTCATTCCTACACAAATCACTTGTCTCTAGGTCATCATGGAACAATGCTACACATATATACCCTCCTATGCATCAGTACTTCTGTGTTTATACCAGAAACCCCAGTAACTAAATATTTGTTCTCCTTCCACCAATATGGATACTTATTTTTACACAAGACATCTAACACTTTCCAGTTAGCCTTGCTGTGGGATTCTGGATCGTGACAGATGAAGAAATAAAGCTGCAGCTTCATGACAGTTTCGACAGCATCATAAATTGATTTTAAACCTTCATTTATGTTATCTGTTTATATGGAAATACCAAGTCCTACAGGCGAAACACTGCTGGTGCCCTGCACTGATTCATTTCAACACAATGGCCTCACCATGATGCCCGAAACTGATAGATCACAAGGGCTTATATAATAGCTAATATCCCTCTCCTCTGAATTATTTGCAACTATTGCTCGAGCAATGTGGCCTTAATCTGGTCACTCATTAGTTTCCCATGTTCTTGAGATACTTGAGTGCTCTGACAATTGCTTTGGTTCCTAAATCCAATGACTTCCAGTCCTTGTAAACATCTGTTTCTCCCTTTACCTCTAAACTTCTAGGTTCCTTCTTGAAAGATGACTTCTAGAGTTATTACCCTTCCATTCAGCGTAGAATTAGTACCTGGATGCCAAATCCTCTGATGATGTTTCCCTGACATTTGAAAATACCTACATTTATGTTCTAAGAGCCCTGTCAAACTTTTCAATGTAGCCTAAAAACTGTTCCTCTGAATGACTGGGTGCACTCATCAATCTCTCAGGCAGATGTCTTCTCAGAATGGCAATTTCAGTTTAACATCAAGAGGCATATCGAGACACACAACCTTTTATAACTGATTTTTGCAGAAATCTTTCATGCTACCCACTCTTTCGAATACTTTGGTCCATTCGAAAAGTCACTCCGATTTTTAAAGTTTCGATTTAAGCTAGAAAGCGCAAAGAAAACGTTTTTCACACTGAGGATAACTTAAATTATTTAAATTGCCGGCCAGAGTGGCCGAACGGTTTTAGGCGCTTCAGTCTGGCACCGCGCGACCGCTAAGGTCGTAGGTTCGAATCCTGCCTCGGGCATAGATGTGTGTGATGTCCTTAGGTTAGTTAGGTTTAAGTAGTTCTAAGTTCTAGGGGACTGATGACCACAGCTGTTAGGTCCCATAGTGCTCAGAGCCATTTGAACCATTTTTTTGTTACTACGTCGGCCAAATAATACGCACTGTGGAGCAACGCTGGACGGAACACGAGAGGTGCTTACGCCTACGCTATCCAGAAAAATCAACCGTGGCAGAACACTCTTTAGAAAATGGACACCGAATTCTACTACACGAAACATCTGTCGTTATGAGGACGAAGGGATTTTGGGATAGCCTCATAAAAGAAGCTATTGAAAAAAAAACCTCTGAAAACACCATCAACAAGGACGGTGGTTTGCAGCTCAGCACAGCCTGGGACCGTCCATCGCGAGGTTAAAACGGGCGCGACGGACGCGGGAGGAAAACATTCCCATATATGGCGAGGAAGAGAGCACCAGTGACGTCACAGCCAGTAGTGCGGCTATATAACGACGCGGCCACGTCGGCACAGCAGTCTTACCACTGGACAATGACTGAGGAGAGCTCGGTCGAACGCTCTTTGGATTTTAACCACCTGACGCGGCTGGAAGCCCGAGAAAATTTCATTAACATTTGGTATTGTCCGTCGTGAACTTTTCCCGGAGGTATTTACAATGCGTTGCCTAATAAGTGTTCTGCTTATCCATGACAGATTACTGATCTGGCGTGTAGTCAGGTGTGAGTGATAATAGACGCTTTATCGAAAACTGTTTCCTGTCAGAAGAATGCCAAGTCATTGAAGGCAGGCGTGACTGCTTTATCGTAACGCGTTCCCGCCAGAAGGTTGCCGAATCATCCAAGCTTTGCTACTGTTAGACGTTGCATTGCTGACACACGATTCGTTGCACCGCAAATCCTGTATTAAGATAGAGTAAGATTTGCTCGTACATCTCACCAGGAAAAATGCATAGTGCTGGAAGTCGAAGAAGCTTCAGGTTCAAGAACATAACACTTCGCCGTGGCATAAGCCACATGTCATAGCACCACATGAAACGTACTTCACTGGCAAGTCTTGTCCATATTCTCTTCAACGTATTCTCTTTCACTTGCTAATCACAGACCATTGGAGAACTGTTACTCTAGGTTTACTGCGCAAACTGCCAATCAGTTATTTGCGTCTTCAGCCTTGTCTGCAAACGAAACACTCTTTGAAGGAGATAAAATACCAATTTTCACAGCCGTCTTTTGTAGACGGATGAAGATTCTGGCTGAACTACTAGATTAGACAGTAGCAGTAATTTTAGATTAATACATGTAGTTGGACATGAACCGTGTGTCCTTACATTCTTCCAGCGCATCTTGCAGGTTCTCTCTCCAATATCTTTCTTGATAACACTCTTAGAAACAAGGCACAGGTTGTAAGATGAAGCATGTGGTTTATGCGAGCATAGTTTCCAGCATATCTCCAATGAGAATTCTCAATTTTCACAACAGAAACTTTACAATATATGGCTGTGATCTCAGTCGGAACTATAAGTTACAGCAACTGAAAGTAGTAGCATTTGCCATTCAATGCCATGTACCATCCGTCCAGTCTGGCTGCTATTCAGTCACAACTAGAAGTCACAAGTAGCAACTAAAAGTAGCATTTAAGCTTGATAACACTCATCACTGTGTGTCATTTGTTGATCGACGTATGTTCTTCGTCATTAGAACTTTTTGTCTGACTCTTTGAATGTGTACCCTAGCTAGTGTCGTGGAAATGAACCAAGAAGCAAATTTAATCCGAGAAATTTTATCCTTGGTGTTTTACATGGCAGAAACACTGACACGTTTTGCCGGCGTGTGATTATCAGTTATGTTTATTTGGACTTTTTAATCCTAATTTGAGGAAATTGCTCCATTCTTCAAACGTTGTTAAAATATTCATTATTTTGATTTGCAGCTCCTTGTGTTGGCCGTGTTTAAAATATTTCTTCGACAGCTTGTACAACGCCCCGTTTGATTACAATGAAACATCCCCTTAGAAAAATTTATACAAGACTGGTCTATGTGAAACGTCCTCTTTGAACAATTTATACAAGACTGTGCTTAAACTGAAACACAATATTTTTGGCGCAACGCAATCTGACTTCCAAAAATCCCTACGAAAGAATGGCCCTGACTAACATTAACCTATACGTTTCACAAATCACTATCTCACAAAAATCTTCGTTACTCAAGCTACTGCAATACAGCGAGCGCCACTACTGCCAGCTAAATAAAAGATTCAAACTACTGAAGGCACTAACTACTGATAGGCATAGTTAGCAAATGAAAGATTTTAATAGAGAACAAAGAATGTATTTACCTCACTAGTCATAATATATATAGCAGTTCATGACACCAATTCTTACAAATTTCAAAACTCCGCCATCTCGCTCCCCACGTCCACCACTGCTGGCGCTACGCTACGCGCTGTTAGCATCCAGCTGCCGCTGCCCAACACTACAATGGCGAGTATTGCAACAATGCCAACCAGCCACAGACTGCACAAGGCACAGCCAGTGATTTTTATACAGAGCGCTACGTGGCGGCGGCGTTACCAATAAAAAAAACCTAAACAGCCTACTTACATATAGCCCTCATGCTCCCCACATAAAAATTTACAAATTGTTTTGGGCAGTGGCCAATACAGATTTGAAAATTTTTTTCATAATTACAATGACAAAGAAATGAAATGCACACACTTATCGATACAATGTTGGTCAAAGGCTAAAATTTTCTCACAGTCCATAAAGACAGTCCTGATCATTCATCAAAGTAAAATTGCAGTGTTTTTCTCAAAGTCTGAGTAGTAAAAGAAAATGCACACGGAAGTAGTGAATTTCCATGCAGTCTTGAAGAAATAGTGTTGTCCTTTCAACGGAAAGACAGTGCTGACTCTTGACATGCTGACAGATAATGGGTCACAACAGAGGAAACCCACAGCAGAGTCAGTCGAAGTTTTAAAGAATATTGGTAGGTAGGTCGTCACAGAGTATACCCATTGTAGTCCTGGTAGAGATTACGGTATTGGTGGGCCACCAGAGGTGCAGACCCAGTGCAGTCCTTGTAGAAATAATGGTATTGTTGAGTCATCAAAGGTGTAGACCCACTGTAGTCCTTGTAGAAATAATGGTATTGGTGGGTCATCAAAGGTGTAGACCCACTGTAGTCCTTGTAGAAATAATGGTATTGGTGGGTCATCAAAGGTGTAGACCCACTGTAGTCTTTGTAGAGGTGGCCAGCAGCCATCTGTTTGACTGTGCAGGCGCACAATCACCATTGAAGAGTCTTGCGGATAATATAGCAAGTCCATAAACCACCACTTGTGCACTCACAAAAATTGTTTTTGAAATGTCCTTAGAACCAGCAATGCTGTTATCCAGTCCCTTACTGAATTATTAACACACGTGCAAATACTATCAGTCCCTACTTCTCACATATTGTACATATACTATGACCAACAGAAACGTGTGCAGTGAAATGTAATTTACAAGTTACTTAATTTGATGAACTGGTGTCAATTACAATTTTATAACATAAGAATACAATAACAAAGTTACAAAATACATCTTTAAAGAACATAACAATACAGATAACATTTGCAGTAGTACAGGCTTTACAAAAGAATCGAAATAGCAAATACATCAGTGATACAAAAATTATAAGTACATACATAAAAGATCAGAATAACTTTTGAAATATCAACTTCACACATTAGCATTAGAACAAAACAGAATAAATAATGTGTAAACATTTTTACGAAGTAAATAACATGTTATTAATGCAAATTATATTTGAGGATACCAGTATTCCTCATCATAGTGAATGTAGCTGAGTATTATAAGAGAAAAAATTCTATTAAACAGTACACAGAGACAGGAAGAAAACAAATACACAAGGGTACACAAACACATAGTGGGATAACACAAAGAAAGGACAGGGTTTGTTTTACTACAGTATTTTGCAAACAAAACTTTCTTTACTTCTCAGAGATCTCCCTTCATTCTTCATTATTTCCAAAAAGTCATATCGAAGCCTGCTTTCTGTATTATGCTCACATCCTCTTTCAAAAATAGTTTTTCTCCACTATACACTACTTTTTTGGCCAAACCATTTTCTTATAGCTTCTCAATGCTTTTCTTCCAATTCATCATAGTTAGATTCTTATATAGTCTACCCCCTCTTAAGCTAACTTAAATCTACTGAGCTCAGATGCTAAACTAAGGGACGAGGCAAAGCAGCAGCACAAAACAAATTAATACAAACAGCAATGTCCCAAAAAAATGGAAATTGGTAAAGCAATTGCAATATTACAACTAATATAAGGCGCTGTGCAGCAAACAAGAGAAACAAATCCCTAGTAAAACTGGCTTAACAGAGTAATACAAAGTCAAATTCAGTAACATTACGCCTGGCACACAGCAGCAGCAAATGCAATAGCTTATAACTAAACATGACAAAGCTCAAGCAGAAAAAAATATTTCAGTAAAGACGACAATGCAGAAAAGGGAAATGTCTGTTCACATATTAATATCTATGTCATTAAAGTGGTGCACCACAAGAAGTTATCCTACCATAAAAATTACCAAGTACTTGAAAAGAAAATTATGTATGCAGTTCCTGTGAAGGGAAGTCTTTTTGTGCTCTTTCGTTTTTTTTAAGTACATCGTAAAGTTATTATTTACTGCATCTGTAGGCATAAAATAACTATATTAGTACATCTATTAAATTGTATTTTAACCAATGCTGCAGTGCAGATAGAAACTAGATATTAAACAAAATGAGTAAATAAATATATAAAGCAATCCATATGGCATTTCTCTCAACTAGCAAGACAATAGCCGTGTAATGTTTCTCATCGTTTCATTAGGCATTTTAGTAAATATCATAAATGAAGAGCTCCACAATATAATCATATGTTTTCAAGTTCGAGAGTGTCGTATTTGCGATGCTTTCTACAAAGGAATGAATGTCAATAGCGAGGATAATGGCCTCTTTTTTTTTTTTACCTGTGTCTCTGAAGGCACACACTAATGGCTTTCTTTTTGTTAGGTGGTTGTCGGGCAGCTGGGTGTCCACGACGCATTGCGTGCAGGTGGCCACTTACCTTTCTTACTGAAAAATTTACGACAGCAGTTTCCGCTACAGTGACAGTCTCATATAAAAATATTTTCACAGGTTGAGAATTTGCGTTAGAAATCTGTAGAAACAAAATCCTTTAAATATAATAGTGTCCAAAAAATTTTCGCCAGCAAAGTGATACATTCACGCATATACACACATTTCATAACTCTTAAACTACAATTCTCGGTTTCCAACATCCTTTTTCACAAACCAGAGTCCCTAACCACTACTCTTTATTCCTTACCTTATTCGTCGACACTTCCTCAATATTTCATCATAACAGATACATAGCATAATCAAATAACTCATATAGCATCAGCTTATTGACCATAAACATATCACAACAGCATAATACACACAGTCATCGTAATAATAACATCATAACACCTCAGTCAAATCTCAAAATCGTCGTAGCTTCCTCCAATAATTTCAAAACCTAAAAAAAAATTCTCTGTTCATGTCAAGTGTCATCTGCCTCAAACGTACTTTAAAAACCATAATCTCATACCAAATATGTCATTCAAAGCTCCTATAGTATCACAATGGTTCTGAAAAAATATGAACAGTTCACAAAGTACAGACAAAATACAATTTCGTAAGTATGAAGTTATCCAACTGTGTAATTACATAAACATCTGTCACTGATGTAGTAAAATGAATGTTTGTTTCTCCCAGTTAAATGATCAGATAGCTGTGTAATTAATGTGTTAAAGAAATACGGTACCGATGTGTAAAGTTGTATAAGCAAATACCATATTAGCTAGCGCTCCTTGTGCTTGCCACACACATGGTACACAAAGTAGGCGTGTACCCCCCTGAGGATTAATGTAATTATATCCTCAGGTGTTACAGATTACAGCAATGGAATGAAATGTATCACGGAAAACTTTCTTTGTAATTCAAATATGTTGAAAAATAAATAGTTTAATGCGTGTCCTGTAGCGCTAAATGTGCGTCTTGCTGTAAGACAATCTCTGTGGAAGTGTAGTAGTTATTGTCCTCCGAAAGCTAAGTTCTGCAGAAGTCAATGTACTTACCTCATGATAAACGAAATTGAAATGCTTTGCGTATAGATATCATAGTTATTACGCTTATTGCCGTGATGAAGTAAATACTGTACTGTACGTATTGTTGTGCTACAGAAAAGGCTGTCTCATTGTAGCTATACCACAAACGTTACTACTAAAACATGTTTTACTTTCCAGAAAAATTCAGAAGAACTGTGTAGATATAAAACAGATAAACTGCAAAAGCAACATTGTAAATTGTCACTCATTAGTAGCGACGTGATAAAATCGTGTAGCTGTCACATAAACTAACCACTGTATCATCTGGTATCTCACAGAAAGTACTTTAAATCCAGAATGTATTTTCAAGTAAACCAAAATGTTGCATTAAAATCTCATTAGCAATACTGGTAAATGTTCTAAGTATGTGAGCCTTATAGTCGTTACGTAATCGTGCAACTAACAAGCAAGAATGTACACACGCAATAACACAGTGATGTCTGTTCACTATAACAATGCACTCGTAAATACTGTCTAAATATGTTCCGTAGGTTCTAGACTGGCTAGTAAACTTCAAACATTGTTGCATGTTAACAGTTTCTCAGTGTGACAAAGCATACTAGAAATGTGAAGTGAAATGTTTTATGGCAAAGACAAAGTTAAAAAGCAGATTATCTTTCAATAAACGGTTTTACATGTGAAATGTGGTGTAAACCTTTACTCTTCCTAGTACGCAGAGTTTCAACTTCAACGCAATTATCATGTGGTATACGTCGGATTCTGTAAGGTCCATTGTAAACTAGAAAGAATTTGTGACTCAAGTGTTTCTTCTTCTGTGACAATGGATGAGCTTTAATGAGAACTTTCTGACCAATATATGATTTCTTTGCATTTGCTTTACCGTGTAATTTTTTCCTTTTGTCTGCAGCAGAATTTATATTTTTAATAGCCAAATCAATTATGTCTTTGAGTCGAAGTTTACGTGTATTCGGAAAAGGTACAAGCACTCTGATTCTGTTTGGTGGTTCTTTATTCTTCAGTACAAGAACAGGTGGTAAAGCAGTGGAGTCATGAGGCATTTCATTCAGCACGTTTTGAAATAAGTGTAAATATCTGTCCCAATTCTGATGCTTTCTGTGACAATAAAGTCTGCAAAGCTTATTGATTTCTTTCATAATCCGTTCAGACGGGTTACAATGTGGCGAGTACAATGAAATAAAAACAGATTTGATTTTATGGTTACGAAGCCTGCGTGACCAAACAGTAGATCTGAATTGCGGTCCGTTATCTGAAATTACTTTACTAACGTGTCCAACTTCACGTAAGAAATTTCTAACAAAGGCGTTGGATACAGACCGTCCAGTGGCTTTACGTAACGGAGTGAAAGAAACAAATTTTGAAGTAAGTTCAACAGCGACTAGAACGTACGAAAATCCATTAGATGTTCTGACAAGCGGTCCCAAGAGATCAACAGCAGCAAATTCTTTTAATTTAGAAGGAATGATAGGAAACAATGGAGCATGATGAGAGACAGTAGATGGTTTCGCCTTTTGACAAAGTTTACAAATAGACAAGACTCTTCGAATTCTCTTTTCCATGTTGTTAAAATAACAAGTCGTTCGAAGAATATGATAACATTTTCGTGGACCAAAATGTGCATAGCTGAAATGAATGTACCAAATGAGCTTATTAACAAAATCGTCTGGAATGCAAAGTACCCATAGCTTGTCATCAATAGTGCATTGTTTGAACAGTATGTTGTTTCTAACCAGATAATAATGCCGAATCTGTGTGTGTGTCTTTTCATGCCATTTACTTTTTATGTCTTTCCAAATCGGATCTTTATCTTGTTCATGAGCAATGTCCTTTAAAGATGTGGTGATGAAGTTTTCAAAGGCGACTTTCTGGATGTAAAGAATACTGAAATTTCTCTCGAGGTTGCTTTCTGTGTTACTTTTCTCAAGCCCAGCCGGTGCGCGTGACAGTGCGTCCGCAACAATGTTCTCCTTGCCGCGAATGTAGACTATTGTGAAGTGGAATTCTTGCAGAAACAATGCCCAACGTTTTAACCTGTCATGATTTAATTTTGAAGACATAAGAAATTGTAATGCACGATGGTAACTGTATACTTTTACGTGCTTACCATAAAGAAAGAAACGGAATTTGTTAAATGCCCAAACGATAGTTAAAGCTTCTAATTCAGTAACGGAATAATTTTTTTCATTTTTTGTTAGCATTCGGCTAGCAAAAGCAATGGTTTTCTGAACAGTAATGTCATTTTCTGTGGCTTCTTGAAATAAATGGGCACCAAGACCGACTTTAGAAGAATCCGTGCTAAGGCAAAAATCTTGTGAGAGATCTGGATGAGCTAGTATTGGCGCGTTAAGTAACAATTCTTTTAAAGAATTGAATTCCACCTGTGGTTGTTCGTCCCAGTTCCAAATAGTATTTTTTTCCAGTGAGAGAACAAAGTTTTGGTGTAACTAGAATTTGCATATTCAGAAAACGACGGTAAAAATTTACGAGACCTAGAAAACTGCGGACTTGTTTTTTTGTGGATGGAACTGGAATGGCTCTGATTGCTTCTAACTTTTCAGGATCCGGCTGGATGCCTTCAGAAAAAATAATATGTCCCAAAAACTTCACTTTTGTCCTACCGAATTCAGACTTTTCCAAGTTAACTGTAATTCCAGATTCTGCAAAAATATGTAACACGCTGTTGAGGATGCGATTATGTTGTTCCCATGAGGCTTCTGCTATCAGAATATCGTCCACATATAAGGTGATGTGACGTTTTAAGAGCTCCGGTAATATGGAATTTAGCCCGCGAATGAATGCTGCCGAGGAAATGTTCAAACCAAAAGGAAGTTTCCGAAACTGATAACAAACGCCGAAACAAAGGAAAGCTGTGTATTTTCTACATTCTGGATGAAGTTCGATCTGATAAAAGCTGGATCTGAGATCAATGGAAGACAACACTTTTACACCATTAAAATTTTGAAGAAGTTCTTCCAACGTTTGCGGCCTGTCTGTTTCAGGAATAATGATAGTATTGATTTGTCTCGAATCTAAGATAAGCCTGATCGATCCATTTTTCTTCTCAACAACATGTAATGGATTGTTGTATGAGCTTACTGCAGGCTCAATAATGCCGTCGTCAAGCATAGATTGTATTTCTGTTCTAACACGGTCCCTATAATGTGCTGGAATTACGTATGGTCTAACACAAAATTTAGTATGCTCACGAACACGAAATTGGTATTGAAATCCCTTGACTGTTCCTGTTTTGTGAGTAAAAACTGTGGAATGTGCTTGTAAAATCTCAAAAAGGTCCTGCCTATCAGTGTCATTACAATTCTCAATTGTTTGAATTTTATTCTGAATTAACTCATTAGTTTCAATTGTGCCGTCGATATCATCCCTGTCAGTACTTGCAGAGCGACTGTTAGTGTCTAGTTCCGTAGAAAATTCCGAACTGTTGTCTAACAGAAGGTAAAGCCGATTAATTTCCTCGTCATGGTTTGAGAGCCAATCTTCAAATTTCAAAGCTATTGACTTACCTTCTTTCTCTAAACTTATTTCAGCATCGTGAAAGTTTAAGATTGCTTTGTATTCATTCAAAAAGTCTACTCCCAGTATAATTTCCATCGACAACAATGGAACAATAAGAAAGTTCATAGAGAAGCTGTCGCTCTGACAAAAGAATTCTAAGTTGGTTTGTTGGCGTACATCTACACTTTTTCCAATGAGTGCACCTTGTAATTTAATCTTGCGTAACGGAAGTGTGGGGAAATCGTTCGATTTGTTGCATTTGCTAAAAGCTGTTTCACTAATTACTGAAATGGGACTGCCTGAGTCAAGTACTGCCGTAAATTTTACGTCATTTACAGTAATGTGAATCACAGGATAAGCAATGTTGTTTGTTTTACGTCGTGTTCCTGGAGTAATATGTCCCTAATGTCTTCCATTTTAACGTAATTACTAGCTACGGCAGCTGCGTCGTCAGTTTCATAAGTACGTTTTGAGGCTGCCGGCGGTATGAGTCATTGCCTATTGTGTCTTTGTTGGCGCGCGTCGTTATTGGGATTTGGAGACCTAACTTCTACAAATTCACCTTGTCGAGAGGGCCCTGCTCTGTTTGATTCCCGCCAGTTCTGCTGCAATTCAGGTCTGTCGTTACGATCATATCGTCTGTCGTCATGTCGGTAGATTCCATAGTTTCTTTTTTGTCGGTCACGTGGTGGAGAATTTCTCTCTGAATCGTAACTGCGCGCTGGACCGTTGCGTCTAAAGTTATTCTGTCTCCCTTGATAGTAATTATTTTGGTTCCCATATTGTCTGTTTCTCTGATTGTCTCTGTGATAGTCATTACCGCGGAGAGGTGACCTTTCCCTGTAATTATTACTACTCTTCCAACGGTTGTCATACGGGTGGTGTCTGTTTTGGTCACGATTTGTGTTGTGAGAATAGCCTTGTCGTGTCCAGTTATTATTTCTTTCATCGCGGAATTGCGACGGATGTGACCTGTAATTGTTGTGTTCCTGTTTTCGCGTTCCGCGATTGTCAGTATCAATTTCTAATTCTTGTAAGAGTCCCTGAAAAGCTTCAATGTCGTCTTTGCAACGGCCTGCCAAAATAATATGCCGTAAATGTTCAGGCACTTTGATTAAGCAAATGCGGATGAGTTCTGACGGGCTGTATGGGTTTGACAGGTACTGATTCTTGTGCAACATGTCTTCAAAATATTTCACAAGACTGGAAATTTCAGATTGTTCGAAATGTTTCATCATCATGATGCCATGTTTTACTCGGTCTTGTGTGGCTTGGGATCAATATGCTGAGAGGAAGACATGGTAAAATTCTCCTTCACTCTGGCAATCGTGAATGACCGATCGCATTCTTACAGCTGGTTCATTCTCTAAGTAGCCACACATAGATTCTAATCTGTGCTCTAGTGACCAGTTGGGAGGAAAACAATGAGAGAATTGATGGAGCCACGCTTGTGGATGAATGTCGTTGCCAGAATTCTTAAATGTTTTGAATTTACGTGTAGTAATGAACAGCTTATAGTCAAAATCATCGTGTCGGCGGGTCGCATATCGGTCATTGTTACGTCGTTTCGGCGGTTCCATCTCAAAATTCGGTGTACTTTGCCAATTTCTTTCATAATCTCCAAAGTGCCCTGTGTTATTATTTTGTGGCAGTTCCATATTTTTATGTCCCTCTTCCCGTATTGGAGTGCGAGTGTCCTCTGAAATACGTAATTCTTGTATTACCTGTGTCAGCTGATCTTGTACTTCCCGGATTTCTCTTTGGTGTTGCGTATTAATTTGATTCTGATTTTGTTTGAATTTCCTAATTTGTTCGAACTCTTCTGTGTCATTAAAGACTACCGGTTTTGTGTCATTTAGATTGTCATCTACATTCGTAGATAAATTATTTAGCTGATCCGAAAGTTCAACTACTTTCTCTGATAATGAACTAATGTCCTCCATGTGTCTTTCTGAACCAATTTTCAGAGTATTTACTGTGCTCTTTAAGTTCGCTTGAGTTTTTGCAAGTTGCGTAACCGAATCGGTAGATGCAACTGAGTCAATTTTAGCTTGCAAGGTCTCATGATTTTCATGAACAATAGTTTGCAGTTCTTTTATGGCTGCTTCGTGATTCTGTAATGCATTTTCATGCCGCGAAAAAATAGGTTGGAAATGCTCACAAATTTGTGTTTTTACGTCATTACAGAGTTTTTGACATTTCGATTCAATGTTATGTAACTCAGTAGTTAAATCTTTACGTTTTTGTTCAAGTGTGGTGTCTAACTTCCGAAGATTATGTTCCATTGTGTCCAACTGTTGCTGTGTTTGTCTCTGATTTTGTTCCATTGTGTCTAACTTTTGAAGATTATGTTCCATTGTGTCAAACTGTTGCTGTGTTTGTCTCTGATTTTGTTCCATTGCGTCTAACTTTTGAAGCTTTTGTTGTGTTTGTCTCTGATTTTGTTCCATTGTGTCTAACTTTTGAAGATTTTGTCCCATTTGTTTCTGATTTTGTTCAAGCGTTGTGTCTAACTTTTGTAGCCTTTGTCCCATTTGTTGCATTAACTGTAATAACAGTGCACTGGTGTAGGAAACATGTTCCTCAGTGCTTTTCGGCAGTGCATTTGAACCGGCAATATTCGCATTTTGAAAAGCAGAAAAGGTGTCTTGATTTATTTGAGAAAACGGTGAGGACGCAAAATCTGAATCTACAGTATTTGCAAGATTGTGTCCTGTCATTTCGGAATCCTGAGGCGAGCTGTTGCCGACCGATCGATCGATAACGCTTCCCTGTTCACTAATTGTTTCACTGCCTACACCATTATTTGCAACCCGCTCCATTTCCCTATACACAATTACCAAATTACTACTTTGAACATTAGTTAATTCATTACATGGTGGCGCTAACACACTGCTTTCGTCTTCACTGTCATTTCTCAGTTTACTTTGGAGCCTAGTATTACGTTTTTCACACGCCATTATTGTCACAATATTTCACACGACAACACACAAAAAAACAATTTGAAGAGCAAAAATAAGAGAATACATTAACATAGAAAATAATATCTAGTTAATTGCAAGCGCACCTGCGAAATACTTGGTGCAACTCTACATGCATGCTACAACTGTTGTACTGTACAACAATGAAAGACTACAACTACAAAGGAGATTCTCTCTACAATTACGCGCTAGCAATAAACAAAATCTACATTAATTACACAAACTACAAGAAAAAATCAGAAGATTCCAGTGAGGTATCCTTGGCTAAGGGTCGACATATGAAACGTCCCCTTTGAACAATTTATACAAGACTGTGCTTAAACTGAAACACAATATTTTTGGCGCAACGCAATCTGACTTCCAAAAATCCCTACGAAAGAATGGCCCTGACTAACATTAACCTATACGTTTCACAAATCACTTACCTCACAAAAATCTTCGATACTCAAGCTACTGCAATACAGCGAGCGCCACTACTGCCAGCTAAATAAAAGATTCAAACTACTGAAGGCACTAACTACTGATAGGCATAGTTAGCAAATGAAAGATTTTAATAGAGAACAAACAATGTATTTACCTCACTAGTCATAATATATATAGCAGTTCATGACACCAATTCTTACAAATTTCAAAACTCCGCCATCTCTCTCCCCACGTCCACCACTGCTGGCGGCTCACCTCCAACTGCCAACGCTACGCGCTGTTAGCATCCAGCTGCCACTGCCCAACACTACAATGGCGAGTATTACAACAATGCCAACCAGCCACAGACTGCACAAGGCACAGCCAGTGATTTTTATACAGAACGCTACGTGGCGGCGGCGTTACCAATAAAAAAACCTAAACAGTCTACTTACAACAAGAACGAAATTAATAATTGTGTGGAATTACTTGCATGTCTTCGTTTTCAAACTGTGATTTTATAATTAACGTTGCACAAAACTGCGTTTAAAGCTACACGTTTTGAGTTCCTTGTGTAAAGTGTAATCCAGGCACAACATTCTTCTAGATGAATGAAATAAACTTCCTAAAACCAAACAACAGTTGGCCAGTATAACCAGCCCCTCACAGTCTACCCGTGGGGTGCAAGCCTCTTTCTCTTCATGTGCCCACTGGTAATTCCATTCCCACTTGTAAACGGACTACGCACGCTACTCCAGTGATCAAGTTACAGCTGCATGTTAAATGCGCTAGTGTGGCTGGCCAGCGTGCAGGGTTTTTCTTTTTAATCAGAGCCAGCTAGGTGTGCTGCTGATGTTCAGTCAGACTTGTCCGCTAGAACAGAACCCACATACACATACATGACATATTTCTGTTGGCTTGGCAGCCAAAATATAATTCCTCAATTGCGTGTGAATATCACGTTTCGTTTCCTCTGGAATGAATGAGGCGTCGAGCTAGGGGTACATCGCCAGGGACGCTGCATTGGCATATGTCCAGTTGGGAATTTGGGGAGGTTGGGAAAGGTGTTCAATTTCCAGAGTCGGTTAAGCAAAGTGTTATTTTTTTTAGTTTCAGATGTTTCTGTTGCTGCAACCTGGAGAGTGTGAACACCTGCCAAGTGAAGTACTGTCCGAACAGCAAACCTCTCATTGGAGTTTCCGACACACGTCTTTCTTGTAGGTCTAGTTGTTTAGTTGTTCTACATTTTGTCGCTGCTAGTAGGACTGATGCTATGGCTCCGTGACGAAGGAGCGCATTGCTGTTGTTAAGGACTGGATAACTGGTGGAACGTTCCGACCGTTGTTCAGTGTCACGTATCTGTGTCACTTTGAAGAGTGCAGTAAATCGTCAAGTAAAACTTTCTTGGCCTGCCATAATAATGTGTAACTTAATTTTTAAAGTTCCTTCATACCAAAACCTATAATTAATACCGGCTGGTTATAATTAAAGGGCAGCTCCTTACGAAAGTTCAGTATGGGCTGTAATTACTGTACGGTAGCGAAACTTGGAAGATATTACGATCTTACGGTCCAGGGTTCGAACCACGGCACCACTTAAATTTTGAACAGAAATCATCAGCCTTCGTGGCCGAAGATTTCCAGCATAAGAAGTCACCCTTAGCCTGTCACAAACTTGAACGTGGTAGAGAAGCTAGAAAATATGAAAAAAGAAATGCAAAGGTTTATTCTAAATATAGCGGGGGTCAGTAAAATGAAACGGAAAGAAGACAAGAATTTCTGGTTAGACGAGTATAGGGTGATATCAACAGCAGCAGAAAATGATCTAAATGGAATAGGAGTCGTTAGGAATAGGAAGGTAAGGCAGAGAGTGTGTGACTGTAAACAGTTCAGTGATAAGGTTGTTCTCACCACATTAGACAGCTAACCACCACCTCAAAAGATAATTTAAGTACACATCCCGATGTCCCAAGCTGAATATGAAGAGGTACAGGAAGTATATGAGATTACTGAATGGATGATGCAGAACGTAAAGAGAGATGAAAATATAATTGTCATGGTCAACTGGAATGCAGTTGTAGGTGAAGAAGTAGAAGAAAAGGTTACGGGACAATATGGGCGTGGTACTAGAAATAAGGGAGGAGAAAGACTGTAATAAATTTCAGCTAGTAATAGCGAATGTTCTGTTCAAAAATCACAAGAGTAGGAGGCATACTTGGAAAAGACCAGAGGTACGGGAAGATTTCAGTTAGATTACATCATGATCAGACAGAGATTCCGAAATCATATACTGGATTGTAAGGCGTACCTAGGGGCAGGTATAGAATGAGATCAAAAGGTAATAGGGATGAAGAGTAGGCTGAACTGTAAGAGATTACAGGAAGAATCAATACGCAAAGCAGTGGGGTACGGAAGTACTAAGGTGTGAAGAGACGCGCTTGAAGTTCTCTAAGGCTACAGATACTGAAGAATAACTCAGAAGGCAGTACAGATGAAAAGAAATGGGCATCTCTAAAACGGGTAATCAAAGAAGTTAGAAAGAAAAACGTTGGTACGAAGAAGTTAACTACGAAGAAACGATGGATAACGTAAGATACACTTTAGCTGATCGATGAAAGAAATAACTATAAAAATGCTTAAGGAAATTCGGGAATACAGAAATATAAGTCGCTGATGATTGAAATAAACAGGAAGCGCAGGGAAGCTAAGACGAAATGGTTTCATGAAAAAATGTGAAGAAATCGAAAAAGAAATGATTGTCGGGAGAACTGACTCAGAATACAGGAAAGTCAAAACAATCTTCTTTGAAATTAAAAGCAAGAATGCTAACATTAAGAGTGCAACGGGAATTCCACTGCTAAATACAGAGGAGAGAGAAGATAGGTGGATAGAGTAAATCGAAGGCCTCTATGAAGGGGAAGACTTGTCTCATGTGCTAGAAGAAGAATCAGGAGTTGATTTAGAAGAGATGGAGGATCCAATATTAAAATCAGAACTTAAAGAAGCTTTGGAAGTCGGATCAAATAATGCAGAAGGGATAGATAATGTTCCATCGGAATTTCTAAATTCACTCGTGGAAGTGGCAACGAAACGACTACACACATGTGCAGAATATATGAGTCTCGCGATATACCATCTGACTATCGGAAAATTATCATCCACACAATTCTGAAGACTGTAAGACTTGAAAAATGCAAACTTATCGCACAGGCAGCTTACTAACTCAAGCATTCAAGTTGCTGACAAGAATAATATACAGAAGTTGGAAAAGAAAGTGGAGGATGTGTTAGATGACGACCATTTTGGCTTTTGAAAAGGTAAAGTCACTAGAGAGATATTTCTGGCGTTGCAGTTGAAAATGGAAGCAAGACTAAAGAAAAATCAAGTCACGTTCATGGGATCAGTCTACCTGGAAAAAGCATTCGGCTATGTCAAATAGTGGAAAATATCTGAAATTCTGAGGAAAATAGGTAGAGACGGGAAATATACAGCATGTACAAGACCCCAGACGGAATAATGAGAGTTAAAGACCAAGAACGAAGTGCTGCCATTTAGAAGAGGGTAAGGCAGGGATGCAGTCTTCGCACGACAGTTCAACCTATACATCGAAGAAGCAATGATGGAAATAAAAGCAAGGTTCAGGAGCGAAATTAAAACTCAAGGTGAAAGAATATTAATGATAAGATTCGCTGATGACACTGCTACCGTCAGCGAAAGTGAAGAATAAATACATGGTCCTCTGAACGGAATGAACACTCTAATCAGCACAGAATATGCACTGAGTGTAGGCTGAAGAAAGGCGAGGGTTATCAGAAGTTGTTCGCGTTGTCGTCTTAAGTCCAGAGACTGGTTTGATGCACCCCTCCATGATCCTCCATCCTGCGCAAGCTTCTTCAAGTAACTACTGCCACCTACATCCTTCTGAATCTTCTTAGTGTATTCATCTCACGGTCTACCTCTACGATTTTTACCCTCCATGCTGCCATCCAATACTAAACTGGTGATCCCCTGATGCCTCAGAATATGTTCTACCAACCAACCCCCTCTTCTAGTCAAGTTTGGCACAAATTCTTCTACTCCCCAATTCTATTCAGTACCTCCTCATTAGTTACGTGATCTACCCATGTGATCGTCAGCACTCTTCTGTAGCACCACAATGAAAAAAGCTTCTATTCTATTCTTATCTAAGCTAGTTATTGTCCATGTTTCACTTCCATACATGGTTACACCCCACACAAATACTTCCAGAAAAGACTTTCTGAGGCTTAAATCCATACTCGATGTTAACAGATTTCTCTGTCTCGGAAACGCTTTCCTTACTATTGCCAGTCTACATTTTGTATCCGCTCTACTTCAACCATCATCAGTTATTTTGCTCTCCAAGTAGCAAAACTCATCACCTATTTTGTCTCATTTCCTAATCTAATTCCCTCAGCATCACCTGATTTCATTCGATACATTCCATTATCCTCGTTTTGCTTTTATTGATGTTCATCTTATATCCTCCTTTCAACTGCCCATTCCAGTCATCTGCTCTTCCATCTCCTTTGCTGCCTCTGACAGAATTACAATGTCATCGGCAGACCACAAAATTTTTATTTCTTCTCTATGGACTTTAATTCCTACTCCAAATTTTTCTTTTGTTTTCTTTACTGTTTGCTCAATCTACAGATTGAATAACATCGGGAATAGGCTACAACCCTGTCTCACTCCCTTCCCAACCACTGCTTCCCTTTCATGCCCTTTGACCCTTATAGCTACCATCTGGTTTCTGTAGAAATTGTAAACAGCTTTTCCTCCCTGTATTTTACCCCTGCCATCTCCAGAATTATAAAGAGAGTTTTCCAGTCAACATTGTCAAAAGCCTTCTCTAAGTCTACAAATGTTAGAAACATAGGTTTGCCTTTCCTTAATCTAAGATAAGTAATAGAGTCAGTATTTCCTCACCTGTTCCAACATTTCTACGGAATCCAAACTGATCTTCCCCGAAGTCGGCTTCTACCATTCGTACCATTCGTCTGCAGCGAACGACCGTCGCAGGTAGCAAGAGGAGAACCGCACCGGAAATGACCGCGGAGAAGCCCTCGGACGTTGGCGCGCCACGTACATATAGTCTGCAGCCGCGAGTTCGGCTCCAGTTCACCAACGGCAAGGGAGGGTGCAGCTTTGACAATGCCAGCCACTCGTGCTGGCGAAACGTCAGAAAAATCATTAGATAAACGTCGGTCGACGAACACGAGACAGAAGCCAATAGGCAGTTTGTCAAAAAATTCGTGTTAGTATTTTGCAGCCGTGACTTTTTAAACTGATAGTTCGGTAATTTTCACAACTGTCAACATGTGCTTTCTTTGGGATAGGAATTGTTACATTCAAGTCTGAAGGTATCTCGCCTGTCTTATACATCTTGCTCACCAGATGGTAGAGTTTCGTCAGAGCTGGATCTCCCAAGACTATCAATAGTTCCAATGGAATGCTATCTACTCCTCGGGCCTTGTTTCGACTCACGTCCTTCAGTGCTCTGTCAAATTCTTCACGCAGTATCATATCTCCCATTTCACCTTCATCTAAGTCCTCTTCCACTTCCATAATATCGCCCTCAAGCATATCGCCCTCGTACAGACCGTCTGTATACTCCTTCCACCTTTCTGCTTTCCCTTCTTTGCTCAGAACTGGGTTTCCATCTGAGCTCTTAATATTCATACAAGTGGTTCTCTTTTCTCCAAAGGTCTCTTTAACTTTCCTGTAGGCAGTATCTATCTTACCCCTAGTGAGATAAGCCTCTACATCCTTACATTTACCCTCTAGCCATCCCTGCTTAGCAATTTTGCACGTCCTGTCGATCTCATTTTTGAGTCGTTTGTATTCCTTGTTGCCTGCTTCATTTACTGCATTTTTATGTTTTCTCCTTTCATCAATTAAATTCAATATTTCTTTTGTTACCCAAGGATTTCTACTAGCCCTCCTCTTTTTACCTACTTGATCCTCTGCTGCCTTCACTACTCCATCCCTCAAAGCTACCCATTCTTCTTCTACTGTATTTCTTCCCCCGTTCTTGTCAATCGTTCCCTAATGCTCTCTCTGAAACTCTCTCCAACCTCTGGTTCTTTCAGTTTACCCAGGTCCCATCTCCCTAAATTCCCACCTTTTTGCAGTTTCTTTAGTTTTTATCTACAGTTCACAACCAATAGAGTGTGGTCACAGTCCACATCTGCCCCTGGTAATATCTTACAATTTAAAACCTGGTTCCTAAATCTCTGTCTTGCCATTATTTAATACACCTGAAACCTTCCCTATTAAATTTTCGTCTCCCGTCACTATCTGAATAATATCTTTTATCTCATCATTGATTTATTCAATCTCTTCATGGTGTGCGGAGCTAGTTGGCATATAAACTTATACTATTGTGGTAGGCATGGGCTTAATGTCTATGTTGGCTACAGTAATGCGTTCACTGTGCTGTTCTTAGTAGCTTATCCGCGCTCCTATTTCTTTATTCATTATTAAACCTAATTGTCCGCAGCTCGTCGTCGCGCGGGTTCCCGGGTTCGATTCCTGGCGGGGTCAGCGATTTACTCTGCCTCGTGATGACTGGGTGCTGTGTGATGTCCTTAGGCTAATTAGGTTTAAGTAGTTCTAAGTTCTAGGGAACTGATGACCATAGATGTTAAGTCCCATAGTGCTCAGAGCCATTAAGCCTAATTCTGCATTACCCCTATTTGATTTCGTATTTATAATCCTGTACTCACCTGACAAGAAGTCTTGTTCATCCAGCCACCAAACTTCACTAATTCCCGCTATATTTATGAGAAGTAGCAGAAATGAAAACAACTGGAAACTTTTAACATCAGGATTGATGGTCATGAAATATATGACGTTAAGGAGTTTTACTACCTAGGCAGCAAAATAACCAGTGACGTACGGAGCAAGAAACACATCAAAAGCGGACTAGCACTGCAAAACGGGCATTCCTAGCCAAGAGAAGTCTACTGGTATCAAACACATGTCTTAATTTGAGGAAGAAATTTTTGTGAACGTTCATTTGCAGCACAGCGTTGTCTGTTAGTGAAACATGGACAGTGGGAAAACCGGAAGAGAATTGAAGCATTTGAGATGTGGTGCTAGAGACGAATGTGGAAAATTAGGTGGACTGATAAGGTAAGAAATGAGGAGGTTCTCCGCGGCATCGGAGAGGAAAGAAATGTGTGAAAAGGACTGACAGGAAGAAGGAACAGGATGACAGGACTTCTGTTAAGACATCAGGTAATATCTTCCCTGGTACTAGAGGGAGCTGTAGAGGGTAAGAATTGTAGAAGAAGACAGAGATTGGGATACATCGAGCAAATTTAGGACATAGGTTGCAAGTGCTACTTTCAGATGAAGACATTGGCGCAGGAGAGGAAAATTGATGATTCAAAATGAAAGAAAAAAAAGAAAGAAAAACTTAGTTTAAGGGGAGCAGTATGATTGCTGATCGCTGCAGCTGGACAATCGACCAAAAGGTTTGATACATCAAGTCTTGCTTCAACGTTTTTGCATCAAATGTCGAGCGGTGATAGATCACGTTATAGGAACATCCTAAGTTAGAGACAAAATGGTGGTGGCGTCGGTTGGTGTTCTTTAGTATTCACTAAGCCTGTGACGAAGAGATTTCACCGAACTAGCAGGGTCTATAACAAGGTGTGCTACATACTTCCTACGCTAGGAAAATGATACAGTCATTTCTAACAAGAGAATAAAGATATTTTAAAAGTAAATCAGAAACTTTAATTTTGTTGCTCCTGCCCCCCTTTATAGGAACAGATGACTGGATTATAAGCAGTTTGTAGGGCTCGTGCTTGCTGCAGAGCGCCTACGCCCAGCCACATTTCAGGGGCATAACTAATACAAAAATGACTCATCAGACATTTTTCTCTAACAATCTTACCAGCTATAGGTGTTTCCCTTCGAAATATCTGGTAAACAGTGTGTCTTTCCTATGAGACGCCATGCGCTTTTTCTGTGGTGTCTCGGCAGATATTTGCAATTTCGTCTCTTCGATGTGTAGCGAGAGTCATCCCAAAGAAATACTGCTGATGACGTCTCTCAACTGACTCTCAGTGTTGGCGGAAATCGTCGGTTTGTTTCCCATTACAAACAAAATTATTTTTAAAGCAGAATTCTACGTGCTCATTCGCAGAGCGGTCCCGGATTAGTCTAGAGCGATAACTGTTTTATCGATATGTATTAACACGAGCAGAAAACACCGACTTGGCCTACCCTGGGTGATACCGCCATGCAGTAGCAGCGCTGCTCAGTCGCCGCTATAGTACTGGTTATTCTTCGTGCTTTCGTGTCCCCGTTAATACATACTGATAACATTAATATCGCACTAGACTGATTTGTGACCGCTGTATCGAATGGGCACGTAAAAATCATTTTGTGAGTAATGGGAAACAAACCGATGTTGTCCGTCCACACTGGACCTCGCATCAGTAGTATTTGTTTGGAATGACTCCAGCTATGCACTGAAGAAACTAAATTACGAAATGTGATTACATAGGCTTTCCCGGCGTAATACGTCTTGAAGATCTCTTCGGGTTTGCTGCCGGATGAAACTGTGGTAGTTGCCAACATTTCCGGTTTTTGGAACAGTGCCTATAAAGAGGCGATTGAAATTAAATTGGCTGATAATTTAATCAACAAAGACAATGGGTTTCCTCTTAGCAAGACGTGGAATCCTGTATTATCTCGCATCAAAACTGAACGTTCTTCGGTGCGGCCTCGTTGCCAGCAGTGTATGACTGACGGCAGCAGTGTTTCCCTGTCTTGGAAGGCAGAAACCATGGTGAGCGGCGCAGGCGCCGTGTACTGAACGGCGGGCTATACAGGGTCTTACAAAAAGGCACGGCCAAACTTTCAGGAAACATTCCTCACACACAAATAAATAAAATATTTTATGTGGATATGTGTCCGGAAACGTTTACTTTCCATGTTAGAGCTCATTTTATTACTTCTCTTCAAATCACATTAATCACGGAATGGAAACACACAGCAACAGAACATACCAGCGTGACTTCAAACACTGTGTTACAGGAAATGTTCAAAATGTCCTACGTTAGCGAGGATACGTGCATCCACCCTCCGTCGCATGGAATTCCTAATGCGCTGATGCAGCGCTGGAGAATGGAGTATTGTATCACAGCCGTCCACAATACGAGCACGAAGAGTCTCTACATTCGGTACAGGGGTTGCGTAGACAAGAGCTTTCAAATGCCCCCTTAAATGAAAGTCAACAGGGTTGAGGTCAGGAGAGCGTGAAGGCCATGACCTTGGTCCGCCTCTACCAATCCATTGGTCACCGAATCTGTTGTTGAGAAGCGTACGAACACTTCTACTGAAATGTACAGGAGCTCCATCGTGCATGAACCACATGTTGTGTCGAACTTGTAAATGCACATGTTCTAGCAGCACAGGTAGAGTATTCGTATGAAATCATGATAACGCGCTCCATTTAGCGTAGGTGGAAGAACAAACTAAAATGAGCTCCAACATGGAAATTAAGCGTTTCCGGACACATGTCCCCATGCAATCTTTTCTTTATTTGTGTGTGAGGAATGTTTCCTGAAAGTTTGGCAGTACCTTTTTTTTAACACCCTGTACAACCTGTACAACCTGGCGTCAGTTGTCAGCGGGGCTCATCAGCAGAAGCAGCATTTCCTGAAGATGGCGACCAGTTGGATCGCCGATATATCGAGTCAAGTTGATTTTAGGATCCGCCAGCAAACCCGAAGAGACCTTCAAGATAAATTACGAAAATCTGCCGAAACATCAGAGGAAATGCGCCAGACGACTGTTAGCACAGACACACTGTGTATAAAGGGTGAAGCAGTTAAGGCAGGCCACACCAAATATGCCCAGAATGAATAAATACGTCGAGATGTGATTTTCACCAAGTTATAGCGGACAATGTAGTGAATTTCCTGACGTTCGCAAGTAATTTGTATCGTTCATAGTCGTCGAATTACAACACTGATTTTATTTTCTTTTGCTAATGGAAATATATACTTTTCTTGAGGCATTTGAAAGGAGCTTCTAAGAGAACTTCAACGGAATGACATGGAAGGGACTTGATCAAATAGTATAAAGACAACAGTGCCGCAAACCGCTATCTCGCCGTCAGGAGATGATGTTCCACAGAAGTCTGCCGCATTACGCCAAAGGTAAACAAGCACATAGCTCAGATATTCCGAGTGTTTATTATCACAGTTGTCATACCAAGTACTCAAAATGTTGATCTTCAGCCTCGCCACACGCTATAAAGTGATTCTGGGGAAACGATGTTGCACGTTGAAGTTCATCTGCTGTTGACGGCAGCACTGGCCCGTTTTATAAGGCATTTGATAGGACATCCGTCGTGTTGGTATCACAACACTGACTGCCTTACGGCCATTGTGATGTCTTTCAGTAACTGAGACGGTAGCATATTTTAAAAACTAGATATACTTGAGTGTATTTAGATTCCCAACAATAAATCAGGGACCAATTACGAGGGTCTTGAAAAACACACACCAAACGGCGATGGACCAAGAGCTTTGTTTTTCTCCACTTAATTGAATGAGGGCCGATTTTAAGCTGCCGATTAGTGCATATTGCAGATTGATTTCCCATGGTTTGTGAACGATGCTTCTTCCTTAAACAAAATTTTGCATAAATGTGCCGCATAACTTGGCACTTTTCGTAGATAACATTCGGAGAACTGTAAGTAATTTTGAAAGTCGCTGCCACGAAGCAACGAAATGTGAAGAGAAAGAAACGCGATTGAATGTAGTGTTCGTAGAACACTCGTTGGGTTGATACATTCCGTACTTCCTAGGTGGCTCTCAGTGACATCTTAATTGTGTGCTACTGCTGCTAAAATGTTTTACTTCTGTCATCGGTTGCTCTTCTTTGGTGTGTTTTACTTTCCGCACTTGCGGTTTCGAGAACCTTCCTCTATAACGTATGCTAAGACAAGTCGTGAGTGCATGGCAGGGTGCTCTAATAGTTTGGCGATATTCGCCATAAGTGATATTCACATCTTCAGATGTCGTTTACGTTGTGAATGTGTCAATAGCTTTACGAACAGCTTATCTGTTTGCTAAAAGAGCTGACCACAGACTGATAGGCTTCAAGCGCACGTATATACACAAGAACCATACCGAGCCAGGTGTTTCCTTACATGTGGTATAAAACGGCAGACATTTGTTGGAACCTCTTATCCTGACGGCGGGACAGTGATTTACTGCATCGTTGTCTTGATTCTATTTGGTCAATTTCCATACATATTATCTCACTGAAGTCCGCCTCGATAGCTGAATGGACAGCGTGACGGACTGCCGCCCTAAAGGGCCCGGGTTCGATTCCCGGCTGTGTAGGGGATTTTCTCCTCTCAGTGGCTGGGTGTTGTGTTGTCTTCATCATTTCATCCCCATGCGTCGCGCAGGTCGCCCAATGTGGGGTCGAATGTAGTAAGACGTGCACCAACGCAACTGGACCTGCCCCGTAAGGAGCCTCCCGGTCAATGACGCCAAACGCTCATTTCATTTCCATGTCGCTGAAGTTGTGTTATAAGCTTGTTTCAAATGCCACAGAAAGAAGTGTATAGTTATATTGTCGTTGTTGTGGTCTTCAGTCATGAGACTGGTTTGATGCAGTTCTCCACGCTACTCTATCCTGTGCAAGCTTCTTCATCTCCCAGTACCTACTGCAAACTACATCCTTCTGAATCTGCTTAGTGTATTCATCTCTTGGTCTCCCTCTACGATTTTTACCCTCCACGCTGCTCTCCAATACTAAACTGGCGATCCCTTGATGCCTCAGAACATATCCTACCAACCGATCCCTTCTTCTAGTCAAATTGTGCCACAAACTCCTCTTCTCCCCAATCCTATTCAATACCTCCTCATTACTTATGTGATCTACCCACCTAGTTCTATTAGAAAGAACAAAAGTCCGCGTGGTGAGTCAGTGATTATAAACGATAAAAACTACTTATTAACGTCAGGAAATTCGGCATGTTGTCTGCTGTAACTTGGTGAATACCGCACCTCGATACATTCGTTCATTCTGGATGTATCTGGGGTGGCGTTTCTTAATTTTCTGACACTATACATACCATTTTTTCACTAGTAACCTATGAAGGCTTTCACACTAAATATGTTAAAAGAGGATGTTCACACCACCGTGGGATAAATATTGTGTTGGAAATGTTGGCGAAAATCTTCTGTTTACATTACTCACAACTGTCTTCCGAATGCTAATGAAACTTTTTACGTGTCGGTAGACACTCCAGAAGAGATAGTTGCAGGTCTGGCTGAATCTGCAGGCATTGTTCATGAAACGTGCGGCTGTTTTGAGCTTATTAGGCAATAGATAGACAGATGCCAGTTGTATATTTATGTAAACAGACAACATATTCAGTAACATCTTTAAAACGAACTTCACCATATGGCAGTTTTAACACCGTCTCTGGAAGTCAGTAGTGTCAAAACCTTCATGCAACTCTAGTGGGGGATCACAACTTTAACAATACAGTCACACAAAAGATGTGTGTGTGTGTATTCCTACAAATGAGCGTTCCTGTACCCTGTACAGTATTGTTAACTATAATCCTTACACACATCATAAGAGTAAGTTAAAGAAGTGCTATTCTATAGCGTGTATGTGAAAGATCAAATACGCTTTATTTGTATGAAAATGAAGGGTTATCATGCTAAAGTGACTATGCGAGAAAATGCACTTTCCAGTTTATTAGAAATAAACTTTACTCAAATAAAGTGAACATACATATATGTACACTAGCTTCACATTACCACTTGGTCATTGACTTGGGAAAACAAGTCAAACTTGCCATGATCCGAAAATAACAAATAAACACAGACTTTTCTAAATAAACTAGCTCTGAAATACTAAACCAGCTAAGTAAACCAAACAATATTTTTATTATTTCTACCTCTAGTAACCATTTGTTCTTTGCGTCTTGGTACAGTTCAGTGTAAAACTGTTTGAGCACCTCAGATAGGTACTGCATCAGACTGTTGACGTCTCTTTCCGAAGACAATCCTTTTGCGCTAGTGACGTCACTGGAGGTGATAGTTTTGATATCTTTACTTCGCTGCTCTTTCTTCAACGTTGTTATCATTCGCCATCCCTCTATTGCACCAAACGTCTTTTTTATCTCAATCTTCTTTTTTGCCAAGTTTTCAATTTTTTCTTGCTGAAAACAACAATATGCATGAACTTACGTTTACAAACTCGTTTACGATTTCCCGTAATTTCCCATACCATTAGACACATTATATACATTATTCAGGATTCTTTCCATGTTCGTCGAGGATTCACAGGGATGAGATGAATCAATCCCATTAGGAAGGTCCCTTGTCGTCGTTCATTTTCACCACAGAATTGTTCACAAAGTCGTTCTTTCATTGGGGGCAAAATTGATGTGCTATATAGATGACAGTTGCACCGATTCTTAAAAGACAATACCCTGCGCTAAGATAGTTTCGAGATGTAAATAATTTTAGGAGGCTAGAGCCATAAAACAGAACAAGATATCGTCGAAACCTACCTTATTGTTTGATTTAATCTTCGTGGGTATTTCTTTTCGCAATGTGCATATGATTTCCCTCTCCTACTCAAGTCAGGCTCATACTTTATTTTAGAATTACCAATTTTCAGTCATTTCCCGTTTATGAACTACTTATATGGTTTTCACAGTCCATTTTACTGCCAGTGAAGAAACACAGGAGATAGCCTACAAAACGGCAGGAGCTAGTGTAACTGTATAATCTCTATGTCCAATGTAATCAACTGGTGTAACAGATTCCACCCTTCCCTATTTAGCACGAACAAGTCAAACGAGTTACCTCCCATGCCGTTTACTGCCCTTCGTAGCACCTTCATTAGCCATCGTTGAAGACAGCCGTTTTAGCCTGTAGAAGCCCTGTTCACAAACCACCTAAGGAAGTGAAAAACACAATTAGTTCAAAACTGGCCCTCGGCCGCTTTAGCATCCTCCGATCTTAAACGATAACCGTCCTTTAGCAAAAAATATAATCGGGGACTTGGTGAACCACAGTGTATATTTATTTGATCTTAGTGTTGCCGGATGTTTCAAATCTTGGTTTGATTAATCAGTTGTATGTTCCTAAGTAAGCACCGCATCTGGGAGAAAAGTGATTCTTGCTCTGGCAGCTGTCGACGACGTAGGGAATCCACATGCAAAGAATACCTCTGAAACAATAAACACATAAAACTGATCAAGTATTACAAGTAGAAATTCATGTAGTCTGAATAGCAGTATGTTTTATGGTCATAAGTTTAACGGTAGGTAAGAATTCAGTGTGAAAAGTACTCGGCTTCGCACACAGATGGCGGTGATATCAATCAATCACCGAATGTACAGTACTGGCACGCGTTGCACGATGACATGAGTCAAGTGCCAACTTTGACTTTGGTTAGCTAGTTGGTTCCATGCTCCACAGATCATATTTACCTTAAATCTTGCGATGTGAAACGTGTAAGTTCAACTACAAAATGCAGAGACAACGAGAATACGCACTGCTACTTGCTGCTCAGCTTAGTAACTGACTAATGATTTCTATTCTAGAATTCCTTTGTGGCATAGATGGAGCTGTTAAGGAGAAAGAACTTTAATTTTCACTTGAAAACACTTCTGCTACTACTTAGTCCTTTTCTTTCATGCCCAAGTCTGATTCCCTGGAGGTAAGCGCAGAAAACTTTTCCTTCCACTAATTTATTGGTACCCGCATCTCGTGGTCGTGCGGTAGCGCTATCGCTTCCGACGCCCGGGTTCCCGGGTTCGATTCCCGGCGGGGTCAGGGATTTTCTCTGCCTCGTGATGGCTGGGTGTTGTGTGCTGTCCTTAGGTTAGTTAGGTTTAAGTAGTTCTAAGTTCTAGGGGAGTGATAACCATAGATGTTAAGTCCCATAGTGCTCAGAGCCATTTGAACCATTTTTTAATTTATTGGTGAATATATCTGTTACCATCACACTGGACTGGATTGTTAACAACAAACAATATACTGTGAGAATGTGGTCAATATCCTCAATTGTTTAAAAAGTCGCCAGCAAAGTATACAAGTGGGCACTCCAGGAATAATTCTGATTGCGCCGCGCGGGATTAGCCGAGCGGTCTTGGAGCTGCAATCTTGGACTGTGCGGCTGGTCCCGGCGGAGGTTCGAGTCCTCCCTCGGGCATGGTTGTGTGTGTGTGTGTTTGTCCTTAGGATAATGGAGGTTAAGTAGCGTGTAAACTTAGGGATTGATGACCCTAGCAGTTAAGTCTCATAAGATTTCAAACACATTTGAACAATTCTGATTGTTTTCTTTTGTGCTATAAACACTTTTTTCCTAAGTGAGGAGTTACCCTAGGATAACCAGATTTACGAAATCAAAATGTGGGGCACTAATTAGAAGTAGAAATGAATCAATATTTTGTGGGAACTTTCTTTAATACTGTCTCTTTATAGGAGATTTGTGTTAAAATACTTTGTTTATGCTACAATTTCAAAGTTAATGGTACATTTTTGTTAAAACTCACACTAAAAATAAAAAAATCTTGACTTACTAATCAACTAAATATTTTATTGTTTATCGTTGTTACATGCAAAGAAACGTGCAAAATAATTTCTCGCATTGTCGTTCTAATTTCAAAAATGGAAATTTAGCTTCAATTTCCTAAGTAAATACTCACATTCCTTTTGACATTTGCGTGAAAAGTGTGCAATATATCACATCACGTAACATAACTGGTGATTTTAACGGTCTAGACCACACTTTTCAACGCGGCGACGTGAAGCAACGGGCAGTGCACAAAGAAAGTGGGAGTGATAAAGTGTTCGCGTGTGGACACGTCCCATAGTACCAATCACAGAACTTCAAAAATTGTGTCTCGTTCATTTGGTTTAATCAGAAAGGGTATTTTCTTTATTCATTGAGTATGACCTCAATTGTTCTCCATTTAATAATGTTGTACGTTTCTTAAAATCACTCTATTTCAAAATAAAAGGCGTGTTTAACGATAAACGGTACAATACTTGTGTATTTTGTCGGGACAACGAGCGCTTAAGCTAAATAAGGGACGATCCCGTCTGGTCACTCCCGTCTGGTCACCCAAGGTTATTCCAAAATGTTACCGTATACTACTTCTGAAATTATTGAATCTAGTTTATCACCTATTTTCAGAATGGAATTATTAAACATGTCTTCTGCACGTGAATTGTCATTTATAGTGGTTCCATTCTCTTAAGTAAAAACACTGTCACCTTCTGCTGCTTCTTTACCTGTTTCTCTTTTAACAGCAGTACGTAGTGATTTAGATTTGTATTTCGATCTCCCATTTTCTGAGAAGATGGGTACATTTCTGGATTTATTTTACAAATTATCTTCAAATGTTACAATATACAGGGTGTTACAAAAAGGTACGGCCAAACTTTCACGAAACATTCCTCTCAAACAAAGAAAGAAAATGTGTTATGTGGACATGAAACGCTTACTTTCCATGTTGGAGCTCATTTTATTTCTTCTTTTCAAATCACATTAATCATGGAATTGAGTCACACAGCAACAGAACGTACCAGCGTGACTTCAAACACTTTGCTATAGGAAATGTTCAAAATGTCCTCCGTTAGCGAGGATACATGCATCCACCCTCCGTCGCATGGAATCCTTGATGCGCTGATGCAGCCCTGGAGAATGGCGTATTGTATCACAGCCGTCCACAATACGAGCATGAAGAGTCTCTACATTTGGTACCGGGGTTGCGTAGACAAGAGCTTTCAAATGCCCCCATAAATGAAAGTCAAGAGGATTGAGGTCAGGAGAGCGTGGAGGACATGGAATTGGTCCGCTTCTACCAATCCATCGGTCACCGAATCTGTTGTTGAGAAGCGTACGAACACTTCGACTGAAATGTGCAGGAGCTCCATCATGCGTGAACCACATGTTGTGTCGTACTTGTAAATGCACATATTCTAGCAGCAAAGCTAGCGTATCCCGTATGAAATCATGGTGGTGAATCGAGAAAGTACAGTACATACTGTCGAAACTAAAATGAGCTCTAACATGGAAATTAAGCGTTTCCGGACACATGTCCACATAACATCTTTTCTTTATTTGTGTGTGAGGAATGTTTCCTGAAAATTTGGCCATACCTTTTTGTAACACGCTGTATGTTATAGTGTGAAAGTACTTCGGGATCATTACTTGTTGTAGCCTTGCTGTAGCTTTCTCTTTTCATAATGAAAATGCTGTAATGACGATAGTGATCCAAGTATTCTTTGAGAACTTCCTAGTTTTGCTTTCAACTTTTTTTAGAAGAAAGAGGGTGGGGAGCACTAATTTCAAAAACCGTTACATGCTGTTTAAAAGTATGATGAATTGAAACTGGAGTTTGTCTCATTGGAAAGCCTACGAGAGAAAGTTCAGGACAGAGGAAATGACAAGAAACTGGCGTGCTTTGGTTTATGGAGTCACGGAGAGTCGGAACCGTTAAACGAGTAGAGAGAGAGACAGAGAGAAGGAGAGAGAGAGAGAGAGAGAGAGAGAGAGAGAGAGAGAGAGAGAGAGAGAAACTCCAGTCCAGTCGACATGTGCTAAACTAACTTTCTATTCTTTTGGCTTTAATTACCCTTATTGGTTTCCTTGAGTATTTCTGGAGTGTGCTTGTAGCTAAGCCATGTAAGTTATGTGACTTGACCAATGATCTAGCGTTCCATGTACCACAGGGCACGTATGTGGCTGTATCACTTCTAACAAGACGTCTTTCGAGATCCGCGGCCCTCTGCAGTACTGAATCGAAGTACACTAGTCCTGCTCGCCAAAACGATGCGATGTTAATATCAATGACTAAGACAAGAGTATTTACATTCAGAGACATAGTTGTGAAACTTCTGTTTGTCGAACATATTATAATCAGTGTACTAATATCTTGAGCTACTAGAGTAGATGTAGACACTAAACTGAATGTTCGTACCTCATTTTAAAGTAGTCGTTTTGTGCGTGTTCCATGTAGGTAAGTAAGGTGTTCTGACAACGTTATTTGACATGAATGTGGTAAAGTTCACAGAACTGCATTCATAATTAGAGTATGCAGATCAGGAGTTTCATGCTCTACAACCTACCATTAAGGAAAGGGTAGGTGAATTATAAATGTTGTTTACTTTTATGTAAGATGCTCGACGCTGGAGCCGTGAGATAATGAACATGCGTGTGAAAATAAAAGATCAGCATTGTGGTGTGCGTACTGTAAGACCTTCTGTACACACACCATCAGATTATTTGACTTGTCGCTCTAACGAAGTAGGCGAATGTCAGCAATATGTCTCGTGGTCTTATCGTGGCGTGTTTATCTTCTGCCGTTAGGTCAGACGATAGAACTGCCACTTGCACGCTTAGAGTAGCAGATTGACGGTGACCAACTTTAAACAGAACTTGATTAATTTTCACACACATTTATTAAAATAATAAAAAGCATAGGCATTACGTAACTGGATTCTGGATGCTGTTTACAATTGACAATCTGAAGTTCCTTTGGTCTTGGTACGTTAATCTTATTCTCACATATCTCTGATACTTGACAAACTGTCTATACATTTATCTTCATGGCTATGTACAGTAATATGATAATCATCTTAGCTGCTGACTGAAACTTGAGTATAGACTCGTACAGACTAATGCAGACTGGTACAGACTAATGCAGACTGGCTAATCGGAGATCTGCACACTCGTTATAATACCGCGCGCGTTCAAGTATCACTGCGCGAGTGTGATCCACGAGGAGAAAAGATTCTACATTAGCAGCAATCTCATTGGCTGCGTTACATATTAATACGCGGGGATCGGCGGAAGCAGAATTCGGCCGGTCTCTAAGGCAGCGCCATCTCGTAGTGCGGAGACGGACGAGCGCTGTGCCTGCACTGTTGTGCTTTGCGCGGCGCGCTCTAGTGAGAAAGTTGTGTATGCGCTCACTACGCGGAACTATATACAAAACAGGCATTAAAGGTGAACTGAAGCCAAAAGCTTTCACAACTTGTGGTACTTTATATTTTACATGTAGAAATAACGGTAAGAGGTGGCTGGGTCATTGCAACAAGCTTCTAACTGATTACTGGAGCAGAAGCAAAAGGGAAACTACACTCCTGGAAATGGAAAAAAGAACACATTGACACCAGTGTGTCAGACCCACCATACTTGCTCCGGACACTGCGAGAGGGCTGTACAAGCAATGATCACACGCACGGCACAGCGGACACACCAGGAACCGCGGTGTTGGCCGTCGAATGGCGCTAGCTGCGCAGCATTTGTGCACCGCCGCCGTCAGTGTCAGCCAGTTTGCCGTGGCATACGGAGCTCCATCGCAGTCTTTAACACTGGTAGCATGCCACGACAGCGTGGACATGAACCGTATGTGCAGTTGACGGACTTTGAGCGAGGGCGTATAGTGGGCATGCGGGAGGCCGCGTGGACGTACCGCCGAATTGCTCAACACGTGGGGCGTGAGTTCTCCACAGTACATCGATGTTGTCGCCAGTGGTCGGCGGAAGGTGCACGTGCCCGTCGACCTGGGACCGGACCGCAGCGACGCACGGATGCACGCCAAGACCGTAGGATCCTAAGCAGTGCCGTAGGGGACCGCACCGCCACTTCCCAGCAAATTAGGGACACTGTTGCTCCTGGGGTATCGGCGAGGACCATTCGCAACCGTCTCCATGAAGCTGGGCTACGGTCCCGCACACCGTTAGGCCGTCTTCCGCTCACGCCCCAACATCGTGTAGCCCGCCTCCAGTGGTGTCGCGACAGGCGTGATTGGAGTGACGAATGGAGACGTGTCGTCTTCAGCGATGAGAGTCGCTTCTGCCTTGGTGCCAAAGATGGTCGTATGCGTGTTTGGCGCCGTGCAGGTGAGCGCCACAATCAGGACTGCATACGACCGAGGCACACAGGGCCAACACCCGGCATCATGGTGTGGGGAGCGATCTCCTACACTGGTCGTACACCTCTGGTGATCGTCGAGGGGACACTGAATAGTGCACGGTACATCCAAAGCGTCATCGAACCCATCGTTCTACCATTCCTAGATCGGCAAGGGACCTTGCTGTTCCAACAGGACAATGCTCGTCCGCATGTATCCCGTGCCACCCAAAGTGCTCTAGAAGGTGTAAGTCAACTACCCTGACCAGCAAGATCTCCGGATCTGTCCCCCATTGAGCATGTTTGGGACTGGATGAAGCGTCGTCTCACGCGGTCTGCACGTCCAGCACGAACGCTGGTCCAACTGAGGCGCCAGGTGGAAATGGCATGGCAAGCCGTTCCACAGGACTACATCCAGCATCTCTACGATCGTCTCCATGGGAGAATAGCAGCCTGCATTGCTGCTAAAGGTGGATATACACTGTACGAGTGCCGACATTGTGCATGCTCTGTTGCCTGTGTCTATGTGCCTGTGGTTCTGTCAGAGTGATCATGTGATGTATCTGACCCCAGGGATGTGTCAATAAAGTTTCCCCTTCCTGGGACAATGAATTCACGGTGTTCTTATTTCAATTTCCAGGAGTGTAACTTCTTCTAATGATTCGCTCATTTTGCAAAGAATACGACTAATTTTCCCTTATTTGAAGTCCCTTGAGTCCACTCTTTACGGAAGAAATGAAACATCATAGATGCAGGTAGAAACTGGAATCGAACACCACAAAAGGCGACGACGGTTTCGTCTGCAAGAGGTGTTTTCTGGGAACAAAAACGAACAAGCCCTGTTCTTCACCTTCAAAGGGCATCCGCCCACGAAAGAGTACAGCCGAGGGCAGAGTGGAGGAATATTTCTCAGTTAAGCTGCCCATTGACTTCCACTTACGCCCACACCTAAAGAAATTTGCAGTAGGAAAAGCTTCAGAGTCCAAAGGAGAGATTATTTCAGACACACATTTGTAGACTTTTCAGAATCGCACTTCGTAGCTATAATATATTATCTGGTAAAACATTGGCGGATGTCGCTGACCTGAAACGAAATTATATTGTAAATTAAGTTAATCTTTCTATTACATGCCAGAAAACTCTTCACCTTACTCACCATGGAGCCCTTCAGGACGAGAGGCCGTGCATCTCAATGAAGAGAGCTGAAGCACTCTACTTTACGCCGAGGCATGACAGGTCAAGGGTACTGCAGAAGACAAGCGTGAAAATTCATCTGATATCACACCATGGACAATATTTCCTCTTTCTAGATTAAACCGCTTCTTCTCATTAATAGGGCCACTACAGTTTTTCGTCTAACAAACGACTCCTGACTCTTCTTTTGTGTACAAAGATGAAGCCTGCCTTACAAGAAGCTTCTAACTGATTACGTATTTTACTGAGGCGCTGTCAAAATCGCGAAAGATTTGTCTCCCCATTTGGTGTGCATACTGTAAGACCTTCGGTACACACACCATCAGATTATTTGATTTGTCACTTTAACAAAGTAGGCGAGTGTCAGCAATATGTCTCGTGGTCTTACCGTGGCGTGTTTATCTTCTGTTATTCGGTCAGACGATAGAAATGCCACTTGCACGCTTAGAGTAGCAGATTGACAGTGACCAACTTTAAACAGAACTTGATTCATTTTCACACACATTTATTAAAATAATAAAAAAGCATAGACATTACATAACATGATTCTGGATGCTGTTTACAATTGACAATCTGAAGTTCCTTTGGTCTTGGTACGTTAATCTCATTGACACATATCTCTGATACTTGACAAAGTGTTGTCTATTCATTTATCTTCCTGGCTATGTACAGGAATGTGATAATCTTATTAGGTGCACACTGAAACTTGACTATAGACTGGTACAGACAAATGCAGACTGCGCTGTTGTGCTTAGCGGGGCGCGCTCTGGTGGGAAAGTTGTGTACTCGCTGACTATGCAGAACTATGTACACAACACCCCATTAATTTTTATAGAAGTGCATACTTTGTTGGCAGATGCCCTTGCCGTAGAGCTAACACTAGTTCCCGGCAGATCTCCGTAGTTAGGTACTGTCGGGTTTGGCTACCACTTGGATGGATGACCGTCCGGTCTGCCGAGCGCTGTTGGCAAATGGGGTGTACTCAGCCTTTGTGAGGCACATTGAGGAGCTACTTGATCGAGAAGCAGCGGCTCCGGTCACGGAAAACTGACAACGGCTGGGAGAGTGGTGTGCTAAGCACATGGGGATCCACTGACGCCTATCGGTAGAGGATGGCACGGCGATCGGTTCTACAGTTGGGCCTTTCGAGATTCACAATGTCCTGAACGAGTGCTCTCCAGTTCTGGATCAATTGATACTGGCAGGAGATGCCCGACACAGGGTCACAAGTGTTAAGTGTATTCCCGCTGCCGACACTGGTAATCTGCCAGTACAGTACCTGTTTCGAAGTAACTGTGCCATATCAAAAAGCACGTTTGAAGTGCCAGAACTTCCTGGGGAAAACACCACTCCCTCCCCCTCGCAACACTACTTCCCCTCTGGTGGGACAAGTGTCAGACTTCGGCAGGCGGAATGGCTGCCTACGCTCACCACAACCCTATCAACCCCGGCTTGTGATAGTTTTCACATGAGGCTTGCCTTTTTTCGAGAAGAATTTTTGCTGCCTTTGTTTAACCGTTGTAAATCCAGTTACATTGACGTTAAATACATTGTTAGCTGTAATTCTACTCTCAAGGAAATCGAAGAATTGATTCACATCCTCTCTATTAAACATATTTATTCTGGCCATTGATGCTCCTGCTGGCTGACGGAGGGAAAGTTGTGGAATTCATCTCATAGATGAATAAACCACCTTTTAGTCGTCATTTTCTCTTCTCTATTGAAAGAAGAAGATAGTTCACATTTCTCTGTTATGTTGAATGCAAGTTTACGAACATCTTTTATAGTACGAGTAAATCCTAGAAAACCCTCTTCAGATAAAAGGAGGCGAACTGCGATACTTTTCGCCATCTAAGATGTAAAAGTTTATTGTCTTTGGAATAACTTTTAACTTCATTGGAGAATATGTTTGTGATATCTTCAAGTTTCTTTGTGATAGCTTTGGTCACTCCATATTCAAGAGCACATTATTTAAGTCCATGGTCACCGTTTCAGTATGCTGGCATGTCGACCTTCAGCTCATCTTCTGTCCATTTCCCGTACATTCTCCTTTTTGCCATCTTGGGAACCTAGAAAGGTTACTCATACCTATTAGTTATTGCAAAAGTATTGCCATCTTGAAAATCTAAAAACATTACCCATACCAGAATGAGCTTTTCACTCTGCAGCAGAGCGTGTGCTGATATAAAACCTCCTGGAAGATTAAAGTTGTGTGCTAGACCGAGACTCGAACTCGGGACCTGTAGTGTCGTGGAATAGTAAAGAGATGGAAACGTGGAATATTGTCAAAGTTTCGTTGCCTATGGCGAGAGCCAGAGACAGTATGTTAGCCAAGAAATAAGAGGATTGCACATATATCGGAATGTGTCGTCATGCAAGGGCAATGGCCTGGTTGCGCACAACAGGCAAGAGAGAATTGCTTAGCACGCGTGTTTGTGCTAGACGGAGACTTTCGTAGAGTGCAAGACAGAGGTATAGCGTCAGCTGTACTGCATTTCACAACTTCGCGTAAGTCGGCCGCAACAACACGTAACTCTGTCTCAAGAACACCTAAGGGGCGAGTATGACAGATGAATCACAGTATAAGTGGAATGAATGCGTTCATTACAAATGAGCATGACGTCAGGACGTCGCTCGTGCTGCCTTTAAATACTCCAGCTTTGATAGCAACAAGGCACATTTAAACTTGCAGTTAGATGTGTACTGGGTCGCTGCGTAGCGCTCAGCTCGGTGATCGACAGTTTAATCTTTATTAAGGAGATGTTGCAGTAAGGGCGGCCGATGCGGCAGAACAGATGAGGGGACAGTACCAGCTCTGGTCCTCTCTGCTGCCGCTGTCAATCATCGACCCAGGATTAGCAGACATCGCGGCAGACTCGCTCGCCGCCAATGCTGACCACATCAGTGAGGCGTCGTCGAGATCGTGCGTGGCCTAGGCCCTGTGCATCCGCCGTCACAACCGGGTGAGCCGACGACGCTGGGGGACTGCAGCGCGTTCCCCCCGGCCATTGAGGAAGAGCCACCCGGAGGAGCAGGGAAGAAGACGGGGTGGGATAGAGTACTCTTCGCACTACGAGAACGCCTCTCATGCCAACAGCGTCGGGTGTCCAACCCATAGCCTCCACGCGCAGCAGCTTGCTGTCCGCAGCTGAGCCGCCTCCCAGCCGGGCGCTGCCAGCCACGCGCGGCGACCGAAGTAAGGACATTCCTCCGCTACATCACGGCACGCGGCGCTGCGCTAGCAAGACTGTGCGGCCCGGATCTGGTGTCATCACTATGAGTCAGCGAGGACTCGGGGAAGGTCGTTGATGTCATCAAGCCACATTGTTCTCGGCAGGAATAAAGGTGTTATGAATTAACAATGTTTCTTTGGCGTTTCTGACGCTTCTACAGCCATTTCCTAGCATCCTGACAACTGGAGAGGTGACCGCTCGGCCTCCAGTCCACTGTAGGCGACCGGGACCACCGGGGTGCCTACAGACCTTTGCCTTTCGTTTCTTCCAGGAGTGTTAGTTCTGGAAGGTTCGCAGAAAAGCTTCTGTGGAATTTGTAAGGTAAGAGACGAGGTACTGGCAGAAGTAAAGCTGTGAGGACGGAGCGTGACTCGTGTTTGGGTAGCTCAGATGGACAGTCTGCTTTCGGCCGGTGAGCGGTGAGGACGTCTTGTTTACGTCCCGTCTGCAGAGTCGCTAGCGCGCGTAGTTTGTTTACTTCCTCGCCGCAGCTAATACTCGGGTCCGTTGACATTGAGTCGCCACAGCTCATTCGTACAGAAAATCCACCATCAAGATCAGCTTCCAACCCAACTACGCACGACCACGAGCGTTTGAAATCGAATGATTCATCTGTGACGAAGTTAAAATGCCAACACAGCACGTCATCGGTATCGAGCTATCCATCACAAGTAGCGTCGTTTACGTCAAGATGGTCGATGAAGAGTTATATCATGCAGTTGTGAACACATGCGCGACACTCTCAAGTTCAAACACACCTATGGTCACATCGGAGAGTTTACCATTGGCCATGCTGGACTAGGATTATGCACATTAAGAGTCCTCGAACTCCCGTTTGAAGTGCCACCGGACGTAGTTACCTCAGCTTTCCGCCCTTATGGGATGGTAATTAGCTATGTGGCCGAAAAATGGAACACCTCCGAGACATACCAGATCTTCAACGGCGTCCAACAAGTCAAAATTGAATTAAAGAAACATGTGCCATTCTACTTAGTCATAGGTGGCTGTCGAGCTATCGTAATGTACGATGGAGAACGTACTTGTTCTGGTTGCGGCCAGGAAGGTCATGTACGCTCGGCGTGTATTCTGCATCTCGGGTTACACAAATTCCATTACATGACATGCCACCACCTCCCACGCTCACGGCCCGCCCCCTCAGTTACGCAGGGGTGACATGATCGACCGTCATGACAGACGAAAAACCACTTGGAAGACAGGAAACGTTAGAATGCACACCTGTCGCCAGTTCTGGATTGACCAACAACATCACGGTGTCTGCAGAGATTCAAGAACGCCGCCCATCGACTACACATGAAGAATCGGACGAGAGAATGGAACTCGTCGCTAGGGTTGTACCGACCTCTGCTTTTCTCCCTGAGGGGGATGCGATACGGGAACCACAAACTCTTTCGAACACAGAAACCCACGTCCGCAAACAAAGGTCACCGAGAAAACATAAAAAGCGACGTCGCACACCGTCAGACGATTACGTCCAGCAGACGTCTTCTCCAGTTGACGACCGGAAGGCCGACGAGACGACGAGGAAAATGAATGACAAAGGATCGCCCTCACCTGTCACTTTGTCTGATTTCGCCAATCTCTTTTTTGCTCTCTCGGGGAAACAGATCACAAGCACAGTGCGCGCTATTGGTACACAACCGGAAAGAACTGCGGATTCACATTTAGTCACTTTGCCCACAGGTGTTCTACCGCAGCCACTGTCAGTTTACGGACCTTGGGCTGACATTGAAGACGATTCTAAGCGCGCTGCGGTGGGTGAGGAGAGGGGTCTCTCCTCCCATACCTCGGCCTCTCCCGCGTAACAACAGATGACGGCGTGGACGCGGCCTGCAGATAACAGGCCCCACCGTTCACGGCGACGCTGACGGCAGCCCCCACTGCAGGAGACGATCTGCAGACCTACCGCTTAACGGACACGTACGAAGTTGAAGCTGCCCCAAGATATGCAGACGTTGACATTTTCTCCAAGAAGTCATCGTCGCCGATGTCCCGGGTATGTATAACCATAACGCTCATGTGTCCCACGCCTCGCCAATTAACAGTGGAGTCGCAGTTCTCCTCAGAGAGGGCCTCGAGGCGGACGAAGTCCGATATCTCCCCGACGCAAGAGGAATGGCCGTAACGGTGCTAGGAGTCCAGTTTATCAATGTGCACCCCCCTTCCGGAACGAATCACCGTCGTGACCGATCGCTCTTCTTCGCAGAAGGAATAGAACCGCTTTTTCAGTGCAGGCACGATGACTTGATATTAGGGGGAGATTTCAATAAAACCCAAGCACCTAAAGATCAGCTGCCAGGCCATTCACCGTGCCCCGAACTTGGGACGCTCATCGGCGATCTCCAGCTGGTAGATACATGGGAACATGTCCGAGGAAATCGACCGGGAAACACCCATTTCACGAGTCACTCGTCTAGTCCCATCGATAGGATTTACGTCTGCCGTTGTCTCGCGGCAACGGTGAGTGACACGGAGGCGCGGCCAGTAGCCTTTTCTGATCACGATGGTTATATATGGGCCGTTACCCTTCGTCGCCAACGGGTGTGACGCAGCCGACAACGCTGGAAATTAAACCTTGCTCATATCTCTTCTCCGGATTGTCGACTCGCCATCGAAGACACGTGGAGTTCGTGCGTCCGCCGCTTCCCGACGTACCCTACAACGATTAGTTGGTCATTAAACTGCGCCAAGCCGGCCCCACTGAGAACCCTTATTGCGTATGGTCTTGAGGCTGCTGCGTCCTTCGCGAATGCGCCTCCTTTCCACCCACACCGGAACGACAGATGACAGTACAGCGTGCGAAGGCACAGATCGTAGCCCATATGCGCCGACACCTCGAAGGGACGATCTTCCGAACGCGAACACAAGACAGACTCGTAACGGAACGACCCACCACGTACCACGTCATTCGAGAACGTGCACTGCGAAGAAAGGCGCTGATACATGCCATCACCACTGAGGACGGCGGTCGTCACACCACACAACGTGATATTGGTGCAGCCACATAGCACTGTGTCGATACCGTGACATACTAGCCCTAGCCAGGGCACCCCGCATCCCGGGAGTGCTGGCATCTCCAGATTTTAGCCAAGCTTTTGATCTAGTGGATCAAGCGTACCTGGCGTCCGTTCTCCAGCACATGCAGTACCCACAGCAATTCACAGACGTCGTGATGCGCCTCCTCCGAGGGGCGACTTCCAAACTGTTCGTTAACGGGCGTCTCTCGCAGTCCCTCCCGATTTTCCAACCCGTACGTCAAGGCTGACCCTTGTCTGGCACTGGAACCTCTCCTCTGTGGCCTGCGTCAACGCCTCACCGGTCTCACCTTAAGTGTCGTCACATTTCGCTGTACAGCATTGGCAGACGACCTGGTTCTCGTGTTCCGCTATCGCGACGATGTAATCAGCGCACTAGAATGGATTACCACGTACGGCGTGGCTCCCGGCAGCTGTCTCAACGTCACCAAATCGGTTGCCGTGGCCATAGGAGACAGGTTGACCCCAGCGTGTGTCGAGCCCCCACAGCTTCGTGGCGCTATCAAATGTCTCGGTATAGAGTTTCACGACGACATACGGCGCACTGCGGCGCTTAACTACCGCCGCTTATTACAACAATTTCGGATCCAGGTCTTCAACCTTCGTCTGCGGATCGACATTCTTCAAAGGATCCACTTGGTCAAAATTTACCTCGAATCGCGCCTTCCACACATAGCACGTGTCCTTCCAATACCGTTATTGATGGCTCGACGTCTATTAGCGGCATTCGGAGCCTACGACAGTACAAACATGCTCTTCAAAGTCAGTTATGAATCGTTGGCCCTTCCCCAAGAAAGGGGAGGTCTTGGTCTAGGCCATGTTCACGACAGAGCTGTGACTATATCAGCTCACAAATCAAGCTGTGGCGCCACCCCTCCCTCATGCCCCCACTGACGACGCAAGACATACCCCCACCCGTCTACTACTTCGGGAACTTTTACATTGAACACAGCTATGTCCGTATCGCAGTACCACCAACGAAACAGGCGTCAGCCAGGGATATATATCACGTCCTACAGTAGGGGCACCCACCAAACATCGTGTAGACCAAAAGCCCTCAGGTTAATTGGAAGGTGGTGTTGCGGACGATACACGCGGTTACACTGGATACAGACGTCCGATCCACATGGTACATCACAGTCAATGGTAAACAGATCACCCGATCACGCCTCCACAAGATAAATATGGCGGAATCGCCTCTTTGTGTAAACTGCGGGATGCCAGACACGGACGAGAACCGCCTCGCAGGTGGCGCGGCAGAAGACGTATGGCGCTTGGTTCGACAGATTTTGTCGTATTTTCTACGAGTGACTTCGGAACACATTACACCTTGGTTTCTACTAATTCCTGATCAACAGTATTTCCCGAGCACCAAAAGCAACGCAGTCACGTAGATCTGTGGGCATGCGGTAGACTACTTATTTCACGATGGACCTAAAGATATATTCGACTTTTGGAACTACCTACAAGAACGTCATTGCAAGATCGTACGGAACCCAAAATACGACATACGACATAGGAATACGACATACATGAAGACGTACCTGGATGTTGAAGCGTAAGGAGAGTAGCGACACACCCTTCCGCATGATGTATGTAGCACCTTTTTTTCGTTTTCCCCATATACATTACATCGGTGTAGGAACGTGCCGAGATATTGTTTTGTTTACTCAGAGCACGATGCCGTGCTAGGTACATTTATTTTTGTTGTGGTATAAAGTAAGACCAAATTAAGAATATATTAAAAACAGTAAATAGAAATAAATAAATAAATAAAAAATCCCAGAAAAGATTTCCTCTTACCATCCCAGATTCCTTGATTCATTGACGGGCGAGGGGAACACTGTGCCAGGCCTCGGGTTACGACCCTTGATCACTCTGCCCTTCCCGCCATCCATTTAAAAAAAAATGGTAGAGCACTTGCCAGTGAAAGTCAAAGGTCCCGAGTTCGATTTTCGGTCCGGCACACAGTTTTAGTCTGCCAGGAAGTTTCATATCAGTGCACACTCCCTTGTGGAGTGAAAATCTCATTCTGTAAACATCCCCCAGGCTGTGGCTAAGCCATGTCACCGCAATATCCTTTCTTTCTGGAGTGCTAGTTGTGCAAGGTTCGCAGGAGAGCTTGTGTAAAGTTTGGAAGGTAGGTACTGGCAGAAGTAAAGCTGTGAGGACGGAGCGTGAGAGGTGCTTGGGTAGCTCAGATGGTAGAGCACTTGCCCGCGAAAGGCAAGGGTCCTGAGTTCGAGTCTCAGTCCGGCACACAGTTTTAATCTGCCAGGAAGTTTCAAAGATGGATGAGTTACAGATCTGCATTGACATGTGACTCACTGAACACTTCACCTTAGTTAGAGAACAGACTTTTGTGACTAAGATGAAGTACTCAGATAACATTTACGTGTGCAACGACAGAAATGTGGTGGAAATGCGTTCAGAGACAAATCTGAAGCGCTCAATTATGCAAGTTTATGTGCGCAATGATGTGAAGGCGGCGAAAACTACAAACGTTGTCTGCTGGATGAAAACTATGAATTCTACGATTACAGGTTTTAATATAGGATTTTATTCTTCCTGATGAGCATGTAGGAGTAACTATAAGGTTCAGAAATGATATTTTGAAGATTATACAGATTTTTCGAGATGTCTGACAACTAACAATGAGTGACATGTCCCCATTATTTATATTTTAGAATAACTAATCAGTAAAAAACGTAGCACATGCTGTAATGAAAGCATGAATGCCGTCTGACCATGAATCGTAATGATTCGAAACCGGTAACGGTACCCTTTGATTAAAGGAACTTAAAATAAATTTGTGGCTGGTTGCTGCCTCAACACCATCAACATTTGTCTTCAAATAACAGCCACGGTCTCCAACCATGTCATCATAAGACAAAATCGCATGATCACATTCGATTTCATTCAGAACGTGACTGTCACTCACTTACCAATAACCAATATGTTCTATTTTTGGGTGCCATGGGTATTTATATTTGGTGTTCATAGATTTTCTGATCGCAAAGCTTTCATCTATATGTAGGATTATGTAACCGCAGAGAAGGGTCTTAAAGCAGTGGTTTCTCTCCTTATGGATTTAATAACTAAACATGTGGCCTCTGGTGTGTAAGTTTTGTATACATTTTCAGAGTCCTGTACAGAACGCAATAGGAATCGCACAGTTGTTGAATTTTGGTACACTTTAGTTAACAGTGGTAGATTTTTCAATATTTTCCACATGTTTCCAACCGTGGGCGTACCTATAATGCTTGTTATAGGGATTTTACAAGTCTGGAATTACGAAAAAGAAAGTAAGATACAGTGTATACTCCCCACCAATGGTTTACAGTACTACAGAAAGCAAGGAAACAAGCATGTTCAACTGTGCACACAAGACACATTTGTTGACTTTCACAAACATCTAGACTAATTTTTAATAAGTCTGTCAAAGGAGTTTAATGGGATAGTAACACAATACAAAATATGAGCACACTGTTCAGTGAAGATGCATCTCTGTTTCATCCAACACCAATGGAAGGATGAAACATGAATTTCCTCTGATTAAGACTGTGACAATCCCTCATTTTCATAATGTACTGAGAGCACATATGGACGTCATTTCTCTGACACATGAGAAACTACAGGATATTTCATCCATGCTTAACGTCATCTTTTTGCAATTTCATTAGTATTTTGGTAATATTCTAGAGAAATGTGCCATTAATAAAGTGACTAATGGAGAGGAATACAATGAATGTGGAAGTGAGGTTTGGGACAGTGATCAAGAGCGACAAGTCTATGAACATATGTGTCAGTCAGCAGAAACAGACATGTTTAATAAACAAAAAATGGGGGAACACCTCTCCTATGTTACAATAGGCAGCACTAAAAAGGATATTGACTTCCATTATATTGTGCATTTTAATATAAAATGTTTAATTATGAATGTTTGTAAAAATAACAAGAATGTGCATGAACATGGTGAAATTAATAAAATTATATTTTGCTTAAAAAATACTGTTTTTATAATTACTACTTATTTAGGATAATCTGAGTGTTTTTTAATTCCAAAAGGGGATATGTTAGCCATTTTCTATTACCATTTTCAACAATTTGCCTTTATTCTACGATTACAGGCTTTAATGCAGGATTTTATTCTTCCTATTGAGCATGTAGGAGTAACTATAAGATTCAGAAATAATGTGTTGAAGATTATACAGTTTTTTCGAGATGTCTGACAACTAACAATGAGTGACATATCTCCATTTTGATCTCAACATCTGATATGTATTAGCTGAACGACACTCAACATGAATCCATAATATTTAAAAATATTTGGTTATCATGTGTAACCTATAGGTGGATAAGGCACTGTAATGTATAGCCTTTCAAGAAACCTTTTCATTATTCTTTCAAGCAGGGGAGACCGGAGCACATTGGCCATAGGGGCAGGATGGCCCAGTCAAATGGCAACTTCTGAGGTTATCAGTCCCCTAGAACTTAGAACTACTTAAACCTAACTATCCTAAGGACATTACACACATCCATGCCCGAGGCAGGATTCGAACCTGCGACCGCAGCGGTCGCGTGGTTCCAGACTATAGTGCCTAGAATCGCTCGGCCACCCAAGCCGGCGATGGCCCAGTCGAGTTAGTTCATACAATAGACGCTAGATCGTGCTGGTAATCAGTCAGCAGGTTGATAGCACTGTCCCGCTCCCTCTACAGGAGCAATATGGCTGGCGGAGCAGTTTTGGACAACTTGTGTTGATTAACTGTTTCTGTGTGTGGGTGAGTAAAATTCTACTCGTTGGTGAAATCTGTGTTACATAAAGTTTGCTTACTTTAGGCGCAAGAGGTGAGTAGTATAATTAAACGTCGTAGTTTAAGGATTATTTCTATATGGCATACAATCTAAATTGCTTCAGTGGGTTTTGTGACGAATAGAACTTATTGTAAACATGGCGACAGGGCAGGTTGGCCCAGAGACGATGCGGCACGATGACCACCCAGGCCAACCTGCCCCGCCCTATATATTTTTTAAAGACTCGATGAAAGATTTGTTATTTATATTGATAATAATATTTATAATTCGTCGAGTTTATGAAATTATTAACATAATTTTCGAAGTTCAACTTATTTTGATACCTTTCAGAGGTCAAAAGATCGTCATATTCAAGAGATAAAAAGCGTTTTAAAAGGAAAACACAAACCTGTAAATTTTGTTATAATCTTAAATAGCGATCTCTGTAGTAAGTATCTGGTTTTTTTTTGTTTTTTGTTTTTAGAACATCAGAGTTACGGCCTTAGTTTAAACCATTTGTTTTATCTATAGGAACATAAGAATGGTGCGAAATTATAAAAGAAACAGTGAAAGAGGAATGATTTCTAAAGATAAGATACTAAAAGCAGGTTTAGAAGTAAAAGAAAAGGGAAGATCTATGAGAGCTACTAGCGAGGTATTTGAGATGCCAAGAAAAACTTTGGGGAGGTACTGTGCTAAGTACAAACAGGCCTCATGTCAGCCTACACAGTCAATTGAACTTCAGGAAACTGAAACTGAACCTCAACCCATGCCAATGGACCACGACCCCCAGCCTGGAGGAGTCCTACAAATTTTTAATGACAAAAGAAGCCTTGAGATAAATTTGGCTATGATAAAAGATTTCAGGTATGAAATGTTCTTAACTAAAATTATTTTTATTTGCAAAGCTATTTTTCAATTTCTAATGTTTTTTCTCTATCCCTGCCATTGTTATTGTGTCTATCTCTACGTCGTCTTGTGTACTGTAGGCCTACTGATTTGTCCCTCTCTCTCTCTCTCTCTCTCTCTCTCTCTCTCTCTCTCTCTCTCTCTCACACACACACACACACACACACACACACACACACACACACATACACACACACAAATGAAAAGAAAAACTGTTCCTCTATGGGTAAGTTAACTAGAGTTGTTTATTTTCAGATATTTGATTCTGAACAAGAAGTCATGCTTGAACAATACCTCATGAAGGCAAGTGACATATATTATGGTCTTTCCCCGAAGGAAGTCAGTGGTTTGCGTATAGATACGCTATTGCATGCAACAATAAAATACCCCAAACATGGACAGAGACCGAAATGGCGGGAAGTGATTGGTTCACAGGATTGTTGAAGATGCACCCTCAACTCTCCCTTTGGACTCCTCAAGCAACTAGTTTGCCCCGGTGCACCAGATGCAACAAGCATAATGTAGAACTGTTTTTTTAATATTCTCGACATATTTTAGAAAGATTAAAAGTGACCCCTGCGGACATCTGGAACATTGACGAAACTGCAGTAACTACCATCCAGCGTCCTGATCGTGTAGTCACTTGAAGAGTTTTTTGCCAAGTAGGGAGAGTGACATCAGCTGAGAGAGGGTCACTTGTTACGATCGCTTTTGCAGTTAGAGCGTTAGGTAATAGTGTGCCTCCATTCTTCATTTTCATGAGGGTCAACTTCAAGCCTCATTTTATCCTTGACGGCCCGATTGCGTGTGATGGAGCAGCTTATCCTTCGGGATGGATGATGGAGACAAACTTTGCAAAATGTATGAAACAATTTGTTCTACAAGCTCGCTGCTCAAAAGAACGCTCTTGCGTAAAGATAATGGAATCACCTTTCTATCTTTTCCGGCGCATTGTAGCCACAAGCTGCAGCCTTTAGACAGAAGTGTTTATGGGCCTTTTAAAAAGTTCGTGAACTCAGCATGTGATGCATGTGTTACCAGTAATAAACGGGCTATGACTATTTACGACATCCTGTCTATAGTGCGAATAGCACTTTCGAATGCTGCAACTCCCAACAACATGACCAGTGGATTCAAGGTAACTGGGATCAATCCCTTTAACAAAAATATTCTTACTGACAGTGATTTTATGCCTTCCTACACTTCGGATAGGCCAGACTCAAACACTGAAAACAGAACTCGAGCTGAGATAAACGTATACCGTTTCCACCTCCAGAAGAGGTCAGACCTTTTGAAAAAGCAGAGCCCAAAAAAGTATGGGAGCAGGGAAAAGGAAAAGAGTTTCTGCCATAGTGACAGACACACCAGTATAAAAAGCCATCGAGGAAGAACAAAAAAGTGCAAAAAAAAGAAGGCGAAAGCATTGGAAACAAAACTTAAATCACAGGCTAAAAAAGCACTTTTTCAAAAAGATAGTAGGAGCAATGGTGGAATGAAATTAACTAAATCAACTGCAATAGGCCTAAAACGCAAGAAGAAGCCAAAGTAAGATGACGATGATGAAGATGATGATGGCGATGAGGAAGATGAAGATTCACTGTACCTAAGGTGTCTCAAGCCTTCTTCAAACAGTCAACCTGGAGCACAATGGATTCAGTGCACAAATTGCAAGCGTTGGGCTCATCAGACATGCGTGACAAATGAAATCTGTGGACTATTTTATGAGTGTTATAACTGTGCTGATCCTTTGGATGTGGACAGTGATTAAAGTTGATTGGTTTGAATTAAGACACTATAATTCCTAATAATTTTAAGCTTTCCCGTTGTCATAATAAGATGTTAAGCATTTAACTCAATATCCAACTTGATTTGTTGTACATTAAAATATGTTTCTTGATAACTATTCGTTTTATTTTGATATCCTAAGTTATACTAGTTTAACATAACAAAATATTACGTGGGTAAACGTGAACCAGCCTCTGGGCCAACTTACCCTGCGGTAGGAGCAGATTGCCGACTTGACATATCTCCAGTAATTAATTTTTTTTAAACTTTTTAACTCATATTTTCAAGGTTAATAATCGTGATCCAGATTCAGCTAGACTGCTCTAAATATTTAGCAATAATTTCATAAATTTAAATAGGTAAAAAAAATTAATATATATATATATATATATATATATATATATATATATATATATATATATATATATATATATATATATAATACTACCAATGTGTCCCAGTCTCCCATACAATTAGTATCTTGATTAACGCATATAAGTCACTATAAAATGTAATACGACACGCTGTTAATATAAATATACTGATAGCGTTATTCTCTGATTAGTGCAGTCTAGTAAATAGGTAGGCACTTACTGTCTATTTTATATATGCATATCACCTTATTTATAATGTCTAAATCTCCATTCTTTGGTTACTGTTGTTAAACTGTAAATCCTGAAGATGGCAGTGCTTAACAGTTACAACAATTTTGCAACATATAGTGACATTCGATATCTACATTTTTTTCATATAGCACTGTGTATAGATAAAAATGTAACTTTTCTGTACGATCTGAGAAATAACAACGTACACTGATGGGAAAAAATCGCTAAACCAAAACATAAACAATGTAGAGTAATGAAATTTCGATATTACATTTGTCTAGGTAACATACTTCAGTAATTAACATTGCAAGATCACAGGTTAATTTAAGGGTGAGATAATCCATTGCAAATGTGTAAACCTGATACATTAATAACCGGTGTAACAGCCAGAATGTTGAAAGAAAATACGAGTAAGAACATTTACTACTAAATTTCCGAAAAAGTTTATTTCAGATACATTTGATGGGGTCTATTCGGCACCGACTGTAACGGCATGTCATTAACTTCCATTTCGAACTCCACAGTTAAGCGTCATAAAAAATTTCCAATTCAAACACTTATTGTCCAGTCAGTAGTAAAAATAGAATATAACACAACAGGTTGGTTGCACGTCCTCATCTACATCTACAACTACATCTACATCCATACTCCGCAAACCACCTGACGATGTGTGGCGGAGGGTACCTTGAGTACCTCTATCGGTTCTCCCTTCTATTCCAGTCTCGTATTGTTCGAGGAAAGAAGGATTGTCGGTATGCTTCTGTGTGGGCTCTAATCTCTCTGATTTTATCCTCCTGGTCTCTTCGCGAGACATACGTAGGGGGGAGGAATATACTGCTTGACTCTTCGGTGAAGGTATGTTCTCGAAACTTTAACAAAAGCCCGTACCGAGCTACTGAGCGTCTCTCCTGCAGTCTTCCACTGGAGTTTATCTATCATCTCCGTAACGCTTTCGCGATTACTAAATGATCCTGTAACGAAGCGCGCTGCTCTTCGTTGGATCTTCTCTATCTCTTCTATCAACCCTACCTGGTGCGGATCCCACACTGCTGAGCAGTATTCAAGCATTGGGCGAACAAACGTACTGTAACCTACTTCCCTTGTTGTCGGATTGCATTTCCTTAGGATTCTTCCAATGAATCTCAGTCTGGCATCTGCTTCACCGACGATCAACTTTAAATGACCATTCCATTTTAAATCACTTCTAATGCGTACTCCCAGATAATTTATGGCATTAACTGCTTCCAGTTGCTGACCTGTTATTTTGTAGCTAAATGATAGGGGATCTATCTTTCTATGTATTCGCAGCACATTACACTTGTCTACACTGAGATTCAATTGCCATTCCCTGCACCATGCGTCAATTCGCTGCAGATCCTACTGCATTTCAGTGCAATTTTCCATTGTCACTACCTCTCGATACACCACAGCATCATCTGCAAAAAGCCTCAGTGAACTTCCGATGTCATCCACAAGGTCATTTATGTATATTGTGAATAGCAACGGTCCTATGACACTCCCCTGCGGCACACCTGAAATCACTATTTCTTCGGAAGACTTCTCTCCATTGAGAAATTAAATTTTTGTTTTATTTTTATTTAAATAACAAACGTGACTTACAGTTAATTTCATTCATATCAACACCATCATCTAGCCATGACTTTTCTCCGTTCCCTCGTTAAGTGCACGTGGGAAAAGAACATAATAAATAAACGGACAGATCGTCTTACCCGAGACAACCCAGCAGCGTTGCCATGATGTGTGTGTTGCTGCTGGGCGAGCCTTCCACTCGTGTGAGGATGGTTGCATGGCAGTAAGGGCACGCAAGAAGTGTGGGCTCCGACCGCACACGCGGTGATTCCACGAATGCTGCCCAGAACAAAGACGATACATCGCATTATACGACAGCAACAGGCAGTGTTGTTTCCTGACCAAGCACGTCTCCCTCATCTGGCTTAAAACTCTACTCTGAAGATCTGAGACATTCGTTTACTGCACAGGCGAAGTATACTTGGCAGCGAATATGCCGCCGTACTGGACACACCCCCAACCAGGCCCGACAAGATAGAAGACGAGCCTTCTGGTTAGTCTTGACAGTTTTCAGACGGAGTGAAGGAAAAGTGGAGCTGAACGCTTAGGAATTTTCGATGTCTTTAGAGAAAGGTTACTGGCCCAGTTGTACCTACAAGTGTGGTACAAACAAAATCATTTTGAGAGAATCATGCACAAAGACAATGCAAACTTTAAAAATGTGTTTGTTGAAGTTCCTGCTAATACTGCATAGGGGGGAGGTGTAAGCTGTCACAAAATGATCACGATAACTGCGGTAGCTGTAGCGCAACACTAGCATCCTTGCGGAGGTGTACTGATGAGAATGGCGTTAAAAATTAAAGATTTCCAGACTGAAACCAAAGCATTTTTGCTAAAAGCCAACTCTTTCATTCCAAACCCATTCTTTCAACTATTCACTCACAAAATCAAAACTGTGATTACATTTTTGACTTAAAATGAGTTGTTACAATAAATATGCAGTACCACAAGGATCTGAAACGGTAATCCAGGACTTTATGGCATGCTAACAACTTATATAAAAAATGGGTAGGTCGGCCTCTCTAAGGACACACTAATATCTCCTGTCTAACAATATTTGAGGCATAACACAGAATTTTAACACACATACCACGTCTGGCAGTAGTGAAGCAATGACAGTTCAAGCACAGTCTGCAATAATGCAAAATTATCTCCTCACGATATGATATTATCAATGGCGTCATGCAACATATGCATATATGAAAGCCTACATTGTATGATATGCAAAGTAGTCCAAAATACACAAAGTGTATAGCTCACTTGAGCAATTTGCCTGGTTGTCAGACAATTGTCACTTTTGTGTGTAGTAAGACAGGATAGGAATCGGGGAGATATTCACTTGCAAATATTTGTTTACGCCACTTGTTTCAGCCTGCCTACTGTATGCTGCTGCTGTCAGCCTCAGACAGGTTACTAGGTATGCACCAAGACCCTGCAGCTCAGGATCTTATTCACTCAAATTATAGAGAGTGCAGTGCAGTGCAGTTCCCTGAACACAATACCAGGACTATGCAATGTGCAATGCAATATGCCACATATAAAGTCCAGGTTATGCAGTACACTGGGTGGTATCCAGATTTTGTATCCATTGTGGATTGGAACATCGTCAGACACAATTGAGTGAAATGAACACTCTTCAAAATTAGTTTCATGTATGCTCCCTGGTCTGGTCCAGACTTCCACATGTCACACTTTCTGTATCCTTATATCATAATCCGCTAGATTCATTACCCAATACTCAAAACATTGCTTGGATTCCCACAACAGAGAATGTAACAATGAGGAACTGAAATCAACCTTGTTATCCTCATGAGTCCTCCTTGGCTTGTAATATTTACATCTATGTCTGGAAGAACATACACTGTTGATGATCTACAGCTGTACTCAGAAAATAATTTTCTGCTGGTGAAAGTACACCATTTTGAATTTATGAGAAATGGTGTTATAGACTTAGGGTGGTAATTGTAAATGTAGCACAAGTGGACTGGCAACTGTGATGGGGTGAGGCGGGATTTTAAGATTAGGTGCAAGTGGTTTTTCTTAATTTTCTGCCATTTTAAAATTAGGGCATTATTCTAAAATTAGGGTGTTATTCTAAACTTAGATCGAATGAAATGTTACAACCATGTGGTGGTATCCCCAGATCCACCAACTTAGATTCTGTACTTACAGTAAATGATGTGAAACTTCTTAATTTATTTCTTAAACTGCTGAGTGCAACTGAACCTGATTAAACTGCTGAATGCTTTACTTGATTTTACCATTCAACACTGGCATGCAGAATTTTCCCTGACAAATACAGCCCAAACTTATTACATTCATTTATTACTCACAATATACAAGGATAATGCAATGTGACTGCTCAGTAATTAACACAAAAGAATGGCTCTGAATTAGAAGAAATAATAACAATAACCAATATATTTCATAAGTCGCTTACCTCACAGAAAATCTTCATGGCCTGAACTACAGCAAATACAGAAGCAGCAACTACAGCCAGCTAAATAGAAAGATTCTAACTACTATAGGCTCTGACAACTGACAAGCATGTGGTTAGCAAAGGAAAGATTTTGTTGCAGAATAAACAATGTATTTAGCAGATTTTACCTTAATCATGTGACACCCAGTTCCAAAAATTATATAATCGTCAATAATTCCATTTCCCAAACATTAGCACATACACCAATCATCATTTTACAATCCATTTCCAACCACCACTAAATCTCCATGACAGACACCCATCCACACCATCCACTCGCTCACTACTATCCTACAACAGTGCTAACTATTAGCTGTGGGTCCGACCAGCCACAGAGTCTCTTCGTGAGGGCACAGACTGCTGTCAGTGATTTTAATGCAATCTATAGTGCCGCCAACATAAAAATATATAAACAGGCTGCTTACAGATGTAGCAACCATGCAGGCTCCATCACTATCCCCAGTTGTACCCCTTTAAATTCTGATGACATGGGAATGGGAAAACTGAGAAAATCTGGCAACCATACAGGCTACAGTCTCAGATCAGCCTCCCTGTATTCGATATTTATTTGTAACACAAGGGACTTACTTAGCCCATTGTGATTTCCCACAAACAGGATAAATCCCATCTTGAATTTTTTAATTTTTCAGCATTTTACCCTTAGGATAATTGGACACTTAGCTGTATCATCGTAGGAGTGGGGGACAACCCTCCGTACAGCTGGCTATTTTGAATTTCAAAGTAATTTTTTATTTTCCTGCCATTTCGTGCTTAGAAAAAGAATCTAAACTTAGCACAAGTAACTTATGACATCAGAGGAAAACCCTGTGGCTGTCTTGGAGTATACATTTAGATCCCCTGATAACCAACAAACATACATATTGGGCCCATATCCTGACGTCTGCCACCTCGAATTCTGACATCATAGGGTTGGGGAAACTCAAGGAAATCTGATAACAATGTGAGCTGAGCACTTATTCCCAGGTCCGCTACCTTGGATAGCCATCTCAGTTTCGACTTCACAGAGCTGCATCCGTAATTTTAGGATCTCCACTGTGGATTCTGGAATCATAGTGCTGTGCCTATTTTCCCAAATCTATCATCTTGAATTGCCATCTTTGACTTTTTAGTTTTGCACAAATAAGAAAATTGTCCATGTTGGGTTTTTGAATTTCGTGCCATTTTACCCCCAGGACCCATACCCTACTTCTACATTGGCTGAGGAAACCCTGCAGCGTAATTGGATTATTTTGAATTCCCAACATTTTCGAATTCTCCGCCTTCTTGCCCATTGGGCAATTGGGTTGACGTCAGAGGGGTCGGGGCAGGGACGGGGGGGGGGGGGGTGAGGAGGAGCGAAATGTGATAATGTTGTATCTCTTCAATGATGAGAAGGAATTCTCACAGGAATGCAGACTGTGCTCAAACTGGCACATCCCCACTGCTTCTGTCTCAGTGACGTACACAATAGAGGCCATGTCAAGTATTTGGCGCCTCTGTCATGATAGAAAAGGCATTCATTTAAATTGTGATATTTAGAACATGTACACAAAGACATTTCACACACTTGATGGATTTTCTTATCAGATAAGGAACTTGCATCAGGACAGCTGCTGGATATTGCAAATGATGGTTTTACTCTCCTCCATAAGCTCCATATATTCGTTGCCTGATCAAGGACAATACACGAAGTTCCTCGGCCAAGAAGAGCTGTGAAGTGTTAATACGGCATAGTACAGTACATGTCTCTGATTTACATCGTATTTACTTTAAAGTAGCTGAAAGTTCATAAAAATTTTATTAATGATTTTACTAATGCCTTCGACAATAAATTACATGCACTTTCAGATCAGATGGTTCATAAAATTGCTTCCAGTTCCGTACTCTATTTGTAACTACACACGTCTGGGGCATTTTCTAAGAATTATGATATGTAGTTCAGCTTTAATTATCCGTGTAACATTCACACCAATATTACTAAAAGAAGATTTAGCCAGTTTATAAACACTCTAAATTTTACTTTATATTTAGTACGTTGTTACGTCCACCAAACGCTTAAACTCATCGAATGACGTTACTGTTTTGTGTATCAGCTGCAGCTGGCAGTACATTAACAGCTACGCCACAGTCTGACATATATGGTCGTGGCACTCACTGCAGTGAAAATTGATGCTGTCTGACAGATGAAATGATACTAGCACTCCTAGCGGCGAGAAAGCTAGTGATACGATTAAAATTTGTTTTACTTACGTTTATACTTAAATAATTAATCAATTATATTTTTGCGTTCCAAGCATTAGCAAATTGTCAAGATATATGAGCTATTGTGAAAGGAATATAAAAAGAGCGGGATATAAGCTACAGCTTATTGATGAAGAATCACTTGTAAATAATATGTATGTAATTGTATCTTACTCCTCTGAAAACAAGTGAATACAAATAGATATTTCACCAGCTGCGACATAGTTGTGAATACAACCAGTGCTCTAGTTACTGTTAAATGATTTTTAATCCAGTCTTTGATCAAAATATAAAGTCCTTCGACGATAACCGGTTTTAGACAGTAATGACGATGCCATTACTGCTTTATCACATTAGGACATGGCGTAGAACAGATCTGATAATGGTTATTACTGACTGAAACCGGTCATCGCCAAAGGAATTTATATTGTGATCAAAGACTGGAATAAAAAAACATTAAACAGATATTTCTTGCATGAGAAGTATATATTTATGTTGTCTGCTCTTGGTATGAGATGCACTTTCCGTGACAGATAGAGTAGATAGGGATAAAGTCCCACATGGGGTAAAAACCGCACCGATTTCCTGAATTGAATGCCATCGATTCAGGAATTGAACACCAGGCCGCAGGTTTCTCTCATTTTAAACTTATTGTTGCTTGAAAATTATTTCCGGCAGGTCTCTCCAGAGGTGAGAAAATGAGGTAAGTCTGCTTTCTACAACGTACATGTAATTTTGCTCGTGTTTTACCTGAACATTGTGTAATGTAGTGTTCGAAAATTAGATTATGAATTACTCTTTGACGCTACTTCATTTAAGCTTCGCTAGCACATGTAAATAACTGTTCCTGCTGATACCCAATATCGAGAATCGCATTTGTCAATGGTGAAATGAGCATAGTTCTGCAGGTACTCAGGGGTAAATCCCCGTATCTCCAAAAATGTCACATTCTTCTGTGGTAGTCGCAGCGGAAGATGACATTAAACACACACTGCATGAGATTATCTCACCTGAATATGTAATTCGCTGTCCAAAATAAAAATTCAAGGAAAACTTACTTGCAGAGCATAGAAGTCTAAGCTTCTAATGTCCAAACCCAGTAAAAAACGAATGGAAGAATAATGCACGCGAAAAGAAAAGCTTCATACTGAGAAAGAAAGACGTGCCAAAGAAAGAAAATTGGGTATTATAGAAACTAAAGTTAGATTTCATTAGATCGCTTCCAAAAAATAGGAAGAAATCAGATCAAAGAGCCGCTAATTATTCTTTGGAGTCAGCCACAAATTCCTCTCATAATGAGACTAGCTCATATATAAATATAGGCCTGTTTGGTGAAGAAGTATCCGAAGAAGAAGAACAAGAGCCTGGGACTGTAAAGAAGAATCGTCCTAACAAAGCACACTATTTTCTAGATATCTGGACAGCTTAGCTTTAGTGATTAAACTCTTTCAGGTTACCCTACTGACTTTTGTGGAGAAAAAAGTATTATTTCTGTACAAGTCTTTTTAAGCGGGGCTTCTGCGGAATAAAACCCTGCAATTTTTGTTTTAGCAAAATTTTAAATTTCTCTGTAATTAATAATTAGATAAAGCTGGAATTTGGATGAGTTACAGACCTATGACTTCATCTGCTACTAATTGACACAACGCTGTAAAAACTGAAAACTGCTGGGCTTCACCAGCACCTACCGTAAGAGTTTTGTATGGAGTCAAATGATTCACACATTCTTGCTCTTCATTCGACTTTATAATATACGAATATTTTTGTAAATGTAATTACTTTTGCTTCAAAAACGAGTGTGTTGAAGGTTCTTGCCGTTTGTGGCTCAGATGTAGTAACAATTGTGGAATTTGTTTTCTTCTGTGTTGTGCAACTGTTTCATTGCTTTCGACTTTCCCTATCATGTCTGTGTTGTTTTCCTTCAGATACAGTTGTGGTGGCTTATTTGGTACGTTAAATAAATTAAGTATTACATTCTACACAAGTTTCCTACCTTTCACATTCACTGATTTGACTGGAAGTGTAGCAAAGAAAACTTCATATTGTTGAGTACATGTACGAAGTATTTCTGTAAAAGGTCAGGTCTTCTGCTGTTTATAAGCCACATTTCTTTTCTTAAGCCAAAACAACATATTTCGTACTTTTTTTATATTGTGTAACGTGAAATGGGTGTAACTATACAGATATTGTAACTTAAAATCTTCTTTGAAATGCCTTCTTCGACTTAGCAGGATTGTATAGCGTTTAGAACAGACTGAAGTTCAAGTGAGTCGTTAGGAAGAATCAATGTGGAAAGAAGTCGCATAATGATGTATAAGGGAACGACGAGATGGGTTTCAGGCTCGCTAAGATTGTTGATATTATGATAACAAATGGGGCTTAGCACAATACGCAGTTCAGTTGTACGTAAATGGATATCTATAAAAAGGACCGTCACAGAGGTTGGGTAGACAAATACAGGTTACAAAAAAAAGATGCATAAAATGTTCAGGAAAAGACAGGAGTACTGCAGTGTACGTCTCATACGAATGAAATAAACAAGAAGTGAGGAAAACTGAGGCTAATTGGCTGCAGGAAGAATCGAGAAGAAAATATCCATCGGGGCGACTCATTCAGAATAAACAAAAGTAATAACAACCTGTGATAAAATGAAACGCAAAGACGTCAACATTAAGCGTACAATGGGAATTTCACTGCTAAACGCAGAGAAGAGAGCGGATAGAGGGTGGGAGAATATTGAAGGCCTCTATGAGGTGGGGGGGAGGGGGAGAAATTGTCTGATGACGTGACAGAAGAAAAAAATTGGAGTTGGTATGGAAGGCGTAGGGGACCTAGTAACAAAGTTTACCAGAGGTTTGCAAGACTTGAGATCAAATTAGGTGGGAAAGGCAGAGAACATTCCTTCGGGATTTCTAAAATAACTGGGTCAGGTAGCAATCAAATAGTAATTCGAGATGTTTCGCACAATCTGTGAATCCAGAGACATACCACCAGATTTTCAAAGAAATGTCATTCACTGAATCCTGAAGACAGAAATGGAAGGTAAGTGTGAAAATTATCTTACAAGCAGCTTTACATCTCATGTATCCAAGCTGCTAACAAGAATAAACACAGCATCTTGAGAAAGAAAGTAGAAGATCTGTAGACGACAATCAGTTTGGTGTTAGGAATAGGAGCGTTCTGTCGCGCTTTGTAATGAAAGCAAGCCTTAGACAAATCAGGACATCTTCATAAGATTTGTATGCTATAAAAAGGATTCAACAACGCAAAGTGTTCGACATTCTCAGGAAAATAGATATTAGCCACAAGGAAAGGGGTGTAACGTACAATTTGTACAAAAATCAAGAAGGTAAAAAAGGGTAGAAAATTAAGAACTGAACGATCGGATTAAAAAGGTATAAGCTTGAAATGCAGTCTTTCGCGTCTTCTGCTTAATCTATATATCGCAGAAACAGCGACAGAACTAAGGCTCGGACCACTATGGGATTTAATATCTATGGTCATCAGTCCCCTAGAACTAAGAACTACTTAAACCTACCTAACGTAAGGACATCACACAACACCCAGTCATCACGAGGCAGAGAAAATCCCTGACCCCGCCGGGAATCGAATCCGGGAAGCCGGGCGCGGGAAGCGAGAACGCTACCGCACGACCACGAGCTGGGACCGACAGAACTAAAAGAAACGTTTAGGAGTCTGATTAAAATGCCAGGTGAAATGACGATAACATTCAGTGATAATACTTCTGTCCTCAGTGTAATTAAAGAAGAATTACAAAATCTGTTGAATGGAGTGATGCCTAAAGAGCGCCGAATATGGCTTGAGGGTAAACCACGAAGATAAAAGTTGCGAGGAGTGGCAGAAAAGAGAATAGTGATGACCTTACCAATATTAAGAACTCCAAAGAAGATAAAGTGAAGGAACTATCCTACCTTGGAAGCAAAATAACACATGTCAGAGAAGAAAAGATTACATAAAAAGCAGGTTAGCGTAGACGAAGAGGGCGCTCCTGGCCAAAATAAATCTATTGGTAGCGAATATCGGCCTGAATTTGCGAAAAAAATTGTAAGAAAGTACGTTTAGAGAGGAGGACTGTGTGAAAGTGAATAGAAGGAAAACCAAAAAAAGAAGAGAATTTAATCGTTTGAAACACGGTATTATAAAAGCATGTTGAAGATTAAGTGGACTGAAAAGGTAAGAAATGTGGAAGTTTATGGCATAATCGACGAGGAGAACGTTTGCGAAAAACTGACAAAAAGAAGGGACAGGATGCCAGGAAAGACATTAAGGAATAACTTCCATGTTACTTGAAGTAGCAATAGAAGGTCAGAACTATAAGGGAAGACAGGAAATACTGAGTACGAAAGATGCAATTACTACTCTGAGATGAAGAGACTGGCATAGTAGAGCAATTTGTGGTAGGGTGCTTCAGGCCAAGACTGTTGAGCAAAAAGGAAAAGAAAAAATAAATAAAATCAAATAAAAATATCATCACCTAACAGTGTCTGTAGTAAAAATCAAAAGTGATACGAATAATAAATATTATCATAGCAGCTGACGTGATGCAACATGAATTTTGACGAATTGTAACAGCATGTGCGGCACCAGCGGTTGAATAGGTCTCAAAACTGGTTGTAGTCCAGAATGAAATTTTCGCTCTGCAGCGGGGTGCCCGCTGCTACGAAACTTTCCAGCACATGAAAACTCTGTACAGCACCGAGACTTGAGCTCGGGGCTTTTGCCTTTCGCGGGACAAATGCTCAACCGACTGAGCCATCCAAGCACGGCTCACGGCCCCATCTTCACAGCTTGACTTCCGCCATTAAATCGCCTCCTACCTTCCAAACTTTACAGAAGCTCTTTTGTGAAACTTGCAAGACTAACACTCCTGGGAGAAAAGATATTGCGGAGACATGGCTTAGCCATAGCCTAGATGATGTTTCCAGGGTAAAATTTTCTCTCTGTGGAGTAGTATGTGCGGTTATTAAACTTTCTGTCAGACTGATACTGTGTCCTGAAACGAGACGCAAACTTGCGCCTTTTTCCTTTCGCAGGCAAACACTACCAACTGGGCTACCCAAGACAAGAAACAATCCGTCCTCAGAGCTTTACTTCCAACAGTATTTAGTCTCCTATCTTCAAAATTTCACAAAAGCTCACCTGCGAAACCTGAAAGGCTAGCACTCTTGGAAGAAATGATATTACGGGGACCTGGCTTAGCAACGCCTTGAGGAAGTTTCCAGAATTAAGCTTCCACTTTGCAGCTTAGTGTGCACTGGACCGAAATGTCATGGGTGATTAAAACTGTGTGCAAGACCGAGATTCGAACTCGTGACATCTGCCTTTTATGGGCAAATACTCTACAGACTGAGCTATCCACGTTGCAAGTTTCTTAAGAGTGTTTCTGTAAAGTCTGGAAGGTAGGAGACGAGACACTTGCGGAAGTAGAGCTGCGAAGAGGAATCGTAAGCCGCGTTCGGGTAGCTCAGTCGATGAGAATTTGCCGACGAGAGGCAAAGGCCCCTAGTTCGAGTCATGGTCTGATACATAGTTTTAATAAGCCAGGAAATTTTACAGTTTGTAGTGTTTGTAACAATAATAGGAGGAAAACATCATTGACACTGAAAATTTCTGTGCTACTGAAAGGTTAACATTTTATGCAAATAAACGTTCCATTCGTGTTCTTTAAATATCAGTTCAAAATTTGAAGGAGACTGAGTTAACAACTATATTAAATACAATAAAATGAATTGAATGGACTCAGTTTGGATGAAACACGAGGGCTAGTCACAAATTTAAATATAATCACGAAAAAATAAAGTATGTAATTATACTTTTATTTCTCTGTGGGTACAAGTCGATAGTCCTGATATGTATTGAAATCCCAGAGCACAGAAACGTAGCACATTTCTAGAGTACTGAACACAAGGGCTCCTATACCCGGGGGCAAGAGGGAGCCGCTGCCCCCCTCCCCCCCCCCCCCCCCCCGCCCACTCCAACAAACATACACCCCTTCCCCTCCGCCTATAGCTCTCAGAGATAGGGACAATATAGTGTAATCCGTTGTTTCACTTTCACGAAAGTGAATTAAAAGTTGGTATTACACAGGTTTTTAAAAGGGTCCGGATGTTTTAAGGCTACTTAGAAGTCTCCATAGGTGTTCCAAATTATTAATATTTCACACCTCCTGCTCCACCCGCCCCTCCAACCCATCCCCCCGGTGTACCCCACCTACAGTCTAACGCACTGGTGCTCTTGGCAGTGCGGTAACACATTTTTTTTGCATTTGAAGGGAACAACACTGCAACAATGTATGTCGTGTACAGCTACAATACACCATCATACGATATACCATTTAGGTGGCACAGTTGCTACCAGTGTGGTAAACCAACTCTGAAGGACAAAAGAACCAAGTGTCAGACCACTCTCAAATCGCAACAGAAGTCGACGACCTGTTGGTCGAAAATCGGTTCACCACAAAAGAGCGATTAGTTGTAAAACTGAAAATTTGCCATAAATCGGTTTTCAACATTTCGAACGTGGCAAATGTCGCCGCCGGGCTGGGGAGGGGGGGTTCCATGGCAGCACAAACGTTGCTGCATGTAAAGCTATTATTGTGTTGCGTCTTTGGCGCCCTAACCCCCGTCAACGAATGTTATGTATATTACTACGACCACGAGACAAAAGAGCAAAGCGAGCTATGGAAAAGTGTGGAATTACCGAACAAAGGCGAACATCCAACTATTATCGGGCAAGGCAATCAAAATGGTTCAAATTGCTCTAAGCACTATGGGCTTAACATCTGGTGCCATCTGTCCCCTAGACTTAGAACTACGTAAACCTAACTAACCTAAGGACATCACGCACATCCAGGCCCGAGGCAGGATTCGAACCTACGACCGTAACAGCAGCGCGGTACTAGACTGAAGTGCCTAGAACCGCTCGGCCACAGCATCCGGCGCAAGGTGATCTTCTTTTATGAAACTGTCATTGTGTGGTGCTGATATTTTAAATTAAAATGGAACAGACTGTAACAGGACAATAGTACCGTTATTTCCAGCAAGTTCCTGGAGACCGTCAGGATGACGTCTCCTGGTGAACAAGGATGCAGAATCCTACAACCAAGGTCTCTCCCAAGTTATATATATTTAGGGAAAGTGCAATCAGTGAATGATGAATGCGTAGAACAGGATTACTACACACATACAGGGTGTTACGAAAAGGTACGGCCAAACTTTCAGGAAACATTCCTCACACACAAATGAAGAAAAGATGTTATATGGACATGGAATCCTTGGTAAGAGATGGAACGGATCCCCCGTGGTACACAAAAAAGGTCCGAACGCTGTTGCAGAGGCAACGGAAAAAGCATGCGAAGTTCAGAAGAACGCGAAGTCCTGAAGATTGACTAAAATTTACAGACGCGCGAAATTTGGCACGTACTTCGATGCGAGATGCCTTTAATAGGTTCCACAACGAAACATTGTCTCGAAATTTGGTAGAAAATCCGAAGAAATTCTGGTCGTATGTAAAGTACACAAGCGGCAAGACGCAGTCAATACCTTCGCTGCGCAGTGCCGATGGTACTGTTATCGACGACTGTGCCGCTAAAGCGGAGTTATTGAACGCAGTTTTCCGAAATTCCTTCACCAGGGAAGACGAATGGAATATTCCAGAATTTGAAACACGAACATCTGCTAGCATGAGTTTCTTAGAAGTAGATACCTTAGGGGTTGCGAAGCAACTCAAATCGCTTGATACGGGCAAGTCTTCAGGTCCAGATTGTATACCGATTAGGTTCCTTTCAGATTACGCTGATACTATAGCTCCCTACTTAGCACTCATATACAACCGCTCGCTCACCGATAGATCTGTACTGGGGAAGACCTAGAACGACGAGGACACCTGCAATGGACGAGGCAATTTTTCGTGCAGTTGACGATAACCCTAATGTCAGCGTCAGAGAAGTTGCTGCTGTACAAGGTAACGTTGACCACGTCACTGTATGGAGAGTGCTACGGGAGAACCAGTTGTTTCCGTATCATGTACAGCATGTGCAGGGACTATCAGCAGCTGATTGGCCTCCACGAGTACACTTCTACGAATGGTTCATACAACAATGTGTCAATCCTCATTTCAGTGCAAATGTTCTCTTTACGGATGATGCTTCATTCCAACGTGATAAAATTGTAAATTTTCACAATCAACATGTGTGGGCTGACGAGAATCCGCACGCAATTGTGCAATCACGTCATCAACACAGATTACCTGTGAACGTTTGGGCAGGCATTGTTGGTGATGTCTTGATTGGGCCCCATGTTATCCACCTACGCTCAATGGAGCACGTTATTATGATTTCATACGGGATACTCTACCTGTGCTGCTAGAACATGTACCTTCACAAGTACGACACAACATGTGGTTCATGCTCGATGGAGCTCCTGCACATTTCAGTCGAAGTGTTCGTACGCTTCTCAACAACAGATCCGGTGACCCATGGATTGGTAGAGGCGGACCAATTCCATGGCCTCCATGCTCTCCTGACCACAACCCACTTGACTTTCATTTATGGGGGCATTTGAAAGCTCTTGTTTACGCAACCCCTGTACCAAATGTAGAGACTCTTCGTGCTCGTATTGTGGACGGCTGTGATACAATACGCCATTCTCCAGAGCTGCATCAGCGCATCAGGGATTCCATGCGACAGAGGGTGGATGCCTCCATCCTCGCTAACGGAGGACATTTTGAACACTTCCTCGTAACAAAGTGTTTGAAGCCACGCTGGTACGTTCTGCTGCTGTGTGTTACCATTCCATGATGAATGTGATTTGAAGAGAAGTAATAAAATGAGCTCTAACATGGAAAGTAAGCGTTTCCGGCCACATGTCCACATAACATCTTTTCTTTCTTTGTGTGTGAGGAATGTTTCCTGAAAGTTTGGCCGTACCTTTTTGTAACACTCTGTATAACTTGGACCGCTGCAAATATGTTGTACGTTCTTTTTATTTGTTCCTGTTGTTCTGCATTTGCTGCAAAGGATCTACACCAAGGTGACAGAAGTAACGCGGTACCTCCTAATATCATGTCGGACCTCCTTTTGCGCGTCTTACTGCAGCAACTCGACGTGGTATGGACTCAACATTCTTTGGAAGCCCCTGCAGAAATAATCAGCCGTGTTGTCTCTATGTTGTTGTGGTCTTCAGTCCTGAGACTGGTTTGATGCAGCTCTCCATGCTACCCTATCCTGTGCAAGCTGCTTCATCTCCCAGTACCTATTGCAACCTACATCCTTCTGAATCTGCTTAGTGTATTCATCTCTTGGTCTCCCTCTACGATTTTTAACCTCCATTTGATTTGCTTTACCCACATTATATGTATGATCGTTCCATCTTACGTTATTCGTAATGAAACGTCCTCTTAAAAAAATTAATGAAATGGCTGGGCTGATAAACCTCTTACATTATTTGATTTTGAAACAGCTGAGCAAAACGGAACGAACTCAGACATTTCTCTCTTTACTTATTCTGACCAACACTAAACTGACTCACAATATCTTTAGCGCAACGCAATCTCACTTTCAAAGATCCCTGCAAAAGAAAGGCTCTGACTAACAATAACCTATACCTTTCATGAATCACTTACCCCACAAAAATCTTCGTTACTCGAACTACTGCAATACAGTGAGAGCCACTACTGCCAGCTAAACAAAAGATTCTAACTACTGCACAGTTAGCAAATGAAACATTTTGATAAAGAACCAACAATGTATTTACCTTAACGGTGTTCAAAAGTCATTATATATATATATATATATATATATATATATATATATATATATATCGAGAAAGAAAACTGGCGTTCTACGGATCGGAGCGTGGAATGTCAGATCCCTTAATCGGGCAGGTAGGTTAGAAAATTTAAAAAGGGAAATGGATAGGTTAAAGTTAGATATAGTGGGAATTAGTGAAGTTCGGTGGCAGGAGGAACAAGACTTCTGGTCAGGTGACTACAGGGTTATAAACACAAAATCAAATAGGGGTAATGCAGGAGTATGTTTAATGAATAGGAAAATAGGAATGCAGGTAAGCTACTACAAACAGCATAGTGAACGCTTTATTGTGGCCAAGATAGATACGAAGCCCACACCTTCTAAAGTAGTACAAGTTTATATGCCAACTAGCTCTGCAGATGACGAAGAAATTGAAGAAATGTATGATGAAATAAAAGAAATTATTCAGATAGTGAAGGGAGACGAAAATTTAATAGTAATGGGTGACTGGAATTCGAGTGTAGGAAAAGGGAGAGAAGGAAACATAGTAGGTGAATATGGATTGGGGCTAAGAAATGAAAGAGGAAGCCGCCTAGTAGAATTTTGTACAGAGCACAACTTAATCATAGGTAACACTTGGTTTAAGAATCATGAAAGAAGGTTGTATACGTGGAAGAACCCTGGAGATACTAAAAGGTATCAGATAGATTATATAATGGTAAGACAGAGATTTAGGAACCAGGTTTTAAGTTGTAAGACATTTCCAGGGGCAGATGTGGACTCTGACCACAATCTATTGGTTATGACCTGTAGATTAAAACTGAAGAAACTGCAAAAATGTGGGAAATTAAGGAGATGGGACCTGGATAAACTGAAAGAACCAGAGGTTGTACAGAGTTTCAGGGAGAGCATAAGGGAACAATTGACAGGAATAGGGGAAAGAAATACAGTAGAAGAAGAATGGGTAGCTCTGAGGGATGAAGTAGTGAAGGCAGCAGAGGATAAAGTAGGTAAAATGACGAAGGCTGCTAGAAATCCTTGGGTAACAGAAGAAATATTGAATTTAATTGATGAAAGGAGAAAATATAAAAATGCAGTATATGAAGCAGGCAAAAAGGAATACAAACGTCTCAAAAATGAGCTCGACAGGAAGTGCAAAATGGCTAAACAGGGATGGCTAGAGGACAAATGTAAGGATGTAGAAGCTTATCTCACTAGGGGTAAGACAGATACAGGAAAATACAGGAAAATTAAAGAGACCTTTGGAGAGAAGAGAACCACGTGTATGAATATCAAGAGCTCAGATGGCAGCCCAGTTCTAAGCAAAGAAGGGAAGGCAGAAAGGTGGAAGGAGTATATAGAACGTTTATACAAGGGTGATGTACTTGAGGACAATATTATGGAAATGGAAGAGGATGTAGATGAAGACGAAATGGGAGATACGATACTGCGTGAAGAGTTTGACAGAGCACTGAAAGACCTAAATCGAAACCAGGACCCGGGAGTAGACAACATTCCATTAGAACAGCCTTGGAAGAGCCAGTCCTGACAAAACTCTACCACTTGGTGCGCAAGATGTATGAGACAGGCGAAATTCCCTCGAATTTCAAGAAGAGTATAATAATTTCAATTCCAAAGAAAGCAGGTGTTGACAGACGTGAAAATTACTGAAGTATCAGTTTAATAAATCACGGCTGCAAAATACTAACGCGAATTCTTTACAGACGAATGGAAAAACTGGTAGAAGCCGACCTCAGGGAAGATCAGTTTGGATTCCGTAGAAATGTTGGAACACGTGAGGCAATACTAACCCTACGACTTACCTTAGAAGAAAGATTAAGGAAAGGAAAACCTACGTTTCTAGCATTTGTAGACTTAGAGAAAGCTTTTGACAATGTTGACTGGAATACTCTTTTTCAAATTCTAAAGGTGGCAAGGGTAAAATACAGGGAGCGAAAGGCTATTTACAATTTGTACAGAAACCAGATGGCAGTCATAAGAGTCGAGGGGCATGAAAGGGAATCAGTGGTTGGGAAAGGAGTGAGACAGGGTTGTAGCCTCTCCCCGGTGTTATTCAATCTGTATATTGAGCAAGCAGTAAAGGAAACAAAAGAAAAATTTGGAGTAGGTATTAAAATTCATGGAGACAAAGTAAAAACTTTGAGGTTCGCCGATGACATTGTAATTCTGTCAGAGACGGCAAAGGACTTGGAAGAGCAGTTGAACGGAATGGACAGTGTCTTGAAAAGAGGATATAAGATGAACATCAACAAAAGCAAAACGAGGATAATGGAATGTAGTCAAATTAAATCGGGTGATGCTGAGGGAATTAGATTAGGAAATGAGACACTTAAAGTAGTAAAGTAGTTTTGCTATTTAGGAAGTAAAATAACTGATGATGGTCGAAGTAGAGAGGATATAAAATGTAGACTGGCAATGGCAAGGAAAGCGTTTCTGAAGAAGAGAAATTTGTTAACATCGAATATAGATTTAAGTGTCAGGAAGTCATTTCTGAAAATATTTGTTTGGAGTGTAGCCATGTATGGAAGTGAAACATGGACGATAACTAGTTTGGACAAGAAGAGAATAGAAGCTTTCGAAATGTGGTGCTACAGAAGAATACTGAAGATAAGGTGGATAGATCACGTAACTAATGAGGAGGTATTGAATAGGATTGGGGAGAAGACAAGTTTGTGGCACAACTTGACTAGAAGAAGGGATCGGTTGGTAGGACATGTTTTGAGGCATCAAGGGATCACAAATTTAGCATTGGAGGGCAGTGTGGAGGGTAAAAATCGTAGAGGGAGACCGAGAGATGAGTACACTAAGCAGATTCGGAAGGATGTGGGTTGCAGTAGGTACTGGGAGATGAAGAAGCTTGCACAGGATAGGGTAGCGTGGAGAGCTGCATCAAACCAGTCTCAGGACTGAAGACAACAACAACAACAATATATATATCAGTTCATGACATCCAGTCTTACAAATTTACTGTCTCTGATGGACACACATCCAAATCATCAGCTCTCAAAACTCCACCATCATTCCAGACTGAAGTGCCTAGAACCGCACAGCCACACCGGCCGGCCTATTTGAATACAGTATATGCTCCAAAACCCTACTCCAAACGGACGTCAATGATATAGGTCTGCAGTTTGATGGATTACTCCTACTACCCTTCTTAAACACTGGTGCGACCTGCGCAATTTTCCAATCTGTATGTACAGATCTATCGGTGAGCGAGTGGTTGTATATGATTGTTAAGTACGGAGCTATTGTATCAGTGTAATCAGTGTAATTATGCTCATAATGTCCATCATACGAAACCCAGTGAGGATGAAAAGCTTTGGTTTGTTTACCATTACAAACAAAATTAATTTTAAAACAAAATTTTAAATTCCCATCCCATAGAGCTGTCTCAAATTGGCCTAGTGCATTATTCGGTTTACCGATATGTATGAACAGTAAAACACGGAGAATAATGAGCTCTACAGCAGTAGCAGCTGGTGCGGGCCAGTGCGGTGCTGACGTTGGGGGAGTACTGATCTTTTTTTTGTGTTTTGCTGTCACTGCTAACACGCATCGATGTAAGGAACGCACTGTACTAATTTCGTCCTGCCTTTCGATGCAGTTAAAGTGTCCCGAGCAGGATATGATTTGTCCCGCACAAAGTATTTTAGACTTTTCTTCAATTTTTTCCGTGCATGTATTCAGATAATCAATCGATCGCCTTATGTTACTCCTCTCAGCTTTTCGATTGGTGGTTCAGTTGTATTTGTAGAACAAGGCAACAACTTCATTTTTTGCGCTAAATTCTGAAAACAACATTCATCAGGATAAAGTTACAGCTTATGACTTGATCAATGTATATCACTATGTTCTACACAACGTGCCTTTTCGTTATTATAATTATCACTAAAAGTTGGTGTCTATATTTTCAGATTCAGAAATTGCTAGGAACATTTCTATGGGAAGAGCAAAAGCAACATCAGTTGTTATTAGTGTGCTTGCACCTTCTCAGTAAGTCCACACAATAAAAGATCTTGTTGATAAAAATATGTTTTACTCAGTATCAAGTGATACCTCTAATAGTGGCCATACTAAGGTGTTTCCAGTTAGCTGCATGGAGTGGCCGCGTGGTTTGAGGCGCCATGTCATTGACTGCGCGGCCCCTCCTGCCGGAGTTTCGAGTCCTCCTCTGGCATGAGAGTGTGTGTTGTTCTTAGCAAGTTAGAGTAATCTGGCTTCAGCAATTTGTAAGTCTAGGGACCGTTGACCTCAACAGTTTGGTCCCTTGGGAACTCACACACATTTGAACATTTTGATTACAGTTATTACTAGATATTTCAGTTTTCTTGAAAATGAAGTACCTGTGCTGTTAGGCTAATATAGTTTCAGTCACAAGTCTGCAAACGCTAGTTTTGATCAAATTAAAGGCAGATTAACAATGCACAGTTTAAACCTGAATACCATTTCTTCACACAATGCCGACAGTGCATATGTCAATTTTGGGAATAAACATTCAGTATTTACTAACAAATGAAAATAATTTTTTAATCCTAGCAAGTTGCTCAGCGCATAAAATTCATAATGCAACTACACTCCTGGAAATTGAAATAAAAACACCGTGAATTCATTGTCCCAGGAAGGGGAAACTTTATTGACACATTCCTGGGGTCAGATACATCACATGATCACACTGACAGAACCACAGGCACATAGACACAGGCAACAGAGCATGCACAATGTCGGCACTAGTACAGTGTATATCCACCTTTCGCAGCAATGCAGGCTGCTATTCTCCCATGGAGACGATCGTAGAGATGCTGGATGTAGTCCTGTGGAACGGCTTGCCATGCCATTTCCACCTGGCGCCTCAGTTGGACCAGCGTTCGTGCTGGACGTGCAGACCGCGTGAGACGACGCTTCATCCAGTCCCAAACATGCTCAATGGGGGACAGATCCGGAGATCTTGCTGGCCAGGGTAGTTGACTTACACCTTCTAGAGCACGTTGGGTGGCACGGGATACATGCGGACGTGCATTGTCCTGTTGGAACAGCAAGTTCCCTTGCCGGTCTAGGAATGGTAGGACGATGGGTTCGATGACGGTTTGGATGTACCGTGTACTATTCAGTGTCCCCTCGACGATCACCAGAGGTGTACAGCCAGTGTAGGAGGTCGCTCCCCACACAATGATGCCGGGTGTTGGCCCTGTGTGCCTCGGTCGTATGCAGTCCTGATTGTGGCGCTCACCTGCACGGCGCCAAACATGCATACGAACATCATTGGCACCAAGGCAGAAGCGACTCTCATCGCTGAAGACGACACGTCTCCATTCGTCCCTCCATTCACGCCTGTCGCGACACCACTGGAGGCGGGCTGCACGATGTTGGGGCGTGAGCGGAAGACGGCCTAACGGTGTGCGGGACCGTAGCCCAGCTTCATGGAGACGGTTGCGAATGGTCCTCGCCGATACCCCAGGAGCAACAGTGACCCTAATTTGCTGGGAAGTGGCGGTGCGGTCCCCTACGGCACTGCGTAGGATCCTACGGTCTTGGCATGCATCCGTGCGTCGCTGCGGTCCGGTCCCAGGTCGACGGGCACGTGCACCTTCCGCCGACCGCTGGCGACAACATCGATGTACTGTGGAGACCTCACGCCCCACGTGTTGAGCAATTCGGCGGTGCGTCCACCCGGCCTCCCGCATGCCCACTATACGCCCTCGCTCAAAGTCCGTCAACTGCACATACGGTTCACGTCCACGCTGTCGCGGCATGCTACCAGTGTTAAAGACTGCGATGGAGCTCCGTATGCCACGGCAAACTGGCTGAGACTGACGGCGGCTGTGCACAAATGCTGCGCAGCTAGCGCCATTCGACGGCCAACACCGCGGTTCCTGGTGTGTCCGCTGTGCCGTGCATGTGATCATTGCTTGTACAGCCCTCTCGCAGTGTCCGGAGCAAGTATGGTGGGTCTGACACACTGGTGTCAATGTGTTCTTTTTTCCATTTCCAGGAGTGTATGTTTGCAACTGATAAATTACAAGTTTCTGATTTAGAAAATTTTGTTTCAAAAAGTATTACATTTTCTCCTGCTACTCAAAAAAAAGCATAGGGTTTGATGGAGGTATTTTTTTAAATTTTGTGGTACTGATTACATGGAAATTTTAAGACATTTCTGCCCAAGATGGCTGAGCATTTATTCAACTGTTGATAGACTACTATAATGCTTTATAGTCATAAGATGTTATTTTCTATCACAGGGGAGAGAACTGTCCAGTAGCCATACAAAATTTTTTCCCGAATGTCCAGAATGGTAATGAGGATGTATGTAGAACATTTTGCTATTTGTTGTTTTTGCTTAAGTGTCTAAAAATGTCATGTGACTGTGGAATCTTTAGAAAGGGATAATTTATTGACTGTTGAAGTGTTTCGTTTAATGAAATCTCTTAAATAACAATCAAAACAACGAATATCAGACAGTGCATTGATTGACTCTCCTGTCATTTCTTGGTAGAATATTTTATATGTTATGAACAATGGTGTAATATTCTACAATATTTATTATTTTTTCACAAACTAGGTTTTGGCTGTTATGCCATCATCAGCTACAAAGGAAAATGTGTGGAGCAGTGAAATTTTGTGGATTAAGGATTTTAAATTAGTGCACTTACAGAGTATCTCCATTTCCAGACTAGAAAATGTTAATGTCAGAATTTGGAATAAAATAAGTGGGATTATTTTAGTGTAAATATGATGTAAGATTATTTAACTAAGATTAAATATGTGACACTTTACCTAATGAACTACAGAAAAATTAAAACAATTGTACACAGAAGAACATAACTGAACAATAAACTTTCATGCCATATTCCAAGGATGTGGATGGACAAAATAATCTTGTCTTTAAAAGATCCTAAACAGCAAATACGTATAATAGTGATATTAAGCAGGTGAGTGAAGCAGCTGTGGTTATACAAAGTAAAAATATTTAACATAACAAAAGAAATTATATTAACTGAAATAAAAGAAACTGGGCATGTGAGTAAGAGGGGTGATTTACAACACGGCCTGGATGGGATTGTGAGTAGTATCCGCAGTTAGAAGCGGTGAGTGAATTGGAAATATCTAACTTCATGTCTAGTGCCCCACTAGCTAAGTAACAACCAATTTCAAGAACAGAATGATTGACAATAATGTTATAGCAATCTATTCAGAAAAAGGAAATGCTATTGTCTTTATGAATAATTGTGACTGTATTAATAAAGTGGAAGATTTTCTAAATGTTACCAGTTTCCAATAGATACAGCAAGACCCCATACAATCCTAGAATGACATAATTACAAGTGTTATCAAATCATGTAAAAGTATAATAAAGAGTTAGATGATGTGATCAAGATCAAAACGAAGTTCGAACCTAGTCATGGGATCCTTAATTCAGTGGACTCAGTGCTAACACAAAACTGTTTCCATCTCACTGATAGGATGTACAAACAGTTGTATGGTCTAGCTATGGAGGTCCCCCTGCTAGTGTAGCCCTTGCTGAACTTTTCATGGAAAATTTTGAAATACAGTTTTTAGAAAATAATCCACTCTCTTCGAAGGTTGGATACTGGTTTTGGTCTGTTGATGATGTATTGTGACTATGGACAGATACTACTAGATAACTTCAAAATCGCCTCAAGCAGAAAAATTCTAAATGCAGTAGTGTAAAATTCTCAATGGAGATTCAGGGTAACTGCATAGATTACTTAGATCCAACTACAGACATCAGTGACTGTGTTCATACTTTCAAGATTAATAGGAAACCTACCACGGGCCAATTCTCTACATCCAGTGATCCATAACCATGATACCTTTCATTCTGTGATACATCGACTAATATCCATTCCTATGAGTGAAGACAACTTCCAAATGTAATTAAATCCCATCAAAAAAATAGCGTCAAACAATGACTGTCCTCCTACTTTCGTGGGTTCCATAAAGCTCAGAAAGCAGAAACAATAGGTGTACTCTCTTCTTTGCCCTGTCCTTGACCCACTGCCTCAAGAATTCAATAAATAATGCACAATTCCATACTTAGGAAAAGTCTAACTGGATGGCCAGGAGTCTTAAATCAAGGAATGTGAAAACCTCATTTTATGTGCACAGTACTGTTGGATACTTTTTGCCCAAAGGCAGAGTCAGCACTCAAGATTTGGGAAAGAGTGGAATATATAAAGTTCATTGCAACTGTAGTAAATTCTATGTAGGTCACTCTGGTAGGGCAATATGTACCCACTTGAAGGAACACTGCAGAAGCTGGAAACTTAGAAAAGGAGACTCTACTTTTGCAGAACTCCTGCTTAAAGAAAGTCATTACAAGGTATTACATGTCATCCACAAAAAAGGAAGATGAACTATCTTGAAATAACGGAAATTAATAATGGCAATCAATTAAATATGCCGAGCTAGTATGCCGTGGTCGAATGGATTTCACGTTAAAACCCAGTGTTTGGCCCCAACTGTGGATGACCGACACACACCCTCACTACTGTCTACAGCAAAATTCCGCTTTTGCGAGCTTCCGCGCAGTAGCGTGGAGCCACATGTTTTGCATACGCGAACGCAATTGGCCGTTGTCGACTGCCGTCGTCCGCTTTTGTATCATCCCATGGTAGAAAACTGGTACACATCTTGTTCAACACTGTAATCCAAATTTCATTCAATTTCTCGCCCTCCTCCTATTGAAATTCCTGGGGCGTTTCACAATCTGTATTGCCTCTCTATATAGCCTTTCGTGGCATCCGCTTGTGGCTGCCAGTACTTGAGTCCCGTCAAAAAGAATGTGGTTCTGCCGCAGCTCATCTGTCAGTCTCTCCTCTTCTGCAACTGCCCTTGCGCTCTTCGAGTCGTTTTTTTTTTACACTTTTTTTGTAGTATCCACGTACACCTTCTGCGCCAAGCGGCTCTGGTTCATAGAATTTTTCTTGCTCTATCTGCCTACGATCTTATGATTCAACGCTTTTTTTGTGGGTGGTGGTTCGAATCTCGGTGTAGGCAAAGGTCTATGTGCATGAGTTTTCAGTAAACCACGTGGCCCAAGCTACCATCTTCTTTCTTGAAACCAAACAGGTCAAGAAAGTTTAATCTTCTATCTGTTCCTCCTCCTTGGTAAACTAAATCTTGAGATTGATCCCAGTTTCTCCCTGCGATGCCGCCACCACAAAACAAATGTATCATCCACGCACCAAATATTCAGTTTCTTGTTCGTAGTTTCCAATGCCTCCTCCTCCAATTTTTCCGTAAAGGAGTTCAGTATAACCGGACTTAAGGGGCTCCCCATAGCAACACCATCCGTCTGTTCACAGAACTCTTCGTTCCACTTTACATACGTGGTTGTGGGGTATATTTAAACAGTTCTGCAACAATGGGAGGAAAAATCCAAAACTCAAAATTAATAAACACATGTCCATAAACCCAAACTTAATACTGAATGACCAAACACTGTTACCTTACTCGCCACTTATAACTACAGATACTGTAAGTAGGCTGTTTAGGTTTTTATATTGGTAACGCCATGTAGTGCTCTGTTTGAAAATCACTGGCTGTGCTGTGTGCAGTCTGTCGCTGGTTTGCATTGTTATTGGCTATTGTAGTGTTGGGCAGAGGGATGTTAACAGCGCATAGCGTTGTGCAGTTGGAGGTGAGCCGCCAGCAGTGGTGGACCTGAGGAGAGAGATAGCGGAGTTTTAAAATTTGTAAGACTGGATGTCATGAACTGCTATATACGTTATGACTTTTGAACACTATTGAGGTAAATACATTGTTTGTTCTCTATCAAAATCTTTCATTTGCTAACTGTGCTTATCAGTAGTTATTGCCTTCAGTAGTTTGAATCATTTATTTAGCTGGCAGTAGTGTCGCTCACTGTAGTGCAGTAGTTCGAGTAACTAAGATTTTTGTGAGGTAAGTGATTTGTGAAACATATAAGTTAATGTTACTCAGGGCCATTCTTTTGTAGGGATTTTTGAAAGTCAAATTGAGTTGTGCTAAAAATATTGTGTGTCAGTTTAAAGCCCAGTCCTGTATAATAGTTCAAAGGGGACGTTTCATATGGCGACCCTGCCAGGATACCTCACTGGAAAATTCTGATTTTTTCCTTGTAGTTTGTGTAATTAGTGTAGATTTTGTTTATTGCTAGTGCGTAATTGTAGAGAGAATCTCCATTGTAGTCGTAGTCTTTCATTGTTGTACAGTAAAACAGGTGTGACACGCATGTAAATTTGCACCAAGTATTTCGCAGCTGTGCTTGCAATTAAGTAGATATTATTTTCAATGCTATGTTAATGTGTTCTCTTATTTTTGATCTTCAAATTGTGTTTTTCTGTGTTGTCGTGTGAAATATTGTGACAATAATGGCATGTGAAAAACGTAATACTAGGCTCCAAAGTAAACTGAGAAATGACAGTGAAGACGAAAGCAGTGTGTTAGCACCACCATTTAATGAATTAACTAATGTTCAAAGTAGTAATTTGGTAATTGTTTATAGGGAAATGGAGTGGGCTGCAAATAATGGTGTACACAGTGAAACAATTAGTGAACAGGGAAGCATTATCGATCGATCGGTCGGCAACAGCTCGTCTCAGGATTCCGAAATGACAGGACACAATCTTGTAAATACTGCAGAATCAGGTTTTGCATGCTCACCGTTTTCTCGAATAAATCAAGACACATTTTCTTCTTTTCAAAATGCGAATATTGCCGATTCTAATGCACTGCCGAATAGCACTTAGGAACATGTTTCAGACACCAGTCCACTGTTATTACAGTTAATGCAACAAATGGGAGAAAGGCTACAAAAGTTAGACACAACGCTTGAACAAAATCAGAAACAAATGGGACAAAATCTTCAAAAGTTAGACACAATGGAACAAAATCTTCGGAAGTTAGACACCACGCTCTATCAAACACGTGAAGATTTAACTAGTGAGTTACATAACATTGAATCGAAATGTCAAAAAGTCTGTACTGACGTAAAAACACAAATTTGTGAGCATTTCCAACCTATTTTTTCGCGTCATGAAAATGCGTTACAGAATCACGAAGAAGGCATAAAAGAACTGCAAACTATTGTTCATGAAAATCACGACACCTTGCAAGCTAAAATTGACTCAGTTGCATCTACCAATTTTGTTATGCAACTTGCAAAAACTCAGGAAAAGTTAAAGGACACAGTAGATACGATTTCAATACAAATGGACACTCTGAAACTTGGTTCAGAAAAACACGCAGAGGAAATAATTTCAATATCGGATAAAGTAGCCGAACTTTCAGATCAGTTCACTAACTTATCTACAAAGGTAGACGATGATCTGAATGACACAAGACCTGAAGCCTTCACGGACACTGAAGAGTATGAACAAATTAGAAAATTCAAACAAAATAAAAATCAAATCAATACACAGTACAAAAGAGAAATCCGGGAAGTACAAGATCAGTTGGCACAAGTAATACAAGAATTACGTATTTCAGAGGACACTCGCGCTCCAACTCGGGAAGAGGGACATAGAAATACGGAACAACCGCATAATAATCACACAGGACACTTCGGAAATTATGAAAGAAATTGATAAGGTGCACCGAATTTTGAGATGGAACCGCCTACATGACGTAACAATGACCGATATGCTACTCGCCGACGCGTTGATTTTGACTGTAAGCTGTTCATTACTACACGTAAATTCAAAACATTTAAGAATTCTGACAACGACATTCATCCACAAGCATGGCTTCATCAATTCTCTCATTGTTTTCCTCCCAACTGGTCATTGGAGCACAGGTTAGAATTTATGTGTGGCTACTTAGAGAATGAACCAGCTGTAAGAATGCGATCGGTCATTCACGATTGCCACAGTGAAGGAGAATTTTACCATGCCCTCCTCTCAGCATATTGGTCTCAAGCCACACAAGACCGAGTAAAACATGGCATCATAATGATGAAACATTTCGAACAATCTGAATTTTCCAGTCTTGTGAAATATTTTGAAGACATGTTGCACAAGAATCAGTACCTGTCAAACCCATACAGCCCCTCAGAACTCATCCGCATTTGCTTAATCAAATTACCTGTACATTTACGGCATATTATTTTGGCAGGACGTTCCAAAGACGACATTGAAGCTTTTCAGGGACTCTTACAAGAATTAGAAATTGACACTGACAATCTCTGGACGCGAAAACAGGAGCACAACAATTACAGCTCACATCCTTCACAATTCCGCGAAGAAAGAAATAATAACTGGACACGACAAGGCTGTTCTTTCAACGCAAATCGTGAACAAAAACGACACCACCCAGATGACAACCACTGGAAGAGTAATAGTTACAGAGAAAGATCGCATTTCCGTAGTAATCATAGAAACAGACAATATGGCAACCAGAAGTATTATTATCACGGGAGACTACAACTTCAGACGCAACGGTCCACCGTGCAGTGATAATTCAGGGAGAAATTCTCCACCACTTAACCGACAAGAAAGAAACTATAAGAACTACCGACATGACGACAGACGATATAATCGTAACGTCAGACCTGAATTTCATCAGAACTGGCGGGATTCAAACAGAGCAGGGCCTTCTCGACAAGGTGAATTCGTAAAGTTAGACCTTCAAATCCCAATAACGACGCGCGCCAACAAAGAGACAGACAATGACTGGCACCGCAGGCAGCCGCGTGCGCCGGCTGGCTCAGAGAAAAATAACATAGACGCTAACCTTGAGAAAAAATTTTGCATTCCTTACCGACGTATGCAACATGATAATTGCTTTGAAGTTGAAATTCTGCGTACTTGGAAGGGTAAAGGATTGCACCGCATTTCACATGTGAAACCGTTTATTGAGAGAATATCCGTTTTTTAACTTAGTCTTTGCTATAAAAATTTTCACTTCACGTTACTAGTACTCTTTGTTACAGTTAGAAATTGTTAACATGCAACTATGTTTTGAAGTTAACTATCCAGTCTAGAACCTAGGGAATATATTTAGACAGTATTTACGACTGCATTGTTATAGTGAACAGATGACATAGTGTTATTGTGCTTACATTCTTGCTTGTTAGTTGCACGATTACGTAACGACTATCAGGCTTACATTCTTAGAACATATAACAGTACTGCTACTGAGATTTTAATGCGACATTTTGGTTTACTCGAAAATACATTCTGGATTTAAAGTACTTTCTGAGAGGTACCAGATGACACAGTGGTTAGTTTATTTGACAGCTACACGATTATATCACGACGCTACTAATATGTGACACAATTTAGATTGTTGCTTTTGCGGTGTTTCTGTTTTATATCTGCACAGTTTTTCTGAATTATTCTGGAAAGTATAACATGTTTTAGTGGTAACTTTTGCGGTATAGCTACAATGAGACAGCCTTTTCCGTAGCACAACAATACGTTACAGCACAGTACTTTCTTCATCACGGCAATAAGCATAATAAGTAAGATATCTATGCGCAAAGCATTTCACTTTTGTTTATCATGAGCTAAGTACATAGACTTCTGCAGAACTTAGCTTTCGGAGGACGATAACTACAACATTTCCACAGAATTATCTTACAGCAAGACGCATATTTAGCGCTACAGGACACGCATTTGAGAGATTAATTTTGTACTTGAACCATTTATTTTTCAAGAATTTTGAATTACAAAGGTTTTCCGTGATACATTTCATTCCATTGCTGTAATATGTAACATCTGAGAGTATAATTACATTAATCCTCAAGGGGGTGCACGCCTACTTTGTGTATCATGTGTTTGGCAAGCACAAGGTCCCCTACCTAATATGGTATTTGCTTATACAACTTTACACATCGGCACCATATTTCTCTAACACATAATTACACAGCTATCTGATCATTTAACTGAGAGAGACAAACATGTTTTTTTTTTTTTTTTACTACATTAGTGATACATGTTTACACAATCACACAGTGGATAACTTCACACTTTTGAAATTGTATTTTGTCTGCACTGTGTGAACTGTTCATATTTTTTCAGAACCGTTGTGATACTATGAGAGCTTTGAATGATATATTTGGTATAGGATCATGATTTTTAAAGTACGTTTGAGGAAGATGACACTTTTGACATGAGCAGAGAATTTTTTTCATATTTTGAAATTATTGGAGGAAGCTACGACGATTTTGAGATTTGGCTGAGGTTTTATGACGTTATGATGACAATGTGTAATAGGCTGTATGTTTATGATCAATAAGCTGATTTCATATGAGGAATTTGATTATGCCATGTCTTTATTACGATGAAATATTGAAGTGCCGTCGCAAGATTGACGTGTCAACGAATATGTACATGTGTAATAAGGTAAGGGGTAATGAGTAGTGGTTAGGGATTCAGACTTGTAAAAAAGGATGTTGGAAACCAAGAATCGTGCTTTAAGAGTTATGAAATGTGTGTAAATGCGTGAATGTATCACAATGCCGGCGAAATTTTTTTGGACACTGTTATATTTATAGGATTTTGATTCTACAGATTTGTAACGCAAATATTTCGACCTGTAAAATTTTCATATGAGACTGTCACTGTAGTGCAAACTGGTGTCGTAAATATTTCGGTGAGAAAGTTAAGTGACCACCTGCACGTAATTCGTTGTGGGCACCCAGCTGCGCGACAGTCGCCTGGAAAAAAGCCACTACGGAAAATATTACGGTTTCGCGAACTTATGCAAGGATTTACAAAGTCTTGTACGTCACGCGCCAGTTCAGAGTTAGCTTTCACAAAATCTACTACAGAAATCCAGAAGTACACAACGATGTTTTATAACTCTCTAGATCTGCGGACTATAATTTTCAAAGACTTTTAGAAGCTGTTGGCACACCGCACATCCTGATGGTTCCACTGGCTATCACAGGTCCTATCTCGTTGAGTGCAGACAACAGCCTTCTGCAAACGCTGTGGCCGCAGCGCTGATATAGCCGCCAATCTGTCATTGGAACAAATCACAAAAATGCGTTTATTGTAAATACCGATACTCAAACTACACAAATACATCAGTTAATTCTCACTTCCGTACTGATTTCTAACTGAAATTACCTGGAAAATCCAGACCGGAGTGGTACCTGTAGAGAAGCCACTCTAACATGTGGTTCCTGAGGAGGGGCAGAACTATTTCAATAGTTGCAGAGGCAAGAATCTAGATGATTTGATCTGGCCTCGCAACAGAAGCCAACATAGCCTTGATATAAGTCTGCAGGCTTTCGTGGCCGTTGTCACTGAAGTTAAAATCTTCTGGGTTATTAGGCCGCGTCATGTCTCTTCTAAAATTGTCAACGTTTCGACCCCTCTGCTGGGATCTTCCTCAGGATCTTTTGGTGTTCACTACTGCTAGAACAGTGTCAGAGACGAGTGTTGCGTCCACTTATAAAGGGGAAATTTTCTGGCGTTCGTACTGGAGAAGTGATAGTATTGATTAAAATAGATGTGGCTACCATTGGTGGGCCATATTCATAGGCTAATACAGAAGAAGGGGCGTTCGTGGATCATTTCCTGTGGATACCATTGGCGGTCATCGTCATTGGATAGAAAGGCACTGTTCCACACTTATGCTGGAGAAGGGTTATTGGTTGAAATGCCTGCTACCGCTATTGGTTGGTCGTCATCAGTGGCTAGATTCGGAACGGACAGAGCAAGAGAGAGGGTATGTTTACCCAAAATATTATTGTCCGCCGAGGTAACTTGCAGCGCGTTGTTTATGCTGCTCACACACCGCGGCCGCGTATTTACTTCCTTGATGGCGGAGAGCCGCGATGCCGGAAGCCTATAGCTGTCCTCTCTATTGAAATTAGATGAATTATTAGAAATTTCAACCGCTTCTCGGACCTTTCTTCTATAAATGTTTGTTTCTTTAGCCAGTACACGTACGTTATTAAAATCGGTCTCAAACCACAGTCTCGTGATGTTCCTCGAATGCCGATTTTGCGCTCTGATTTAGCCGCATGTGCCGTTCGTGTTCCTTAATGCGTTCTTTAATAGCTCTTCCCTTTTCGCCTATATACACTTTGCCGCAGTCACATGACACTTCATAGACGCCTGCACTATGGAGGTAATGAGGTGCATCCGTTTTCTGTCGGAAAAAGTCTTTCATTTTGTTTTGACTAAAGAAAGATGTCTGAATGCCATTTTTCTTTAAAATTCTGCTTATGCGGTCAGTGACCCCAGAAACGGACGGTAACCTGACGTAGTGAGAAGGCGGTTCCTCGTCATTCTTATTAGCGGAATAAATATTCCGCCTAAAACCCCTGTCGATTGAATAACTATCATACGCATTTACCTTCAGTGTCCTCTTTAAAAAATTCAATTCCGATTCTAAGTTGTCGTCGTCGCTGATACGGAAGGCACGTGAAGACAGAGTGTTGAGTACTGCTTGGTTCTGGGCTGGGTGGTGGTGCGAAGTGGCATCTAAATACCTGTTTGTGTTAGTCGGCTTTGTGACCTAGAGTGTTATCAGGTCTTCTGTATACCAACACATCTAGGAAAAGGAGACAGACCTCACTCTCGACCTTCAAGTTGAATTTTATTTTGTGGTGAATTCCATTTAAGAAATTGTGGATTGCATGAAGCTCCTCTTTGCCGTGTGGCCATATAACAAACGCATCGTCCACGTAGCGGAGGCAACAAGAAGGCTTCAAAGGAGCACTACTTAACGCCTGTTGCCCAAAATGTTCCATGAAAACGTCAGCTGGCAATGGCGAAATGGGTGAACCCATAGCAAGACCGTCAGCCTGTTCATAGAATTCGAAATTGTACTTAAAATAGCTCGAGCGAAGACATAATTCAGTTAAGTCACAAACATCTGGAGCAACATTCTCTCTTACGATCTCCAGTGTATCTGATACTGATAGCCTTGATATGTTGGTACTGCAAAAGGCTGTAAAGAAGGGAAGACTAAGCCATTATATTTCCGTGGACATGCAACTCTTTTTTTTTTTTTGGCTTGGTGAAGATCGCATCCTCCTCTTGCATAAAACGTCAAAGTAGTCCCTCATTTGTAACTCACAGAAGGGACTGGTCAGGCTGATATTGTCATGAGGAAAAAGAAAGACACAACTTGACTGAAAGAGGTGATCGGTTGTCAGGACACTTCCTGAGAAATCATAGATTCGTCAGTTTGGTGATGGAGGTGTGTGTGTGTGTGTGTATGTGTGTGTGTGTGTGTGTGTGTGTGTGTGTGTGTGTGTGTGTGTGTGTGTGTGTGTGCGAGGTGTGCTGGCGTAAGCTGTCGCCAGTGCACTAGCTGGCAAAAAAAGGTTGCAAGAAGATCGATATGAGGCGCTGAATTAAGCGTGCCTATCAGGAGAAAGACCAAAGATAGTCTCGCAAACAACCCGCCATCAATGCCCTCTCGACCGCTAGTATTTAGAGCGCCACCGCGCACTGTAGGGCACAGTCAGTCACAGACAGTCAGCTCAGTCTCAAAATCAGTAGCAGTCACAGAGTCAGTCACTATTCTACACTCATGCTCATAAATTAAGGATAATGCTGATCCATGGTGAAACAACGCTCTGGTGGGTGGTTTGTGGGTTTAAATCACCATGCGGTGGGTGCATTTGGCCTGCGGACGTCGCACGGTGGCGCTAGCAGCGGTCCTCATACGCAGTGGTGTGTTGGTGCATGTCAGAGTACGGTGCAGCGAGTAAGTGTGCAGACGTTTTGAGATGAGCTAGATGGTGACTGTGTGTTGTAGATGCCTCAAAGAATACATATTGTTGACGTTATGAGGGATAAAATACTAGGGCGACTGGAGGCTGGTCAAACACAGCAGGTCGTAGCACGGCCCTCCGTGTGCCACAACGTGTGATCTCAAGATTATGGCAACGATTCCAGCTGACAGGAAACGTGTCCAGGCCCTACATTACAGGACGTCCAGTGTACAACACCACAAGAAGACCTATATCTCACCATCAGTGCCCACAGACGGCCACGGAGTACTGCAGGTAGCCTTGCTTGGACCTTACTACAGCCACTGGAACGGTTCTCTCCAGACACACAGTCTACAGACGGCTGAACACATTTGGTTTATTCGCCCGGAGACCTGCAAGGTGCATTCCACTGACTCCTGGTCACAGGAGAGCCCGTAAATCCTGGTCTCAAGAACACAGTACACGGTCATTGGAATAGTGGTCCCAGGTTATGTTCACGGACGAGTCCAGGTATAGTCTGAACAGTGATTTTCACCAGGTTTTAATCTGGCGTGAACCAGACACCAGATACCAACTCCTTAGTGTCGTTGAAAGGAATCTGTATGGAGGTCGTGGTTTGAAGGTGTGGGGTGGGATTATGATTGGTGCACGTATACCCCTGCATGTCTTTGACAGAGGAACTGTAACAGGTCAGGTGTTTCCGGACGTCATTTTGCACCAGTATGTCCGCCTTTTCAGGAGTGCAGTGGGTCCCACCTTCCTCCTGCTGGATGATAACGCACGAGCTGCCATCGTGGAGAAGTACCTTGAAACAAGATATCAGGCGCATGGAGTGGCCTGCCTATTCTCCAGCACTAAACCCCGTCGAGCACGTCTGGGATGCTCTCGGTCGACGTATCGCTGCACATCTTCAAACCCCCACGACACTTCACGAGCTCCGACATGCACTGGTGCAAGAATGGGAGGATATACCCCAGTAGCTGCTAGACCACTAGATCCAGAGTATGCCAACCCGTTGTACGGCCTGTGTACGTCTGCTTGGTGATAATATCCCGTACTTATGTCGGGGTACATGCGCAGGAAACAGTGGCGTTTTGTAGCACATGTATTTCGGGACGGTGTTCTCAACTTATAACCAATAACGTGGACTTACGTATCTGTGTCGTGTGTGTTCCCTATGTGCCTGTGTATTGGCGCCAGTTTTGTGTAGTGCCACGTTGTGTGGCACCACATTCCGCAATTATCCTTAATTTATGAGCATGAGCGTAGTTGGCGTCTGCCGGTTTACATTACCGGCTACGAGAGTGTAATTTTTATAGCGGGACTTGTACTTCACCAGCATTCAGGCTAAGATGGTCTATTACATTTGCTTTAAGATAATTAGCTGTCTTGTTCTTATGAATAAAAAAACCCTGTCAAATGTGCAGTTGTGTTGCAGAAAGAGGATATTGGCCACCAAACAACATCCTCTGCTTGCTTTCCATGATACAAGACTCGGCAGCGTCACCAGACGACACAAAACAGGGAGAACAAGGCTTAACTACAGTAAGCAGGTTGAAGTGGGTGTAAATTGCAACAGCTATGCAGAGTGGAAGAGGCTTGTACAGGATACAATAGCGTGGAGAGCTGTATGAAACTAGATCACAGCAACACACCTTTAGAATCTTGGATACAGTCTCTTGGCTGCATTAAAATATTGCTGTCAGTAATTATGTAAGATTTTGGATGAGAATTCCATCACAGTTTGCTTGGTTTATTTCGCTTTTTTCTGGAGCACTTAGTTTCGAATTTATTAGAGAATTATTGTGGTTACTCATTCATAACTACTTTTATTCAAATTAAATATTCAAATTTAAGTCAATTAACAAGATTATTCTGCTAAACAGCTCAATTCAAATATTTTGAGAACAGTTGACAATATTGTACCCCTGTTTTCACTCAAATGAATTGTGAAAAGTCCTCACTGAACGACATATGGTCCTTTTTGTACCTACATAAATTACAGAGATATCTGCATGAACTTTGCTTCTCAAATAGAACTCTAGTAAGCCCTGCCGCTACTATCGTAGTTCTAAAATTTAACGGCTTTCACTCTTCTAAGTACGAATACTATAGTCTGATTAAAATTACTTGATAGTTGACACTTCACGTGTTGGAGTTGGTTTCCTCCAATCAGAGCGCTCAACGCCACGACCGAACGAACCATTCGCCGTTTCCTAACTGCCATAACAATAGATCAATTCACTTCCAATTCCTTCTATGGTTTTCTTTCTCAGAGTGTTTGGATTCTAAATCCTGCATCCAGCCCTCTTACTTCGTATTTAATCACACATGATAATCATACCAAAAACTTAAACTCACACACACACACACACACACACACACACACACACACACACACACAATGATGCTAACGAAATATACTCGTCTCATACGCATCACTAACCAAACGCTAATGGATCCTTCTACATAAGGCACGAATCAGAGTCACATATGCAGTTATTTTAATCGCAGAAATCCGCTTACATAAATTAAGCTGCGCTCGACATTGCGTGAAACCGAATTTGTGAAGGCTGCAATTCATCATTGCGACCGGGTCAACAGAGTCATGAATTTAATAAATTTAAGCATTTTACTAGCGTACTGCAGTGGTTAGCTTGTAAGTCTTACGTGTAGGTGGGGGTTGATTCGAATCTTGCTACATGCAGCGAATTCTTTCTATTTCTAAATCTACTCTAAATACTCTAAATACTTCGATATTATTTTCAATCAAATAATTTTCTAATAACTTACCTCGTCTTTTCATCACGGTATTGACTTCTTTATTTTCTCTTATTTTTCTTACCATCATTCCTTTTCCTCTGTAATATGTCCGTGTCCCCTATAATCAGCAACCAAGTACCAAGGACTTCTCATGGGTCGGTAATGTGTTAACTAGCGTAGCCAGTGTCAGAATATTTTTCGGGCTAGAGTTTGTTCGTAGAGGTTACTATTAGTCGCAGTGAAGAAAGCAAGCGTGAAATAAATTCTGTCTTCGATTTCTTAGATCCATTGCGCATCACGAGACTGTGCTTAGGTTAGCTGCTGCAGTTTAGCCATTTGTCATATAAAATCAGCTGTCGACAGAGCATCGCATTTTCGACCTACCTCTCAGCGACCACTTACAACATCGTTCCTCGTTACACATTTGCAGCATTTATGAAGCGGGCTGCCATGATTGTGAGCGGTACCCGGTGGCCGATGTGCCAACGCTGTAGCGGCAAGTGACAAACTTCAACTGTAAGGTAATGTTTATAGGACTATGGTTATGCAGCTTTATCTGTTTTAGGATTAATCTGTTTGTACTTCAAACCGGTTACTGTCTTCTGTGGATGTTCATATTGTTATCACGTTGAACTGATGGCGAGCTCCATCTTGACACACCTAACAGTCAATTACAAAAGGGGAACAGTGGAGAATAGTTTAATTTAAAATTGATATTAATCACACGAATTACATGTGGTTGGAATGACACACGGACTGCGATGCAAAAGACGCGTCATTTTAAAAAAAATTGACTTATTTCTCTGAAATTAACCGTTTAAACAGTGAAGTCACCATGAAAAAAATGGATTATATCTTAATAGGCTTATATGCTCTATAATTCTCCTTGCACTTGATAAGAAAGAACTTTCTGGAAACTGTTTCTGTGAACTCTGAACTGAGACATGACTGTGCTTCATCCACTTACATCAAAACTGCTTTTGGTTCAGTTTCTAAAGAGTGAAAGCAAATGTATTTATCGGTTCGCAGATCAGAGAATTTTTTAGACATTAGGTTTCTGATAATGATAAAAAAAACAAGAAGAAAACAGCACGGCAAACTTTTGCGAATGTTTCGAATTGTTTACTGTAAAACTTTAAAGTGGGAAATTGCAAAAGAAAAAAGCTATTGGATGATCTGATTCGCTCGTACGGACATCTGCAGTGTCACTGGGAAATTCCGGTTTTTCGTTTCTTGCTTTTTTTCAGTTGCACTTCCCTGTCTTCCCGCCGAATTGTGTGATGTGAGCGATGAACTTGGTGTGAGTTTTCACCATGATGGTGAAAAGGATCGGTCCAGTAATAAAGTACTAGAGGCATCCTAAAAAGCAACGACACCCTCTTAATGTATATGATATTCATTTCTTTTCATATGTCCCTGTAATATACAAAAAACTAATATTTTATACAAAACATGAAACAAAAGCTAATAAATGAGAGATTTATTTTCAGATTCCGTGATCAAAAAACACAAAGATAGAGTATTCTGTTCACTACAACATGAAACTTTTCAGAATTTGCAGAAAAGTTTAAGAGTAGGAAAAATGCTTCACAAAAGAACTAATACCCTTTGATCACATCCTTATCACAGAAGATTTCATATTAAAATAAGTTAGGATTGAAATGATTCATATAACTGCATGGATGGACAGGACTTCGGAAACTGGAATTTCGGAAGAGTCATCCCAGCATTCTTCGTGTGAAGACACGGGCGTCAAACCTCCAGTGCTGCGCGACACCTGCATAGCTGAACACTGGAAGGATCGAATGCAGATGTTTACTGGTCTAGTATGCTCTGTTATAACATAAACACATTTTGTGCAACCGGGAAGTCGTCCGTTTTGTACTGGACAGATAACGCTAGCTGATAGCCTTGACGTTGGTCATGTTGTGAAAATGTATTGAGTGTATACGCATAAGCTGATAGCAAGACTCTCAGCTTCCGTGTGACATATCTCAACTTTTTCTCCAATTAATGCTGTTTTTCTATGATTTTTCTCTAAATTATTTGAGTCTTACCTTTCTGTCAATAATCACAGTTCAAGACTGTTTTTCTGTTGTCTACTTGTACATCTTTTACGACCTCTGTAGAGTAATTTCGAGTTGTCTGTATACCTAGGCTTAGTCACTTCTCTTTTCTGTGACAGGCCAGTCTCATTGTAAAGAACGAAATGAACACCACTTTTTTGCGGTGAAAATAACATTCTTCGTTGAACTGATGTTACTGCTTTATTTTCTCATGAAGCGCGTTTCGCGCAATAGAAGGCATCTTTAGATTTACTATTATAGTGTTGATAAGTGGGTTTCGGGTGCCACGATTAGGGTATCGGCAGATATAGACTGCTCTTGTCGTATATTGTAAAATAAAATGAAGGAAGTATGTGCTCGCGTCATATGTTAAAAGCATAACAGCCGATGACGTTGCAGGTCTGTGTAGTATAGACTAATGGATACAAGGCAGAATCAGGATAGTGAATCAAACCGGATAATGAAGAACGATGCCTACGGCTTATGTGCCATGTGACGGACTATGTACAGGTCTGATCCTGCCTTGTATCCACTGGTCTGTGCTACACAGACCTGCAAGGTTATTGGGTGTTACGCTTTTCACATATACGTGAGCAGACACTTGCTTCGATTTATTTTACTACATATGACGGGGGGGGGGGGGGGGGGGAGGCGGCTGGTTTTGGCGCTGCCCTAATCGTAGAACCCAAAACCCACCTACTAACACTGTACTGGTCAATAGGTGAAACGCGCAGCATGAATGAAGAAAGTAATAAAATCAATTCCGCAGCCAAAATTGTTGTTTCAACCACATTCTGCATGCTGTTTGCTATACCAACACGTCATGAAGTGAAAATCTTTTAGCACTTTTCTGAATTTACTTTCACAAATAGCAACAAAAATTTCGCACCAGCTGATGACGCTACTTAAACACACGATCTGTCGATGGTTTTCACCTGCGTATGAAGCATGTCACAATAACATATCTACAGGTAGGGCACAGTGAGAGCTGTAAAGGAACGTCACTCACAAACTTCTGAAGACTGGCAGAAACAAAATGAGCAAAATTTATCTCACACGGTCTGGCTTGCGGTAGTAAACACTGCGTGCTGGAAACTAAGCACGGGAACATTTTCTGCAAACGAAAGCCGTAAAAATTTGCATGTAGAATTGTTATATAGAGTATCACCATTCAAGGCGAGCACAGCACTGTTTAGCAGTGTTGGAAACGCGAACTTACCTGGAGTAGAAACTTTTAAGCGCCGCACAATCCTCGTATACTCATGTCGCCGCGCAGTTTGCTAACGCTATCTACATCGGTCTGCCAATACACACTTCATAGTCACAATGGATGAAATGTGGTGGGTACAGTTTCTAACACCAACTTCTCTGACGGAAAAATGTGCAGTAGTGTTGAGTAAATTTCCTGTTTCTTAATGACTGTTGCTACAGATTTAATTGAAATTAATTTCAAAAACTCTTTCAAAATCCTTGAAGCCGAAGTAATAATTCGTAGTCAGTGTCTCACTCTTGAGTGGCCCGTTGTGGTATGTTGTTGTTGTTGTGGTCTTCAGTCCTGAGACTGGTTTGATACAGCTCTCCATGCTACTCTATGCTGTGCAAGCTTCTTCATCTCCCAGCACCTACTGCAGCCTACATCCTTCTGAATCTGCTTAGTGTATTCATTTCTTGGTCTTCCTCTACGATTTTTACCCTCCACGCACCCCCGCCAGTACTAAATTGGTGATCTCTTGATACCTCAGAACATGTCCTACCAACCGCTCCCTTCTTCTAGTCAAGTTGTGCCACAAACTTCTCCCCAATTCTATTCAATACCTCCTCATCAGTTATGTGATTTACCCATCAAATCTTCAGGATTCTTCTGTAGCACCACTTTTCGAAAGCTTCTACTCTCTTCTCGTCTAAACTTCCATACATTGCTATACTCCGTACAAATACTTTCAGAAACGACTTCCTGACACTTAAATCAATACTCGATGTTAACAAATTTCTCTTCTTCAGAAACGCTTTCCTTACCATTGCCAGCCTACATTTTATTTCCTCTCTACTTCGACCATCAACAGTTATTTTGCTCCCCCAAATAGCAAAACTCCTTTACTACTTTAAGTGTCTCATTTCCTAATGTAATTCCCTCAGCATCACCCGACTTCATTCGACTACATTCCATTATCCTCGTTTTGCTTTTGTTTATGTTCGTCTTATACCCTCCTTTCAAGACAATGTCCATTCCGTTCAACTGCTCTTCCAAGTCCTTTGCTGTCTCTCACAGAATTACAATGTCACCGGCGAACCTCAAAGTTTTTATTTCTTCTCCATGGATTTTAGTTCCTACTCCGAACTTTTCTTTTGTTTCCTTTACTGCTTGCTCAATATACAGATTAAATAGCATCGGGGAGAGGCTACAACCCTGTCTCACTCTCTTCCCAACCACTGCTTCCCTTTCATGTCCCTCGACTCTTCTCGCATGTGGGAGGACGACGGTTCAATCCCGTCTCCGGCCATCCTGATTTAGGTTTTCCGCGGTTTCCCTAAATCGTTTCAGGCAAATGCCGGGATAGTTCCTTTGAAAGGGCACGGCCGATTTCCTTCCCAATCCTTCCCTAACCCGAGCGTGCACTCCGTCTCTACTGACCTCGTTGTCGACGGGACGTTAAACACTAACCAACATCTCCACTTCGACTTTTATAGCAGCCATCTGTTTTCTGTACAAATTGTAAATAGCCTTTCGCTCCCTGTATTTTACCCTTACCACCTTCAGAATTTGAAAGAGAGTATTCCAGTCAACTTTGTCAAAAGCTTTCTCTAAGTCTACAAATGCTAGAAATGTAGGTTTTCCTTTCCTTAATCTTTCTTCTAAGGTAAGTCGTAGGGTTAGTATTGCCTCACGTGTTCCAACATTTCTACGGAATCCAAACTGATCTTCCCTGAGGTCGGCTTCTACCAGTTTTTCCATTCGTCTGTAAAGAATTCGCGTTAGTATTTTGCAGCCGTGATTTATTAAACTGATACTTCAGTAATTTTCACGTCTGTCAACACCTGCTTTCTTTGGAATTGAAATTATTATACTCTTCTTGAAATTCGAGGGAATTTCGCCTGTCTCATACATCTTGCGCACCAAATGGTAGAGTTTTGTCAGGACTGGCTCTTCCAAGGCTGTTCTAATGGAATGTTGTCTACTCCCGGGTCCTGGTTTCGATTTAGGTCTTTCAGTGCTCTGTCAAACTGTTCACGCAGTATCATATCTCCTATTTCATCTTCAAGCACCTTCTCTTCCATTTCCATATTTTGTTGTGGTATATGCACCACCAAAACCACCTTGGACCTGTATATTACTGGAACTCAGTTTTTCCTCTATGCATTCTGTGATATCTTCTAGTTTGCAGGTAGCTCCTGGACAGATTTGTGGTATTTTATGTTCTGTTTATCTCCCTTCCTGCGAAGGAACACAATTTTACCATGTTGCTTTCTTAGCCTAATGACGCCCTCCAATTATCGCATGGTAACTGCCGTATTCTGTGACCACTTGTAGGTCTTCTGAGGACTATTCCCTCTACCTTCGTCTGTATTTGGACAGCTCTGGAGTTAGCCCCTACACTAGCCTGCAATGAGGTGTGTTCTAGATCCTGAGAGCGTTTCCGTGCGAGTCTTCATCAGTTCGAAGAATTCTCTCTACTGCTTCGGTAATACCTCCAACCTGACGAGCACTTCACCGAGCTCTCATGCATAATCCTTACACCTGGCACCACGAATCAGCTCCATTTCTTTATGCTCCATCCACTGTTGTAGCACGTCTCCGTTGTTTCCATTTTGCTCGTGGGATAGTTTTGTAATCTATTAGAAGGTTCAATGCAAGGCATCTTCATATTGACTAGCACAGTGCTGGTAAGTGCGCTTTGGATAAAACGATTAGGGCATCGGCAAATATAGATTGCTCTTGTGATATATGGTAAAATAAATTTAAGCAAGTATGTCCTAACGTCGTACACTGAAACGCCAAAAAGCTCGTATAGCCATGTGTATTCAAATACACAGGTACGTAAGCAGGCAGAATACGTTGGTGCGGTCGTCAGCGCCTACATAAGACAACATGTGTCTAGTACAGTTGTTAGATCGGCTACTGCTGATGCAATGGCAGGTTACAAAGCTTGAAGTGAGTATGGCGTTGTAGTCCCCGCACGAGCGGTGGAACGTAGCATCTCCAAGATGGCGATGAAGTGGGAAATACCTACAACCATAACCATTTCACGAGTGTACGTATCGAACCCATAATGTACAGAGCATTTTGATTTGTCAATACATATTCATATATTCATATCACTGCGAGTTAACATTTATAAATGCGTGTCTGATATCATTTCATTTGGTTTCATTGAAATCATCACTGATTCCGTTCTTGTTTTTAGTACATTTAATTCAGTTGTTGATATTTCGTTACAAACAAAGACGGAGTTTGGTTCAAAAAATGGCTCTGACACTATGGGACTTAACTTCTGAGTCATCAGTTCCCTAGAACTTAGAACTACTTAAACCTAACTAACCTGAGGACATCACACACATCCATGCCCGAAGCAGGATTCGAACCTGCGACCGTAGAGGTCTCGCGGTTCCGGACTGTAGCGCCTAGAACCGCTCGGCCACCCTGGCCGGCGACGGAGTTTGAATTTGCCTTGCCTCAAGGTACTATCACTGACCTTCTTACGGGGTAAACTATCAGTAGCTGATAAAATTTTCTGCAGTATTTGATGATTGGGATTCAATAATATTTTTGAGAATACATATATGAACGCTCGATGCACAGTCTGTCTGTGCATCCCTGTGTTACGATTGTTTTACCTGATGTTGATCGTAAGTATAAGAGAATCTCTCTTTTTTTTATAGTAAGTATGTAGCTCATTTTCCTAAAAGTGAACAGCATTATGTCCATCATCTTGAACAGGTGTTGAAAACCGGAAACTCTCCCACTGTTTCTGTGGTGTCACCGCCAGACACCACACTTGCTAGGTGGTAGCGTTTAAATCGGCCGCGGTCCGTTAGTATACGTCGGACCCGTGTGTCGCCACTATCAGTGCAGACCGAGCACTGCCACACGGCAGGTCTAGTCTAGAGAGACTCCCTAGCACTCGCCCAGTTGTACAGCCGACTTTGTTGGCTATGGTTCACTGCCTACATACGCTCTCAATCGCAGAGACGACAGTTTAGCATAGCCTTCAGCTACGTCATTTGCTACGACCTAGCGAGGCACCATATTCTTCAAGAATGTATTCTGAACCGATAATTTTGTGAATCATGTACCGTCAAGAGCGACGTGCATCATTAATGGATTAAAGTTAAGTATCAAACTAATTACGTCCGCTTTCTGAACTCTAATTCCTTGTCATGTTCCAGACCTCACGTCAGTAGAGTCATTCCCTCCTCACGCCAGGCTGCGTGAGCTAAAACGCGTGCATTTCGGCCTCAACTAGTAACACGGTGTTGGCTCTTCTGCCAACACAACAGTTTCCTATGTGATGACACAGACCTAGAACATTTCAGGTGGAAATCCCTGTGTGAAGGAAAGGAAGTGGATTCGGAAGTGAGGTAATTTCTATTTTGAATTTCCTTTCTAAAATGGGAGAAGAGAGAAGTATTGTAAGTAGGCTGTTTAGGTTTTTATGTTGGTAACGCCACGTAGCGCTCTGTATGAAAATCACTGACTACGCTATGTGAAGTCTGTGGCTGGTTGGCATTGTCGGAATATTCGGTATTTTAGTGTTGGGCAGTTGGTTGTTAACAGCGCGTAGCTTTGCGCAGCTGGAGGTGAGCCGCCAGCAGTGGTGGGTGTGGTGAGAGAGATGGCGGAGTTTTGAGAGCGGATGATCTGGACTTGTGTCCATCAGAGACAGTAAATTTTTAATATATATATATATATATATATATATATATATATATATATATATATATATATATATATATATATATATATTATGATTTTTGAAAACTATTAAGGTAAACACATTGTTTGTTCTCTATCAAAATCTTTCATTTGCTAATTATGCCTATCAGTAGTTTGTTCCTTCAGTAGTTAGAATCTTTTATTCAGCTGGCAGTATTGGCGCACGCTGTATTGCAGTAGTTTGAGTAACGAAGATTTTTGTGAGGTAAGTGATTCGTGAAAGTTATAGGTTATTGTTAGTCAGGGTCATTCTTATGTAGGGATCTTTGAAAGTCAGATTGCGTTGCGCAAAAAATATTGTGTGTCAGTTTAGTGTTGATCAGAACAGGTAAAGAGCGAAATGTCTGAGTACGTTCAGTTCTGCTCAGCCGTTTGAAAATCGAATAATGTAAGAGGTTCATCAGCACAGTCATTCATAAATTTTTCTAAGGGGAAGCTTCAGTATGAGCCACTATATACATGTATAGACATGTTACATAAGATCAGCTAATAGTAGCTCACAGGCTAGTTATTGTCTTCAGCCACGCCTAACCTTGATGTCGACGACAACCTGGGCTCAAACAGTTCTTCTACAAGGATAAAATCTTCTCGCTTTTCAAGTCAAGTCAGTTCGAATAAAATTCTCGAGCTTTCGACTGCTACCTCCGGCACGTCATCAGATGAAAATCCACTGACTGGCGGGGCTGGGACGGTTTTGCGCCTGTATAAGCACTACTGCAGCCTCTGGTAGCAGTCAGGAGGGCCGAGACGACGCATGCGCGGAAGGCGAGTTAGCCAGCTCATGGCAGCTCCCCATCTCACCTTGTGCGCAGACGTAGTGTCGGCCTTCTCTGGTTGGCACCAGAGGCTGCATGTATAAGCAGCACCTCTACTCCACCCCCCTCTTTTGTCCCAACAGGCACTTCTATCCTATCTCTGCACTAAAGTGCGCCTCATTTACGACGGAGGCCGAGTTTAGGGTCGTTCCGCGCATCTGACATCACAAAACACAGTCAGCCAATGAACAGAGAATGACGTTGCCAGAACTCTACTGCAGTGCAGAGCACGGACGAGTGTCTTCAGTGTTTGGAAAGGTTCAGTCATAAATAAAGTAACTGAACAAAAGCAATGTCTTGATAGCAGACTTTCTTTTGTAGAAAGTTTGGAAAAAGCATTCTTTATACCAATTGCTTCATATTCTATTAATTAATTAAAACAGACAAGCAATAAGCCTCCAATTCAAGCAATAGAAATGAAAGGTGTTGGTAACATTTTCACTAACCGCTTTTTCGCAATAAAGAACAGCGGTAATTGTTTATTTCCTATTGTACTTCGACGAAACGTGAGTAATTCATAGTCATACCAGCAGTGTTTGTCGGTATTTTCTGTGCTATTTTTAAGTCCTGCAGGAAATCTATAGAATGACGAGCTGCGTTATCCTAATGGTTAAAGCGTATGGCTGCTAAGCGAAAGGTTGTGAGTTCAAATTTTGTTAGATGCTTAATATTTTCCTTAACAAAAAACAATATCGAAGTGTCTTACTTCATGAATTTTATTCGTTTGAATGTAATTTTTTGATACTTCTAGTGGTAACTAAAATCGACAATATGGAAAGTATACGCAATGATTTTTACCTCTGCAAACTCTTCAAAATTTCGTGCAGTGGTTTACTACAACTAATACTGCACAATAACTGCGTTGATCATCCAAACAAAATTAAGTCATTTATGGGCGGAAGGTATCAGTCAATAAGATGTGTAAAAATCAAATTTTTGGCCAAATAGTCTTTGTGAAATCGAATGATAAAGTGTGTCAAAGCAGTCGAAACACCATGTGTCTGCACAGGCGAGCAGTGCAGTGATGACAAAATCGCGCACAGCCCGGAATGCGGGGAGCACGTCTCTGTAGCAGCGAAAGGGTTAATGCGGCCGTGGTGGCTATACTATGGCGCTGTTCTCTTGGCGCATACAACTGGCAATGCAGCAATCTCCCGCGTCTGGGTGGGCATGCGCGAACAGTCAAGATAAAAGAATTGAACTATAGTAGTCCACCTTATACCACAGTCCTATCTCTTCACCGACCAACCTTTCCCCCTTCAACAACTGACTTCCTATACCATGGCATGACCTACCAGTTTCTAGTGACAGCAAAGTATTTTCACATAGCAGTTTGCCAGCAACATGTTTAAATGTGCACTTATTTTATTTCATTGTACGTTTTATTATTACTGTTTTTAACCACCAGTGCGAAACGTCATCCATTGTATTTCTCCAATGATCCATTTCAGTTTTCGCCTTTAAGTTTTAAATTCAGTGTATATATCTCCGCTACCTGTTTCCTGGTTTTTCAACTACTTTACTTTTCTGTTTTCCATTGGCTGAAGACCCAGTTGCCTGTACCACCGACAGCCCACCACCTCGCCCATATAGGTCGCGAGGGGAGAGGGAGAAGGATAAAATAACAATAAAGAAGAAAAATCAGCCCCGGCAGTCAGTGGTTTTACTACTGACGAAGATGGCGGGGATAGCCATCGATAGCTCAAGAATTTCAGTCGAACTGATATGGCTTGGAAACCGAAAAGATTTTATTCAGTCGTGCCACCACAAAAGACTCCAAGCACACAGTTCTTATTTTACTCTCCACGTGTATTATCTATGCTGTAACTGTCATGTTGTAGTGTCAGTACATACTAACTGGAAATTTATTTGCAATGTGACCACAAGTTCGTAAGAATCCATCTTTACATCTTTTAGTTTCCTGTATCAAAGTACTCACCATTTCATCTCCGGTGGATTTATTTTTTTAATATGACATAAAATAGACAATTTCCCGAAATGAAATGCAAAAGAGAGCATCGGATCACTTCAGTGCACGAATGTATTTACAAAAATTAAACACAATCTGTCTTTTTAGCAGTGTTGGCTTCACAATATAAGCTTCGAATATGAAACACTGGTTTTAATTGCATAAGCAGTTTCGTAATATAAAAATACTCTCTTTAGAAATTAAACATTTTGTACTTGATAGTGACTGCATACAAATATTTTGTGTATATTGATGATGCTAATACAGATTCTGGCTGAGCGTAAATAACTAAAGATTTCGGAAATCTCTGTGGCTGCCACAAATATTTCTATACATTATTAAAATCGTTAGTATATGATCATTTACTACGATAGTTTCACCCTCGGTTTCTGTTTGCTTTATAGTAGCTTTAGAAAGGAAATTTTGACTGACGAATGGCTCACTAAGAATTTGCAAACAATAAATATTTATTAACGGCCATACAGTTGCAGTGTCATAAACACCAAATTCATGCGTTTCTGTAACAATAATTAATAAAAATTTTACATATTTTGTGTTATCACGAACACATCATTTGTCATACGTGCCAATATAAGCACCACAGTTAGGGCAGTAGTGTATCTTGCTTTTGCAGCTGTCCATACAGTAAGGAATCCACATGCAACACAGGCCTCTGAAACAGAAATGCACCATAATCAGTACATTAAGATATGTGAACAAAGATAATTGCAAAGTAGAGAAAGTTATTATATGAATGTACTGTATTTTTACAACAGAGAAGAGCACACAGATTTTTCAGAGGTACGAGTACAGGATCGGCATACTGAACCATTCATATTACATATGTATGTTATAAAAACTATGTTAGCGCAGAAGCAGCTTTAATGAACAATAAATCTGTAGGTTATGTCGAACGAAAGGAAATGCTCGCACAGCGACACTTACATGAAATCGCATAATGTAGTAGTGAACATGTAATCCAAAACACTTAACGACTGCTGTGGCTGTCAAGGTTCAAAGACAGCGGTAAACGTTATGCAACTTTAGTTTTTCTAGATGAAGTCTGCTGACATTTGCGTTAAGTTGAACCGCGACGTACACTGTGTGATCAAAAGTATCCGGACACCCCCAAAAACATACGTCTTTCATATTAGGTGCATTGTGCTGTCACCTACTGCCAGGCCAGGTACTCCATATCAGCGACCTCAATAGTCATTAGACATCGTGAGAGAGCAGAATGGGGCGCTACGCGAAACTCAGCGACTTCGAACGTGGTCAGGCGATTGGGTGTCACTTGTGTCATACGTCCGTACGCGAGATTTCCACACTCCTAAACATCCCTAGATCCGCTATTTCCGATGTGATAGTGAAGTGGACACGTACAGCACAAAAGCGTACAGGCCGACCTTGTCTGTTGACTGACAGAGACCACCGACAGTTGAAGAGGGCCGTAAAGTGTAACAGGCAAACGTCTACCCAGGACATCACATAGGAATTCGAGACTGCATCACGATCCAGTGCATGTACTATGACAGTTAGGCAGGAGGTGAGAAAACTTTGTCTTCATGGTCCAGCCGCTGCTCATAAGCCACACATCAAGCCGGTAAATGCCAAACGACGCCTCGCTTGGTGCAAAAAGCGTCAACATTGGACGATTGAACAGTAATAAAAACGTTGTGTGGAGTGACGAATCACGGTACACTAAGTGGCGATACGATGACAGAGTGTGCGCGCGGCAAATGCCGGGTGAACGTCATCTCCCAGAGTGTGTAGTGCCAACAGTAAAATTCGGGGACGGCGGTGTTATGATTTGGTGGTGTTTTTAGTGGAGGGGACATGCATCCCTTGTTGTTTTGGGTGACACTATCACAGCACAGGCCTACACTGATGTTTTAAGCACCTTCTTGCTTCCCACTGCTGAAGAGCATGTCGGGGATGGCGACTGCATCTTCCAATACGACCAAGCACCTGCTCATAACCCACGGCCTGTGGCGGTTACACGACAATAACATCCCTGTAGTGGACGGGATTGCACAGAGTCCTGGTCTGAATCCTATACAAGACCTTTTGGATGTTATGGAACGCTGACTTTATGCCAGGTTTCACCAAGCGACATTGATACCACTCCTCAGCGCAGCACTCCATGAAGCATGGCCTGCCATTCCCCAAGAAACCTTCCAGCACCTGACTGAACGTATGCGTCCGAGAGCGGACGCTGTCGTCAAGGCTAAGGGAGGGCCAATACCATATTGAACTCCAGAATTACCGATGGAGGGCTTCACGAACTTGTAAGTAATTTTCAGCCAGGTGTCCGGATACTTTTGATCACATAGCGTATCTCCATACGGAAATGAAAAGGGCTATTGATGTGTGGTTTTCACAAAATGGATTGGTAGTCAGGGGCTCGTATTGTTAGCCAATAAACAGAATGCAATAATATTTTGAAACTATATTTCTTGTGCAAACATACGCTTTTTTAAATGGAACAATGCCTATTGACATTAAAAAATTAAAATTAGTGGCGTTTGTTGCAACATTCTAGTGAAAGTTGTTTGTTTTGAAAAGTTTCCACACCAACACTTGTTTGTGCCGTTTAACCTGCGTAGTTGCTAGGTACGATGTTGTCTTGAGTGCCTACAGTGTTTTCGTGTGTTCCTCGGTGCACTGCAATTTGACAGTCCAAGCAGTAAATAGTGAGTGGATGATAGGATTTACCAGAGCAGAAAAAGCCGACATGCTTTGGAGAGGGAGGGGGGGGGGGGGGGTAGGAAGAAAGCAGTTGATTTTTGTATGGTGTATAAGGGAAGATATCCCAACAGACATCAACCGTCTAGGGAATTATTTATCAGCCTCTTCAACAGTTACGTGAAAGAGGTAGCGTAACACCTGCACAACGTAACAGTAAGTTGCTGCTGTTGCAGTTGATCTGCACTTTAGCTACTGTACAGTCGTACGAGGAAGTGGCGTATGTCAGCCAAGTGTACTACGCATTCTCCATTACTATCACATCTCTCTCCATCAAGAGCTGCTTGGAAACGATTATGAGAATCGTGTTAACGTCTGTACATGGGTGATAAGATAGGATACTCCAGATGTATCAAGTATCTTGTTTACTGATGAAGCCACATTTACCAATCATGGCCGGATAAACCACCGAGACTTACACTATGGGTCTGCTGACAATCTTCATTGGCAGGTGGAACGTCAGCGTCCACGGAATGTAAGCGTGTGGTGTGGGATATTGAACCATCAGTTCATAGGCCAGTTTTTCATAGACGGAAATCTCGATATTCACAAGTGTCGCAGCCTCATAACAGATTATCTTCCACGGACGCTAGAACATGTTCCCTCGTTGCCTAGGAGGAAACTACAGCACGTCATCACGAACAGTTTCCAAATCCAGAATGAGATTTTCACTCTGCAGCGGAGTGTGCGTTGATATTAAACTTCCTGGCAGGTTAAAACTGTGTGCCGGACCGAGACTCGAACTCAGGAGCTTTGCCTTTCGCGGGCAAGTGCTCTACCAGGTTCGCAGGAGAGCTTCTGTTAAGATTGGAATGAAGGAGACGAGGTACTGGCAGAAGTAAAGATGTGAGGACGGGGCGTGAGTCGTGCTTGGGTAGCTCAGTTGGTAGAGGTCTTGCCCGCGAAAGGCAAAGGCCCCTAGTTCGAGTCTCGGTCCGGCACACAGTTTTAATCTTGTTTCCAAATCGCTTGATTGGATACAGAGTACCTGGACCTTGCCCAGCTCCTTCCCCAGATTTGATGCAAGTAAATTTTTTTCTGTGGGTGAAGTTGAAAGATGCTTTCTGCATTGGGAATCCAACTACAACTGAAAATCCTATATTCACTTTTATCTGTGATTTACTGAATGCATTTTAAAAAGAGTTTCATACGCTAGACATGTTTTTTGATTTAACTGAGGCGTTTGACTGAGTCGATCACAAAATACGGTTCCAGAGGGTGGACCATTATAGAATACGGGGAGGAGTTCACAACTGGTTCACCTCTTACTTTAAGAACAGACAGCAAATGGTCATTCCTCACATTATTCAGAATGGCTATGATGTGGGGTTGGAGTAGAGTATGGTTAAATGAGGGGTGCTCCAGGGACAAATACTGGGTCCTTTTAGTGTTACAGGTGGATCTAAAATATTTCTGTTTGATCATGACACTAGCTTGGTAGTAGAGGATGTTGTATGCAACGCTGACATTGTTTCAAATAGTGCAGTTTAAGACATAAGTTCTTGGTCTGTATAAAATAAACTAACTTTAAATCACAGTAGACTCACTTTTTACAGTTTCTAACACACAATTCAGCAAAATCTGACGTTTTAGTCTCACAGAATGGCCACATGATTAGTGAGCCTGAAAAGTTCAAATTTCTAGGTGTTCAGATGTAGTAAACTGTCGTGGAAAGCCCATATTCAGGACCTTGTCCAAAGACTTAATGCTGCGATTTTTACCATTAGAACAGAATCTGAAGTAAGTAATAATTCGACACGAAAAGTAATCTACTTTGCCTATTTTCGTTCGCTTATGACGTATGGTATTATATTTTGGGGTCACTCTTCCCATTGTCAAAGAAGAAATATGGCTCAGAAACGGGCGGTACAGGCAGTAAGTGGTGTAAGTTCGCCAATCCCTTGTCGATCCCTGTTCATTACTCTGGGTATTCTGAGATTGGCCTCTTGGTATATGTATTCTTTAACGTGGTTTTTCACAACAATATCAGCTTATTCCCATGAATTAACAGCTTTCACCCAGTTAATATTAGGCAGAAATCCAATCAGAATTTGTACCGCACTTCGTTGACTCTTGTGCAGAAAGGCGTGCAGTATACTGCTGCATTAATTTTCAGCAATGTACTACAAGTATTCAAATATCTTGGCAGTAATCCACGCCCTTTCAAATTTAAACTGAAGAGTTTCCTCAGGGGCCACTCATTCTATTCTGGAGAAGGGTTCCCTGAAAAATTAAGCTGACTCTTGTGTGGTATATTGTTGATTGCGTTTATATAAACTTATAGCTTCTCTTTCTAGGATTCATAAGCATTTCATTCTATCTGTTATTATTTTTCTGTTGTAATTTCAGATACTAACGCGGTCCATGACCATGGCGATAAGCTCCTCCCTTTGGTCCTACGGAACTAGACTTCAGCTGATGACATGCAACTACATAGTACTGCAGCCTGCTCAGACATCTCTTCTGAACTGGTAGCACGTGTGCAGCAGACGTTCCAGACCAGGCTCGAGGTTTGTATAGGCGCAATAGGAGGTTATTTTGAACACAACCTTTGAGGGTCAGTTGTCTCGTTAGTAGTCAGAATCCACGTAACTAGTGTACGCACTTCAGTTGTTCTCTAGTGTGTGCTACCACGATATTTCGCAAACGACTCGCACTTGAGTCCTGCAACAGACACCACTGACATTCTAATATACTCCACTTTTAGTTTGTTAATGTCAATAAGCGTTGTCCCATTTAAAAAGTGTACTTTTGCACAAGAAATACTCTTTCTGAGTATTTTTACAATCTGGTTATTGGCTAACTACATGAACCTCTGACTACCAATCCATTCTCAATCCATTCTGTGAAAACTGTACATCAATAGTACAGATTCCCGTATGGAGGACATAGTGAAGCAGCTGAATGGGTTGAAAATAAATAAATCGCCAGGTCCTGATGGGATTCCAATTCGGTTTTACATAGAGTACTCTACTGCATTGGCTCCTTACTTAGCTTGCATGTATCGCGAATCTCTTGCCCAATGTAAAGTCCCGAGCGACTAGAGAAAAGCGCAGGTGACGCCTGTATATAAGAAGAGTAGATGGACGGATCCTCAAAATTACAGACCAATATCCTTAACATCAGTTTGTTACAGGATTCTCGAACATATTCTCAGTTCGAATATAATGAATTTCCTTGCGACAGAGAAGTTGCTGTCCATGCATCAGCACGGCTTTAGAAAGCATCGCTCCTGCGAAACGCAACTCTCCCTTTTTTCACATGATATCTTGCGAACCATGGATGAAGGATATCAGACGGATGTCTTATTCCTTGACTTCCAGAAAGCGTCTGACTCGGTGCCCCACTGCAGACTCTTAACTAAGGCACGAGCAAATGGGCTTGGTTCCCAAGTATGTGAGTGGCTCGAAGACTTCTGAAGTCATCGAACCCAGTACGTTGTCCTCGATGGTGAGTGTTTATCGGAGGTGAGGGTGTCATCTGGAGTGCCGCAGGGAAGTGTGGTAGGTCCGCTGTTGTTTTCTATCTACATAAATGATCTTTTGGATAGGGTGGATAGCAATGTGCGGCTGTTTGCTGATGATGCTGTGGTGTACGGGAAGGTGTCGTCGTTGAGTGACTGTAGGAGGATACAAGATGACTTGGACAGGATTTGTGATTGGTGTAAGGAATGGCAGCTAACTCTAAATATAGATAAATGTAAATTAATGCAGATGAATAGGAAAAAGACTCCTGTAATGTTTGAATACTGCATTAGTAGTGTAGCGCTTGACACAGTCACGTCGATTAAATATTTGGGCGTAACACTGCAGAGCGATATGAAGTGGGACAAGCATGTTGTGTCAGCTGTGGGGAAGGCGGATAGTCGTACCGATAGAAGTACCAAATTAAAAAATGCCGTAGAAATGTCCAAGCAAACACCACTTTCTGTTGCAAGCGAAACTTGAATATAAATTACATAAAGTAAAATCGCGCCTCAGTATCTTTTGAAAATAACTGTTTTTATATCTGTAAAGCAGACCAAGTTGTAAATATGTTTCATTACATACGACTGACAATATTTTGTATAAACATAAAAAATCTCGTATGGTGGCTTAAATATGTGATTTTGACAGAATAATTTTAAATACCTCCCCCCATGAACCATGGACCTTGCCGTTGGTGGGGAGGCTTGCGTGCCTCAGCGATACAGATGGCCGTACAGTAGGTGCAACCACAACGGAGGGGTATCTGTTGAGAGGCCAGACAAACGTGTGGTTCCTGAAGAGGGGCAGCAGCCTTTTCAGTAGTTGCAGGGGCAACAGTCTGGATGATTGACTGATCTGGCCTTGAAACATTAACCAAAACGGCCTTGCTGTGCTGGTACTGCGAACGGCTGAAAGCAAGGGGAAACTACAGCCGTAATTTTTCCCGAGGACATGCAGCTTTACTGTATGATTAAATGATGATGGCAACCTCTTGGGTAAAATATTCCGGAGGTAAAATAGTCCCCCATTCGGATCTCCGGGCGGGGACTACTCAGGAGGATGTCGTTATCAGGAGAAAGAAAACTGGCGTTCTACGGATCGGAGCGTGGAATGTCAGATCCCTTAATCGGGCAGGTAGGTTAGAAAATTTAAAAAGGGAAATGGATAGGTTAAAGTTAGATATAGTGGGAATTAGTGAAGTTCGGTGGCAGGAGGAACAAGACTTCTGGTCAGGTGACTACAGGGTTATAAACACAAAATCAAATAGGGGTAATGCAGGAGTAGGCTTAATAATGAATAGGAAAATAGGAATGCGGGTAAGCTACTACAAACAGCATAGTGAACGCATTATTGTGACCAAGATAGATACGAAGCCCACACCTACTACAGTAGTACAAGTTTATATGCCAACTAGCTCTGCAGATGATGAAGAAATTGAAGAAATGTACGATCAAATAAAAGAAATTATTCAGATAGTGAAGGGAGACGAAAATTTAATAGTAATGGGTGACTGGAATTCGAGTGTAGGAAAAGGGAGAGAAGGAAACATAATAGGTGAATATGGATTGGGGCTAAGAAATGAAAGAGGAAGCCGCCTAGTAGAATTTTGCACAGAGCACAACTTAATCATAGCTAACACTTGGTTTAAGAATCATGAAAGAAGGTTGTATACGTGGAAGAACCCTGGAGATACTAAAAGGTATCAGATAGATTATATAATGGTAAGACAGAGATTTAGGAACCAGGTTTTAAGTTGTAAGACATTTCCAGGGGCAGATGTGGACTCTGACCACAATCTATTGGTTATGACCTGTAGATTAAAACTGAAGAAACTGCAAAAATGTGGGAAATTAAGGAGATGGGACCTGGATAAACTGAAAGAACCAGAGGTTGTACAGAGTTTCAGGGAGAGCATAAGGGAACAATTGACAGGAATAGGGGAAAGAAATACAGTAGATGAAGAATGGGTAGCTCTGAGGGATGTAGTAGTGAAGGCAGCAGAGGATAAAGTAGGTACAAAGACGAGGGCTGCTAGAAATCCTTGGGTAACAGAAGAAATATTGAATTTAATTGATGAAAGGAGAAAATATAAAAATGCAGTAAATGAAGCAGGCAAAAAGGAATACAAACGTCTCAAAAATGAGATCGACAGGAAGTGCAAAATGGCTAAACAGGGATGGCTAGAGGACAAATGTAAGGATGTAGAAGCTTATCTCACTAGGGGTAAGATAGATACAGCCTACAGGAAAATTAAAGAGACCTTTGGAGAGAAGAGAACCATGTGTATGAATATCAAGAGCTCAGATGGCAGCCCAGTTCTAAGCAAAGAAGGGAAGGCAGAAAGGTGGAAGGAGTATATAGAAGGTTTATACAAGGGCGATGTACTTGAGGACAATATTATGGAAATAGAAGAGGATGTAGATGAAGACGAAATGGGAGATACGATACTGCGTGAAGAGTTTGACAGAGCACTGAAAGACCTGAGTCGAAACAAGGCCCCCGGAGTAGACAACATTCCATTAGAACTACTGACGGCCTTGGGACAACCAGTCCTGACAAAACTCTACCAGCTGGTGAGCAAGATGTATGAGACAGGCGAAATACCCTCAGACTTCAAGAAGAATATAATAATTCCAATCCCAAAGAAAGCAGGTGCTGACAGATGTGAAAATTACCGAACTATCAGTTTAATAAGCCACGGCTGCAAAATACTAACGCGAATTCTTTACAGACGAATGGAAAAACTGGTAGATGCAGACCTCGGGGAGGATCAGTTTGGATTCCGTCGAAATGTTGGAACACGTGAGGCAATACTGACCTTACGACTTATCTTAGAAGAAAGATTAAGAAAAGGCAAACCAGCGTTTCTAGCATTTGTAGACTTAGAGAAAGCTTTTGACAATGTTGACTGGAATGCTCTTTTTCAAATTCTAAAGGTGGCAGGGGTAAAATACAGGGAGCGAAAGGCTATTTATAATTTGTACAGAAACCAGATGGCAGTCATAAGAGTTGAGGGGCATGAAAGGGAAGCAGTGGTTGGGAAAGGAGTGAGACAGGGTTGTAGCCTCTCCCCGATGTTATTCAATCTGTATATTGAGCAAGCAGTAAAGGAAACAAAAGAAAAATTTGGAGTAGGTATTAAAATTCATGGAGACGAAGTAAAAACTTTGAGGTTCGCCGATGACATTGTAATTCTGTCACAGACGGCAAAGGACTTGGAAGAGCAGTTGAACGGAATGGACAGTGTCTTGAAAGGAGGATATAAGATGAACATTAACAAAAGCAAAACGAGGATAATGGAATGTAGTCAAATTAAATCGGGTGATGCTGAGGGAATTAGACTAGGAAATGAGACACTTAAAGTAGTAAAGGAGTTTTGCTATTTAGGAAGTAAAATAACTGATGATGGTCGAAGTAGAGAGGATATAAAATGTAGACTGGCAATGGCAAGGAAAGCGTTTCTGAAGAAGAGAAATTTGTTAACATCGAATATAGATTTATGTATCAGGAAGCGTTTCTGAAAGTATTTGTTTGGAGTGTAGCCATGTATGGAAGTGAAACATGGACGATAACTAGTTTGGACAAGAAGAGAATAGAAGCTTTCGAAATGTGGTGCTACAGAAGAATACTGAAGATAAGGTGGATAGAGCACGTAACTAATGAGGAGGTATTAAATAGGATTGGGGAGAAGAGAAGTTTGTGGCACAACTTGACTAGAAGAAGGGATCGGTTGGTAGGACATGTTTTGAGGCATCAAGGGATCACAAATTTAGCATTGGAGGGCAGCGTGGAGGGTAAAAATCGTAGAGGGAGACCGAGAAATGAGTACACTAAGCAGATTCAGAAGGATGTAGGTTGCAGTAGGTACTGGGAGATGAAGCAGCTTGCACAGGATAGAGTAGCATGGAGAGCTGCATCAAACCAGTCTCAGGACTGAAGACAACAACAACAACAACAATTTTAAATACCTTTAATACATTGTTCCATAAAAAACTTGCTTCAGTATCTCTTTTGGTAAAACAGTTAAGAGTATTAGCCATACAACAAACACGTGCCCCACCGCATGCTATCATTTGTCGAGGACATCGCTTCAGTACATTGAACCGTTGAGGAAATAAAAAGGGTGCAACTTTTAGCTAATTCACAAATTATGTCATCCTGATGCAGACAACTTGGAGTACTGGCCAGAGGTTGTTTTTGTAAGCAATACCATGATAAAGTTATATAACAGTGAAATTTCTGCTGGAGATTGACCTCTCTTGGGCGTGACGTATTCCTTCCAGCAGAACACAAATCTTTTATTTAAGAAGGAAAATTGCCAAACAGCCGTGCGATTTTAGAAGTTATTTTGTTTCATTTTCACAACCAGTTTCGGTAATTCAGTATGCCATCTTCAGTCCCCATATGCATCTCCTCTATATACATTAATACGTGTAGATATTGGCATATTGGAACCAGCATCATCTGGATGTCGTGAGTTCGTATTTCAAGTGCATCCTTCGAAGATTTGACAACAACTCTTGACGATGGCATATTGAACAGCTGAAACTGGTTAGAAAATAAAATAAAATAACTTTTCAAATCACATAGTAGTTTGCCGATTTTCCTTGCTACAATGTTTGTCCGCTGTCTCGCGTCCACAGTCGATCAGCAAGGTAAATCTTGTAGTTGACTCTTCCTTCGTCTTCGTCTAAGGCAGGCCGTTCCAACGCTGTCTCAAGGAGCACAGGCTCTCGTGCTGGTCCTCAGCACTCCTTTGGTCACGGGCAAGTAGTGTAGGCCACGTGGGGGACTTCCCGCAGTACGAACCTGGTTCACTGCCAGGCCACTTGGAGCGCTGCAAGTTAATCAATAGCTGTCTGTTTATTGTTCGTATTCTATATTATTTTTCTTCCATTTTTTGTCGCATAAAATGGATAACCATGTTAGCACTTTTAATAGAACTGGTATTTACCTTTATTACACCATGTCACGGAATGTATGTAATTCGTCTTTGAATGGTGTCGCTTCTCGCCACTGAGTACCATGTATTTAACTGTGGTTTGTAGAATATGGATGGCAACAAGTCCTCACCAATGAGAATTTTGAAGGGCACCGTTAAATGCGAGGAAATATGAAACACAAGCGCAAACAAAACTAAAGTAGTATATAAGCAAAATACATACAATGCTTTTTAATACAGCAGTTCACACACGGACACGTAAACAGTAACAAGTAAGTGAGAGTCTACAGAACACCATGCGACGAAATTAGGTTTTGCTTTGTATGAAACAAAAACAAATATGCTAACATTCACCCCACCTCACATTACGAAAGTAAGCGCAAATTGAGCAGAATAAAAATAACATCTTTACGATGCAACTTACAGAGTGCAGTACACACAAGAAGGCTGTAATTGGGAAGAAAATATAATGAAACAACCTCCTGTGATACGTCTTGTCAGATGATTTTTAAGCTTTGACATTTGCTAAAGTGCAATTATTTCCGCATAATAGTGGCCACACGGTCAAAACTGAAATATCCGTTTTTAAAAATAAATAATTTTAGAGTGGAAAGGCAGCCATGGTATCAATTGCAAAAATTTTACACGACTTTGACCCCCAACTACTAGAAGTTAATCTTAGTTTCCGATTGAGAGTTCTTGAATATCGGGTAACCAAAAAGTCAGTATAAATTTGAAAACTGAATAAATCACGGAATAATGTAGATAGAGAGGTACAAATTGACACACATGCTTGGAATGACATGGGGTTTTATTAGAACCAAAATAATACAAACTTCCAAAAAATAACCGCTTCATCTGATCAGAATAGCAATAATTAGCATAACAAAGTAAGACAAAGCAAAAACGATGTTCTTTAGAGGAAATGCTCAATATGTCCACCATCATTCCTCAACAATAGCTGTAGTCGAGAAATATTGTTGTGAACAACACTGTAAAGCATGTCCGGAGTTATGGTGAGGCATTGGCGTCGGATGTTGTCTTTCAGCATCCCTAGAGATGACGGTCGATCACGATACACTTGTGACGCAGGTAACACCAAAGCCAATAATCGCACGGACTGAGGTCTGGAGACCTGGGAGGCCAAGCATGACGAAAGTTGCGGCTCAGCACACGATCATCACCAAATGAAGTGAGCAAGAGATCTTTCACGCGCCTCGCAATACTTTGCTTTTTTTTTTTTTTTTTTGGTTCTACTAAACCCCATGTCATTCCAGGCACGTGTGTCAATTTTTACCTCTCTGTCTACATTATTCCGTGGTTTATTGAGTTTTCAAATTTATACTGACTTTTTGATCACCCCGTATATTAATTTGCAAGGTAACAGAAATGTTTCCAGTTATACAGTTAACCACCAGACTACCTGGTCCACCTACAAAGTATACATAAAAAGTACACTAATCAAAAAAAGTTCTTCTTCACCGCGGTTCCCAGAATTCCTGAAGATAGACGTTGACTGTGGATATTTTAACACAGACACAGTCCCTTTGACTATTCATAGATGTCACTATGTTGTTGTTGTTGTGGTCTTCAATCCTGACACTGGTCTGATGCAGTTCTCCATGCTACTCTATCCTGTGCAAGCTTCATCTTCCAGTACCTACTGCAACCTACATCCTTCTGAATCTGCTTGGTGTATTCATCTCTTTGTCTCCCTCTACGATTTTTACCCTCTACGCTGCCCTCCAATACTAAATTGGTGATCCCTTGATGCCTCAGAACATGTCCCACCAACCGATCCCTTCTTCTAGTCAAGTTGTGCCACAAACTTCTCTTCTCCCCAATCCTATTCAACAGCTCCAAATTAGTTATGTGATCTACCCATATAATCTTCAGCATTCTTCTGTAGCACCACATCTAGAAAGCTTCTATTCTCTTCTTGTCTAAACTATTTATCGTCCATGTTTCACTTCCATAAATGGCTACACTCCATACAAATACTTTCAGAAACGACTTCCTGACACTTAAATCTATACTCTGTGTAAACAAATTTCTCATCTCCAGAAACGCTTTCCTTACCACTGCCAGTCTACATTTTATATCCTCTCTACTTCGACCATCATCAGCTATTTTGCTCCCCAAATAGCAAAACTCATTTAGTACTTTAAGTGTCTCATTTCCTAATCTAATACCCTTAGCATCACCCGACTTAATTCGACTACACTCCATTATCCTCGTTATGCTTTTGTTGATGTTCATCTTATTTCCTCCTTTCAAGACACTATCCATTCCGTTCAACTGCTCTTCCAAGTCCTTTGCTGTCTCTGACTGAATTACAATGTCATCGGCGATCCTCAAAGTTTTTATTTCTTCTCCTTTGATTTTAATACCTACTCCGAATTTTTCTTTTCTTTCCTTCGCTGCTTGCTCAATATACAGATTGAATAACATTGGGAAGAGGCTACAACCCTGTCTCACTCCCTTCCCAACCACTGTTTCCCTTTCATGCCTCTCAACTCTTATAACTGCCATCTGGTTTCTATATAAATTGTAAATAGCCTTTTGCTCCCTGTATTTTACCCCTGTCACCTTTAGAATTCGAAAGAGAGTGTTCCAGTCAACATTGTCAAAAGCTTTCTCTAAGTCTACTAATGCTAGAAACGTAGGTTTGCCTTTCCTTAATATTTCTTCTAAGATAAGTCGTAAGGTCAGTATTGCCTCACGTGTCCCAGTATTTCTACGGAATCCAAGCTGATCTTCCCCGAGGTCGGCTTCTACTAGTTTTTTCCATTCGCCTGTAAAGAATTCGTGTTAGTATTTTGCAGCCGTGACTTATTAAACTGATAGTTCGGTAATTTTCACATCTGTCAACACCTGATTTCTTTGGGATTGGAATTATTATATTCTTCTTGAAGTCTGAGGGAACTTCGCCTGTCTCATACATCTTGCTCACCAGCTGGTAGAGTTTTGTCAGGACTGGCTCTCCCAAGGCCGTCAGTAGTTCCAATGGAATGTTGTCTACTCCCAGGGCCTTGTTTCGACTCAGGCCTTTCAGTGCTTTGTCAAACTTCACGCAGTATTGTATCTCCCATTTCATCTTCATCTACATCCTCTTCCATTTCCATAATACTGTCCCCAAGTACATCGCCCTTGTATAGACCTTCTATATACTCCTTCCACCTTTCTGCTTTCCCTTCTTTGCTTAGAACTGGGTTTCCATCTGAGCTCTTAATATTCATACAAGTGGTTCTCTTTTCTCCAAAGGTCTCTATAATTTTCCTGTAGGTAGTATCTATCTTACCCCTTGTGAGACAAGCCTCCACATCCTTACATTTATCCTCTTGCCATCCCTGCTTTGCCATTTTGCACGTCCTGTCGATCTCATTTTTGAGACGTTTGTATTGCTTGTTGCCTGCTTCATTTACTGCATTTTTATATTTTCTCCTTTCATCAATTAAATTCAATATTTCTTTTGTTACCCAAGGATTTCTACTAGCCCTCGTCTTTTTACCTACTTGATCCTCTGCTGCCTTCACTACTTCATCCCTTAAAGCTACCCATTCTTCTTCTACATATTTCTTTCCCCCATTCATGCCATTTGTTCCCTTACGCACTCCCTGAAACTCTGTACAACCTCTGGTTTAGTCAGTTTATCCATGACTAATCTCCTTAAATTTCCACCTTTTTGCAGTTTCTTCAGTTTTAATCTGCAGTTCATAACCAATAGATTGTGGTCAGAGTCCACATCTGCCCCTGGAAATGCCTTACACTTTAAAACCAGGTTCCTAAATCTCTGTCTTACCATTATACCTGCAGTTCATAACCAATAGATTGTGGTCAGAGTCCACATCTGCCCCTGGAAATGTCTTACAACTTAAAACCTGGTTCCTAAATCTCTGTCTTACCATTATATAATCTATCTGAAATCTGTCAGTATCTCCAGGCTTATTCCATGTGTAAAACTTTTTTTAATGATTCTTGAACCAATTGTTAGCTATGATTAAGTTGTGTTCTGTGCAAAATTCTACCAGGCGGCTTCCTCTTTCATTTCTTAGCCCCAATCCATATTCACCTACTACGTTTTCTTCTCTCCCTTTTCCTACTGATGAATTCCAGTCACCCATGACTATTAAATTTTCGTCTCCCTTCACCATCTGAATAATTGCTTTTATTTCGTAATACATTTCTTCAATTTCTTCGTCATCTGCTGAGCTAGTTGGCATATAAAATTGAACTACTGTAGTAGGCGTGGTCTTCGTGTCTATCTTGGCCACAATAAGGCGTTCACTATGATGTTTGTAGTAGCTTACCGGCATTCCTATTTTTTTATTCATTATAAAACCTACTCCTGCATTACCCCTATTTGACTTTGTATTTATAACCCTGTATTCGCCTGCCACCGAACTTCACTAATTCCCACTATATCTAACTTTAATCTATCCATTTCCCTTTTTAAATTTTCTAACCTACCTGCCCGATTGAGGGATCTGACATTCCACGCTCCGATCCGTAGAACACCAGTTTTCTTTCTCCTGATAACGACTTCCTCCTGAGTAGTCCCCGCCTGGAGATCCGAATGGGGGACTACTTTACCTCCGAAATATTTTACCCAAGAGGACGCCATCATCATTTAATCACACAGTAAAGCTGCATGCCCTGAGGAAAAATTACAGCTGTAGTTTCCCTTGCTTTCAACAGTTTGCAGTACCAGCACAGCGAGGCTGTTTCGGTTAGTGTTACAAGGCCAGATCAGTCAATCATCCAGACTGTTGCCCGTGCAACTACTGAAAAGGCTGCTGCCCCTCTTCAGGAACCACGCATTTGTCTGGCCTCTCAACAGATACCCCTCCGTTGTGGTTGCACCTACTGTACGGCTATCTGTATCGCTGAGGCACGCAAGCCTCCCCCCACCGGCAAGGTCCATGGTTCATTGTGAGGGGGGGGGGGGGGGGGGGGGAGATGTCACTAAACTCGCGCAAAGATGTAAACAACCATGCACGAGCAGCACCTATTAGACGGAGGGGGTCCAACAGCCGATCAATTCCAGTAATTCTACAAGGAAGGAGGTACAGGGTACGTGTTGTCTGTCGTTCAACCATGCCTAGACGTTCAATACCGCGGTTCGATAGCGTCCGCATTGTTACTTTGTGCCAGGAAAGGCCCTCAATAAAGAAAGTGTCCAGGCGTCTCGGAGTGAACCAAAGCTATGTTGTTCGGTTATGGAAGAGGTACAGAGACAGGAACTGTCGATGACATGCCTCGCTCAGGCCCCCCAAGGGCTACTACTGCAGTGCATGACCGCTACCTACGGACTGTGGCTCGGAGGAACCCTGACGGCAATGCCACATGTTGAATAATGCTCTTTGTGCAGCCACAGGACGTCGTGTTACAACCTAAACTGCCCGCAATAGGCTGCATGATGCGCAATCTCACTCCCGACGTCCATGGCGAGATCCATGTTTGTAACCACGACACCATGCAGCGCGTACAGATGGGTCCAACAACATGCCGAATGGACCCCTCAGGATTGGCATCACGTTATCTTCACCGAGGAGCGTCGCATTTGCCTTCAACCAGACTATCGTCGGAGACGTGTTTGGAGCCAATCCGGTCAGACTGAATGCCTTAAACACACATTCGAGCGAGTGCAGCAAGGTGGAAGTTCCCTGCTGTTTTGGAGTGTCATTATGTGAGGCCGACGTACGCCGCTGGTGGTCATGGAAGGAGCCGTATTGGATGTACGATACGTGAATGCCATCCTCCAACCGATAGTGCAACCATATCGGCAGCGTATTGGCGAGGCACTCGTCTTCATGGACGACAATTCGCGCCCCCATCGGGCACATCTTGTACTGACTTGCTTCTGGATAACAACATCGGTCCACTAGAGTGGCTGGCATGTTCTCTAGACATGAACCCTATCGAACATGCCTCGAATAGACTGAAAAGGGCTGTTTTTGGACGACGTGACCCACCAACCACTCTGAGGGATCGCCGCCGTATCGCCGTTGAGGAGTGGGACGATCTGGACCAACAGTGCCTTGATCAAATTGAGAATAGTGCGCCACGACGAATACAGCATGCATCAATGCGAGAGGATGTACTACTGGGCATTAGAGACGTGGCTTTCATGAGCAATAAAAAGGGCGGATATGATGATTACGTTGATCTCTAATCCAATTTTCTGTACCGGTTCCAGAACTCTAGGGACCGAGGTCATGCAAAACTTTTTTTATGTGTGTATATGACGTAGTTTTCGTAGTGGAAGAGTTTTTCCGAACTGCTTTGTAATTCACCATCCTGTACTATATTCTCAAATTCATAACGTAAGCAATTTCCTAGAGAATCCTCCGTTGACCATCCTAATTTGGTATATACAACAATTACCACTATATAGGCCTAATTCAATTGTTTTGTGTTAAAAAACTACTTGAAAAATTGCATCAGAGGTTTGCTTTTCTGTAGCCTACACAACGGCGAAGTGGAATCATAAACAGTGCACACTAACGCCTTGTGGCTGATTCATGAAGCTCTGTAAGCATCATAAAAATGGGGAATATTGTCAAATGGTCAATACTTGAGCTCACACGTTCAGTATGTATTGATCTACATCTACATCTACATCCATACTCCGCAAGCCACCTGACGGTGTGTGGCGGAGGATACCTTGAATACCTCTTTCGGTTCTCCCTTCTCTTCCAGTCTTGTATTGTTCGTGGAAAGAAGGATTGTCGGTATGCTTCTGTGTGGGCTCTAATCTCTCTGATTTTATGCTCCTGGTCTCTTCGCGAGACATACGTAGGAGGGAGCAATATACTGCTTGACTCTTCGGTGAAGGTATGTTCTCGAAACTTTAACAAAACCCCGTACCGAGCTTCTGGGCGTTTCTACTGCAATCTTCCACTGGAGTTTATCTATCATCTCCGTAACGCTTTCGCGATTACTAAATTATCCTGTAACGAAGCACGCTGCTCTCCGTTGGATCTTCTCTATCTCTTCTATCTACCCTATCTGGTACGGATGCCAAACTGCTGAGCAGTATTCAAGCAGTGGGCGAACAAGCGTACTGTAACCTACTTCCTCTATTTTCTGATTGCATTTCCTTAGGATTCTTCCACTGAACCTTAGTCTGGCATCTGCTTTACCAACGATCAACTTTATATGATCATTCCATTTTAAATCACTCCTAATGCGTACTCCGAGATAATTTATGGAATTAACTGCTTCCAGTTGCTGACCTGCTATTTTGTAGCTAAATGATAAGGGGTCTTTCTTTCTATGTATTCGCAGCACGTAACACATGTCTACGTTGAGATTCAATTGCCATTCCCTGCACCATGCGTTAATTCGCTGCAGATCCTCCTGCATTTCAGTACAATTTTCCATTGTTACAACATCTCGATACACCACAGCATCATCTGCAAAAAGCCTCAGTTAACTTCCGATGTCATACACAGGGTCATTTATGTATTTTGTGAATAGCAACGGTCCTATGACACTCCCCTGCGGCACACCTGAAATCACTCTTACTTCGGAAGACTTCTTTACATTGAGAATGACACGCTGCGTTCTGTTATCTAGGAACTCTTCAATCCAATCACACAATTGGTATGATAGTCCATATGCTCTTACTTTGTTCATTAAACGACTGTGGGGAACTGCATCGGACGCCTTGCGGAAGTCAAGAAACACGGCATCTACCTGTGAACCCGTGTCTCGTGGACGAATAGCGCGAGCTGGATTTCACACGATCGTCTTTTTCGAAACCCATGCTGATTCCTTCAGAGTAGATTTCTAGTCTCCAGAAAAGTCATTATACTAGAACATAATACGTGTTCCAAAATTCTACAACTGATCGACGTTAGAGATATAGGTCTATAGTTCTGCAATGCTGAGAACACATTGAAGACCATCAATATTTCTAATACCGACAATAGGTCAATACGCGCTCACAGACGGTTAATACAGGGTGGTACAAAAATGTAGGGTCAAACTTTCAGGAAACATTCCTCACGCACAAAGAAAGAAAATATGTTATGTGGACATGAGTCCGGAAACGCTTACTTTCCATGTTAGAGCTCATTTTATTACTTCTCTTCAACTCACGTTAATAATGGAATGGAATGGAATTTCTTCTTTTCAAATCACATTAATCATGGAATTGAGTCACACAGCAACAGAACGTACCAGCGTTACTTCAAACATTTTGTAACAGGAAATGTTCAAAATGTCCTCCGTTAGCGAGGATACATGCATCCACCCTCCGTCACATGGAATCCCTAATGCGCTGATGCAACCCTGGAGAATGGCGTATTGTATCACAGCCGTCCACAATACGAGCACGAAGATCCTCTACATTCGGTATCGGGGTTGCGTAGACAAGAGCTTTGAAATGCTCCCATAAATAGAAGTCAAGAGGGTTGAGGTCAGGAGAGTGTGGAGGCCATGGAATTGGTCCGCCTCTACCAACCCATCGGTCACCGAATCTGTGTTGAGAAGCGTACGAACACTTCGACTGAAATGTGCAGGAGCTCCATCCTGCATGAACCACATGTGGTGTCGTACTTGTAAAGGCACATGTTCTAGCAGCACAGGTAGAGTATCCCGTATGAAATCATGATAACGTGTACCATTGAGCATAGGTGGAAGAACATGGAGCCCAATCAAGACATCACCAACAATGCCTGCGCAAACGTTCACAGAAAATCTGTGTTGATGACGTGATTGCACAATTGCGTGCGGATTCTCGTCAGCCCACACATGTTGATTGTGAAATTTTACAGTTTAATCACGTTGGAATGAAGCCTCATCCGTAAAGAGAACATTTGCACTGAAACGAGGATTGACACATTGTTGGATGAGCCATTCGCAGAAGTGTACTCGTGGAGGTCAATCAGTTGCTGATAGTGCCTGCACACGCTGTACATGGTACGGAAACAACTGGTTCTCCCGTAGCACTCTCCATACAGTGACGTGGTCAACGTTACCTTGTACAGCAGCAACTTCTCTGACGCTGACATTAGAGTTATCGTCAACTGCACGAAGAATTGCCTCGTCTATTGTAGTGTCCTCGTCGTTCTAGGTCTTCCCCTGTCACGAGTCATAGGCTGGAGTGTTCCGTGCTCCCTAAGACGCCGATCAGTTGCTTCGAACGTCTTCCTGTCTGGACACCTTCGTTCTGGAAATCTGTCTCGATACAAACGTACCGCGCCACGGCTATTGCCCCGTGCTAATCCATACATAATATGGGCATCTGCCAACTCCGCATTTGTAAACATTGCACTGACTGCAAAACCTCGTTCGTGATGAATACTAACCTGTTGATGCTACGTACTGATGTGCTTGATGCGAGTACTGTACAGCAATGAGTCGCATGTCAACACAAGCACCGAACTCAACATTACCTTCCTTCAATTGGGCTAACTGGCGGTGAATCGAGGAAGTACAGTAAATACTGTCGAAACTAAAATGAGCTCTAACATTGAAATTAAGCGTTTCCGGACACATGTCCACATAACATCTTTTCTTTATTTGTGCGTGAGGAATGTTTCCTGAAAGGTTGGCCGTACCTTTTTGTAACACCCTGTATATTGATGGTCTGACAGTATTACTGAGCGTGTGAAGGCCTGTTAATATGTTACTTCCGAAGTTTAAACGTCGTTTGCGTTTAGAAAACAGCACTATCAGAAAAAAGCAGATCGATAACTGCGAAATGCTAGAGTAAGGAAAGCAAGATAAAGCAGCGAGCGGCAACAGATGTAAGAGCGCCTTACCCCACCAGACACAAGACGCAGGCGATGCAGTGTGTCCTGCTGTTGCTGACGGCGTCCACCCGGGTCTTCACGGAAGCGTGGCAGAAGGGGCACACCAGGGAGCACGACTCAGGCCCGATCAGCACCTCAGTCGCCACCACTGCACAAGACACCAAACACACGACCTCACCAACTGCAAGCGATCAGAAGCTTTTGAAATGGCAGACCATAAGATTCTGCTGTCGACGCTTGTGAAGTCTGCGGTCTACCCAACGGCTGGATCAGTTCCTTAATGAGTAATCTTTTGGGAGAATTGAGCATCAAGCACACTAATATAAATGTTGAAATTACACTCCTGGAAATGGAAAAAAGAACACATTGACACCGGTGTGTCAGACCCACCATTCTTGCTCCGGACACTGCGAGAGGGCTGTACAAGCAATGATCACACGCACGGCACAGTGGACACACCAGGAACCGCGGTGTTGGCCGTCGAATGGCGCTAGGTGCGCAGCATTTGTGCACCGCCGCCGTCAGTGTCAGCCAGTTTGCCGTGGCATACGGAGCTCCATCGCAGTCTTCAACACTGGTAGCATGCCGCGAAGCGTGGACGTGAACCGTATGTGCAGTTGACGGACTTTGAGCGAGGGCGTATAGTGGGCATGCGGGAGGCCTGGTGGACGTACTGCCGAATTGCTCAACACGTGGGGCGTGAGGTCTCCACAGTACATCGATGTTGTCGCCAGTGGTCGGCGGAAGGTGTACGTGCCCGTCGACCTGGGACCGGACCACAGCGACGCACGGATGCACGCCAAGACCGTAGGATCCTACGCAGTGCCGTACGGGACCGCACCGCCACTTCCCAGCAAATTAGGGACACTGTTGCTCCTGCGGTATCGGCGAGGAACATTCGCAACCGTCTCCATGAAGCTGGGCTACGGTCCCGCACACCGTTAGGCCGTCTTCCGCTCACGCCCCAACATCGTGCAGCCCGCTTCCAGTGGTGTCGCGAAGGCGTGAATGGAGGGACGAATGGAGACGTGTCGTCTTCAGCGATGAGAGTCGCTTCTGCCTTGGTGCCAATGATGGTCGTATGCGTGTTTGGCGCCGTGCAGATGAGCGCCACAATCAGGACTGCATACGACCGAGGCACACAGGGCCAACACCCGGCATCATGGTGTGGGGAGCAATCTCCTACACTGGCCGTACACCTCTGGTGATCGTCGAGGGGACACTGAATAGCGCACGGTACATCCAAACCGTCATCGAACCCATCGTTCTACCATTCCTAGACCGGCAAGGGAACTTGTTGTTCCAACAGGACAATGCACGTCCGCATGTATCCCGTGCCACCCAACGTGCTCTAGAAGGTGTAAGTCAACTACCCTGGCCAGCAAGATCTCCGGATCTGTCCCCCATTGAGCATGTTTGGGACTGGATGAAGCGTCGTCTCACGCGGTCTGCACGTCCAGCACGAACGCTGGTCCAACTGAGGCGCCAGGTGGAAATGGCATGGCAAGCCGTTCCACAGGACTACATCCAGCATCTCTATGATCGTCTCCATGGGAGAATAGCAGCCTGCATTGCTGCGAAAGGTGGATATACACTGTACTGGTGCCGACATTGTGCATGCTCTGTTGCCTGTGTCTATGTGCCTGTGATTCTGTCAGTCTGATCATGTGATGTATCTGACCCCAGGGATGTGTCAATAAAGTTTCCCCTTCCTGGGACAATGAATTCACGGTGTTCTTATTTCAATTTCCAGGAGTGTATTTCTGAACACATATCAGAGTAAACTCTAATTAAATTTGGTGTAGCTGTGGTTGGGCAGGGAGTGAGACAGGGTTGGAGCCCCTCCCCGATGTTATTAAATCTATATATTGAGCAAGCAGTGAAGGAAACAAAAGAAAAATTCGGATTAGGTATTAAAATCCATGGAGAAGAAATAAAAACTTTGAGGTTTGCCGATGACATTGTAATCCTGTCAGCGACAGCAAAGGACTTGGAAGAGCAGTGGAACGGAATGGATAGTGTCTTGAAAGGAGGACATAAGATGAACATCAACAAAAGCAAAACGAGGATAATGGAATGTAGTCGAATTAAATCGGGTGATGCTGAGGGAATAGGATTAGGAAATGAGACACTTAAAGTAGTAAAGGAGTTTTGCTATTTGGGGAGCAAAATAACTGATGATGGTCGAAGTAGAGAGGATATAAAAGGTAGACTGTCAATGGCAAGGAAAGCTTTTCTGAAGAAGAGAAATTTGTTAACATCGAGTATAGATTGTCAGGAAGTCATTTCTGAAAGTGTTTGTAAGGAGTGTAGCCATGTATGGAAGTGAAACATGGACGATAAATAGTTCGGACAAGAAGAGAATAGAAGCTTTCGAAATGTGGTACTACAGAAGAATGATGAAGATTAGATGGGTAGATCACATAACTAATGAGGAGGTATTGAATAGGTTTGGGGAGAAGAGGAGTTTGTGGCACAACTTGACTAGAAGAAAGGATCAGCTGGTAGGACATGTTCTGAGGCATCGAGGGATCACCAATTTAGTATTGGAGGGCAACGTGGAGGGTAAAAATCGTAGAGGGAGACCAAGAGATGAATACACTAAGCAGATTCAAAAGGATGTAGGTTGCAGTAGGTACCGAGAGATGAAGAAGCTTGCACAGGTTAGAGTAGCATGGGGAGCTGCTTCAAACCAGGGCTGAAGACCATAACAACAACAACAACAACCTGAAAGCTCGGAAACGTACCACTTCTGTTCCTTTACGCATCAATAATCTGAGCTTAAATGTGGACGCCCATAAAGCTGTCACATTAGCAGAAAACACACATAGTTCTATTAAAATGGGGAAACAAGAAAGAGTTACAGGTACTAGTAAACACTGTCACAAAGCAACTTAACTACTGGGCGCAGAATAACCACCTTAAAGCAAACAAAGAAATCTCGCGATGCTTCGGACAAGCATACGTACATGCTTCGGACAAGGAAATCCTGAAATTGAGAAAAGCAGAAAACAGTAAAGGGTGCATATCACACCTACTTTAATTCTCGCCTTAAATTATGGGTCACATTTTGGGAAACTATGAAGCAGCTATCTGCAAGTTCAGGCTGCAACAAATTGTCGTTAGGATAGTGTTCGGATATAAACATAGAGATTCATCTAGAGCAATGTTTAAGAACTTACGTACTACTCCTTTACCGTGTATCTACGTAAAGGAAACCTTTTGTTTATTTCTTTACCGAGCGAGGTAGAGAATTGGTTAGCATACTGGGATCGCATTCGGGAAGACAACGTTTCATATCCGCGTTGGCCATCTGGACTTAGGTTTTACGTGATTTCCCTAAATCGCTCCTTTCTTTAAAAGGGCACGACCGATTTCTGCACCATCCTTGAAACAATCTGAGCTCCTACACCGTCTCTAATGACCTCGATGTCGACGGGACGTTGAATCCTAATCTTCCTTTCTTCTCTATTGCTTCCTTTAAAATAAATGTAACAGGTGAGGACAGCAGACAGCAAAAACAGTGTTGTATTCATGATCACTATGCCAAACAAAACGGGAACTTAAATTTGAGCGAAGTCAGCGCACCCACGTAGCAAAAAGATATTGTCCACATGGGAGTTTAATTTTATTACAGACTTACCAAGCACATACAAACGAGTACTGATGTCAAAAACTATGCAAAATTTTTAAAGTCATATTTAACGCATGAATGATGTTGCTCCATTGGAGAATGTTTAAATATATGAAGTGTATTATATAAATATTTAAATGTGTGAACTATCTGCAATTTTAAATATGTATAGTAATCACTTTCATCTGTATGCTTATGAATTAAGTTGTGCAATTTTGTAGGCATATGCTGTTTTTGTGTACAATATGTCCAACAAAACTACAGAATATTTAAATGCAGCGCAGTACTCTCAGCCAGCGAGGAACGCGGGAGAACGGCACTATTGTTAGAGAAACACGTGTTGTGTGACATGGTGGCGACAAATGCTCTAAGGTGTTTCTCTGAAACTTGTTTTCAGGGTACCGAGGAAGGTGACCTGTGGATTTCTATTCGGAAGGACGGCGGTTGAAACATCTGTAGGGCCACCCAGATTCAGTTTTATCCTGATTTCCTCCCACCGCTTTAGATGAATACGAAGCTGCTTACTGTGTAATGGAATGGCCGATGTCGATCCCTCTCCTTGTTCAGCCCGGCTTTGTATCCCGTCTCTAATGACCTCGTCGTCGACTAGAACCGAAATAGGCACTTCTCAGAGTCAACTGCGAAGACTGTAAATCTAAAGCTCGAGGTAATGACAAGAACCAAAGAAGTCATGTTGTCGACACACTGTCAAACACATAAATGGGTCGTTCAAGAAACTCACAAAGGCGGCGAAGCAAAAACGCAAGAAATACAGGGAATGCGACTACTGTGGAAGCACCAGACCCCAAACACGGCAGTGCCAAATTCACTCTACCAGACGTAATAGTGACCTCTGTCGATAAAATCACAAATAATGGCACTGAAATACGAAAACTAGAAAGTGGAGAACTTCACAGTTACAGCTGCGTACAAACTTCCAGGAAAAGAAATCACTTTCTTACCGCTAAAAACTTTAACAACCAAAATGCCAAATCCGCAGTAGGAGATTTCAACTGCCACAACATGAACTGGGGCTACAACGGAACAAATGAGAACGGTCACCTGCTGGAGGTGTGAGCGTGACCCAAAACTTCTCTACTCCTTTACATGTAAAATATGGTTCAAATGGCTCTGAGCACTATGGGACTTAACATCTGAGGTCATCATTCCCCTAGAACTTACAACTAGTTAAACCTAACTAACCTAAGGACATCACACACATCCATGCCCGAGTCAAGATTCGAACCTGCGACCGTAGTGGTCGCACGGTTCCAGACTGAAGCCCCTAGAACCGCTCGGTCACAGCGGCCGGCTGTGTAAAATACGGTAGCGTGGCTACAACGCTGCTATATTAAAATGGTATAGCAGCCCATTCCTCGAACCCAGCACATATCAATTGGGATACAGGTGTATGCCACAGTTAAGGCCACTGCAGTGCCCTTCTGCAGAAGATTTAAGTTAAGGAAGACCAAATGAATATTACTAGGCATTTGTAAAAATATTGCAAACAATCTCAAGACAACATATACCACGCGGTTGCATACAGCAGTTCACTCCAGGACTCTCACATGGATCTAAGAAGCTCCTTGCTAAGTATGATAAATTATATCAGAAGAAGCCTTTCCATGAAGAAACAGTAATATGCAGTACAGCACTGCTGGAAATCCTAAGTGAAGCGAGGCTCAGTAGATGAATTGAGACTCCGCAAAAGATGGACATGACAAACAGGAGCAAAATAGCCTGGAATGTTATTAAAAAGCTCAGCGGTGATCCAGAAAGGCTCCAGACTGCTTTTGGCCCTCCAACTGCCCTCGAATGAAAAGTTCAATGCAAAACGGCAAAAACTAAAAATCAACTGGATCATGTAAATGGAAAACCCACACTTTCTCTGTGCCTTTCACTACGAAAGAACTCAACCAGGGCTTCAGTACTATGAAAAACGGTAAAGCGGCTGGGGTGGATCATATGTGCACGGAGCAGATAAAACACTTTTTGACCTGGGCGCCAAAATGTGTATCCTGCAGCTCTTCAACCATTGTCACAAAACTAACAATATCCACAAGACGTGGGGAAAGGCAAGGATAGAGGCGTTGCTGAAGCATCGAAAGAAAGCATGGTCTTGTCTCATTTCTTTGTCACCTGCACAAATTGCGTGAGAGGCTCATTTTCAACAGCATGGCAGACTCTATCGAACTTAAATGTATCCCTCAAGAAGCTGCTTTTAGGCCCGGCAAACTATGCACTATCCGATTTCTGTACCTGACAGAACACACAGAAGAAATGTGCGAAAGTAAACAGATTTTTGGGCTAGCATTGATCGACCTTACCTCTGCATACAGTGTAGTGAGCCGTCGGTTGCTCTTCCATACAATCAACAAAGAACTGAAAGATTGCCATTTTGTCGAGATCATTGAGACTCCATTCTAAATTCTCGATGGAAAGAAGACCTGATAGGAAAACCAAGGAGATGGGCTGTCCCAGGGAAGCGTTCTGGTGCCCTTCATTTTTAACCTTTACACTAATGGCGAGCAGCAGGCCGAGGTGGCCGAGCGGTTCTAGGCGCTACAGTCGGGAACCGCGCGACCGCTACGGCCGCAGGTTCGAATCCTGCCTCGGGCATGGATGTGTGTGATGTCCTTAGGTTAGTTAGGTTTAAGTAGTTCTAAGTTCTAGGGGACTGATGACCTCAGAAGTTAAGTACCATAGTGCTCAGAGCCATTTGAACCATTTTGAACCAATTGTCAACCGGTACCAAATCATACTAAGAATTTTCTATATGCGGATGACTTGTCAATCACAGCTCAGGGGAAGACTTCCGAGGAGGTAGCGCAGAAAATGGAGAAAGCACAGAGTCTTATCAGAATACTATCAAAGTAACTCCCTTAAACCGAATCAAATGGTTCAAATAGCTCTTAGCACTATGGGACTTCCCTCCGCTGATCGACTCGCTGCGGCTCGCACCGTTGACCGTTAACGCCACTAGCCCATCGCCATGCCGAGAAGTAGGAATGGAGGAAGAGGCAAGATTGCTGCTGCTGTTGAGCTCCTGCTAAACACAATCGGGAGCAACGGTTGCGGCAACAAGAAGAAAAAGCGGAAGCCTGTGGCACAATTACAGTGCTATAAGTGTCAAAAGCTTGGACACATAGCCAAAGAATGCGGCGGCGTGGTTGCGTGTATCAAGTGCGGGAAACCGCACGACACGCGCAACTGCACAAAACCAAGAGGTACTGCAGCGCTGTGCGTAAACTGCGGTGGCTCGCACGCCGCAAACGCGCGCAGCTGCAGTTACCTGAAGACGTGGAAGCAGCGGAAGTCGGCCACCACGCACGAAGAGGTGGCCCAAGAAGAAGAAATGGTGGTCACCCCGCCCCCCTGCCTTAGTAAGGGAAGTGGGCCGCGCCACCAAGACGACGTTGACGCCTTCCGCCAAGCAATGCGGGAAGCCAACGAGGACGCAATCACCGCGCTCAAATCCGCCATGGCGGAGGAGAGAGCGGCCATCAGAGCGCAACTCGAAGAGATTCGCGAGGAGCTATCTCATCTAAGGTGCACCGTGTACCCCGCGGCCTGCATGAAGACGGGCATTTCGGGGGTAGACGCGGCAACACAAACGACCGCCTCCCTGGCCGACGCGGCAACGCAGGTTGCTAGGGAGGTGGTCACACAGTCGGCGAAGACCACCGACAACAAGAAGACGGCCCTCTCGGGAGCAGTCGTCACTCCTGTCTCTGCGGAAACGCAGACGACACGGGAAGTGCCGATGGAGACCGAGGGAGAAGAAGAAGACGAGCCGTTCGAGTGCCTCCCCCTCCCCAACGAGAACTGTGTGAGGGAGGTGCTCACCAAGATCGCCGATTCCCTGCGAGACGGTAGCTACCACCATCATGATCATCCGAACCCTTTCACGGTAGATAACATCCCTCCCCTTCCCCACAAACCTTATGATTTCCAGTGGGGATGCGAACACTTAAACCAGAGGCTGCACGGGAGGGAAATCGTCAGGCGTGGAGATCTGGAGCTCATAAACAAGCACCCAATCTTCACGGACGAGGACTGCTGTAAATACATGACTGAAGAAGCAGTCAAGTACATCCGGACGCAGACGCCGCCAGTGGACTTCTCTCGCCTGAAGAGAATAGAATTCGAGCAGCCAGGAAGCAGTAAGAAGAAGAAGAAGAAGAAGCCGCCGGAATCAGCCGGCAGGTAAGCTGTTACATCCACAGAAACCTGAGGACAGACCAACAGCTTAAACTCCGCTACCTCGGGCCAAGACAGGTCCGTCATTATAGTGAGTGAGTGAGTGAGTGAGAGAGTGGGACTTAACTTCTGAGATCATCAGTCCTCTAGAACTTAGAACTACTTAAACCTAACTAACCTATGGACATCACACACATCCATGCCCGAGGCAGGATTCGAACCTGTGGGCGTACCGGTCGCGCGGTTCCAGAGTGAAGCGCCTAGAACCGCTCGGCCACTCCAGATGGCTAATCCGAATCCTTCGAAGTCTCAAGTAAGCGCTTTCCACCTTCGATCTCGGCAAACAAAGCGGAAGCACAATGCTTTCTTGAATAATACCATACTGGAACATACAGACAACCTAATTTATCTGGGTGTGGCGTTATAAAGTTCCCTGACACGTAGATGATACCACTGTGAAAATAAACATTAGAATATGGCTTCCAGTAACAATAATTTGCGGAAACTCGTAAACAGCAAATGGGGAGCAAAACCTACTATCGAGAAACCACTTCCCAAGCGCTATCCTTCCCTACCGCTGGATATGCCTGCCCTGCATGGACTGGATCTACCCATGCGAAGAAAGTCGACATAAACCTTACTAAAGCATGTCTAATCACAACAGGATGTATGAAAAGCGGACCCGCACCAAAGCTTTGCTAAGCTTCTGGTCTTGCGAGTCTCAGCTGCTGAAGAACACCTCAAGAAATCACAGAGAGGCTCAGACGAACCATCGATGATCTACATCCTGCTCTTTGGCACTGAGAGCGAGCCTGTACGACTAAGCTCTCGTAAAACCGTATAGTGCCTGGCGTCTCCCACACCAACTGGGAAACTTGGAGGACGCTGAACCGCATAAGAAAAGGCGTGGCTCCGGTGAAAACAAAAGTGATCAAATGGTGTCATGGTAACGTGGATGACGACAAGTGTGATTATGACGCTGTGCAAGACATGGAAGAACACCTCCCCCCCCCCCCCCTCCCCTCCCTGACCTGTCCCTAAAGGTGCAATTGTAACGGATTGGACAAGAAGCCCTGAACATGGCCTAACACTGGGTTGAAAAACTATTATTGGGTTCCGGGTGGAAAAAGGAAAGTAAACATTAAGCAGTATCTTTCTTTTACCGCAGGATACTTGCAACGTATACGTACACACTGGCTGTTGAACGTTGGCAATACTGGGCGGAGGTGCAGGCTGAGGCTGTGGCTCGGCGTATGGCGGCGGCTGGTCGGAAGGAGTCTTCTTCTGCTCTTCTTCTCCGTCGTCCCGCCTGAAACAGACGGCAGTTGACGTAACTGCATTTCGCTCTATCTACGTCCTGTACAGTTTTCGGTTCTCAAATGCGACCTCTTCTATCGCAAGTTGTCGGCAGTCGTCCACTGGCAGAACAGTCAAACTTTTTCTGTTCGTTGTTTCGTGTTGGAGACCGACAGTCTGATCAACAGGGACAGTGGCTTCGCTCTCAGTGATACATGGGACAAAGAGCTCAGCCACCTGGCTGGACACCCCAGTGGAATAATAACTGTTGTTTCGCTGGAAGAGCTTAAGATCTCAACAAAGATTACGATTCACATACCGGTATTAAACCTACACATAGTTTCAGTCCGGTATACACCTTCATCAATCTCTACATGGTGATCCATTGATAGGGACTGGGCCAAATGTTACACGAAATGAGCATCAAACGAGAAAACTACAAAGAACGAAACCTGTCTAGCTTCAAGGGGGAAACCAGATGGCGCTATGGTTGGCCCGCTAGATGGCGCTGCCATAGGTCAAAATGATATCAACTGCGTTTTTTAAAAAAATAGAAACCCCCATTTTTATAATATATTCGTGTAGTACGTAAATAAATATGAATGTTTTAGTTGGACCACTTTTCTCGCTTTGTGATAGATGCCCCTGTAATAGTCACAAACGTATAAGTACATGTTATCACGTAACATTCCGACAGTGCGGACGGTATTGCTTCGTGATACATTACCCGTGTTAAAATGGACCGTTTACCAATTCCGGAAAAGGTCGATATCGTATTGTTGTAAGGCTATTGTGATCAAAATGCCCGACGGGCGTGTGCTATGTATGCTGCTCGGTATCCTGGACGACATCATCCAAATTCTCGGACCGTTCGCCGGATAGTTACGTTATTTAAGGAAACAGAAGTGTTCAGCCACATGTGAAATGTCAACCACGACGTGCAACAAATGATGATGCCCAAGTAGGTGTTTTAGCTGCTGTCGCGGCTAATCCTCACATCAGTAGCAGACAAATTGCTCGATAATCAGGAATCTCAAAAACATCGGTGTTGAGAATGTTGCATCAACATCGATTGCACCCGCACCATATTTCTATGCACCAGGAATTGCATAGCGACGACTTTGAATGTCGTTTACCGTTCTGCCACTGGGCACAAGATAAGTTAGGAGACGATAACAGATTTTTTGCACGCCTTCTATTTATCAGCGAAGCGTCATTCACGAACAGCGGTAACGTAAACCGGCATAATATGCACTGCTGGGCAACGGAAAATCCTCGATGGCTGCGACAAGTGGAACATCAGCGACCTTGACGGGTTAATGTATGTTGCGACATTATGGGAGAAAGGACAATTGGCCCCCATTTTATCGATGGCAATCTAAATGGTGCCTTGCATGCTGATTTCCTACGTAATGGTCTACCGATGGTACTACAAGATGTTTCACTGCATGACAGAATGACGATGTACTTCCAACATGATGGATGTGCGGCACATAGCTCGCGTTCGGTTGAAGCGGTATTGAACAGCATATTTCATGACAGGTGGATTGGTCGTCGATTTCTTTCTGTGAAGAAAGTTGAAGGATATTTGCTATCGTGATCCACCGACAACGCCTGACAACATGCGTCAGCGCATTGTCAATGCATATGCTAACATTACGGAAGGCGAACTACTCGTTGTTGAGAGGAATGTCGTTACACGTATTGCCAAATGCATTGAGGTTGACAGAAATGATTTTGAGCATGTATTGCATTAATGTGGTATTTACAGGTAATCACGTTGTAACAGGATGCGTCCTCAGAAATGATAAGCTCACAAAGATACTTTATCACATGGGAACAACCGAAATAAAATGTTCGAACGTACCTACTTTCTGTATTTTAATTTAAAAATCCTACGTTAGCAACTGTTTGTTTAAAATTGTGAGCCATATGTTTGTGACTATTACAGCGCCATCTATTGCAAAGCGAAAAAAGTGGTCCAACTAAAACATTCATATTTCTTTACGTACTACACGAATATGTAATAAAAAACGGGGGTTCTTATTTTTTAAAAAATGCAGTTGATATCCGTTTGAGCTATGACAGCGCCATCTAGCGGTCCTACCAAAACGCCCTCTGGTTTCCCCCTTCAAGCTAGACAAGTTTCGTTCTGTGTAGTGTTTCCGTTTGACGCTTATTTCGTGAGATATTTGGCCCGGTCGCGATCAATGGACCACCCTGTATATTCCTCAAGTCGCTTTTTCTCTGGGAAAGAAGGTACTTCGTGTAGCATTATCATCTTACGTTCACGGGCATTTCGGGAGATATATATAGGACGAAGCAATATATTGGCTGACTCTTCCAGAAAACTTGCTCTCGGAATTTTAACAGAAAATTACACCGCGATGCACAACGCCTCTCCTGGAGCGTCTGCCACTAGAGTTGGGCGAGCACTTCCTTCCTGCTTAACACGAATCTGTGAGGAAACGCACTGCTCTTCTTTCGATCTTCTCTATTTCCTCTATCAGTTCTCTCTGGTACAGATCCCAGACTGATGAGCAATACTCAAGTTTCGCGGAAACAAGGGATTTTGTGAGCTACCTCTTTCGATCTTGGACTACACTATATGTGTACTGTCATCCGCCTTTCCTACGATTAGTTTTAGGTGGCCGAAGCACTTCAGATCGCACCGGACGCGTACTTCTTGATATTTAATGTATGTGACTGCTACGAGTGATTGTTAGAAATTGTGTAATCAAACAATAACCAGTCTTCCTACGTATTTATGCGCAAGACGTTCAAATGGTCCAAATGGCTCTGAGCTCTATGGGACTTAACATCTGAGGTCATCAGTCCCCTATAACTTACAACTAGTTAAACCTAACTAACCTAAGGACATCACACACATCCATGCCCGAGACAGGATCCGAACCTGCGACCGTAGCAGTCGCGCGGTTCCGGACTGAGCGCCTAGAACCGCTAGACCACCGCGGCCGGCACGCGCAATACGTTACATTTGTTATAGTAATGAAGATTAAATGCCTATTCCTGTTGCAAGAATTCCACTGATAGTGTTCCTGCGTTTCGCTACAGCTTTTTATCTTAGCGAAAACATCATACGGGAACAGTCTCAAGAAGCTTCCGTCTTCATCCGCTAGTCGATTTGTAAATTATATATTATGAACAGTGACGACCCTTTAACGCTCTTTTGGGATACGCCTCAGGTAACTTGTTAAGTCAGAAGACTTTCCTCCGTTACAGAATGAAATGCTGCATCCTATTTGCTACGAGTTGTTCAGTCAAAAACGCGTTTAGCTATTCCTCATGCTAGCAGTTTGTTCACATGGCGTCAATGCTGAACTGCATCAAGCACCTTCCGGAAGTCAAGGAACACACCATCGAACTGAACGCCAGTATTTACTGCCTTGTCTGTCTCGTGAACGAATAGAGCGAGGCGGGTTTCAAACAGTCATTGTTTACATAATCTATCTTGATTCCACAGACGAAAGTTTTGTCTTCCTGATACACTCCTGGAAATTGAAATAAGAACACCGTGAAATCATTGTCCCAGGAAGGGGAACCTTTATTGACACATTCCTGGGGTCAGATACATCACATGATCACACTGACAGAACCACAGGCACATAGACACAGGCAACAGAGCATGCACAATGTCGGCACCAGTACAGTGTATATCCACCTTTCGCAGCAATGCAGGCTGCTATTCTCCCATGGAGAAGATCGTAGAGATGCTCGATGTAGTCCTGTGGAACGGCTTGCCATGCCATTTCCACCTGGCGCCTCAGTTGGACCAGCGTTCGTGCTGGACGTGCAGACCGCGTGAGACGACGCTTCATCCAGTCCCAAACATGCTCAATGGGGGACAGATCCGGAGATCTTGCTGGCCAGGGTAGTTGACTTACACCTTCTAGAGCACGTTGGGTGGCACGGGATACATGCGGACGTGAATTGTCCTGCTGGAACAGCAAGTTCCCTTGCCGGTCTAGGAATGGTAGAACGATGGGTTCGATGACGGTTTGGATGTACCGTGCACTATTCAGTGTCCCCTCGACGATCACCAGAGGTGTACGGCCAGTGTAGGAGATCGCTCCCCACACCATGATGCCGGGTGTTGGCCCTGTGTGCCTCGGTCGTATGCAGTCCTGATTGTGGCGCTCATCTGCACGGCGCCAAACACGCATACGACCATCATTGGCACCAAGGAAGAAGCGACTCTCATCGCTGAAGACGACACGTCTCCATTCGTCCCTCCATTCACCCCTGTCGCGACACCACTGGAGGCGGGCTGCACGATGTTGGGGCGTGAGCGGAAGACGGCCTAACGGTGTGCGGGACCGTAGCCCAGCTTCATGGAGACGGTTGCGAATGGTCCTCGCCGATACCCCAGGAGCAACAGTGTCCCTAATTTGCTGGGAAGTGGCGGTGCGGTCCCCTACAGCACTGCGTAGGATCCTACGGTCTTGGCGTGCATCTGTGCGTCTCTGCGGTCCGGTCCCAGGTCGACGGGCACGTGCACCTTCCGCCGACCACTGGCGACAACATCGATGTACTGTGGAGACCTCGCGCCCCACGTGTTGAGCAATTCGGCGGTACGTCCACCCGGCCTCCCGCATGCCCACTATACGCCCTCGCTCAAAGTCCGTCAACTGCACATACGGTTCACGTCCACGCTTCGCGGCATGCTACCAGTGTTGAAGACTGCGATGGAGCTCCGTATGCCACGGCAAACTGGCTGACACTGACGGCGGCGGTGCACAAATGCTGCGCACCTAGCGCCATTCGACGGCCAACACCGCGGTTCCTGGTGTGTCCGCTGTGCCGTGCGTGTGATCATTGCTTGTACAGCCCTCTCGCAGTGTCCGGAGCAAGAATGGTGGGTCTGACACACCGGTGTCAATGTGTTCTTTTTTCCATTTCCAGGAGTGTATGTCACACCATGCGAGCACAACAATTCTACAACAGACCTCTCTCAGAGCTATAGGCTTGAAATCGTGTGCGTCTTTATGACGATCCTCCCTGGAAACGGGAATGACCTAGGGGTGCTTCGTTCCTCCAGAGAACTATCGTATCGATGCGAGCAGAGGAGTGCGTTCCTTCGCCTACTCTATTTAGAATCAATAGGTATCCCATAAAGTGTAATGGCGTTAACTGTAGCGAGCGATTTTAACTGATTATCTAAACAAGGCCCCGGGAGTAGACAACATTCCATTAGAACAGCCTTGGAAGAGCCAGTCCTGACAAAACTCTACCATCTGGTGAGCAATATGTATGAGACAGGCGAAATACTCTCAGACTTCAAGAACAATATAATAATTCCGATCCCAAAGAAAGCAGGTGTTGACAGACGTGAAAATTACCGAACTATCACTTTAATAAGCCACAGCTGCAAAATACTAATGCGAATTCTTTACAGACGAATGGTAAAACTGGTAGAAGCCGACCTCGGGGAAGATCAGTTTGGATTCCGTAGAAATATTGGAACACGTGAGGCAATACAGACCTTACGACTTATCTGAGAAGAAAGATTAAACTACATTTCTAGCATTTGTAGACTTAGAGAAAGCTTTTGACAATGTTGCCTGGAATACTCTCTTTCAAATTCTAAAGGTGGCAGGGGTAAAATACAGGGAGCGAAAGGCTATCTACACTTTGTACAGAAACCACATGGCAGTTATAAGAGTCGAGGGGCATGAAAGGGAAGCAGTGGTTGGGAAGGGAGTGAGACAGGGTTGTAGCCTCTCCCTGATGTTATTCAATCTGTATGTTGAGCAACCAGTAAAGGAAACAAAAAAATCGGAGTAGGTATTAAAATCCATGGAGATGAAATAAAAACTTTGAGGTTCGCCAATGACTTTGTAATTCTATCAGAGACAGCAAAGGGCTTGGAAGAGCAGTTGAACGGAATGGACAGTGTCTTGAAAGGAGGATATAAGATGAACATCAACAAAAGCAAAACGAGGATAATGAAATGTAGTCGAATTAAGTTGGGTGATGCTGAGGGAATTAGATTAGGAAATGAGGCACTTAAAGTAGTAAATGAGTTTTGCTAGTTGGGGAGCAAAATAACTGATGATGGTCTAAGTAGAGAAGATATAATATGCAGACTGGCAATGGCAAGGAAAGCGTTACCGAAGAAGAGAAATTTGTTAACATCGAGTATAGATTTAAGTTTAAGGAAGTCTTTTCTGGACGTATTTGTATGGAAGTGAAAAATGGACGATAAATAGTTTGAACAAGAAGAGACTAGAAGCTTTCGAAATGTGGTGCTACAGAAGAATGCTGAAGATTAGATGGGTAGATCACGTAACTAATGAGGAAGTATTGAATAGAATTGGGGAGAACAGGAGTATGTGGAACAACTTGACAAAAAGAAAGGACCTGTTAGTAGGACATGTTCTGAGGCATCATGGGATCAAAAATTAAGTGTTGGAGGGCAGCGTGGAGGGGAAAAAATCGTAAAGGGAGACCAAGGGATGAATACACTAAGCAAATTCAGAAGGATGTGGGTTGCAGTAAGTACTGGGAGATGAAGAAGGTTGCACAGGTAAGGGTAGCATGAAGAACTGCATCAAACCAGTCTCAGGACTGAAGACCACAACAACAAGACCACAACAACAACAACATTTACCGCGTTGTCGCTTATCTCAAGAAATGTCATTTTGGCGTTCATGAGACGACTGAAAGATGGAATAGCCGACCAGGGTGGCCGAGTGGTTCTAGGCGCTACGATCTGGAACCGCGCGACAGCTACGGTCGCAGTTTCGAATCCTGCCTCGGGCATGGATGTGTGTGGTGTCCTTAGGTTAGTTAGGTTTAAGCAGTTCTAAGTTCTAAGTTCTAAGGGACTGATGACCTTAGATGTGCAGTCCCATAGTGCTCAGAGCCATTTGAGCCAAGCCAACTAACAAGACGTAAACAGATTCTTCAGTTGGTATTATTCGGCCAGACACAGACACATCTTGGAATCGATTTTTTTCTGTAGCAGATAATTCTATGTAGAAGTTGTAAATAGCAAAAATACATTTCACATATGTAGAGATGCGCAAAACTCTAACTTGAACTGAAAAACACATTAGGTTCACATGGTGTGGAAGTAGAACAAGTTTTGATGGCAACAAACTTGGTCATTTATCTTATTTGTAAAAATAACTGACTCCCCATAATTTCACGTCCAGTAGGCCTTGGACTTGAATCCTGCAGGAACAGTTTTACACATTTTCCTCTTTACATCATTTTTCGGCATTTTCCGTTGTTTCTGCGGTTAGAGATCACTGCATAAGCATCTGGTATTCGAGTTTGGCGTCCGGGTACGTTCATCAGCCAGAAAAGGCGATTTTGGACGTTTTCTGACGCATTAGTCGTTTATAGACTTTTTAATAATGGAAGTGCTTTGTTATTTCTGCTTTCAGAAACTGCGCCCAAGGTCCGCAAGTTGAAGCTCATTTATAAGACCTCTCAATTTTAGTCATTTTCTTATCTTCACTTTAATTATTTATTGAAGCTGACGCAATATACGTGACTGTCATTTTTTTTCTCTAGAGGACCAGCAACTAGAAAGAGGTTACTTTAATTGACATATCTGCACACGATACGCCACGTCTTTTACGCACAGATAGAGAACCGCAAGCAGAATCTAGATCTCGTGAACAAACTCATTTATTCTGCTACGCACAGGCAACCTTCCATCATAACAACTATTCACATTCTCAAACCATGAGAATCATGTACCTAGTCATACACTGAAGGGCCAAATAAAGTGGTATAAGGATGCGTATTCAAATGCACAGATATGTAAACAGACAGAATACGACGCTGCGGTCAGCAACGCCTGTATGAGACAAGTGTCTGGCGCAGTTGTTAGATCGGTTACTGCTGCTAAAATGGCAGGATCTTTTTCCGGCCGCAGTGCTGTCGGAGATTTGATGTTTTACCTGATTCCTGATATTCAAGGTACACTCCTGAAATGATCGTAAGGGAAAATCCATAATTCATCGCTACTTCGGAGATACTGTGTCCCATCGCTCGTGTGCCGACTATAACACCACGCTCAAACTCATCAAGATTTAAGTGAGTTTGAACGTGGTGTTATAGTCGGCGCACGAGCGATGGGACACAGTATCTCCGAAGTAGCGATGAAGTATGAATTTTCCCTTACGATCATTTCAGGAGTGTACCTTGAATATCAGGAATCAGGTAAAACATCAAACCTCCGACATCACTACGGCCGGAAAAAGATCCTGCAAGAACGCAACCAACGACGATTGAAGAGAATCTTTCAACGTGATAGAAGTGGAACCCTTACGCAAATTGCTGCAGATTTCAATGCTGGGCCATCAGCAAGTGTCAGCGTGCGAACCATTCACCGAAACATAATCGATGTGGGCTTTCGGAGCCGAAGGTCCACTCGTGTACCACTGAAGACTGCATGACACAAAGCTTTACGCCTAGCCTGGGCTCGCCAACGCCGACACTGGACTGTTGATGAGTAGAACTAATGTTGCCTCGTCGGACGAGTATCGTTTCTAATTGTGGCGAGTGAATGGACGTGCACGGGTATGGAGACCTCATGAAACCATGACCCTGCATGTCAAAAAAGAAAAAAAAAGGTTAAAATGTCTCTGAGCACTATGGGAGCTCATCAGTCCCCTAGAACTTAGAAGTACTTAAACCTAACCAACCTAAGGACATCACACACATGCATGCCCGAGGCAGGATGCGAACCTGCTACCGTAGCAGTCGCGTGGTTCCGGACTGAAGCGCCTGCATGTCAGCAGCAGAAGCTGGTAGAGGTTTTTGTGATGATGTGGGGCATGTGCATTTGGAGTGATATGGGACCCCTGTTACGTCTAGATGCGACTCTGACAAGTGACACGCACATAAGCATCCTGCCTGATGAACTGCAGCCACTCAGGTCCATTGTGCATTCCGGCGAATTTGGGAAATTACAGCAGGACAATGCGACACCCCACACGTCCAGAATTGCTACAGAGTGGCTCCATGAATACTGTCCTGAGTTTAAACACTTCCGCTGGCCACCAGACTCCCCAAACATGAACATTATTGAGCATATCTGGGATGCCTTGCAACGTACTGTTCAGAAGAACGTCCCCCTCCCCCCCCCCCCCCCCCCCCCCCCCCCCCGAGCAGACCCACATTCTCAGCTTTCTCGACGCAACACGAAAGGAGTGCTGCCTGCCCATTAATCACAATGTTGAGGGCAAGGCCTATTCCCTCATGTGTTCGAGCGTATGTGTGCATTCGCGCAGAAATGAACCTTGGCTTTGAACATCAGTGCTTTCTATTACCTATATGTGTATTGTGTTGCCCTAAGCCACCGAGAACATATGAATGAGTGCGGCTGCGCAGACTTATCCTAAGCACGTCCCCGTCATACACTCGTAATTTCGGCGATCACAAGCCAACCATCATTTCCCACACGACCTCGTGCGCGAATAGTCCTTGCTATGAGCACTGAGGTCTGTGGGTAAGCAACATTACTTTCGTAGTGTGTGGAGTAAGCTGAGATTGTGGGTCTGCTGCGGGGCGGGCTTAGGGTAAGTCCGAGCAGCCGTACTAATTCCTGTGTACGCATGGCTTAGGGGTCAGAGCGCGTGCCTGGTAAGCAGACATCCCGGTCGGGCACACATTTTCAACTCCACCTGTTGATTTGCATCAACGTCCCATACACAGCTGATGTTTGTAATTCATTGAAATTTCATTCTTCACGGCTGTCACAATCCACCATGGTGTTTGTTCCTTCGGTCATACCCGAAAGAACATACCCATATGGTGAATAGAATGCACTGATGCTTAAACCGTTATATGCACTGAAAGCTGGCTAAACCCGCAGGTGAAATTTTTGCGAAGAACCTAACATTGTTTCAGAAGGATAGTCTAAACACAGTTGGCGGTGGCGTGTTTGTTGCTGCTAGAAGTAGTTTATGGTTCAAATGGCCTTGAGCACTATGGGACTTAACATCTATGCTCGTCAGTCCCCTAGAAATTAGAACTACTTAAACCTAACTAACCTAAGGACATCGCACAACACCCAGTCATCACGAGGCAGAGAAAATAGTTTATCTTGCACCGAAATGGAAGTATATAGTTCCTGTGAGTTAGTATGGGCAGAGATCATTTTTCGAAATAAAATAATAACTGTTTCCTCTTATCGAGCTTCCAACTCAAAGCTTCAAAGATAACTTGAGTTTAATTTCAAACATGTACCCAACTCATGCAGTTATATTTCGTGGTGAGTTTGATTTACGCTCGATATATTCGCGAAAATACGTGTTTAAATCAGACGGTACGCATCAACATCAGCCGAAAATGTAATAGACGCATTCTCTGAAAATTATTTCGAGCTGTTAGTTCATGATCCCACGCGAACAGTAAACAGTTGTGAAAACACACTTAACCTCTTAGCAACAAATAATCTTCAGCTAATAACGAACATCAAGAAGGAAACAGGGATTAGTGAACACAGGGTCAGTGTAGCGAGACTGAATGTTTTAACTCCTAAATCCTCCAAAAAATAAACGAAAAGTACGCCTGTGCAAAAAAGCAGATAAACTGTCTTCCTGTGAGACAATCTCCACTCCTTCCAAATTAACAACGTCAGTGTGGAACAGATGAGGGTTGAATTCAAAGAAATAGTATCGACAGCAATTGAGATATTTATACCAAGTAAATTAACAAACGATGGAGCTAATCCCTCTTGGTACACGAAACGGTTCAGGGCACTGTTGCAGAAACAACGAAAAAAATGCCAAATTTAAAAAATGCAAAATCTCCAAGAGTGGCGTTCTTTTACAGAGGCCCGAAATTTAGCGCGGACTTCGAGATGCATATAATAGTTTCCACAATGAAACTTTTTCTCGAAACCTGACGGAAAATGCAAAGAGATTATAGTCGTGTGTAAAGTATGCTAGCGGCAAGACACAATCAATGCCTTCTCTGCGCGATAGCAATGGAAATACTATAGACGACAATACTGCGAAAGCAGTATGGATTGTGTCTTGAAAGGATATAAGATGAACAGCAACAACAGCAAAACGAGGATAATGCCATATAGTCGAAATAAAACAGATGATGCTGAGGGAATTAGCTTAAGAAATGAGACACTTAAAGTAGGTGAGTTTTAATATTTCGGCGGGAAATTAACTGATGATGATCAAAATAGAGAGGATATAAAATGTAGACTGGCTATAGTAAGGAAAGCGTTTCTGAAGGAGGGAAATTTGTTAATATCGAGTATAGATTTAAGAGTCAGGGAGTCCTTTTTGAAAGTATTTGTATGGAGTGTAGCCATGTATAGAAGTGCAACGTGGACTATAAATAGTAATAGACCTTAAAAGAGAATAGAAGCTTTCGAAATGTGGTCCTACAAAACAATGCTGAAGATTAGATGGGTAAATCACACAACTAATGAGGAGGTATTGAACAGAACTGGAGAGAAGAGGAATTTGTGGCTCAGCTCGACTAGAAGAAACGATCGGTTGGTAGGACACGTTCTGAGGCATCAATAGAATACCGATTTAGTATTGGAGGGAAGCGTAGAACACCGATTTAGTATTGGAGGGAAGCGTGGAGGGTAAAAATCGTAGAGGGAGACCAAGAGATGAATACACTAAGCAGATCCAGAAGGATGTAGGTTGCAGAAGTTACTCGAAGGTGAAGAGGTTTGCACAGGATAGAGTAACATTGAGAGCTACTTTAAATCAGTCTTTGGACTGAATAACACAACAACAAAATTTTGTTTGAACATTATGAATTACCTCGAAGAGAACAGTCATTGACACCCAGTCAACACGGATTTAAAAAACATCATTCTTGTGAAACTCAACTAGCTCTTTACACACACGAAGTCTTGAGTGCTGCTAAAATTAAAATATTACAAAGTGCATAATCAGATGCCGTTTTAAATGTTATTTTTAATGAAGATACTCTAGTTTCGTTGTCATTTCCGGATTATTGTGCCGACTTCAATGTTAACGTATACGTATACATCTTGAGCGCTGTTGTACCACACAAGAGGCCTGAAATTAGGTGCTGATAGGAATATCGTCTCATTTATGTAGCTGGATTCGTGATTTCCCGTCAGAGAGGGCACGGTTCGTAGTAACTGACGTTAAGTCACTGGAAAAAATAGAAGTGATTTCTGGCGTTTCCCAACGTAGTGTTATAGGCCCTCTGCTATTCCTTATCTATATAAACGATCCAGGAGATAATGTGAGCAGCCGTCTTAGTTGTTTGGAAATGGTGCTGTCATTTATCGTCTAGTATAGTCATCACAAGATCAAAACAAATTGCAAAACGATTTAGAAAAGCTATCTGTATGATGCGAAAGTTGGCTGCACCTCTCATCTCGAAGTCTGAATTAAGCGCTCCGCCTCTCTACAGCGGACGGTAGAAAAGCCTCGATCTGTTCGATAGGCTTTATGTAGGACTGTTTCGGTTCTTGTTATTGGACGAGAAAAGCAGTATGAAAATAACAAGCATGTTTTCCTTTCAGTTTTATCATATAAAACTGCTAATCAGCAGAAAAGTCTTATCAGTGACATTTAAGTCGGCCTAAAGTGGTCCGTGATGTGATAATCCCTAATATTATCACTTACGGCTTCAAAAACGTGTTTTTCTATAATCCAGAGTGTATCTGGTGATGATAAGAGTAGCGGAAGCTAATGGGAAAAATTAAACAAACCGAATGCAATGATCAGATAACGGAATTCTTACAAAAAACAGCTTTCAGAGCTTTTTTTTGTATGAACTGTGCAATACTAAACAGCGATCACTCCAAGAATTGCAGAAATAATGGTTACTTTTAATAAATAGTACAAAAATATGAGAAAAGCAGAAATACAAAGAAATTGTTAGTTACCTCAGAAAGTTTACAGCTAAGAAGTAACAGTAACATTCATCTTAACATAGAAAACATTATAAAAAATGAGGAAGAGGAGACTGATATTCTTTGTAGATATTTACACAGTGTATGAAACAGCTTAACCAAAAGAATTTTCAAATATATTTTGTAAAATGAGTCAAGATTCACTTGGATTTAGAAAGAAACGTCAAATAGAAGATTAATACAAAGAGGAATACTTAGGAGGAATGTCTGAAAAAATTGAAACTTTACGGGAGGAGGAAAGAAAAAAGAAAAGATACTAAATGGTCTGAAGATAAGTAAAAGAAACACAAAATACCAATGAAGAAATACAGGAACAAAAGGAAGGAACAATGAAAGGTTAAGAATTGAAATTTCTACATGTTCTCTAGAAGACGATAACTCAGAAAGAAAGAAGAAATAATTAGCCATCCATATTGTAATTGAAATTATTGTTTGTTAACTCATGTATACTGAAACGTTTTCTCAGCTTCAGGATTTTACATACATTGTTGAACAAATACATTGTACAGCAAGCAATTACAGTTAGGTTTATCTGTAACTGCGTGGTCTCTTCGGTATCAATGACTGTTAATGACTTTTCGCTATTGTAACAGTCATGAACGTCGGTACTAGAGAAACTGCATTATATTGAGTGGACCTAACTGTAGGGTGCAGTAAATGTATAGGTGTACGTTAACACCGAGGGCGGCACAATAATCCGGAAACGACAACGAAACTAGAGTATCTTCATTAAAAATAACATTTAAAACAAGATCGGATTATGCACTTTGTCATATTTAGCATATTCAACCATATTTTAGTTTTAAATTTGATATGCAATATAGTAGAACTTAGGTATATCTATAAATAAGACAAAGATAATGGCTTTCAGTGGAAGGAATCCCGTCAGGGCGGAAATAATAAATGAGAAAATTTTGGAATGTGATATTAGTTTTAACTACGACTAAGACATTGAAAAGAAGGTTGATGAACATCAAGCTAGCGACGGAACAATTGGAAAAAATTTGGGAAAAAAAAGAAAAGAACACAAATGAAAGTCTATAACTTATGGGTGTACCTAGTCTTGTATACGGTTTAGAATCATAGAGAGTAACAAAAAAAAATCACATGTACAAGTTGCAGAAATAAAGTTCATGTGAGTCTGCAATAAAATGGATAAAATAAGGAATGAAACAATAAAGTCATATTTTCAAATATTTTCAGTTAATGACAAGACAGATGAGAATAGTATGAAATGAGAGGATCATGTTGACAGAATGACAAAAAAAATAGATCGCCAAAAAGATAGTGAATTATTGAACGACTGGAAAAGAGAACCATATAGACCTTGTAAGGGATGGATGGACGGATGGATGAATGAATGATAGGGACTGGACCAGATGATTACAACACCTAATCCTTGGGAGGACATGATGATGATGATGATAACTGGTATACCACCAACACGGTTGCACACGGTTTAGCGTCAATATTTTTCACTGCGATGTTAACCATTCTGTCGTACTCTCGTATTCACGTGTAACCACCATTGATGGTAACTCATTTTGGACGCTGCCGGTGACACATTTTAGTTAATACGGTGAATCTACCTGTAATTCCTTTCATTTATTTCTTTTACTAAATTTTCTTCTTTTTCCGTTATTTCACGCGTAGATCTAAATATGATATAATTCTGACGAAGCCAGTAACATAATAAAATGTGTGATGCAGACTGTCTTGTTCAGGAAATATGTAATAACGCTTATAGTACATCCTCGATTATAAAGAAGCAAAGTCGAGATGAGGTTCACTCAGACCTAGCTGGGTTTTGGTGAGGAGAACCTATTATTGTTCAACAAGTGGTGTTAGACATGGTGCTGAGCTGTTCCATTCTGTTTCACTGGTCTTAGCGCATTTCCTCTTTACGATAACTACATGGACTTAGGAAGAACATTCTACAATTAACTGAGGTAGATTGACAATTTTCGATACCTGTCAGTTCCCCTGAAGGATTCAACAAATATTTTAAAATTACAATGATGATTAAATAAATACCTTATCATTGTTCAGAATAGGCAGAAGGTAGTAGGTAGCCCGCAGTCCAGGTTAGTATTGCGCTTAATTATTTCTGGAATCGTATGATGGAGCCTCACACTATAAAATGCACTGAGGTGGAAAAAGTCATGAGCTATCTCCTAATACCGTGGCGGACCACCTTTTGTCCGGCATTGTGCAGCAACTCGACGTGGCAAGGAGTCCACAAGTCGTCCACCCCGACAGCTGAATGGTCAGCGTGACGGACTGCCGTCCTAAGGAGCCCGGTTTCGATTCCCGGCTGGATCTGGGATGTTCTCCGCTCAGGGACTGAGTGTTTTGTCGTCTCCATCATCATTTCATCCCCATCCGGCGCACAGGTCGCCCAATGTGGCGTCGAATGTAATAAGACCTGCACCAAGGATGCCAGATCAGCCCCTTAAGGGGCCTCCCAACCAATGACGCCAAAAGCTCATTTCCATTGGAAGTCGCCTCTCTAGCCGTCCATAATTGCAAAAGTTTTTCCGCTGCAGGATTTTGTCCACGAACTGACCTCTCGATTATATCCCATAAATTTTTGATGGGATTATTGTCTGGCGACCTTGTTGGTCTCATCATGCTCTCGGATTGTCCAGGACGTTCTTCAAACAATTCGTGGAACAATTGTGCCCCGGCGACATGGCACACTGTCGTCACAAATATTCAATCATTGTTTCAGATCATGAAGTTCAGGAATGGCTGAACTTCGTCTCATTTGGTTCAACTGGACCAGAGGGCTCAATCCATTCCAAATAAACGAACCCCACAGCATTATGGAGCCACCATCAACTTGCAGAGTGCCTTATCGACAATTTGAGTCCATGACATCGTGACGTCTGCACCACATTCGATCTGTGCCGTCGCCTCTTAGCAACTGATATGGGAACTCATGTGAAGAGGCCACGGTTTTCCAGTCTTTTATTGTCCAACCGATATGGTGACGAGCCCAGGAGAGGTAATGCAGGCGATGTCCTGCTTTTGGCAGAGATAATTGCGTTGGTCGTCTGCTGCCATACACCATTAACGTCACATTTTGCCATACTGTCCTAACGGATACGTTCGTCTGATATTCCACATTGATTTTTTCGATTATCTCATGTGGTTTTTGTTTGTCTGTTAGCACTGACAATCCTACTCAAACGCCTCTGCTAACGGTTGTTAAGTGAGGACAGTAAGCCACTGCGTCGCTCATGGTGAGAGGTAAAACCCAAAATTTGGTATTCTCGACACACTTTTGACTCTGTGGATCTCAAAATATCCAATTTCTCGAAGATTTCCGAAACTCGTCTAGCTGCAACTACCATTGCGCTTTCAAAGTCTGTTAGTTCTCGTTGTGCGGTCATATTCACGACGGAAACGTTTTCAAATCACCTAAATACAAATAACAGCTTCGCCAGTGCACTACCCTTGCATACTTTGTGAACGCAATACTACCATCATCTGTACATGTGCATATCGCTATCCCATGACCTCTGTCGCCTCAGTGTACATGATTATGGAATAATGTATTGCAGATTTAATAGCAACTATCTCATTACATTCTTCATATTACGAAGAGCTCTAGGTAGGGGGAGGGAAGGGGCTCATGTTAAAAGAGAGAGCATCGTCGGATCTACCTCAAGCAAGTATAAAGTGATCATTATTATCAATAGTAAACTTTGACCAAAACCATGGCCATGTCCAAATGTCCTCGTTGAAAGGGGCAGAGTTATGGGTAGAGGTTTACGACACGCTCTTGCCCTTGAAGAGCATTGATATCCCTAAAATCTGAAGACGCAGCAGTGATCAACGGCATACGTATGCAGAAGGCAACGGGAAGCGCTGTACTATAAAAACAAAATGGTTCAAATGGCTCTGAGGACTATGGGACTTAACATCTGAGGTCATCAGTCCCCTAGAAATTAGAACTACTTAAACGTAACTAACCTAAGGACATCGCACACATCCATGCCCGAGGCAGGATTCGAACCTGAGACCGAAGCGGCCGCACGGTTCCAGACTGAAGCGCCTAGAACCGCTCGGCCACATCGGCCGGCACTGTATCATATACACAAAAATTGTATTGTCGACGAGCGCAGTGTTCTAAAAAATATTCTTAGTTACTTGAAAGAAGATGAACTTCTCATCCAATATCGCTTGTAAACAACCTTTATTGTTGAGTAATGTTTCGGTAAGTACGGTTACTATCTTCAGACTTAGATAAATGATTATGCTTACCGAAACAGGTAGTCGACGATTAAAGTTGTTTACAAACGATTTCGGGTAATAAGTTCAACTTTATTCAAGTTTTTAAACCAGATCGCCCCTTAACGCTCAAGATGAGTAAACTAATGAATATTGTTATGATTACGACCTCTTCGAAAATAATTTTGAAAGTTGGCTAGTCATCGATTCTGATTTCTTTGACGAGATGGTCAAAGTGTGAAGCAGGAAGCTGTAACTAGCACTCAAAAATTAAGCTAATGTTTTATGAAGTGCAATATCGAAAGCTATAAATGTGAACGTTGCACTGCAAACTGGAAAGAGAGATGAGTGTAATTAGGTATTGTTGCAACGAAACGCAAATACGACTATTTATGTCCAGATGATTGTAGCAATGGTATGAATGGCGAAACTTATACTTGAGATGAGTATGAGTAGCAAGAACGAAGGTGAATTAATGTGAAAAACTCAGAGACAGAGTTGTTCTTCTCAGAACTGATTAAGAACTGACGTCAACAATTGTTTTCACGTTCATGTGCACACATCGGGATCTAATATCACCAAATTTGAGTGAATGATGCAACTGAGCAATTCACAAAATAAATAAGACTATTTGAAGGTAACTTGATGGTGCTACGTCACTGAAATATTGTGATGCAACTGTGCAATTCACAAAATAAATAGGAAGGTATGAATATAAATTGTTGGTACTAGTTCACTGAAATACTCTAGTAAGGGAGACAATGGAAGGAATTATTGGAGGTCTGAGGGGAAAAAGAGACAGTTTTGCAATAAATTTGGCCTTGTTGTGGCTAACACTATCTCCCAAAATCGTAATAACGGTTCATCTGCAAAAACTGGGGATATTTAATGAAGTATCAGCAGTACTAATCTTGTTTGGACAAATATTTAGAAATCATATAGTAGAGTATAAAGGAAACTCAAGTTTAAGCAGATGATGCTCCACCACCCATGAACGATGAAATGTGCATAATTATGGCGAGACGACCGGTCATCTCTTCAGTGCAGATGCATACCAGGCTCAAACTCTTCCGGAAATCGGCTGAATGCCACGAGTAATAGGGTAAGGGCAAGGCGCACAACATAAGTAGTGAGTGGATAAGCTGCAAATTTAGATCTGATGGGAGGCGTGCTAGGGTAGTCCATGGAGTTGCTCTGACCACTGTGTCTAGCTAGCAAGCAGGAGACTCAGATTAGAACCTCGGTCCGCCACAAATTTTCAACTTTGCCAGATGATTTCTATCAATGTTCACTCGTAACCAATGTCTGTAACTCCTTTGTCTCTTAAAGAAAAAGGATTACACAATGAAATGGAATATTGAAAATTTGAGACAGAATAAAGTAAAACGTACACTACTGGCCATTAAAATTGCTACACCAAGAAGAAATGCAGATGATAAAGGGCTTTTCAATGAACAAATATATTATACTAGAACTGACATGTGTTTACATTTTCACGCAATTTGGGCGCATAGATCCTGAGACGTCAGTACCCAGAACAACCACCTCTGGCCGTAATAACGGCCTTGATACGCCTGGGCATTGAGTCTAACAGAGCTTGGATGGCGTGTACAGATACAGTTGCCCATGCAGCTTCAACACGATACCACAGTTCATCAAGAGTAGTGACTGGCGTATTGTGACGAGCCAGTTGCTCGGCCACCATTGACGAGACGTTTTCAATTAGTGAGAGACCTGGAGAATGTGCTCGCCAGGGCAGCAGTTGAACATTTTCTGTACCCAGAAAGGCCCGTACAGGACCTGCAACATGTTGTCGTGCATTATCCTGCTGAAATGTAGGGTTTCGCAGGGATCGAATGAAGAGTAGAGCCACGGGTCGTAGCACATCTGAAATGTAACGTCCATTGTTCAAAGTGCCGCCAATGCGAACAAGAGGTGACCGAGACGTGTAACTAGTATCACCATTACGCCGAGTGATACGCCAGTATGGCGATGTCGAATACACGCTACCAATGTGCTTTCACCGCGATGTCGCCAAACACGGATTCAACCATCATGATGCTGTAAACAGAACCTGGATTCATCCGAAAAAATGACGTTTTGTCATTCGTGCACCGAGGTTCCTTTTGAGTACACCATCGCAGGCGCTCCTGTCTGTGATGCAGCGTCAAGGGTAACCGCAGCCACGGTCTCCGAGCTGATAGTCCATGCTGCTGCAAACGTCGTCGAACTATTCGTGCAGATGGTTGTTGTCTTGCAAACATCCCCATCTGTTGACTCAGGGATCGAGACGTGGCTGCACGATCCGTTACAGCCATGGGGATAGGATGCCTGTCATCTCGACTGCTAGTGATGCGAGGCCTTTGGGATCCAGCACGGCGTTCTGAGCCCACCGATTCCATATTCTGCCAACGGTCATTGGATCTCGACCAGCGTTAGTAGCAGTTTCGCGATACGATAAACCGTAATCGCGATAGGCTACAATCCGACCTTTATCAAAGTCGGAAACGTGATGGTACGCATTTCTCCTCCTTACACGAGGCATCACAACAACGTTTCACAAGGCAACGCCGGTCAACTGCTGTTTGTTTATGAGAAATCGTTTGGAAACTTTCCTCATGTCAGCACGTTGTAGGTGACGCCACCGGTGCCAACCTTGTGTGAATGCTCTGAAAAGCTAATAATTTTCATATCACAGCATCTTTTTCCTGTCGGTTAAATTTCGCGTCTGTAGCACGTCATCTTTGTGGTGTAGCAATTTTAATGGCCAGTAGTGTAGATCAACAACAAGAGAGTGACAATGCGCTAAGTGAAAAGATGAGAGGAACGTAATGACGACGAAATAATCGTGCCGCAACAACACATCACGGTTACAGTGAAATCGGTGGCACAAAAAACAAGGAGAGTTCAGGGTGTATTCCAATTCATCGGACCTTGAAGTTGTTGTAAGTGTGCTACGAAAAGGCGCTAACAAAAAGAAACAAAGGTGAAATCTCTGATAAGTGCGTGAAAAAGGAGAAACTTACAGGAGATGGGGAAGAATATGCCGAAGACTCACACGATGGATTAGAACTGTGTCGAAGTGTAATGGATCTGAGTTGATGTGGAAGAAACAGATGATGCAATAATGAGATCTGAGGTTGACGGATTACAGAACAATCTAAGATCAGGCAATTCGGCAAGAGTTGATGTTATGACTTGGGGCCTGCTAATATCGCTAAGAGGAACGAAATTAAAATTTCATCTGACCTGGTGTCAAAAATCAATAGAATGTGTGACATACCATCAGTTTTCCGAAAGTGTTACCATCATTTTATGTCAGTACACTAGAGAATAAATATTAAATGTAACAGATTATCAGTCTATTAGGCCACATTTATAAGGTGCTGTCCAGAGATCTGTAAGCTTAATTGCAAAGAAAAGTTGAGGCGTTACTGAACGAAGATACGTTTTGCTTCCGGAAAGGAAAATGGTATTAGAGAAGCAGTTCAGATTTTGCGCTTAGTAACGTAAAGAATAAATAAAATTCAGGGTTTGCTAACATTTTCAGAGGATGTAGTCATTCCGAGAAGGTGAGGTAGACATCAAAGACCTTCCCTATGGACTGGACTGGATACTTCGCACCGAGTATTAGATAAGTGAAAGCGTTGTTGAAAACTAAAATGAATAGAACTGTGACTTGCTTAGCTTCAAAACTGAGAATGAAACAGCTGTAAGAAGATGTGAACCGGGTAGTTGTTAAAGAAAAGAAGATATCTAGTCCTTCTCAGGGGAACAGAGCGTTCTCGCTGAAAAATCTCGATTGGTATGAAATATTGATTTGGGATTCAGAAAAAGCTTCCCGAGAGTGTATGTGTGGGATATGTCACTGTATGGAAGTGAATGGTGGACCACGGGGAAGAGTACACTGAAGGCCCTATGAGGGGGAAGAATTGTCTGATGTGACAGAAGAGACAGTAGTAGATTTAGAAGAGATAGGGGATCCATTGTTAGAATCATAATTTAAAAGAGCTTTGGAAGATTTAAGACTAAATAAGGCAGAAAGTATAGATAAAATTCCATCAGAATTTCTAAAATTGTTGAGGAAAGTGGCAACAAACAAACGAATGAGGCTGCTGGCGGTATAGCAGCTGACTTTCGGAAAAATACCAGCCACACAATTCCAAAGACTGCAAGAGCTGAAAAGTGTGAGAATTATTGTACAATCAGCTTGACAGATCATGCACCCAAGTTGCTGACAAGAATAATACATAGAAGACTGGAAAATAAAATTGAAGAGGTGGTAGATGACGATAAGATTGGCTTTAGGAAAAGTAAGACACCAGAGAGGCAATTCAGACGTTGCAGTTGATAATGGAAGCAAGACTAAAGAAAAGGAAATCAATGATAGCTCTCTGCTAGGAACGCACCTCCACTGCAGAAGCCATTTTCAAGGGGAATACGGCGCCGCTGGCTATTGGAACGTTAGGAAACTATAGGGGCTGAAGCAGGAATATTCCACGATGCGCCACATAAATTCCGAATTTTTTCAACCGAAATTGGTCGAGAAAAAGTGTGTTGCATTACTTATTGAACGCCCCTCGTAAAATAGTGGAAAATGATGACAAGCTGGCCTCCAAGAGAGAAAGACTGAGTCGATTTTCAAGGTATTGTTATTCAGAAACGTTCAGGATGACAATTATTGAACTACATGAAATAAAATCTAATGATTATAAATAATCCGCCTCGATTGCAAATGGAAATCGGGTGTTGACCTAGGTTTTGACGTGGATAACCACGCCTTCTTCGGAACATACTAAGCTACAAATTTCCTAAAGAGGCGTGGCCTGATATTAATGCAAAATGGCCAAAAGGGCAAAAGACTAGCGTAAAATGTAAAATAAACGGTACATGCGTACCATGTCAACAGCTGTACTTAGCTCAAACGTGAGAAGCGTGGTTCATCACCCCAGCCAACGTTCGGTGGGCCGCTGGCTCTTAGGTACCTGGGGCTATATTAAAGACAATGTGTACAGCAATAACCCCAAAATCATTTCTGAGCTGAAACCGCCTTTCAAAAGGTCATCGAGAGTATCAATGTTTCGACACTTGAGTGGGTCATGCAGGTTTTCGCTCTTCGTCTACGCTACATCATCACCAATGATGGCAGGCAATCGAACATTTCATAACCTAAATCTGGATATTTTTATTGACGTTTACTAGTTGAATAAAAGGTGCGGACGCCGTAGTCTGTAACTAATTCAAGTTTTTTTCGTGTAGTTCAATAACTGTTACCCTGTATGTAGTCGTATCTTACTCGCTAATTAATCTTGGCACATCTTCCCCTGTAGTCCCGTTCGAGCGATGTCCATACTCCTCAGTGACGGCTAGTTGGCATGGTCTTCTTCTCCTGCACACGCCTTCTGTATGGTACGAAGACATCTGCTCTCCAGAGCAACATTCTCGCTCGTTGCCTGTAAGACGTGATCGATAGAGCACTGCGCGTAACCATCAAGTGTACTTGTCTAACACGCCTCCGTTGTCACTGGTGAGATAAAACTCTGATACGAATTAAAATCATGGCATTAAAGGAAATTCTCACCAATATTCGATCGTAATATGGAAGAGAGGCAGCGCCTTACCTGCCAAAATCATCAAGTAATACATCAGTATCCCTGATTAAGCACGAAAGCTTTGTGCATTTTCTCCTGGAATAAGGTGACATGAGCCAGTTGATTGAGCTCTGCAATCACCTTCGTCCCATTTTAGAGAAATTTTTTTGAGTTTGATTCTCTTCCTCCTATACTAACTTCACAAAATAGCGCGGCACTGCACTGTGTATACTGTATATACTGTCCTTGATGCCCAACAAGAACACTTTGCGAAGAAATCGTCCCAAAGCACAGGAAGAAAGCATACTTTTCCGTCTAGCCACTCCCTGTCAACACCATACGACTTTATTTTTTTCTGTTGGCACGAGCCTTAAATTTAGGTACGTTAATAATTAAGACTTTTGCTGAAACACTTCCCCTAACTGCTAGAGAATCATAGAACTTGTATAACGTTGAAAACTTGCCTTTGTTCGACATTTGCGTCCATTTTGCACTAAAGCTCCCGTTCTTGTACTGACCACAGTTTCCTTGTTTCCTTCCTTAAATAGGCTAGCGGCAATTGGGAGGAAAGGGCACATAATTCTGTTTCCAGTGCTGCGACAAACACCTGCTATCATCAAAGATACCAATAATGTGTCTTTTCCTTCACGTCCCCCCCCCCCCCCCACCACCACCACCACCACCCATCCGCCCCCCCCCCCCCCCAACCGCTCTGTACGTTCCAGATTCCCGTTACTATTACGACAGGTGCCCGCGTGACGTCAAAATTGCACCATCAGTTATCATTAGCGGTACTGTATCACTCATCACAAGGAATGAAGTAAGACCGAGATAAGCTGCGACAGTGTGGGCGTTAGCGAAAAAACGGAAACATGAGAAAAAGAAAACAACCTCCTCAGTACAGCACTACAAGTGAATACCTTATTCATTCAACATTTCCTGTTGTAAGCGGACTGATTTGATTAACATGTCACAGGAGACCCGCGCATCTGTTTTCACAGTTACGTTGAGACAGCTGTTAAACGTAATCACTGTTCGTTAAGGAAAGAATAGAAATCACAAAGTGCCAAGACAGAGCTGCCTATGAACTTAGAACTTTAGCTAACTTTCAGAGTTCCTAGTAGTGGTTAAAGGTGCTTTTATCCCACGTCTTGAGCGACTTGCGCTCACCTGTAGATGTACTACAAGATCTGATGACATTCTGTCAGAACATGAAAGAAATAAAAGAAAAATCAGTGATATCTGGAAAGAAACTTGTAACACATGAGGCACGGGTGCATAAATTACTACCTTTGCTAAAGAAAGAATAAGACTGATACCCGATACGCAGAAGAGGACGTGTCCACTACCTCAGAGGCCACAGTCACAATTCTGTGTATTAACTGCGGATAATCAGAAGATCGATCACAGACACCAGTTGTGGAGCTTCATAATGAACACCAAAACACATAGCATTCGATTGTTCAACACACGCACATGTTGTCTCAGTCACTTACAACCAATAATGTTAGCACAATGGCACGGGCTTCTGAAATAGTATTTACATCTACAAAAATGTTTATCTATACATCGATGTATGTTAAGTAAAAATATAAACGAGCACCGAAATAGTATGGAAAGAAAGCAAAGAATAGCACCGTCTACTACAAAGAAAACTGATGTGATGGAGACGATTTGTCTTACGTCTCCTAATGTTGATTTCAAATGGTTGACCGCGGCGGCCGATGTCAGCAAGCAACCAAGGGCTTTACTGTAAGATGAGATGACACTACACACTGTATGCCAGTAAAGTGAAGACACGACGGACAGTAGTGATCGAAACCCCCTACCTACTGCGAAACGGCTTAATGGAAGTCGCGGAGTAGAAATAGACCCTGGTTCCCTCCACAGCTTCTGCAACTCATTAAATACTGCTGACCATAAAAACAGCGAAAGCGTCAATCCAGCATATCAGTAAATTAAAGTCAGGGTTCATGGAAGTTGTCTGTAATATAAAATGAAATACTGCCTGGATTTATTTTCCTCTTCTAGTCACCTTTCTTAGGACAGAATAGTTTAACTGTGGATACGAACTCCCTCTTATTCAAAACATTAATGATACATGACATTTTTTGTATGCCTTCTGCCATTCCGTATTTTGGCACCACGCGGCTCTGTGCCATCTTGTTACGATCGATCACGCGCTAGGCAGAGAGGACTGGTCTAAATGGTTCTTCGTGCAACAAAAAGAGTAACTACAACAGTTTTTAAAAAATGCTTCCGCCTTGTCAGCTAAAATTTTGATAGTGCATTTCTTTCGTTGTGCGTAAAAAATTCAAGGTGGGTTTCGGATTGAACTATTCCCTCTTCAGTGTTCATGCTTTACATTTTTATTTGCAACTTGTAGTTTGCAGTAAGTAGCAGTGCGCTAAAGGAGTATGAAAATCCTTAAACGAACATTTCCAATACCATCGTCGTTCCTCAAAAAGGAACCGGCGTACGAAACGTTGTGAGGTAGCGTGCAACCGTCGGTCGCAGTATTATGCAAGCTGAAAATTGAAGCGAAAATACTTCCCTACTTAGAGTACTGACAGTGACTTGCTGCGCTCCATCACTACAGACTCTGTAAAGTGGAAAGTGGACTAGAATAACCTAATACAAAGCTGCCGTTTCATGTACCGAATTACACAGACAAAATCACATAGATTTTCACTACTACATCGGCATATTGCGTATGTGTACGCAGTTTTCTTTGTGGCTTTCCGTGTCTGGATACGTAAATATCTCGAGGATGTATACTGAATTACGCGCCAGTCTTAATCGCGATTAGTTTGTATTCAGTAAAACCTCTAAGACAAGTTTTACGATCATCCATTTTAATTAAATCACCGAATATGCGCATAGTTAATGATTAAGTTTAGTGACTATTTATTAGGCTTTCAGTTATATAAAATACGTAAAAGTTTTCATTTAAATATCGAACGAGTTAATGACATATAGGTTCTTTGGGCAAGTTGATAAGGAGCCTAGTGAGACCTACTGTAGATACTGGTGTTGTATTTTGGGTCGTTATGAAGCAGACAAGACGATGAGGCATAGAATGAAACCCGAGCATTCTGCTAGGCCCGTAACAGATCAACATAGCCCACACCGAAGTGTGACACAGATGCTCCAAGAACTGAAATTGGACTCTCTCAAAGAAAGAAGATAACGTTACTCGTCTTGGACAAATTTAGGGACCAGAGTTCTAGGAAAACTGTGTGCAGATCTACTACCTCCATCACGTATATCGCTTAGGATTTTATAAATCCGGTGATTATTAGATAGCAGCAACAATTCAGAATTGCCAGCGCCTGTTAATGGATGTGGAACGATTCTCCACAGAAACGGGACTGTAAGAAGATAAGATAGCTTATAATGTGTATTTAAGTATACGGACAATAAAGCTTTCCTCGGCTCATACGGGAAAACTGTTGGAAAGCAAACGTAGGTAAGACACAAAATATGAAGCCATCACCTGTAGAGTTTAACATCGCTTCCTCTGGCAGTCGGCTGAAAATCTGTTCGGTGTCTTCGTACACTGTGAACACAGGAGCAATGATTTCTGTGCCAGTTCAGTGCATAAGTTTCGAAAACCCCTTGATGTTCTTTCCAGCGCCAATAAACTAAAGTGCACCGAATTTCCTTTCATTGTCATAATTTTTTTACTGTATCCTATTAAAACATCTTATACTATAATATGATTCAGTAACGTTACGCGATGACAATGGCTCCCTCGAGCAAGGCATTGTAACTTTCCACAAGAAATTCTCACTCTCCAGCGGATTGTGAGCTGATACGCATCTCCCTGGAAAATTAAAACTACGTGCCGGACTGGCACTCGAACCTGGAACCTTTGGTTTTCGCTGGAATGTTCTCTACCAACTGACCTACCCCAACATGACTCACGACTCGCCCTCACAGCTTTTCCATGGCCAGTACCTCGCCTCCTGCCAACCGAATTTCACAGAATTTCTATTGGAAGAAAGCATATTGCGGGGACACGGCGCAGTCACGACCTGGAGGATTGTTTCCAGAATGAATTATACCTCTGAATCTGAAAGTTCCTGGAAAATAGCTTTATTACGTCGACCATATGACAGTATTATTGAAAATATCGTCAGCAGTAAAAGTGATACTGCAGCTTCTTCACTACCATGTCTTCTCATTTCAAAAATGGTGTGTACACTTCGGGTACCGTGTTGGATACACACAGGGTGAAGCAGCTGAGACAGGCAAGGACGTAGCCAAAGTGGGGGCCAGGAGGTTAGGACACCCCCCCCCCCCCCCCCAACCTCTTCCCTGCTCCTATCACCTACATGAAATTATACACAAGCTATTTGCCATGTAGTGAAACTGAAAGATTTCTTTGATTTTCAGTAATACAACGAAAAAGGGTTATAAACAGTCTATAGTCAGCAAGGCCAACGATAAATTTAAACCATCTATACATCCATAGCACTCTACCAGCTATGGCCCATACCTATTTTAACCAAGGCCAAGAGCTCAATTATTTGTTAATTAAGTCAGTTTTTACCTGAATTTAATGTAAGTGCTACCGTTTATTCTTTCTGTGCTGTGTACAGTTATGATAGTTTCTAATTATGGATAAGTTTGTAATAAGAAAGAAGAGGAAAACCGATTCTGATTCGTGTAAATTAAAAATATGTACGCACTACTATAATAGCCTAAGTATCTGTCTACAGTAGTTTAATGTTAGCACTAGATTTGTTATTTGGAGGCTACAAGAACTTTGGAGTTGCAATATGTCAGTATTTCACACGGTAAGGGAGTAGTAAATATCATTACAAAACCTAAATTAAAATCAGTGCATCAAAATACACTTGAATCTATGTGGCACCGAAACCGCGTTGTTCAACAAAAATGTCGGCCGAAAGGCGATGGTTGCCCTTTTTTTTTAATTTGTTCAATATTCTGTAGTTAATAGGCCAAATGGCAAAATATCGCCCAGTCTGGTCCCCTGGGTGGTATTCGGTTATAAAAGCCAGTACCGATAGGGAAGCCAACAGCCTTGCTGCAGTGCTCGCCTGTTCCCTTCAGATTACCGAAGTTAAGTGTTGTCGGGCGTGGCTAGCACTTCGATAGGTGAACACTCGGTCTGCTGAGCGCTGTTGACAAGCGGCGTGCTCTCAGCCCTTGTGAGGCAAACTGAGGAGCTCCTTGACTAGGGAGGAACGGCACCGGTCACGAAAACTGACAACGGCCGGGATAGCGGTGTGCTGACCACGTGACCCTCCGTATCCACATCCAGTGACGCCAGTGGCCTGAGGATGACACGACGGTCGGTCGGCGCTGTTGAGACTTCAACGCCTGTTCGGACAGCGTTCCGTTTCGTTTAGTTTAGTTCCGATACGAAAGGGAACGATGGGGAGGAGTTTGTGGAGGGTGGAAGGAGTATTTGCTGACAGCACATTATATAGTTCGTTCGTTTGTGAAAGATATTTTCAGCGGACTGCTTGAATTCGTCCCAGCCGACTGCGCCCTGCATCCCTCTCTCGTCCAAAATCTATTTAGGCTCTTGTAGTACTATAATAACTGAAGCCAGCAGTTCCATGCACAATTAAATCTTAAAATACAGGTGCACTAATGCACTATCAAATAATTAAATATACACGCTTAAAGGAAAAAAAACATACACTTTCAGAATTCAGACTTTTGTTGTGATTCATTTCATTTTAAAATAATGTACAACAACCAGTTTTTCCGAATTCTCCACCTACTCGGGTATCTCTGCGTACTGAGCCGCTGAAGTAGCAGTCTCTTGATTTGGGAGGCAATGTGGATTGAGTCCATTTGGTGGCAACCTTGAAAATGGTTTTGTGTGGTTTCTCATGCCGGGATTTGTTCCTCTCAGTGGACCTCAGCCAATTCTTTCCGCATACCTTTCTTTCCTGGCAGATTCCAGTTCCCTTAAAGAGGCAGCTCCTCTACTTAAATGAAAAAGAGCTTTATCGAAGGTGAGCCGAGCACCTCTTCAGAGACTCCCGGCACTATAAGCTATACGATAAATACATAATAACAGGAATTCTCCCGGTTTAGGCTCATACATTCGTCTGATGGGGCGTTCTTCAATACAGAAAATGATCTTTCTTACAATGCAAGAAGTGGCAGATGCATATTTAAATGAGGAAATGGGAGTGTGTAAGGTTGAATAATTCCGGATCCTATGCATTTTCGCACCAAAAATTGTTCTAGCTTGTCCGTCGAATCGAGATCTCTTTACAAAAAAAACCCTGTCTCTAGTGATCATAGTGTCTCAAGAAGTCTGCGCTCGTCCATTCTTGATCACTTCCTCAGCTCAAATCCAGACTGAAAGAAGGAGGATGTAAAATGACGTGCAGGTTGAACGAAAACTAGGGCATGAGTACTTCTTAGTGGTTTCCCAAAATACAGCCCTCCTAACCAAATCAGGTGACGAAAGCCAAAGCATATCTCCTAACATACTGTCTGACCTTTTTCCCGCCGTAGGGCACCAGTTCGATCTGGCATGGACTCAACAAGTCGTTGGAAATTCCCTGCAGAAGTACTGAGTCATGTTGCCTCTACAGCTGTCCATAACTGCGAAAGTGTTCTTGGTCCAGGATTTTATATATCCTCTAAATTATGTTCCGAAAATGTTCGATGGAATTCATGCTGGGCGATTTGGTTGGCCAAATCATTCGCTGGAAAGTTCTTCAGACCGATTGAACAATTGCAGCCCAGAGTCAGGGCCTATTGTCATCCATAAAAATTCAATCTTTGTTTGGGAACATGAGGTCCATGAATGGCTGCAAATAGTCTCAGAACTACAGAGGTTGAAAATACCGCTTCAGTTGTAAAGTTCCTTTATCACACGACCGGTTTCGGACTGTCATAAGCTCATTTTCAGGTGTCGAACTTGATGTTATGGCCATCCAAGGCCGAGGTGGACGTTTACTAGGCGCTGGTGCTACCTATGAGCGCAGAGCCACAGCAGCATGTTCGACACTTGAAGTTGAGCTAATGAAAGCCCGAAACCGGTCGTGTGATAACAAAAGAACTTTACAACTGAAGCAGTATTTTCAACCTCCGGTGCCGCGCGGGATTAGCCGAGCGGTCTGAGGCGGTGCACTCATGGACTCTGCGGCTGGTTCTGGCGGAGGTTCGAGTCCTCCCTCGGGCATGGCTGTGTGTTTTTGTCCTTGGGATAATTTAGGTTAAGTAGAGTGTAAGCTTAGGGACTGATGACCTTAGCAGTTTAGTCCCATAATATTTCACACGCATTTGAACATTTGAACAACCTCCGGTATAATACTCCGTTGCGGATGTTCCCCCAACAGGATTGTTTGTAGTCTCAGAAAAGCAAAACTTAACCATTTACAGTCAATGATAGTCAACTGCACCAAAGGACCCAGTGTCAACACATCGCACACCATAATGGATCTACCACCATCTTGCACAGCGCGCAGTTGACAAGTTGCGTCCATGGCTTCGTGCGGTCTGCGCCACACTCGTACGCTACCATCAGCTCTTACCGACTGAAATCTGGACTCATCTGATCAGGTCGTCTAGGGCCCAGCCGACACGAGCACAAGTCCAGAAAACGCGCCTCAGACGATGTCGTTGTGTTGCCAAAGGCATTCCCATCGGTCGTATGCTGCCACAGGCCATTAAATCAAAATTTCGCCGCACTATCCTAACAAATACGTTCGTCGTACGTTCCACATTAATTTCTGCGCAACCTTCACGCAGTGATTGCTTGCCTGATAGCATTGACAACTCAACTCAAACGTTGCTTCTCTCGTCGTTAAGTGAAGGCCGTCGGCCACCGCGTCGTCCGTGGTGACCTGGTAATACCTCCAATTTAGTATTGTCGGCTAACTCTTGACTCTATTGATCTCTGAATACTGAATTCCCTAACGATTTCCGAAATGGAGTGTCCCTTGCGTCTAGCTCCAATTACTATTCACGTCCAAAGTCTGTTAACTGCCGTCGTGCGGCCGTGACAGCTCGCCCAATGCACTACCCTTTTGTACCTTGTGTACGAGATACACAAATGGTTCAAATAGCTCTGAGCACTATGGGACTCAAAATCGAAGGTCATCCCCTCGACTTAGAACAACTTAAACCTAACTAACCGAAGGACATCACACACATCCATGCCCGAGGTAGGATTCGAACCTGCTACGTGGTAATACCGCCAGCTGTATATGCGCATATCGGTGTCTCATGACTTTGTCACCTCAGCGTATCTATGTTTGGTGAAAACTTCGAAATCACCACCGAGAAAAATGGTTTATCGACCGTCGTGAACACTTTCAGAATAAATGAAAAAGGTCATCCTTTACAAATGGGACCCACCCTTTGACAAAAACCTGGTTACGTCCTTGAGACAGGCAACCCCAATATATCCATAAAGAATAAATATATGAAGGTGCGGTTTTCTCCAAGTTATGGCAGACAATATGGCGGATTTCCTGACGTTCGCAACTTATTTTTATCGTTTAAATTCACCGAATAACGACACCGACTTTGTTTCTTCTAACGGGACTGCCATTTGAAAGAAGCTCTTAAGATAGCTTCAGTGACATAACATATATGAGACTTGATCAAAAGTATCAAGATAACAACGCCGCAGACCACTATCCCTCCGACAGTAGAAAAGGTTACAGATACACTATATGATCAAAAGTATCCGGACACCCTCAAAAACATACGTTTTTCGTATTAGGTGCAGTGTGTTGCCACCTACCGTCAGGTATTCCATATCAGCGACCTCAGTAGTCATTAGACATCGTGAGAGAGCAGAATGGGGCGCTCCGGGGAACTCACGGATTTCGAACGTGGTCAGGTGACTGGGTGTCACTTGTGTCATACGTCTGCACCTGAGATTTCCACACTCCTAAACATCCAAAGGTCCGCTGTTTCCGATGTGATAGTCAAGCGGAAACGTGAAGGGACACGTACAGCACAAAACCGTATAGGCCGACCTCGTCTATCGACTGACACAGACCACCTACAGTTGAAGAGGGTCGTAATGTGTAATAGGTAGACATCTGTCCAGACCATCACACAGGAATTCCAAAGTGCATCAAGATCCACTGAAAGTACTATGACAGTTAGGTGGGAGGTGAGAAAACTTGGATTTCATGGTCGCGCCGTTGCTCCTAAGCCACACATCACGCAGATAAATGACAAACGTAGCCTCACTTGGTGTAAGGAGCGTATATGTTGGACGATTGAACAATGGAAAAACGTGGACTGAAGAATCACGGTACACAATGTGGCGACCCGATGACAGGGTGTGGGTATGGCGAATTCCCGGTGTGTATAGTGTGTATAGAGAGAACAGTAAAATTCGGAAGCGGTGATGTAATGGTGTGGTCGTTTTTTCATGGAGGGGCTTGCGCCCCTTCTTGTTTTGCATAGCACTATCACAGCACAGTCATACATAAATGCCGGCCGAGGTGGCCGAGCGGTTCTAGGCGCTATAGTCTCGAACTGCGCGACCGCTACTGTCGCAGGTTCAAATCCTGTCTCGGGCATGGATATGTGTGATGTCTGTAGGTTAGTTAGGTTTAAGTAGTTCTAAGTTACAGGGGACTGATGGCCTCAGAAGTTGAGTCCCATAGCGCTCAGAGCCATTTGAACCAACCATACATAGATGTTATAAGCATCTTCTTGCTTCCCACTGTTGAAGAGCAGTTCGGGGATGGCGACTGCATCTTTGAACATGATCGGGCACCTGTTCATAATGCACGGCCTGTGGCGGAGTGGTTACGCACAGTAACATACCTGTAATGGACTGGCTTGCACAGAGTCCTGATCTGAATCCTATAGGTGTTTGGGATGTTTTGGAACGCAGAATTCGTGCCAGGCCTCACCAACCGACATCGATACATCTCCTCAGTGCAGCACTCCGTGAAGAATGGGCTGCCATTCCCCAAGAAACCTCGAAGCACCTGATTGAGCGTATGCCTGCGAGAGTGGGAGCTGTCATCAAGGCTAAGGGTGGGCCAACCCTGTATTGAATTCCATCATTACCCATGGAGGGCGCCACGAACTTTTAAGTCATTTCTAGCCAGGTGACCGGATACTTTTGATCACATAGTGTACGTCTGCTCTATTAAACAAAAATCAAGCGAACACGTAACTCGGGAATGGTTCTTCTACTTATCGGTGCGCTTAAAGTTCACGAGACTGTGTTCTGCTCTTCTAACAGTCAGATGACTTGCTCGTAAACCTTTTGAGAGATTCACAAAGTATCCGACAGTCGAAAAAGTGAATATCGCTTACGGTGAATGCCTCGAAACTATTATGCCAGCTATTCGATCTGTAAGCTAAAGAGTATCCAAAGTGTGCCAAACGCTCACGATTGGTCTTTGCAAACATTATAAAAATGTTTCAGAAATTGTTACGCCAAAAAAGGAGAAGAACTTGTAAGGTGTCAGGCAAATCCAACACCTTCCATGAAAACCCTGACATGATCAGCAAATCCAGTAGTATGTCACATAGCTCCGAATAAATCGTGAGATTAAATTAACCAAAGTAATACGAGTAACGAGTGAGCAAGTGGAATACCACATACTAACACAAGAATGCCTAAATGCATGTCGTACCTTCCCACTGTGAGACTGACTCAGTTCCGAGGAGAGAAACGATAACAGAAGCCGAGAGCAGAACCGTGTTAAGCTAGAAGGCCCTACGATAAGGGACGGAGTGGACACCCACGTCGCCACCTAATCACTAGGACCACACCACCCGCATCTTTTAGCGTGAGACTTTTTTGCGTCTCTGTTACTTCAAGGACCACCCCCCAGAATGTTTAGAAACTGATGAAAAAAAAAGAAACCAATATTTTAGCAGCAGTAACTCACAATGCAAGTGTCACTAAGAGCACCTTGGAAGTAAGAGACGGATCAACCAAATGAGTGTTCTGCGAACACTACACTCGACAGCATTTCGTCCTCTTCACATATTGCTGCATCTGCAGCTTGATGGACATGACTCCCAAATAATTGGTTACTGTTATTCGAACGTAATCTACGAAGAGAGCACAGCAATGCGGTATATCTAAACCAAACTTTGTTTAATCTTCGCACTATACACTGATCATCAGCCGAAAATTCACAATGAGTACAGAGAAATGGGTAATAAAAAAATTGTTCCAATGGCTCTGAGCACTATGGGACTTAACTTCTGAGGTCATCAGTCCCCTTGAACTTAGAACTACTTAAACCTAACTAACCTAAGGACATCACATACATCCATGCCCGAGGCAGGATTCTAACCTGCGACCGTAGCGGTCGCTCGGTTCCAGACTGTAGCGCCTAGAACCGCTCGGCTACTCCGGCCGGCAAGTGGGTAATAACATCGTTCTTGTTCTATCAACGTTTTGTGCGTGTTTTTCAAGATCTGCATCTTGTTGAAATTCAATGTGCACTATTGTTTCTCCAGATTCACTTTAGAGCGTTTAATAATGCCCAAAGTGAACATTTCGAGCACTCGGTATGACATCCATGATAATGCATGTGGTGTAACAGGGCAGGAGTTTGTGGAGCCTTATCCCCTAACGGCGGGACACTGGTTTGCGGCTCTCTTATTTTGATACTTTTTAATCAAATCACACACATGTTATGTCGTTGAAGTTCTCTTAGAAGCTTCTTTCAACTGGCACACAAAATGTATATAGTTCTTTTAGAAAAAACAAAAAACAAATCAGTGTCGTAATTCGGCTAGTATAAGTGATAAAAATTACTTGCGAATGTCACTAAATTTGCCATATTGTCCCTATAACTTGACGAAAACGGCAACCTTGATGTATTGAGTCATTCTGGATTCATCTGGTATGACCCTTGTTATTTGGTACACATTAGTCTGTCGCATAACCAACGCTCTAGTTCATCCGGAAGAGTTACAATGGGTTTGAGCAACGCCGTTCGGAAAATACATCCAATTTTATTGACACCACGACGCAGTTGCCCTTGCTTTGTAGACTCGTGCGTTGACATGTTAAAATAAATAAGATCTTATTCGGAATGTTGCAGTAATACTGGTAGCTACCACGAAGCGTATTTTATCGTAAATAACTGCACTCCTTTCCATATGTACCAAAACTAATGGTCCAAGACCGAACTTGTCAACATAGCCTCAGACTTCCCTTCCCCTCTGTGACCCCTCCGTCACTCTCCTCACAGTTTCGTCTCCCACAGTCAACCATTCACCTGTTATCATATTTTTTTCGTGTGCACTACTCTGCAAACGACTGTGAAGGATGAGGCAATGGGTGCTTTATTTTGTATTACGTGTTGCACTTCCATTCATGTAAGGAGAATCAAAAAATACTGCTTACTGCACAATCCTCTATATGCACTGTAATTACTCTAATATCGTCTTCTCGATCCCTATGGGCAGTAGTGCTCTCCTAAACTCCGCACTCAATACTGGTTCTTGAAAGTAGGCTTGCGCATGATAGGTGATTTCTGGCTTCATGAAGTCCGCCAATGCACGTTCCTGTTTAGCGCAGTTTCCCTACATCAGTACGAGCGAATGTCTTAATCGTCCCTTCTCCACCCTTGCCCAGAAGGGAATACGCTCCAGCTTCAGTGAACTCGAAGTCTACGGAGCGTCACGCTCTTCCTTTCTTTTCAAAATTGGATTTCAGAGGGCAGCGCCATAGGGTTAACAGATGCATCAAAAGCAATTGGTGCATTAGCACGTCAAATGTTATGTAGTGTGAAGCCAAAAGTATCATACGAATATAAACAGCGTAGTAAAATGTGTGTAAACAATAACATTTTTCTTAATCTTGGGTCTTAAACTTGGAAACATCTACGTGTGGATTCTTGGTGAGCTGCAGCCAAATATGAGCTAGACAAATATTCTTACGTGTAAGGTACGGAAAATAAATTACGCAGTTGCTGTTTCCTTGTACCTTTCTCAGTATCTACTATCTCCAGCCGATACAATTTCACTGCCCAGCTTAACGGCTGATAAGGAAACGGTCGTATCGTTTTCAAAGGCAATTTCCCGTAAATTCCAAGCGGTCGTGTAATGTTTATCTTGCACATAAGATAAAAGGAAATAAAGATCCTCATATTAACGCTCTAGAACTGTCTCTTTACCTCTTTGGCCAAGAGTATCTGCAACTTACAGGGATATCTGGAAAGGAAACACTTAAGTCTGCTAAAAACTGCAGGCAATCACTTGAGACGAAGGATTCCTTTTGCCTGCAGGGGACAGTGGAGACAATCCTGCTATCCTGGTGTGATAAATATTTATGTGGGATAAAGTGGAACAGTCGTGAGTGACTGCAACCCTCATATCGACAACAAAGTGAGCTCCTGGAAGATTACAACTACTGAAATACTCAGAGTTCAGTAAGACGGGCAACCAGTCCACACTCTTGGATTCTTTTAGTAACTTAAATAAACATTTATGGCCATACTTTTGCATTGCCTCAGAATTCCTACATGTCTCATTTCCAGTGACGAGTTAGTTCGAAATCGGACCTTGATGCTATTAAGAAACTCATAACCGTGTCTGCATCTACATCTACATGGATACTCTGAAAATCACACATAAGTGGCTGGCAGAGGGTTCATCGAACTACCTTCACGATAGTTCTATATTATACCACTCTGCAACAGCGCGGAAAAAAACGAACCGCTATATCTTTCCTTGCGAGCTTTGATTTCCCTTATCTTATTATTATGATCGTTTCTCCATATTTAGGTCGGCGACAGTAAAATATTTTGGCATTTGGAGGAAAAGGTGGGTGACTGATGTTTCGTAAGAATATTCCGCTGCAACGGAAAACATCTTTGTTTCAGTGATGTCCATGTCCGTGAGACTCTCTTCCCTATTTCGCATAACACAAAACGTGCTGCTCTTCTTCGAACTTTGTCGATGTACTCCGTTAATCCTATCGGGTAGAGATCCCAGACCACGCAGCAGTACTCCAAAAGAGGACGGACAATCGTAATGTAGGCAGTCTCTTTAGAGGATCTGTTTTAGTTTCTAAGTGTTCTGCCAATAAAACGCAGTCCTTGGTGTGCCTTCCCCACATCATTTTCTGTGAGTCCTTTCCAATTCAAATTTTTCTAACTGTAGTCCCTAGATATTTAGCTGAATTTACGACCTTTAGATTAGACTGATTTTTAGTGTAACCGAAGTCTAACGGATTCCTTTTAGCACACACGTGACATCACACTTTTCTTATTCGGGGTCAATTGCCGATTTTCGCACCATTCAGATATATTTTATGAATCGCCTTGCAATTTGATCTTGTGATGGCTTTATTAGACAGTGAACGACAACATCATCTGCAAACAACCTGTCACGGCTGCTCAGGTTGTCCCCTAAGTCGTTTACATAGATAAGGAACAGCAAAGGGCCTTGGGGAACGCCAGATATCACTTCTGTTTTACTCGATGACTTTTCATCAATTACTGTGAACTGTGACCTCTCTGACAGGAAATTAAGAATCGAGTCACATAACTGAGACGACATTCCATATGCACGCGACTTCATTACAGGCCACTTGTGTGGTACAGTGTCAAAAGCCTTTTGGAAACCTCGAAATACGGACTCAATTTGAAACCCCTTGGCATTTTCACTCAACACTTCGTCTGTGTAAAAAGCCAGTCGTGTTTCACAAAAACGATGTTTTCTAAATCCCTGTTAACCGTGTATCGATAGACAGTTCTCTTCGAGGTAATGTTCCAAAATCGACGTTAATGGTATGGGCCTGTGATTTAGGGTATTACTCCTATTACCTTTCTTGAATATTGGTGTGACTTGTGCAATTTTCCAGTCTTTGGCTACTGATCGTTCCTCGAGCGAGCTGTTGTATATGATTGTTGAGTACGTAGCTATTTCATCAGCATACTCTGAAAGGAACGTAATTAGTACACAGTCTGGACCAGAAGACTTGCTTTTATTAAGTGATTTAAGTTGCTCCACTACTCCGAGGATATCTACTTCTAAGTTACTCATGCTGGTAGGTGCTTTTGATTCGAATTATGAAATACTTCTTCTTCTTTGAGTAAGGAATTTCGAAAGGCTGTGTTTAGTAACTCTGCTTGCGCAGCAGTGTCGTCGATAATATTTCCGTTTCTATCGCGCAGACAAGGCATTGACTATGTCTTGCAGCTAGCATGCTTTGCATACGAAAAGAATCTCTTTAGATTTTCTGCCAGATTCAAAGATATAGTTTCGTTGTAGGAACTATTATAAGCGTCTCCCATTGACGTCTGCGCTAAATTTCGAGCTCCTGTAAGAGATTGCCAGTCTTGGTGATTTTGCGTTCGCTTACACTTGGCTTGCTTTTTGCTTGTTTCTTCAACGGTGATCTGACCTCCGTCGTTTGTTAATTTATTTGGTACAGATCTCTCAATCGCTGTCGATACTGTTTCTTTGAATTCAAGTCACATCTGGTCTACACTTACATTGTTAACTTGGAAAGAATGGAGATTGTCTCTCAGGTCAGGAAGGCATCAAGTGAATTTTTGTCTGCATTTTTAATAGGTATATTTTTTGTTTATTTTTGGAAGATATGTAGGTTACAATATTCAGTCTCGCTACGACAACGCCGTGTTCACTAATCCCCGAATCCGTTTCGATATTCGTTGTTAGCTCAGGATTATGTGAACCTGAAACTGCTAGTGCGCATAGGATAAAAACGGCGTCTCGACAGAATTCTCCAGAAGCAACTTCAAAAAAATGGCTCTAAGCGCTATGGGACTTAACATCTGAGGTCATCAGTCCCCTAGACTTAGAACTATTTAAACCTATCTAACCTAAGGACATCACACTCATCCATGCCCGAGGTACGATTCGAACCTGCGACAGTAACAGCTGCGCGGTTCCGGACTGAAGCGCCTAGAACCGCTCGGCCACAGTGGAGTGTTGGAGATCAGTAAGGAAGGATTAGACAGTACGAAGCTGAAACTAAGAAACTTGACTACCAGGTAGGTATGCTCTGATTTCTCTGTTGGACGGAGTGGTAGCGTGTAAGGTAAACATCTGGGTTGGAAACTCGATCCGTATCATAATTTCAGTCTGCGAGATTTTCACTTGAGGTATCGTTTCTAACCATGTAATATGTCTCACTTACATACTCTCCAGTGTTTCCCCGTAGGTATTGTCAAATAATTGAATTTCCAAAGCAGCTTAACGTGCGTAGAATCTGAAAATCTCTAGGACAAAGATAAAAATTAAGGCGTTCAAGGAGGGCGAGCTAAGCCGGAATATGGCTGTCAACACGAAAACAAAACTGATCCATACACAGTCTTGCATTGCTTACAAGTGTAACTTTGACATAAACATTCCAGAATCTGCATGACTGTCATGAGCAGCCTCAGAAAGAGCATGCAGTGATAACGCTCAAACTCTCTGATGTAGCATCAGCGCTTTTATTGCGGTATGATTAAGAAAGCTGAACACTCACGAAACAATAAGACTGGAGGAACACAGTGGGCGGGGATTTAAGTCCTGTGGAGCGTGGTAGGATCTTCACTACTGCTTAGCCAGAGGAAAATACTAAAGGAATTTAATTAGAGCTCGGTGGAAGCGATGTCGCGGTAAGAGTTTAAAACGCTGGAAGAGTAATTTAGCTCAGTCACAGCACCAAACACTGCTGAGCTGCAATTCGATCGAAGAATCAATCGTTGGATCAAGAAACTCATGGACAAAAGAAACAAGAAATGTTTTAACCCAACAATGTCCATGAAAATAGCTCTACAGAGGCAATGGCCATCTGCCGTTTGAGCCATTCTAATACACGTCATTGGGAGACCTGATTCAGCAGCCAGTCGCCGCCACCTGGAGTACTTTGCAACTGAGTTGGTCAAAGATATTTCCGTACAGTTGTAGATATGCTGTTACGCACGTACCGTCTTTAGATAATTGCTTATTACTTCTTTCTACGTGACTTGCCGATATCATTGTACAAAAATATCAAAGGGCGGATAAATATTTTTATAAATATTGTTATTACTATTGTAATTACTATTACTATGTAATAACTATTACTATTACTATTACGCGTACGGAGATTTATTCCAGAAATTATTTCATTGTGCAGTCAAGAATTACATGAGGGTTATTCCACTTGAAGAAGCTTTCCATTATAAAATACAGAACAACTGGTTTATTTCAGCAACATGTATTCGAAACCGTTTCGATAATCATAAAAACAGAATTTTAAGGGCAAACGATCGGAATTTGGCCGGAAAGACATTAGAAACTACACATCAATTGTTATGTCGGGCCGGCCGCGGTGGCCGAGCGGTTCTAGCCGCTTCAGTACGGAACCGCGTGACTGCTTCCGTCGCAGGTTCGAATCCTGCCTCGGGCATAGGTGTGTGTGATGTCCTTAGGTTAGTTAGGTTTAAGTAGTTTTAAGTTCTAGGGGACTGATGACCTCAGATATTAAGTCCCATACTGCTCAGAGCCATTTGAACCATTATGTGGGGCAACCACAGCCGTAGTAACGCATTTCAACTAATAAACCCGCAAAAGGTGTTAGATATTGATTTATTAGTAATTCAGCCACTACTGGTTTCTTGAACATGAAGTCTCATCTTCAATTGAAAAACTAATCACAAAATAAGTTCACCTGTTTTTCACTAAGTTGTGACTTTATGGTCACGAATTTAGTTGTGATTGGACGATTGAGTTCTGGCAGATGTTGAGGTTTTATTAGTTGAAGTACATTAGGAACTATCTCTAAATGCAGGGCTTTTGTTTTTTTAATAATCTGGTGAAGAAATAATTCACTGGCTGTCCTAACAGGCGAGTGTCTAAAATTGGAGATCGACGTAATTAATAAATGCGCCATTAGATTTATACCCGAATGATTCGATCAATATGTGAATGTTGCGTTGTAGTGTTCAATATACGGAATCCACAGCAAGAAATACAATTCATTTTCGTAAAACGCTGATGTCAAAACCGAAAAAACGAGAACTTGAGACAGGCTATGACGAAGTTATACCGCTCCCATCGTACATCAGGAGTAAGGCCTTTTTTTCCTGTCTTCTGATTTGATGCAACCTGCCACGACTTCTTCTTCCGTGCGAACCTCTTCATCTCAGAGTAGCACGCAGACCAGAAGTTCTCAATAATTATTTGGATACATTCCAATCAGAGTAAAGAATGCTCCTATCGTATAACACAAAAGAGGCAAATATGTTCAGGGCAGAACTAGGAATGAAACAGAAGGGAACTAGCTTTTCGACTTATCTGACAGCTTCAAAGACATTTACATCAAAACATACTGACATATCCGAATTTTTTCACTCGTTCGTACCTATGTCATGTAACATAATCCATCATGTCAAGTAAAATATGTAAATGTCGTGTGACTAGGGCCTCCCGTCGGGTAGACCGATCGCCTGGTACACGTCTTTCGATTTGACACCACTTCGGTGACTTGCGCGTCGATGATGATGAAATGATGATGATTAGGACAACACAACACCTAGTCCCTGAGCAGAAAAAATCTCTGACCCAGCCGGTAATCGCACCCGGGCCTTTAGGATTGACATTCTGTCGCGCTGACCACTCAGCTTCCGGGGGTGGACACCATCTCAAGTCAAGTAACACGATACGCGGTGTCGCGTTGTATAAAATGACACATGCCATCATGCCATCCAATATGTCATTTGTTATGTTCGGTAATACGAAATAAAGTGTCATTTTAGGATACATGCATCCACACACTGGTATACTTCTTACTACAGGTGCACCTCCACTCTTTAATACTTTCTACTGCAGATGCTTCCCACTTTCTAGAAGCGCATAAATTTATGTCTGTTTGTTCTTACACCTCCTACTGTACATGGGATGGATCTGAGAGAACCCATTGCGCTTTGGAATCAGGGTTAACTCGTAAAAAAGCGTGAATACGTCTAGATGTTTTGATTTAAAGTTCTTTGAAGCTGCCAGAAAAGTCGGAAAGACTTTTCTCCGTTTACGTCACTAACTTCTATGTGTTACGATAGCAGCATGTTTTATTCTGGTTCCCAACTTTCACACTACCATAACTTTGACTTGAGACCGGCATAACTTGGAAACCGATATAGATTTTTGTTGACACGGGTGAGGACTGATGTGGTAAAGGTTTTTTTTTTATTGTCTTTATAACCACGATGCATATATCGTGACAATGGATAAAGCTTTCACCAAACACAGGATGACCATTTTGCCTACCTTCTTACAAAGTTTGAACCTATTCGCACAATCATAAAACATAGAATTGGTGGGCATAAAAAGACTCACAAAAAACTAGTTTTTTGCGTTTAAAATCAGGTGAAACCACATTTTTGAAAGCGCGTATTCAATTTTATCGTAAGAATGCTTTTTTTATTCACTCTAAACCGTTTCCATGCATTCATTTCACGTAAGAACGAATTTTACGTGCTATATTTAACTCGACTTTAAACAATCGTATCTCCATAACTGATGAAGATTATTAGATAAAAATGTTTCATTTTGACTTTATCCATTTATCTACCTTCGCACAAAGTTTGAACCGTTTCGTATAAGTTAGGTTAAAACATCGTATGTCAACAGATAAAAATTATTTAATAAAAAAGACTGACCTATTCCTACAAGTTTGAAGTGCAATAGTGGCGCGCCTGAAGTGTAGAAGAGGCGAGAAACTTTTCCTTTCTTTTTTTTTCAAGAATAATTCAAATGAAGCAATTTTTTTCAAACGGTTAAAAGTTATCTTAGACCAAGGCTCGACACACCGATGGACCGAATTTGAACCATCAGTCTCGCTCCAGTCCGAGTTATTTAAGGGTGAGTGTTTCTGTACGTGAAGTCCGAATGTTGTTCACGCAAATAGTACTCCTAGCTGACCATTAATTTCAGCCCAATTAAAATCTATTGCAAAAGGAGTTAATCGATTCGCACAATCTGCCTGGACGCCAGTTCCGGATCAACATTCAAACCTTTCTTAATATACTGTAACATACAGGGTGTTTCAAAAATGACCGGTATATTTGAAACGGCAATAAAAACTAAACGAGCAGCGATAGAAATACACCGTTTGTTGCAATATGCTTGGGACAACAGTACATTTTCAGGCGGACAAACTTTCGAAGTTACAGTAGTTACAATTTTCAACAACAGATGGCGCTGCAAGTGATGTGAGAGATATAGAAGACAACGCAGTCTGTGGGTGCGCCATTCTGTACATCCTCTTTCTGCTGTAAGCGTGTGCTGTTCACAACGTGCAAGTGTGCTGTGGACAACATGGTTTATTCCTTAGAACAGAGGATTTTTCTGGTGTTGGAATTCCACCGCCTAGAACACAGTGTTGTTGCAACAAGACGAAGTTTTCAACGGAGGTTTAATGTAACCAAAGGACCGAAAAGCGATACAATAAAGGAACTGTTTGAAAAATTTCAACGGACTGGGAACGTGACGGATGAACGTGCTGGAAAGGTAGGGCGACTGCGTACGACAACCACAGAGGGCAACGCGCAGCTAGTGCAGAAGATGATCCAACAGCGGCCTCGGGTTTCCGTTCGCCGTGTTGCAGCTGCGGTCCAAATGACGCCAACGTCCATGCGCCAGAGTTTACACCTCTATCCATACAAAATTCAAACGCGGCAACCCCTCAGCGCCGCTACCATTGCTGCACGAGAGACATTCGCTAAGGATATAGTGCACAGGATTGCTGACGGCGATATGCATGTGGGCAGCATTTGGTTTACTGACGAAGCTTATTTTTACCTGGACGGCTTCGTCAATAAACAGAACTGGCGAATATGGGGAACCGAAAAGCCCCATGTTGCAGTCCCATCGTCCCTGCATCCTCAAAAAGTACTGGTCTGGGCCGCCATTTCTTCCAAAGGAATCATTGGCCCATTTTCAGATCCGAAACGATTACTGCATCACGCTATCTGGACATTCTTTATGAATTTGTGGCGGTACAAACTGCCTTAGACGACACTGCGAACACCTCGTGGTTTATGCAAGATGGTGCCCGGCAACATCGCACGGCCGACGTCTTTAATTTCCTGAATGAATATTTCGATGATCATGTGATTGCTTTGGGCTATCCGAAACATACAGGAGGCGGCGTGGATTAGCCTCCCTATTCGCCAGACATGAACCCCTGTGACCGCTTTCTGTGGGGACACTTGAAAGACCAGGTGTACCTCCAGAATCCAGAAACAATTGAACAGCTGAAGCAGTACATCTCATCTGCATGTGAAGCCATTCCGCCAGACACGTTGTCAAAGGTTTCGGGTAATTTCATTCAGAGACTACGCCATCTTATTGATACGCATGGTGGATATGTGGAAAATATCGTACTATAGAGTTTCCCAGACCGCAGCGCCATCTGTTGTTGACAATTGTAACTACTGTAATTTCGAAAGTTTTTCTGCCTGAAAATGTACTGTTGTCCGAAGCCTATTGCAACAAACGGTGTATTTCTATCGCTGCTCGTTTCGTTTGTATTGCCGTTTCAAATATACCGGTCATTTTTGAAACACCCTGTAGCTCAGTAACACATGTGTTCGAATGGCTTTACAAATGGCCCTTGGTCCGGGCCAAACAAGGCCTTTATCACCCCATGTTCATAGGTCAAATAGGAACTGCACACCAATCCCCTTCCTTTTCCAAATCGCGATTAACGCGCTGTAACGTTTTCTGTCTTTCTGTATAGTTCCTACAGCTACCTCTACACCCATGGAAGTTGGTCCCTGCTGTCTTAACATATGTCCATTCATCCTGTATGTTTTCATGTCAGTGTTTTCAATGTATTCCTTTACTCATCAAAAAATCTTGAAATGTGTGTGAATTCCTAAGGGACCAAACTGCAGAAGTCATAGGTGCCTAGACCTACTCACTACTTAAACTAACTTATGTTAAGAACAACTCACACATCTATGCCCGAGGAAGGACTCTAACCTCCGGCGGGAGGGGCCGCTCAATCAGTGACATGGCGGCTCAAATGGCTGTGGCCACTATGCGCGGCCCTTTCCTCATCCATTCTGAAGAAAATCTGTTCATTTCTTATCAGCCACCCAATCTTCAATGTCGTTCTGTAGCACTTCATCTGAAACGCTTCGATTCGCTTGTCTTGTGGTTTTCCCTCTGCGTATTATTCACGTAAGTCTTGCTTCAATTGCAAACGAAACGTCCGAACTGCCTCTCTGATGTCCTAAGCTTTCCGAAAGTCAAACTGATAGTCGTCTAACAGGCACTAAATTTTCTTTTTCATTCGTCCGCAGCTCGTGGTCTGTCGGTCGCGTAGTGGTGTTACCGGCAGGCAAGGGGAACTCTCGTACTAAAGAAGACCGACTATGACCAGAAGATCAGTCAGCTTTTAGAGGACCCTGCATACAGTCCACTAGAGAACGGCCCAACCGATAGAGCTCTGCTCTAGGAAACAGGATGGCCTGAGAAGGGTGTCAAGCAACTGAAAGCTAAGGCACCCTTACCACCTAGATTATATTGATTGCCCAGGTCCATAAAGAAGGTATACCGTTGCGTCCTATCATAAGCAGTATTGGTGCAGCCACCTATCCTACAGCCAGCCACCTTAAGAAGATGTTAGCACCGCATGTGAGAAAGTGCGTCCACCACATCCCAACTCATCAGACTTCGTGGAACGTCTCAAAAACCTACGAATCTCTAACAAAGACATCACGGTCAGCTTCGATATTGTGTCTTCACTACGATACCGCTTCAGCACACACTCGATTTAATGTGAAAAATTTGGTGGAGTTTGTAACAACAACAACGCTGTACTATTGTACATATAAGTAAATTTTTTTTCCATCTGATTTTTCGATAAACTAGTGTAATTGATGTTCTGATTTCATTTGTTTTTTGTTTCATGCCATTGTGTTAAGAAAACTGTAAACAAGTTTCAATGTGAAGATTAATGTTTATGTCAAATGTCAAGCAATAGTGTAACAGAATTGAAACGTAACAAATGTTGAAACTGTTGTAAGATGTTTAAAATTGTAACTGTGCGTCTGGTCCATATGTAGGCAATGTCGGGTGATTACCCTGTCTGTAAGGGAGCGGTAAAAGGTGGACGGCAGGCGAGCGCGGGAAAATGCACGCGGGTACTGCACGGCACAACGGACACACTAGTAGTTGGAGGTTGGCATTGGTCTGAGCAACACCTTCTGGAGCGAGGAGGCTCTCCTGGAAGACGTAGTTTCACTGAGCCTCTGGTATGCCGTTCCAACGCCAACACAGCATGGCAAAACTCCATAGGCACTAAATGGAAAAGTATTGCGACGCTAAGAAGAATTAAAGTGCCGATACGTCAAGAGCCATAGTTGTGGTTGTACGTGTGCTCTGTGCCTCGCCATCTCGCCGCTCCCCAAACGCCGCATCGATACAAGCAGGTTGAAACTTTTAGTACTGTTTCGTATGGACCACTGAGTGAACTGTTGAATAATAAACTAAATTTTACCAGAACTTTCCCCTCATTTAATTATCCTTACAACTAACCTAGACAGGTCCTTTCAAATATTGTGCAATCCGAGTGTCCCGAAATGAAAAATTAAATTTTGTGTTAATAATAATTACTTGCAGACCTAGTTATGTCAGAATAGTGTTTAAAAGAACTGTTTTGTTAATGAACCAGTAAATGAATAACGAAGGTCTAACGAAGTTGAAAGATAACTTTAATATTGATATAGTAATGAAGTTTAATTATATCGAGACAGATATAAAGGTATTTAAATGAGAAGTAAATAAGATAAGAAGAGTAGTAACCCATATACTGGAAATCTTTACTGCATGATAATTTCAGTAATCAATTTTTTTATATAGTAATCATAACAGTTTCAGGGTCCCCCCTCCCCCCCCCCCCCCTTATCTCATTTTAATTCTGAAGTGTTCCACATTGGTTTGAGGAGCAAAAGTTAAAGTTTTGTGTGTGGCTCGAAAGTACTATATCTAGGGTAACCTATGCCCGACTTTAATCAGGTCAATAGACAGTACGAAGTTTTATAGTATACATTATAGTGTATTGTTACGTATTCATGGTTTTTCCATATCAGTACAGAACGTGAAACTATCAGTTCAATAGATTTTCTGGTTCTAAAATTATACTATATCACACAGTGTTACTACGTGTTGTTTTGCATGAATATACTCCAATTTGTACAGGGAAGAAACTCAGATAATGCCTCATTAGGCTGGCGACCGTATTATTATCAAATTGGTAGCATCTTCAGTGTCGCTTTTGGTCCATCTTGACGTGTAATTGCATTTTGAACTTACTTGACGGATCATTGTTATTACAGAGTGGGTGTAAGTCTGATTTGCCACCATTCAGGCACACGCGGTCGATGGGTTGTTGTTGTTGTTGTCTTCAGTCCTGAGACTGGTTTGATGCAGCTCTCCATGCTACTCTATCCTGTGCAAGCTTCTTCATCTCCCAGTACCTACTGCAACCTACATCCTTCTGAATCTGCTTAGTGTATTCATCTCTCGGTCTCCCTCTACGATTTTTACCCTCCACGCTGCCCTCCAACGCTAGATTTGTGATCCCTTGATGCCTCAAAACATGTCCTACCAACGGATCCCTTCTTCTAGTCAAGTTTTGCCACAAACTTCTCTTCTCCCCAATCCTGTTCAATGCCTCCTCATTAGTTACGTGATCTATCCACCTTATCTTCAGTATTCTTCTGTAGCACCACATTTCGAAAGCTTCTATTCTCTTCTTGTCCAAAGTAGTTATTGTCCATGTTTCACTTCCATACATGGCTACACTCCGAACAAATACTGTCAGAAACGACTTCCTGATACATAAATCTATATTCGATCTTAACAAATTTCTCTTCTTCAGAAACGCTTTCCTTGCCATTGCCAGTCTACATTTTATATCCTCTCTACTTCGACCATCATCAGTTATTTTACTTCCTAAATAGCAAAACTCCCTTACTACTTGAAGTGTCTCATTTCCTAATCTAATTCCCTCAGCATCACCCGATTTAATTTGACTACATTCCATTATCCTCGTTTTGCTTTTGTTGATGTTCATCTTATATCCTCCTTTCAAGACACTCTCCATTCCGTTCAACTGCTCTTCCAAGTCCTTAGCCATCTCTGACAGAATTACAATGTCATCGGCGAACCTCAAAGTTTTTACTTCGTCTCCATGAATTTTAATACCTACTCCAAATTTTTCTTTTGTTTCCTTTACTGCTTGCTCAATATACAGATTGAATAACATCGGGGAGAGGCTACAACCCTGTCTCACTCCTTTCCCAACCACTGCTTCCCTTTCATGCCCCTCGACTTTTATGACTGCCGTCTGGTTTCTGTACAAATTGTAAATAGCCTTTCGCTCCCTGTATTTTACCCCTGCCACCTTTAGAATTTGAAAAAGAGTATTCCAGTCAACATTGTCAAAAGCTTTCTCTAAGTCTACAAATGCTAGAAACGTAGGTTTGCCTTTCCTTAATCTTTCTTCTAAGATAAGTCGTAAGGTCAGTATTGCCTCACGTGTTCCAACATTTCGACGGAATCCAAACTGATCCTCCCCGAGGTCCGCATCTACCAGTTTTTCCATTCGTCTGTAAAGAATTCGCGTTAGTATTTTGCAGCTGTGACTTATTAAACTGATAGTTCGGTAATTTTCAAATCTGTCAGCACCTGCTTTCTTTGGGATTGGAATTATTATATTCTTCTTGATCTCTGAGGGTATTTCGCCTGTCTCGTACATCTTGCTCACCAGCTGGTAGAGTTTTGTCATGACTGGCTCTCCCAAGGCCGTCAGTAGTTCTAATGGAATGTTGTCTACTCCGGTGGCCTTGTTTCGACTCAGGTCTTTCAGTGCTACGCGGCCGATATCTATACGAAAATCCTTTCTCGTAAGGTGAAGCCCGTTCACGTACCATAGGACAGGCTTTAAGGAGTACTGTGTGCCCCCATGTGCACGTTACAAGTTGTGTTGGAGTTTTTCAATCATATCTTAACATCCACCTATTTCGTATGTGGAGGCCAATTTTATAAACAGACTGAAAGAATGGCGATGGTTAGCCCCTCATCTCTCTTAGTGGCAAATCTGTTTATGGAGTGATTCGAGGATGAGGCAATTACAACCGCTGCCTACAATCCGACCTGTTTCTTTGGGTACGTTGATGACACATTTGTCATCTGGCCACATGGTCGGGAAAAAGTGCACGAGTTTCCTGGCCATCTGAACTCGAGACAATCCAGCATTACGTTCAGAATGGAACTAGAAAATAATGAACAACTTTCTTTCCTGGGTGTCCTGGTGAAAATGAAGACGACGGATCATTAGGTCATAGAATGTATAGAAAACCTATACACACCATCTTATACCTACAGGCTGACAGCTGCAAACAGCACAAAAGAATGTGGTCCTGAGGACACTTCTTCACCGAGCCAAAACACTGTCCGACTCAGACAGCTTGGCAGGAGAGTTACTCAAGTTACCCTCCGCCACACACCGTCAGGTGGCTTGCGGAGTATGGATGTATATATAGATGTAGAACACCTACAGCAAGTGTTCGCAGACAGCGGATACTCAACAAGGGACATCCGCAAGGCGCTACATCCGCCAGATGACCTTATACTGAGGGAGAAGAACAAGAAGAAGAGACCAGGAGGGTAGCCATTCTACCGTATGCAGGATTTATATCTGCTAAGATCAACAGAACACTGAAAAAACACAATATCAAGAGTGTGTTCTGCCCACCGAACAAGATCAGGGCGCTTCTTGGAACGGTTAAGGATGACCTGAACATGGTATCTACCATACTCCATGTGAAAGCGGTATGTCTTACCTTGACCAGACCACAAGCACCATTGACATAAGATGTAAAGAGCACCAAAGGCATACTAGGCTACGACAAGCCACTAAATCGGCAAAAGCAGAACATTGCTTGGAACTTGAGCACACAATGAATTAAAGTAAAACCAGGTTCTTATCTCAGACCCCCAAAATTTTGGGATAGAGTTATCACTGAATCGATCGAAATCAAGATGACAGAGAACTTGATAAACCGGGAAGCTGGATACCAACTCAGCACGGCGAGGAACCCGGCTTTGGACCTATTACAAAAACAATGGAAGAAAACAGGACCTGGAGAATGACAGGGGCTCTGGAGAAGGAACGCTCAGCAACTGCAAACTCAGCCTATCGACAGTGCGAGGAACGCGCGGGCTTAGTAAGGAAGGCCATGAAACGGCCGCCACCGGGGAAAACAGCGGAAGCGCGCGCAGACGGAAGGCGGAACGCCTGGCGACCAACCGACAAAGTCACAGAGGGAACGGACGGCGTAGGGGACGCCAGACACCGTCCAGACATAAGTGGCAATGAAGGGCAGTGAGTGGCAGTGAAGAGTCGAGCATCGCTCCTCTTACTAGCGCACCGTCAGCCATGGGCCCCCGCTTGTATGGGTGACGCTCTAGGAATATCTTCGGCTTTGCTTTTATCAAAGCATAGGCAGGAACTCAGTTGAGGTCTGCAGTAAGGAATTACGGCGGGCAGTATATTTTTTGGCGACGCCCGACAGCAGAATTGTCGTGTTTCTTCTTCAAATTGCGGGATGTCGAGCTCCAGTGGTCCCTTGGTGGTCGAAGCAGTCCACCGCTGTCGACAAGAGGCGCGTCTTTTTGTTGCCGCGTGCCCCGTCCTCGAGCAAGACCTGGACCTGGATGCCGACGGCGGAACCACAGATAAGGTTTCCACCGCCGCCGTTCAGACCTCAGCGGCCACCAGGGAAATAGGGTCAGAAATGCAGCCGGGCCACCTAACGGAGTCAACAATGGCTGTAACTGGCACCCACTTGGCAGCAGCCCCCCTTTCCGCTCCCAACATGACGAGAAATACACCGAATGCAGTAATACATAATATGACCACAACAAAATACATCGTCAGTACTTGCAATCCCACCCCTCCTCCCCTCGTCCTAAGTCCGCTCCTGCTTGCCAACGCCCAAAACTAACTCCCAGATTTCATAGCGTCCCTCAGTAAAGGCAAGCAGAAGTCCCGGCTGCCGATCGAAATTTTCCCAAAACCTACCGCCTCAACCCAGCCCTCAGCCTGATCCTAATTCCTAAAATCCCCCCCCCCCCACAATACACACACACACACACACACACACACACACACACAAATCCACTTTCTCTAGGAGGAAAGACCGGAAAGATAGTCCAAGAGTAAGAAAACGTCCACCATCCCTAACCCAACCACTCCCACACCCTCTGAGGAGCCTGCGCCCCCGACAGCACCTGTTGTCGCCCAGGGAGGGAAACAGGAAACCATTACCCTAGACGGGAACTGTGTAACCGGGCAGGCCTTTCGCCAGCTGAGACCTCTGGCGGCCCGGGAAGTAGAACCCACCCCAAACAGATTTCAGGGGTTGGCTGATGAGCCAGAGACAATACAAAACAACACAACAGAAGCACAAACATAGAAACAAGTCAACCACCACCTCCCCCCGATTGTCGCTGAGTTTTCTCAGAATTACGAAGAGCTCTTCGAGTTACTGAAAACAGAAATCGGGGGAGGCAGCTTCCAGTCAAAACCAGCCGGTGGAGACAAAATAAAAATTACAATACACACACTAGAAAACTACAACACAGTAAAGACACTTTTTAACAACAAAAACATACCCCACTACACGTTCCTCACAACAAAAACACGCAACAAAAACATAGTAATGAGAGACCTCCCGAGACGACTGTCCCCCCAGGCAACCAAAACAGACTTGGCTCCCCAGGGGTTCGTCGTCAAGGCGGTCCAGCAGATGGGCAACATAAACAGCAAGTGGCCACTATACCAGGCCACACTCCCTGACATCCCCCAAGACAAGAGGGACATAGAAATGGTCCTGGCTGTGCCTGTCACCACTTAACCACTGTGCCATAAAAACAAGACGGTGCAGTGCTTCAGGTGTCAGGGCCTAAACCACATCGCCGCACACTGCACCATGCCAGTAAGATGCAGCAAGTGCGCCGAGGCCAACGACACAAGGACATATACCCTGAAACACACCCACAAATAACATTCGCGCTATGTGACAAAAACCACACAGTAGGTTACCAAGGTTGTGAGGTGCATAAAAGACACACACAGCAGGCAAAGGGCGCAAAGGCCGCCCCCACACCAGCAAATAAAACGCCACTAACCCATCCAGCCACACAAAAAAACAAAACATGACAACACAGACAGACAAGGCCTGGGTGAAACCAAGACCAGACACACCAAGGGCAACTTACGCGGAAGTGGTTTCTCCACCGAGAAACCATGAAAGCGTGGCCCTATCACCACAACATCAGACACCATCACAAGAACAACACCGGGAAACACACAGCAACTACGACCAGGTCCACCATAACAGAGAAAGCTCCAGGGAACCCCACACACAGTCTCCCCCCCCCCCCCCCCCCCCCCGTGGATCAGTTGTAGGCGTTGTGGTGCAGACCATGAACCTCGTCATGGAAATGATGGAGGAATTCAAGGAAGCCCAAGATCCTCGTTGCCCTTCAGGCAGCAGCCCAGCAGTCGCTCCCCTCTGCGACTTCCTCAGTAGTTTCAAAACCCCATCATGAATAGATGACCAAATATCCAGGGCCTGGCAATGTGGATCTTTAACGCAGACGGCATTGTCAATCAAGAGGTCGAGTTCAGAGAACTCATGAAGGAGTTCTCCATCGACATATGCATGATGGGGGAAACTAACCTACAACCTGGAATAAAAGCGACAGCTCCCAACTACGTTAGCTACCGTAAAGACAGGCCAACCCAAGGCAGAGGAGTGGCCATATACATAAAAAGAGGGATCCCCCACCACCAGGTATTCTTACCAGCTACCAACAAAATCGAAGAAGTGGCCATGGAAGTAACCACTGCCACCAGACCCCTAACAATTGTTGCAATTTACCAACCCCCACAAGACCAGATAGATGAGGGAGACATAGCTGTTCTAGGCAAATTGAAGGTAAGGTAGGGGGCGACTTCAATGCCAAACACCCTGATTGCAATTCAAGAGTAACCTCCAGAGCAGGCGGCAAATTACAACTAGCGCGCATCGACCACTTCGAAACATGGGATCCGGTCGAGCCCACACATTTTCCAAAAAATGGAGCCAGGCCCGATGTGTTAGATATAGCTCTCACTAGGAGGATCGCAGAGTTTGTGGCCGCAAGGACAATCAATAGAATGTCATCCGACCACAATCCAGTGACTCTAGAGGTCGATGTGGGAGAATGGGTAGCACTCCCACGGTACCAGACGTCTTACAAACTTACAGACTGGGAGCGATACCGAGAAGCTGTCGCCTCTGATATCGCTCGCGCTCCGCCACCTATTGCCGAAACAGTAGAACAAGCTCTAAAAGACTTAACAGGCAACATTTTGCAGGCACCGGAAGAGACCACCTCTGCACAAACGGATGGCCCACCGCCGCAAAAACAACTCCTAGAACACTTCCTAGCTCAAATTCGACATAAGAACAGAGTGCCAAAAGAGTGGAAGATCACCGAAAATCAGACCACCAGGAGGCTGCTCAATCGTCTACAGAGAGAACTGAAGGTAGCGGTAAATGAGCACAGAAACCAACAATGGCGCAACCGCCTCACAGCTATCAAAGTAGACGATCATACACTATTGCAATCAGCCAAACAGTTCACAAAAAGACGCGCTAGAATGCAACAACTGCACGGCGAGTGGGGTCTGGTCTACAGCCGTGCTGAGAAGACCAACGCCGTCGCCGACTCCTTCGAGAAACAGTTTCTAGCGGCAGAACCCCAGGATGAAGAGCATGAAGAGGTAGTCAATCGTCAACTGGCTGTCTTCCTCAATGCCCCGAGGATGTAGCAAAAGTAATTAGGTCCTTTCCCACAAACAAGGCGCCAGGACACGACAGTGCCACCAATCAGTTAGTCAAAAATCTCCCACCCACGGCGATCACACACCTCGCGAACGTCCTCAACGAGATTACTCGATCCCGCGAGTTCCCAGATTGCTGGAAACATGAGGAAGTGGTCGCAATACACAAACCAGCCAAAGACTCTCTATTCCAGCAGCACTACAGGCCGATTAACCTCCTGCCAACTCTCTGCAAGATCTATGAGCGCCTCCTGCTATGACCCAAACAGGAACATATTACCAGAGAGCAACTTCTGCCAGATTTCCAATCCGGGTTCCAGTAGAACCACTCTGCCCCACAACAGGTCATGGGAGTGGTTGAAGCAGCCGCAGAGGGCTTCAACCACAGAGGCTACTGCTCGATAGTGCTGCTAGATGTAGCCAAAGCCATTGACTCAGTTTGGCACAGAGGTCTACTCTACAAGAGGTATACACAAAGGTTTCCCGAGAACATAGTTAAGCTGATGAAAAACGAATAGAACTTTCTCCATCAAAGTAGAAACTGCCACCTCCACCAAAAGGCGGATTCGTGCTGGGGTACCACAGAGATCAGTCCTGGGGCCCGTTTTGTACAGTCTGTACACTGCAGACACACCAACGGCCCCCCTGGTGCATACTGCACAGTACGCAGACAACACAGCCTTCTACACGAGAAATGCGAACAAGGACCTGGACATCCATAAGCTACAAAGGGCTCTAGATGACACTGAAACTTGTGCCGTCGTTGGCGTATCACCATCAACTCTGAAAAGACACGGGCTATGCTGATTACCCGAAGGCTCAGAAGGCGCGAACCTCCTCAACGCCCCCCCACCCTCCATCTTCACCTAAATGGAACCCAACTCCCCTGTCGCAGAACCGCCACGTACCTTGACGTAACCTTGGACCTCGTCTTATGTGGGACCCACATAGATGAGATCCACAGGAAGGTCTGCGCCAGAATGTCCATCCTATACCCAGTCCTGAACTCAGCCAGCTCTCTTCCCTGCCCAGTAGCAGTAAATGTGTGCCAGGCCCTGATCCAGCTAGTAATGGAATATGCGTGCCCTGTCTGGGGATATGCGGTGAAGCAGCACATGGACAAACTCCAGAGGCTGCAGAACCGCGCCCTCAAGAGGGCATTGCATTTACCTCTCGGATTCCCCATAGATGATCTGCACGCCACAGCTGAAATCCCACTCCTGAGAGAGCGTTTCCAATATATGGCAAGGGCCTTCTATGACGGTTCTTCCAAATCAGAAAACGCCCTCATCCACTCCCTAGGTCGGTATGACATGTCCCGCCACAAGCACAAGCGCCCCGTGACTACCTTCGACGATTAAGTCGAAGAGAAAATACCGATACCCAATCTCTAGTCCTGCTCCTTCCCATATAACACCAGTCATCTCGCCAACCTCAGGCAAGTACCAGGCACAAACATAACAATCATCACATTTCACAGACACCAAAACACTACAGAAATAATCACACACACACGTACACAGGAGAGTAAAAGCCGAAAGGCTACAAACTCCCCCTCACACTTCCTCAAAGAGGGTAAAGCAACAGATGAGAGCAGCAGCAGCCTGTAGTTCAGTCACAGGAGGCACCTGATAAAGACGCCGAGCTCCGACGTCGAAATATTGTGTTAGAAAAACGCAGACCACCGGCAGTACACCCGATTCAGCGAGATGTCGAGAGAATTTGAATTTTACACTTTTACCATGCCCTTTAAAAACCGTATCATTCAATGACTCTGTAAAGATATGCGTAGGTTGCTGCAATCACACACATTACAACACATTGCACAGCACTTTACGGCAGAACAAGGTATAGCATGCGGAAACTGAGTTTCTTAAATCAGTAGATCTGAAATCACACAATGTCGTCATTCGATATAACTAACCCAATGGAATTTGATGAACGTATTATACACCACGAACAGTTCTCGCAGAAACTTTATGCATCAACCACATTTAACAATAGCAATGAAATTAGGATTTTCATCCAACACTAAGACGCTTTAACCCTCCCACACAGGAGTTTCACGTATCTTGAGGGATCATTTACGAGAAGGGATGGTACTGCCACAATGCCATCAAACTCTACATGTAATGCTTCAGCGGTCCTGTTTCATGAGATATTATTTGAACTTAACAAGGTAGAGACTGAGTGTACGTACAATGTAGGCTTAAAATCAACTCTTAAAATGTATGTCTGCTTCTTCCTCGGATTTGAACGATTTCGAAAATTCTGGATGGTTCATAGACGACCCAATGGATAGAAGAGATTTACTGCATGTATATCTCAAACTGCTTATGAAATGCTTTGAGGACATGCACTGAATGTTCTAAATGCTAAATAGGAACTTATTCTGGTACGAAGTGCAAATTATAACTAGTACATTCAATGAACTCAAGAGGAGAACGAGATCACCATCAATAAAATATGGAAAATGCCACACATCACTGCATCTGTTGACTGGCGTTTGAAGCTTTTGAAAGTTCTGATTGCCAGTGATTTCTAACGCTGTCTTTTCGTTCATGGGAGTTTTCGAGAATCCACTGCTAGCGACTGCAGGCCAACAGACATGGTCTATTGAAACTTCTGCTCAATTTAAGACGGCCATGTTCATTATATCTGCATTCAGACCAATAGAAGAGGTAATCTAGCAAATGATTCTACCAGATTTGGCAGCTACAGGTTCATGAATGCCAGAATGTACATGAACTCCGAATTGTGCCTGTGATAATTTACATCTGCAGTGGCATGAAAATGTAATAGTCTGGCATATGACATGCATGTGAAGCTCCATGCTTCACAAAATGAAGAGGAATGATGCCTACTCAGCCCACAGAAATGCAAGGAGGTGACGTCAATCATTGTAATAGCTCACTCGAAACTGAACGAGATAATCAAATCTGTACCTATAGATATATGAATTGAATTTGAATCCTTGGCAAATTTCCCGGAACATACTGTACCGTAAGCTCTTGCTCTGTATGACCATATGATTAATTACTGCCTACTCACTGGTGTTGTGCAATGAGCTGAGCAAGTGAAGACCCATACCCAGAGCATTTCACAGTGGCATCTCAGGATGTGAACATCATTGCAGGCACTTAGTGTTTCTATGATTATTAGCACAGACAGTTCATATTAAAAGATGATGCGGAAGATGACAAACATTGCATCACTGAGGTCTTGAAAGGATGTGAACTATGCTAAAAATGAAGTGCAAATTGGTTAACACGTTTCTACCATGGAACTCAATGGGATGGTCCTAGTACGAACTATAAAGATATGGTGACGTCGCTTCGGTTATTCAACCACACTGATACCATCATCTATGTCAAAGGCGAGGAGAAGATCACAGGGATGTGTCGAATCTTCAAGTTTGCTGCTATTCAAGACATGGAATTCTACATGTGTCCTGCTCTACACCGAGTCGAGAAGAGAAAGACGTGTGAAAATAGCGTTGCGTCTGCCTATGAAAATGTGAAATTACTTTTAAGTTGGATGAGAAAAAAATGAATTTTTACCTCATAATCTCTGTATGGTTTCTTTTTGCCTTGCACTTACCTTAATAGTGTACAACTTTGTCCAGATACTACATCTGTGGTTTTCTTCAAGAACCAGTGATATAATTTTAAAAATGTTTGCTATACATCTTTGGAAGCACACACAGTCACTTACCTTCTGATCCCATAAGCCAACTCATAATGCACGATAAGTGTAATCCCATGAAACATTTCTGTCTATTTGGTTATCTTCTATGTTAAACATCACCTTCATGTTCGAAACAAATGTCATTTGTGTCTTGAACATCCTTTATATATACACGCAGGACAGGTTTTTTTGTGAATACCAAAGATGTAGGGTAACGAGTTTTTTTTTCATTTATTCAATTCCTGCAGATACAGTTTGATTCTTGAGATACAATTTGGCTTTTGAGGTACAATTTGGTTGTGCTATTCAATGCAGAGACACTTTCGTTTACACAAGAACAAAAAAATTCACTGATTGAAATATTTAGTTTTCATATATATAAATCTAAATTAATGAGATACTTCTGTTCTTACACTACAACAGTTCTAGTACTAGTAGTTATATGGTTGTAATACAACAATTCTCAAAGACTGTTAACTACGTATGTAGACATACACATAAAAAATAGTCAGATGTGGATGGCTAGCGGCAGGTGAAACTTAAACTATTGTATTTACGTGACAAGCAAGGTCGGTATATATATTTCTGGTGTACAGTTTCTTTCTTGACACATATGGTACACAGATATTTTACAAGCCCAAGTTTTTGACGACGAACATGGTGTATAGATTATTCACCAGATATATGTGTTTACAGGCGTATCTAGTACATATTTCTCACCCACATGAAGCGCATAAACGAATATTTACATCACACACACACACAAATACACACACACTCACACACACACACACACACACACACATACACACACACACACACACACACACACACACACATACAGAGAGAGAGAGAGAGGGGGGGAGAGAGAGAGACAGACAGACAGAGAGAGAGAGAGAGAAGACTTTTACGATAATAAAAGTGTCTTACTATTCTGCAAAATTTACCCCTCACAGAGTCCCACCACTCATCCCTCCTTTGACTCCCTCTCTCTCTCTCTCTCTCTCTCTCTCTCTCAACAAATGAATAGTGTGGATACAGGAGTGTTTCATCCCATCATCACAAATGACCCTTTATCATCATAAGGTACCAGGTCAGCTTTAAATTGCAGCACAGCATACACCTTATGTTCTCTAGATCAAATACTACTTTGCCACACCATACGATGTGTCTGTGGTGGAACACTGCAAACGCCACTGTAAAGACACTGCAAATAGCTTCAATCAAGAGGACTCTCGATGCTGCATGCCCTTAGCCCACCTCTGAGTGACATATTCCAATGTGTGATACACATACATTTTTGTTCGCAGATCTAAAAACTCTACAATTGGTGACACATTCGACTAGTGTTTCATTAGGATGATGACTTTCGTGTTCTGTGGAACAAAATCATAAGGGTTATTGGCCATGTATGAAGATGTGTCAAATTCTTCATGATGACACCCCACTACTTCATATGGGCTGCAATAGATGAAGCTATCTACACCCATATAAAGTAACCTAGGATCAGCTAAATGGGCAAATTCATAATGCAAGTGGTACATGTGGAATTTAGAATGTCTAGTATGCATATGCCCAGATAGACTGGATTCATGAACTCTGCTGCAGCCTTCAGCATCTCCACTACAACAAATATCTCATTGAATATTGTGACCCAGCTAAGATTTGGTCTGGTGATGCACTTTCTTACTCCATAACGCCAGTGGGAAGTGGAGGAGGGGATGGGAGGACTGGGGTCTCTACCACAAGAGGGAAAGGCGTCTCTGAACTGAATTGGGGACGGGTGACAAGAAAGTGTCCCATCTACATCTACATAAGTACTTCACAAACCCCCATGTGGTGTGTGGCAGAGTTTACCCTCCAACACTACTTGTCATCCCTTTCCCTGTTCCACTCACAAATATAGCAAGGGAAAAACGACTGTCTATATGCCTCTGTATGAGCCATAATTTCTCGTATCTTACCTTTGTGGTTTTTAAGTGCAGTGTATTCTGGTGGCAGTAGAATCGTTCAGCAGTTAGATTCAAATGCCAGTTTTCTAAATTTTCTCAATATTTTGTCTCGAAAACAATGTTGCCTTCCCTCCAAGGATTCCCATTTGATTTCCCAAAGCGTCTCTAACATTTATGTGATGTTTGAACCTACCAGTATCAAATCTTGCAGCCTGCCTTTGAATTGTTTTGATGCCTTCCTTCAGTCTGACATGGTACAGGTCCCAAACACACTAGCAGTAGTCAAGAATAGGTCTCACCAGCATCCTATATATGGTCTGTTTTAAAGGTGAAACCCTCTTTCCTAAAACTCTTCCAATAAATTAAAGTCGACCATTGTCCTTTCCTACCACAGTTCTTGCATGCTCATTCCAAATCACATCGCTTTGCAACGTTATTCCCGGAGATTCACAATAAATGCAAGCTATGTAAGGGCCAAATGCCCTTTTCCCAGGGAAGGAGGAGGGGGACAGGGGGAGAGATGGGTGGGTGGTTTCTCAGAAGGAGGGGAGGGTTGTGAATTAACCCTCAGGAGATCATAAATCAATTAGCATAACAACAGGTTAAAGGAAGAGCAGGAAGCGATAATTTTCTGCTGAATGCATGCTTGCCCTTGCATGTATGTTGCCCACACAAACAGAGTGCACCAAAAACAGCTTTTCTCCACTACCTTATACAAGTGTGTGCATCTGAGAGGAGATAACAAAACGTTGGACTGTTCATCCTCATCCATCCTACAGCCCTTATCTTGCACCTTCCAATTTCTATATCTTTGGCCTAATGAAGAATGCACTCTGTGGGAAGCAATACATAGATGATGGGGAGGTTATGGATGCAGCAAGATGTAGGCTCCAATGTCTACCACTAGAGTGGTACCATAGGAGCAAATAGACCCTCTCAGCAAGATGGCACAAGGCCATCGAATTGAATGAAGACTATGTTGAAGCATAGGGTTTTGTAGCCAAGAGTGGAGAAGAATAAGGTGAATTGAAATCCAGGATAAAACCAAACAGTATTAAAAAAAAATGTGTTGCATTATTTAATGAGCAGTCCAGAAATATGCTGTATCTTTATAGAAGAAACCATTCCCACAACCACCTGGCTGTGTCAAGAAGAACTGCAGCATGATTACTGGACACAGACTTGTACCCCGCTTCTTCTGTATGTTACGTGCAGTAACAGGTTGAGGGATACGAAGTGCTGGTTGAGTTTATCATTGTTCTTCTGAAAAGCCTTGGGTACTGTTTAACACAGGCTTTTAATGAATCAAGTATGTTACATTGAGAGGTGGCAGAAGCCCCCTCTCATATTTCTATCTTACTCTGAGTAATTCGATTTTCCTCTCTAATTGCATGCGGTGAAAAGTTGCTATTCCTTCACACGTGGAATTTCCACGCAGCGTCTTTCGTCACCCGGGTGGTCTGGTGACAGGCAGGCTCTGCTGATCTTGAAAGGGCTAAGCTGACGGGTGTGAGGGAGTCGAGTGAATGCTATCCAGACGCCGACATTGTCATCATAGCAGCGGAGACCCGCCCACAGGAGCCTGAAGGAGCTGCTGGGCTAGAGTTTCCGTTACTTCGCAGAAACTTAGTGAAAACACTTTCTGGTGGGCTACCAGAGAGGCATGGGAATGACTTGTGTACCCAGGCAGGCTTGGCGGGCAAATTCCCGCGTTTTCTGCAAAATCGTAACTGCGATTGGCTTGCTCAGGGCATAGCTCCGTGACGTAGCAAAATCGGCGCAGGAATTGGCGCCAAGAATCTCCATTGGTGGAATGGTAGTGCTTCGGCAATAGAGTGGAATTTTCCGCCGGTTATCGAGTTGCTGATTGGAACGTTTAAATACGACCACTGTCGTGGGGGCGGGAATGTTCTGTGTTCGGTTTGTACGGGTGTTCTTGTAGTTGTCGGCTCTCGCCTTTACAGGTTACAAGACTGAGCTCTCGCTGCTCTGGACAGCCTGCGTTGCGTTGGCTGTCTAATATACTTTTATTTGATTGTAACTGACGAAGTTGCTGAAGTTTCAACTTCAACGTAACTTTCCGAGTCCAGTTGGCAATAGAGCGTTCTGCGTACAAGTGGCCTATGTTGTCTGTCTTGGGCAGTTTTGGCTCAAGTTGACTGTATCGGAGTTACTGTATGACTTCGCTTGTGAAAATCAATCACTGTACCGTCAGTGATTGTGTGGCAAGCCTTCTTCGTCTCCCTCAGAGGCGCATTTGTATTGATAGAAAGTCTTTAGTCTGGAACAACCAGACCAGGACAATTTGTTTCGGGATATACTCGAGACATTATCATCACCACTACGGGACGTCGAAGCAACCAGCCATCGCCTCCAGTACTCCAGATCGTGTCCTTGCAGCTAAGATGACAGCTTGGTAATGTACGTCCGCAGCACCGGCAAAGCAGGCATATTTGCTAGGCGATAATCAGAGCTCAGCAGAGCGCGTCTGTTCGTCTTTTCTAACTTTGTTCTGTCTCGGACGTTCATTGTCTGAGTTCTAACTACTGTAGCAGCAATTAATGTTGGGTTGGCTGTGTGTTTCTCTTAAGATTTGAGTTGCAAGGAAATGGCTCCACATACCACTTCGTCATAAATGTCACAATCTAGTTTAGGGACAACTTCACCTTCACAGCATTTATTTGAGTATACAATTTGAGCCAGTTTGATGTATTGTAAATGTTTCATGTGTTTTGTTTATTATTTTGAGTTTAGTAATAATAAATCATATTGTCATTTTGGACAGAACTTTCATTCTGTTAATCGGTAGAGCAACCCTTTCATTTCTCACTACGTTAATGAAACTTTCCTTTATTTAACTTATTTATCAAATTAAATTATTGCTGGTGCCAAACTCTTTTCTGCTCCAATTGCAGGGTCGATTACAGTCAGTTCGCGTTTCTTTTTAATCCATGTGCAACAGCAAAAGTCGGAGTTAGAATAGGGGGGGGGGGGCTTAGAGCATCATTTATTTATGAAGATTCTCGAAGAAGTTAGTGTTAAATACACTACTAGCCCCGGCACCTCGCAATATTTCCTCCCTATCACTCATTAAAGAAACTTCGTCCTTGTTGAGTCAATAGGCTCACGTAGTTTACCGTCCACCTGTTACCGGCCATGCCCTTACCACAATTTTTAAATAACTTTCCCAGGCCAACGGGGAAGCTAACATTGACACTCCACTGGGATTTAAACTACACTTTAAGAACAAAAACAAAACGCAGTGCAAAAATGTATCCGAATGGGGCTGAAATCGGTAGATGTGGTGTACATTTACAGACAAAGGAAGATGACAGTTTCCAAAGAATTCTACGATCTATTCAAGAGAAAGTGCTTCCCAAAATGAGCAAGTCAATAACGCGCTGGTTCACCTGTGGCACTTTTCCTAGGAGTTATTTGGCATGGCACTGAGAGTTGATGGATGTCCCAACAGTTATCTCGCCAAACGCTGTCCAGTTGGCGTGTTATATCATCAAAATTCCCACAATGCCAAGCCGAATAACTGCTTGCTCAATTTGTGAACATCTTTCTCTTCAAATGTATCACCCAGTTTTTCTAAAATTGTAATCATTTGTTTGTTTCTGTATATCGTTCACATCTACCGATTTCCGTCCAACTCGGATAAAAAAGCGGTTAATGGTTAACAATGTGATGTATTTTGAGAATACAGCTACAGTCACCGAGGCAAGGGCAGCCTCAGCATAATATCATTTAACCCAGGGAATATCATTTAACCAAAGTTACTTTGATGGGGACCTGAACCAAAGATAGTCAATACATCAAAATATTACTGAGATTGCCTAAACTTAACGTACAATATTACTGTCCGAGAGATAGACAGATAGATAGAGAGCGCGCGAACAGTTGCCACGATGACTGAGTGAGACTACTGAACCACTGATTTCGTGATCAAAGTGACAAAGGGAGTGGCTCCGGTGATTTCTTACCACAAAGCTGGAGCTGTCAGATTTCGGCTGAGGCGCGACTTAGTCGTAAATGCCGGCCGCTGTGGCCGCGCGGTTCTAGGCGCTTCAGTCTGGAACAGCGTTGCTGCTACGGCCGCAGGGTCGAATCCTGCCTCGGGCATGGATGTGTGTGATGTCCTTAGGTTAGTTAGGTTTACGTAGTTCTACGTCTAGGGGACTGATGACCTCAGATGTTACGTCCCATGGTGCTTCGAGCCATTTGAACCATTTATTTTTTTAGTCGTACTTGCCGTGTGAAAATAACGGTAGAGTGTGAATGGCATGATGACGTTCTGCTCCAAGATACAGTGTTGCACCAAGGTCGCAAATGCTAGGAGCAGATCGTGTTCACGTTGGACGATCTGGATACAAGTTAGTGATTGAGAGAGTGAAACTTAACAGCAGCACTCCAGACTTCGACGTACTGAGACGAACTTCAGGAACTTCAGTACGCTTCATATCTTAAAAAAAAAAATAGCGCCGTTGACAACCAAGGTGAGGAGTGGAGATCACGGGCTACCTCCTGTGGTATGGAGACTTTTACAGCTAGAGGTTAATGACTATATCTCAGCTCCAACAATCGAAAATTGTTGCTTACATCTTCGCATTTGCACTAGCTAGAGAAGAAAGTGTTTGAAACTTTACGTACGTTTTAACGGTTGCTGCCATCTCGTGCAAATTACCAACCTCATTCTATATCGAATTTCAGTTGTAGTCATTCAGTTCCTCAGTACCCCTGGATTCTTAATTCTGGTCTCTCTCCACCTGGAATTTTCACTAGGGTGTAATATGCAACAAAAATATTAAGAAGCTAGAAATAAAATTAATAGCTCCAAATTCACCGTGGGTTGGTGATGGGGAGAGGATCCCGAATGTAAGTATATGGACAGATTACTGATTAATAATTGTCTCATCTTCGTTGGAAGCGTTGCACTGATAAGTACAAGGTTTGATAAGTGACAATCCTGGGCAGAGCAGTTGTGAATAGCGGTAGAAGAAAATTTTGTTTATTGTGCGGCTCCAGGAATGTAACAGTACCGTCATTTTTAACGAGATAAATATAAATTGCGTGGCACATTTGGCTGATAGCTACCTGTCAGATTGTCCCCTAGTGACACATGGTTGCAGAAAGATGGGAACTATTTCTAAACACCGTAACACCTGCCGGTGATGATAACTTGGTGCAGAATTTGGAAACTCACTCTTTACACGTAAATCTAATCTCGTTGGTGAAATCCCTAGACACATGGTGGGATAGGACCTAGAAAGTATAGAAGGGTGAACCCAGAATAACAGCGTCATTTGCCGTTTGTTTACATTTAACCACCACGAATACATTGATACAATAACCACAAATAATTATGAGTGACAGGGTAAAGCTAATTTGTTGGTTATATCAAAAATCTGCTTTAGCAAACGATTTTAGCTTAACAAGGCCGAAAACTCAGTGGCAGACTAAATACAAAAGAGGAAAAAATTTTTAAAACTTGTTTTCTTATAAAAATGGAACCAGTCAAAGTTCAGCAGCAACAGTCTGTTAGAATAATTTAAGGAAAGTTGATGAAGTCTTCGAAGGATTTTCGAGAAACTGGTTGAATTTTTTAATAAAGAGGCTCTTAGCACACAGGGCAGCAACTACAGCGATAAGAATCGAGTACCAAACTAGCAAAATGGATTAAGGTTGTCCACCCGTGAGACAGGTACATTATCAAGTTAGGCTCGAACAGTAATCGTGGTTAAATGATTTGGAAACATTCGCGGAACATAATAATACAGACAGTGCTTTAAGAAAAACTTAGCTACCCGGAATTCACAAAATGTGCAATACAAGCTTCTTCCAAAGGAAATGTAAAAATTTGAATACGGTTCCATTAATTAGTGATACAGCCATTACACGGTAGTCCTGAACTCGCTCGCTCAGCTCAGCAGACAAAATGCGTTTCTAAATCTGTTCACTCGCAGCTGGGCGCCTGCGTACTAAGAGTTGCGTATTTTACTGGAATCTGCTATTATCAAGCCTTACTACAACAAAATTTAATTTAATACTCGATAAAATGGTATAACGGCTTGCTTATAGCATTTAGTCTCTTCTGCTTAACAGTGCTCATTTCATACAGGAAGTGGTGCCTTATGCAACTGATAGGATGTAGAGGCTTATCTCACGAGGGGTAAGATAGATACTGCCTACAGGTAAATTAAGCAGACCTTTGGAGACAAGAGAACCACTTGTATGAATATCAAGAGCTCAGATGGAAACCCAGTTCTAAGCAAAGAAGGGAAAGCAGAAAGGTGGAAGGAGTATATAGAGGGTCTATACAAGGGCGATGTACTTGAGGACAATATTATGGAAATAGAAGAGGATGTAGAAGAAGGTGAAATGCGAAATACGATACTGCGTGAAGAGTTTGACAGAGCGCTGAAAGACCTGAGTTGATACAAGGCCCCCAGAGTAGACAACATTCCATTGGAACTACTGACGGCCTTGGGAGAGCCAGTCCTGATAAAACTCTACCATCTGGTGAGCAAGATGTATGAAACAGGCGAAATACCCTCAGACTTCAAGAACAATATAATAATTCCAATCCCAAAGAAAGCAGGTGTTGACAGATATGAAAATTACCGAACAATCAGTTTAATAAGCCACAGCTGTAAAATACTAACACGAATTCTTTACAGACGAATGGAAAAACTAGTAGAAGCCGACCTAGGGGAAGATCAGCTTGGATTCCGTAGAAAAACTGGAACACGTGAGGCAATACTGACCTTACGACTTATCTTAGAAGAAAGATTAAGGAAAGGCAAACCTACGTTTGTAGCATTTGTAGACTTAGAGAAAGCTTTTGACAATGTTGACTGCAATACTCTCTTTCGAATTATAAAGGTGGCAGGGGAAAAATACAGGGAGCGAAAGGCTATTTACAATTTGTACAGGAACGAGATGGCAGTTATAAGAGTCGAGGGACATGAAAGGGAAGCAGTGGTTGGGAAGGGAGTGAGACAGGGTTGTAGCCTCTCCCCGATGCTACTCAATCTGTATATTAAGCAAGCAGTAAAGGGAACAAAAGAAAAATTCGAAGTAGGTATTACATCCATGGAGAAGAAATAAAAACTTTGAGGTTCGCCGATGACATTGTAATTCTGTCAGAGACAGCAAAGGACTTGGAAGAGCAGTTGAATGGAATGGACAGAGTCTTGAAAGGAGGATATAAGATGAACATCAACAAAAACAAAACGAGGATCATGGAATGTAGTCGGATTAAGTCGGGTGAAACTGAGGGAATTAGATTAGGAAATGAGACACTTAAAGTAGTAAAGGAGTTTTGCAATTTGGGGAGCAAAATAACTGATGATGGTCGAAGTAGAGAGGATATAAAATGTAGACTGGCAATGGCAAGGAAAGTGTTTCTGAAGAAGAGAAATTTGTTAACATCGAGTATTGATTTAAGTGTCAGGAAGTCATTTCTGAAAGTGTTTGTATGGAGCGTAGCCACGTATGGAAGTGAAACATGGACGATAAATAGTTTGGACAAGAAGAGAATAGAAGCTTTGGAAATGTGGTGCTACAGAAGAATGCTGAAGATTAGATGGGTAGATCACATAACTAATGAGGAGGTATTGAATAGGATTGGGGAGAAGAGGAGTTTGTGGCACAATTTGACTAGAAGAAGGGATCGGTTGGTAGGACATGTTCTGAGGCATCAAGGGATCACCAACTTAGTATTGGAGGGCAGCGTGGAGGGTAAAAATCGTAGAGGGAGACCAAGAGATGAATACACTAAGCAGATTCAGAAGGATGTAGGTTGCAATAGGTACTGGGAGATGAAGAAGCTTGCACAGGATAAAGTAGCATGGAGAGCTGCATCAAACCAGTCTCAGGACTGAAGGCCACAACAACAACAACAATCATGTTTGCATGATTTTAATTTTGTTATACCCCAGTGCAGCCGTAACAAATTATACGTAGGCCTATGGACTTTCCATCATTGTAGGACTAATAACAGTAAGACTCCATAATAGCGGATTCCAGTAATAGATGCAATTCTCGTTTTGTTAAGAGGCGTAGAAATGTAGTTTGCCTGCTGAGTTGGGCGATCGAGCGCAGGCCTACCTTCCTGACGTATGCACCGCGGCCTGTCTTTCTCGTAGGTCTCGGTTAAACGCACCTTAGGCGAAACATAGGCCAAACAAACAAGTTAGGCAAATATTAATGTCCACCATCTCGAGAAATTCTCAGCATAAGGGCTTCTAATACGCCACAGAACTTCAAAAATTTATCCTTAATCATATTTCATACTATCAAAAAGCGGAATAGGGGCGAAGGTAATGGCTCTTGAATGATTTAGCAGATTAAAATTTGATACAGGGGAACTTAATGAATGCTCAAAATAAGATCTGACAAATTTAGGCAAACCACACGGCAAAGAACCTTGCGTGAAGCAAGCAGTTATATAAGAAAAATAACAAGCTTACAACTGAGAGGCGGTACCTCCAGTTCCTACAAAGAATGCCTCCTTCTTGGTACTGTGGTATGTAAACCTACAACACAATTTTAATACATGTATTAAATACAGGAAAATTTTTGTTAATATGAAAGACTAAACGCAAAATGCTTAAAAACACTGAAAATACAGGTACAATTGCATACACAGACAAATTCCACTAATCACAAATACGAATAATCTGAAACAACAGCGCCTTGACTTGAGTAATTACACTCAAATAAATCAGCAAGCCACCAAGAGCAAGCAGAACATGTGGGCTTATCGTAGTATGAGAAATACTGACGAAAAACGCACGATGTGGCAGATATTTGATTGTTGTCGTTGTGGTCTTCAGTCCTGAGACTGGTTTGATGCAGCTCTCCATGCTACACTATCCTGTGCAAGCTTCTTCATCTCCCAGTACCTGTTGCAAACCTACATCCTTCTTAATTTGCGTAATGTATTCATCTCTTGGTCTCCCTCTACGATTTTTACCCTCCACGCTGCCCTCCAATACTAAATTGGTGATCCCTTGATGCCTCAGAACATGTCATACCAACCGATCCCTTCTTCTAGTCAAATTGTGCCACAAACTCCTCTTCTCCCCAATCCTATTCAATACCTCCTCATTAGTTATGTGATCTACCCATCTAACCTTCAGCATTCTTCTGTAGCACCACATTTCCAAAGCTTCTATTCTCTTCTTGTCCAAACTATTTATCGTCCATGTTTCACTTCCATACATAGCTACACTCCATACAAATACTGTCAGAAACGACTTCCTGACACTAAAATCTATACCTAATGTTAACAAATTCCTCTCCTTCAAAAACGCTTTCCTTGCCATTGCCAGTCTACATTTGATATCCTCTCTACTTCGACCTCATCAGTTATTTTGCTCCCCAAATTTAAAAACTCCTTTACTTAATACGACTACATTCCATGATCCTCGTTTTGTTTTGGTTGATGTTCATCTTATATCCTCCTTTCAAGACACTGTCCATTCCGTTCAACTGCTCCTCCAAGCCCTTTGCTGTCTCTGACAGAATTACAATGTCATCGGCGAACCTCAATTTTTTTTATTTCTTCTCCACGGATTTTAATACCTACTCCGAAATTTTCTTTTGTTTCCTTTACTGCTTTCTCAATATACAGATTGAATAACATCGGGGAGAGGCTACAACCCTGTCTCACTCCCTTCCCAGCCACTGCTTCCGTTTCGTGCCCTTGATTATCCTGTAAATATCTAGTGCGGGTCCCAGTATTCAGTCCCACACAGCATGGAATATCAAAGCCGGACAAATCAGCAACCATGGACAAAAGGACGCCGTATCCAGTTCAATGTCTTAGCTCCAACTTCACCAATTTCACCAAGTCTTAACATGTACAGAGCTAATTGGCAACTGACCCACAGTGTCCTAAATTCGGTACGTGACGCCCTCTTTCCCGCTGTGACTCGCTGCCCGGATCGTATTGCCTTCCCAACGCTGCAGAAGGCGTACGTTAGGACTCGCTCTGCCAGAGACAGTCAGCGACAAGCTACAATCGATTCGCAATGCCAATAGTGGCGCCACTGAAAAATGCTCGAGATCCAGGCACTTGAAATCGATTGCGAGCCCGCCACGGCCTAGTTCAGATAGAAAATACAAATATGTTTGATTGAGTACACAATATTTTGATCCTTCGTCAGACATAGTAGTTATGTACTTAGGCCCTTACAATCGGCGAAGATTTAAGAAACACAACAACACGTCTCAGATGCTAAAAATCGCAGAGTTTTACGTTGCGTCTAGATCTAAATCATTAGATACAGAACACAAACTCAAAAAAAAAAAAAGGAATCGTTTAGAAGAGATCAGCGCGTTTCATCACAAGTTCTATTAGATACGTGTAACACATAAGCTCGAAAACTTCCCGTGAAAAATGATGACACGGGAAAGATGACTCCGGACAATTCAGAGAAACGGCTTTCAGAGAGGAGTCGATGAACATTTTGTTACCGCCCACAGGGACATTGTGCAACGTGTAACGACGTGAAAACAGATAAGCTTTCGCTAACACACAGTCGTTCAAGCACTGGAGATTTTGCGAACTATACGGGACTGCGATAGAAAGGCGATTTCTTGTAGATGTACCGCGTCGTTAAAAATACACTTCAGCTACTATAGGATACGGAAAGTTATTTACCGTAAAGGTGTCTGATTTCATAGGAATGTTGTTCAGTGCTCTTCAGGACTTGCATTGTTAGTAGTGTATGTGTAATGACTCGCCTTTAGGCTATGCCACTGGTGCGTTACTGTTGCAGTCAACATGGACGGTTCCGGACAAGGTGAGCAGGGCTTTGCTCCTAAAGCTGTTGTATCAAAACAGGAGCAACAGTGGCGCTGCTTTTCGCGAGCATCGATGCATTAGAGAACTGCGGAAAGGTCTTTTTTTGCACCGATTTTGTAGAAAGTTCGAATTAACTAGCGATTTGGGAACTGCTCGTGAGATGCTAACGCCATACACAACTTCTAGAAGAAGGTACTGTTGCCACGGCTAAGAACGCTGGGCGCAATGTGCAGTGCATGAGTTGACTCGCGTTCAAAGATTACCGTCAAACCTCCTTGCCTATGGACGCCAGATGAAAGTTGATGTCGTCAAGCCCTGAACGAAAGTTGCTCAACGGATAACTGGGGAGGGAAGCTTGAGAGCGCTACCTAGAGAGAGTGCCCTTTCTGTACGACACTAAGCAAGGGGCTGGAAGGCTCACACGCTGATGTGTGGGTTCCTGCATTCTATATCTTTTATCTTAAATGAATTCCTTTAACTTGTCTTCTTTGTGGTTTTTAAGGTATGTTAAAGATTGATGACAATTGATTACCTATTTATTTTAAACATTATCACTCGATTTCACAGCGATTGCAGCAATTGTTCCAGTTTACAGGTATTACCATTTTACAACTTACAGCTCGGGTATATTATATACTAATCTGCACGCACATTTCTACGGGCAAGACGTAATTGCATTGGCCAAATGTATACCACCAAAGTCTCCCAATATTTTTCATAGGACATCCACTATGTGAGGAGGATAACGGGCAAACTGGGGACCAGATACATTAACACAGGGGGTCAAACTTCCGAAATTAAACGAGAACATTCATTTCCTTACACAATCCAAAGCTGGAAATAAAAGAATTAGTACAAATATTCAAAAACCTCTCCTCCATGCGCGAACATTGAGACAGACGCACTGAGGGCACGTCTCCTCACTTACCCGTCTTCTGTAACACTCCCCGAATATGGCGGGCACCCGGAGGTCTTCCTGGGCCCCGGTGGAGGGGATGGTCGAACCACTTGACCGTGTCCAACCTGTCCACCCCAAATCTTGTGACACTGGAACGTCTTTGACTTTTACCTGCCTGTGCTGTCTCTCTGATCCCCTACCCAGGAGTGAGGTTGACGGTACTATACTACAGAACTACTTCCCAACTAAGATTTGGCCACGCTTTACAGAAAGGTGTGAGGAGGATTAGGAAAGTTCATATGCAGATTCACATTCACGTACAAGAAATGCATAATACACGACACATATAAATACGTGTTATGAAGCCTGACACATTTCTTTCCACCCGTCCACATGGGTTCAGTTGCACCCGCGGCCGGCCGCGTCGTGCAATAAAATTGGCTGCGGAGCCGCCTCTGTTTGTATTTTCCGGTGCGAGCGAGCAGCGAAACCTGCTGCTTATAGAGCGGAAACTACTGTACCGTTTCAGCGTCACTGAACATTCCATGGTCGAACGTTCTGAAAATGTTGCGAACAATTGAGAAATGATATCCTAACAAACTTCACATTACACACCGGCTTTTGCCACATGACGGAAACATTCGAGTAGGCTTTGCTCTTATGTTTCTCACAACAGCTGAAGTCGACGACTTGTGGCCTTGGAACATCTTGTGCAGTGATGGATCACACTTTACAGTCACTTGCTGACTGAGGCAGTGAACACTCACAATTCCTGCATTTGGGTATCAGCACCGCCACCGAACGTTCATGAGTATCCATGCATACTGAACGCATCACTGTGTGGTGTGGCTCCAAGGCACAGTCCACGATTTTTTTTCTTTTTTTGCTCAGACCACAAGGACCAAGAACATGCAGAGCGTGCACGGTGAATGGCACACGTTACTGTGATCTGCTTCATATTGTGATCTACAGGAGAGTGGCACTCTGCACTCATCTGTTTCGATGCACGATGGAGCTCCACCTCACATTGTTCGTGAGATAACTCGACTACTCCATATCATGCGCTGACGGAAAAAAAAGTCGCAACAACAGAAAATAATTAATGAAGTACCAGGAAAACATTTGTGTAGGGAACATATTTAAGTGATTAACACTGCAAGACCACAGCTCAGTGGCGAGATAAGCCACTGCAAACTCAAAGGTACGCTAATAACCGACTTAAGCGCCACAATGTTGACAGCGTGCACACGTATATGTATTGTCTTGTATAGATGCCAGATGTCAGTTTGAGGGTTGGAGTTCGATGCATGTTTCACTTGGTCGGTCAGTAGAGGGAGGATTAATGCTCTTTGTGCTGGAATACGGGAGACAGATCTGATAATGGAATAGACCAAGCCAACATGTCGACGCTGTAGGGCAAGTTGGCTTACAATAGCTGTATGTGCGCGAGAGCTATCCCCTTGGAAAACACCTCCTGGAATGTTGTTCGTGAATGGCAGCACAACAGGACGAATCACAAATTAACGTATACATTAGCAGCAATGATGCGTGAGACAACAACGAACGTGCTCCTGCTGCCATACGAAATCACATTCCAGACCACAACTCCAAGTGTAGTTCCAGTGTGTCTGGCACGCAGACAGGTTAGTTTCAGGCCGTCAACTACCCGCCCTCTAACCAACAAACGGCCATCAGCGGCACGGAGGCAGACCAGCTTTCATCAGAAATTACAATACACGCAAGCAACTTTCTGGTGAGGGCAGACACAGCTCAGAGACATTATGATTAACAATAATAAAACTCAACATGCGATAGCCATTAAAATTATCTTAAAAATTTAAAAGTCAAGAATGATTAGGTATTTGCAAAAACCACACAGCTTTATAAAGGTACTTTAACTCAACTATCGATCTCACGTCAGTATAGACGCATCTGGTTTGTAATGGTTATATTTCCGTAATGTACACTACTGGCCATTAAAGTTGCTACACCAAGAAGAAATGCATATGATAAACGCGTATTCATTGGACAAATATATTATACTATAACTGACATGTGATTACATTTTCACGCAATTTGGGTGCATAGATCCTGAGAAATCAGTACCCAAAACAGCCACCTCTGGCCGTAATAAAGGCCTTGATACGCCTGGACATTGAGTCAAACAGGGCTTGGATGGCCCGAACAGGACCTCCAACATGCGGTCGTGCATTATCCTGCTGAAATGTAGGGTTTCGCAGGGATCGAATGAAGGGTAGAGCCACGGGTCGTAACACAGCTGAAATGTAACGTCCAATGTTCAAAGAGCCGTCAATGCGAACAAGAGGTGACCGAGACGTGTAACCAATGGCACCCCATACCAGCACGCCATCACGCTTCCAATGTGCGTTCACCGCGATGTCGCCAAACACGGATATGATCATCAAGATGCTGTAGACAGAACCTGGATTCATCCGGAAAAATGACGTTTTGCGATTCGTGCACCCAGGTTTCGTTGGGTACACCATCGCAGGCGCTCCTGTCTGTGATGCAGCGTCAAGTGTAACCGCAGCCATGGTCTCTGAGCTAATAGCTCATGCTGCTGCAAACTTAGACGAAGCCATGCGGGTAAGATGCCTGTCATCTCGACTGCTAGTGATACGAGGCTGTTGCGACCCAGGACGGCGTTCCGTATTACCCTCCCGAACCCACCGATTCCATATTCTGCTAACAGTCATTGGATCTCGACCAACGCGAGCAGCAATGTCGCGATACGATAAACCGCAAACGCGATAGACTACACTACTGGCCATTAAAATTGCTACACCAAGAAGAAATGCAGATGATAAACGGGTATTGATTTGACAAATATATTATACTATAACTGACATGTGATTACATTTTCACGCAATTTGCGTGCATAGATCCTGAGAAATCAGTACCCAAAACAGCCACCTCTGGCCGTAATAAAGGCCTTGATACGCCTGGACATTGAGTCAAACAGGGCTTGGATGGGGTGTACACATACAGCTGCCCACGCAGCTTCAACACGATACCACAGTTCATCAAGAGTAGTGACTGGCGTATTGTGACGAGCCAGTTGCTCGGCCACCATTGACCAGACGTTTTCAATTGGTGAGAGATCCGGAGAATGTGCTGGCCAGGGCAGCAGCCGAACATTTTCTGTATCCATAATGGCCCGAACAGGCCCGCCAACATGCGGTCGTGCATTATCCTGCTGAAATGTAGGGTTTCGCAGGGATCGAATGAAGGGTAGAGCCACGGGTCGTAACACAGCTGAAATGTAACGTCCAATGTTCAAAGAGCCGTCAATGCGAACAAGAGGTGACCGAGACGTGTAACCAATGGCACCCCATACCATCACTCCGGGTGATACGCCAGTATGGCGAATACACGCTTCCAATGCAGCAAGAAGACCGCATTCTACGAGTGTTGTTTGTAACCTGCCCCTTCCTAATCGGCCTTCTGGATTGCGGTATAACTGACCGTGATCGCATATGCCAATGAAATTTTGTAATTTGTAAGGGTTTAGTTACCGAAGTAAGATAACGCCGGCTAGTCGGGGGAAACTAGACTCTTCTGGCGGCAAAATCTATTCTAAACTTAAGCTAAACACTGATGATAATTTTGAGATGGGTGAAATATGGTGCAATAGCTTACGAACCGCACAGGGTCTAGTATGACAAAAGAAAAAAAAACAAATAAGTTAAATACATTTAATTGTTTTTCAATTTTATTGTGCTTCATACTAGAATGTCGTGTTCCCAGTTTGGCACAGCTTTGCCACAGGAAACACGAAAGTGGTCGAAGACGTCCGTCTTCTGGTCGGCTCCTGATCGTTGTCAGAAGGAGGCTAGTTTTTGATTACGCAAAGACTTCTATTATTTGGAAAAGAACAACCCCGTTTTCTTGACGTAATCAGTATGGAATTTAAAATCACCTAAGGGACCTTTAACAATGACAAAAAATTGCATTTGCAATGAAATCATTAGTAAATGGGGGAGCTATGAGTTGTATAGAAGACAAGGAGCGGCCTTCTGTCTACGCCCAGAATGCCCCAGTATTCTCTGTTGTAGTAAAGGCTGTTTGATGTTTACAAAAGTAATATGACATGGAGGTAGAAAAAATATAAAGGAAAAGAATATAATAAGAAATCTGGTAAACACTAAATATATTCTAACAATTCTCACAAGCAATTGGGGCTTATTTACAAATAGTATAACTTACATAAGTGCTTTTCTGACTGGGATCAGATTACAGCCTGTCCTGTGCTAGCTCCTTGGTTCCCGTTTTGTCACAAATTACAGTCATTACTTTTCTCCTTCCTTCAAGACAATTCTTGCACCGTTCAACACCTTTATAACAATAACTTGCCGGTTTACAGTATTGAACATAAATTACTCGAATTTGATTAATTAATAATGTTGTCTGCACGCTGGCAAGACCGCTCACTTTTATGGCTTAAAGGCGATCTTCTTTACGCTTTCACATTACAAGCAGCAGTACGATAAAATCTGAAGAGCTACAAAAGTTTTTACTATCATCTTTTATTTAGATCGAAGCGGAATGTTCAGTTCAGCTTCTGTTGAAATGTTTCTTTGACTGCTCAATCGATGTATTTGCGTCCGCGCTAGATTCGCATCTTTACAGTTACGTAAATTATATAAAACAAATGTCTTTCATAGAACAGGTCTCATCTCATAAGTTGATCATTTAATACACAGATAGGTGAATGCCTTTCCAAGGGTGCTCACAGCTTTCATAATACGGAAATACCAATAATATTACAAGTGGAGAAAAAGAGTACCACGTAATATTTACTACTAAAATCACTGATAACACAAAGAAAACACTGATTAGCTAAAAAGGAGATAAACGGTTGCCAGCCCGCTGTGGCAATACATTTTTAGAATCTTGAGAAAGGTATTGGCAAAAAATTTCAAGCAAATAATCACTGATGCGGCAGCAGAAGGTTGTCACGCTTTTCCACAACACAACAGTTCACGAGAAAATAAATCAATCAGGAAACACTGACTTTGCAGTTACTCATTCTGAAATACTAAATTTTGAAGATAAAATTAAATGGATTTACTGGTTAAATGAACGACTGGCTTAACTTAAACTCTGTTATGTAACAAAAAAAGAAAAAGTGCTTTCAGTAACCTCAGTATAACGTTATGCAAAATTTAGAAAGAGGTAAGCAATTTACTTTTGATCATTGAAAGACTGAAGTGAATTTACTTTAAGCAAATGAGCAATTGATTTTACTTTTAAATTAACAACAATAAAATACATACCAAGTTAGCAGAAGTCACTCGCTAAGCTAAATACAGAATAAATCAATTTGCGTTCTCTTTGTTTTGCCAGTCAAATTTTAATTTACTGTAAGTAACCTCTGTCATGCTATACAAGAATGGACAGTTACTGGGGCAGAAAATTTAGGCTGAAACTAATCAGTACCAAATACACAAAACTGGCAGTAAATTTTAATCAGTTTCTATATTCTTACGACACTCGGTAATTGCATGGAAAGGAAAGGGACACTGCTCGGTAATACTGTCTGAGGACAATGACAACACAGGTGTCCTATAAGTTTTAACTGTTGCAAGTAATTATTCAAGTTATTCATACTTTGTGAAAGAAACGTTGCTGAGCAAAGCCTCTACTTTACCATGTTTGTCAGTTAACACTTTTATAACGTTGTTTATCTTTGCATATGGAGAGCCTCTGTCGCGTTGCGAGCAGAGAGGAAGCAGAGTAGCTTGAGTCATGAAAGAGTGCGAAGTGTTTGTTGGGCCCCAACGCCGACGCGGTGTGCAGCTATGCTCGCGCCAGTGTAGACGCGCCTGATTCGTTAAGACAACGCTGAGCTGCCGTTGTTGTTGTCGTTGTTGCTGCTGCTGCTGCTCGATGAGAAGAACCCCGAGCCATCTCCAGAGCCACGGATAATTGTGGGACAGCCAACAGTTGGAATTTCAGCTGCCCCCCCCCCCCCCCCCCCCTGTCCACCGCTACCGTGCTCTCACTACTCGCATCTTAACGAATCAGGCGCGTCTACACCGGCGCGAGCATAGCTGCACACCGCGTCGGCGTTGGGGCCCAACAAACACTTCGCACTCTTTCATGACTCAAGCTACTCTGCTTCCTCTCTGCTCGCAACGCGACAGAGACTCTCCATATGCAAAGATAAACAATGGCACCGATACATTTCAATAAACTTCCCTTGGCTGTCACCCAGCAATTTACAATATTTTCATCATAATTACAATCAATTATACAGCGTGTTCCAAAATAATGTATACACTCTTTGAAACTGAACATCTCTTTAATGAAAGGGATTACAAATACAATTTTAGTGGTGTCAGGTGCCTCATGGTCTGACTTAAGGTGTGCAAATTGTATCCGTCCATCGCAATACACCATCGACGAAGACTCAAGACTGAGCGACATGCCAACTTTGTTTCCAACAGAATAGGATCACAGACTTGCTCAATTTGCTCTCTAAGATCATCAATGGTGTGTGGTCTTTCAGTGCAACCTGTATTCTTGAGTGTACCCCACAGAAAGATGTCTAGAAGAGCTAAATCTGGAGATCGAGTGGGATACTCCACACTCCCTCTGGCAGGGAATGTAAGATAGAGAAATGCCCTCACATCCAGGTGAAAGTGAGGTGGCGCCCCACCCTGTTGAAAGTAATAATCTTCATTTCCAAACACCAATACTAAGACCAGGAGTTATCATTTCCAAGTAGGAGTTGCCCATGAAAATGTTGTCAAAGGAGTGCGGTCCGATTAACCCTCTAGAAGACCACACCAGACTGTTGCTCCTGGCAGATTAACATCCCTTTGCTCAGTTACGCATGGATTCTTCCTGGTCCAGTACATGCAATTATGGCAGTTAATTGATCCATCGAGTTTAAACGTCGCTTCATGTGACCAAAGAATTCGATCTTGGAAACATTGCTCTTCTTCACATATGTTGATGAACCACTTACAAAATTCGCTTTGCCTATCAGGATCATCCTCGTTAAGAGCATGGAGAAGTCTTGGAATGTAAGGCTGAAAGTTCTGGAACCGCAGAATTCTACGAACGCTGCTTCTGCAGATCTAAGTCACACGAGAACATTGCCTCACAGATTTCTTCAGGGATCGTGTGTATACCTGGATTACTGCATCAACACCCTCATTATCTGTTGACCTTCTCTTTCGTCCGCTATGTCCCTTATCCGTATTGTGAACCGTTCCTTCGACTTCAAACTTATCTCTGATCCTTGTAATTGTTACTCTTGTCGGTGGTGGTGTTCCAGATTCAACTCTCCAACGTCGTCGTGCCGCACTCACTCTCTCTGTTTTCCAGTAACACTTTAGCATCCATTTCCATTCTTCAAACGATAATGGCATGTTTGCTGACAATCCTGAAATGAAAGAAAACATTATATTTTTCATTGTCTTCTAAATTATTATCCATAAAAATTGTATTTCTGTCTCCTTTAATTAGAGATATTCTGTTTCAAAGAGTGAACATTATTTTGGGACACCCTGTATATACAGTCAAAATTAAATACGCTAGTACATCGATTACATATTAAACACAATTCCTGTAATATAGCTTACAACTTCAGAATCAAACGTATAGTGCAAGTTATCAACGGATAATAAACGTCGAATATTTGGGATGGTGCAGAAGGTATTTTATCTGCATTTTCGGTGTTACAAGTTTTGTGAATGGCTTTTGCGCAAGTGGAAGATAATGAGCATTTCATAAATAACGTGATCTGGAGTGACGAATCTAACTTCACTCGTGAAGGTGTTTTCAACCTCCCCATCAGCAGTTATTGCTCAATTCACATGTCACCTGTGACTGTGGCTTTCAAGAACGCTGTGGCATAAGCCTGTGGGTTGTTATCATGGGGGGAGTGCTTTTGAGGCCTTACCTATTTCGGGACAAGTTCAGTGCATCCCTGTACTGGTCGTTTTTCACAATAATTTGTCTGACGCATTAGAGAGCGATCCACTTGGTGTTTGGTGACAGCTATGGTTTCAGCCTGATGGTGCACCGCCACACTTCGTAATTAATGTGCGTAACAACTTAAATGAAGGGTTCCTGGGAAATGGATATACCGTGAAGGTCCAATGTTCTCTCCTCTGCATTCCCAGGACCTTAATCCACTAGATTTTTATTTTTGCGTACTCTTAAAGGAACAGTGTATAGTACTCAACCCATTGACGTACACGACCTAATAGCTCACGTGCTTGCCACTGCGGCAGTGGTGGATGCAGCTGTGTTGCATAAGGTCCATAAAAGTATGTTCCAGCGCATGACGAAGTGTTTGCAAATGCAAGATGGTGACTTTGAACATCTTCTCTAAACTGAACGCTGCTCGTGTGTATACGTACCTCCTCTGTGAAGATAAGTCTGGACATTAAATGTACAGAATGGAATTATTGTGAACAGCATACTGTCCAATCTCGTGTAGACTCTTATTGTGGTTTTTGTACCTCACTGGATGTTACCGTATCCACTATTATTTTCTATTGGCTTTGTTTGTGTCATGAACGAAACAAAGTGGTCGTTTATATCTGTGAGAAGGTCATGTTATATTTTAATGCTTAAATAAAGGTAACAGTAACAGAAAGAAATACATAAGATACCGCATTGTAGTGGTGTAAATTGCATACAATTTAACTAAAAGAACTGTTTGGCGCGAACGCTACTCGAACATCGGCGAATCTACGTATCCGTTCCAAATTGCCTCGTCTCACTGAGATAATGGAAGAGCTCCAGCACAGTAGTGTTCATGCTACCTGTTCTTGGCCACACTGCACGCAGTTACGGCCTTGTCAGAGCATTTCTATTAAATCCAATGGCGGGACCAGGTTTTGCTACACACACACTTTTGTCTTGAACTGAGATGAAGAAGCGCATGCCGCCTGCCAAGTGCGACGTTTTCTCTTCACCCTGAATGTATGACGTTAAAATGCCTGCAAGCCCACGCCCACGACGCGGAAAAATATACAATCGCACTGTACCATTAGATAATCTGCTCAACCAACTTTTCCAGCGTCTTATAGACACAGGTTCTCTGTTGTTGTTGTGGTCTTCAGTCCTGAGACTGGTTTGATGCAGCTCTCCATGCTACTCTATCCTGTGCAAGCTTCTTCATCTCCCTGTACCTACTGCAACCTACATCCTTCTGAATCTGCTTAGTGTATTCATCTCTTGGTCTCCCTCTACGATTTTTACCCTCCACGCTGCCCTCCAATACTAAATTGGTGATCCCTTGATGCCTCACAACATGTCCTACCAACCGATCTCTTCTTCTGGTCAAGTTCTGCCACAAACTTCTCTTCTCGCCAATCCTATTCAATACTTCCTCATTAGTTATGTGATCTACCCATCTAACCTTCAGCATTCTTCTGTAGCACCACATTTCGAAAGCTTCTATTCTCTTCTTGTCCAAACTATTTATCGTCCATGTTTCACTTCCATACATGGCTACACTCCATACAAATGCTTTCAGGAATGACTTCCTGACACTTAAAACTATCCTCGATGATAACAAATTTCTCTTCTTCAGAAACGCTTTCCTTGCCATTGCCACTCTACATTTTATATCCTCTCTACTTCGACCATCATCAGTTATTTGCTCCCCAAATAGCAAAACTCCTTTACTACTTTAAGTGTCTCATTTCCTAATCTAATTCCTTCAGCATCACCCGACTTAATACGACTACATTCCATTATCCTCGTTTTGCTTTTGTTGATGTTAATCTTATAACCTCCTTTCAAGACACTGTCCATTCCGTTCAACTGCTCTTCCAAGCCCTTTGCTGTCTCTGATAGAATTACAATGTCTCTCTTCTAAGATAAGTCATAAGGTTAGTATTCCCTCACGTGTTCCAGTATTTCTACGGAATCCAAACTGATCTTCCCCGAGGTCGGCTTCCACTAGTTTTTCCATTACTCTGTAAAGAATTCGTGTTAGTATTTTGCAACTGTGGCTTATTAAACTGATTGTTCGGTGATTTTCACATCTGTCAACCCCTACTTTCTTTGGGATTGGAATTATTATATTCTTCTTCAAGTCTGAGGGTATTTCGCCCGTTACATACATCTTGCTCACCAGATGGTAGAGTTTTGTCAGGGCTGGCTCTCCCAAGGCTGTTAGTAGTTCCAATGGAATGTTGTCTACTCCGGGGACCTTGTTTCGACTCAGGTCTTTCAGTGCTCGTCAAACTCTTCACGCAGTATCGTATTTCCCATTTAATCTTCATCTACATCCTCTTCCATTACCATAATATTGTCCTCAAGTACATTACCCTTGTATAGACCCTCTATATACTCCTTCCACCTTTCTGCTTTCCTTTCTTTGCTTAGAACTGGGTTTCCATCTGAGCTCTTGATATTCATACAAGTGGTTCTCTTTCCTCCAAAGGTCTCTTTAATTTTCCTGTAGGCAGTATCTATCTTACCCCTAGTGAGATAAGCCTCTACATCCTTACATTTGTCCCCTATCCATCCCTGCTTAGCCATTTTGCCCTTCCTGTCAATCTCATTCTTGAGACGTTTGTATTCCTTTTTGCCTGCTTCTTTTACTGCATTTTTATATTTTCTCCTTTCATCAGTTAAATTCAATATTTCTTCCGTTACCCAAGGATTTCTACTAGCCCTCGTCTTTTTACCTACTTGATCCTCTGCTGCCTCCACTACTTCATCCCTCAGAGCTACCCATTCTTCTTCTACTGTATTTCTTTCCCCCATTCCTGTCAATTGTTCCCTTATGCTCTCCCTGAAACTCTGTACAACCTCTAGTTGTTTCAGTTTATCCAGGTCCCATCTCCTTAAATTCCCACCTTTTTGCAGTTTCTTCCGTTTTAATCTACAGATTAATCTATAGATTGTGGTCAGAGTCCACATCTGCCCCTGGAAATGTCTTACAATTTAAAACCTGGTTCCTAAATCTCTGTCTTACCATTATATAATCTATCTGATACCTTTTAGTATCTCCAGGGTTCTTCCATGTCCTCTAGCTCCCAACAATGTGAACAGGGACAGACTCGGTCAGTCCGTACATCTCAGAGGGAGGACCCTGTTTTACATTTACAGCATGAAAGACCTAGAACCAGTGTGTGGCGTCTGGCAGTAGCATAAAGCATGAATCGTCCTCTTGAATGAAATTTTCATTCTACAGAGGACTGTGCGCTGATACGAAACTACCTGGCAAATTAAAACTGTGTGCCGGACCGAGACTCGAACTCGGGACCTTTGCATTTCTCGGGCAAGTGCTTGGAAGGTAGGAGACGAGGTACTGGCGGAATTAAAGCTGTGTGGACGGGGCGTGAGTCGTGCGTGGGTAGCTCAGTCGGTAGAGCACTTGTCCGCGAAAGAAAAAAGGTCCCGTGTTCGCGTCTCGGTGCGGCAGACAGTTTTAATCTGTCAGGAAGTTTCAATCGACCTCTTGACTGGGTGGTTCAACATGAGCAATTGCTGTATCCATATCACACTCAGCACGTCCAGGCACTTCACCATAGCAGACTGCAGTTCTGTCAGTGGCTCTTACAGACATGAGCTACACATCCACTGTGTCCGCTGAAGATTTCTTTTTCGATGAGTGGAGTCCGCAAGAAATGACGGTGTGAACTTTCATAACCAGCATGTCTGAGCTGATGAAAATCCCTACGCTACTGCGGAAAGAGCGCATCAGCATCCTTTCTCCACCATTGTATGCAAAAGGCGTTCTTGGTGATAAATTGTTAGGGCCATACAGCCTAGCACAAAGATCAAATGGGGTTTATTCTCATCATTTTATTGTTAACGTGTTGCCTACCTTGTTCAAGAATGTGCCATGTCAGCAAAGAGTACAGATGTAGCTCACACACGATGCCACACCATCACATTTCCTCCGCAATGTGCGTGAATGTCTGACACACATTTTTAGGGCCGTCGAATTGGCCGGGGAAGTCCCACACCTTGGCCTCGCCGTTCCCCACGCTTCAGTCTCCTAGATTTTTGATTATGGGGACACTTGTCTTAGTCTGTGCCGCCCCACTCAACGACGTCCAGACAGTACAAGATCGCGTCTTCAATACAAGCCAGCACTTAAAACAATCGAGTGTATCCAGAATGAGATTTTCACTCTGCAGCGGAGTGTGCGCTGATATGAAACTTCCTGGCAGATTAAAACTGTGTGACCGACCGAGACTCGAACTCGGGACCTTTGCCTTTCGCGGGCAAGTGCTCTACCAACTGAGCTACCGAAGCACGACTCACGTCCGGTACTCACAGCTTTACTTCTGCCAGTATCCGTCTCCTACCTTCCAAACTTTACAGAAGCTCTTCTGCGCTCTTCAGCGCTCTTCAGCGCACACTCCGCTGCAGAGTGAAAATCTCATTCTGGAAACATCCCCCAGGCTGTGGCTAAGCCATGTCTCCGCAGTATCCTTTCTTTCAGGAGTGCTAGTTCTGCAAGGTTCGCAGAAGAGCTTCTGTAAAGTTTGGAAGGTAGGAGACGGATACTGGCAGAAGTAAAGCTGTGAGTACCGGACGTGAGTCGTGCTTCGGTAGCTCAGTTGGTAGGGCACTTGCCCGCGAAAGGCAAAGGTCCCGAGTTCGAGTCTCGGTCGGGCACACAGTTTTAATCTGCCAGGAAGTTTCATATCAGCGCACACTCCGCTGCAGAGTGAAAATCTCATTCTGGAAACATCCCCCAGGCTGTGGCTAAGCCATGTCTCCGCGGTATCCTTTTTTTCAGGAGTGCTAGTTCTGCAAGGTTCGCAGAAGAGCTTCTGTAAAGTTTGGAAGGTAGGAGACGGATACTGGCAGAAGTAAAGCTGTGAGTACCGGACGTGAGTCGTGCTTCGGTAGCTCAGTTGGTAGAGCACTTGCCCGCGAAAGGCAAAGGTCCCGAGTTCGAGTCTCGGTCGGGCACACAGTTTTAATCTGCCAGGAAGTTTCAATCGAGTGTATTTCCAAGAGTGACTGATTCTTGACGCTCAAGGGCAGAGGGATCATCGCCGGGGACGGATGTCACGTCGAACACCCCCTACAAGAAGTGTCATGAATGAACGTCAGGCTGAACCCCTCCTTTGAACAAGTATACAGATCACATAAGAAATGTGTTTCCGAACCCACGTGTAATGTATTTTTTTCATGATATGATGTACACTAGCACCTCTGCCAATTATGGACATTTTTGTTTCCAGTCACTGTGAATAAATGTACAGATCTCAAAAAGTATGCGTTTCTACTTCCATTTTTATTAGGCCTTCTTTTTCTTTTTTGATGGCTGTTACCACTGAATGTCGCCTGGAGGCGTTGTTCGCTAAGCAAAGTAGAAGGAGCTTTCAAATTAAAACGAGGCGGTTCGAAAAAACTGCTTATTATTTCACAACTAATCGTCTAAACGGTTAATACACTTATCCCATTCTAAGACAAGATGGTCAGTGCCTCCAAGGAAAAATGTTTGCGACTGTCTACGAAACCATGATTGTACCCAAGGGTGCGCCTCTTCGTCTTCCTTCAGCGCTCCAAAAATATGGAACAGCCTGGAAAGAGATTACGATTGCATGAAGGATGCGTAAGGGTTTCGGAGTGCAACTTCCGTAGTCAAAACAAGTGTTAGGGGGGAGGGGGGGCATTACCCTGCGACAGAATGATGCCGTCCGTCAACATTCTTGTGCGTTTGGACTTGATGGTTAGCTTCAATGAGCAGGGACGCCTGCACTCAAAAAGATAGGGCACTATGTGTGCAACGCGTATCTGTTGTTGGGACTACGCTGCTCAAGTCTCTCTGGGAAGCCCTTATGTATCCTCCATGCAGCCCCGCTCTCCCATCAAGCTAACTGCATAATTATATATGTGTGGTGTCTGTCCTTCCAGGACATGTTCGAAATAACAGAATCCAAGGTCGATCGTGACAGCCGTGAAGAATGAAATTTCAATGAATTACAAGCCTCAGCCGCGGGAACAAGCCTTGCCGCGAGGATTGAGATTAATGGGCAAGGAGCACTGCTTTAGTAGTGTGTGGAGTAAGTTAATTTTGGTCTGCTGGGGGGCGTGCCCGGGGCAAGTCCGCGCAGCCACGCTAATTCCTGTGTTCTCGGTGGCTTATGGGTCACAGCGCCTGCCTAGTGAGCAGGAGATCCCGGTCGGTCACACATTTTCAACTCTCCCCGTTGATTTCCGTTAATGCCCCGTACACAACTGATGTTTGTAATTCATTGAAATTCCTAATTCCACAATTTTTGTGCCCTGTAGGAGGACTTTAGTGGCCGTCGATTTGCTTCGGAGGAAAAGGTCCACGCCTGGGTACAATCATGGTTCCACAGGCAAACGCAAACATTTTTTCCATGATTCGGGAATCATGCTAGTGACGATACAGTGCGCACATGGGGAAGTCCACTGACGTATGCGACTTTAAGACAGAACAGATTGTTATGGTACGGCGTCTGGGATCGAGGATCTCGGAAACGGCGAAGCAGACTACGACATCCACCGAATGAATTTTCACTCTCTTGCGGAGTGTGCGCTGATTTGAAAGACCCTAGCAGATTAAAACTGTTCCCCCCGAAAGGCAAAGCCACCAGGCTCGATTCCTGAATCCTGCCGGTCTATGTCAGAGGGTAAACACTAGGTACACACAGGAAGGTTTTACTGTTGCGAAACTCAGTGTGAGAGATATACACCTATGTCTTTGTTTTATAGACTGCCTCATGTTCGTACCTTCTGGTACAGGGTGACTATTATTGACCTATATGAAATACTAACTTCCAAATGATTTGCGTTAGGACTTTCAGACAGCACAGATGCCGAGGAGCAGGATGGGAATTAGTAAGCTCTCTGCGGTTTGGTGTAGCGACGAAGCCCTGTTTCATTTGGATGGGTCGTCAATAAGCTAAATTGGCGCATTTGGGGGGCTGAGTATCAGCATTTTGCTATCGAGAAGCCTCTTCACTCTCAACAGGTGACTGTGTGGCATGTAATGTACAGTGACATAATAATCGGTGCGGTATTCCTTCTTGGCACGGTGACTAGCAAACAGTATGTGAAGATTTTGAAAGATGATTTCGTCCCTATTATCCAGAGTGACTCCGATATCAACAAGAGGTGGTTCGAACAAAACGGAGCTCGAACCCCAACGAAGCAGGAGAGTGACGTCCTGGAAGACACTTTGAGGACAGCATCCCGGCTCTGGGGTACCCAGACGCCACTGGCATGAGTCTCGATTGGCCGCCACATTCTCAGGATCGCAAGACATGCGACTCCCTTCTTGTGGAGGCTTTATTAAAGACAATATGTACAGAAATAACCTCAAATCCATTGCTGATCTGGAAACAGTCATTCAGGACACCGACAGCATCGATGTTTCGAAATTTCTGCGGGTCATGCAGAATTTTGCTATTTGTCTGCACCACATCAGTGCCAATCATGGCTGACCTATCAAACACGTCATAATCTACATCCAAATAATTTTAGCGACGTTACCATGTTGAATAGAGTGTGTGCACGTCGTAGTTTGTAACTAAGTTACTTTTTTTATATGGTTCAATAATTGTCATCCTGTAAAAACACTGACGGAAAAAACCGCAACAACAGGAAGGAGTTGTGCGACGTAAACGAGAGTTGGAAGGCATGTTCTTCGTCTAAAAGATGATGTCTGTTCAAATTTCACGCCAGTCGCATAACAGTGGCGCTAGTAACGCTGCTACAATAATGCAAATCACGTTTCCTCTAAATACACTTTGTAGGAAGTAGCCTTTGAGATTGTTCGTGGTGAGATGATGTTAGGCAAGAATGGCTTTAAGGTGATAAAGACGCCATTATCAACACCTCACTGAGTTTGAACGAGGTTGTGTAACAGGACTACGAGAAGCAGCAATACTTGGCAGGAATGTAGCATGATTGCTGGCAGCGGTGTTCACGAGAATGTACGGTCACAACAAGACGGGCCTGCAGAAGGTCACGTGGCAATGGCGAGAGGGAAGACGATCGCACTGCATCTGCAGCAGCAATCTGAGCAGCAGTTTGCACCACAGTGACAGAACTAACTGTTACAAAACTGTTACTTCAAGTACAGCTCCGAGCCAGACGCTCTGTAGCGTGCATTCCACTGACCTCAAACCACTGCCAATTGAGTCTTCAGAGGTGTCAAGTGAGAGCTCATTGGAGTTCCGTTGTGTTTTCTGGTGAAAGATGGTTTCGCCTCGGTGCCAGTGAAAGCCTTGCGTTGGTTAGAATGAGGCCAATTGAAGACCTGCTCCCAACCTCTGTGTGCTCTACACAAGGGACCTAGCCGGCCGCGGTGGTCTCGCGGTTAAGGCGCTCAGTCCGGAACCGCGCGACTGTTACGGTCGCAGGTTCGAATCCTGCCTCGGGCATGGATGTGTGTAATGTCCTTAGGTTAGTTAGGTTTAAGTAGTTCTAAGTTCTAGGGGACTGATGACCATAGATGTTAAGTCCCATAGTGCTCAGAGCTATTTTAACCATTTTGAACCACAAGGGACCTACTCGTACATCTGGACTTATGATCTGGAGAGCGATTTCGTATGGAAGCAGGAGCGCTATCGTGGTTATCCCACGCACCCTGACGGCAAATTTCTACGTTTGTCTAGTGATTCGACGTGTTCTGCCACCATTCATGAACAGCTTTCCTGAAGTGCTTTTTAACAGCATAACGCTCGTCTACATATGGCTGTTGTAACCTAACAATCTCTACAGAGCGCCGAAATGTTGCCTTGATCTGCTCGATCACCAGATCTACCTTCAACTGAGAGCATATAGGGCATCATCGCACAACAACTCCAGTGTCATCAACAACCAACATTAAATGTTCTTCTATTGACTGACCAGACAACGGCCTTGCCGCAGTGGATACACCGGTTCCCGTGAGATCACCGAAGTTAAGCGCTGTCGGGCTTGGTCGGCACTTGGATGGGTGACCACCCAGGCTGCCATGCACGTTGCCATTTTTCGGGGTGCAGTCAGCCTCGTGATGCCAATTGAGGAGCTACTCGACCGAATAGTAGCGGCTTCGGTCAAGAATACCATCATAACGACCGAGAGAGCGGTGTGCTGACCCCATGCCCCTCCTATCTGCATCCTCCTCAGAGGATGACACGGCGGTCGGATGGCCCCCTGGGCCGCTTGGGGCATGTAGACGGAGTGGTTTTATTGACTGACCAAGTGCAACAGAAATGGAACACATCCCACAAACGAACTCAATGCGCCAGAACCGCACGGCTCTTTACAATAAATGATTTTTTTTGGGGGTGGGGGGGGGGGGGTCATCAGTCTTCTGACTGGTTTGATGCGGCCCGTCACGAATTTTGCTCCTGTGCTAATCTCTTTATTCCACAGTAGCACTTGAAACCTACGTCCTCAATTATTTGCTGGATGTACTCCAATCTCTGTCTTCTTCTACAGTTTTTGCCATCTACAGCTCCCTCTAATACGATGAAAGTCATTCCCTCATGTCTTAACAGATGTCCTATCATTCTGTCCCTTCTCCTTATCAATGTTTTCCATTCTGATTCTACGCAGAACCTCCTCATTCCTTTACCTTATCAGTCACCTAATTTTCAACATTTGTCTGTAGCACCACATCTCAAATGCGATTTATGTACGTACCTAACTTACAGGACTATTCTACTCCATATAACAACACTTGCTAAGACATAATAAAAGAAAAAAATTGTAAAATAATTCCTTTCTAGTCCCAGTTTAGATCAGCTGAGGATGAGCTCAAAAAAATGGTTCAAATGGCTCTGAGCACTATGGGACTTAACATCTATGGTCATCAGTCCCCTAGACCTTAGAACTACTTAAACCTAACTAACCTAAGCACATCACACAACACCCAGCCATCATGAGGCAGAGAAAATCCCTGATCCTGCCGGGAATCGAACCCGGGAACCCGGGCGTGGGAAGCGAGAACGCTACCGCACGACCACGAGATGCGGGCTGAGGATGAGCCTAAATTGGTATGACACAGGTTGCAGTTTTAATAAGGGAACTTTCTGCAGCCGGAGCGGTGTTGTTTGTCTTCTAACAAAAAAACGTACATATATATTTTATTTCCCCATCTCAGAACTGCATGGTGAAGACGGCGATTTAAGTTACGATGTTGCCAAACAACAGTTTCTATGGCAATTGCTAAGCGCCCCAAACTACATTTTATTCATCTCCTTTTTTTAGAAAAAAAAACGATCTTTTGAGTACAATCTTCCTATAAAAAAAACCTTACAACGACAAACAAAAAACTGAACTAAAATTTTCTTCACTACTGCTCAGAATCTTTGGTATACTTAACATCACTGAAGATAGTAATCCTACATTGAGGTTATGACTCTCTACATTAAGAGCACAATACCAAAATAATGCTTTGTATTCTTATTACTAAAAAGAGCAACATTTCTGTCCTCTTTTTTCCGTTACGATGTTATTTGAGCTGCCCCACTTCTTTAAACTAGTTTCTTATCTCTGGCACTATTACCTAGACGTAAATATAAGGAGCGTTCAGAAAGAAACGAGCCGAAGGCATAATTACAGAAGCCAGTACCTGTGTGTTACAAGTATTGACCCTTGCTGTTGAGACACTTGTCCCATAGTGACACAGGGCGGTGAATGGCTGTCTCCTAAAATTCCCGGGGCTGCAATGTTAACCAATTTCGCACGTACAGCTGGACGTCGTCCTCCGAAGAGAGCCGTTTGCCCCTTCTTTTTACCAAGATGGCCCCCTTCTGGTTCACTTTCTGCAGCACGGGACAATAGTGAATGCCCAGCGTTACTCGCAAATCTTGACCACCCTTCGCCAAGTGATCAAATCAAAACGACTAGGCAATCTCACACGTGGAGTCATTCAGCTCTACGACAATGCAAAGCCCCGTAAGGCCAACACAGCCGCGGCACTCCTGCAGAAGTTCAAATGGGCAGGTCTCGGCTACTCTCCATACAGTCCGTACCTCTCTCCCTATGATTACGCCATTTTTGGTACCCTTGAAAAGGCTCTGTGGGGCTAACGATTCACCTCGGGCGACGACGTCCAGCTGTACGTGCGGAACTGGTTACCATCGCAGCCCCGGGAATTTTATGAGACAGCCATTCACCGCCTTGTGTCACAGTGGGGCAAGTGTCTCAACAGTCAAGTTCAATACTTCTAACATACTGTTACTGGTTTCTGTAAATTAAGCCTCCGGCTCGTTTCTTTTTGAACGCCCCTTATGCAATCAGTCATGTTGAAGACACTATCGTTTCTACATCAGCCAACATACAGACGCCAGCTACAGACTGAACGAGGGAAAAAGTTTCATATCTTGCGCACTCAGTGTTCTGTAACATATCCTAGATCTCGAAGTGAGTGCGATCTGTATACATGTCAGTACCTCACTTGCTTTCCACGTTCCATTGCGTAACAGAATTTCTCCGTAGAGATACGTAAAAGTATCTTGCACTCACAATAATCTTATCAGTTATTACTTGATCGCATCACCCGAGATGGAACATGTGCACGCTACCATATTTACCGCTCCTCTGTATAATTTACAGTATGTACTGGCAGTAGCAAGGTAACCTCCCCAAAGGTAGATACAAATATCCAATCAGAACCACAGCACCACCACACACATCACTTGTGATAAGCGCTGTAGCAGCGTAATGTTTAAGGGGAAAAGAGAGAGAGAGAGAGAGAGAGAGAGAGAGAGAGGCACTGCAGGAACGGCTGAGAACTGACTATGCTCCATGCTTTGTGGCTTTGTTTACAAAAAGTGTGCCCTCTTTAGCAAATTTTCAAATCCTCATCTCCCATGAATACACTTATAAACGTTGATTTGTCCAAGATCGCAGGTCCATGAATACATTTCGTGTTAAGCTGATTTTCTTCTTCTTCTTTTTCATGTGCCTATGTCCTACATGGGCGAAGGGTTGGCATCATTATTAAAAAGGATTAATTTAAGGATTGGGTGGATGCGCTACATATCGTTGCCACCCCCACCCCCCTCTCCCGGCCCTCCTTCCATGACGGAATATGTGCACCCCTACTACCTGCGTAGAGTGTTATTTATATGTTTCTGAATGTTATTCACTAAGTGGGATGTCAGAAACTCTTAAAAACCTCATCCAGGAACTCGTCGTTCATCCTCTGGGCGGATTCCATTCTGGGCTGGCGCACCTCCCTGTCCCTGAAGTGGTGCTATAACATGCACGGCTATCATTGCGGGTTTATGTTATGGTGATTTTAAATTTATAAGTAACAAACAAAAACATTCCGTAATGTTTTTTAATTACTGTTCAGTACAAAACGAAGAACATTACTCCACTTCCACCCTACATATTCAGTGCAGCCATCACACTGTTAATTGAATTAAAACATCAGACTCAGTAACTGGTCTTACTAGCTGAACGCTCTCCAGAACTGTTCACAACCGCTTACTATCAGACGACACGGTTTCTATTGTTATGGTGCCTGGTGACGTCATTCTCGTGATGTCAAACAAGTCACATGTCGGAATTACCAAGTGTCTTCGGAATCACATGAATATTTTTACAATATGTAGTGACACCGAAGATCAGTTTTCCATGAGGTTCAATGGATTAAATTAGGATTCAGTGACCCTCATAGACTGCCACCTTTATTTGCATAGAAATCACGTTCGTCATACATTGACTGAACGAGTCTCACATGTGGATAGAAGAGCCAAAAACATAGAAAAACAAAAGTCACTACACGGGCGTCAAAATCAAAACTCCACAAAAAATCGCCTGTTATATTCGTATCAAAAGATTAGATTTCAATCATTAATCACAAATTTCGATTTGTGTTTTTCTAGGGCAAAGTATCCCTTAAGCTATGGATGAATTTATTTCAATTTTTCAATTAATTAGTATTAATTAGAATATTGTCAATAGGGCATCTGTACCGCTATGAGAACAGATAATGATCTTATCTCAAGGTCACTTCCAGTGTCATGTTATAAGGGATTTGAGTTTGCTAATTTCAAGTTCACCCCCCCCCCCCCCCCCCCCCATCACCATACACCTGGGGCCCTTGTAGCCTTGCCAACTAACCTACAACAATTTTATGTGGCACATTCATTGTCCAGCTCCCCCTAAGACTTCCCCTCTACCCATTTCTCTCTAAGCCAATAAGACTCAAGCTCCCCTCCCCCACCTCCTGCATCTTCCTCCCCTCATAGTCTTATTAACAGAATAATTGTGTGGACCCCAATATTCAAGGTCCACAATCTGTAGTGAAAGGATCACCAGCAGCAGATTTCTCCTGCTTAAAAAATGGTAGCAAATACCTCCATAATTTACTAGGAAAGACACTTTCACGTTAGAGTGTGTGGCTGAATTAGCACAAATTAATGATATAATGGCATACTCTGCAAAAGTGGCTGTTGAATGCTTAGAAATAATTTGTAATGTGAATTTAAAATGACTCATTCCACACCACTACGGTTAATCATAGAAAATAATCCAAGGGACACGAAACTAATTAACTGACTAATGTCATGGCCTATTCTACAAAATGACAGAAAACATTAGTGCTCATTCTCCTTTACCTAAAAATGGCAGCCAACATTAATATAATTAAAGGTCAAAAATGGCCTCCTTCATATTTCACATCTTAATTAACACAGTTAAGAGCAAAATATTGGGCATTTTCTGAAAGTTTTGTAATTTTACCGATTTTTCATTTATCTCCATTTCCATTCTAAGATATATCGCAGCCCGGCAAGAACAGTGGCGCAACTCGATTTCAAGAATTAATTCCATAAAACTTATACTGAAACAATATAAGCTTCCGTTTAATTTTCAAGTTGTCAAATAAATTCCGACATATTTTTCGATCACCCAAATGCACATCACGTTTTTTTCAGTAACAAACTAAAAACACCCGTGTTTGGACTTGTGTCACTTTTCTTGCTTGCTTGCTTGCAATATATAAACAAATTTGGTCGGTATAACAAATACGCCCTTGCTCCAACTTAAAGTGATAAATAACACGACACAATATTTGAACAAGCACATTCTTGTGAGATTCTAATCCTTCCCGGCGTACAGATTGTTCCATGAAATTTAACAAACAACGCAACTGATCTTCCTTGATACACAAAACGCGTCAGAACACAGTTGTAGAAACAACGTAAAAAGCATGCCAAATTTAAACGAACGCAAGATCACCAAAGCGTGCGATTTATTGACAGATCGTTTAGAACAGGCGACAAATCGGCTAAAGTGACTGCCTACACTACGCTTGTCCGTCCTCTTCTGGATTATTGCTGTGCAATGTGGGATCCTTACCAGATAGGATTAACGGAGTATATCGAGAAAGTTCACAGAGTAGTAGCACGTTTTGTACTATCGAGAAATAGAGGCGAGAGTGTCACGGATATGATACAAGATTTGTGGTGGACATCATTCAAACAAAGGTGTTTGTAGTTGCCGCTGGATCTTCCGAAGAAATTTAAGTCGCATACTTTCTACTCCAAACGCGAAAGTATTTTGTTGACGCCGACATACATAGGGACAAACGGTCATCGTAATAAAATAAGGGAAATCAGAGCTCGCACGGAAAAATATGGGTGTTCGCTTTTTCGCGTGCAGTTCTAGAGCGGAATAATAGAGAATTGTTTTGAATGTGATTTACTGAGTATCCTTGTGGATGTAGATGTAGTTGTAGAATTTTGCGAGAACTGCCGGATGTCTGCAACTCGCTGCCGCATTACTTCAGTGCAGGTTCTTCTGACAGGAAAGGCACTGAGCTCACATATTTAAGAACCTGTCGACACATGGCGTGTCCAGTTGGCGTTGCCCAAGTGCTGCTTGCAAGTCTGTACTCTGCGCCGCGTAGGTTGGAAAACAAAGACTTTTTGGACAGTTTCGATGTTTCGCTTTTTACAAATGTGCCTCCAGTGGATTCACTGCATCTCATCTGCAATAGGTTTGGGGCTGACATTACAGCGGTGTTCGGGCACACTCTCTCCTCGAAGCACTTTTTATTTAACAACGAGTTTTTTGAACAATCTGACGACGTCGCCTTAAGGAGCCCTTTGTCTGCCCTGATCACCTGTCATTTTAAGGGAGATTTAGAGGAGCGAGCAGTATCCTCAGCTATTTTAAAACCAAAAGTATTTTGGCGGTATACTGACAACACTGTTGTAATTTGGCCTCTTGGTTTGGACAGTCTGCGAGAGTTCACTCAACATCTGAAATCCGTACATGAAAACATAAAATTTACTGTGGAGGTGGAGAAAAATAGCTGTATGCCATTTTTAGACGTCTAGCTGCAACGTAAGAGCGATGGCACACTTCGGCATTCTGTGTTCCGGAAGACCACTCATACAGACCTGTATCTGCAAGCTACTCTCCTGAAAATGGAAAAAAGAGCACATTGACACCGGTGTGTCAGACCCACCATACTTGCTCCGGACACTGTGAGAGGGCTGTACAAGCAATGATCACACGCACGGCACAGCGGACACACCAGGTACCGCGGTGTTGGCCGTCGAATGGCGCTAGCTGCGCAGCATTTGTGCACCGCCGCCGTCAGTGTCAGACAGTTTGCCGTGGCATACGGAGCTCCATCGCAGTCTTTAACACTGGTAGCATGCCGCGACAGCGTGGACGTGAACCGTATGTGCAGTTGACGGACTTTGACCGAGGGCGTATAGTGGGCATGCGGGAGGCTGGGTGCACGTACCGCCGAATTGCTCAACACGTGGGGCGTGAGGACTCCACAGTACATCGATGTTGTCGCCAGTGGTCGGCGGAAGGTGCACGTGCCCGTCGACCTGGGACCGGACCGCAGCGACGCACAGATGCACGCCAAGACCGTAGGATCCTACGCAGTGCCGTAGGGGACCGCACCGCCACTTCCCAGCAAATTAGGGACACTGTTGCTCCTGGGGTATCGGCGAGGACCATTCGCAACCGTCTCCATGAAGCTGGGCTACGGTCCCGCACACCGTTAGGCCGTCTTCCGCTCACGCCCCAACATCGTGCAGCCCGCCTCCAGTGGTGTCGCGGCAGGCGTGAATGGAGGGACGAATGGAGACGTGTCGTCTTCAGCGATGAGAGTCGCTTCTGTCTTGGTGCCAATGATGGTCGTATGCGTGTTTGGCACCGTGCAGGTGAGCGCCACAATCAGGACTGCATACGACCGAGGCACACAGGGCCAACACCCAGCATCATGGTGTGGGGAGCGATCTCCTACACTGGCCGTACACCTCTCGTGATCGTCTAGGGGACACTGAACAGTGCACGGTACATCCAAACCGTCATCGAACCCATCGTTCTACCATTCCTAGACCGGCAAGGGAACTTGCTGTTCCAGCAGGACAATTCACGTCCGCATGTATCCCGTGCCACCCAACGTGCTCTAGAAGGTGTAAGTCAACTACCCTGGCCAGCAAGATCTCCGGATCTGTCCCCCATTGAGCATGTTTGGGACTGGATGAAGCGTCGTCTCACGCGGTCTGCACGTCCAGTACGAACGCTGGTCCAACTGAGGCGCCAGGTGGAAATGGCATGGCAAGCCGTTCCACAGGACTACATCCAGCATCTCTACGATCGTCTCCATGGGAGAATAGCAGCCTGCATTGCTGCGAAAGGTGGATATACACTGTACTAGTGCCGACATTGTGCATGGTCTGTTGCCTGTGTCTATGTGCCTGTGGTTCTGTCAGTGTGATCATGTGATGCATCTGACCCCAGGAATGTGTCAATAAAGTTTCCCCTTCCTGGGACAATGAATTCACGGTGTTCTTATTTCAATTTCCAGGAGTGTACTAGTTGCCACGATAGGGAACAAATGATGGGCGTTCTAAAGACCTTGTTCCATCGAGCTCATGCCATTTCGGATGCCCACAATTTTCAAACAGAAATTGACCACCTGTATACTGTGTACCAGAACAGTGGATATTCGTCCCAGCAAGTACAGAGAGCGCTATAAACGTACAAATGACAGGACAAAGAAGAGGATGAGACCTTCAAAACGACTGCTTATTTATACATAGTGGAAACATTTCAGCCAAAAATAGGCAGAATATTAAGAAAACGTGAAATTAAAGCAGTTTTTCGTCCTCCTTCTAAAATCTCGGCGCTATGGATCTGTTAAAAACGACTTGGAGTTGCGCAAGGCAGATGTCTACAGAATTCCTAGTGAATGCGGCTAGTCTTACACAGGCAAAACAACGCGCACAGTGCAGGATCGCATCGTAGAACATCAGCGGCATACTCGCCTTCGCCAGGCCATTAAACCCGCTATCGCAGAACATTTCGCTGGTCATTTGATGAAATACAACCTATTGAAAATTGTGGCTCATATGTCGAACTTCTGGAGTTCTATCAATGAATCACTCCAAAGTATGGCCGCCAGCCCGTATTCCAAAAATACACACACATAAATGCAAAACTGTTGATCATTTAAGAATTTCCACAATACATTATTTAACATCAAATATGATCTAGCTAAGTCTCAAGTCTACATTATCCATACATTTGTAGTGTGTGACGTAACCATAAGACTACCCCTAGTAGACTTGAAGCATAATGGAAATGAGCGTTTGGTGTCATTGGCCGGGAGGCCCTTTAACAGGGCAGATCCGGGAGCCTTGGTGCAGGTCTTATTACATTCGACGCCACATTGGGCGACCTGCGCGCCGGATGGGGATGAAATGATGATAAAGACAACCCAACACCCAGTCCTTGAGCGGAGAAAATCGCCGACACAGTCGGGAATCGAACCGAAGCCGGTAGGACGACAATCCGTGACGATGACCACTTTTATTTATTTATTTGTTTGTTTTCGGTATTTTTCCTTGCGTTTGGTCTGGGCGGACGTCACAGGACATCCGTTCAAGTTGGTCGTTGGTTTCTTTACTCAGTTTTTTTTATTATTATTTATTACAGAGGGCGAGCAGCCTCCTGACCGAACACGCTCAGCTACCTTACCGCCTCAGCTATCGGGGAGGACGTAGATTTGAAGTAATTACAGAACACTTCAAGTATGTATGCCCACAACACATCGCTAAATGTACACTGACATAAAAAAATGTGACGCCACAATGTGTTAAAACAGTAATGTCGATATAAGACTGGCCATAGCTGATTTGTAAAACACACACACACACACACACACACACACACACACACACACACACACACACACACACACACACACGCAGACACACACACATACACACACACACACACACACATACGCACACACACACAAACACATACACACACACTCACAACACATTGCCGAATGTACACCGTAAACAGTAACTACTATCACCATAAGCATTGGATGGAAATAGGATAAACAAGAACATTATTTAAAAGAAACTAAAAACGTGACGTGAAGCCCCCCATTTAATAAACCCAGCAGTCCATGCGAGTCTAACCATAGGACGGCGATGTGCGGTGGCAGCAGGGGAAGTGCTAGCACGACCAGATGCGCTCTGCAGAGCTGGTTCTCTCTATTTGAGATAGCCAATGCCGCTCTATCTTATGTTCATACATACCATCGAATGTGGAGAAGTACTGTTACACCTATATCTGCAAACTGACAAATTCCAGGTAACGCACACACATGCACTGATTGTCAGTAATTGCCAGAAATCGTCCTACACATACCTGATAAATGGAGAATCCCCTGTCCTGCGTCGCTCCCAGTAATGGTAACGCACTCCACTCTCCCGTGTGAAAGGCACACCTGCCTCCCCTAGACAACCGTTGTCTCTCCTCTTAAAGATGTCCTCCCACCAACAGCATCCACATAACTCGTGCATGCCGTCAGAAGCAGCCAGCAGACAGTCTCAAAAAGATCTAAAGTTTTTTTGTTACATGTCTCTCTCTCTCTCTCTAAATACTAAGAATATTTGCAGTAATGAGTTTTTATTAAAATCATTGCTTCATAAGTGACAAAGTATCCTCACTGTACTATTCCTTAGGCTGGAAATACACTCCTGGAAATGGAAAAAAGAACACATTGACACCGGTGTGTCAGACCCACCATACTTGCTCGGGACACTGTGAGAGGGCTGTACAAGCAATGATCACACGCACGGCACAGCGGACACACCAGGAACCGCGGTGTTGGCCGTCGAATGGCGCTAGCTGCGCAGCATTTGTGCACCGCCGCCGTCAGTGTCAGACAGTTTGCCGTGGCATACGAAGCTCCATCGCAGTCTTTAACACTGGTAGCATGCCGCGACAGCATGGACGTGAACCGTATGTGCAGTTGACGGACTTTGAGCGAGGGCGTATAGTGGGCATGCGGGAGGCCGGTTGGACGTACCGCCGAATTGCTCAACACGTGGGGCGTGAGGTCTCCACAGCACATCGATGTTGTCGCCAGTGGTCGGCGGATGGTGCACGTGCCCGTCGACCTGGGACCGGACCGCAGCGACGCACGGATGCACGCCAAGACCGTAGGATCCTATGCAGTGCCGTAGGGGACCGCACCGCCACTTCCCAGCAAATTAGGGACACTGTTGCTCCTGGGGTATCGGCGAGGACCATTCGCAACCGTCTCCATGAAGCTGGGCTACGGTCCCGCACACCGTTAGGCCGTCTTCCGCTCACGCCCCAACATCGTGCAGCCCGCCTCCAGTGGTGTCGCGACAGGCTGTAAGGTGTCAGACAAATCCAACACCTTACATGAAAACCCTGACATGATAAGCAAATCCTGTAGTATGTCACATAGCTCGGAATAAATCGTGACATTAAATTAATCAAAGTAATACGAGTAACGAGTGAGCAAATGGAATACCACAGACTAACACAAGAATGCCTAAATGCATGTCGTACCTTCCCACCGTGAGGCAGACGCAGTTCCGAGGGGAGAGGCGAGGACAGAGGCCGAGAGCAGAGCCGTGTTAAGCTAGAAAAGAGAGGGGCTGGGTACCCACGCCGCGAGCCTACCTGTACAACTATACAACCCGCACGTTTTAGCGTGAGGCTGTTTCGAGTCTCAGGTATGTCAAGAACAACCCCCAGCCCATGTTAAAAGCTAGAGCCCTCCAGAAAAGCAGTATAGATCTTACGATAACACAAAAAGGGCCACTACCACCCGCAAGTTTTAGCGTGAGACTTTTTCGCTTGTCTGTTACATTAGGATCACTCCCCAGCCCATGTTAAAAGATAGAGCCCTCCAGAAGAGCAGTATAGATCTCACGATAACGCTAAAAGGACCACACTAGCTGCAGGTTTTAGCGTGAGACTTTTTAGCGTCTCTGTTACGTTGCAAACTTTAAAAACATTGCCCCACCACGAAAAGTATAACGTTTCTTATTGGATAGACAGAATTTTTGTAGGCGGAGCTTAAGGTTAACATTGAGACCCTGATTGGTCAGATGAAAACATAGCCAGATAGTTTTTTTTAAACTAACTTCGGTAAATTGTAGTAAGGAGAAGTTAGAGGAGAGTTAGTTCCGAGACGGCGGGCTGGATGGCTGCTGCGCCGGCCGCTGCCGCCCTGACGCTGCTTAAACACCGACAAGGTAATGAACGCACGCGATGCCGTATTTTTGAGCGCATAAGGCTTCACTCAGAACTGCAGAAGTCTCATCTGTTACACCCCCTTTTTGCGTAAAACTAATGGTGATCGTTAATTAAAACTCATGGTGTTCACATTTGCCACTTGAAGATCAGATCTGAAACGCGATGATTTTTCTTTTATATAGTTATTGAGAAGCCACATCAGCCACTGTAATTTACGACAAGTTAGATAAGCTATTAAAAATAATTGAGAGTCACTGTAGACCATTTTGATAGTTTTCTCTTTTGTGAAACTTAAATTAAACCTAGATTATAGATGTGATATGGCATGGGTCATCCTTCGATCGCTTGTAGAACTTGGAAACCCATTTAGGGAATATTCGTTCACATTTTTGTTGAACGCTGTTGGTTTTTACCATCCCGTATATTAAAACATTTCCTTTTATCAATAGTGCAATTTATAAACGATGTTTTGTGATTAGAATAAATTTCCAATGGTAAACTTAACTGCTTTTTCGACGTTATTTTACCAGCTAACTAAAAATAGGAAAGCCTTGAACCCTTTCCACTATATTTAGTTAGAATTAAGATTCTTTTACAGGGAGTGCAGTGGAGCTGACGCTGAGATCATTTTGTATTTGGTTATATCATCGCTAGTCTCACTGAACTCTTCTGAATTCTACATGTCATGTGTGGTCTGGCGTCTCCTTACCAGCAACAGGTCCCAGGTTCAAATTAGTTCCCTAAAAAACACGCTCAGAGCGTCGTTGCGCGAAAGTGGTTGGGAGACACGATATAGTACAATCAGACACCACCATGAATGTTTAGAAAATGGCGACCCTGCCAGGATGGTAAAATACCATGATTGAAGGTCGACCACATGCCTAACTAGGTCAGAAAAATATCTTGTTGAAAATTTTTTGTAAAAATTTTTTTCTACAGTTATACATAGTCAAAAACGGTAGCTGCAGCGATAGATAGTAAAAGTGTTCAAGTAAAAGTGAGAATTCTAACAGTGGCAATAGCATAATTAAGTTATGTATTTTGAAAATTGTTAGAATTAAGTTTTCTCTCCAATGCAAGCGCGCAGGTGGCGGATACATCGTTGACAAGTTGGTTCTGACCCAACAAGTAAGTGAATGGATTGTCAGTCTTGGTAGTGTCAAGTCGTGTGAACAAAAAGTTTATGAAACGCGTGAGATCGTATGAGCGCCTGTTGACGCGACGTAGGGCGCGTGAATTGCTTTTAAAGCAGAAAATAAGGGATTCAGAAAGATTAGCAATGACAGATCGTGACCTTTACAGAATTGAGGTAGAGACCCAGCATGAAAATGGACAGAGAATAGAGGACAGTACAACAGACGATGCAGTATCGCGGGAAGTAGGACAGATAACGAACCATAACGAGCATAATGTACGCCAAGGCACAGAAAATCTAGGTCAGCATACGACAGAGGAGCAGGAAAGTAGAGAGCCAGGCGATGAGGATTCTAACTTGCGTCTTGAATATGTAGAACCCATAGTACAAGTAATCAGAGCTCCCTCACCACAGAGTACAAGGAATGCGAGCAGAAACGTGTCACAGCACAGTTCAATGCAATCGGTGGCGAACCAACACATGGGCGAAAACACAGAGCGTAGGACGTCGGAAGAAAAGGCAATAGGACCCACCAATCTGGCAGAATTATTACAACAAATTACGGAAACCATGACAAGGCAAAATAAAGAAATAGCGAACCAAATTCAAATTCAGAATGCAGAAACCACGAGACAAATGCGTGAGATTAAGGACAAAACAAAAAAATTCAGTTACATCTAAGTCATATTGAAGACGAGGCAAAAGAATCTCGAGAAGTGATAGGAAACTTAATAACAGGTCACAATCAATTGAGAACAGACATTGACACGGTACAAGTGGACGTACAAACATTGCGTAATGACATTCACGACGAGATCAAAACATTATGTAACAACACCCAGGGAGAAGTCAAGAAACTAAAGAAACAGATAAACGTAATTACTAGACAAGCAGTGGGTACAGCGCGTGAAATTGTTGAAAACAGTGTGTTACACAAACGTATAACAAAAGCAGCGCTGAAAAGATATGATAACCGCATTGTTAAAATAGAAGCGCAAACGAAGCGACAATTTCAGAAATTGCGAACAGAGTTGCTGCAAACCATTGAAGAGCGTAGTGAACAGGATCGAACAAGCACTGAGTCTGCAACCACGTCCGTATTTGTAACAGCACCGAAAAAACAAGCAATTAACGAAGATATTACGCATTTGCGATTCCAATCACAGGCGGAATGTAACATACGTGAAATCAGACAGACAGCACCGCGGGTACGCGAAAGTTACAGTGGACAATATCCAATGGATTTACCACAAACGGAAAGAAAGACGAGAGAAATGATCAGAAACAAAAGTGACGAAGAATCGCGAATTTCATATGGAACTATGACGAAGTACGACAACGATCATTTCCTCACAGTCAGAAAATTTCAACATTTTCGAGAAGGAAACTCATTACATCCACGAACTTTTATTGATCAGTTCCGAGTAGAATTACCAGAACACTGGACGCTAGCACACAAATTAGACTTTATATGTGCACACATGTCAGGAACAGTCACAGAAATCATGCAAAATGTTGCAGCGACATGCCGATCGTACGAAGATTTCAGAGAGAAGTTTCTCTCACGGTATTGGTCCCGCGAAGCACAGAACAGAGTCAAGTGCGGATTATTACAGAACCCATATTTTGAAAATTCAGGAGAGAAGAGTCCCGTGAAATTTTTCGAAGCAATGGCAAACAAAAATCAATTCTTAGATGTACCATACAGTGACGGAGAGTTGATTAAATTGTGCACGATGAAGCTACCATTGAAATATCAGCAATCATTAGTAGGTCGCGGAGGCAATGACGTCGAAGCATTTAAAGGTATTCTAAGGGAACTAGAGCTCATATTCTCGGAAGATGATGCAAGAAAAAGACGAAGCGCACGTGAAAACGAAAGCAAAAAGCAGTGGAATCCGCAAGACACAGTACGAAGAAACAATAATTACGAACCACGTGATGACTTCGCACCAAGAAACGACAATAGATTTCAACAAAGAACCGGTTACACATTTAGAAGAGAATATGGGAATAACTATAATTTACTCAGGAACGGCAACAACTATTACAGAGGGAATAACGACAACCGGAATGCGTACTGGAGAACCAATAGACCGACAAATTATCAACAAAGAAACCACTATCAACAAGCTGAACAAGGAAAGCGAATACAGATAGAAGAGGTTGAGGTAAGACCACCAAAACCCGATAAATGTTCGAGTTGACAGCTAAGCGCCCATGCCAAAGAGAATGACGCACCGACCCAGGACAATTGCAGCACCTTGAAGAGAGAAATCAAAATCTTATCACGAGAAGAGAAGAAGTAAGAAACAAATCCGCAGGGACCAATTGAAAACGAAGACAAGAAAATAAGAATATCGTGTTGGGACGAAATTAATTAGGAGAATACTGACGAGGAAGATGAATTACCAGAGGCAAGCACAACGAATGTAGGACGAAAGGACGAAGTAATGAGTATTGCAGAGCTATTTGAGATGGAAACCAGGGAAAGCGAATTCAATGAGGATAATGCGCAGTCGACAGAAGTTGAAAATAAATTACGAGTGGGCACACAACCCAACGTATATAATGAAGGAAGTTATGAAGCGATAATTAGAGCATTTAGATGCGATTATGTGGAAGTAGCGACGAAGAAGGAGAAGATAGACGAGGATGAGGAAAAAGTAGAGGATGTAGAAGAAAGCGTAAATCGAGGAAGAAATAGAGAAGAGGAAATAAAAGAGAGAGAAGTAGCAGTCGAAGCTTATCCTACAGAAAGTTCGAATTCACAAGGGAAATTCCTAAAGAGACTCACGTATGATTCAGTGGAGGATTCGTTGATGCAAGAAGAAGAAGAACAGAAGCAACCCTTTTAAATTCAAGCAATTGTGAAGGCTATGGTAAAGCATATCCCAGTCAATATTGTAATTGATAGCGGAAGTGAACTGACTGCGATCTCAGAAAATTTATTCATGTAGTGTAATGCCAATGAGGACTTGCCAGTTCTGAAAACACGTAAGATTAAAGTAAGAGGTCCTATTAGAAACAATGCTGCGGAAGTTACGAGGCAAACAAGGTTAACTCTTTCGTGCCAAGGTCAAAAGATCGAAGCCAACTTCGTGATTATACCTAAACTAAATGTAGATTTGATTATAGGTGCAGATTTTTTAAATGAGAGACGAGCGATAATAGATATGGGGAAAGGTAGCGTAAAATTCGGTAATGTCACACTTCTCTTTGAGCAAAAGCTAAAATTAGAAGAGATACCAGTTATAAACAAACAATTAAGAATGATGCGAGATAAAGAGGATGAAGAATTAGAATGGTATGCACAAAAGGGGGAATCGCCTCAACTCATGTTAGAAGTCCTTAAAGAAATCGACGAAAAATTACAAGAAGTTCAAGGTATTTCGGAACACAGTAAAAGCGAATTAGAAGGTATTTTACGAGATAAAGCAGAGGTATTTTTACCTAAAGCTGGCAGTATTAAACACTTTCAGTACAAGTTTGAAGATTAATTTTATTACTGGTAAATATTCAGCACAATATTTCAAGATTATGTTGCAGATAAGATCGTCAGGAGAAAGAAGAATGAAGAGAGAGGAAGGTGGGAAAAAGAAAGTAGTTTCAATAATAACACCAATAGTACAATAGATTAAGGTGAAGGGATAAAGCGTAGATAGTCTAACAGCTTGAAATACTAAAATGCTATACACCACGACACTACACAAAAATAAAAAACGAATTTGAGGATTCTTGAGTAGACGTTAAGACTCAAAATATCTTAGAATTGTAACATGGAAAGGGCGCCGAAATTTGTAAAGCTTTTTAAGAAGGCGTATAACAAGTAGATACTAGACATATGTTAGATGATTATAAGTAAAACTTTTTGTAAGAACCACTGTAAAAACTCCAGCAAGGAAGAGATGCAACGACCCACAAGTTGCAACGCGAGATGTATCAAGAAAGAAAAGGATGTAATCAGCAAGACTCGATTCCTACATAGCAGGAGCGTTGAGAGAAGGGAAAGGCGAAACTAACAGACGGCCCTTGTAGCGAAAGTGGGCAATAAATGTGCCCGCTAGGTAGAACCTTGCTGGGATGGAACAGGAAGCCGCACGGTGACAGCCCTGCAGAGGCGCCACGGGACGCCAGGACACCGGATTTTCACCGCTCGTAAACCCCAGGGCGCCCCCGACTCAGCGGAGCGAGCAAAAAACGGCTGGACGAGAAGACCGCTTGGGCAAGCCACCGCTGGCAAAAAAATATGCGTAGAAGTCACACTACTGCTATTAAACAGCACGCTGATGCACGAAACTGAAGAAGAACTTCCACAAAGTAAAAATGACGCGGCCAAACAATTTATCAAACTGTTACTAGGAGGAGAACTTCAAAGCGACTAGTTATTAATAAATATTTCCATATCCTGCCCAGAGAAGAACTAAGAAGCAAGTAAGAAGCAGAAAAAAAGCGGGAAGAACAGAAGTTGAAGATTCGCAACATTGAGACCAAGAAAGAAGATGGGTGAAGAATAGACGACATACCTTCCAAAATCCCTATCCTATTGTAAACTAGTCGTCTGCGAAGTATTATAAACGAAAAACGACCGCTTTCAGCGACACATAACGATGACTTTCACGCATACAAAGCCAGTAAACCACGAGATTCCGCACTCACAGCTCCATTCCATTATGGGACCTCCACAACAGCAACACACACTTGCAAAGCCAACAAGGAACGACGAACGAAGCTGTACATCAAATACTTGTCCACATCCATCTCGCTCAAGTCCATCAACTTCGTGCAAAAACATTCGCCAACGTCATGCTTGAACATTCATAGGATTGTGTGAACGCGTGAAATCAAATTATGTGATGTAGGAATTGTGCAAAAGAAACGTGTGAAAAACTAAATATGTAAAGCACACCAGATAGCTAATAAACTACAAAATAAAAGTCATTGACTATGGACTTAAGTAAAAAATAGACTATCGATAAAAACAAGTCATTAGTTCTGAAATGGACAGTATATAAAGAAACAATATGCCACTTATTTTCTCCTCATAAAAATGAAAGAATAACTATATTTTACTTTGTTTCTCCTTATAAAAACAAAGAATAAAAAATTATCTTGTTGGATGTTTTCCCTTTCTTTAACATTTGTACCATTTATTAGGATAATACCTCAATACGTGTGTATGTATATTTCTTTGTCAAAGCAATTTTTTATCATTTGTACCATTTGTTAGGATAATATTTGAATACTTGTGCATGTATATTTCTTTGTCAAAGCAATTCTTGGAAATAATTCTTACTTGTTAGTGTAACAATGTTGAAATGAGTGTCTAGAAACAAAAACATTTTTCTTGCACATGATATTTAGAAAATGTGTTAGGAACAGATTTTACTTAATTACTACATTTATAAAAACAATATATCTAATAAAATCGATGTGAAAGACTCCTCACTTTCGATAACAAACTTCTTAAAAAAAACTTCACACTTAAATAAAGAAAGAAAATAATTAAAAACTAATAATAGTATAAACATATTCTTCTCTTGTCATTTTTATTATAATGTGGAAGAATATAAAAATATAAATTAGTAATACAAACTAGCATAGAACAGAATAATGTGGCTGAACAATACGCAACAAAATTTAGATAAATTAGAAAATTTTTGACTGACTTAGACAACGATTCAATCATTGCCAAATTCAGTGCAAAAATTAAGTTCGAAGGGTGGTGATATGTAAGGTGTCAGGCAAATCAAACAACTTACATGAAAACCCTGACATGATAAGCAAATCCAGTAGTATGTCACATAGCTCGGAATAAATCGTGACATTAAATTAATCAAAGTAATACGAGTAACGAGTGAGCAAATGGAATACCACAGACTAACACAGGAATGCCTAAATGCATGTCGTACCTTCCCACCGTGAGGCAGACGCAGTTCCGAGGGGAGAGGTGAGGACAGAGGCCGAGAGCAGAGCCGTGTTAAGCTAGAAAAGAGAGGGGCTGGGCACCCACGCCGCGAGCCTACCTGTACAACTATACAACCCGCACGTTTTAGCGTGAGGCTGTTTCGAGTCTCAGGTATGTCAAGGACAACCCCCAGCCCATGTTAAAAGCTAGAGCCCTCCAGAAAAGCAGTATAGATCTTACGATAACACAAAAAGGGCCACTACCACCCGCAAGTTTTAGCGTGAGACTTTTTCGCTTGTCTGTTACATTAGGATCACTCCCCAGCCCATGTTAAAAGATAGAGCCCTCCAGAAGAGCAGTATAGATCTCACGATAACGCTAAAAGGACCACACTAGCTGCAGGTTTTAGCGTGAGACTTTTTAGCGTCTCTGTTACGTTGCAAACTTTAAAAACATTGCCCCACCACGAAAAGTATAACGTTTCTTATTGGATAGACAGAATTTTTGTAGGCGGAGCTTAAGGTTAACATTGAGACCCTGATTGGTCAGATGAAAACATAGCCAGATAGTTTTTTTTAAACTAACTTCGGTAAATTGTAGTAAGGAGAAGTTAGAGGAGAGTTAGTTCCGAGACGGCGGGCTGGATGGCTGCTGCGCCGGCCGCTGCCGCCCTGACGCTGCTTAAACACCGACAAGGTAATGAACGCACGCGATGCCGTATTTTTGAGCGCATAAGGCTTCACTCAGAACTGCAGAAGTCTCATCTGTTACACCCCCTTTTTGCGTAAAACTAATGGTGATCGTTAATTAAAACTCATGGTGTTCACATTTGCCACTTGAAGATCAGATCTGAAACGCGATGATTTTTCTTTTATATAGTTATTGAGAAGCTACATCAGCCACTGTAATTTGCGACAAGTTAGATAAGTTATTAAAGATAATTGAGAGTCACTGTAGACCATTTTGATAGTTTTCTCTTTTGTGAAACTTAAATTAAACCTAGATTATAGATGTGATATGGCATGGGTCATCCTTCGATCGCTTGTAGAACTTGGAAACCCATTTAGGGAATATTCGTTCACATTTTTGTTGAACGCTGTTGGTTTTTACCATCCCGTATATTAAAACATTTCCTTTTATCAATAGTGCAATTTATAAACGATGTTTTGTGATTAGAATAAATTTCCAATGGTAAACTTAACTGCTTTTTCGACGTTATTTTACCAGCTAACTAAAAATAGGAAAGCCTTGAACCCTTTCCACTATATTTAGTTAGAATTAAGATTCTTTTACAGGGAGTGCAGTGGAGCTGACGCTGAGATCATTTTGTATTTGGTTATATCATCGCTAGTCTCACTGAACTCTTCTGAATTCTACATGTCATGTGTGGTCTGGCGTCTCCTTACCAGCAACAGGTCCCAGGTTCAAATTAGTTCCCTAAAAAACACGCTCAGAGCGTCGTTGCGCGAAAGTGGTTGGGAGACACGATATAGTACAATCAGACACCAGCATGAATGTTTAGAAGGCGTGAATGGAGGGACGAATGGAGACGTGTCGTCTTCAGCGATGAGAGTCGCTTCTGCCTTGGTGCCAATGATGGTCGTATGCGTGTTTGGCGCCGTGCAGGTGAGCGCCACAATCAGGACTGCATACGACTGAGGCACACAGGGCCAACACCCGGCATCATGGTGTGGGGAGCGATCTCCTACACTGGCCGTACACCTCTGGTGATCGTCGAGGGGACACTGAATAGTGCACGGTACATCCAAACCGTCATCGAACCCATCGTTCTACCATTCCTAGACCGGCAAGGGAACTTGCTGTTCCAACAAGACAATGCACGTCCGCATGTATCCCGTGCCACCCAACGTGCTCTAGAAGGTGTAAGTCAACTACCCTGGCCAGCAAGATCTCCGGATCTGTCCCCCATTGAGCATGTTTGGGACTGGATGAAGCGTCGTCTCACGCGGTCTGCGCGTCCAGCACGAACGCTGGTCCAACTGAGGCGCCAGGTGGAAATGGCATGGCAAGCCGTTCCACAGGACTACATTCAGCATCTCTACGATCGTCTCCATGGGAGAATAGCAGCTTGCATTGCTGCGAAAGTTGGATATACACTGTACTAGTGCCGACATTGTGCATGCTCTCTCTGTTGCCTGTGTCTATGTGCCTGTGGTTCTGTCAGTGTGATCATGTGATGTATCTGACCCCAGGAATGTGTCAATAAAGTTTCCCCTTCCTGGGACAATGAATTCACGGTGTTCTTATTTCAATTTCCAGGAGTGTAGTTTGATGTATCTGACCCCAGGAATGTGTCAATAAAGTTTCCCCTTCCTGGGACAATGAATTCACGGTGTTCTTATTTCAATTTCCAGGAGTGTAGTTTGATGTCAGCATATATTAAGTGCTATGTGCTAATTTTGTTAACAGTCATTAATTTAAATTACATCCATCTCCACAGATGTGTAATTTTGTGGCAACCTACTTTTTGGTACATCACTGTGTCAGTAGTAACACAGTCTTGGTAGCATGGCTGGTGGTAGTGTAGCTGTTGGTATGAAATAATGTATATCATTGAGTATATCAGTAAGCTGATGACTTTGCCCATACTGTCTTCCAGTGTAAGACTTTGTTATTAGCCTGACATCAAGTTTTCTTCCCGATGTCTCCAATTCTTGTCTCTGTTGTCTTTCACTAGGCATCTTCTCAAATACACACCTTGTGGTTTGTAAGGGTCAAGATATTGCTGTAACCTTTTTTTATATCCTGATACTCCCCTACTGTCTTTCGTATTCTCAGTGACTATGTTAATGGAAACGTTCTAATGTCGATATACACCAGTTCCTTGATGTTTATTTTGTAACTCAACTACCCACTCACCCCCCCCCCCTCCCAAATTAAAGACATACAAATAGATCAACATAATTAATAAACTTCTTAGGATTTTTACCATTCTAGTGAGTAGGAAAATATTTATTAATTTATGCACATTTCTCATACACGCATTCTTTATGTTTACTTGACGTAATTTTAGTAACATAAAAGCTCATTTTAATGTGTAATACAAATGTTTGAGTCATTTAATTATTTTCCAAGCACTAATTAAGTACAAAGAAGGTATGTTTTCTAATTACAACACTTATGTAATTTTTTTGCTATGGAATCACTCTTTTATGCCTTTAACAATTAGTTCCGCTCCTTCATGCAATTCTTCTAGCCGAGAACATCTGGAGATTTGAATTTCACCTCTTATTTCCTGCATAACACTGCTGCTAAGACATTCCACATCTTCATGTTTGTACACTGGCAGCTGTTCCGCCACACACTCATTCTGCAGTTTCATACAGAACTTGACATTTTCAAGTTTTAGAAACGACTGCCTGTTAAATGTAATTATTCCATCACTTATTGACTCTGGAACCGCCTCTTCTGTTGTAGGATCAACAACATCCAATCAGACACATTTAGATTCACTTCGTGTGTATGTCGAGTGGATCACATGCAGCATAACTCTTTCATTTCATTCTCGGCGAGTAAGGAGCTGGAATGTAGGAAATGCTTTGCTGTCCGTATACAATGAGCTTTCCATAAGTAATGCAACACATTTTTTTCTGAAACCACGTTAGTTTTATTCAGGATTACAATACACCGTATTATTCTGCACTCTTTTGCCTACGAAGTCCTATTTTTCAGCACAGCCTCTGTTCAGTGCGGTCACCTCCTGGAAGGTGCTACCACTCTACAGGTCGACGTTACAGCCAACGTCTTGCTGCCCCAATAACCTCCCCATCACCCACGTACTGCTTCCTGTGGGATGCATCTTTCGTTGGGCCAAACACATGTAAGTCAGAAAGTGCAAGATGCGAGCTGTAGAATGGATTTGGAAGTACATTCTAGTGAAGTTTTACTAGCTCCTCTCAGGCGTGCAAACTTGTGTGAGGCCTTCTGTTGCCATGTAGAAGGAGAAGTTCGTTTGCATTTTTGTGGCGATGAATACACTGAGGTTGTTTCTTCAATTTCGTGAGGGTAGCGCAACTCACTTCAGATTTGAACACAGTACTGCACAGGATTACCTTAAAAAGGATCTCCTTCAGAGTCCCAGAAAACAGCCACTGTGACTTCACCAGCTGAGGGTGTGGTTTTGAATCTTTTCTCCATAGGAGAGCTGATGTGGCGCCACTCCATGGTTGCCATTTTGTTTGCAGTGCTAAGTGGTGAATCATGTTTCATTGCCTGTGACGGTATTTGACAAAAAATTCTCACAGTCAGCCTCCTAAGTAGAGATGGGGGATCCGCTCCTGAACGGATTCATAGAGTTGAATCTTTCAAAGGAGTGAACAATCAGTGATTCAGAAAAAGAACTGTAGCTCCAAACGTTTCCCACAGCAGAGAGAGAGAGAGAGAGAGAGAGAGAGACGGAGCATATCAGCGGGGCCTCTGCTGGTCAGAGCACACTGCACACCACGCAACACAGCCAGCGCCGGCCTCTGCCCTGCTTCTACCTTGGCTGCCGGCATTGTGCAGTGCCCCATTGGATTTTGTGTTTCACATATGCCGTGCCGTCTCTGTGCTTCCTCTGCCGCGTGTGGCGCACCGTAACAGCATCGCACTCCATCGGCGATCGTTTCAGTCGCACGTCCTACCCTCTGGGCAGTTGATGCGAGCAACAGGACAGACAGCCTCCTAGCGGAGAACATAAGAACTACTTGCAACCACCTGCTCGCAAGAGAACGGACGATTTGTCTCAGAGCGGGTGACTGGTGGTCGTTCACCGCTCCCCCCACCCTCGGAACTCGCCCGCTCAACGCTCATTCCACCGTTCTCGACTCTAGCCAGAGCGTTGAGCAAAGCAACTCAGGTGTGACTCTGGCCTCTGCGGTCTTAGCTCACACAGTAATGCAGCTCGCGGCTCTACCTGCTTGACTCAGCGCCTCTGCATCGGAGTTCGTCTCTACTGGATATTGTTCTTCGTAGTAATACCGCTATGTATATTACATTATTATGTTATGTATACATCATTTGTTTTTATTTTATTTTTATTTGTTTCAACTGATCATATTAGGTTCCTGACGACTCCTCTTACTATAGGATTTTTATTATGGACACTCGAATTTACACTAATTACGAGCGAACCGATAAACGTATTGCAAAATGTGATACATCAATATTTTCCTTGTTTTATTCTGTGTAAGGCATTATGCAGCACTTTAGTCTTACAGTCAAATTTGTGTATATTTTTTTCTTATTCTAGTGCGAATTTTGCGATTTTAGGCGTCTTCAGAAGGAAACGTTCACTTTAAAAATGTATGGCTTTCGATGTATTTGTACGAGGTTAATGAAATTTTAATATATTATAGCCAAATACACTCCTGGAAATTGAAATAAGAACACCGTGAATTCATTGTGCCAGGAAGGGGAAACTTTATTGACACATTCCTGGGATCAGATACATCACATGATCACACTGACAGAACCACAGGCACATAGACACAGGCAACAGACCATGCACAATGTCGGCACTAGTACAGTGTATATCCACCTTTCGCAGCAATGCAGGCTGCTATTCTCCCATGGAGACGATCGTAGAGATGCTGGATGTAGTCCTGTGGAACGGCTTGCCATGCCGTTTCCACCTGGCGCCTCAGTTGGACCAGCGTTCGTGCTGGACGTGCAGACCGCGTGAGACGACGCTTCATCCAGTCAGAAACATGCTCAATGGGGGACAGATCCGGAGATCTTGCTGGCCAGGGTAGTTGACTTACACCTTCTAGACCACGTTGGGTGGCACGGGATACATGCGGACGTGCATTGTCCTGTTGGAACAGCAAGTTGCCTTGCCGGTCTAGGAATGGTAGAACGATGGGTTCGATGACAGTTTGGATGTACCGTGCACTATTCAGTGTCCCCTCGACGATCACCAGAGGTGTACGGCCAGTGTAGGAGATCACTCCCCACACCATGATGCCGGGTGTTGGCCCTGTGTGCCTCGGTCGTATGCAGTCCTGATTGTGGCGCTCACCTGCACGGCGCCAAACACGCATACGACCATCATTGGCACCAAGGTAGAAGCGACTCTCATCGCTGAAGACGACACATCTCCATTCGTCCCTCCATTCACGCCTGTCGCAACACCACTGGACGCGGGCTGCACGATGTTGGGGCGTGAGCGGAAGACGGCCTAACGGTGTGAGGGACTGTAGCCCAGCTTCATGGAGACGGTTGCGAATGGTCCTCGCCGATACCACAGGAGCAACAGTGTCCCTAATTTGCTGGGAAGTGGCGGTGCGGTCCCCTACGGCACTGCGTAGGATCCTACGGTCTTGGCATGCATCCGTGCGTCGCTGCGGTTCAGTCCCAGGTCGACGGGCACGTGCACCTTCCGCCGACCACTGGCGACAACATAGATGTACTGTGGAGACCTCACTCCCCACGTGTTGAGCAATTCGGCGGTACGTCCACCCGGCCTCCCGCATGCCCACTATACGCTCTCGCTCAAAGTCCGTCAACTGCACATACGGTTCACGTCCACGCTGTCACGGCATGCTACCAGTGTTAAGGACTGCGATGGGGCTCCGTATGCCACGGCAAACTGGCTGACACTGACGGCGGCGGTGCACAAATGCTGCGCAGCTAGAGCCATTCGACGGCCAACACCGCGGTTCCTGGTGTGTCCGCTGTGCCGTGCGTGTGATCTTTGCTTGTACAGCCCTCTCGCAGTGTCCGGAGCAAGTATGGTGGGTCTGACACACCGGTATTAATGTGTTCTTTTTTCCATTTCCAGGAGTGTATATTGTTAATTTAAATCTCAAGTTACAATATTTTCCGATCACCCAAAAAAACACGATAGTGCAAAATAAATCAATAATCAAAAACTTTGTCATATCGTGAAAATTTCAATAAACAATACAAAATTCTTACTCAGTATCTGTGTTACTTCAAAATAGAATCAAATAATATCAAAAAACGGGTATAGTACTGGAATAAACCAAGTTTAAAGGGCAATGTGCTTTCCATTTATTTTCTATTTTGAATGAGTGGTGAGTCATGAAAAAGAGCTAGTTCGCTTCAGGGAGTGAACAATTCTGATCCGATCGCTGAAAAGAACAGTTTTGCCCATCTCTACTCCTAAGGCGCAACCAGTGCTGCACAGATGGTCCTTCATTGCTCTTCATTGTCTTCTGTTAGATGCCGAGGAGCCCAGTGGGCACACGCCTTTGAGTACCCCAACTGGTGGACGAGGGTATTGGCTCTACCAACAGAGATGTCCAGTTGTGTAGCGAGGTGTTGGGTTGTGATCCGCCCATCACCTCAAATGAGTGTCCGCACGTACCAGTACTGCAGGAGCCACAGCTGTATACAGCCAGTCAGCACATGAGAGATCGGACAGGTTTGTGTGACCTTGTTGTGATGATCACAGTAGCCTCGCTCAATGACTCATAATGCTTTTGTTCGCTGCCAGGTCTCCGTAGGCATTTCTTAAGCGCCAAAAGAAACTCAATGACAGTCTATGCTTGTAACACTTCTCCAGTACAGGCGCCATTTTGAAGGCTACATATAGCGTCGCCACCTATTGGAACTTCTTGAAACTATGGGAGCTGAGGCCAGAATATTCCATCGCGTCCCACAACAAATGCCGCATTTCTTCAAGGGAAATTGGCCTTTAATACTATGGTATGTGTTTCATTATCCAGCTAACAACTATTCCTCTCCCAAAAAATATCCAAGAAACTTACACACAGAGTATCGTAAATAGGATACTTCTTGCAATTGTTGGCAGGGTAGCGAATGAGAAATAGAAATATTCTTGTACATAAATCTTTTTTAATTTCTGCATATATATTTATACAGAGGCCACAACTATTCCTTTTTGTTAGTTTTGTCTGGTTTTAATAACAGCCAACTGAATTTTTAATATCGCTGCATAAGCATATAAATTAATTTTTTACCCAAAACCTTTGAATGCTATGTAAGAATACCTTCCTAATTGCATTTTTAAATTAATATAATATTACAAAGGACTCAGGCATATGGTGTAGAAACCGCCTAATAAAACTAATTTCAGAGATATTTTGCAACGTATGCACCATAGAGAACTGTAGTTTCTTAATGGAACACATATTAATGGTCGAAGACTGTACCACACATGGTAATACGCTGCTTCTAAAAAGGGATTGACCGATGTGCAGTGGATGATTTTTGTGAACTTAAACTCTTACACAGATGACATATGTATTATACTGAAGCTGGGGAAACGTATTTTACTGTAAACTAGTAGGTAATATATATTATCTATGCGATTCCATTAATACGATAGAGTGCTAACTACTTGTTAAAAGAAAATTGCATTTTAAAATAAAGTTGTATATGCCTTATAAAACTGTATTTTTTAATGGGACATTTGTTACTGGTCAGAGGCAATACCAAACAGAGGACTGATAGGTGTATAGTAGATTGTATCTGTTACATAGATGTCAATACATACTCCAGCACAGTTGAACAGCCTACTTGGTTTGAATCCTTGCTATGTTGCCAATTGAACCAAGATTGGTTAACATGTTTACTTGCAGATAGGCACTAGCAGCTACAATTGGCAATAAGTGCATCCTTCCAGAAATTTTTGCTATCTATGGACAATCATCACGAACAAAATAAAGCATTTCATTTGTTGGTGGTAGGCATTCTGATCATACTGCTATTCTATATACATTCCAACGATGAGAAGATGCATGTATTGGTGGTGAAGTCAATAGTTTCCACGTGGAATCATTATCGTAAAAAAATCTGATTTTCATATGTATTTCTGTACTGTGCACAGATGTATTAATATATGTGTCAATCTATGCTACACGCATAAGGTTAATAGATCACTAAATTTCCTCCCTATGCTGCAGCTGGTGCATTAAAGATTGGAAAAAGTCGGAGGGAGTAGGATGTGGGCAGTACATTACTTCCTCCCTAATACATGCAAATGATGCTTTGCACATGGAGGATATAGAGGATTTGGAAACTAAATTATATAACACGCCAAATACCACGGGTAAAGTTAGAGATCTATGCAAATTGCTAGTCGTCTGTCAACCAAAAATGTTTCTTTTGTAATTTGTTTGGTTGGTGGGAAGAACTCGTAAAACCTAGTATGCAGAAACCACATTAAAAAAGATTGTCTTCAGCTTTTGTTATTAATGTACAAAATAGGTTTGACCTGTTGCCTCAGTCAGAAACTGATGAGCCTCTCACAGAAGTAGATGTAGACAGGGCTCAACAAGCTTTCAGCAGCAAATTGATTAAGAATGTAGGGAAGTCTGCAAAGAGAAAGAAAGTCTTGTTGCTAGGTAGTTCGCATGCTAGGGGTGTGGGCCAACTTCTGCAGGATGAATTAGGGTTGGATTACCAGGTCACAAGTTTTTTTCAAACCTAGTGCTGAACTTGGGCAGGTTACAGAGGATTTAGGTTCACTATGTAAAGGTTTTACTAAGGAAGACACCGTGGTTATTGTGGGTGGGCCGGGCAACAGTATTGACAGAGATCCGGGGTACAGCATAAAGTGTGACCTGGCAAAGATTGCATCAGCATCGAATCATACCAGTGTTGGGTTTGTGTCGGTTCTGGAGCGCCACGACCGACCTCATTTGACCTCTTCTGTCAGGAGAGTTAATTTGGAGTTGGAACGGCTACTTGGATCTGGTGCAGGGTCACACATTGGTGTGGTTCCTGTTGATTCACTCTGTAGGTGGGACTATACTAGACATGGCCTACACCTCAACAGGAAAGGGAAGGGTAAACTGGCTGGGCTGATAGCAGGAAATTTAAAGGGGGGAGGAACTACATGTCATGGTGGTAACTCTTTTTTAGTGTAAGATCAGTGTCCAGTGGGAAACTCAGCCAGGCAAGTACTAAAGATGTTAAAAAAGTTCAAGATACTCACAAAAGTAAAGTGAAAAATACTATTAGTATATTTCATCAAAATATTGGGGGATGGAAGAATAAAATTGATGAGCTTCTGCTTTGTTTAGAAGATATAGAAACCAAGAATGTAATAGATATACTATGCCTGTCTGAGCATCACATTGTCACTGATATGCAAAAGGTTAGCATCAATGGGTACAAATTAGCTGCACATGTAAGTAGAGATAATATGATGAGAGGAGGAGTTGCCATATATGTCAAAAGCTTCCACAGTGCAAAAAATTTAGAAACTAAAAAATTTTGTGTAGAGCAACATATGGAAGCATGTGCCACTGAACTTAAACTAAATGATGGCACTTTCATAATTGTAACAGTGTATAGGTCCCCCTCAGGGAATTTCCAGCTATTTCTAGAAAACTTGGATGCTTTGTTGTGCTGTCAGACAGGGGGAAGCAAATTATCATTTGTGGGGATTTAAATGTTGATTCCCTGAAAGAGTGTAATAGGAAGAATGACCTTTTAGTATTACTCAGTTCTTTCAATTTGAGCTCCGTCATTGATTTTCCTACTCAGATAACAAAGAACAGCAGTACATTGATAGATAACTTTTTTATAGACCAAGATAAGTTTAAGGACATAAATGCTTATCCTGTTGAGAATGGTCTTTCAGATCATAGTGCACAGCTTGTTACAGTACATGACATAGCTCCATGCAGTATAATAAATCAGACTTTCAAAGCAGGGCATTCAATTAACAATATAAATATTGCAAACTTTAGGGAAAGCCTACAGCAGCTAGACTGGGATGAAGTGTATAAGGGACCCGATGCAAACTTGAAATATAACTTATTTCACAATACATTTTTAAGGGTATTTGAAAATTGTTTTCCCAAGAAAATAGTTAAACATAATTCCAAGAAAACATATAAAAAACCTTGGCTAACTAAAGGAATAAGAATATCTTGCAACCGCAAAAGAGAACTGTATCTAACAGCAAGAGGGAGTACTGACCCCAAAATTGTTCAATATTATAAAAACTATTGTGCGGTACTAAGAAAAGTTATTAAAAATTCCAGAAGCATGTGTATCATGTCTGAGATCAGTAACTCTGATAATAAAATTAAAGCAATTTGGAATATTATTGAAAGGGAAACAGGGCAACCAAGAGCACAGGAAGACTTTAGTGCAATAAAACTGAATGACAAGTGCACTAACAAACAATCAGAAATTGAAAATATTTTGAATAATCATTTTTTAAATGTTGTGGAGAAAATAGGATCTAGATCTTCACTAGAAGAGGCAAGGCTATTAATAGAAGAGGCCATACCTGCGCAGTCTGAAACAACTGTAATTCCACCAACCTCTCCCTCTGAAATCAGTAAAATAATAAACTCACTGAAAAGTAAAAGCTCTTACGGAATTGATGGCATTTCCAGCAAAGTACTTAAAGCTTGTTCCCCACAGATAAGTAGGATTCTCAGCTACATATGTAATAGCTCTTTGGAGCAGGGTGTTTTCCCTGATAGACTGAAATATGCCATTGTAAAACCATTGCATAAAAAGGGGGATACGTCGGATGTCAACAACTACTGCCCAATCTCTCTTCTGACAGCTCTATCAAAAATTTTTGAGAAAGTAATGTATTCAAGAGTAGCCTCCCATATTTGTAAAAATTAAGTACTAACAAAATGTCAGTTTGGTTTTCAGAAAGGCTTTTCAACAGAAAATGCTATATATGCTTTCACTGATCAAATATTAAATGCTCTGAATAACCGGACATCACCCATTGGTATTTTTTGTGATCTCTCAAAGGCCTTTGATTGTGTAAATCATGGAATTCTTTTAGATAAGCTAAATCATTATGGTTTGAGTGGGGCAGTGCACAAATGGTTTAATTCATACTTAACTGGAAGAATGCAGAAAGTTGAAATAAGTGGTTCATGTAATGTTAAAACAACAGCTGATTCCTCAAACTGGGGTGCTATCAAGCACGGGGTCCCACAGGGTTCGGTCTTAGGTCCTTTACTGTTCTTGATATACATTAATGACTTACCATTCCACATTGATGAAGATGCAAAGTTAGTTCTTTTTGCTGATGATACAAGTATAGTAATAACATCCAAAACCCAAGAACTAAGTGATGTAATTGTAAATGATGTTTTTCACAAAATTATTAAGTGGTTCTCAGCAAACGGACTCTCTTTAAATTTTGATAAAACACAGTATATACAGTTCCGTACAGTAAATGGCACAACTCCAGTAATAAATATAGAATTTGAACAGAAGTCTGTAGCTAAGGTAGAATTTTCAAAATTTTTAGGTGTGTCCATTGATGAGAGGTTAAACTGGAAGCAACACATTGATGGTCTGCTGAAACGTCTGAGTTCAGCTACGTATGCTATTAGGGTTATTGCAAATTTTGGTGATAAGAATCTCAGTAAATTAGCTTACTATGCCTACTTTCATTCACTGCTTTCGTATGGCATCATATTCTGGGGTAATACATCGTTGAGTAGAAAAGTATTCATTGCACAAAAACGTGTAATCAGAATAATTGCTGGAGCCCACCCACGGTCATCCTGCAGACATCTATTTAAGGATCTAGGGATCCTCACAGTAACCTCACAGTATATATATTCCCTTATGAATAATAATCCAACCCAATTCAAAAGTAATAGCAGTGTGCATACCTATAACACCAGGAGAAAGGATGATCTTCACTATGTAGGGTTAAATCTGACTTTGGCACAGAAAGGGGTAAATTATGCTGCCACAAAAGTCTTTGGGCACCTACCAAACAGCATCAAAAGCCTGACAGATAGCCAACTAACATTTAAAAATAAATTAAAAGAATTTCTAGATGACAACTCCTTCTACTCACTGGCTGAATTTTTAGATATAAACTAAGTAAAAAAAAAAAATCTTAATCATTAGTGTCATGCAATATTTTGTGTAACGTAATTTCTTGTACAGACATCTTTTATTAACCTGACACGTTCCACATCATTACGAAGTGTCGTATTCATGATCTATGGAACAAGTATTAATCTAATCTAATCTAATCTAATCTAATCTACTGGGGAAAGAACATCAAATATTACTACATTTTAACTTACGAACTGCAAGTGATACTAGATAGTGGGGAAGATAAATAAGGGCAATACCAGCATGTTCTGTTCTATAGACTAGCACAGTTGTCTGTGTTGCGGTGCCTGAGGGGCAATATTAATAGTCATGTATCAGTCAAATCTGTATACCAGCCTAGTAGAGCTAACGTAGATGTGCCCTAAAGACAAAGGATGATTGTAGAGGCAGAGCATAAGGAACATGAAGATGAGTACAGTTGCATGTCAAGAGAGTTCACCCACCGCTACAAACTGCCTGCCTGATGCAAATACGAAGCAGTACATGCAGTTCCATTACACTATTGCTGATACGCCATGTGCCAGAATCCTTTGTAATATTACGTTAATTTATAGATACGTTTTGAAAGATAGTCATTCTTACATATTATCCAAGAGACTATGAAAGGACAACATCATTTAAATTACATGTCTTTGAGATATGAAAACAATACACATGCGTTTTTGAAAGTCCAAAACGGATGATATGCTATGCTATAAATGCTAATTTAAACATTAATTCATATTCGTGAACCCTATATTTAGTAGGCCTATTGCTTCATGAGAATCACCTGTGCATTCAAGTAAGGTTGATACTTTGGAAAATTGCTATACTGAATGGAAGTTCATTGTTCATCCTTTCAGTTCAGTCGATGGTACACTGTTTACTATAACTCTGAAGCAAACGACTTCTGATTCATACTGCATAAATCAAAGCTTCCTTTGCTTAAACAGCTCCCTTCATTATTTTGAAGTCAAGATATTTTGCTGATATCAACTACACTGCAATAGTCTTTCCAGTAATGTTCTCAACCACTTATATTTAATACTTATATTCTTTTGTACATGAATGTTGAACATACAACAACACAGCTTTAGATTCATTTGCTATGCTTTTAATTGAATCTAGCAATGCCTTTTCATGGGATGTTATACATGTTTTAAATCTTAAGTCTTACGAAATAACTTTCCTTTGAGAGCATGGATTTTAATGCTTTCCTATACTCAAGAAAATGAAAGACAGAAAAAAGTTACATGACTGTTAAAAAATCCATACTTCTGGACCCCACCAAATCAGTCATTTGCTAGCTAAATGATATCAGATAGGAGGACAGAGTTATCTCCAAAACATCTGATTTGGCAACACTGATGGACTATGCCGGCCCATAGCGCACACCTTTCAAATAGCGCCAAGGAGGGCCGTTGTGCTTAACGATCCTATCCAAAGGACGAATGACCATTAACAGTGTCACATGCCCTCACTTCATAAGACACTGAAGAGATATTTGGAATATAATATACGGCATTGATACAAAGATTGGTGATCGGGAACTTTATGCCAGTGTTGTACTCCCACTGACGGCTAAATATTGGCACTGAAAATTTACCATCTCCACAGCTCAAACCAGTTTACCTACGACTCTGGTGCAACAGGACAGACATGCCTTAGCTGCCTCGACTATGGGGCAGGGAGTGCTATGATTATATTTTGTGTTATTCAATTTGATAATGTAATTGATTATAGACTTATTTTTTAGAGAATGAAGGAGAATGGGTTTACAAAGGATCCCTTGAACAGCATAGTTGAGAGTTCCTGTGATTGCAGTCTGGAGAACAAGATTAATTTTAGCTGTTGGATTATATGAAAATGCAGTGTGCTTCCTTACTGCATTTTAAAGAGGAATATCATTCGCTTATTAAAAAGCAGATCATTTGACCAAAGCTTTGGTCTGTGACTATTTCTCCTCCAGTGAGAAAACTTTCCTACATTGTTGCAGTTCATAAATACCACCATTAGCACTATTTTTTGCAAGGTATAAACTGGTTGTACATGTCTCCTGATGAAACAGTTGAGTATTCTGATTCTCTGATGCTACACATTGTTTAATTTGAAGGTTAATAAAATTTTCAAAATTCATGAACTTGTTTGATTTAGTGAATACTTCAATTTTTAACCATAACTGATAACACAGCAGTCATAATAATTTTTTAAATGTAGTTAGTGTCGTCAAGATCTCGAAAAAAGCCCTGTTATTTATAGTTTTTCATGGAGCACTTATCTGCTTCCCACAGAACACCAGTTTTCTGAAGAACATATTTTGGAGAAGCCTATTCTACAGCAATATCACAATTAACAAACTCATAGACATTGGACACATAACAGAGATCACACTGCAACCAAGTTCATCTGCAACGTTTTGTAACATATCTGTAAAAGTAGTTTCAGTCTCTGACAAACCATCAACTTTTACAATCCTGTTAATGCCAATCAAATATTTTTTGTTTCAAGTCAACAAGAGTACTTCAGGTTTTTTAAATGTTGTTAATATTACCATAAGACTTACCTCCAACTATGCAGATGACTATGTTTCAGCTGATTCAAAAGTAAAACAAAACATGAAAACTCTAATAGGGTATTGCCAGTTGCATGAGCAACACTGTCCTTTAAAAAAAAAACGGAATTTAAGTTTTTCATAAGGAAAAATTTAATACCAGAGCAGCAAAACTTTTTAACAGGCTAGGCTGTGCTGGCCTCTTTGCTACTGCTAACTGTTCTTTAAAAATGTTTGCTATGTGTTACAATAGTATTATATTTAGAACTACATGTAACTAGATGTGTGAGTGTGAACTCACAACTGTGAACTATTCTATACTGCTACACAAACTACTGACTAACCTTGAGTGATACCTATAAGTGAAAAATTTTACCTGGTTTGTTTACGCTTTTATTATTTTCTTTAAGTTCAATGTCGTTTGGTTGATTTCCTTGGCAAATCAATGCAATATAGATAACAAATAGTTCTTGACTTAATAATTATTTAATACTTTTGTTCTAGCCAATAGTTTCAGGACAAATCATATATTTTAGAATTATATAAGTAATCATGTATCACCTAGTATGCTACATCCTAATCAGATTATTTGCCATGATGGTCCTACTCCTGAAACATATATTTGCATACCTAGTCCATATATCAGTGGCTACAGTATCGAGTAAACTAGAAGGTCGAGAGAAGAAACTTAACACACATGACATACACGCAAGGAGGATGTCATTCCTACCTCAAATAAATGTCACCCACCTAGTGGCAAGAGACTTCAGTTGCACTGTCTCATGCTCTTCCCTCATCTATATATGATCACAGGGTGATTCCATAATGATGTTACAGGCTTTCAGACATGATGGAGAAGTGTAAATGTATCAGTTTGGGTAAAGGGGCCTTCATCCAGAAACGACCAAGTCGAAAGATATACTTTCGTTATATGTTTTGACAAAACCATACCTCAATGGGAAAAAACAGGAGGGCTCATGTTTAAGGCCAGGGTTAAAAGCCCCCTCCTATTTTTTCCATTTTAGGCCTGTTTTAACCATTTATTTCTATGTTGATTTTATTGTTATTTTAGCTGTACACTATATGGTCGTTTTTGCTTTTACCTTATGACTATGTATTAATTTTGCCGAAATATTTTTAACCAATGTATTAAAATGTACGTTCAGACGATCTTTTTTATCAGATTTGTCTCGATTTTGTGATTGGTTTGTTAGTTGAAATGGGGGTGTGGACCAAACAGCAAAGTCATCAGTCCCATCGTATTACAGAAAGATGGAAAAGGAAGTTGGCTAAGACCATTCAAAGGAAACATCCAGGGCATTCACCTGAAGCGATTTAGAGGAATCACAGAAAACATATATCAGGATGGCCAGATGTGGGTTTGAACCATCATCCTCCGAAATGCGAGTCCAACGTGCTAACCATTGTGCCACCTCCCTCGGTATGATTGTGTAACCATTCAGATGAAATTATTTCTAACCAATGTGTCAAAAGTTTATATGCATACCGTATTTCCTCACAAAATTTTTGTTACATTTTGTCATATGTACAAAATTTTAAATGTTTTGCATCTACATATCCTACATTGATTTCATCTTTTTCTTCAGTCCTAAAAATTGTATTTTCTTCTTATTACTTTAATTTACTGTGTATTATTATCTTACATGGCTTGACTGATTTTAATTTCACATATGTATCTATAGCTTGTATTTCATATACTTATGTTTTTTGAGTGGACTGTAAATACAAGGGCTGTTCAATAAAGAATGGTCATAATTTTTTTATGGTCACAATTTTTCGAGCTAAAATTTGATATTATGATATTCTGTTAGCTTGATGTGCAGCAAATACGCCACAGCAGTTTCGTTGTTGGGTCTCCTGGTGCCCGCCTGTGAGAGGCAGGCAAGGTCAGACATGTTTAGTATCGCCAATAAAAGTAACACGCGAGGAACAATATGGGTCTCTGAAATTCTGCTTTCACCTCAAGAAATCTTCAGATGAGGCCTATACGATGTTACAGAAGACCTATGGAGAGTCTGTTCTTTCCTATAGCACAGCTCAAAGGTGATTTAAAATGTTTCAATACGGGAAGCAATCAATTTCAAAGGTAGGTTACTGCTCTTACAGAAGAAAACATCAGTACTGCTGCTGTTATTATGAGAGAACATCGACGAATTACCTTAAGACCACTTTCTAAAACAATGGAAATTTCATTGGGTGCCACCACACGTTGGTTGCAGAAAAATTACACATTACACTTGTTTGCGCGCCGTTGGTTCCAAGTCTGTTGATTCCCGAAAAAAAAGGACATTCGTGTGTAGGTCTGCATATAGTTAAAGTTGATGTTAGAGGAATATCCGGAATTTCTTTCAAATGTAATCACTGCTGATGCATCCTGGCTGCATTATTTCGATCCTGAGAGCAAACAGCGAAGCTCAGCGTGGAAACCTCCTTCATCACCAACCCCCAAAAAAGTATAAGTTGTTGCTTCTACTGGGAAAGTTATAGTCATCTCATTACCTGCGTGCTTGGTGTACTTGCATACACATTAGTAACCAGACAATACTAGACGTATGTCCTTAAAACTTTGGAAGTCCATATCAGGCGCAAAAGACCACATTTCCGTGAGGCAGGCTGGATTCATGGCCGCATATTGCCAATGTTGTTACTGAATATCTTGCACAAATCAACGTGAAGTGCATCCCTACCCTCCCTATATTCCGAATTTAGCCCCATCTGACTTTTTTCTATTCCCTAACATGAAAAAACGCTTTTGTGGGATGCATTATCAATCAGAAGCAGCAGTGAAGGCTGTGGAGGCGATTTTGAAGGACCTCTCAAAAAATGGTTTCCACCATATATTTTAAGACTGCCAGAAACGCTGGTACAAGTGCACCGCATTCATGCGATACTACTTTGAGAAGCACCATCAAAATTATGAGGATGTGTAAAAATATGTTGTCAAAAAAATTATGAACAGCCCTCGTATTTTATATTCTTACATTATCAATCTTGCTTATCTGTTACTTCACATTTTTATTGATGTTTCTGTGCAATCTCATCCAAGTGTAAAACTGTTAATGTTCCAGTTTTCTAATTTGGTTGTCACATAAATATTTAATGGTATTCAAGCCTGACATCGTTGAATTTGAAGTTATTTGACTTGTATTGCTGTGCATCACTTGCTGTATTTGTGTCAGTGTTCCATCACATTTTTATCATGTTACAATTTTCGATTTCATATTATCTTGAGAATTATGGTTTCCTGTGATAACTTATTTTAAAGCATGTTTGACACGTGATACACCTGTGATTATTTTCATGAGTATTTTGATCTATGTAACATTTTTCTGTTATTCTTATTTCTTTTGAGATTATCACATTGTCCACTTCTGTATGTTGCACAGCTGCCATTGATGATGATTCAGAAGCAGAACCGATAGTAAAATAAAGTAACACCATTACAGACAGCACAGTGTTACGCATTTTCCTTTATTTGTACTTGCTGTTAAACAAGATGTTCGAAAGTTACTAGCAAAAATCGCTCTGATATCTCTGACAGTGGCATTCATGTAAACCTGTTGCTAAAATGCAGGGTAGTCAACTTTCAGAGCTGGCAGTAAAAAGCGCCCAGTAAACATGGCCTCTAAAATTCGTACCTTATGAGTAGTCAGCACATGTTCAGTAGAAGAGATGTGTTTCGCAGTATCAAAGAGGAAAATGTGCTCATAGCTTTCAAGGCATGCATTTTAAAACCCTTGTTTACTAGACATTTTTCCTTGCGTGGTCCTACTACCACTTCAGAAAGTTGCCTGCCGTACAACCTTAGCAACAACAGTAGCGGTAAATGTGTTCCACTGTCAGTTTGAGAGTATCGCTTACCGTTTACGACTCCGTCGCTTCCAGATCAGGGTCCCGTAACTCAGTTGACACATTTACTCTCTTCCATTATTACTCAAAGTTTGTTACATCATCACGGAATCAGCCTTCTAATCCATACGGTGAGAGAAGAAACCTGATGAAATGTGGGTTTGGCGAACACACTGACTTGGCGCTGCACGCTTCACGCGTCTAACACAGGCAACGACGTAACACGATTTTGTACACTTCTCTACGGCAACGTCTCAGTGTTGTAGCAGCTCATACAGGAATATTGCTCTCAGTCATGTAGCTTCGATATCACCAGTAAGGCTTTGTGCTTCTTAATTAAAAGGTGTCAAGAGCGCTACCAGCGTTCAGGGCCTTCTTTCGTCATAAGAAGTAAAGGAAAAAAATATGAACTTCACTAACGGAACTCGAGTACTATACCGCCACTTAAAGATAGATCAATTCAGCATTAGTCTGAAGAAAACCAGAACATGTATTAGCTACTGACTAATGACAAATTTACCCAAAAATTACAAATTAGTGATTTCTCAAAACTACTTCCCAGTTCGTCGTTTTCGTCCTTGCAACTGAAAATACCACGTTACTCTGACTTACAAAACCTTCCCTTACCGCTGCAACATTTTATCTCGTGTCACCAGTGTTAAAAGTTATGAAATGTGTGATACATTTATGTGAACTTACCTGCTTGACAGCGAAATAAAGCGTACAAACCTCTTACAGATAAAACTCTCTCTTTTAAGTAGACTGTAGGTATTAAGTAGTGCCTTACCAGTATTAAACGGTAGTATTAGAACGTTTTGTGATTAATGAATACAATATTTCAACAGTTCTCAGTCTGTTTTTTCCAACGTAATGAAAAACAACGTAACGTTTTAGAACGATCTATAATTTTGAGAACGTCTTCTGAAAGTGGTTCATGTAAGTAAGAAAAGAGCACATAATGTAAAATCTCTTCTAAAAAGTTTATGGAAACGTGCTGCAGAACAGTAAGCAGGCGCAGTCGTTGTTGGCCGAAACAGCTACGAGCAACGGCGTGAAAGACGAACCTTCCTGACACATGCTGCTATCTAGTGTTCAGTGGATGAACTGTTTTCTCTCTGTCGCAAGTAGTGTCATCGCGTACATCATGCTTCTTCAGCGAATTGTTTAAAAGTGGAACGTACGAACCTCCTCCCATTGATTTTATTCATGTTAAATGGGTGTCTAGGGTATTTCACCACAGATAGGCCTATACAGGAAAACACAACTCTCAACAGTTCCCGAGAAAACAGAGTTAGAAAATTTAAGGCATGCTTACATACTTTGCATGGTCACTAGCGCCGAAGGAGTCCACAGCTGAGAGAGTAGTTGGTCAGTTTCAGAGGCCTAAGGTCCCTGATCGTATCTCCCTTCTGACATTTTTTCTCATTTCCACATAATTGTAACCACAACTTTATTATAACTTTGCAAATTATCAATAATAAATAATTCTTTCATCATTTACACAGTATTTACCTTAAAAAGAAGAACAAACTATTTTCGTAAGGACTTTCAGTCAAATAAATATAATCATCTTATTATTGTATGTACATTTTTGACGAATATAAAGTGAAATATATGCAGAACTGCATGAATCAGAATAATAATGATCGTAGAAATATGATTTATAGATAGTCATTCGATTTCTATGGTTGTAGGTGTTACACTTCCTAATTTCTTTGTGCAGTCTGTGTATACTGTGTGTGGCTGCGAATTTCCTCCTGTACATTAGTGTGCTACTTTTCTGATTGTGATAGCTCAGATTCTAGTCAGTGATGGGAGGACTACAATGATAGTAGTAGGGTAAAGATAGTCCTGGTACACTTTTAATATCAAACTGCCATGTAAATTAGTTAAACTGTGACAGCTGATTGGGTTATGACCTTACATTATTGTCCCGCTAAGAGGTTTTCATGTAACCGCCACTCATTCCCATCTCAGGTGTCCCTTAACCTATTGTTATACTAACTGATTTATGACTCCCTGAGGGCTGATTTATGACCATCCCCTGTGGTTAATCCTTGCCTTCTGAGAAACCCCCCAATCCCCCCCCCCTCCCCCTCCAGAAAAAGGAACACTTGATCAGTTCTAAGCCACTTGTCATTCTCCTGGGAAATCCCCCAGCCTCCCACCCCCTTCCTTCCCTTCAGAAAAAGGCTAGAAAATCACTCCATCTTGAAGGGCTGTTGCTGTGGAAGGTGCCAATATTACCCTCTCCAGCAACTATGTGTCCCAGTTACATAAATACACTGCTGCAAATTGGAGGTGTTGTCCTCTTGGAAAATTTTCATGAGTGTGCTCTCATTGAAATGCCAGGATCGACTGAGTCAGTTTACAGTGCCACCACCAGAGAATGTCTCATGCCCTTACCCCTCACCCCCTCTCTCCCCATCATGCTGAGAAAAAAACTGGGAAAAATAATTAGTCTGTGATGGAGAGGACCAATCTCAAGACACAAAATTCAGCTCAAGTCATTAACAACACATTGTTCAAATCAGTTTGCATAAGGTATTCTTTATTCAAACTGTTTGTGAGACATAGGGCTCGACCACTTGTGTACAGCTCACATCTGCAGTGTCCACACCCACTTCCCATGACATAAGCACTGAGAATGGAATGAAGTGTGATATATTAACACCATTTTGGGTCGCCCACGATTAGGTCTGTTATCTAGGTGTCACCATGGAGGTCAAAATCAGCCCTATATTCTAATTACTGATCATGATATTTAATACACTGACCACTGACTGGATGTTAGTCTCTTTCGATCTTTAGGCCTCAAACAAAGCATCAGATAGCTGCACTGTTGATTGGAAAGCTCCAGACTCGCTTCCTCTGTCTGTCTCCCTCAAGTGGCTACATCCAGTTTGCGTGCAAACTAACATCTCCAAGTACATAGACGGACATTGACAGAGGTTTCCACCCATCCTCAGAATGCTGTGTTCCTATTGGCTAATGCGGCGGAAATAGGAATTGCTGGTGGAACTGGAGTATCAAAAATAGTGGAAAATCGTCCATTTCCCCTACCCAGTCAAATTAATTGTGTAACAACTTACAGGAATCAAATAGATCACTTTAAACACTCACCAACCCTTACAATGATTTTCCTTCATAATTAAACATATTTTATACATCTGAGAATCACCAAAAAAATTGAAAAATCAAGGAATTAAATTTCCGCCACAAATAGATCGTAGTGCTAAATATACACAAGATCAATATTTGAGAACACAAGCACGCTCCTCCACCACAACGTTTCCACCTTCCATCAAAAATGTCTGGTGAAAGGAACATTCTATTTGCACACACTCACAATTGCGAAGTATATGCCAGCTACAGGCATGAGACAAACTGTGACAGCCAGAATGCCGTGTATTTGCAATCTTACAACCAGGAGAGGACCACAAATGCATCAGTCATGCCAGCACTTGCATGCACACCTCCCACCACACCATATGCTCAGAGGCCAGAATGACTGTCACTGTACTGCCAAGCAGTCAAACAATCAATTTACATGGGGGGAATAATTGTCCAGCACGAACTCTCCTCATATTTAATCTTCTAATGTAACACACCCACCCACTTATGTCATCACTCAACCAGCGTAATGGCTACTTTGCCATTCAACCATCCAGAGGACATCACTACTAGGATTTGTCCCATCTCCCATCGCTGTGGGCAACAGCCAAAAAGTTGAAGGATTCTTTATAACTAACCGGTCATCACAGGCTATACTGCAGCTTCTGGTCAGTTGCTGACCACAGACACTGCCAGACAAACAGGTACGGAATTGTTGTATAGCTTTGACTGTTCTTCCATCCCTGACATAGAAACTCTCCAGTAAAAAAAAAAAAAAAAAAACGCTTTACTCAATACAAAACGGGTAAGTTGTTGTCCAAACACCTGGATTTTCTCACGCAGAATGTGTATTCCTCCCTTTTGTACAAGTTATACAAAGACAAAAGAAATCGAAACACACAAGCATTTTCACATCGCTAAAAAACCACTGATTGTAGTGAAAATCCTGTACAGGATGGCATGGGACATATTTCCTATACTGATCACCAGCTAAGACGTTATCTGTTCTTATAAACTTAATATGTCCTACAGCCTACATCATATGACTAGAATATCAGATTCATTTTTGCCTCATGATGGAGTGCTAAGAGCATCCTCTACCTCTGTCAGAGGATGCCTCCTCATTTCCAAACTCTCTTAAAGTAGTCATATGTCGCAGCACATACAAAGTCTCTTAAGGCAGCAACACAGAGGAGTTGCAAATATCAGGTTTATAGTATATATCACTTCATAAATTCGAAAATATGGAAAAAATTTTGTTTTACGTTGGTCATCTCTTCCTGCGTAGGTGGAATATTGAAGTTTCATTGGAAGACAAGGTCTCAACGAAAAAACGCCTGATTACTACTGCAACTCAAGAATCATATTGATGAAACTATACCCCTCCCCCACCCCCTTGGAGGGAAGTCATCTGAGTACCATATTTTGTGAAGCTTGTATACCGCCAATTTGCGTTGGACTGACAAGACCCAGCCGACCTGCCATACATTATCGTAGAGAGAACCATCGCGTTATGTAATCGACGCTATGCCATGGTACTGGACGTTCTTTTTGAGGAACACTGTTGAGAATATTTAGAGAACCAACATTTGAAGCTTACTGCAGATGGTTTCTACTGCTGTCAACATACATTTTACACAAGCAATTAGCGCTTATTTGGATCCTTTTTCGCTCGCTTTATGTGTGAGTGGAAAAGGAAGGGAAATCATTAGTAGTAGCACATGATATCTTCAGCCACACACCTGGTAGGGAGTCAGTGCATCAATTTACAGACACACAAACCTCACAGAGGAATGTTTCCTCTTCATGATTGGTAAATATCTTCACATTAGTACCTAATTTTCTCACTGCAGTCACTTCACGAGACATAAGTGAGAGGTTTTAATATGTTTGCCTGCCATGTTCTCACGGATCTTCCTCTCTTCGACATATAGCATTTGAATCACCCTGTTTCGACAAGTGAGAGATGTCCCCTGCCAACTCACAAATCCCTGCTAATTCTCAAGAAATTACATCAAGTTCTGACAGAAATGTTCTATTAGCGAGAAGGCTGCCCACTCCTCCTTCCATCACTGACTAGAGTCAGAGCCCTCACAATGAGAAAAGTAGCACACTAATGTCCAGGAGGAAATTCACAGTCACGCAGAATATAAGCAGACTGCGCAAAGAAATTCGGAAGTATAACACCTACAATCACTGAGATCGAATGACTGTCTATAAATATGTCCCTGTGCATGAACTAATCTCCTTTATATATTCTTGTGATTACTACTCTAGAAATACGACAGTGATGGCATCAGAGTCTTCGTTGAAAGCACAGTCTCTCTCTCTCTCTCTCTCTCTCTCTACCTCCTCATTAGTTTTGAAAAATTCAGTGGAGTAAAACTACACACGTAAGTAAGTTACATAAAACTGCAGACAGTCACTTTTTTTAATAATTATGTTTTATTCGATGAACCGGTTTTCGAACCTTTTCAGTTTCATCTTCAGATGGTTTCTGGAAGTTACATCTTTATTTTTAGCACAATGGTGGGTGCTGGCTCTGTGACAAGAAGATGGAACATGCTTTAATGTATCGCAATGACTGTTGTTTTCTCTGTCGATATGGATGTAATTTAGTTTTCTACTTACTGCGACAGCATGGGCGGCTTTCTTCGTTAGTATACATATGTCTGCCTCCATTTTCATAGTTTGTGTATCACTTCACGCACTTTAACACAATATGTATTACATTACATTACGACAGTGAAACTTTGCCAGCATCCAGCATTTGCTGTACAACTGTTGCTTGTAACAAAGATCTGAACAAAAAGATATGGCAAAGGTTTGCTTTTCACAGAGATGTAATGTCTTCTTTTTTTACATATATTAAAGTCGATATAAGGGCAAATATTTTAATCAGACTGGCGATAACGTGAGAGCGCAAAATAAAATAAATAAATGAATTACTACAGGAATAAACTTCAAGTGATCTGATGTCTTATTTCTATTCGTATATTAACGTACCATAGCGTCATTTTATAGCATTATTTTAAACAAGACTGTCATTAACATGAGTGCCCAGGAGTCAATAATGCAGAGATATCGTATTTGCAATGAGGTACAGCATTTTTTATGATCATGACCTTTATATTTAAATTTAAATTTTAAATAATAACAGACCTTCACATGAAATGTTGACTTATTACTGTCATTACATTAATATGATCTGGAATATTAGTAAGAGTAGATTCTGTTTATTTCAGTTAAGGTGATAAGTATAAAAGTTATAGTGTTTGAAGTTCACTAAAGTTGTTTGAATGACTGTGCATTTAATTTTTAAAAATAAAAGAACAAAAGTTCAAGTGAACTGTTGACTTCCAGAATGAGATTTTCACTCTGCAGCGGAGTGTGCGCTGATATGAAACTTCCTGGCAGATTAAAACTGTGTGCCCGACCGAGACTCGAACTCGGGACCTTTGCCTTCCGCGGGCAAGTGCTCTACCAACTGAGCTACCGAAGCACGACTCACGTCCGGTACTCACAGCTTTACTTCTGACAGTATCTGTCTCCTACCTTCCAAACTTTACAGAAGCTCTTCTGCGAAACTTGCAGAACTAGCACTCCTGAAAGAAAGGATACTGCGGAGACATGGTTTAGCCACAGCCTGGGGGATGTTTCCAGAATGAGATTTTCACTCTGCAGCGGAGTGTGCGCTGATATGAAACTTCCTGGCAGATTAAAACTGTGTGCCCGACCGAGACTCGAACTCGGGACCTTTGCCTTTCGCGGCCAAGTGCTCTACCAAGAAGAGCTTCTGTAAAGTTTGGAAGGTAGGAGACGGATACTGTCAGAAGTAAAGCTGTGAGTACTGGACGTGAGTCGTGCTTCAGTAGCTCAGTTGGTAGAGCACTTGCCCATGAAAGGCAAAGGTCCTGAGTTCGAGTCTCGGTGGGGCACACAGTTTTAATCTGCCAGGAAGTTTCAACTGTTGACTTATTTTTGTTCTTACATCCTTGTGATCTGGAATATTAGTAAATGGATATTCTGTTTGTTCCAGCTAGAAGTAATAAGAATAAAAGTACTGATTTATTTTAACAGTAGAGGGCTCTACCATTTAGATATATAGTAGAGGTTTTATTCTGTGGCAGCATATTTACAATGAACCAGTGTAGTTAGGATCTAAGGAGAGGAATGGGGAGGGGGGAGTTCTGAAGGAAAAATTTGTTTATCAGTTCAGTTTGGTCATTGAGTACGTAGTCAGATGTTGTATTTGTGTAGGTAAATATTTCAATTTCTTCAAGAAGGTTAGGTGTTGTGCCTTTGTTGGCAAAATGAAGTTCAAATGGCTCTGAGCGTTATGGGATTTAACTGCTGAGGTCATCAGTTGCAAAATGAAGTACCTGGAGATTTTGTTCCATGTTGTTTGCAGAATGCTTTTGTTGGGCAAAATGTCAGGCAAAGCTGAATTTATTCAGGTTGTTAGGATGGAGTGCATCTACATGTTCTTTAAATCTTGTGGTGAAGCTTCTACCAGTTTGTCCAATGTAGAAACTTGGACATGAGTTGCAAGTAAGCTTGTATACACCTGACTTTTGATACTGTTGTATAGTAGTTTTGGTGCTTTGTAAGATTTTATTTTGTATTTTGTTGTTGGTGAAGAAGCTTACTTGAAGAGGTTGGCAATTTGGTGAGAAATCTTCCTTAGGAAAGGCAGGCTTATAAATATGGTTTCCTTGTTTGTGAAAGGTTGTTCAGTAGTTGGTTGATTTAATTTCGCTGTATGGATTAGTTTACCTATTATTGCAGGGTTGTACCCATTCTGTTTCTTTTAGTCTTTCACTTGTGTCCCTTAGGATTTTAAGCATTCAGTTAACCTTTGTTCTGAAGAGTGCTTTTTTATATTGGTCTTGTGTATGGTAATATTGGTGGTTGTTGTCTTTCTGAAAATTTGAAATTTATGCTTTTTATTTTTATTTTAGATTTTTAAATAAAGATAGTTAATGCCTTCTGATGTTTCATGTTCTACTGTGAACTGAATTTCATTGCATAATTTACTAAATTCTTTGGCTAGATTTTCTATTTCTCCTGTTGTTCCATTGAATAGAATGAGTGTGTCATCAACATAGTGTTTGTAGTAAAGCAGCTTATCTTTTAGCTGGGCTTCAGATCTAAAAAAGTTGTTTTCAAGTTTATTAATATATATTTCTGCTAGCAAGCCTGCAAGACAACTAACCATTTCCAAGCCATCTTCATGACTGTAAAACTTGTTGTTGAACAGGATCTCTATAAGTTCACAGATTTCTGCTCTACCCATTGTTCCATGTTTGAGTAAATTATTTCTTATTATACTTATTGTTTCCTTGACAGGTATGTTTGTATATAGGTTTACTATGTCAAGAGATGCAAATCTAGCTATGGCTGGGATGGGATATTTTTACACTATTGATGAGCTCATGACTGTTTTTGATGGAGGACGTATTTTTGAATACATATACCATGCGTACAACATCAATATGTTTCCTGGTGATCTTATATCTTGGACTATATATCGAGTTAACAATGGGATGTATTGGACATTCTGGTTTATGGATCTTGGGTTGTGATCTCAATTTTGGTGCTGAATGCTGGTGTCAACAGGAAGTTGCAATTTTTAAGCAACTTTCTAACTTTATCTTGGAATTTGGGGGTAGGGTCATATGTTATTTCTTCTATGTTACTCTTTCTGCAGAATTCACAAGTTTTGTTAATATCAGCAGATTCATATATGACAAGAGCTGTGCTGCCCTTGTCTGCTCTGACAATTAGGGCATTCTCAGTTGAAAGTTTCTTGTTTATGTCACATAATGTCCTATGTTCATTATTCCTCTTATTATACCTTTAGTTTTGGTGAATATTTCTCACGATGATGTTGTTTGCCTTATGTGCTATAGCATTTTGTTCATTGTGAATTAGTTTAGCTGCTGTTCATGCAATTTTTGCTAACTATTAGGTCTTTTATGTTTCTTTTATTTAGTGAGGGAGTAATATTGTGCTTAAGGCCTTTGTTTAACAGCTTTAATTCATTATTACTGAAGCATATTTCTGTAGTATTTATCAATTTGTCAAAAAACTTATGTTCTGTTTGAAAAGAGATACTGGGAAACGTCATTGTATTCTTTGAAATAAGAGAATTTATCTTTTTTATCATGTCTGTATGAGATGATAGTACGTTCTTTGTTGACATAAGAAATGGCATAGTCTAGAAAAACTATGATTACATGAGCAAGAAGTTTATGGCTTAATTCTAAGTGCATATTATACAGCTTTGAATTGAGAAGATCTTTCATTTCTGATTTCAGTTTTTAACCAAATAGTTTCACACTGTGCTTTTGATATCATGGCTGACATGCTTTGACTCATTATTTTTATTCTGATATAATTTGGAGTCAAGTTTTCTGAGAGACACTTTTTCTTAAATCTTATTGCAAGGATGGTTATCGTTAATTTAAGTGTACATTGCAGAAATTCACGCAATGTTCTAGTTACCTGGCGTGGTAACAACAGATTAAGCTTATCCATTACGGATATTTTAGAACCGGTGACTGTTAACTGAATTTAAGTAAACTACAAACTATAAAAAAATTGTACTGCATCACTTGCTTCCTATATATTGGAAACAAATAACGTCTGCACGTAGCCATCGAGCACTTGTGGTTAACCCATTAAATATACAAATACTGATCCATTGGAGCAGGAGGCCAATGATCGAAGTCACTTCCACAGACCTGTGTAAAGTTTTCTTGCCCGTATTGTTGGAAGTCCATAATCCACAGAATATCAATCAAAAGAGAGGGTTCCTTTGTTGCTCTTTCATAGATGGTTTGATACACTCCATTTTTCTTGTAACACTTTCAAGCGGTGTATGACTTCAGCTTTGAACACCGCCATACATTTTGTTTCTCTCTTGTTACTTTGAGTTCTCAACTGACATTAATCTCTTTCAGTCCACCTGCTCTCACAGAAAGCTTAACATCACATGATAAAAGGTAAGCTGTTCCCTCCAACACACAGGATGGGTGAAATAAAAGACAGAGGTAGTGTTTCTTATTGACAATAATGTGGAAGACATCGCAACATATGGAATAGCACTGTGGAGCGTTTCCAAAGTTGATGACCTCTACATTTACACTCATGTTTCACAGTGACTGGGTAGCAGATGTCTTGGTGTTCGTTCTTCGAAGAGACCCAAACTGATACCTCACATTGGCTGTGCGTATTGCACCCAGGATATGATCACTCTTTCAGTGTCCTAGATGGTGGTCATCATGACTTCCAAGTCTGTGGACACTGCGTTTTTCATTTTATGGCTTTTTTGTCGTCAGTCTTCTGACTGGTTTGATGCAGCCCGTCACGAATTCTTCTCTTGTGCTAATCTCATCATCTCAGAGTAGCACATGCAACCTACATCCTCAGTTATTTGCTGGATGTATTCTAATCTCTGTCTTCCTCTACAGCTTTTGCCCTCTACAGCTCCTTCTAGTACCATGGACTTCATTCCCTCATGTCTTAAAAGATGTCTTATCATCCTGTCCGTTCTCCTTATCAGTGTTTTCCACATATTCCTTTCCTCTCCGATTCTGCGTAGAAACTCCTCATTCCTTACCTGGCTTAGAATGCATCATCACAAGTGGAACAAGGGGATATTCTGCAGGACGTAAACTCATAGACAATGGATAGCATGCACATCAGTTGTCAGTTGCACTATGGAGGAATGGAATGATTTTCATAAACCCAGATGAGTTTGTCGTATTTACCTCAATTTTACGTATTTGCCATCAAGTTTCGTAATTTCATCAGGTTTCCCGTAATTTAAATGCATTTTATCAGTTAACTCGAGTCCCAAACAAACTCTCACGATGATTTGTCGCTTCAACACAACGTCTCATTGCATCATTCTCACGTTGTTATCAGCCTATGACATTGTAATATGATTCCCAGTTTATACACTCCTGGAAATGGAAAAAAGAACACATTGACACCGGTGTGACAGACCCCTCATACTTGCTCCGGACACTGTGAGAGGGCTGTACAAGCAATGATCACACGCACGGCACAGCGGACACACCAGGAACCGCGGTGTTGGCCGTCGAATGGCGCTAGCTGCACAGCATTTGTGCACCGCCGCCGTCAGTGTCAGCCAGTTTGCCGTGGCATACGGAGCTCCATCGCAGTCTTTAACACTGGTAGCATGTCGCGACAGCGTGGACGTGAACCGTATGTGCAGTTGACGGACTTTGAGAGAGGGCATATAGTGGGCATGCGGGAGGCCGGGTGGACGTATCGAAGAATTGCTCAACACGTGGGGCGTGAGGTCTCCACAGTACATCGATGTTGTCGCCAGTGGTCGGCGGAAGGTGCACGTGCCCGTCGACCTGGGACCGGACCGCAGCGACGCACGGATGCACGCCAAGACCGTAGGGTCCTACGCAGTGCCGTAGGGGACCGCACCGCCACTTCCCAGCAAATTAGGGACACTGTTGCTCCTGGGGTATCGGCGAGGACCATTCGCAACCGTCTCAATGAAACTGGGCTACGGTCCCGCACACCGTTAGGCCGTCTTCCGCTCACGCCCCAACATCGTGCAGCCCGCCTCCAGTGGTGTCGCGACAGGCGTGAATGGAGGGACGAATGGAGACGTGTCGTCTTCAGCGATGAGAGTCGCTTCTGCCTTGGTGCCAATGATGGTCGTATGCGTTTTTGGCACCGTGCAGGTGAGCGCCACAATCAGGTCTGCATACGACCGAGGCACACAGGGCCAACACCCGGCATCATGGTGTGGGGAGCGATCTCCTACACTGGCCGTACACCTCTGGTGATCGTCGAGGGGACACTGAATAGTGCACTGTACATCCAAACCGTCATCGAACCCATCGTTCTACCATTCCTAGACCGGCAAGGGAACTTGCTGTTCCAACAGGACAATGCACGTCCGCATGTATCCCGTGCCACCCAACGTGCTCTAGAAGGTGTAAGTCAACTACCCTGGCCAGCAAGATCTCCGGATCTGTCCCCCATTGAGCATGTTTGGGACTGGATGAAGCGTCGTCTCACGCAGTCTGCACGTCCAGTACGAACGCTGGTCCAACTGAGGCGCCAGGTGGAAGTGGCATGGCAAGCCGTTCCACAGGACTACATCCAGCATCTCTACGATCATCTCTCCATGGGAGAATAGCAGCCTGCATTGCTGCGAAAGGTGGATATACACTGTACTAGTGCCGACATTGTGCATGCTCTGTTGCCTGTGTCTATGTGCCTGTGGTTCTGTCAGTGTGATCATGTGATGTATCTGACCCCAGGAATGTGTCAATAAAGTTTCCCCTTCCTGGGACAATGAATTCACGGTGTTCTTATTTCAATTTCCAGGAGTGTATATTATTGCTAAACCACCCCCCTCCATTACTTTGTGAGAGCTATACGCATAGGGACATAATGACCCTGTGACACAGTCTACATCACATGACAAAAATACTGTTTCTTAGTGCATGGAATAGCCATCAACAGAGGGTGGTTAGAAAAACTATGTTCCTTAGCAAAAACGCTTTATAAATTCGATAAGATTTTATTACGATTACCGATCTGTGCCTGTGTGGATGGGAGTCAGTATTCTAGCATTCGTGGATCCTGAGTAAAACTCTAAATGGTCTCTCTACCCATCTTGTAACTTTAACCAGCCCTCCCTACAACATTCTCTCTGATTTGATTTGGGACCGGAAGTAGGAGGGCACTACGCATGCTACATTTGACGTCTGATGAGGGAACGGAACAAACTGAGTTTCACATAATCAACACACTTCGATATTTTGATCTCGGAAAGAGCATAAGAGCATCCAACTGACGCTAGTGATATAGGCCAGTATTCTTATTCCGATACTGTAACATCCGACGGGGGGAGCCGCGCGAACCATGGCAAGGTGCCTCACACGACGCGGCTACCCTGCACGGCGATGCATCTATGCTGAGGAGATTAGCACTTCTTATTGGTGTGAAGTAGCTACGAGCCTGATACATTTGAGAGTATTGGGGTGATATAACAGATGATTAAGAAGAAGAAGAAACGTATGGCTTATGCATGAAGGAGCTCAAGAAGGAAGGAGTTTGAAACTTTTATGTAAATCACTTCCGCTATCAGTTGTGTAGTACTGTTGTGATGTTTGGATTCCATACCAAGAAGGTATTGGAGAAAGAAAACTGCCCACGGAACATAAAAACACACTCCTAAGGCTACAAAGTTCTGCGCTTAAATACGCTATAATATCAAAGCAGTGTGTTTGAAATGTGTTAGTAGCGTGTAAAGCAGTGCTGTTGACACTCCAATGGAGAAACTATATTTTCAACACCTGACATATGTTCACCCTGCGTTTTGTAGCTCATTCATTATGGCGAGATTTTTTTAGATGCTAGAATTACTACCTTCCGCAACAAAGGAAAAGAATAGATTCTTTGTAGTACATGCACTATTTAGCTCATTGGTTACATCCGATTATGTTTCATAAAATTATGCTGTGCCTACATCAGTCCCATAAAATGATCGCCCATTTATGAGGAAATGTAGAAATGCTTAGAACGGTGTATGACACGTGAATTTACATGCCTTGCTGCACCAGCTCTATGAACAGAAAACAGTGTGTTTCACACACAACAGCTGTCAAGCAAACGTGTAAATAGGGACGGTAGTATCTCACAAATACCTGTCACAGAATTAGAATCACTGCGGTAATGAAACTGAAGACTCGATTTATGTGTAAGGTGTGGCAGGCAAACGCAGTACTACACATACGTTTTCGTTTGTCTAGAGGAGGGTGCCAAAATACGTTGAAACGTCTCTGTGAAGTCGTTTCATAAGACGCTTGTCGAATTCGGTACAGCCTATTCATTTTACTACCTGATTTTAGCTCAATTCATGAACTCTTCCAGAAAGAATGAGCACTCAAATAAGGCCTTTTGATTATTATATGTGGGTTTCGGTTTTGTTTTGTGGAAATCGCTGAATTAGTTGCTTCTCGTTCAAAGGAGAGCACATGATGATCAACTTAGGTTACCAATACCTGAACAGAGAGGTTTATCTATCTTACTCGAGGGCTGTGTCGAAGGAGGCTGTTTTTGTATGTGAGGTTGGTGACGGAGGGCTGCCCCTGTGGTAGCTTCCGCTGCACGAGGAGCTAGGTAATCTCGTGAGAGAAAGCCGCACTCTTCTGTGAACGCTTGGTGAGTACGAATCGTAGCTCTTTAGAGGGATTTCAGGTGATAAGAATCAGGTTGAGTTAGGACTTCTTTATGTTGAACTGTTGAAATACTTAAGAACTTTAGCTTATCTGAAGCGTGTGAAGCGAGTTATTTTTTTAATGATTTTTAATCTTATATTTTGTGGAAATTGCTTTTGTCTTTGTGTGTCGATTTTGTGCCACGTGTTTGGTAATCAATGACTCTTCTGGTTCATCACGGCATCGCAATAAGCTTTTATTTTAACAGTTTGCTTGTTTAACGAGCTACAATTTCTACAAGAATATCTGTTCTTTCTTGCTCTTTCTACAGAACAGCACAACAATTTGAGTCAGATTGCACCACGTGCTCTAGTTCGGCCGTTTGCAAGCAGCAGACGCAGTTAATATGTTAAATAAGTATCGCACTGCGTTGTGTATTGGTTAAACCTCTGTCCAGAATAGAGCATGCGTAGAATCGTAATGCAAATCTCACTGAGATATTTTTATGGTATTAATGCCAAGGAGATGATAGTATAATTGTCTCCCACCCCCGTCTTCTGTGTTTCTTCTTGCTGTAGTTAAATTGTGCTCTGTTTTATTCTCTCGTAGTTCTTATTTGAATATTTCGAGTCAGACACCAGTTATATGTAGATAGGATGTGCAACCAAATATTTAGTTACGATAAATAATTTATGTGAAAGATAAATTCTTTGGTGACGATCTTACCCCCTTACTCTGATTTCCATTCCAGAATTAATCAAGTTGCTTCATGCTATTTATCTGGCTACTTAAAGAAATTTGCATACTTGTAATTAAATTATTAAAGTAATTAAACTAATAATTTTCTAGCTCCGTTTTTTCTAAATGGTTAGGAACGGTTTGAGCTGGTGGCGACCCTGAATTTCTGAATTTTTATCATTATTTGTGTGACAGATGCTGCTAGAAGTGCGAGATAACGCATATGGCTCGATGAGAAACGTCGTAAACATAAAAATACGTTACAACCTTTTCCATCCGTTTGGTGGACATGACTCATCACACATGCGTTGGAAGACCTCTACTGACTATGGAATAGGGAGGTTTTCTTTTAACGATAGCAGGTAGATAGCGCTCTAAGTCGCACACGGAACACACCGTTGTATACGAGTCGAACGGAAATCATACAACACAGCTGATACAGACCGGGGGAAAACCGGAAGAAGAACATGAGCGCTAATTTCTCCTATCTTCGTGATCATCACACGAAATGTATGTTGTAGAAACCTTCTGCAGTCATTCTCAATGGTGTTCCTCAGAAACAACATCGCCATCACTGCAGGGATTCTCATTTGAGATACCTGTCGGGTATAATCCGATGACAGGTAAAAAATTACTTTCCATGCAAAGTGGCCCTCCTGATCATTTTATTTAATTCATCAATCAGTTTTATATCAGTGACGTGCCGCTGGGCGGTTAGAAGCGAGGGCCAAAGCACCATGGATACGATTCGTGAGTTGGAGCAGTAATCAGAAGTTTTTTTTTTTTATTGCGGTGATGTCTTTTAACAAAATTTCAGTCTCCCACCAGCGCAGGAAGAGATGAGCATGGAAATAAAACAAGCTATCTTACCGAATTTATAAAGTGATGTGTAGTATAAACCGGATATTTACAACTTGTCTGTGCTGCTACTTTAAGAGTCTTCTCAGGTGACCAAGCATTTGGTTACTTTAAGAGAGTTTGAAAGTGAGGAGGCATCCTCTGACAGAGGTAGAGCATGTTCTCAGCATTCCGTCGTGAGCCAGAAATGAGTTCAATATTCTAGTCCTGTGATGCAAGACACAGGAGATATTAAGCTTATAATAACAGATATTCTATTAACTAATGAGAGGAAGAGGTAATTATACCTTATAGCGTACTGTTGTACAGGGTTTCCACAACAAATAATAATACTTTGGCGATGTGGAAACGCGTATATGCTCCGATTACTTCTGTCTTCGAAAATAACTCGTACAAAAGAGACGAATCTACGTGTTGGGTGAGAAATTCGAGGAGTACGGACAACAACTTCCAAGTCTTGGATTGGACATAATGGATTTCTTAAATGGGGGAGAGTGTATGTCAAGGGCGAAATTGCAGTTAGAGACATACATCCAAGCCACACTTTCTTCACTCGCAGTGTGTCAGGTCAGTGACCGACCAGAAGCTGCGGCTTCGACCTGTCGGCTCTCGCTCGCAGCCGTGGGAACAGGTTCCAGTGGTGGCCTCCTCTGGCAACTGAATAACGAATTGACCAGTACGCTGGTTTAAGAGTGACAGAAGCGGACATGCAAAGTCCTGGCCGGCTCAGATCACGGTATGCCCGTGGCCAGCATGCTCTTCGCAGTCTCGAGTGTGTGCGATCGGAAGTTATTTTTCACCAGATATGTTTAGTGTAAGGTGGAACAATTTGGGGGACGAGGGTACTTGTTTTGTTAAACGTCGGTGTATACATGACCTTGGATATATTTAGTGCTACAATCAATTTGTGATGGCAATTTAATTACTTGAATCGTAAAATATTTATTTGTGATTCTCAAACGTTAGTTTTCTAGTTAATACAATCTTCCATAGACCATTTGCACAATTTCTACTGAAATGATGTGGAAAGAATCAGTTTACAGGCCACTGATAACTGACACGTTTGTTTCTCTCAGAAGAAACGACTTGAGATTAGATTTATATTTACTTAGCCACATGTAATACCTTTTTGTATTAGTGGACATATGATCACAGATTTTTGTGGCTGTATTATTAACAAGATGGCTCTGCACTTTTTTTCATTCAGTACACTCGTTCCAAGCTAGTTTGGTTCCGAAACATACGATTACCCAGGGAACGAAAATTGTGTAACTTAATTGTTCGGAAAACTCTATTTCTATACCTATATATTTATTTCAAGTTTTCATCAATATTTATGGAAAATTCTACACTATTCATTGGCTCCTACTCATGAATGGATGAATGAATGAATGAATGAATGAATGAATTGCTGGTTTTATTCTGTGTACCACACAGAAGTAAACATTCTATGTTTTTATGAAATCAATAGGGAGTCCATCTGCAGAGAACAGTTTGCAAATGTTGAAAGTTATTGAAAGTCTATTCTGTTGTAGTGTATCTTACACGATTAATAGCAACGATTGCGTCACCTACACGTATGATCCATGTATGTAAAGTGGAATGCCATTTACATATGGTACGACTAGGAGTCGACCGAAATCTGAACTCTGTATAACAGCACTTCATTTCTGCTAAGTCAGTAAAATTTTCTCTCCGTAGTACTATTCATCTACATCTACATCTACATCTACATCCATACTCCGCAAGCCACCTGACGGTGTGTGGCGGAGGGTACCCTGAGTACCTCTATCGGTTCTCCCTTCTATTCCAGTCACGTATTGTACGTGGAAAGGATTGTCGGTATGCTTCTGTGTGGGCTCTAATCTCTCTGATTTTATCCTCATGGTCTCTTCGCGAGATATACGTAGGAGGGAGCAATATACTGCTTGACTCTTCGGTGAAGGTATGTTCTCGAAACTTTAACAAAAGCCCGTACCGAGCTACTGAGCGTCTCTCCTGCAGAGTCTTCCACTGGAGTTTATCTATCATCTCCGTAACGCTTTCGCAATTACTAAATGATCCTGTAACGAAGCGCGCTGCTCTCCGTTGGATCTTCTCTATCTCTTCTATCAACCCTACCTGGTGCGGATCCCACACTGCTGAGCAGTATTCAAGCATTGGGCGAACAAGCGTACTGTAACCTACTTCCTTTGTTGTCGGATTGCATTTCCTTAAGATTCTTCCAATGAATCTCAGTCTGGCATCTGCTTTACCGACGATCAACTTTATATGACCATTCCATTTTAAATCACTCCTAATGAGTACTCCCAGATAATTTATGGAATTAACTGCTTCCAGTTGCTGACCTGCTATTTTGTAGCTAAATGATAAGGGACCTATCTTTCTATGTATTCGCATCACATTACACTTGTCTACATTGAGATTCAATTGCCATTCCGTGCACCATGCGTCAATTCGCTGCAGATTCAGTACTACTCAACTAACTCCTTCACTACATCTTAATTTTAGAGGTTACTGATATTACTTAGTGGCATATACAGGGTGTCTAATTATTTACACTGAGTCGTTTCAGTAACGGAAATAGATTTCCAAAACATCTCTCCGCTACCAACCGTGAGACAGAGTCAGTATGTGAAGAAATATCAATGTGTTTTTAACCGTGTATAGTGAAATCTGTCCTATTTGAACGCAAGCCATAAAACAAAATGGTTTCTTAACCTTACGTTGGAATAGCCTTTTCACCATAACAAGTAGTACCATGTCCCAAAATATTGTGTACAACTCCCAATAAAATTGAAACATGATGAGAAAAAACATCTTCGTTATCTTGTCGGAACAGATTTTTGGACAGGCGCGAGGGCGAAAACACCCGAAACGATTGCGCTGGACAGTAAATCACGTTCACGTTTTCGTCCACTCTTTTCCAAAAATTTACTATTACTTGTCTCCATGTCGAAGAATAATTTTCCCATTTGACATTTTTTGCAAATAGTCGACCTCGACGGAGATATACAGTGGATTTTGACTTCTATATTTCTTCTCCTTATGCTGTTTCTTACATTTTTGGACCGTTCTTTGTTATGCTGTCGTGAAGTTAATGGAAGAAGGTAACAGGAAAACTGTACGTGACCTACATACAGAATGATAAGTACCCAGAGTGGGCCTGAAAATGCACAGGTAAAAATAATGAAAGTGGAAAAGAAAACAGTCCATAATGGGAAAACCGTATCACTTGATGCATAAAACAAACAAAAAGACGCAAATTGTCAAGGAACTCACCAGCACGAACAAATTCAAATATCTCCAGATAAAAACCAAGCAAAAATTTTGTATCAAATGGCAATAGTCACACAGGAAACGCTTTAAACGAGAGGCACAGTAGCGCGTAAAGGCTGTAAATGAAAACTGATTACATCGTAAAACACTGGTGTCGGTGAAGATGGACAGTTTAGTGAAGGACACACATGGTCTGTCAAACCTGAAAACGACCTCAAGCTGACCTAAGTTTCAGCGCATGCGCGCCTTGCGAGCTTTGGGTAAATTATCAGGGGAGTACATTGGCCGTGGCCATGGTTAGTTGTTGTTGTGGTTTAAGAAGCGTCGCAGCAATGGTTGCATCTGTCATGTTACCCAATCCTGGACGCGCTCGTCCCTGATGACTTTTACGGACCACAACGTTTGAATGAGTGAGTATCGTTACATGAAAGTGTTCTTACCAATTACTAGTTTAAAAGAGCAAAAATTTCTCGTAGTAGAAAAAATGCAACGTAATTCGAAAACAGAGAGCGAGTCTTTCGAAAGTTAAATTGTTTTGAAATTTATTTCTCTGTGGGTGCCTTTTTCTATGGGATGCATTTGGTATGTGTTGTAAGTGTGTAAGGTGCAGTTTCGCTTATTCTTGAATTGAGAACAACTGTGTAAGTCGAAATGACAAGTCTAACGTCGCAATATTTGGCACAAAATTACAGCTTTTACACAGTTTTCAACTGGCCAACATAAAAACTGCGCAATGGATAATGCACCTTGCCAACATCAAAAAGTGAAATAATCTTATACACAACAATGTTAAATATTAACTCTCTGAAAGAACATTAATCCTAAGCACAATATTATGAAAGTTTAATTGGAAGTTTCTTTACAAAATTGCTCCTACGCGTACGTTATGATGTTGGTCAGTACTACGAAAATCGTCAGATTCCGGTTCAAAGTTCAGTACTATTTAGGATGACAATCAAGTCTACGGTGGATGGTTAGTTATGTGACAAAACTGAGTGCAAGATTACCCAAGGCCGCTCGAGTTTACAGAGGACACAAGCTGGTGAACAAACAAAGTTTACGGCTCTGCACGTAGTATTTACCTTAAGCTGCGAAGCGCTGCCGACTGCAAGGCCGCTCACTCCCGCTGAAATTCCTGAAAAACTGATCTGGCCTTTCCAGAATGAGATTTTCACTCTGCAGCGGAGTGTGCGCTGATATGAAACTTCCTGTGCCCGACCGAGACACGAACTCGGGACCTTTGCCTTTCGCCGGCAAGTGCTCTACCATCTGAGCTACCGAAGGACGACTCACGCCCGCTACTCACAGCCTTACTTCTGCCAGTATCTCGTCTCCTACCTTCCAAACTTTACAGAAGCTCTCCTGCGAACCTTGCAGAACTAGCACTCCTCAAAGAAAGGATATAGGGGAGCTGTGGCTTAGCCATGTCACCGCTATATCCTTTCTTTCAGGAGGGCTAGTTCTGCAAGGTTCGCAGGAGAGCTTCTGTAAAGTTTGGAAGGTAGGAGACGAGATACTGGCAGAAGTAAGGCTGTGAGTACCGGACGTGACTCGTGCTTCGGTAGCTCAGATGGTAGAGCACTTGCCCGCGAAAGGCAAAGGTCCCGAGTTCGAGTCTCGGTCGGGCACACAGTTTTAATCTGCCAGGAAGTTTCATAATCTGGCCTTTGCTGAGCTTTCCAGCATAAACTTTCCCTATGTTTCCCATTATGCGAGAAAAAACGTACTCAGCCCTAGCCTTAGTATGTGGCGATATACATGCGCATGGTTGTATTAGCGTGCATATTATAGTGCCCTCTCAGTTCTCGCAAGAACAATTGACTAATTTGGCTGAATCGTTTCTCCACAGTCGGAGCTAAACATTGCTACAACTAATTTCTAGCTGTAGTGCAGCTACTGTGAATGTAGTATCCACAACAATTTCTTCTCTGCATCGTACAGAGCATTAAGGGCTCCATTCTGCACTTGACACCAGTTTAGAGAAGAGTCCCCTGAAAATTTCTCTCTTGTCCTACTCATGGCAGAGCTGTCTCTCTTCACTTAGGTTCCTTTTTCATGTCATGGCTTTTTTCGACCAATAGGAGCGTTCCTGTCATTTTGCAGAAACTCTCTCTACCAGTCGCAATGTACCTTCCATCAAACTGCGTTAAAACTTCAGTTTTTTTTTTTCTTACAAGTGCGTTTCCGCCAAATGAACTTTTGTACCTATTCTAGACGCCTAAAGTACATTGACCAATCCATGTGTCGCACTGTCTGGACTAAATGCATCACTGGCTTTTGTTTATATCCTGTTGGAATTCTGAAACACCGCTTTCTAAAGCTTTTTCTCTGTCCCTTGTGCAGATGTGCTACTACACATGGTCCTCCAGCCTGAATCACCTGGCCTGGGGTCGCTGACCTTCCTCCTGCCACCCCTTTAAGTGGTTTCCATTGTAAACCCTGCAGTGTGCCTTCGCTATGTGGTTGTATGGTTGGCTTTTCAAAACTAAAAGCGACTCGCATTGCCTGTTCCACCTTCCACTCAAAGACATGCGTTATATAGGAACGGTGTATTAATTACCGTCGATTATCTATCGTCCCTTTTTGCATTCCGTACTGATAGGCAAGTGTTCTCATAATTGCTGAATTACGTTAGGTATCTTCACCTTCTCATTGCGATGTATAAAGATATCATGTAAGGTGTGAACCTGACCATTTATTCTGCCACCTTACACATGTATCGCACCTAAGGATGTGATGATGTTAATCCATTGTCTTAGAATTTTATCCGCAATGAGCTGCATTACGGAAAATACATATAACTGGGAAGCAACGTTTAGAATGTTGTTGAAATGATTTTGCACATCTTTGCTAGCGACTAACTGTGGGGGTTCTGCCATGTTTCTTTAAATACCAATGGTAATACATAAGAAAGACATGAAATACCTCAATTTGCTATCTTTCGAATTTTACACAGTGATTTTGACATTTTAAACTTAAGTGATAGAAATGTGCTGGTATGGCAATGGCATAAAAAAGTAATAAGGCAGATAACATGAAAGAAACAAATTAGTAAATCACAAAAAAAAAATTTGATTTCAGTTATGAGAATTGTCCAAGTTCTACATCTTATCTACATCTACATGATTACTCTGAATTTCACAATTAAGTGCCTGATAGTGGTTTCATCGAACCAACTTCAAGCAATTTATCCATCACGCCACTCTCACACAGTGCGTGGGAAAACCGAACACTCAAATCATTCCGTGTGAGCACTCACTTTTTTATGTTATTATGGTAATTGTTCCTCCCTATGTAGGTTAGTGCCAAAAAAATACTTTTGCAGCCGGAGTTCATCAGCTACACTTGCTCATTGGTGATATTTGCTACGCGAAGTTGGTTGTGTTTCAGGGTAGCAGATTCTGTGCAGAGGGACAGCACGTTCGTTTAGCTGTTGCAGCTTCCTTCCCAGTTCCTGATGCGCTGTGTTGTGCCGTCTTGATGTTGATAAGAGATCTTCGGTTTGGTGTTGTTGTTCGCCTGTCGCCTGGTATTGTTGGCGATACTCATCACAGTTTGTAAAGCCTGTGTCTAGCGTATTATTTGAAAATTTCTTTTTTTCATTGTAGATACGTTAGAATTTGCGATTTGTCGGCGTGTCGTAGGTGCCGTGCGCTGTGTAGGCGACTATTCATGTGGAGACAGATTTGCATGCAGGGAATGACTTAAAATCTGGTACCACGGTTGCTGTTGAGTCAGAATGGCTCTGTTGGTCAGGCTGAGTCTTTGTTCACTAGTTCCCCAAACGTGTTGTGTAAAATTCTATGTTCTGTTGTCTCTGACTGCTTTGTATAATTTAGTCGAAGTCTTCCCTGGGACTGAATCTCGAACGTAGATTCTTGCCACCAGAGCTGGCAAAAAATAACGTAACTGATAGAAATAACCGGTTACTGAGAAGTAACGGTTACTGCGATAACCGTTCCTCTGATACAGGTTGTTATTTCTGTAACTCTCTAGTGTCAACAGTGCCTCGCGCCATCTGTTGACAGAAGATCGTACTACGCTTTCCCGTCAACTCATCGGAGATCTGGCTACGTACGAAGGAGAGGGACAGACCATTTGGAAGGCGTTCTATAGGCCATGGGAATAACTGTGAGGCTGCGCGCCATCTGTTGATAAGAACTGTGTACTATATCATGCGCCTTCGTTACTTTTAGCACAAACAGTTAAATAAAGTTAATGTCCGAGCGGTGGCTGATAGGAGCTGCAGTACAGGCATTAACAGGTACAATCTTCCCTTGAGCCAACGCCTTTCATGTCAATTTTGCTTGGACGGGTGACATAAAGAGAGCTACCACAAGGAATTCGAGCGACTATGGAAATAACTGTCAGAGATCTATATTTCCTCTGGCAGTTATCTTTATTGCAGGTAACCCGGAAGTTCGTAACGGAATAACTGTGTGTCTGTGACTTCAGTATTAGACCCCGGTGATATTTCCAGATACGATAGTTACTGGAACGAACAAATATTTACGTACTTCTTCGCAAATAGCCGCTGGCCATCGCGAATGACAAATAACATGCCAGAAAGTATAACATAACACAGTTGCACATAATAATTATTATCCTTATCATTTGTCAGGAGATTGTCAAAATATGTGAACATATTACAGTAACTGCTAATATTTACAGATTTGATACACTGCCAGAGTGAAACACAGTTACGCACTTTCAATAAATTTATCATACTCACAATACCCGATCTTGGCTGTTGCAACCAAGTGCTGTCAAAACTGAAATATAGCAGAATTTTTACCTAAGCTGGTCTATCAGTCTCTGTTACGATATTCATCTACAGAGTAGAAGGAGGGGTCAATGGAAGCGTCCGATTCCACCTGACTGCTTTGACGTAAAGGTGATGTGGTGTTTGAATGTCATTACGGCAAGGTGTTCATGAGTTGGTTTGTATGGGGGGGGGGGGGGCGGGAAGGGGGGGCTGACCGATCTAGTTTGCAGTGCCGGAATTTGCTGTTGGTAATTAATTTTTTTTCTAGTTGTGATGTTTTATGTATTTATGGAGTATTGAATGTGGTTTAATTCATGTAGGGATGTTTGATTTGTGGATTTTATTTTTCGCAGTTGTATGTGTTGGTTTTTCGGCATCGGTAGTTGTGGTGGACCTATATAGGTCACCAGAAATGACCGATTCCCATTTTCAGAGTTGTAGGTCGGTGTTGATGTTTTGGTATCGTCATCTGAGATTGACCTACGTAGGTCAAGGGAAATGTCCTATTCCAATTTTCGTACTTTTAGTTATGGGTATTGGTGTTTTGGAATGGTCACCTATGGTTGATCTATATTGTTCAAGGGACCGATTCCTGCAGATTTTGTTGGTGTAGCGGAATGCTATTTTTTTTCTTTTTGTTCTTCATTTTGTGTTTTGGGATCAGGGTGTGTGTATGTGTGTGCGTGTATGTGTACTTTTTTCTTTTTCTACTAGCTTGTCCTCACCCTAAAACCCCCAACTTCCGGCAGCTGTCCCGTTGGTTTGATTGTATTTTTGGTGGGAGATGTTATTATATTATTTATATGTATCTTCGTGTTTGTTGCCATGTGTATGTAGTGACGTCATAGACACACTTAAAATAGTCATTTCCGGCATATTGATGACGTCCTGGATCAAAGCAGACGGGTGGAATCAGACACTTCTGTATCACAAAGTCTTTCAAACACACTGTAAACCGTGCTTTATCTGAAACCAAGATTTTAATGGTTGCTGACTTGCTGACACTTTATTGAAAATGCATGTTCCTGAATATTGGACCCCTTTTGGGTCAAGGTAAGTGATTTTAGGTCTTTATGTAGATTGCTGTTCCTATTTCTAGTACTGATATTATGTATTGAGCTATTGGTTGGAAATACTTGTAACAAATTTCATTAAGGAATAAATATACTAGGAAGCAGTGGTTAGAATACAAAGTCCCTTGAACAAGTTCCTACATGATCTTCTCGAATTTATACCACAAACGATGGTTATTACACGCTTTTACGTGCCAAAAAACTTTTTACTACTTTTGATGAATTACTACAGAATGTGCTCCCTTATGAAATAATAGAGTGAACATATGTAAACTTCTCTATATTTATGTCTCCTGCAGACTTGTTTAGGCGCTTCATCAATTCTGTGGTATGCCCTTCCCAACTGAATTTACTATGGAGTTGTAGTCCCAGAAATGTAACACTGTCAACCTTTCCGATCTGCATGTCTTCATGTGTTATAAACATGCTGTAGCTGGAGAAATGGAGAAGTTTCCAAATCTCACATAAAACTTGGATTGGCGTACTCACACTTTCCCCAATAGGACTATCTTTTACAGGAGAGTTGTCAACGAATCTGTCACATTACGTGCATTTTTTGTGGTATTACAAGGCCGTACACTTATTCTATTAAGTGAGCAGCACAAGAAATTAAGCTTCGAATTTAACCTACAGTATTCAGTTTACATATTACTTCATACTTAAAAACGCACGTTGTTAACATTTTACTTAAACAGTGCTGTGTCGACGTTCCGCGTACTTTCTGTTGCAGCTGCGAAGCTAATATTTCTAATAGCGACCGATAACCTACAAATATATAATACGAAACACTAACAATCGTTCTAACATCAACTAAAATGTACCCGGAGTTAATTAGCTAAGGTTATGACACGATTCATACGACATTCCTGCCATTTCACACTACTCCCAGTTATACTGATAACTAAACTGATGGATTCCAACTATGTCGTTATTTAACTATAGCCCCGTCGGAGTATTCGGTACTCGCTAGCGAAAAATAACTTGACAATTATTAATAACCGTTAAAAATAACGGTTATCAAAGAATAACTAGAACTGTGATAACGGTTACTCCAGAATAACCGTTTAGGCCACCTCTAGTGCAGTATGCGGTGCCCCATTGGAAAGCGTGATCTACCAAAGCGGCTCTGCCTCTGCTGCGTGCAGTGTGCGCCGGACCTGAGAGTCCAGTGTCTAACCACTGCGCCACCTCGCTCGGTCATTAAATATAATTTAATCACGCCGGTTTATGATGGTTACATATGTCACTGCAACTTAATCTGTTTCTTTCTCTTTCTTTTTCTTTTTTTTCCCCTCGGTTTACATGCCACCTGAGATTTGCTGCGCAGTGGTGGCCAGATAGTGTGCCAATATAAGTATCTGATCAAAAGTACCCGGAACCCTTATGCAATGCGGAATAGACTGTAGATGTCAAGAGAAGAGTAAACCCGATAGTATAAAAGGAGGCAGGGAGCATAGTGTTGTCACTAGAGAAGCAGTAACACTAGTATAGGTCACTCAGGAGAGCTCAGCCAACTCGAGCGTGGACTAGTCAGTGGATGCCATCAGAGTAATAGATCCATCAGGGACATGTCAACCCTTCTAAAGCTGCCCATATCGACTGTCGGTGACGTGATTGTGAACTGGAAACGCGAAGGAAAAACCACAGCTCAAACCAAGACCAGGCAGAAGTCATTTACTGATGAACAACGACAATCGAACATTGCTGAGGGTGGCTGTAAAAAAATCGCATGAAATCAGCGGAAGAAATCACTCCTGGGTTCCGACACGCTGTCAGCAGTCCAGCTAGCACAGGGACTGCGCTTATGGAATTAAGAAGGATGGAGTTCAGTGGTTCAGCAGCTCCTCATAAGCCACATATTTCTGCAGTCAGTGCTGAGCCACGCTTGAGCTGGTGTAACGAGCGCCGACACAGGACAGTGGGTGATTGGAAACGAATGAGTTAGAGTGATGACTCACGCTATACCCTGTCCACAGCTCGTGGTCTAGTGGCTACCATTCCTGCCTCTTATTCACGGGGGCCCAGGTTCGATTCCCGACCGGGTTGGGGGTTTTCTCTCCCCGGGGACTGGATGTTTGCGTTGCCCTCATCATTTCATCATCGTCATCATCTTAATCATTCGTAACAGTGGCTAGACTGGACTGTGTAAAAACAAAATTGGACTGTGTAAAAATTGGAACTTTGTACAGACGCTGATGACTGCGCAGTTGAGTGCCTCGCAAACCAAACATATAATCACGCTGTACCTTGTGGCAATCCGATGGAAGAGTTTGGGTTCGGCGAGTGCCTCAACAACGTTACCTTCTGTCATGTGTAGTGCCAACAGTGAAGTGAGGAGGTGGTGTTATGGGATGGAGATGTTCTCTGTGTTTAAGATACGGTTCCCCTACTGCGTTTGAGAAAACCTAAATGCCAGGATATTAACACATTGTATAGCATTGTGTACTACTTACAGCAGAAGTTCAAATGGTTCAAATGGCTCTAAGCACTATGGGACTCAACATCTGAGGTCATCAGCCCCCTTGACTTAGAACTACTTAAACCTAACTAACCTAAGGACATCACACACATCCATGCCCGAGGCAGGATTCGAACCTGCGACCGTAACAGCATCGCGGTTTCGTACTGAAGCGCCTAGGACCGCTCCGCCACAGCGGCCGGCTTACAGCAGAGGAAGAATTCGAAGAAGATGACTGTTTGCATCAGCATGTGTGAGACAATTGTTTATGGACAGAAACATTCTTGGAAAGGACTGCCTGTTCAGATTCCCATCAACTCGACTGAAGACCTTTGTGACGATTTATAACCCGATTTCGCCCCACAACCCAGCGTCCAACATTACTACCTTCTCCTGTTTCGGCTCTTGAGGAAGAATAAGCTGCCATTTCTCGACAAAGGTTTAGACACCTCATTGAAACTGCCCACATCATGTTTCAAGCTGTCATAAAGATAAAGGGCGACCAGGTCCAGTAAATATCCATTATCAGATAACCGGATTCTTTTGATCAAGTGTTCTATACGCAGTTCTACATCTACATGACTACTCTGCAATTCACATTTAAGTGCTTGGCAGAGGGTTCATCGAACCACAATCATACCATCTCTCTACTATTCCACTCCCGAACAGCGAGCGGGAAAAACGAACACCTAAACCTTTCTGTTCGAGCTCTGATTTCTCTTATTTTATTTTGATGATCATTCCTACCTATGCAGGTTTGGCTCAACAAAATATTTTCGCATTCGGAAGAGAAAGTTGGTGACTGAAATTTCGTAAAAAGCTCTCGCCGCGACGAAAAACGTCTATGCTGTAATGACTTCCATCCCAACTCGTGTATCATATCTGCCACACTCTCTCCCCTATAACGCGATAATACAAAACGAGCTGCCCTTCTTTGCACCCTCTCGATGTCCTCCGTCAATCCCACCTGGTAAGGATCCCACACCGCGCAGCAATATTCTAACAGAGGACGAACGAGTGTAGTGTAAGCTGTCTCTTTAGTGGACTTGTTGCATCTTCTAAGTGTCCTGCCAATGAAACGCAACCTTTGGCTCGCCTTCCCGACAATATTATCTATGTGGTCCTTCCAACTGAAGTTGTTCGTAATTTTAACACCCAGGTACTTAGTTGAATTGACAGCCTTGAGAATTGTACTATTTATCGAGTAATCCAATTCCAACGGATTTCTTTTCGAACTCATGTGGATCATCTCACACTTTTCGTTATTTAGCGTCAACTGCCACCTGACACACCATACAGCAATCTTTTCTAAATCGCTTTGCAGCTGATACTGGTCTTCGGATGACCTTACTAGACGGTAAATTACAGCATCATCTGCGAACAACCTAAGAGAACTGCTCAGATTGTCACCCAGGTCATTTATATAGATCAGGAACAGTAGAGGTCCCAGGACGCTTCCCTGGGGAACACCTGTTCCGGAGGAAAAGAGAAACTAGCCGACATAACGGATAAAAAGAAAAGGACAGCTGTGTGTCGATGCTGTGTCGGAACTGGGAATCGTTTGTATGGAATAAGGCCCTCCATCCGCAACTTTGTCTCGCTCCACTGACGCACTGCTGACCTCGGCAGCACGCCCATCGCGCCTTGGGCTGCCTGTTAGGAATTCGCGAGTGCTATCCAGAATAGCAAACAGCCGATGACTGGAGTGACGTCTGACCGCTTTCTTAGAAGGCAAGGTTACCGTCCTTTGTCTTACAACTCGTCCTCTGTATTCAAGAGACTGTCACGCCTGGTGGAGATCCTCTATGCATTCATAGTTTACCGGTATTCTGTTGATATGTTCCCGTAGCGATATGTTTCGAGGCGTTTACACAGTCTACACGTAAGTCGTAGCTTTGACATTAGTATACAGGGTGGTCCATTAATGTTGACCGGGCCAAATATCTCACGAAATAATCGTCAAACGAAAAAACTACAAAGAACGAACCTCGTCTAGCTCGAAGGGGGACACCAGATGGCGCTATGGTTGGCCCGAGATATGCAGCTGCCATAGGTCAAACGGATATCAACTGCGTTTTTTTACATAGGAACCCACATTTTTCATTCCATATTCGTGTAGTACGTAAAGAAATATGAATGTTTTAGTTGGACCACATTTTTCGCTTTGTGATAGATGGCGCTGTAATAGTCACAAACGTATAAGTACGTGTATCACGTAACATTCCGCCAGTGCGAACGGTATTTACTTCGTGATACATTACCCGTGTTAAAATGGACCGTTTACCAATTGCGGAAAAGGTCGATATCGTGTTGATGTATGGCTATTGTGATCAAAATTCCCAACGGGTGTGTGCTATATATGCTGCTCGGTATCCTGGACGACATCATCCAAGTGTCAGGACAGTTTGCCGGATAGTTACGTTATTTAAGGAAACAGGAAGTGTTCAGCCACGTGTGAAACATCAACCACGACCTGCAACAAATGACGATGCCCACGTAGGTGTTTTAGCTGCTGTCGCGTCTAATCTGCAAATCAGTAGCAGACAAATTGCGCGAGAATCGGGAACCTCAAAAACGTGGGTGTTGAGAATGCTAAATCAACATCGATTGCACCCGTACAATATTTCAATGCATCAGAAATTGCATGGCGACGGCTTTGAACGTCGTGTGCAGTTGTGTCACTGGACACAAGAGAAATTACGGGACGATGACAGATTTTTTTCACGCGTTCTATTTAGCGACGAAGCGTCATTCACCAACAGCGGTAACGTAAACCGGCATAACATGCATTACTGGTCAACGGAAAATCCACGATGGCTGCGACAAGTGGAACATCAGCAACGTTGGCGGGTTAATGTATGGTGCACCATTATGGGAGAAAGGATAACTGGCCCCCATTTTATCGATGGCAATCTAAATGGTGGAATGTATGCTGATTTCCTACGTAATGTTCTACTGATGTTACTACAAGATGTTTCACTGCATGACATAATGGCGATGTACTTCCAACACGATGGATGTCCGGCACGTAGCACGTAGCTCGGTTGTTGTTGAAGCGGTATTGAATAGCGCATTTCATGACAGATGGGTTGGTCGTCGAAGCACCAGACCATGGCCAGCACGTTCACCGGATCTGACGTCGCTGGATTTCTTTCTGTGGGGAAATTTGAAGGATATTTTCTATCGTGATCCACCGACAACGCCTGACAACATGCGTCAGCGCAATGTCAATGCATGCGCGGAAGTCGAACTACTCATTGTTGAGAGTAATGTCGTTACACGTATTGCCAAATACATTGATGCTGTAACAGCATTCGTTCTCAGAAATGATAAGCTCACATTGGAACAACCGAAATAAAATGTTCAAACATACCTTCGGTCTGTATTTTAATTTAAAAAAAACCTACCTGTTACCAACTGTTCGTCTAAAACTGTGAGCGCCATCTAGCGGGCCATCCATAGCCCCTTTTAGTTTCCCCCTTCAAGCTATACAAGTTTCGTTCTTTGTAGTTTTTTCGTTTGACGCTTATTTCGTGAAATATTTGGCCCGGTCACGATCAATGGACCACCCTGTATACTACAGTGCCATGTACATAAAGTCCGTAGAAGACAGTGACATGGAAGAAACTGCATGTCGGTAACGGGACTGCGGTGGTAACAAATTCAAGGACAGGCCTCCTCGAAATCTCGGCTGTGCAATTTGACGAAAACGTGAAATGGAAGAAGCACATTACTGAACTTCTCCAACAATTAAATTCAGCTACTTTTGTTCTCCGTACAGTTGCTAGTCTTGGAAATCAACGAATCAACATCCTGAGATATTGTGCATATTTCCACTCTATAATGTCTTATGGAATAATTTTCTGGGCTAAATGATCACCTAGCAGTGATTTGTGGTGTTCACCCACAATCTTCATGCAGGTACCTCTTCAAGGACTTCGGCATTTTCACTGCATCGCCACGATAAATGTCTACGGTAATGAACTGAAAGTGACAAACCAGACCGTAATGTGTTTTTCGTTGCATCTAAAGGAGTTGTTATTTGGCCTATTTTTCTTAGCCAAAGGAGTGCTTGTGACAAGAATTAATGCTGCAACTCACTGTGGAGGAGGAGGAACAGAAAAACATTTTCCTACCAGCCGCGACGTTGCAACATCAGCATTGACAGAGAGTACTTACTGTAGTCACCAGCCAGGACCATGTAGTGGTCATAGGTCGGCAACAGACTACATGTGACATAGTCAACACAGCTTGGTGGCGTAACTCTTACTTGCTTTTTTTTGGTCATAAGTTACAATACAGCTTCACCGGTCTATTGCGGTCTAACTGTGTTGGTGAGGCAGTACATTTATCCACAGGGCAGTGACTGCGTCTCTGCAATTCATTTTGGAGGTGTGGGGGTGGAAGTCCCGTACCACCCTCTGACGGTGACAGTAATACATGAGTCAGGCAGAAAAATTTAGCCTAACGTGGGCAGGTATGATTGAAAAGTATTGAACGTAGTATTGGACGTAAAATGACCTTGCTAATATGACCATCCCGTGTCGTTTAAAAACGAACCTTTCAAGAATGACAAAGCAGGCGCGATCAATGTAAAATTATCATCAATGTAAAACTATAATAGGAGTTCTGGCAGATATTCCCCGAAAGCCTTAGTTTACTCCGTTTAAAGGAAGGGATTCAAGCACGATTCATCTGATAGTCATTTGAATCGAATAAACAGAGTCTCCTTGCTATGATTATCGTGAAACATCAGGTGAAGATCTTAATCATATCTTTTTTTTACCCTGCAGTCGGTGCGATGGATGCCAAAAAAATTTACTGATCCATTTAGTACAGTCCGGACCATAGATACCGAGTGCCGTCAACTGTTTGTTATCCACGAATGATATGAGAGTGTATAAAATATTAACAAAATTTTTGTGTGAATGTTTATACACATGTAAACAAAAATTTAGTATAAGCATGAAAATACATGTTGTAGTATATTTGTTAAAGAAATCATAGGTGGCTGTATGGCCAATATAGCCAAATAGCAATATGAATAGATAAATAAATAACGATCCCACCAATTGGGCTTTGTACATTTTTTCTGCTACCGCATTTCGTTAAGAAATAAATAGGAATGGGATGTAGATGTAGCCCGCCATGGGTATCGCACGGAAACCGACTGTGGCTGCTTTAAAAAAATTAAGACTTTTCTCTCTAAATTCATGTTTATGTTAAGTGCTCATGTAAACACAGCCTTATGTAACCGTCCAATAACTCGTAATCACTACTTCAACTATTACACTACTAACTTGTGGAGCTTACGAATATGATGCTAATATTGCACCGATATTCGATATTTCATTTCCATCAACTTCTTAACACAAAGTAAGTGGCACATAGTTGGATGGAGACTTTAATAAAACTATTTTTCTGACAACCATACGAACTAAAATGTATCGTTAGTTGCTTTAAACTGGCTATGCTCAGATTCCACCAATAGCCAGGACGGTATGGCTCACATTCTTTTGGAAAAGGTATATGAAACTGAATGATGGCCTGCTACCTCTGTCGGACGTAATGTTTCGCCCTCTAGGACGTTCACGTGACGTTTATATTCCTATCAGCGCTACGGCGAAATTTTGAACTGATATGAATCACTGAGAATAGTGAGTTCGCTTTAGTGTACATAAATATCGCAATAAAGACACATCAGCGTAAGTCCACCTTACTGTTTAGGATAAAAGCCAGTGATAATTACATGTTCCATGATTACAAAATTTATTTTGTTTGTGCTATGTTAACAAGACGGTCATTGTAGTTTCTGGATGCCCTTATTGGACACAAAGTGGTAATGTATTAACGAAACAAACACGCACCACATGTGTGCACTTAACATTAGCTACGTTAGGAGTGATTAGAGCAATTCATTGCTAATGTGCGTGCTACTGGCCATACTTCACTTCGCCCCCCTCTTCTGCCCACTGTTTTCTCCCCTCTTCTCCTCCCCCCACCCTTCACTTACCCACTTTCGTGAAGGTGCTGCCTTATTATCGTTACGGAACTACAGTCAGGGTCGTCATTCGTTGCACACACTTGTTTCTCATTCGTTTATCCCCACTTTCAGGCGTGAAAAACTGAACTGAGAAAATGTAAAGATACTCAAAATTAATGAAAATCAGTGAGTAAATATCTAAAATACCGCTAGTTGCACCTTTCCTTATCTAATAATTCTTTTTACAGAAACGATCTACCGATTATATTATTTATAACAATAACTACTGCGGTACTGTCAACTATAAATTAACTCTAAATTATATGTTATATTTACGGAACAGAAAGTTGCGCTATCCATTAAAAGGAAACTTTCTGGAATACCTTATCTTTCTCCTTCACTTGAGCCTCAGTGAGTCGTTCTCCTAGACGACAGATATTGCCTTTGTCGGGAAACTGTGTGAGCCATCTTCAGTTAACGCCAGACGTTCAAATTATCTTAGTAGCACTGATCAAATCTACAAAAAACTGTCTCTTCTCGCTTGTACAGCACACACAAACTACGACTGATCAATAATTCGCTAATTCTTCAGAGCTCCAATGACAGCAATGACAATGTAGACGTGTCTCGCTAGATGGCATATTTGATCTATACAATGCTGGCACTAAGCTCACAAATTTTGTGGTTAGATAATGTACTTCCGTTGATGAAAACATAACCTCTTCAAATCTCCCAATATTGTGTACTATGTGAGTTCCTGTTCGTGTGTTTAAGTCCGACTTTGTTTGCATGGACTTCGATTACATGCACACACGGTTAACACAGGCAAAAACCGAATACTTTTGGTCATACAATGAAGGCTTTCACGACCGGCTGTTGTAGTTTCTGATGAGTCTTCTGAGCTGTATGGCCGCGGTCGAAGAAACTTTTTTGTTTCTGATGTTTCGTCCGGAGCTGCGCTGGACATCTCCGGAGGTGCTGGACATCTCCGGAGGTGCTCCTGGCGAAGCTCCAAGAGTCGGCGTCGCTAGAAGCACCTCCGAAGATGTCCAGCACCTCCGAAGATGTCCAGCGCAGCTCCGGACGAAACCTCAGACACAAAAAGTTTCTTCGATCATGACCGTACAACCCGAAAGACTCATAAGCAACTGAATAGTTTTAATCGTGATTTAGAATGCAAAGACGGCGCAGTAACAGAATTACCAAATCTATGGCACAGTATATAAACTTGCAGATAAAATAATTCTGATGAAGCGTTAATCTCTATGAAAGAAAATGACGATATGTATTAGCAACAGCCTATATTGTTTTTATCGATTCCACGTTTTGCGAAATAGCAACATGTCCACGCTATATCTGACGATCATCTACTTTCTCGCTCTACTGAGTATGTATGAGATACATGTCTCTGTATCTCTATAAGGCGCTATTTTATTTGGGAATCATGTCAATATTTCACCGACTTAAAAGTGGAGCTCCTCCTGACGCTTTCGAGATCACAGAAATACCACTGGAAAACCTGCCAGAACTTTTCCAATTAACTCCAGGTTACTCCAGTTAACTCAGTATCCTTCAGCTGCGAGAAATAGTTCGCACCGTAACTGCTTTTGTAGTTTTCGACATTGTCATTATCGTTGCTCGTCTTGAAGGTGAGCTTTGAGAGCTCTTTATGTTTGAGCTAGACTTTTGCCTAGCAAAATAACAGTAAAATCTGGTTTTGTCCTCCTACTCCTACTTGTATGGTTCTGTGGAGACTACAACGCATTTCATCAACATAAGTATTTTCAGTGGGTACTGGACTACGATAAACATCATAAATCCTGTTCCTTTACTGCATTTAACACTTTTTCTGCGTTGTGTAACTGATTATTAAGCTGAGACTGAAGATCCTCTTGCCACCAAGGCAAATGTTGTGTCAAGGTCTTCCGTATTCGTCCTAACTCATTAACAGCTTGTGCTGAAGTGCTCTGTTCGGAGTACACAGCAGGAACGATTTGTTGTACAGTCTGTTTAATCCTGTTTCCGATCTTTCTGTAATATGACATTCCTTTTATTTTAAAAATTCATCTACTGTACGCTCTTTTTGTGATTAATGGATAAATCTGTTGTTTGGGTTACGACCTGTTGAAGGGTGGATTTCAAAGTTCCTTGTTCTAGTTGCAAAAGAACTAAAGTTGTTGGGGACGATTTAAATCTAGATGACTTACTTGTTAGCGTAACCCCTACCAAAAAGATTAAAGGAATGTATTTGCACAGAGACATTAAGAAATACTTTACCATGTGCAGAAGTAGAAAGTGAACAACGGGCTGAGAAATTACAATTCTTGTATAGGCTCATATTTATTACTTGTGCATTTAGACACAGCTGAATGCTTTCAAATTATAGCTGAACTAAGGCCGGGAGATATATGATGATTTCAGTAAGATGGCATGGTGGTGAGGCAGAGACTCCGGAATCAGATATTGGATTGTAAGGCGTACCCAGAAGCAGATATAGAGTCATATCACAATTTGGTAATGGTGAAGAACAGGGTGAAGTTTAAGAGACTAGTCAGTTCCCCTACAGATTCAGGAATGCCTCTAATGGCAGTTTTCAGATCTGATATCTCATTATTTCTGGCTCGTATCTCATTGGTCACTTGACTACCAACCTCGGTTCTTCTCTGCTCAATCTCATTTTTGACTTGTTCATTAACTGGTGCGACCTGATGAGACGAACTGTCTTGTTTCTGCTTCCTACCTCCGTATCTCTGATTCAGAAAGGTTATATTACGAGTCATGTTTTCTTGCCTTCTTGCTCTTTTTAACTATTCTTTTTAATTCTAGTAACATTAACATAATGGGCTCTAGTTCCTCACTGAAACGTAGTCCCATCTATAGATGGCGACGTAATTTCGCACGTCGCAGCTATAATGTTTTTAAATTTTCAGTGTCAAATTCGCCCTCTCTTATCTGCTTACACTCGGTTTCTGGGTGTGAAGAAGCCATGTTACTGAACTGTGTTCTCGTTAATACCATACTAACTTGTAATACTGCTTGTCAAATCTGTTACTTATCTTAGTGCAGCTAGCAGTTTACAGATGGTATTTCAACGCAGCTAAACTCTATAAAATATTTCTTAATGAAACAAAGCTGCGCGCCTAGTTATGAATATACGCATCCTTGTGGTTTTATTTACAATGTGTGGAACTGTCACATAATAACTACAAAATTTTCAAATTATTAATTCTTTCAACCTGCAAGCCTCAAATAATTCTACTGCTACGGAAGCCGGGACTGATACTTGGTTGAATAAGTGATAAACTATCTTGCCTCTTGTTGTAGACGCTAACAATGATGTCTTCGCAAAGGTTAACAGCTATAATTTCTTCCTCTGTGTCATAAAATGTCTTGCCTCATGTTGTAGACGCTAACTATGAAGTATTCACATAAAATTATCGGTTATAATTTGTCCTCGTTTCATGGCCTTTTCCGTGATTTTATTGGCTTTAAATGAACTGCATTCTCGTCTTAAAATGGATTTTTTGCCCTTTAAAAACTCACAGATCAGATTAACATCCCGTGTACGTGTCGTCGGCATGTATGAAAAAAGAAACCGGCAATCATGAAACACCCATGTTCAAATGTGTGTAAAATCTTATGGGACTTAACTGCTAAGGTCATCAGTCCCTAAGCTTACACACTACTTCACCTAAATTATCCTAAGGACAAACACACACACCCACGCCCGAGGGAGGACTCGAACCTCCGCCGGGACCAGCCGCACAGTCCGTGATTGCAGCGCCCTAAGACTGCTCGGCTAATCCCGCGCGGCGAAACACCCATGATTTGAAATAAAATAACATGTATCAGGCGGCCCACGCGCGCCATCTAATGGCGTTTGTTAATCCCGGGTGCCACAGACGTTAAAAGGTTTGCCTAAGCCGAACAGTACAGAAAGCTCCAGACCTGTAGAGAGGAGACCCTGCTGAGCGTAAGATCCGCGCCGCGCTTGGAAAAATCACTTTGACAGCTATAACTGGCCCTACAGCTCGTCGCTAGGAAATTTGCTTGTTATAGGAGGAATACATGGTTCGATTCCTGGGCTCTAGGAAGCTGTGTCTGTAGAAGAATTATTGTCCCTGACCAAAACAATAAGCACAAGGACCAAAGAATGTCTGCTTGAAGGCATATCAGCATGTGACAACTAATTTATTAACAACACACAATGCACCAATTTCATGATTCACATTAGTATTATTACGTAAATGCTATCACGTCTTTGCTTGCAATAAAGAGCAAAGAATATAATGAATATCACAAATGATGTTCCTTTAAAGCTATGCTAATGACTGACAAATCTTTATAGCTGCGTTATTCGTAACGCAAATGTTCAAATGCATGTCCGCCTTGTTGGATGCGTTGACGTAAGCGCCTCTCAGTATCAGTATGGTCACCTCTTAACATTTCTGCAGATACTGAAACGCAACACATCTGGATTTTCCGGTTCCGTTTAGTAAACCCATAAGGAAATATCCAAGGGCCTTAAATCAGGCGATGATGCTGGCCATCGAATGCAACCACCACGACCTATCCACCGTTCGGGGTAAACATTGTTGAGATATTCCCTAACCCCTCAACAATACTGTGGTGGTGCACCATTGTGATCGTGCTGAAGCCAGTGCCTCACACATATCTGAAATAGGAAATGAAAGAGACGGGGAGATTGGAAGTGCGTAAGCACACTAGGGAATATCACCTATGATACTACAGCGAATAGTAGAGGGGGAAAACTGTAGGGAAGATAGATATTGGAATGTGTCCAACAACCGATTGAGAGCATTGGTTGTGAGTACTACCTTATCATGAAACGATTGTTGTTGTGGATGGCTCGTGCTTGAAACAGTATGGAGTGGTTCCAAGGGAAAAAAAAAGCACCCAGCTCGTTGGATCGACAGGGAGTTGAAAGCAGCTTCCGCACAATATGATTTCAGCATCATAACCACAGAAATTTTTTTAAGGTTGTTGGGAAGTGCTGCCTTCTGTTATAATTAATATCACTTTACAGGACATTTGCCCTGTTGAGGTGTTAGTTTCACTTTTTGCCTGTGTGGGGTCCTCAATGACTGATCGTGGAACTCTCACACGTTGTGATTTTTTAGGTTTAACGGCTTCTGTATACTCTAAGTATCGCACAGTCGGTCTTACTTTTTCAGTATTCCCTAACAGCTTCCCAATGTGAAGTTAAATCAGGTCGCTAGTTGTGATGAAATACAGTTCTTCATGTCTCTTATGCTTGCCCAAAGTGGATCTCTCACTATTAGTCGTAAAAAGCTGTTTTGAATCATTTGTAGAGTTTTAATATTCAACTGGTATGCTGTGCCCCAAGACGAACTGCCATATGTCATTGCAGGTTGCAGTAGTCCCTTACGAAGTTTAAAATTGCTGCTGGTGTTGTTGTGTGTGCTACTTAGTAGTGGATATACACCTAAGACGCGCATTAGTCGACTCATCTCCTCCTTTTATATTTGGATACGGGTATCAGAGATGAGTGTGCCGTCTAGTGACTCCCAGGAATCTGACCTGGTTGGTCCACTGGATCTCTGTGTCGTTGATTAACAACCGGTCTCGCACACAAGGACTTTTTCGGGTGGACAATATGGCGCGAGTTTTGTCTGCATTTGACTTAATCACATTGTTCTTTGCCTACTCTTTCGTGGGTGTCAACTGTCTCCTTAGGTGGATGATTGCCCCATTTATTCGACACCTGCTGGTAAGTAGAACTGTATCATCCGCGAATTTGTTACTCAGGAACTTGTTACGCTTCGCATTTTCTTGATCGTTCGCTCATGATGCGGCTGATTCTTACGTTACGCGTCTCAGACAGAGCTATAATTGCTTCCCTTTTCGAGCCACCGTTAGCGCCGTAGCACACAACACGCTCTAAGTGTGGCAGCAACCAGTCCACACGACGGAGTGACGCAACGACATCAAAACTTGTGAAACGAAACGGCGGCCGCGTATCAACAGATAACAACAGTCGGCATCATTCTGCACGCAGATCGGGTATTAATTGAAAAAAGAAACAACCTAATGGATATATTCCTCGGCACACGTTTAAACACACTGGCCAGAGCTTGATATTAAACCCGCTTGTTTATTGATTAATGTGTATCTCATGGCCCAACGCTAGGACCATATTTCTCTAGATGTAGCCACGCATAAACGAAGAAACTCTGTTCGTAATGTTAGTTGAACACCTATGTACTTTCGTGTCTCAGGGAACACTGACATGATGCGTCGTTCACCACAGCTGTCCTTACGTAAAACGGGTGTCAGACGTATCATTCTGGTGCCACGTACTCTCAGTGATGTAAAGAAGACAGGGATTTGCGACGAGGAACGCATAATATCCAATTTAAATTTAATTCTTCACCAAAATCAAGATAATCTGTCTGAGAATGACGTTGCCAATACTACGTTCCAGTAGATATAAAGAAGAAAAAACTTTATTTGGAGAGTAACATTAAGACACACTTTCACCAAGTATGGAGGTAGAAATTGAACAACGTGCCGAGAAATTACAACTCTTTAGGAGGGGCTGTATTTATTACTCGTTCAGTTAGGCACAGCTGAATGCTTGCAGATTATGGCTGAACTAAGGCCAGGCGATGCAGGATAACTTCAGTTAGATTACATCATGGTCAGGCAGAGATTCCGGAATCAAATATTGGATTGTAAGACTTAACCGGGAGCAGATATAGACTCGTATCACAATTTGGTAATGATGAAGAGTAAGTTGAAGTTTAAGAGACTAGTCAGGAAGAATCAATGCGCAAAGAAGTGGGATACGGAAGTATTAAAGAATGAAGAGATAATGCTTGAAGTTCTTTGAGGCTATAGGTACTAACCTAAAGGAAAGAGCTCAGTACGCAGTTCAGTTGAAGTGGTATGGGCGTCTCTAAAAAGGGCAGTCATATAAGCTGAGGAGAGAAACGTAGATACAAGGAAGGTAACTGCAAAGAAACCTTCGGTAACAAAGTAATATTTAAGTTGATCGACGAAAAATGGCAGCACAAAAATGTTCGGGGAAATTCAGGAATACAGAAATACGACTCACTTAGGTATGAAATAAATAGGGAGTGCAGAGAAACTAAGGAAAAGTGGCTACATGAAAAAATGTGAAGAAATCGAATAAGAAATGATTGACGGGGGATGACTCAGTATGCAGAAATGTCAAAACTATCTTCGGTGAAATTAAAAGCAAGAGCGGTAATATTAAGAATACAATGGAAATACCATTCTTAAATGAAGAGGAGAGAGCGTATAGATGAAAAGAGTATATTGAAGACCTCTGTGCGGGGGAGGGTTTACCTGATGACATGATAGAATAAGAATTTGTGCGACTGGCGATATACCATCAGACTTTCGGAAAAACATCATCCACCCAATTCCCAAGACTGCAAGAGCCGACAAGGGCAGAATTACCGCACAATCAGCTTAACAGTTCATTCAGCCAAATTGCTGACAAGAATAATACGTAGAAGAATGAAAAAGAAAATTAAGAATCTGTTAGATGGCGATCAGGAAGAGTAAAGCGACCAGAAAATCGGTTCTGACGATGCGGCTGATAACGGAAGAAAGAATGAAGAAAAATCAAGATACGTTCATAGGATTCGTCGAGCTGGAGGAAATGTTCGACAAACTAAAATGGTGCAAGATGTTCGAAATCCTGGAAAAATACGTGTAAGCTGTAGGGAAATACGGGTAATATACGATATGTATAGGGGATCCAAGGGGAAGTAATTAGAGTGGAAGACCAAGAACGAAGCGCATGGATTAAAAGGGATGGAAGATGGGGATATAGGCTTTCCATCTGCTGTTCACTCTATATGTCGAAGACGCAGTGACTAAAATAAAACAAAAGTTCAAGAGTGGGGTTAAAATTCAAGGTGAAATGATATCAATGTTAAGATTCGAATGATATTGCTATCCTCAATGGAAGTGAAAAAGGATTACAGGATCTGTTGAATGGAAGGAATAGTGTAATGTTTACAGAATATGGATTGAGAGTAAATTAAGAAAGACGAAGGCAATGAGAAGTAGCAGAAATAAGAACAGCTGGAAACTTAACATTATAATTGGGGATGAAGTTAAGGAATTCTCCTATACCTATACAGCAGAATAATCCATGACGGACGGAGCAAGTAGGACCTAACAAGCAGATTAGAAAAGAACGCATTCCTGGCCAAGAGAAGTCTACCAATATCAAACACCGGTCTTAATTTGAGGAATAAATTTCTGAGAATGTACGTTTGGAGCACAGCATTGTATGACAGTGAGATATAGACTGTGAGAAAACGGAAATAGAAAAGAGTCGAAGCATTTTAGATGCGGTGCTACAAAAGGCTGTTGAAAATTAGGTGTAGTAATAGGGTAAAAAAAATGGTTCAAATGGCTCTGAGCACTATAGGACTTAACATCTGTGGTCATCAGTCCCCTAGAACTTAGAACTACTTAAACCTAACTAACCTAAGTACAGCACACACATCCATGCCCGAGGCAGGATTCGAACCTGCGACCGTAGCAGTCGCGCGGTTCCGGACTGAGCGCCTTAACCGCGAGACCACCGCGGCCGGCTGATAAGGAAAGCAATGAGGAAGTTCTCCGCAGAATCGGCGAGGAAAGAAATATGTGGAAAACACTGACAAGAAGAGGGGACAAGATGATAGGCCCTATTTTAAGACATCACGGAATAACCTGTAGAGCGTACAAACTGTCACTGTAGAGAGAGAGATTGGGATACATCCAGCAAATAATTTAGGTCGTTGGTAGCAGGTGCTACTCTTAGATGAAAACATTGTCACAGGAGAGGAATTCGTGGCGGGCCGCACCAAACCAGTCAGAAGAATGATTACACAGAAAAAAGGTAAAATAAAATAGAACAGGTACTGTCCTACTCTAATGAATTGAATAGCGTCCTAGGTTGTCTCTGTGATGCTTTACCTATGTTCTGCTAAATGAGTCCTAACACTGTTTTGTAAGTAACTAGAATATATTCGTGGCTAGTTGCTGCTGTATAGTAGGTACACACTTGTGGTGAGTAAGCATAGGTATACGTCCACTGCAACTTTTAGGTTACCCTTTTAAAAGAGAATCAAAGGACAGGACCCAGTTAAGTATTAGGTTCAGGTTGGTCGAGACCATTGAATATTTGGAAGGAATGAATGGATTGACCTTCCGTAAGGAAAGGAATGTAACTAATGGACATGTAAATAGACGTGTAAGGTTTTATATGAAATGAGTATATAGTAAAACAGATACTGTCTCAAGTAGATCAGGCAAGGTAATCTATCTATTTCAGCTAAAATATATATACTAGTAGTCTGAGGTCGGAATGAATAAGTAATGCAGTAGCAAACACTTCGGTTGCACGGATATAAATTTACATGTGTTAACTGGTAAAATAAAAATGAATACTCCAGTCTGAAGCCTGGATCAAAAAAATTTTAGTACTGTTCATTTACAGCCAGTTATCGAAAATATTCAATTTATGCACATAGCTCCAAGCGAGCTTCTTAGCACATAATGGTAAAGAATATAGAACCAAGTACTGCAGGATTAATTTAATTAATGGAATGTGATCTTATAATGATATGAGGATCTGTTTCACTAATTTATATAACTATCTAATGTTAACGAATGGAAGTTGTAAAAACATTTGTAAGGAACCCTGACAATAAACCATTTCTGCTGGTAATGTAATCAAGAGTGTAAAGAGATTTTAGTCATTATAATTACTAAGACAGAGTTTTTTCTATCTAGAAGATATAACAATAACATTATAGAGCATGAACTTAACACGCTCATCTGATAATGAAAAGTTATGGGTACATGACGGTCTGCTGATGTTATAGACATGCACTGACTGAGTAATCTTATATGTAGAGTAGGTAATAAGGAATGTGTCAATTGATGTTAGAATGCATCTATCGAAGTCCAAAGAAAACGTGTGGGTTGTTTATCAAGACACTAAATTGTCAGTCTCGTTTCCTCCAAGCAGCAGATTTGCAGTGCTACTTCTCAACTTACCGAATGAGATTTAGCATCTACTTCTCACTACGAAACGGCTAATGAAACTGTAGGTATGAAGCTTCCTACTGCACAAATAATTACGAACGGTTTGAACGAAGATTTTCGACGATCACTGATGCCAATCACTATTCGAACTGATATAATGGTGGATATTTCTGGCATGCGACGAGTCCAGATGGAAACCATTGTAGCTTTGAGTGTGGTTTCTTGCAAGCGAGTACGCTACCTGACAAAGAAAAGTGAAGCAGTCAGAAGGGGAGGAGGAAACTAAATGAAACGTCACAGTTTGAGAGGGTACGTAGTGTTGTATCGGCGATCATAAAATAGGATGGAATTTACAGGGAACTTGAAAGACCATTCATCAGTACGACGTTGTACCTTCTCAGTGCTGGAAGCATGCACTGATTCGATTGGAAAGAGTGTCATAAAGCCGTTGCACTCTCTCCTGGGACAAGCTGGTCCATAACTATTGTCACTGGTCCATGATATCTTGGACACTGCCACTAGAACGTAGTTAGCGTCCTTGCTGGTAACACACACGTTCTATCTAGGACAGATCTGGGGATCTAGCAGACCACAGGATTACCACAACATCTCACAAACAGTTCATACAGATAAGTGCCATGTGTGGATGAGCAATCTCCTGTTGAAAATTGAGAGGAAACAATGAGGACGCAGGATGTACGTGAAGTATCGTTGTGCCGCCAGAGTTCCGTCAATCATTACCACACTTGACCTAAAATCGTACATAATGGCTCTCCACACCACGACGTGAGAACTACTGTCTTTCCAAAACACTGGAAGAATGGGGCCTCTCACTAGGTCGCCAATATACTCGACGACCATGCGGCGACCCTCCCTTATGATGTTGACACGTGATCGACCGGAACATTGAGGAGGAATGTGCTAGACCTCCCTTCCCATGAAATCCAGATACGGCTACTATCACATCCGAATGCCCCACAAATCTGGATATTGCAGGATTCGACCAGCTCTGCAAATGAATATCTATAACTAGGCCACAACTCTTTCAGTTGCTGATGATGCTGACTCACACGAGTGTGCAGCATCTCAGTGTCCTTCACGGCGATCGCTCAACGTATGACTCTATGAACGACCCTTACGGTTTACCCTGGCAGCCTCAGTAACAACACTAAACATGGACAGCACTAATGCAGTCTGGCGGTCGTTCTAACTTCACGGAGAATTGCAACTCCTTATCGGCTGCGTACCCACCTATGGTGTGTACATATACGACGTTACATTGATATCTGACCACGTGGTTTGGGCAGTGTGCATTCACCGTCAGATAAGAATATGAAATGTTGCAGTGGACTATGAAATCATTGGTTGCTTTATACTACGAAAACATTTAGCACTGTCTACGCAAAGTCTTTGTATGAGAGTATTCCTGTCTTTAATAGGTTACACACCACAGAGGGATCGCATTTGACATTAAAGAAATTCCCACACAGTGAGCTCCAAGTGTAATCGATGGTGTCCCGTCCGACCACTGATAATGTTGAGCTCGGTGGTCCCTTTGGCGCCGTTCGAGATGAGTAAGCTATGTGCGGACATCGAGTTTAGCTCCGTTCCTTTTCTCATCTTTACACAACACAAACGTGACACCGCACTTTACTCACCTACACTCAACAGATACACCAAAACATCGCCGATAAGAAATCATTTCCGATACTGTTGCTGAACTTACTCCTTCCGGCTCCCAGGCAACAATGTCATCAAACACTTTCTTTTTATTTTCATATATTGATCCAGGAGAAGAACTTCAAAAAGGAGCCGGCCGGCGTGGCCGAGCGGTTCTAGGCGCTTCAGTTTGGAACCGTGCGACCGCTACTGTAGCAGGTTCGAATCCTGCCTCGGGCATGGATGTGTGTGATGTTCTTAATTAGGTTTAAGTAGTTCTAAGTCCTAGGGGACTGATGACCTCAGATATTAAGTCCCATAGTGCTCAGAGCCATTTGAACCAGTCTTCAAAACGGAGCAATATTTCTTTTATCTTATTGAATATTGTACGCTGCTTACGGCGACGTTACCAATTGGTTTTCTGTTAAGTAGTTGCTCTCTAAACAGCATCCCACACGCGCAAGCCAGTTGCATGTTTACCTGATGTTCCTCACACCTTAGGTAATTGCGGCTATGCACGGCTGTGCTAAAAAAAGGACAGCTCAATAATGTCGTAGGGTCGAGCCGCAAGCGTCATCTTTCATGCCCAACAGCTAACTCGATGCAGCCTGCAGTTAGTCTATGCATTCGCTAGAATTGCGAGTTAATTAATACACAGAAATATAAAATAAAATATAAATGACAAATTTCATAAAAGGAATTCTTTTCTAACATCTGAAATAGATGTAGAGGACAGAGAATTATGATGAATAACGTTTATTTATGAATGCATCTCTGGAACCGCGAGACCGCTACGGTCGCAGGTTCGAATCCTGCCTCGGGCATTGATGTGTGTGACGTCCTTAGGTTGGTTAGGTTTAAGTAGTTCTAAGGTCTAGGGGACTGATGACCTCAGTAGTTAAGTCCCATAGCGATAAAAAAAAAATGCATCTCTCAACTAAAGGGAAATTTCATGACCGCAATACACGAAACATGCACCATCTCAAAATAATTCGGAGCTGAACATGATGGTTTACAAATTAACACACGCGAAATATCGAGTATAAACACATATTCTACCTATTCTAAATTACGTAACGCAATCGGAAAAAGTGTGCTATAGAGGCTGTTCGAAGTCCACGATCAGTCACCCACAAAACCAAATATCTCACGTCATCTCGGGCAGGTCCGTCTTCTTCAAGAACTTACCTAAAAGTGTCTTCTTGAAGATCTAAACGAGAAGTGTCTGGAATTGCTCCCTTTAGCGCACCACTCGAGAAAAAGTCTATCTCCATCTAACATTCTGCATGGTGTCTGTTTGTTCTAAGTCTTGTCTCCCTACCACTTTCGCGCAACGAAGCTCTGAGCGTGTTTTATAGGGAATTGACTAGTTTGAACCTGGGACCTGTTGCTGGTAAGGAGACGCCAGACCACACATGACATGTAGAGTTCAGTGAAAATAGCGATGATATAATCAAATACTTAATTATTTCAGGGTCAGCTCCACTGCACTCCCTGTAAAAGACTCTTAATACTAACTAAATTTAGTGGAAGGGGTTCACGACTTTCCTATTTTTAGTTAGCTGGTAAAATAACGTCGAAAATGCAGTTAAGTTTACCATAGAAATTTTTATTTTACTCACAAAACATTGTTTGTAAATTGCACCATTGTTAAAAGGAAATATTTTAATACAGGATGATAAAAACCAAATGTGTTCAACAAAAATGTGAACGAATATTCTCTGAATGGGTTTCCAAGTTCTGCAATGGATCTAAGGATGACCTCTGCCATATCACATCTATCTGTAACTTGTTGTAAATTACATTTGCTGATGTGGCTTCTCAATAACTATACAACAGAAAAATCATCGTGTTTCAGATTTTTAACTTCTAATAGTAAATGTGAATGGCACGAAGTTTAATTGACGATCGACACTAGTATTACGTAAAAAGGGGATGTAACAGATGAGACTTCTGCAGTTCTATGTGAAGCCTTATGCACTCTTATGCGAGCGGCATCACGTGCGTTCATTACCTTGTTGGTGTTTAGGCAGCATCAGGGGGCGGCAGGCGGCGCAGCTCCAGACACCTCGCCGTCTCGGAAGCAGCTCTGTCCTAACTTCTCCTTACTACAATTTACCGACGTTGGTTTAAGAAAAGCTATCTGGCTGTGTTTTCAAATGACCAGTCAGGGTCTTAATGTTAACCTTAAGCTCCACCTACAAAAATTCTGTCTATCCAATGAGAAACGTTATACTTTTCGTGGTGGGGCAATGTTTTTAATGTTTGCTACGTAACAGAGACGCGAAAAAGTCTCACGCTAAAACTTGCAGCTGGTGTGGCCCTTTTAGTGTTACTGTAAGATCTATACTGTTCTTCTGGAGGGCTCAATATTTTAACATGGGTTGGGGGGTGGTCTTGGCGGTCGGCTGGCGATGTGGGTGTCCATCCCTTATCGTAGGCCCTTCTAGCTTACACGATTCTGCTCTCTGCTTCTGTTCTCGTTTCTCCCCTTGGAACTGCATCTGTTTCACGGTGGTAAGGTATGACATGTATTCAGACGTTCTTGTGTTAGTTTGTGGTATTCCGTTTGCTCACTCGTTGATCGTATTACTTTGGTTAATTTAAAGCCAGGATTTATTCCGAGCTATGTGACATATTGCCGGATTTGAATCCAGTGGTGTTTCCCACTGACCACTTTTCAGTCAGCTGAAAGGCACCTCAATCGAAAGTACATTGGTTCTTAAGTTCTACAGACATTATTTAACTCAATCTAACCACATCCCAGATCAAATTAATACATTGCAACAATATTTAAATAAAGAAGTGCCATGACCATCCGCAACGAATACATATAAAGGTTTATTGAAAAATAAATATACCAGTGTTTGTCAAAGTGAGCTCATATTATATGACAAGAGATTGTCGTTAAATATTGTTTAAACAATTATTTAGCCCTGTTTGACAAAATCTTCTTTTGGTTCTTAAGGTGGTGTCAGATGACACATGTGGTTGCCTACTTCTTAAATTACCATGATTTTGTATTACCAATTGTACAATTGTAATCAAAAGTTAAATAATATGTGGCAAACATAGAAACACATTCATTACAAAAAATACACAAGTATGACAATATATGAGATGGTCACGCTGCATTCATTTGCAGAGAATACGGTATACTGACAGACAACGGCATTAAGAAAATATAGAAAACAGATAATAAATCAAGAAATGAAATATACACTACTGGCCATTAAAATTACTACACCACGAAGATGACGTGCTACAGACGCGAAATTTAAGCGACAGGAAGAAGATGCTGTGATTTGCAAATGATTAGCTTTTCAGAGCATTCACCTACATCGTGCTGACATGAGGAAAGTTTCCAACCGATTTCTCATACACAAACAACAGTTGACCGGCGTTGCCTGGTGAAAGGTTGTTGTGATGCCTCGTGTAAGGAGGAGAAATGCGTACCATCACATTTCTGACTTTGATAAAGGTCGGATTGAACCCCATCGCAATTGCGGTTTATCTTATCGCGACATTGCTGCTCACGAGAACCAATGACTGTTAGAAGAATATGGAATCGGTGGGTTTAGGAGGGTAATACGGAACGCCGTGCTGGATCCCAACGACCTCGCATCACTAGCAGTCGAGATGACAGGCATCTTATCCACATGACAGTAACGGATCGTGCAGCCACGTCTCGATCCCTGAGTCAACATATGGGGATGTTTGCAAGACAACAACCATCTGCACGAATAGTTCGACGACGTTTGCAGCAGCGTGGACTCTCAGCTAGGAGACCATGGCTGCGGTTACCCTTGACGCTGCATCACAGACAGGAGCGCCTGCGACGGTGTACTCAAAGACTAACCTGGGTGCACGAATAGCAAAACGTCATTTTTTTCGGGTGAATCCAGTTTCTGTTTTCAGCACATGATGGTCGCATTCGTGTTTGGCGACATTGCTGTGAACGCACATTGGAAGCGTGTATTCGTCATCGCCATAGTGGCGTATCACCCGGCGTGATGGTATGGGGTGCCATTGGTTACACGTCTCGTTCACCTCTTGTTCGCATTGACGGCACTTTGAACAGTGGACGTTAAATTTGAGATGTGTTACGACCCATGGCTCTACCCTTCAGTCGATCCCTGCGAAACGCTACATTTCAGCAGGATAATGTACGACCGCATGTTGCATGTCCTGTACGGGCCTTTCTGGATACAGAAAATGTTCGACTGCTGCCCTGGCCAGCACATTCTCCGGATCTCTCACCAATTGAAAACGTCACAATAAGCCAGTCACTACTATTGATGAACTGTGGTATCGTGTTGAAGCTGCATTGGCAGCTGTACATGTAAACGCCATCCAAGCTCTGTTGGACTCAATGCCCAGGTGTATCAAGGCCGTTATTACGGCCAGAGCTGATATTTGTGGATAGTGATTTCTCAGGATCTAAGCACCCAAATTGCGTGAAAATGTAATCACATGTCAGTTCTAGTATAATATATTTGTCCAAGGAATACCCGTTTATCATCTGCATTTCTTCTTGGTGTAGCAATTTTAATGGCCAGTAGTGTAGATACGAAACTTTCAGGAATGATAACTGTAGTGCAATGCTATCCTCTAAGATATCGTTTGTTTAAATCGCATGAAGCGTTAAAAGTTGTTAATTCCAACGCTCGTTGTGAAAATGTATATTCACTGCGAAATGTTGACTTTTGCTGTCTGTGCGTCATTTATCTGAGAGAGCAGACTTACTCCGAAGAGCTTTATTGTGTAAGTGATCTAACATCGAATTTCTGAGAGCTCAGCCATCCTTCAGATTGTCTCAAAGTCCTTCGTTTCTGGTGCATTTCGTATCCTGCTAAGCGACCAACCATCGTTCAAATTCCCCTTACCCGGTTCTACCCCCTTCCCTTTACTCGCTCCACCCCCGCACCTGGGGCCGAGCCTTACTGGTCTCTTCTGCTGGACCGTCCACTGGACCTTACCATCTCGTAGACCTAGGGCTGTCAACTAGCATTCATCATGACAAAAAAAATTCGCTTCAACTCGTAGCAATGCTAGCTGGCCTAACAAAAGGGTGGCTGACATAGTGTTCAGTTTATCTGAGACTGTAAAACAGTTAAGATCCTTAGACGCCAGAAAGGCATCTGACCCAGACGGTATTCCCGCAAGATTTTATGTTGACTACGCTACAAATATAGCACCATTCTTATCCGTCATCTATTAGAGATCATTGGAACGGCGGAAAGTTCCACGGGACTGGAAGAAGGCCCAGGTCATAGCAATCTGAAAAGGGTAGAAAATCGGTTGCACATTATTACCGGCCAGTTTCACCGACATCCATTTGTTGTAGAATCATGTAACATATTTTATGTTAAGACATAATCACCTTTCTAGACCCTGAGAAGCTCATCTGCAGAAACCAGCACGGTTTTAGGAAACAGCGGTCGTGCGAGACACTTCTGGCCGTCTTTGTGCAAGATACACGACAGGCTCTAGATACTGGCTCCCAGGTTGATGCCATAGTTCGCGACTTTCGAAAGGCGTTCGACTCAGTTCCGCACTGTCGCTTTCTATAAAAAGTGCACGCTTACGGTCTATCCAATGACATATCCGCTTGGACAGAAAGTTTTCTAACAGACAGGGAGCAGTACGTCGTCCTAAACGGGGTAACTTCATCAGAAACAAGAGTAACTTCAGGTATGCCCCAAGGCAGCGTAATAGGTCCTCTACTTTTTACGATTTACATAAGTGATCTGGTTGATGGTATTGACAGCGGCCTTAGACTGTTTTCCGATGATGCTGTAGTCTACAGGAAAGTAGTATCGTATGTAATTTGTGAACAAATCAGTGAGGATTTTCAGAAAATAAATGCGTGGTGTAATGACTGCGCCCACCGGAGTGGCCGTGCGGTTCTAGGTGCTTCAGTCTGGAACCACGTGACCGCTAGGTCAGAGGTTCGAATCCTGCCTCAGGCATGGATGTGTGTGATGTCCTTAGGTTAGTTAGGTTTAAGTAGTTCTAAGTTCTAGGGGACTGATGACCATAGACGTTAAGTCCCAAAGTGCTCAGAGCCATTTGAAACATTTGTAATGACTGCAGTTATCTCTAAATGTTAGTAAGTGTAACCTCCTGAGTATAACAAGGCGAAAATCCCCATTAATGTATGAGTACAAAATAAATGATCAAGTCTTTGGAAGCGGTAACATCAGTCAAGTATCTGAGAATGACTATTCGAAATGATCTCAAATGGCATGATCAGATTACACAAGTAACGGGTAAGGCGAACTCTAGATTACGGTTTGCAGATAGGCGACGCGCTAAACAGAAGGGGCGGCTCACTAAATTCCGAAATCCAATCTTCGCCGAGGATGTAGAGCAAATATTATTACCACCAACTTTCAAATCGCGTAATGATCATCATTCAAAGATAAGGGAAATAAGAGCTCGTACTGAGGCGTTCAGTCATTTTTCCGTCGCGCGATCCGCGAGTGGAACAGAGGGTGGGGATATGACTTTGGCGTGAATTGTGCCCTCCGCCACACACCTCTTGCTGGCTGGCGGACTATGTATGTAGATGTAGATGTAACTCGTGTACATACGTGTAACATTACATTGCTAAGCTCACCAGACAGAATGTTAGTAAACCCCCTTTAACGCGCGAATTGGTCGCTGTGAAGCACTGTGAAAGCTGCAGAACTGGTACCAGGAGGGAGCGTGAACCTCCGCCACTGTCGTCAGTCGTGACATTGGAATGCTGTGAAGGTGCCAGTCTGATGCATTGAATCAGAAGATGGGTCGTCTTGGAAACGCAACATAATGGCAGAAATCAGCTATCGTGTTTGGACGCTCTCACATAATAATAATAATAAAACACTGTGACCAAAGGGGCCCGATTTGTTGGTGTATCATTGAGGACTGTCCAATGTGTCTACAGGGCCTCAGTAGCATCCACTGTCGGCAATATACCACTAGTAAAAAGTAGATGAACTAATAAGGAATGTGGAAGTTCTCTGCAGAATCGGCGAGGAGAGGAATAAATGGAAAACACTGACAAAAATGACATGATGACAGGACATCTATTAAGATGTTGGAAATAACTTCTGTGGTACCACAGACTACTGTAGGGGGCAATAATTGTAGATGAAAACCAAGATTGGAACACATCCAGCAAATAACTGAGGACGTAGATTACAAGTGCTACTCTGGGATAAAAAGGTTGGTGCAGGAGAGGAATTCGTGGCGGGCTGCACCAAACCGGTCAGAAGTCTGATGACTCAAAGGTATCTGAACCAACAGGAACCACCAGAGGCGAGTGTCACCAGTTGTCAACGACAGTCAGCTTCCACCGCAAGAAGAATTGCTGTTGTTTGTGACTACAGGTCCACTTCACCTAATTTCCAAGCAAACACTGCTGAGGGAGCTGCCTGCAATAGACACCTGAGACGGGTATCTCACACGAGGCCACTGCACACAGTAGCAAATAATGCCCCTTTTCAAATGATGCAGGTGTCCAGTGCGCCAGTGGCCCAATGATGCGTTTAACCTCTATTGTGTGGTGGTTGTACTTCATATCAGTTGCTGTTCTGTGTTGTTTTCGGGATTTTTATCGTACCATGACTGGGGCCATTCTTTCAGGCTACCATGGACGAGAACGATGACGTTTATTTCAACATTTTCTATGGCTAACTGTTCCCGTTTCTTTTATATCACACGATGAGTAAGCTGTTATCACTCCCTTTTTCCTGGGATGACAACAGCCGTGTTCAGTGCGGCTCTCATACATTTCTGGTTTGACTAATATTCAGCCAGCCTATCGCATCTCGACTAGCCCCCTACATCACCCGGTCTTAATTTCATGGAAAATGTCGGAGACTATCTGAAACAGCGAGTGAAAGGCAACAGTCAATTCCCCCGATATTAGGTAACTTCTTGAGGTACAGGCTTCATTAAGTGGCTTCTGCTGGATACTGGTATATGTGAATGAACCTGTTGGACTCTCTTCCCTTGCGAACCGGGTATATTGATCTTTGTACTGTCGTTTTCCACTTCACATCTACGTTTGCCCAATACCTTTCATTTTCAACCATAATCGACGAGAAATTATTTATTCTTAGTACTATCACAATGTTGTCCCAGAACTCATATAGGCGATGCAGTTGCTTGATGAACGTTTCTGTCGCATTCTTAACTTTCTGTTACATACGTTGATCATTTAAAAGCCTTATTCTAAAAGAAACTGTTCCGCTACGTACCCATCAACCAGTGTGTTGAAATTCGGTGGCAATAAAACAAGCATCAGTTCCCCTAACTCAGCTGCCTCAGGCCTATGTTACCTGCGTCGTGTGAAATACCTGCAGCAGTGACAGAGGTGGCTCTTGATGGATGGAGGACGCGGGTGTCAGCCGACTAATCTCTCAGCCTAATTAGTTTCTCATCACGCAGCACATGTGGCGTAACCTCATAACGACGTTTCGTTCCACGCAACGGCTGTATAGTCGGGTGCCTGATCTGTTTCAGACGGCATTTTCTATGTAACAGTCTTGCACGAAATTTATTCGCATTTGCACAGATGGACAACCGTCAACTCTGTATTGGAATGACGTCAACAAAAATTTGTACTGGATTGGGACACGAAACTGGATTTGCCGACTATCGCGATAAACAGCTGATGGTTATCCATCTTCGCAAATGCAAATGCATTTCGTGTGTTTCACAACGGTAGTAGTCGCCACAGTGCCTGTTCCTTCGGACCAGCATGAATATCATATACTTCCGAACATCACAAGCACTGCAATATCGTAACACTCTCTTGGCTATGTACTTTTTAGACGCGGCCTCGGCAGCATACATATATTGTACACATCTCCACCTCTCCTCCCTCTCTGTCAGTCTCCTCCTCCTCCTTCTCCGTTACCATCTCCTTTTTGTCCCTGCTCTCTGTCCACCTCCTCCTTCTCCGTCTCTGTCTGTCCAGCTCCTCCTCGCACTCTCTTTCTCTCTATTTCCTCCTCCCCTTCTCTCATTCTATCCCCTACTCCCCATTTCCTGTCCATCTCCTCCTCTGCTCCTCTCTCTGTCCACTTCCTGCATCCCCTTTTCTGTCTGTCTATCTCCTCCTCTCTCCTTCTCTGTTTTTCAATTTCTCCTTTCCCCCTCTCTGCAAACCTCATCTTCCTAGCTCTCCATCTCCTCCTCCCTCCTCTATGTTTCCCGTCTCTTAATCCCCCCTGTATCAGTCCATGTCCATCTCTTCCTCCCCATCTCTTCCTCCCCATCTCTCAGATAACCCGTGCCCATCAACATATATACCTACTGGAATATATTCAAATACTAATCGTAAAACACGCCAGTCGTACAGGACACTGTGTTGCAGCGCCTGAGTTTGGCCTGTCTTGAAATGTTTCTTTTACTGAAGGGCGACCATGTCAGCCTGTACGCTTTCTGAACTTTCACTGTTCGTTCTATGCTGGGTGCCTTGTTTGATCCTCCTATTTGTATATTTTCCTCAAGATCTTTGAACTTTTCCGCTCTGCTCAACTTTCTGTATTTTGTGTGCATGGCTTGTGTGGCGTTCATCTTTCACTCCATGCACTGACATCTCATATGATATTTGTGGACCTGTTTTGGCAGAGAAGTCTTATAAGTATTGCAGTGTTTCCTGAGCTGCTTGTCTACTGTTGCTGACTATTGCCAGGTGATCTATATATGCCAGGCATTTTATGATTGTCTTGGCTGCACATGTTCTTCCTAACTGAATCCCTTTTACTTTTTTTTCCCTTAATTTCATAATTTTGTCTAAGACCGTGTTCAACAAATGCGATGAGAAACCATCTCCTTGTATGACCCCAGTATGTGTCCCATAAATTTTATTTTAGATGTGGTGTCTGTAAGCGCCCATTACATGAGTGTTGATATTCCTTTACCGTATCAGAAAGAGACCGCCTGTTTATGGAGTCGCAGACTTTCTTAGAGCCTACGAATATCCCTACAGCGTTGTTCGTCTGCCTGACCTACAACACCGTTCACAGGTTCCAAGTCTGTTGAATACAGGATATTCCTTTTCTGAAGCCTACTTGCTGTTCAACTATCTTTGTATCAGCTTATGGATCAAGTTTGTTGAGTAATTCCTTGGAGAGGATTTTGAAGCTGACCGTTAATAATGAGATACCTCCGGAATTATTAGTCTGTTTTGTCACCCTGTTTGTGAATTGCGTGAATCAAACCACTTTTACATTCCTGTGGAATCTTCTCTGTACCCCATATTTTTGTGAGAATTTTATGAATTTTCTTTGTGTTGTTTTCGCCTCTGAGTTTCCAGATCTTGGAGGTAATGCCGTCTCCTCCTCAGGCTCTGTCTTTTTTTGTTGTTTTATAGCCTCCTCTACCTCTGTTATTGTAGGTGGCTTCGAATAGGTGTTTGGTATTCCTGTCGTTAAATGTATTTTTTCTTCAGGTTTCTCGCAACTCAGGAGCTTATCAAAATATTTTTTAAAGAATTTTTGTAGTTTTGTTTAGTATTTGTTTGCAGAGACCCATCTGTTCTTTTGAAGCAGGTATTTGGAGACTGATAAGCCTTTATGTTTCCCTGAATATTCTGTATAGATTTATCGCTTTATTTCTCTTGAATTGTTCCTCGATTTCATTTAGTCTATGTTTGTCATATGTCTTTTCCCTCTGCTGTTATCTTTGAGGCTTATATCTTCCCAAAACCTCTTCATTCCTTGGCTTCCTCTTTCCTTTCCTCTGTTCATATTTTACCTGTTTTCTTCCTTTCTTTTACCTCAGATTTCGTGTTCATAATTTTGTTTCTGAATCTGTCTCTTTCATTTACCATTTCAGTGCTGATCCCACCTTGTTTTAGGTCTTCTTATATTTCTTGAAACCACTTCTTTTTTGCTGAGCTGTTTACTACATCGAGAATCCTCTTTGTAAGTCTGTTGTTGTCCATTCTATGTATGTGTCCATAGAATGTTAGTCGGCGTTTTCTGATCATGTCTGTGAGCCTGTCTGTGTGTTCATATAATTCTGTGGTCGATCTCTTCATCCATATACCATTTCTGTGTACGGATCGAATAATTTTTCTGAAGATTTTACGTTCTGTTTTTTCACTGTGATCCCTGATTCTCTGATTGTGGTCGTTTCTGAGGTATTGAGTGCTTCTGGTAGCATAACTGTAGTGCCTCAATTCAGCCAGTCTTGAAATACTTATTTCATTGTAATACGTCCATGTCAAATTGTATGCTTTCAGAAGTTTCTCTGTTCTTTGTATTTGGGATGGTTTATTTCATCCTCCTATTTCTCTATATTCCCCAAGACGTTTGAATTTTTCCAGTCTGTTAAGTTTTCCGTATTTTGTGTAGATGGCTCGATTGTTGTTGTTCTTTCTTTCCATATACTGCGTCTTCTCATACGTTACCTGTAGACCTGTTTTCGCGGAGACTTCATGTAAGTATTCCAGTGCTTCTTCTTCTCTATCGTTGCTAAGTAATTCCAGGTCATCTGAAAATTCCATGCCTTTTATTATCATCTTGTTTTACATGTTCATCCTAACTGAATTCATTTTACTTTTTCTTCCAAATATTTAATAATTTTGTCCAAGCCAAAGTTGAGTAAAAGCGATGAGAGATCGTTTCCATGTCTGACCGACCCCTGTATTTATCTCGAATGAGTCTGTTATTTCTCCCTTTAATTTTATTTTGGAGGTGGTGTCTGTAAATGCCTGTTGTGTGGATGTCTGTTGCATATTCTTCTAAGGTGTCAAAGAGAATTTGCCTGCCGGTGGAGAAGTAGGCCGTCTTAATGTCCACAAAAGTCACTACAGTGTCGTTCGTCTGTCTGTCCGTCAAAAGCGTTCGCAGTTTTCAGATTTGTTCAATAAAGGACCGTCCTTTGCTGAAGCCTGCTTAGTATTCACCTACCTTTGCATCAGCTTATGGTTCTAGTCTGTTGAGTAAAGCCTTAGAGAGAATTTTGTAGGTGACCGGTATTAGTGAGTTACCTCTGTAGTTGCCGGCCGCGGTAGTCTAGCGGTTCTAGGCGCTCAGTCCGGAACCGCGAGACCGCTACGGTCGTAGGTTCGAATCCTGCCTCGGGCATGGATGTGTGTGATGTCCTTAGGTTAGTTAGGTTTAAGTAGTTCTAAGTTCTAGGGGACTTATGACCACTGATGTTGAGTCCCATAGTGCTCAGAGCCATTACCTCTGTAGTTATTAGGGTGTGTCTTGTCACCCTTTTTGTGGAGTGAATGAATCAATGCACATGTCCATTCAAGTGCAATTTCTCTGTATTACATATTTTCGTAAAAATTTCATGGATTTTCTTTGTGATGATGTGCTCTCTGAGTTTCCAGATCTCGGAGGTAATGCCGGCATCTCCTGAGGCTCTGTTGTTTTTTAGTTACACTCCTGGAAATTGAAATAAGAACACCGTGAATTCATTGTCCCAGGAAGGGGAAACTTTATTGACACATTCCTGGGGTCAGATACATCACATGATCACACTGACAGAACCACAGGCACATAGACACAGGCAACAGAGCATGCACAATGTCGGCACTAGTACAGTGTATATCCACCTTTCGCAGCAATGCAGGCTGCTGTTCTCCCATGGAGACGATCGTAGAGATGCTCGATGTAGTCCTGTGGAACGGCTTGCCATGCCATTTCCACCTGGCGCCTCAGTTGGACCAGCGTTCGTGCTGGACGTGCAGACCGCATGAGACGACGCTTCATCCAGTCCCAGACATGCTCAATGGGGGACAGATCCGGAGATCTTGCTGGCCAGGGTAGTTGACTTACACCTTCTAGAGCACGTTGGGTGGCACGGGATACATGCGGACGTGCATTGTCCTGTTGGAACAGCAAGTTCCCTTGCCGGTCTAGGAATGGTAGAACGATGGGTTCGATGACGGTTTAGATGTACCGTGCACTATTCAGTGTCCCCTCGACGATCACCAGAGGTGTACGGCCAGTGTAGGAGATCGCTCCCCACACCATGATGCCGGGTGTTGGCCCTGTGTGCCTCGGTCGTATGCAGTCCTGATTGTGGCGCTCACCTGCACGGCGCCAAACACGCATACGACCATCATTGGCACCAAGGCAGAAGCGACTCTCATCGCTGAAGACGACACGTCTCCATTCGCCCCTCCATTCACGCCTGTCGCGTCACCACTGGAGGCGGGCTGCACGATGTTGGGGCGTGAGCGGAAGACGGCCTAACGGTGTGTGGGACCGTAGCCCAGCTTCATGGAGACGGTTGCGAATGGTCCTCGCCGATACCCCAGGAGCAACAGTGTCCCTAATTTTCTGGGAAGTGGCGGTGCGGTCCCCTACGGCACTGCGTAGGATCCTACAGTCTTGGCGTGCATCCGTGCGTCGCTGCGGTCCGGTCCCAGGTCGACTGGCACGTGCACCTTCCGCCGACCACTGGCGACAACATCGATATACTGTGGAGACCTCACGCCCCACGTGTTGAGCAATTCGGCGGTACGTCTACCCGGCCTCCCGCATGCCCACTATACGCCCTCGCTCAAAGTCCGTCAACTGCACATACGGTTCACGTCCACACTGTCGCGGCATGCTACCAGTGTTAAAGACTGCGATGGATCTCCGTATGCCACGGCAAACTGGCTGACTCTGACGGCGGCGGTGCACAAATGCTGCGCAGCTAGCGCCATTCGACGGCCAACACCGCGGTTCCTGGTGTGTCCGCTGTGCCGTGCGTGTGATCATTGCTTGTACAGCCCTCTCGCAGTGTCCGGAGCAAGTATGGTGGGTCTGACACACCGGTGGCAATGTGTTCTTTTTTCCATTTCCAGGAGAGTATTTTGTAATACTTCTACCTCTGTTATTGAAGACGGTTTGGTACAGTTTTCGTGAAGAGTAATTTTCTTTAGGATTTTCGCAATTGAGGAGTTTATCAAAGCATTTTAAAGGAATTTTTCAATTTTCTTTAGTGTTTCTTTACAGAGATCCGTCTGTTTTTATTTTTTTTATTTTTAAGCAAATATTTCGAGACTGATATCCTTATATATTTCCCGTAAAAATTCGGTAGAAATTTCTCATTTCATTTAGTCTATGTTTGTCGTATGCCCTTTTTACTATTCTAAAATCTTTCGAAGATTGTTTTTGGACTTCGTGGAAATCTTGCCAGTGTGCGTAATTTTAAACATCCTTCTACAGCACCAAAGGTCAAACATTTCATTTCTCGGCTTTTCCAGTTCTTCCACTTCTAAACATTCATGGTGGTGTCTGTTTGTACTATATCGTGTCTCCCTACCACTTTCGCGCAACGAAAGCGTGTTTTTTAGGGAATTAACTAGTTTGAACCTGGGACCTGTTGCTGGTAAGGAGACGCCAGACCACACATGACATGTAGAATTCAGAAGAGTTCAGTGAGACTAGCGATGATATAACCAAATATTAAATGATCTCAGCGTCAGCTCCACTGCACTCCCTGTAAAAGAATCTTAATACTAACTAAATTTAGTGGAAAGGTTTCAAGGCTTTCCTATTTTTAGTTAGCTGGTAAAATAACATCGAAAAAGCAGTTAAGTTTACCATTGGAAATTTTATTCTACCCACATAACATCATTTATAAATTGCACTATTGATAATAGGAAATGTTTCAATACTGGATGGTAAAAACCAACTGCGTTCAACAAAAATGTGAACGAATATTCCCTGAATGGGATTCCAAGTTCTACAATCGATCGAAGGATGACCTATGCCATATCACATCTATAATCTAGGTTAAATTTAAGTTTCACAAAAGAAAAAACTATCAAAATGTTCTACAGTGACCCTCAATTATCTTTAATTACTTATCTAACTTGTCGTAAATTACAGTGGCTGATGTGACTTCTCAATAACTATATAAAAGAAAAATCATCGCGTTTCAGATCTTTACTTCAAGTGGCAAATGTGAACACCATAAGCTTTAATTAACGATCGCCACTAGTATTACGCAAAAACGGGGTGTAACAGATGAGACTTCTGCAGTTCTGAGTGAAGCCTTATGCGCTCAAAAATGCGGCATCGCGTGCGTTCATTACCTTGTCAGTGTTCAGGCAGCGTCAGGGCGACAGCGGCCGGCGCACCAGCCGTCCAGCTCGCCGTCTCGGAACCAACTCTCTAACTTCTCCTTACTACAATTTACCGAAGTTAGTTTAAAAAAACTATCTGGCTATGTTTTCATCTGACCAATCAGGGTCTCAATGTTAACCTTAAGCTCCGCCTACAAAAATACTGTCAATCCAATTAGAAACGTTATACTTTTCGTGGGGGGGCAATGTTTTTAAAGTTTGCAACGTAACAGAGACGCTAAAAAGTCTCACGCTAAAACCTGCAGCTAGTGTGGTCCTTTTAGCGTTATCGTAAGATATATACTGCTCTTCTGGAGGGCTCTATCTTTTAACATGGGCTGGGGAGTGATCCTAATGTAACAGACACGCGAAAAGTCTCACGCTAAAACTTGCGGGTGGTAGTGGCCCTTTTTGTGTTATCGTAAGATCTATACTGCTTTTCTGGAGGGCTCTAGCTTTTAACATGGGCTGGGGGTGATCCTTGACATACCTGAGACGCGAAAAAGCCTCACGCTAAAACGTGCGGGTTGTATAGTCGTACAGGTAGGCTCGCGGCGTGGGTGCCCAGCCCCTCCCTTATCTAGCTTAACACGGTTCTGCTCTCGGCTTCTGTCCTCGTTTCTCCCCTCGGAACTGCGTCTGCCTCACGGTGGGAAGGTACGACATGCATTTAGGCATTCTTGTGTTAGTCGTGTGGTATTCCATTTGCTCACTTGTTACTCGTATTACTTTGGTTAATTTAATGTCACGATTTATTCCGAGCTATGTGACATACTACTGGATTTGCTTATCATGTCAGGGTTTTCATGTAAGGTGTTGGATTTGCCTGACACCTTACATATCACCACCCTTCGAACTTAATTTTTGCACTGAATTTAGGCAATGATTGAATCGTTGTCTAAGTCAGTCAAAAATTATTCCGGTGTCTAAATTTTGTTGCCTACTGTTCAGCCACGTTATTCTGTTCTATGCTAGTTTGTATTACTAATTTATATTTTTATATTCTTCCACATTATAATTAAAAAGGACAAGAGAAGAATATTTTTATGCTATTGTTAATTTTTAATTATTTTCTTTCTTTATTTGAGTGTGTAGTTTGTTTTTTAAGAAGTTTGTTATCGAAAGTGAGGAGTCTTTCACATCGATTTTCTTAGAAATATTGTTTTTATAAATGTAGTAATTAAGTAAAATCTATTCCTAACACGTTTTCTAAATATCATGTGCAAGTAAAAATGTTTTTGTTTTTAGACACGCATTTCAACATTGTTACCCTAACAAATCAGAATTATTTCCTAGAATTGCTTTGACAAAGAAATATACATACACAAGTATTGAGATATTATCCTAACAAATTTTACAATAGCTAAAAAAATTGCTTTGACAAAGAAATATACATACACACGTATTCAGGCATTATCCTAATAAATGGTACAAATGTTAAAGAAAGGGAAAACATCCAACAAGATAATTTTTTATTCTTTGTTTTTATAAGGAGAAAATAAGTAAAATATAGTTATTCTTTCATTTTTATGATGAGAAAATAAGTGGCATATTGTTTCTTTATATACTGTCCATTTCAGAACTAATGACTTATTTTTATCGACAGTCTATTTTTTTATTTAAGTCCATAGCCAATGACTGTTCTTTTGTAGTTTGTTAGCTATCTGGTGTGCTTAACTTATTTAGTTTTTCACACGTTTCTTTTGCACAATTCCTACATCACATAATTTGATTTCACACATTCACATAATCCTATGAATGTTCAAGCATGAGGTTGGCGAATGTTTTTGCATGAACGTGATGGACTTGAGCGAGATGGATGTGGGCAAGCATTTGATGTACAGCTTCGTTCGTCGTTCCTTGTTGGCTTTGCAAGTGTGTCTTGCTGTTGTGGAGGTCCCATAACGGAATGGAGCTGTGAGTGCAGAATCTCGTGGTTTACTGGCTTTGTATGCGTGAAAGTCATCGTTATGTGTCGCTGAAAGCGGTCGTTTTTCGTTGTAATACTTCGCAGACGACTAGTTTACAATAGGATAGGGATTTGGGAAGGTATGTCGTCTATTCTTCACCCATCTTCTTTCTTGGTCTCAATCTTGCGAATCTTCAACTTCTGTTCTTCCCGCTTTTTCTCTGCTTCTTACTTGGTTCTTGGTTCTTCTCTGGGCAGGATATGGAAATATTTATTGATAACTAGTCGCTTTGAAGTTCTCCTCCTAGTAACAGTTTGATCAATTGTTTGGGCACGTCATTTTTACTTTGTGGAAGTTCTTCTTCAGTTTCGTGCATCAGCGTGCTGTTTAATAGCAGTAGTGTGACTTTTACGCATATTTTTTGCCAGCGGTGGCTTGCCCAAGCGGTCTTCTCGTCCGGCCGTTTTTTGCTCGCTCCGTTCATTCGGGGCTCGGAGACCCTTCCGACGTTCGCCGTCCCAGCGCCGACCCGCCGCGTCTCAGCAGGGGTCTGTCACTGTGCGGCTCGGTGTTCCATACCAGCAAGGTTCCACCTAGCGGGGAAATTTATTGCCCACTTTCGCTACAAGGGCCGTCTATTAGTTTCGCCTTTCCCTTCTCTCGACGCTCCTGCTATGTAGGAATCGAGTCTTGCTGATTACGTCCTTTTCTTTCTTGATACATCTCGCGTTGCAACTTGTGGGTCGTTGCATCTCTTCCTTGCTGGAGTTTTTTACAATGGTTCTTACAAAAAGTTTTACTTATAATCATCTAACATATATCTAGTATCTACTTGTTTGACGCCTACTTAAAAAACTTTACAAATTTCGGCGCCCTTTCCATGTTACAATTCTAAGATATTTGGAGTCTTAACGTCTACTCAAGAATCCTCAAATTCGTTTTTTATTTTTGTGTAGTGTCGTGGTGTATGGCATTTTAGTATTTCATGCTGTTAGACTATCTACGCTTGATCCCTTCACCTTAAGCTATGGTACTATTGGTTTTATTATTGAAACTACTTTCTTTTTCCCACCTTCCTCTCTCTTCATTCTTCTTTCACCTGACGATCTTATCTGCAACATAATCTTGAAATATTGTGCTGATTATTTACCAATAATAAAATTAATCTTCAAGCTTTTACTGAAAGTGTTTAATACTGCCAGTCTTAGGTAAAAATAACTCTTCTTTATCTCGTAAAATACCCTCTAATTCTCTTTTACTGTGTTCCGAAATACCGCGAACTTCTTGCAATTTTTCGTCGATTTCTTTATGGACTTCTAACATGAGTTGAGGCGATTCCCCCTTTTTTGCATACCATTCTAATTCTTCATCCTCTTTATCTTGCATCATTCTTAATTGTTTGTTTCTAACTGGTACTTCTTCTAATTTTAGCTTTTGCTCAAAGAGAAGTGTGATATTCCCGAATGCTACGCTACCTTTCCCCATATCTATTTTCGCTCGTCTCTCATTTAAAAAATCTGCACCTATAATCAAATCTACAGTTAGTTTAGGTATAATCACGAAGTTGGCTTCGATCTTTTGACCTTGGCACGAAAGAGTTAACCTTGCTTGTCTCGTAACTTCCGCAGCATTGTTTCTAATAGGACCTCTTACTTTAATCTTACGTGTTTTCAGAACTGGCAATTCCTCATTGGCATTACACTGCATGAATAAATTTTCTGAGATCGCAGTCAGTTCACTTCCGCTATCAATTACAATATTGACTGGGATATTCTTTACCATGGCCTTCACAATTGGTTGAATTTGAAAGGTTTGGTTCTGTTCTTCTTCTTCTTGCATCAACGAATCCTCCACTGAATCATACATGAGTCTTTTTAGGAATTTCCCTTGTGAATTCGAACTTTCTGTAGGATAAGCTTCGACTGCTACTTCTGTCTCTTTTAATTCCTCTTCTCTATTTCTTCCATCATTTACGCTTTCTTCAACATCTTCTACTTTTTCCTCATCCTCATCTATCTTCTCCTTTTTCGTCGCTCCTTCCACATAATCGCATCTAAATGCTCTAATTATCGCTTCATAACTTCCTTCATTATATACGTTGGGTTGTGTGCCCACTTGTAACTTATTTTCAACTTCTGTCGACTGCGCATTATCCTCATTGAATTCCCTTTCCCTGGTTTCCATCTCAAATAGCTGTGCAATACCTATTACTTCGTCCTTTCCCCCTACATTCGTTGTGAATGCCTCTGGTAATTCATCTTCCTCGTCAGTATTCTCCCAACTAATTTCGTCCCAACACGATATTGTTATTTACTCTTCTTCGTTTTCATCTGGTCCCTGCGGATTTGTTTCTTCCTTCTCTTCTCGTGATAAGATTTTGATTTCTCTGTTCAAGGTGCTGCAATTGTCCTGGGTCGGTGCGTCATTCTCTTTGGCATGAGCGCTTAGCTGTCAACTCGAACTTTTATTGGGGATTTGTTGGTCTTAACTCCACGTCTTCTATCTGCATTCGCTTTTCTTGTTCAGCTTGTTTATAGTGGTTTCTTTGTTGATAATTTGTCGGTCTATTGATTCTCCAGTACCCGTTCCGGTTGTTGTTATTCCCTCTGTAATAGTTGTTGCCGTTCCTGGGTGAATTATAGTTATTGCCATATTCGTTTCTAAATCCATAACCGGTTCTTTGTTGAAATCTATTGTCGTTTCTTGGTGCGAAGTTATCACGTGGTTCGTAATTATTGTTTCTTCGTACTGTGTCTTGTGGATTCCACTGCTTTTTGCTTTCGTTTTCACGTGCGCTTTGCCTTTTTCTTGCGTCATCTTCCGAAAATATGAATTCTAGTTCCCTTAGAACACCTTTAAATGGTTCGACGTCATTGCCTCCGCGACCTACTAATGATTGCTGGTATATCAATGGTAGCTTCATCGCGCATAATTTAATCAACTCTTCGTCACTGTATGGTACATCTAAGAATTGATTTTTGTTTGCCATTACTTCGAAAAATTTCACGGGACTCTTCTCTCCAGAATTTTCAAAATATGGGTTCTGTAATAATCCGTCCTTCACTCTGTTCTGTGCTTCGCTGGACCAATATCGTGAGAGAAACTTCTCTCTGAAATCTCCGTACGATCGGCATGTCGCTGCAACATTCTGCATAGTTTCTACGACTTTTCCTGACATGTGTGCACATATAAAGTCTAATTTGTGCGCTAGCGTCCAGTTTTCTGGTAATCCTACTCGGAATTGATCAATAAAAGTTCGTGGATGTAATGAGTTTCCTTCGCGAAAGTGTTGAAATTTTCTGACTGTGAGGAAATGATCGTTGTCGTACTTCGTCATAGTTCCATATGAAATTCGCGATTCTTCGCCACTTTTGTTTCTGATCATTTCTCGCGTCGTTCTTTCCTGTTGTGGTAGATCCACTGGATATTGTCCACTGTAACTTTCGTGTACCCGCGGTGCAGGCTGTCTGATTTCACGTATGTTACTTTCCGCCTGTGATTGGAATCGCAAATGCGTAATATCTTCGTTAATTGCTTGTGTTTCCGGTGCTGTTACAGATACGGATGTGGTTGCAGACTCAGTGCTTGTTCGATCTTGTTCACTACGCTCTTCAATGGTTTGCAACAACTCTGTTCGCAATTTCTGAAATTGTCGCTTCGTTTGCGCTTCTATATTAACAATGCGGTTATCATATCTTTTCAGCGCTGCTTTTGTTATACGTTTGTGTAACACACTGTTTTCAACAATTTCACGCGCTGTACCTGCTGCTTGTCTAGTAATTTCGTTTATCTGTTTCTTTAGTTTCTTGACTTCTCCCTGGGTGTTGTTACGTAATGTTTTGATCTCGTCCTGAATGTCATTACGCAATGTTTGTACGTCCACTTGTACCTTCTCAATGTCTGTTCTCAATTGATTGTGACCTGTTATTAAGTTTCCTATCACTTCTCGAGATTCTTTTGCCTCGTCTTCAATACGACTTAGGTGTAACTGAATTTTTTTGTTTTGTTCTTTAATCTCACGCATTTGTCTCGTGGTTTCTGCATTCTGAATTTGAATTTGGTTCGCTATGTCTTTATTTTGCCTTGTCATGGTTTCCGTAATTTGTTGTAATAATTCGGCCAGATTGGTGGGTCCTATTGCCTTTTCTTCCGACATCCTACGCTCTGTGTTTTCGCCCAAGTGTTGGTTCGCAACCGATTGCATTGAACTGTGCTGTGACACGTTTCTGCTCGCATTCCTTGTACTCTGTGATGAGGGAGCTCTGATTACTTGTACTATGGGCTCTACGTATTCAAGACGAAGTTAGAATCCTCATCGCCTGTCTCTCTACTTTCCTGCTCCTCTGTCGTATGCTGACTTCGGTTTTCTGTGGCTTGGCGTACATTATCCTCGTTATGGTGAGTTATCTGTCCTACTTCTCGCGATACTGCATCGTCTGTTGTACTGTCCTCTATTCTCTGTCCATTTTCATGCTGGGTCTCTACCTCAATTCGGTCAAGGTCTCGATCTGCCATTGATAATCTTTCCGAATCCCTTATTTTCTGTTTTAAAAGCAATTCACGCGGTCAAAATGCGCTCATACGATCTCACACGTTTCATAAGCTTTTGGTTCACACGACTTGACACTACCAAGACTGACAATCCATTCACTTACTTGTTGGGTCAGAACCAACTTGTCGACGATGTATCCGCCACCTGCGCGCTTGCATTGGGGAGAAAACTTAATTCTAACAATATTCAATATTCATAACTTAATTATGCTATTGTCACTGATAGAATTCTCACTTTTTCTTGAATACTTTCTTACTATCTATCGCTGCAGCTACTGTTTTCGACTATGTAAAACTTTAAGAAAAAAATATTTTTTTACGAAAATTTTTTGCAGGATTTTTTTTTGACCTAATTAGGCATGTGGTCGACCTTCAATTATGGTATTTTACCATCCTGGCAGGGTCGCCATTTTCTAAACATTCATGGTGGTGTCTGTTTGTACTATATCGTGTCTCCCTACCACTTTCGCGCAACGACGCTCTGAGCGTGTTTTTTAGGGAATTAACTAGTTTGAACCTGGGACCTGTTGCTGGTAAGGAGACGCCAGACCACACATGACATGTAGAATTCAGAAGAGTTCAGTGAGACTAGCGATGATATAACCAAATATTAAATGATCTCAGCGTCAGCTCCACTGCACTCCCTGTAAAAGAATCTTAATACTAACTAAATTTAGTGGAAAGGTTTCAAGGCTTTCCTATTTTTAGTTAGCTGGTAAAATAACATCGAAAAAGCAGTTAAGTTTACCATTGGAAATTTTATTCTACATCATTTATAAACTGCACTATTGATAAAAGGAAATGTTTCAATACTGGATGGTAAAAACCAACTGCGTTCAACAAAAATGTGAACGAATATTCCCTGAATGGGTTTCCAAGTTCTACAATCGATCGAAGGATGACCTAGGCCATATCACATCTATAATCTAGGTTAAATTTAAGTTTCACAAAAGAAAAAACTATCAAAATGGTCTACAGTGACCTTCAATTATCTTTAATTACTTATCTAACTTGTCGTAAATTACAGTGGCTGATGTGGCTTCTCAATAACTATATAAAAGAAAAATCATCGCGTTTCAGATCTTTACTTCAAGTGGCAAATGTGAACACCATAAGCTTTAATTAACGATCGCCACTAGTATTACGCAAAAACGGGGTGTAACAGATGAGTCCTCTGCAGTTCTGAGTGAAGCTTTATGCGCTCAAATATGCGGCATCGCGTGCGTTCATTACCTTGTCGGTGTTCAGGCAGCGTCAGGGCGACAGCGGCCGGCGCACCAGCCGTCCAGCTCGCCGTCTCGGAACCAACTCTCTAACTTCTCCTTACTACAATTTACCGAAGTTAGTTTAAAAAAACTATCTGGCTATGTTTTCATCTGACCAATCAGGGTCTCAATGTTAACCTTAAGCTCTGCCTACAAAAATACTGTCAATCCAATTAGAAACGTTATACTTTTCGTGGGGGGGGCAATGTTTTTTAAAGTTTGCAACGTAACAGAGACGCTAAAAAGTCTCACGCTAAAACCTGCAGCTAGTGTGGTCCTTTTAGCGTTATCGTAAGATCTATACTGCTCTTCTGGAGGGCTCTATCTTTTAACATGGGCTGGGGAGTGATCCTAATGTAACAGACACGCGAAAAAGTCTCACGCGAAAACTTGCGGGTGGTAGTGGCCCTTTTTTGTGTTATCGTAAGATCTATACTGCTTTTCTGGAGGGCTCTAGCTTTTAACATGGGCTGGGGGTGATCCTTGACGTACCTGAGACGCGAAAAAGCCTCACGCTAAAACGTGCGGGTTGTATAGTCGTACAGGTAGGCTCGCGGCGTGGGTGCCTAGCCCCTCCCTTATCTAGCTTAACACGGTTCTGCTCTCGGCTTCTGTCCTCGTTTCTCCCCTCGGAACTGCGTCTGCCTCACGGTGGGAAGGTACGACATGCATTTAGGCATTCTTGTGTTAGTCTGTGGTATTCCATTTGCTCACTTGTTACTCGTATTACTTTGGTTAATTTAATGTCACGATTTATTCCGAGCTATGTGACATACTACTGGATTTGCTTATCATGTCAGGGTTTTCATGTAAGGTGTTGGATTTGCCTGACACCTTACACACTGTCTATAATTCACTTTTGTGGAATTCTGTGCTCCAAAGGGGCACTCTCAGAAATTTATTCCTCAAATTAGGCCGATGTTTGATACTAGCAGACTTCTTTTGGCATGAAATTACCCCCGTGACAGTACTAGTCTGTTTTTTAAGTCGTTCTTGCTTCTTCAGTAATATGTTACGTTGCTCCCTAATATCTGAATTTCTTCAGTTCGACACACCCAATTTCTATGTTAACTTTACCGCTAATCTCATTTCTGCTAATCCCCATTTCCTTCATCTTTATTTGGATTGCCCTCAAACCATCGTGTTTAATCTTTAGACTTTTCACTTCATTCAGCAAATACTCTAACTCTTCTTCTCTTTCACTGAGAATAGCAATATTATCAGCGAATCTAATCACTGTTATTCTATCACTCTGAATTTTAATCTGACACCCAAAACTGTCTTTTATTTCAATCACTGCTTCTTCGTTGAACAGATTGAACAGTAGGGAGGATGACTACATCTGTCTTATAGTCTTTCCAATCCCAACACTTCTTCCCAGTGGAAATTCCTGGCAGATTAAAACTGTACGCCGGAGTGGGAAGCAAATCTGGGGCCTTTGCTTTTCGCAGGAAAGTTCTTGGTAACTGAGCTACACGAGCAGGACTCACGACTTGCCGCCAAAGTTTTATTTCCGCCAGTACCTTGTATCTTATCATCCAAACTTCACAGAAGTTCTCCTACGTAACTTGCAAGACTAGTACTCCTGGCACAAAGGATCTAGCGGAGATATTGCTGAGCCACAGCCTGACGGACTATTTCCGAAATAATTTTCTCTCTGCAGCGTAGTGTCCGGCCCAAAATCTTAATCCTCCAGGAAGTTCCACATCACCGCACACTCCGCTGTAGACTGAAAATTCATCCTGTAAACTTCTTCTCGCGTTACATTCTTATTTTTCTCTCTCTTGAGCGCATTGCATATTAAGGGGTCTTCTTCTACAGGTTACACCTACTTTCCCGAACATTCGAACATCCTTGCATAATTTCATATTGTCTAACCTGTTTGGAAGGTCGACAAAGCCTGTGAAGGTGTTGTCGTTTTACTTATATCTCGCTTCCATTATCAAGAGGAATGTCAGAATTGCCTCTCTGGTGCCTTTACCTCTCAGGAAGTCAAACTGACCGTCACGTAACAGACCCCCAACTTTCTTTACATTCTTCTGTGAATTATGCTTGCAAGCAACTTAGATGCATGAGTTGTTAAGCTGATTGTGCAATACTCCTCACATATATCTACCCTTGAAGTCGTCGAGATTGTGTGGATGGTATTTTGCCTTAAGAGTAATGATATGTCTGGAAACCTATTAATTATTCAAACGATGGCTCCCACTTATCCCCAAGGAATGTAAATTATGCCATCTGACTTATTTGATTGCAAGACCAAAGCTTTTCTAAAACCCTTATTCTAACACTGGACCTCCTTGTCTTCCAAATCGACTCTTGTTTCTTCTTCTGTCATGTCATCAGACAGTTCTTCCTCATCGTAGAGGCGAGTGTGCTCTTCCCACTTCTCTGCTCTCTTCTCTGCGTTTAACGTTGGAATTCCTCTTGCACTCCTAATTTTAACTCCTTTTTTATAAGTGCTTCCAGCGACCATATATTTTTCCATTTCTTCGCATTTTTTCTGCAACTATTTCAATTTGGCCTCTCTTTTCATCTTATTCTTAAGTGACTTATATTGATGAGTTCCTACATTCTCCTGACGGTTTCGTACCTCCACGTTTCGTCAATCAATTCCTTTTTATCTAAGTCTTAAGTGACTCATAATGCTGAATTCCTATGTGCTTCTGAATATTTTCGTACCTCCTCGTTTCATCAAGCAATAGATTGAGAGCTGGGTCTATCCGCCATTAGGTACGACTGACAATCTAGTTCCTGATTTCGGAATATCTGTCTGACTACAATGAAATCCAGCTGGAATTTTTGTGTCTTCTACCTCCCCCTCTTGTGATTATCGAATAGTGTACTCGCTGTTATCAGCTGAAATTTATTGCGGGATTCATGAGGGTTTTTTCTTCCACTCTCATTCCCTTTACCGAGACAGTATTCCCACTCTCATTCCCCTTACCATGTTCTCCTGTGAGGCTGTCTCTATTTCTTCTCCGTTCCAATCAACCATGATTATAAGATTTACTCCTGAACTACACGTCCAAGATCCTTATACACTTTCTCTCTTCATCTGCTGTTCGTGACGTCGACTTGCATACCTGAGCTATTACCCTTGGCGTCGGTTTGCCGTCATTTCTGATGAGAATAAGCCGTCATAGAACTTGTCACTGTAGCTTACTTACTATACACTACCTTCCTATTAAATACAAATCCTACCTCTGTTACATTATTCATACGAGTATTACGCCATTTTAGTCTGACCAGAAGTCCTTTTCTTCCTTTTTCACTTCACTGACCCCCACTGTCGGTAGACTGAGCCTTTGTACCGTATTTCTCCTTCCTTATATGCATAGTGGATGTATCAATATTTCACTTGTATTCTACTCTTTTTGGTAGAGATTCCGTCTGCCTACAGGCAGTTAAAAATAGAGCAGAGGACTCTATAACAGACTGTACTATTGGATATTCAGTTAGTTCCATATTGTAGGAGAATATCTTTGATGAAATATCTTCGGTTATCACGCATCTTGTGACGTCGTTTGGCCGCAACGTTTCGACGCGTTTTCTACTCATCGCCTTCAGGTGACGTGTCGAGTTCATGTCCAGTTGCCAGGATCAGTCAAAGACCAACTTGGGCCAGGGGCTCCTGGCGTCTACCAACAAAGCGATCGTGTTATACAATCCTGGACGTACACTGGACGTGAGGTGGGAACACGCAATGCACTCAGAACACTGCCGAACATGGTCATTTTTGTGAACGAAATGCAATGCCCTACCCCAGGAACTCGTTACCAGTCTTGTGGCCAACATGGGAGGACTTTGCATAGCAAGCACTGTCATCTGTGGTGACCACACATATGTAAGTAGTGGCGCTCGCTGTATTGCAGTAGTTCGAGTAACGAAGATTTTTGTGAGATAAGTGATTTGTGAAACGTATAGGTTAATTTAATCAGGGCCATTCTCTTGTAGGGATTACTGAAAGTCAGATTGCGTTGCGCTAAAAAAAAATATTGTGTGTCAGTTTAAGCACAGTCTTGTATAATTGTTCTAAGGGGATGTTTCATATGTCGACCCTTAGCCGAGGATACCTTACTGGAATCTTCTGATTTTTTCTTGTAGTTTGTGTAATTAGTGTAGATTTTGTTTATTGCTAGCGCGTAATTGTAGAGAGAATCTCCTTTGTAGTTGCAGTCTTTCATTGTTGTACAGTAAAACAGTTGTGGCATGCATGTAGATTTGCACCAAGTATTTCGCAGCTGCGCTTGCAATTAACTAGATATTATTTTCAGTGCTATGTTAGTGTGTTCTCTTATTTTTGTTCTTCAAATTGTGTTTTCTGTGTTGTCGTGTGAAATATTGTGACAATAATGGCGTGTGAAAAACGTAATACTAGGCTCCAAAGTAAACTGAGAAATGACAGTGAAGACGAAAGCAGTGTACTAGCGCCACCATGTAATGAATTAACTAATGTTCAAAGTAGTAATCTGGTAATTGTGCATAGGGAAATGGAGCGGGCTGCAAATAATAGTGTAGGCAGTGAAACAATTAGTGAACAGGGAAGCATTATCGATCGATCGGTCGGCAACACCTCGCCTCAGGATTCCGAAATGACAGGACACAATCTTGCAAACACTGTAGATTCAGATTTTGCGTCCTCACCGTTTTCTCAAATAAGTCAAGACACATTTTCTGCTTTTCAAAATGCGAATATTGCCGGTTCAAATGCACTGCCGAATAGCACTGAGGAACATGTTTCAGACACCGGTGCATTGTTATTACAGTTAATGCAACAAATGGGCCAAAGGCTACAAAACTTAGACACAACACTTGAACAAAATCATAAACAATTGGGACAAAATCTTCAAAAGTTAGACACAATGGAACAAAATCTTCAAAAGTTAGACACAATGGAACAAAATCAAAGACAAACACAGCAAAAGTTAGACGCAATGGAACAAAATCTTCAAAAGTTAGACACAATGGAACAAAAGCTTCAAAAGTTAGACTCAGTGGAACATACGCTTGAACAAACGTAATAACTACGATATCTATACGCACAGCGTTTCACTTTTGTTTATCATGAGGTAAGTTCATTGACTTCTGCAGAACTTAGCTTTCGGAGGACGATAACTACGACACTTCAACAGAGATTATCTTACAACACGACGCACAGTTTAGCGCTACAGTACACGTATTTGAGTGATTAATTTTGTACTTAAAACATTTATTTTTAAAGATATTTGAAGTACAATATTACAAAGGTTTTCTGTGATACATTTCATTCCATTGCTGTAATCTGTAACACCTGAGGATACAATTACATTAATCTTCAGGGTGGTACACGCTTACTTTGTGTGTCATGTGTATGGCAAGCACAAGGAGCCCTATCTAATATGGTATTTGTTTATACAACTTTACACATCGGTACCATATTTCTCTAACAAAGAATTACACAGCTACACTCCTGGAAATTGAAATAAGAACACCGTGAATTCATTGTCCCAGGAAGGGGAAACTTTATTGACACATTCCTGGGGTCAGATACATCACATGATCACACTGACAGAACCACAGGCACATAGACACAGGCAACAGAGCATGCACAATGTCGGCACTAGTACAGTGGATATCCACCTTTCGCAGCAATGCAGGCTGCTATTCTCCCATGGAGACGATCGTAGAGATGCTGGATGTAGTCCTGTGGAACGGCTTGCCATGCCATTTCCACCTGGCGCCTCAGCTGGACCAGCGTTCGTGCTGGATGTGCAGACCGCGTGAGACAACACTTCATCCAGTCCCAAACATGCTCAATGGGGGACAGATCCGGAGATCTTGCTAGCCAGGATAGTTGACTTACACCTTCTAGAGCACGTTGGGTGGCACGGGATACATGCGGACGTGCATTGTCCTGTTGGAACAGCAAGTTCCCTTGCCGGTCTAGGAATGGTAGAACGATGGGTTCGATGACGGTTTGGATGTACCGTGCACTATTCAGTGTCCCCTCGACGATCACCAGAGGTGTACGGCCAGTGTAGAAGATCGCTCCCCACACCATGATGCCGGGTGTTGGCCCTGTGTGCCTTGGTCGTATGCAGTCCTAATTGTGGCGCTCACCTGCACGGCGCCAAACACGCATACGACCATCATTGGCACCAAGGCAGAAGCGACTCTCATCGCTGAAGACGACACGTCTCCATTCGTCCCTCCATTCACGCCTGTCGCGACACCACTGGAGGCGGGCTGCACGATGTTGGGGCGTGAGCGGAAGACGGCCTAACAGTGTGCGGGACCGTAGCCCAGCTTCATGGAGACGGTTGCGAATGGTCCTCGCCGATACCTCAGGAGCAACAGTGTCCCTAATTTGCTGGGAAGTGGCGGTGCGGTCCCCTACGGCACTGCGTAGGATCCTACAGTCTTGGCGTGCATCCGTGCGTCGCTGTGGTCCGGTCCCAGATCGACGGGCACGTGCACCTTCCGCCGACCACTGGCGACAACATCGATGTACTGTGGAGACCTCACGCCTCACGTGTTGAGCAATTCGGCGGTACGTCCACCCGGCCTCCCACATGCCCACAATACGCCCTCGCCCAAAGTCCGTCAACTGCACATACGGTTCACGTCCACGTTGTCTCGGCATGCTACCAGTGTTAAAGACTGCGATGGAGCTCTGTATGCCACGGTAAACTGGCTGACACTGACGGCGGCGGTGCACAAATGCTGCGCAGCTAGCGCCATTCGACGGCCAACACCGCGGTTTCTGGTGTGTCCGCTGTGCCGTGCGTGTGATCATTGCTTGTACAGCCCTCTCGCAGTGTCCGGAGCAACTATGGTGGGTCTGACACACCGGTGTCAATGTGTTCTTTTTTCCATTTCCAGGAGTGTATCTTATCATTTAACTGAGAGAGACAAATATTTATTTTACTACATCAGTGACTGATGTTTACGTAATTACACGGTTGGATAACTTCACACTCATGAAATTGTATTTTGTCTGTACTTTGTGAAATGTTCATATTTTTTCAGAACCATTGTGATACTATGGGAGCTTTGAATGATGTATTTGGTATGGGATCATGATTTTTAAAGTACGTTTGAGGTAGATGACACTTTTGACATGAGCAGAGAATTTTTTTTTAGGTTTTAAAATTATTGCAGAAAGCTATGACGTTTTTGAGATTTGACTGAGGTGTTATGATGTTATTATTACGACGACGATGTGAATTATGTTGCTGAGGTATGTTTAAGCTGATGCTACATGAGTTATTTGGTTATGCTACGTATCTGTTATGATGAAATATTGAAGAAGTGTCAACGAATATGTATATGTGTAATAAGGTAAGGAATAATGACTAGTGGTTAGGGCATCTGGTTTGTGAAAAAGGATGTCGGAAACCGAGAATCGTACTTTAAGAGTTATGAAATGTATGTAAATGCGTGAATGTATTACAATGTCAACAAAAATTTTTTGGACACTGTTATATTTATAGGATTTTATTTTCTACACATTTGTAACGCAAATTCTCAACCTGTGAAAATATTTTTATATGAGACTGTCACTGTAGTGGAAACTGCTGTCGTAAATATTTCGGTAAGAAAGTTAAGTGACCACCTGCACGTAATGCGTCGTGGGCACCCAGGTGCGCGACAGACGCCTTGAAAAAAGCCATTAGTGTGTGCCTGTCAGAGGCACAAGTGGAGAGAAAAAAAAGAGGTCATTATTCTCGCTATTGACATTCCTTTGTAGAAAGCATCGTAAATACGACACCCTCAAACTTGAAAACATGATTACACTGTAGAGTTCTTAATTTATGATATTTACTGAAATGAAATGATGAGAAACGTTTCATGCCTATTGTCTTGCTAGCTGCAAGATTGTTTACTGCATTATGAAATGCCTCATGGCTAGCGAATGATGTTTCACGCCTTGCTTTGCCTATTTTGTTTAATATCTAGTTTCTAGCTGCACTGCAGCATTGGTTAAAATAAAATTTTATAGATGTACTAATATAAATATTTTCTGTCTACAGATCCAGTATATAATAATAATGTGATATACTTCCAAAAAAATGAGGGAGCACAAAAAGACATTTCCCTTCACAGGAACTACATACATAATTTTCTTTTCAAGTTCTTGGTAATTTATTTCATAGAATAATTTTTTGTGGTGCACCACTTTAATGATATAGACATTAAGATGTGAATATACATTTGCCTTATCTGCATTGTTGTCTTTAGTGTACTATTTTTTCTGCTTGTGGGTTTGTCATGTTTACGTATAAGTTATTACATTTATTGCTGCTTGCTTTGCTTAGTTGCCATTTTTTGTCATTGCTGTTTGTGTTAATTATTTTGTGCTGCTGCATTGCGTCGTCCCTCAGTTTAGCATCTGAGCTCAGTAGGTTTAAGTTAGCTTAAGAGGGGGTTGGCTATATAAGAGAATGAGTTGTGATGAATTGGAAGAAAGGCATTGAGAAGCTATAAGAAAATGGTTTGGCCAAAAAAGTAGTGTACAGTGGAGAAAAATTATTTTTGAAAGAGGATGTGAACAGAATACGGAAAGTATGCTTGGATAGGATTTTTTTTTTTTTTTTTTTTGCTGGAGCAAATGTTGAAATAAGAGGGACAATATATGGAATGAAGTTTTGGGTTGGTCTGCAGTACCAAATGTCACACTGAAAACTAACCCTGTCTTTCCTTTTGTATTATTCCGCTATGTATTTATGTACCCTTGTGTATTTGTCTTATTCCTGTTTTTATGTGGTAAGCTAATAAGATTTATGTTGTAGAATTTTTCTAGAACTAAGCTACATTCACTGTGATGAGGAATACTGCTATCCTCAAATATAATTTGCATTAATAATATGTTATTTACTTTGTAAAGATGTTTAGACATCATTAATTCTGTTGTTTCTATGCTCGTATGTGAAATTAATGTTTTGAAACTATTCTCATTATTTTATATATTTACTTATGTCATAATTCCTGTAACACTGATGTATATGTTTATTTATATTCTTTTGTAAAGCCCCTATTACTACAAATGTTATCTGTACTGTTATGTTCTTTAATGATGTATTTTGTACCTTTGTAATTTTATTCTTATGTTGTAAATTTATAACTGTGTAGACACCAGTTCTTCAAATTAAGTTTCATTTCACTGCACACATTTCTGTTGGTCATAGTATATGGACAATTTGTGAGAAGTAGGGACTGTTAGTGTTTGGACATGTGTTAATAAGTCAACAAGGGACTGGATAACAGCACTGCTGGTTCTAAGGACATTTAAAAAATAATTGTGAGTGCACAAGTGGTGGTTATGGACTTGCTATATTATCCGCAAGACTCTTCGAGGGTGATTGTGCACCTGCACAGTCGCAACAGATGGCTGTTGGCCATCTCTACATGGACTGCAGTGGGTCTGCACCTCTGGTGGCCCACCAATAACAGAATCTCTACCAGGACTACAGTTGGTCTGCTCTGTGATGACCTACCTACCAATAGTCTTCAACTTCGACTGACTCTGCAGTAGGTTTGCTCTGTTGTGGCCCTTTACCTGTCAGCATGTCAAGAGTCAGCACTGTCTTTCCGTTGGAAGGACAACACTACTTCTTCAAGACTGCATGGAAATCCACTACTTCTGCGTGCATTTTCTTTTACTGCTCAGACATTGAGCAAAAACACTGCTATTTTACTGTGATGAACGATCAGGACTGTCTTTATGGACTGTGAGAAAATTTTAGCTTTTGACCAACATTGTATCAATAAGTGTGTGCATTTCATATCTTTGTTATTGTAATTATGAAAATTTTTTTTCAAATCTGTATTGGCCACTGCCTAAAACAATTGTGAAATTTTCTGTGGGGAGCATGGGTGCTATGTAAGTAGGCTATTTAAGTTTTTTTATTGGTAACGCCACATAGCGCTCTGTATGAAAATCACTGGCTGTGCTGGGTGCAGTCAGTGGCTGGTTGGCATTGTTGTAATACTTGCCATTGTAGCGTTGGGCAGTTGGCTGTTAGCGGCACGTAGCGTTGCGCAGTTGGAGGTGAGCCGCCAGCAGTGGTGGATGTGGGGAGAGAGATGGCGGAGTTTTGAAATTTGTAAGACTGGATGTCATGAAGTGCTATATATATATTACGACTTTTGAACACTAGTAAGGTAAATACATTGTTTGTTCTCTATCAAAGTCTTTCATTTGCTAACTATGCCTATCAGTAGTTAGTGCCTTCCGTAGTTTGAATCTTTTATTTAGCTGGCAGTAGTGGCGCCCGCTGTATTGCAGTAGTTCGAGTAATGAAGATTTTTGTGAGGTAAGTGATTTGTGAAACGTAGAGGTTAATTTAATCAGGGCCATTCTCTTGTAGCGATTACTTAAATTCAGATTGCGTTGCGCTAAAAAAAATATTGTGTGTCAGTTTAAGCACAGTCTTGTACAATTTTTCTAAGGGGTGTTTCAACCATCTTAAGAATTATCTTTGTCCTTTTTTAATCTCCAGGGACCATCAGTGTAATTATTATCGCTGAACAGAAGTGCCATTTCTGTTCATATCATTGCGTATTTCTTTCGATTACCTTCCTTACTAAACTGTACCAATTCTTTCTATGGTCCAAGTTCAATCGAGTTATATTGGTTGGCAGTGACACATCATAAGAAAGTAACTATCGGCCTTATGTTTTGGACACCAGTGTATATCATTCGGTCACAATATCTGTCTATAGCTTGTGCTTCTTTGAATAGTTACACAATCTACAGTATTTTGGCTGAAGAGAGTATTTAATGCTTCCTCCTACAATTCTTTGTCTGGGGTATGGCTTGGTATGAAGAACCTGGATATGAATTCCCACATTCGCGACATTTAAAGCAACTTTTAGTGCTTAGCTGACGGATGTTTGCAATTTAAGAAGGCTGTGATTGACGGGAATGTTTCTTATACGATATTGTTGTTGTTGTGGTCTCCAGTCCTGAGACTGGTTTGATGCAGCTCTTCATGTTACTCTATCCTGTGCAAGCTTCTTCATCTCCCAGTACCTACTGCAGCCTACATCCTTCTGAATCTGCTTAGTATATTCATCTCTTTGTCTTCCACTACGAGTTTACCCTCCACACTGCCCTCCAATACTAAATTGGTTATCCCTCGATGTCTCAGAACATGTCCTACCAAACGATCCCTTCTTCTAGTCAAATTGTGCCACAAACTGCTCTTCTCCCCAATTCTATTCAATACCTCCTCATTAGTTATGTGATCTACCCATCTAATCTTCAACATTCTTCTGTAGCACCACATTTCGAAAGCTTCTATTCTCTTCTTGTCTAAACTACTTATCGTCCACGTTTCACTTCGACACAAATACTTTCAGAAATGACATCCTGACACTTAAATCTATACTCGATGTTAACAAATTTCTCTTCTTCAGAAACGCTTTCCTTGACATTGCCAGTCTACATTTTATATCCTCTCTACTCCGACCATCATCAGTTATTTTGCTTCCCAAATAGCAAAACTCCTTTACTACTTTAAGTGTCTCATTTCCTAATCTAATTCCCTCAGCATCACCAGACTTCATTCGATTACATTCCATTATCCTCATTTTGCTTTTGTTGATGTTCATCTTATACCCTCCTTTCAAGACACTGTCCATTCCGATCAATTGCTCTTCCAAGTCCTTTGCTGTCTCTGACAGAATTACAATGTCATTGGCGAACCTCAAACTTTTTATTTCTTCTCCATGGATTTTAATACATACTCCGAACTTTTCTTTTGTTTCCTTTATTGCTTGCTCAATATACAGATTGAATAACATAGGGGAGAGGCTACAACCCTGTCTCACTCCCTTCCCAACCACTGCTTCCCTTTCATACCCCTCGACTCTGATAACTGCCATCTGCTTTCTGTACAAATTGTAAATAGCCTTTCGTTCCCTGTATTTTACCCCTGCCACCTTTAGAATTTGAAAGAGAGTATTCCAGTCAACATTGTCAACAGCTTTCTCTAAGTCTATAAATTCTAGAAACGTAGGTTTGCCTTTCCTTAATCTTTCTTCTAAGATAAGTCGTAGGGTCAGTATTGCCTCACATGTTCCAACATTTCTACAGAATCCAAACTGATCTTCCCCGAGGTCGGCTCCTGTCAGTTTTTCCATTCGTCTGTAAAGAATTCGAGTTACTATTTTGCAGCTGTGACTTATTAAACTGATAGTTCGGTAATTTTCACATCTGTCAACAATTGTTTTCTTTGGGATTGGAATTATTATATTCTTCTTGAAGTCTGAGGGTATTTCGCCTGTCTCATACATCTTGCTCACCAGATTGTAGAGTTTTGTCAGGACTGGCTCTCCCAAGGCTGTCAGTAGCTCTAATGGAATGTTAGTCTACTCCCGGGGCCTTGTTTTGACTTAGGTCTTTCAGTGCTCTGTCAAACTCTTCACGCAGTATCATATCTCCCATTTCATCTTCATCCACATCCTCTTCCATTTCCATAATATTGTCCTCAAGTACATCGTAACTTATACGATAACAATTCTTAATTCCGTCCAGATGCCGACCAACACCTTTTGTTTGACTACCCAGGAGATAGCATACCTACATTCGAAACTTTTTTTTAGGCACATAAGTGGAACGTTAAACATTCTCCAAATCGTTATCATTAAAGAATCTGTCCCAAGAGGTGTAGGTACCGTTCTTTTTCGTGCCATTGTATTTGCTGATGTTGCTGTTCATAATGTTTCCTTTTTTGTATCGGCAGACATTTACTTTAAGTACAAAAATAGAAATTCGAGGCAGAAGAAATGAATTCATGGAGCTATCAATGTACTGCCATGACTGTATAGAAGTAGGTCACTGAAGAGCTGGCAGGAGACACTCCACTAACACTAACTTAATTACAAAGCTGGTAAAAAGCAAGAATGGCAGGTAGGGTTTAACACCTTGTCGACGACGATGTCAGTATGGACGTGACGCAAAGTTCGACTAGGGGAATACTGGGGAAAGAGGTTTGCTGGCTCCTTTTAGAAGAAACCACCCGGCTTTCGCTCAAAGTGATTTAAGGAAATCTTGGGAAACCTACATCTGATCGGTGTACAGAACAATGAATACAGCAAAAGAGATAGCACGAGAAGAGTATTACGAAGTATGCTGCACCCCTCACGTAAAGTAGGTTGCAATGGGTGTGGCCCCCATACTGCTTCCGTGAACTGTGTCACTATCGATCTCCAGAGATATTTCCCCAAGCTTTAATAGAGGTTCGTATCCTGTCTTTTAAGTGGTCGCCTGACGCGATACCTCACTAAAAGTGCTATGTCCAGCTATTTTATGTACACAACTTTATCGAAATAGTGTATTTCAGTTTAAGTCTATATTTCATAGAAGAGCGTATTTAAAATACGTCTCCATACATGGCAGTTAAAATAAAAAATAGGTTCGCTGTGTGATGTAAGTGGTTTGCTACTGGCCAAATAAACTACGAGTTTTGTTAAGTGTTAAAATGTCTCACACATATACTCCAGTTGAGTAACAAATTTTACAGTATCGTTACATGTGGCAATCATAACAAGGCTTATCCGCAATTTTAGTTATTAGGACATAATCGTCCGATTACGAACTATAATTTTCACATATTACGCATTTCAACAGTTGCTCAGAATCTCTTGCGACTTGTTTCCCAACTCTTTTGTCCATGTAACAATAATGTATAAACATTCTTTCGCAGTTCGGTAGCCGATTCAAGTCAGTGGAACACTGAGTGAGAGTAATGTATGTATGCTGTACTTCGTGTCCGATCTCTGCTTCTCTAGCGCATGAAGGCAAGAAGGTTTTCTGTAATATTCTCGGTTTTCACTCAACTTTTAAAACCGTCTTCATTAGACTGTTAATTTAGTAATCTCATACAAATAAATCTGCTCTTTTCAACTTATCTTCTCTGACAACAGAAAATATTTAATCTGATGGTTCATTTTTCAGTCGTAAATGCTGATGATTCGACTGATACTAACAGAAAATGAGAGAAAATATATGTTCGTAGGATAAGTTTACAAACACATAGAATCTACCTGATACGGGACACATTGTTCCACACTAGCTGGCGGACTGGACAAGCAGTGAGCAATGATATAATTTTAGTTAAAGCCAATGTACTTGAAGGAGGGATCTATACTTCTGAAATGTGTTGTATTAAGTAAATGCAGGGATAGGAGGCATACTTCTAGACGTATTTCTAAATATGTGCCAACTGTCAGGTCTATCTGAAAAGAACTGAATAAAACAGACACAATATTTTCATCACCATGCTGATGATAAAATTTGCAACCTGTTAATACCTTTGCCTTATTAACATATTACGTATTTTTTGTGGTTGGTGCAAACTGTGATGAATATCTTGTACATTATAATGGGGAGTTGATGATAAAATTTGCAACCTGTTAATACTTTTGCCTGATTAACATATTACGTATTTTTTGTGGTTGGTGCAAACTGTGATGAATATCATGTACATTATAATGGGGAGTTGATGATGAAATTTGCAACCTGTTAATACTTTTGCCTGATTAACATATTACGTATTTTTTGTGGTTGGTGCAAACTGTGATGAATATCTTGTACATTATGATGGGGAGTATATTAAGCTCACCCGCCCACCAATTAAAGGAGCACACTGATGACTTTGGAGCGTCCTAGTCGTTCATAAAGACACCGTAAAGGACAAGGCAGGAGACGTGGGCCACGGCTGATCAATGACACTCGCTTTTTTACTTGACACGAATCTCATCCAGTTTCTGCACGAACATTGCGAAGGGAACCGCATGCAATGAATCTTTGCAGCCTGGGACCTCGCAGAAGGCCGTATTCACAGCCGCACATACAGATGCAGGTCTTCAGTGGGCCAAATTGCACACAAACTCGACGGTTGCTGGCTGGAGGCGAGTAATACAGTCCGACGGTTTTGGTTCTTTTGAAATGAGTTAAAGAGACCAGCGTACTTAAGGCACAATGAGGCGTTATAACACCCCAACGACCCCCTTAATGTCAATTAAGATATAATATCATAATATGAAGTAGGGAAGAGTTATCTTGGCAAATACGACATCTTTGCCCATAAGCTAACACCAAGAAGTTTTGATAACAACGATATTATACATCACTGAGAGGTTTGGTTATGAAAAGAGGAGGAAGAAATCTCAGATTTAATTAATGGACAAATATCCAAGTGACAATTGCAATTAATATCTTGAAAGCTAAGTCCAAGGTGATGTTAGTCAGAGATAACTTTTATGTGGAAGAGAGTTATAAGCGCAACGATGAAATTCAATGCGCCTACAATACTCTTTTCACTGAAAAAGTTGCCTGCCGGCTCTCGTCCTGTAAAGACGTGCAAAAACAATTCTTGTCTTAGTTATTGAGAGTACGGAACGCGACGAGATTGTTTTACGTTCAGAAGTGTTTCCTGCGTGACGTGATTCACGAACTTCGGAAACATTTTCTAAGCAGAGACAGGAGCTGATTGATGCGTTTACCGTGAATAACGGGTTAATTGAACTTTATTGACGAAACTAGTGAATATTGGACTTGACTTTCAAATAGTTGGAACTAAAAGAAGAGTGGATAGTATATCAAAGGACTACACTCAATTAGTCTCCAGTAGGACACAATTACACGACTTCACGAAAATAATACAATTACGCTGAAGAGTCAAGTTGTCGTAATTGTCAAGAAACTTAATTTTGATAGAACTGACTTTACCAACCAACTGCGTGTGCGTGTGGTGCGAAAGTTACACTCCTGGAAATTGAAATAAGAACACCGTGAATTCATTGTCCCAGGAGGGAGAAACTTTATTGACACATTCCTGGGGTCAGATACATCACATGATCACACTGACAGAACCACAGACACAAAGACACAGGCAACAGAGCATGCACAATGTCGGCACTAGTACAGTGGATATCCACCTTTCGCAGCAATGCAGGCTGCTATTCTCCCATGGAGACGATCGTAGAGATGCTGGATGTAGTCCTGTGGAACGGCTTGCCATGCCATTTCCACCTGGCGCCTCAGTTGGACCAGCGTTCGTGCTGGACGTGCAGACCGCGTGAGACGACGCTTCATCCAGTCCCAAACATGCTCAATGGGGGACAGATTCGGAGATCTTGCTGGCCAGGATAGTTGACTTACACCTTCTAGAGCACGTTGGGTGGCACGGGATACATGCGGACGTGCATTGTCCTGTTGGAACAGCAAGTTCCCTTGCCGGTCTAGGAATGGTAGAACGATGGGTTCGATGACGGTTTGGATGTACCGTGCACTATTCAGTGTCCCCTCGACGATCACCAGAGGTGTACGGCCAGTGTAGGAGATCGCTTCCCACACCATGATGCCGGGTGTTGGCCCTGTGTGCCTCGGTCGTATGCAGTCCTGATTGTGGCGCTCACCTGCACGGCGCCAAACACTCATACGACCATCCTTGGCACCAGGGCAGAAGCGACTCTCATCGCTGAAGACGACACGTCTCCATTCGTCCCTCCATTCACGCCTGTCGCGACACCACTGGAGGCGGGCTGACGGTGTTGGGGCGTGAGCGGAAGACGGCCTAATGGTGTGCGGGACCGTAGCCCAGCTTCATGGAGACGGTTGCGAATGGTCCTCGCCGATACCCCAGGAGCAACAGTGTCCCTAATTTACTGGGAAGTGGCGGTGCGGTCCCCTACGGCACTGCGTAGGATCCTACGGTCTTGGCGTGCATCCGTGCGTCGCTGCGGTTCGGTCCCAGGTCGACGGGCACGTGCACCTTCCGCCGACCACTGGCGACAACATCGATGTACTGTGGAGACCTCACGCCCCACGTGTTGAGCAATTCGGTGGTACGTCCACCCGGCCTCCCGCATGCCCACTATACGCCCTCGCTCAAAGTCCGTCAACTGCACATACGGTTCACGTCCACGCTGTCGCGGCATGCTACCAGTGTTAAAGACTGCGATGGAGCTCCGTATGCCACGGCAAACTGGCTGACACTGACGGCGGCGGTGCACAAATGCTGCGCAGCTAGCGCCATTCGACGGCCAACACCGCGGTTCCTGGTGTGTCCGCTGTGCCGTGCGTGTGATCATTGCTTGTACAGCCCTCTCGCAGTGTCCGGAGCAAGTATGGTTGGTCTGACACGCCGGTGTCAATGTGTTCTTTTTTCCATTCCCAGGAGTGTATAAAGTATCTCCTGGCCAAGGAACAATAAACTGTTCGTTCTAAGTGAAATATCAAGCGTGGACTACATTATTAAGTGATTTAATCAATGATAGTTAACCAACGACTGTTCAGCAGGGACATTTTAATATGAATATCAAAATACCTACTTCATTAATTGAAAAGAGAACTTTTGAACATTTTTTTTTTTTTTTTGACAATACGGCGCAGGTTCACTCAGACGTGATCAAAGAGTATCTGTGGGTCTCGCTTCATACACATTCAACAACTCTACAGCAACGAGCCAACAACGTACGAGAAGACTGATAATTACAATGTTTCCTCGCGATTGGTGGTGTGTACGATGCGGATGAGATAAGATTTAACAACTACTGCATATCCGGGGAATAAATCATTCAACCTTAAATCAGAAGAAGCATCCATCGTATGAGTTCGCATTTCTGTCTCCCGTTCACCAACGGGGACCTACGTCATAGCCCACCGTGTCTCAAATCCACTGCGAGAGCTGTGGCAGTAGCAGCTCTACGCCGTCGACAATATCAGCACGCGGTTGGAGTGCGAGGACGCCACAGCGTGTAATCCGCTATGTGCAGAGGGTGTAGTTCAAGCCATATGTGGGTCTGTGATATTAAGGGATGTGCACAATAAAGTGGCCCACTCATTCAGATTGCCATGTACTCGAACCGGGATGCTTAATTGAATACTGTTAGAGAACAAGTATAGCCTTTTTTTCCTGCATCTTGATGGTGCGTATGCTGTGGACACTCATGTCCACAAGGTGCCAACAACTAAACTAAGCTTACAGGGAAAAGGCAAATGTTCCTGGTTTGAGGAACGCTCAAGCATGCTATCTTATACCATCTAGGTCGGCCCACTAAATCTCCACAGAAAATATCTAGGACTAATCAGAAGAATGGGTGAAACGTAGCAATTAGAATCCACACAAAATGGTAGCTCTACGTAATCTAATCAGCAGTCCTACGTAGACTGTAAATAACTTTGCACGTTCCCTTTTTGTTGCTTTGCTTACAGGTTTAACTATTTCTGTTGAAACCGTTCCGAGGAATCGTACGAGGGCGTGCTGAAAAGTAATGCCTCTGAATTTTTCATTCTGTTCTCAATATCGGTTGAGCTATTATATGTCATGTTTATTACTCAGTCGATCTTCTCACTTCGCTGACGCAAGTTGCAGCCCTCTGCCGCTAGAGCTTGTAACCATGTCGTATGTAATGCAACTACACTACTGGCCATTAAAAATGCTACACCAAGAAGAAATGCAGTTGATAAACCGGTATTCATAGGACAAATATATTATACTAGAACTGCCATGTGATTACATTTTCACCCAATTTGGGTACATAGAACTTGAGAAGTCAGTTCCCAGAACAACCACCTCAGGCCCTAATAACGGCCTTGATACACCTGGGCATTGAGTCCAACACAGCTTGGATGGCGTTTGCAGGTACAGCTGCCCATGCAGCTTCAACACGATACCACAGTTCATCAAGAGTAGTGACTAGCGTATTGTCACGAGCCAATCGCTCGACCACCATTGACCAGACGCTTTCCATTTGTGAGAGATGTGGAAAATGTGCTGGCCAGGACAGCAGTCGAACATTTTCTGTATCCAGAAAGACCTGTACAGGACCTACAACATGCGGTCGTGCATTATCCTGCTGAAATGTAGCGTTTCGCAGGGATCGAATGAAGGGTAGAGCCACGGGTCGTAACACATCTGAAATGTAACGTCCACTGTTCAAAGTGCCGTCAATGCGAACAAGAGGTGACCGAGACGTGTAACCAATGGCACCACATACCATGACGCCGGGTGATACGACAGTATGGCGATGACGAATACACACTTCCAATGTGCATTCACCGCGATGTCGCCAAACACGGATGCGACCGTCATGATGCTGTAAATAGAACCTGGATTCGTCCAAAAAATGACGTTTTGCCATTCGTGCACCTAGGGTCTTCGTTGAGTACACCATCGCAAGCGCTCCTGTCTGTGATGCAGCGTCAAGGGTAACCGCAGCCATGGTCTCCGAGCTGATAGTCCATGCTGCTGCAAACGTCGTCGAACTGTTCATGCAGATGGTTTTTGTCTTGCAAACGTCTCCATCTGTTGACTCAGGGATCGAGACGTGGCTGCACGATCCGTTACAGCCATGCCGATAAGATGATGCCTGTCATCTCGACTGCTAGTGATACGAGGCCGTTGGGATCCAGCACGGCGTTCCGTATTACCTTCCTGAACCCACCGATTCCATATTCTGCTAACAGTCATTGGATCTCGATCAACGCGAGCAGCAATGTCGCTATACGATAAACCACAATCACTATAAGCCACAATCCGACCTTTATCAAAGTCGGAAACGTGATAGTATGCATTCTCCTCCTTATACGAGACATCACAACAACGTTTCACCAGGCAACGCCGGTCATCTGCTGTTTGTGTATGAGAAATCGGTTGGAAACTTTCATGTCAGCACGTTCTAGGTGTCACCAGCGGCTGCAGTGGTTCAAATGGCTCCGAGCACTATAGGACTTAACATCAATGATCTTCAGCCCCCTAGAAATTAGAACTACTTAAACCTAACTAACCTAAGGACATCACACAACACCCAGTCATCACGAGGCAGAGAACCACCGGCGGCAGCCTTGTGTGAATGCTCTGAAAAGCTAATCGTTTGCATATCACAGCATGTTCTTCCTGTCGGTTAAATTTCGCCTCTGTAGCACGTCATGCTCGTGGTGTAGCAATTTTAATGACCAGCAGTGTATGTCGGTTCCTAAGAAACAGCGTACAGTAATCGAGTTTGAATTCGAAGGGTTCGTTCACACCCTCTCCTTCAGCGTGACAATGTCAGACCACACATGAACGCTGCGATGCCCGCAGCAGTCCGACACCTTGGTTTCACTGTCATCGATCATCCTTCGTACAGTCCCGACTTAGCCCAATTCGATTTCCATTTCCAAAAAGAACACCTTCGAGGACTTCACTTTTTCGGTTTATTGTGAGTATTCTAGGAGAACTTAACGTACAGTACACTTGTGTGACCAACTCGTGAGTACTGATTCAGTGTACGGGACCCCCATAAAATCGGATTAAAGAGAGACATTGAAGCAATTCAGAAAAGCGCTGCCAGATTTGTTACTGGTAGATTAGACTAAGACTTGAGTATTACGGAAATGTTCCGAGAACTCAAATGGGAATACCTGGAAAAGTGAGACGTTCTTTTCGCAAATCACCATGGAGAAAGTTTAGAAACCCGCATTCTCAACAAATTACAAAACGATTTTTCTGCCACCAACGTACATATCGCTAAGAATCACGAACAAAGAGAAATAATGATTCGTACAGAACTATGAAGAGATGGAAGAGGAAAGAAAGTAACAGTGGTTTAAGCTATCCTCCACCGCGCGCCTTATGGTGACTTGCGGGTTATGTGTGGAGATACAGAAATTCTACTAACATCTGACCTCCATCATTTCTGATATCTTATTCCAAGGTTCCCAGTAAAGAATTGTTATGTAGTTTTCTTCCTACTTTCTCATGAAAATCCTGTTTATTTTCCTGTAGCGGCATTCTGCAGTTTCTGTAAATTTTCGCAGAGGTCTTGTAACTTTTCACCACAACGTGATTGCGATATTGGCTTAAATATTTCACACGGAGTATTTTATGTTTATTTTGGAAACAAGTTTTGCTGTTCTGCCGGAGGTACATTCTGTATCCATGTTTGTAATTTTCTGTTCTACAACAAAACCTACAGATGAATTAGTTCCTTGTTCTATTCCTCTGTACTAAAACACAAGTCCCAAACAGGTATGCAACAATGCAAAAATTGTTTGATGACAAAATATTCCGTGATCTCTGACTGATAATTTTGTACGTGAGAAGTTGCTGCTTGGTGAAACCTGAGCCGCTAAGCGCAGTCGCATAAAGTCGAAGAGGGCGTACATATGTATCTCGGTAATCTGCCACTTCACGTTTCGTTACTGAATCGACGGTGGCTACAAGACTCTGTGACGAACATGTTGTCGGCATACCGCCGCGTGGAGTGGCCGCGTGGTTTGAGGCGTCCTGTCACGGATTGCGTGGCCTCTCATCCTCCCTCGGGCACGGCTGTGTGTGTTGTTCTTAACATAAGTTAGTTTAAGTTAGTTTAATTAGTAAGTCTAGGGAACGATGACCTCAGCAGTTTGGGCCCTTAGGAATTCACACGCATTTGAACATTTTGTCCGCAGCTCGTGTTCGTGCGGTAGCGTTCTCGCTTCCCGCGCCCGGGTTCCCGGGTTCGATTCCCGGCGGGGTCAGGGATTTTCTCCGCCTCGAGATGGCTGGATGTTGTGTGATGTCCTTAGGTTAGTTAGGTTAAAGTAGTTCTAAGTTCTAGGGGACTGATGACCATAGCTGTTAAGTTCCATAGTGTTCAGAGCCATTTGTCGGAGTACCACTTCTCAGACATGTTCCATGATTCAAATATCGTATGAGCGTGCAGATCCAGCGAGAAGTGGCCCCCGTTCTTCTGTCAAAAAGGCTCGCTCTTTCCTTGTAGCATATAGCCAGACTCCATCCTCATGAAATACGGTACGTACAGTCCCTGAAGTAGGGGCGGTACCTCGGTCTCTAATCCATTCCTGATGTATAAATTGCTGTTCAAAATTCCCTCACTGTGTAGAAGCTGAAACTGCATATTGCTTTCAGACCCCACCCGGACAAAATACACTGATGTTACTGAAGTCATGGGATACCTCCAAATATCGTGTCGGACCATCTTTTGGTCAGCGCAGTGCAGCAACTCTACATGGCACAGGCTCGACAAGTCGTTGTGAATCCCCAGCAGAAATATTGAGTCATGCTGCCTCTATAGCCGTCCATAACTGTAAAAGTTCTGCTGGTGCAGGATTTTGAGTACGAACTCATTTTATGATTATGTCCCACAAATGTTCAGTGAGGCAGATGTTGGGCGATATGAGTGGACAGATGTTTCAGTGGAAATGTCCAAAAATTTCTTCAAATGAATCGCCAACAATTGTGGCCCGGTGACATGGCGCATCGTCATCCATAAAAATTCCATCGTTGTAAAATCCATGATTGGCTGCAAATGGTCTGCAATCTGCCGAACGTAACCATTTCCAGTCAATGTTCGGTTCAGTTGGATCAGAGGATCCACTCCACTCCATGTAAACTCAGTCCACACCATTATGGAGCCAACACCAGCTTGCACAGTGTTTTGTTGACAACTTGGGTCTACGGTTTCGTGGGGTCTGCACAGCACTCGAACGCTAGCATCAGCTCTTGCCAACTGAAATCGGGAGTCATATGACAAGGTCACAGTTTTCCAGTTGTCTGGGGTCCAACAGATATAGTGACGAACCCAGGAGAGGCGCTGCAGGTGATGATGTGCTGTTACCAAAGGCACATGCGTCGGTCGTCTGCTGCCATAGCCCATTGACGCCAAATTTCGCAGCAATGTCCTCACGGACACGTTCACCGTACGTCCCTCACTGTTTTCTGCTATTATGACACAGTGTTACCTGTTAACACTGACAACTGTACGCAAACGCCGCTCCTCTCGGTCGTTAAGTGAAGGCCATCAGCCTCTGCGTTGTCCGTGGTGAGAGGTAATCCCTGGTATCTGGTATTCTCGGCGCACTCTTGACTCTGTGGATCTCGGAATATTGAATCCCTAACGATATCCGGAATGGAATGTTCTATTAATCTAGCTGCAACTAGTCCGCTTTCAGAGTCTGTTAATTCTCGTCGTCCGGGCTTAATCACGTCGGAAACCTTTTCATATGGATCACTGGAGTACAAACGATAGTTCCGCCAATGTACTGCCCTTGTTTACCTTTTGTGCGCTATTACTACCGCTATCTGTAAATGTGAATATCGCCAGCCCATGCCTTTTGCATTTGGATTACGGTGCAACGGAAGAAATTTGTGTGGTCGTATCTGTGTTGTTCCACACAGTTACCAACTCCAGACTGGTTCACGTCTGACGTACGCCTTCCCAAGCCTACGACGCAGACTGCTCGCTGCCAAGAGTGAGGGCGTCTCGCTCATGATTTCGATACGAAGTGGCCGAGCGGTTCTAGGCGTTACAGCCTGGAGCCGCGCTACCGCTACCGCCGCATGTTCGAATCTTGCCTCGGGCATGGATGTGTGGATGTCCTTACGTTAGTTAGATTTAAGTAGCTCTAAGTTCTAGGGGACTGATGACCTCAGAAGTTAAGTCCCATGGTGCTCAGAGCCATTTGAACCATTTTATGATTTCGATAGCCATATCGTGGTGTTCCATGTCTCACAAGGTTGCTGTGCAAGGTCGCATTCGCATTACTGCCAAGGATTATGGGATCATTTTGGCTGATCTAGTCGACCCGATGATACAATGTCTGTTCTCTAAAGGTGGTGCTGGGGAAGACGACACACATCTCCCATCGTCCAGGACTGGTTTTGTGAGCAGGAGGATGAACTGTCGCATCTCCTCCGGTTACCACAGACTGCAGGTCTAACCACTGAAGCATCCAGGCAGATTAAAACTGTGTGACGGACCGTGAGTCGAACCTGCGACCTTCGCCATTGGCGTGCAAGTGCTCTACCATCTTAGCTGCCTCAGCACGCTTCACAACCTGTCGTTCCGTCAGTATTTGATGAAAAAAAAGAAATATTTTTATTATGTAACAATGAATGAATGGATGAAAAATGGGGGGCAGGGAGAAATGTCTTTAAATATTTATGTTATTTACTCTTTCAGTGCGAACTTTGTTGTAGAACCCCTTATTTACGTGTGGTAATAAAAATTCATTTAGACAGAATTAAGCACTTTTAAAATTACGTGAACCTTAGCAACCCTCTCATGCTGATAAATTTAAACTAACTGCTTAATAACATTTATTTGAAACTTATTTCAATTAAATTTCTTTTACGTATTTCGGCCTTGGCACACATTTTCTAGATGCACTGGATTTTTTAAATATTAACTGAATTCTTTCCCGGCGTTAGCTATGGAACACAAGACTGTCTCTGTTAGAATAAAATGGTTAAATATTGCCAATCCGACCTGAACGTTTAATTATCATTGACAAAACACACTTCACTATACGTTTAAGTTATTTGCTTTAGAAATGGAAAGAACCAAAAGATTAACAACTTCAACGTTAATTATCCGCCTATGAATGCACAAATGTAAAACCAGTAATAAATTCAGTCAGCCTCAGGATCGAGGTAAAACAAAAATATTTCGTAATTCACTGCTAATTTTACCTGATTCCGATTTATGGGTTTGGTTAATTTTATAGCGGAACAATTTTTTCAATGTGTCGCCGCTGCAAATCGTTCGGTCGCAGCACAGCCTAGCAACACCAACGATAATCGCTAAAAGTGCTGAAAATTCTTTAAAGAAATATTATAGATGACATGGGCAAGATAATTTACATTAGTAATACACAATTTTGATAAATTCTAATGTATTTAGACCATAACAATAATTGAAATAACACACCTTTTTAATTTCTCCTCTAATGGCGGCTAAAGATAGATATAGACAAACGAAGTCTACTCATTCATATAAGCTCGAGGAAGACGACAATGAATACACATTATGTAGCGCTTTTTATACTACTGCTGATTTTGAATATCTCTTTGTAATCTTACAACATTATTTTCATCTGTGGCTATATTTTACATTTTTTCATCGCAGATATTAACATATTTCGTAATTACATTATGAGTATAGAAATATTACAATCGTAAATACATCGAGACTATTATTACAGAAAATATTACAATAATAACCAACGTCATTTACACAAAATTAAATAACATTTTTTGTTAAACAATTACAGTACATTCGAATTGCTTCATAGAGGCGTACATAGTACAATTAAAAGTCATTTCATTTTATTAATATTGTGTGTGCTGCCAGGGAACGTTACAAGTACCTCATCTCCTACCTTCCACACCTCACAGACGCTCTGTGAGACTTGCAGTACTAAAAACTTTGTGTTCTGCCTTAGGGCAGGTCTTGTCATGGGGGAAGCCTCGTCAGAGATGTCCATCGCATGAGCGTCTAGCGAAGTGATTCCAGTGGTAGTTTCCCGTTGCCTTCCACTGATGATGATGAAATGACAATGACGACAACACAATACCCAGTCCCTGAGCGCAGAAAATCTCCGACACAGCCGGGAATCGAACCCGGGCCCCTTGGCATGACAGACCGTCGCGCTCACCACTTTTTATTAATTAAACCAGAAAAACCGTTGTAACTTGGACCACCGACCATGGTTTGCACCTGTTTACCATTCTACAACGCTACCATTTTTTCTTTTTTTTAATTTCCTCAAAAAAAAAACACAAAAGATTGAAACAAAATTTGACACGCAATGTGCATTTTGGATTTATAGAGGCTTGCAGCTCCTTTTAATCAAGTCCTTTCGGAATTTTCATGATTAATTATAAATTAAAACAGGCGTTTGAGAAAAAAGGAAACAAAAGTAGCATAGACGGGCCTCGAACCAGGGTCGCCAGGACGTGAGTCTTGCTCGCTTGCCATTTTTTTTTTTTCTCTACTAACTTTTTTTAATAAGAGAAAAGGCGTCTTTCAGTTACGACAAACAGAATTAGGATTTACCTCCGTAGCAACAACAGAACAAGAGTACCTTCGAAACCATGAAATAGAGTTTGAAACTAATAGTATGACGATAGATAATAAAGAAAGGAAAATGTAAGCAAATGCTGCACGCCATTCCACGTGCATGGCCCATCTACGTACTGATTCCGTGTTCCAAGTTGATGAAACATTTCGCAGCGTGTGGAGTCCCATGACGGCAGCCATCCCACTCGGCTATAGCGGCGGAGACTTCCCGTACTAGGGCTCCTCTGTTCCAGCCGTCCCCGCCCGTCATACAGTTTCAATCTGCCACGAAGTTTCACATCGGCACACGATCCACTGCAGAGTGAAAACTTCATTGTGAATGCCACTGGGCGTAATTCTCTCGGCGTAAGCGCCACCTGCCTTTTTGATGTATAACTACATTAATTGTACCAATGCTCCCGTAGTGTTATAACGGGAGTGTTAAACGCCTTCCTTCTTTTTATTGTTACTTTATCTAAGGACGTTATTAATACTGATAATTTAGACGTTGCCTTTGTACGCCAATTGGCACATGGTTCGCTCCATGAGCGCCACCTGCCCTGGTCTCAGAGTAACTACGCTCGCCGATTACACTCAGTCGGTTGTGAGCTCTGCAAGATCCATGTACTAATTTATATTTACGTGACAAACCCTAACTCTAGGGCTATATTTCAATTTTGACAAATGGATCTATGCCGACATTTGTAAAAACGGCGATGGTACATTAGTCCTTACTAATGTAAAATTGTAAGTACCAGTCGTCGTTATCATACTTCTGTAATGCAAGAGTTTTCTAATTTGTGTTAAATCTATTCTTGACTTAAGTTTCATACTTTTCTAATGTAAGCTATGATGTTCATTGTTCTTAGGCCACCTTCTGAAGAAGACAAATTTATATTTGTCGAAACCTAGGTAAAGAATTCTTTATCCATTGCAACTGGTCGGCTGTTTATAATTTTATTCATTGTGAATGTACATGTTATTGAGTTCTTATGGTCTACATTGACCAGAAGGGTGTGTGATCGCTGCATCCTATTAGACCTTGTAATGTGTTGTGTTCGCTGGTGTTCCGGTACCGTTGGCCACCCTGTGTGCTTCGTTGATTGGCCAACTCTCAGTCATCCTATCGCAACCCAGCGGCCCACTAAATCACGCGATCTTAATCCCACAGAAAACACGTGGGTCTGTTTGGAACAGCGTGTGAACAATAGCAATCAACATCCCCTCACTTTCGTAGCTGAGCGACCTCTGATCATCACTGAATAAAATGGTTCAAATGGCTCTAAGCACTATGGAACTTAACATCTGAGGTCATCAGTCCCCTAGACTTAGAGCTACTTAAACCTAACTAACCTAAGAACATCACACACATCCACGCCCAAGGCAGGATTCGAACCTGCGACCGCAGCAGCAGCAGCGCGGTTCCGGACTGATGCGCCTAGAACCGCTCGGCCACAGTGGCCGGCGAATAAAATGGGCTGTGAGCACTATGGGACTTAATTTCTAATGTCAGCAGTCCCCTAGAACTTAGAACTAATTAAACTAACCTACGGACATCACACACATCCATGACCGAGCAGGATTCGAACCTGCGACCGTAGCGAAGGCGCGGTTCCAGACTGTAGCGCCTAGAACCGCTCTACCACCCCGGGCGGCATCACTGAATACCTTCAGCCGGATAGGGCAAACCTGAAGGAACTTATGTACTCTTTTCCTTGTCGATCTGAGGCATGAAGGCCAGATGCGGTGTTACACGCTTTTAGCGCGATTTCTCCTCAGGGTGACTAATTTTTCAGTGTGTGCCTCTAACATCCAGACTCATCACTGTGGCGCAGTACGAAGACGGAGTTTCCACACTTCTACTGCTACCATTCAGCAGCTGATCTTGGCGTTGCACTGACCTTATTGATCACCAAAGAGACTTCGCTGCTCAGTAATCTTAAACCGCATTTTGCCGGTACGCCGTCCTACACATCTTTCGCGTCTGGATTCATCGAGTCCTGGTATTACAATTTTTCCGCACCATAACGTAGCTTTTCAGCCAGTCTGGAGTAGTAGTGGAAGTGAAAATGTCAGAGGCTGAATTTAAGAATATGCTCTGATAGAAGACAATACGAAAAAGAACGATAACAGATAATGACTGGAGGTCGGGCGCCGGCAGACGACGTCGTATACCAGGGTGTGGCGAGAGCGGGCTGAATCAGCTGATCTCATATAAGCGGAAAGCGACGATAAGGAAGGAGACGCGAGTCGATAGCAGTGCCTCCGGCGGTATCTGGAGAGCAGGTAAGCTGCGCAGCCGCTGCTGGCACTTGCCGGCACTCTCATAACTGCCTCACACACATATCCTGTTCGAATGCGTGCACTGCAACATCATTCACATTTGACGCAAAAGTTCTTCTGAAAAACGGGGTATCCGGCCATTTTGGCCTAGCAGTTCTAGACGCTTCAGTCTGGAACCGCGCGACCGCTACGATCGCAGGTTCGAATCCTGCCTCGGGCATGGATGTGTGTAATGTCCTTAGGTTCGTTAGATTTAAGTAGTTCTAAGTTCTAGGGGACTGATGACCTCAGATATTAAGTCCCATAGTGCTCAGAGCCATTTGAACCAAAAACGGGTTACCACAACGTAAGCGCTATCAAAATACAAAGACTGTGTGGATCGTGTGAGTATTGGCTCAGAAAGTCGTGAATTACGCGCTGGCGTGGAGTAAATACTATGACCACTTTTGTACAGACACTGTAAAGCGAGCAAACTACTCATCTACTGCACCAATTAGCGTACCTCTTTATAAAACGTGCAAAAAATACGGAGGCTGTGCCAGTGGGTGACTTTTCAATTGTCATGTATTTCATTTGTGAGTTTGTGGCAAGTCCCTTGTCTACCCGTCAATAAAGCAGAAAAACATACGAAAGGCAACATCACGATCACTAACTGTAACGTGTAATGCTAATTCTTCGTCTTATGCTGTACAAAGATTATTGTAAAGTGCATTTTCTGCATAATCTGTACATAAGCGAAATCCATGTTAATTTTATTTCTCAAATATATCCATATACTTTAAAAAATAATATGTAGTCCGTCTTTGCGATATTTGAGATTTGGTTCGTATATCAAACGAAATGAAACACTATTCCTGTCGCGCTTCCTTCTTCCGTCAGGCGCCTGCAGTAGCCTGTAATACATGTTCATATTATGGATATAACAGTTGTGTTAGAAAATGATTACAGATACGTTCCCATATTGCAGTTTCTTTCGTTATTCTTTGAATCGATAGTAAATAACGCTTTGCAGCGCTAGTTACGCAAGGTTAAATTACTACTCGGTTCCACTTATGAGTTTGTGATCTTATTATTCCATTAGTGATATTTCTGGAGTTGTACTTGGTTGCCTGCATAAATCAGGATCTATTTTAGGCGTCTTCGAACATATTTCAATTTAACACCTCAGTTTCGGTGTGTGTTTGTTGCATGTGTTTACCGAATATAGTGATGCCAACTGTGCGCTATGTGCTTTTCGTTCGTCTTTTGTTTGTGTTTTATGTATGTACGTAGTTTCATATTAGTTCGTTTGTTATGTGTTTGGGTATGTTATTGCGTGTGGTAGGACCTACTCTGGCAAGGAGGTTAATTTTAAGTCGAGGGAATCATAAATAGTATTTATTTATTTTCCTTTTTCCTTAAGTGTCTGTGATGGCAGGTTAAGACGGACCACACTCCAAATGACTTAGAAGCAGCAAACGACAAGAAAATATAAAGAATGCCTACATTACTTCATTTGATTTCTGACTTGTATTGTTTAAACTACATGACACTGTGATTTGATCTGTTTTTAAAAATAATAATATATGCTATTATGTATACCAAAAACGGATCAATAATAAATATACTGAATAGGATCACCTACACACGAGTTGGTTTGAGCGGTGGTGAGAGTGAGTGCTGGGTGAAACATATTTATGCTTATTATTGCACTAATACAAGAATCGTATAATAAATATACTTGTATAAGGATTTGTAGAACGGTGTTAACTTCGCTACAAGCAAGCCGTAGCCATCGTTTTGTATTCTAAAGGATTGTTTCTGTTCCAACATACATGAGTTTGTACGTTAGGCATTATAATAAAAAACAACATAGCTCACTAATGTAATACCCACTGACTATATATGCTCTGGCCAAAGATGGTTGGTGGTCATACACGAAACAGATTAGCTAAAAATATATGATTAATGAAGTAAAAATTAATGAAAAGAGCTTTTATCGGCACGTAAGTGTGAGAAATGAACTTCATTGGTGACAACTGAGGTAATGCATGACTGAACGGGACAGAATGTAATGTCATTGGCAAAAATTTCATGTGAAGTGTGGTATACGTTCTGTTTCATTTATTGTATTTTACTACACTCTGTGCACAAGAATTTTTAATTTTGGCAGGATAATTTCATCCATACACTCTTTTTATCTGCGAACATCTACGTCCAAGCACTGTTAAGATGGATGTTATACGTATTTTGGCATAATATAGTGTCTGAAAAAGGGCATTATTATCTTTTGATAATCATGAATGCAGGCATGGTATTGAAACGACATTGCAGAACAAACACGTGAACTTAATATATGATGAAACTTCCTGGCAGATTAAAACTGTGTGCCCGACCGAGACTCGAACTCGGGACCTTTGCCTTTCGTGGTCAAGTGCTCTACCATCTGACATGGCTTAGCCACAGCCTGGGGGATGTTTCCAGAACTTCCTGGCAGATTATCAGCGCACACTCCGCTGCAGAGTGAAAATCTCATTCTGGAAACATCCCCCAGGCTGTGGCTAAGCCATGTCTCCGCTATATCCTATCTTTCAGGAGTACTAGTTCTGCTATGTTCGAAGAAGAGCTTCTGTAAAGTTTGGAAGGTAGGAGACGAGATACTGGCAGAAGTAAAGCTGTGAGTACCGGACGTGAGTCGTGCTTCGGTAGCTCAGATGGTAGAGCACTTGCCCGCGAAAAGCAAAGGTCCCGAGTTCGAGTCTCGGTCGGGCACACAGTTTTAATCTGCCAGGAAGTTTCATATCAGCGCACCCTCCGCTGCAGAGTGGAAATCTCATTCTGGTTAATATATGATGTCTAGTACGTACTTTTTGATATTTGTTGAAAGCTTTCTTTGGCACAGAAATTGGTTGCCTAACAATCTGCCCCGCAACAACGTATGATAGTGTTGCTAAGAACTCAAATTTTCTCTGCAGAGTGAGCGACAGGTGTCAGATATCACACTACTGATTTGGTTAAAGCAATCAATTTGTTTAATAAGTTTCTTCTTCCTGTAGTTTTCTGTACATTCTCTTGCTGGAAAACATAATCAGCAGTCCCAACGTTGAATTTCCAGTGTTCTACCAACATAAAAATTTCTACGACTGCTTGAAAGAAGCATTCCCTCTTAGGCAAGTCATTTCATCATGATGACCATGAGAGATCTGGCATCCATTGCTGCAGAGACACTACCTGAAGTCGTTTCAGGGAATTGCGGCCTTAGTTATACTCGTCCACGTTGCTCATGTGTATTTTCTAATATCATCTATCCACTTTCCATTATGAGCGCCAACGCCAGAGTTCTCTGTACTGCTCCCCATGTCAATGACCGTCCACCGCTGCCTCGCGCTAACGACCTTTACACGCTTTCTTAGACCATTACCCCCGAGTGCAGTCAGACACAATCTGGTGCCTCCACCCTCCCCCACATTATCGTCAACTTTAGTACCTGCGTAACTGTAGAATGCAAAACTTTTCTTGGAACGCTTCTATTTAAGGATGAATGATATTTAGTTGAGTGTGTGCGTGTGTGTGTGAGTGTGTGTGTGTGAGAGAGAGAGAGAGAATGAATGACGAAGGAATTCGAGGTGCATCGCAAGTGCTACCCACAACTCCTTCTCAAATAAGAAAGTAAGCATGCCGGCCAGAGTGGCCGAGCGGTTCTAGGCGCTACAGTCTGGAACCGCGCGACCGCTGCGGTCGCAGGTTCGAATCCTGCCTCGGCCATGGATGTGTGTGATGTCCTTAGGTTAGGTTTAAGTAGTTCTAAGTTCTAAGGAACTGATGACCTCAGCAGTTAAGTACCATTGTGCTCAGAGCCATTTGAATCAAAAAAAGCAAACTATGCACTTGTTACAAAACGTACTTCCGCTGCGTTACTCCTCTCCACTGCGGCATTTGCCTGACCTGCACACTGCAACCCCATTTAAAATCAACCAAGTTAAAATGTGTGCACTACACATTCGTGATCACTTGATTGCTGCACTCCTATCTTTTGAACTGGTAGAAATTGTAAGACTTCAGGCTGTAATGTTTTGTACCTGATCACAAAAAAATGGTTCAAATGGCTCTAGGCATTGCGGGACTTAACATCTGAGGTCATCAGTCCCCTAGACTTAGAACTACTTAAACCTAACTAACCTAAGGACATCACACACATCCATGCCCGAGGCAGGATTCGAACCTGCGACCGTAGCAGCAGCGTGGTTCCGGACTGAAGAGCCTAGAACCTCTCGGCCACAATGGCCGGCCTATCTGATCACAGCCACTAACTGTAATAATAATAATAATAATAATAATAATAATAATAAGAATACACTGTACAGCACTATAGTAGCTCTTGTTTAGTTACTTCTGTGTTGTGCTGTCAATTAATTCATTTACGCATTTTGAAGCGAGTAATGAAGCAACTTCTAGACCACTGCAGGTACTGTGTACAACTTGGAGAAGACGTTTTCTTGAGATATTTGGCATTTGTTGCTTATATGTCTCACTTTTATCACCAGCGATATACGGGACAAAGCACAATATAGGTGTGTAGTGGATGGACTATGTGAGGAACCTGTAACCTCCATCGCATTATAACTTATATAGTCAATATTAGTATTGTAAGGTGTCAGGCAAATCCAACACCTTACATGAAAACTCTGACATGATAAGCAAATCCAGTAGTATGTCACATAGCTCCGAATAAATTGTGACATTAAATTAACCAAAGTAATACGAGTAACGAGTGAGCAAATGGAATACCACAGACTAACACAAGAATGCCTAAATGCATGTCGTACCTTCCCACCGTGAGGCAGACGCAGTTCCGAGGGGAGAAACGAGGACAGAAGCCGAGAGCAGAACCGTGTTAAGCTAGATAAGGGAGGGGCTGGGCACCCACGCCTCGAGCCTACCTGTACGACTATACAACCCGCACGTTTTAGCGTGAGGCTTTTTCGCGTCTCAGGTATGTCAAGGACCACCCCCAGCCCATGTTAAAAGCTAGAGCCCTCCAGAAAAGCAGTATAGATCTTACGATAACACAAAAAGGGCCACTACCACCCGCAAGTTTTAGCGTGAGACTTTTTCGCGTGTCTGTTACATTAGGATCACTCCCCAGCCCATGTTAAAAGATAGAGCCCTCCAGAAGAGCAGTATAGATCTTACGATAACGCTAAAAGGACCACACTAGCTGCAGGTTTTAGCGTGAGACTTTTTAGCGTCTCTGTTACATTGCAAACTTTAAAAAACATTGCCCCACCACGAAACGTATAACGTTTCTCATTGGATAGACAGAATTTTTGTAGGCGGAGCTAAAGGTTAACATTGAGATCCTGATTGGTCAGATGAAAACACAGCCAGATAGTTTTTTTAAACCAAATTCGGTAAATTGTAGTAACGAGAAGTTAAGAGGGTTGGTTCCGAGACGGCGAGCTGGATGGCTGCTGCGCCGGCCGCTGCCGCCCTGACGCTGCTTAAACACCGACAAGGTAATGAACGCACGCGATGCCGCATATTTGAGCGCATAAAGCTTCACTCAGAACTGCAGAGGACTCATCTGTTACACCCCTTTTTGCGTAATACTAGTGTCGATCGTCAATTAAAGCTCATGGTGTTCACATTTGCCACTTGAAGTAAAGATCTGAAACGCGATGATTTTTGTGTTATATAGTTATTGAGAAGCCACATCAGCCACTGTAATTTATGACAAGTTAGATAAGTAATTAAAGATAATTGAGGGTAACTGTAGACCATTTTGATAGTTTTCTCTTTTGTGAAACTTAATTTAAACCTAGATTATAGATGTGATATGGCAAAGGTCATCCTTCGATCGATTGTAGAACTTGGAAACCCATTTAGGGAATATTCGTTCACATTTTTGTTGAACGCAGTTGGTTTTTACCATCCTGTATTAAAACATTTCCTTTTATCAATAGTGCAATTTATAAACGATGTTTTGTGAGTAGAATAAAATTTCCAATGGTAAACTTAACTGCTTTTTCGACGTTATTTTACCAGCTAACTAAAAATAGGAAAGCCTTGAACCCTTTCCACTAAATTTAGTTAGTATTAAGATTCTTTTACAGGGAGTGCAGTGGAGCTGACGCTGAGATCATTTACTATTTGGTTATATCATCGCTAGTCTCACTGAACTCTTCTGAATTCTACATGTCATGTGTGGTCTGGCGTCTCCTTACCAGCAACAGGTCCCAGGTTCAAACTAGTTAATTCCCTAAAAAAAACACGCTCAGAGCGTCGTTGTGCGAAAGTGGTAGGGAGACACGATATAGAACAATCAGACACCACCATGAATGTTTAGAGTGTCTTACAGAATTGTGATTATAGTGATGATCTTTTTAAAATAATTTAGTTTCGTGATTTAAGCAGAATCGAACCGTTTACTTTTTACCCCTCAGAAAATTTCATTTTACCCCTCAAGGGCTAATTACCCCCAAGTTGGGTACCACTGGTCTACCGTATGTATATTGTGTCCCACGACACTCCCCTGCGGCACACCTGAAGTCACTCTCATTTCGGAAGACTTCTCTCCATTCAGAATGACATGCTGCGTTCTGTTATCTACTAACTCCTCAATCCAATCACACAATTGGTCTGATAGTCCATATGCTCTTACTTTGTTCATTAAACGACTGTGGGGAACTGTGTCGAACGCCTTGCGGAAGTCAAGAAACACGGCATCTACCTGTGAACCCGTGTCTATGGCCCTCTGAGTCTCGTGGACGAATAGCGCAAGCTGGGTTTCATACGACCGTCTTTTTCGAAACCCATGCTGATTGCTGCAGAGTAGATTTCTAGTCTCCAGAAAAGTCATTATACTCGAACATAATACGTGTTCCAAAATTCTACAACTGATCGACGTTAGAGATATAGGACTATAGTTCTGCACATCTGTTCGACGTCCCTTCTTGAAAACGGGGATGACCTGTGCCCTTTTCCAATCCTTTGGAACGCTACGCTCTTCTAGAGACCTACGGTACACCGCTGCAAGAAGGGGGGGCAAGTTCCTTCGCGTACTCTATGTAAAATCGAACTGGTGTCCCATCAGGTCCAGCCGCCTTTCGTCTTTTGAGCGATTTTAATTGTTTCTCTATTCCTCTGTCGTCTATTTCTATATCTACCATTTTGTCATCTGTACGACAATCTAGAGAAGGAACTACAGTGCAAGCTTCCTCTGTGAAACAGCTTTGGAAAAAGACATTTAGTATTTCGGCCTTTAGTCTGTCATCCTCTGTTTCAGTACTATTTTGGTCACAGAGTGTCTGGACATTTTGTTTTGATCCACCTACTGCTTTGACATAAGACCAAAATTTCTTAGGATTTTCTGCCAGGTCAGTACATAGAACTTTACTTTCGAATTCATTGAACGCCTCTCGCATAACGCTCCTCACACTACATTTCGCTTCGCGTAATTTTTGTTTGTCTGCAAGGCTTTGGCTATGTTTATGTTTGCTGTGAAGTTCCCTTTGCTTCCGCAGCAGTTTTCTAACTCGTTTGTTGTACCACGGTGGCTCTTTTCCATCTCTTACGATCTTGATTGGCACATACTCATCTAACGCATATTGTACGATGGTTTTGAACTTTGTCCACTGATCCTCAACACTATCTGTACTTGAGACAAAACTTTTGTGTTGAGACGTCGGGTACTCTGTAATCTGCTTTTTGTCAGTTTTGCTAAACAGAAAAATATTGCTACCTTTTTAATATTTCTATTTACGGCTGAAATCATCGATGCCGTAACCGCTTTATGATCGCAGATTCCCTGTTCTGCTTTAACTGTTTCAAATAGTTCGGGTCTGTTTGTCACCAGAAAGTCTAATATGTTATCGCCACGAGTCGGTTCTCTGTTTAACTGCTCAACGTAGTTTTCAGATAAAGCACTTTAAAAAATTTCACGGGATTCTTTGTCCCTGCCACCCGTTATGAACGTTTGAGCCTCCCAGTCTATATCCGGCAAATTAAAATCTCCACCCAGAACTATAACATGGTGGGGAAATCTACTCGAAATATTTTCCAAATTATCCTTCAGGTGCTCAGCAGCATTAGGACGCGGAGTATTTAATCGTTTAGTATCATAACGGTGGCCACTATCCCATTCAATAAGCATATCCGCTTTTTTTCATCGGTCTTCCGACTGGTTTGTTATATGTAGCGTGCCACTAACTACTCTCCTGTGGCAACTTCCTCATCTGAGAGTAGCAGCTGCACGTCACGTTCTCTGCTGTTTGTTGGTTCTGTTCCAAGTTCTATCTTGCCCTACGGGTTTCACTCTCTACAACTTCAAGTACCAAGGAAGTTTTACCTTGATGTCTTAAAAAAACGTATATCTTATCACTCTGTCTTTTCCGTTTGCCACACGTTCCTCGGCGATCCTGTGGAGAACTTCATTTCTTACCTTATCGATTCATCTAATTGGCAATATCCTACCACGCCACCACAACTAAAATCCTTCGATTCTCTTCTTTACTGCGTAATGCACTGCAAACAGATCTCTTGCAACTAGGCTACAGTTGAACGTTTTCAGCCGCACATGTGCGACGCGACGTACGAGGCATGTCAGAAAGTAAGTGTGCTAGATTTTTACGTCTTTTTAGAAAAAGTGTATCTGGAGAAAGAATTGCAGGATTTTGTTGATATACCTGTAGACTATTATTCGACGTACTCACCATCCTGTTCAATGCCCTCCTCAAAGAACTCTCCCGCCAGCTCCGTCCCCCACTTCAGAACCTCTTCCTGCACCTGATCGTGGATTAAAATCTTAATGCCACTCATGTGTATCTTCAGGGAGGTGGAAAGATGCTAACTTGAAGACGCCAAGTCACGAGAATACGGGACATAGTTCAAAATATCCCAATAAGGTGAGTCCAAGAGCGCCTTAATGGCTAAGAATGTGCGAGGACGGGATTCGTAGACCCAAGCACATTCCTCTTGTCAGTATTCGTTTTGAATACTCCTTTCAAGTTTTATTAGGGTCTCACAATATCGCTGTGCATTGATGGTCTCCACCTGAGCAGAAATTCGACCAAAATGATGCCTTTTCGGCCGCAAAACATTGAGGCCATGATATTTTTTGCCCGAAAATTGTGGTTTTGAATTATTAGCAGATGGGGAACCGGTGTGACGCCACTGCGACGACTGTCTTTTTGTCTCAGGCGTGTAATGAACCACACCCTCTTCATCTCCAATAACAAAAGAGCCCAGCAAATCCTCACCTTCCAATTCGCTCAAGAAACTCGCAGGAGCTACTGACTCAATTTTTCTTATGCTGCTCTGTCAGCTGTTTTGGGATCCATCTTGCGCACAGTTTCTGGTATCCCAGAGTTTCTGTGAGTGTCTTGTATTAGAGAGTTCTGGAGGATTATGGAAAAATCGCAGAAATTTCATCCATTGGCAATTGGCGGTCTTCACGAACAGCTTCCGCGATTTTTTGCACTAACTCATTAGTCAAAGTGGAAGGTCTTCGACTCCTCTGTTGTTCATGAACTGAGATGACACGATTTGTGCCGTTTCATAATAACAATAGTAACAATATAAGTTTCTGTGATAGTATTAAAGTCGCGACGACGTGAACGCAATAACTCAGGCGGCGGCTCCGCCACCTTTCATACGACGCGGCTCTGCCGTGCCCTCTACGGCTCTACGCAGTAATACCAACTTAGTGACCAGAGATAGTCGGTTGATTGAAGAAAGCTTGGAGGTAACGGCAGTTTTTTTTGGCGCGTTCATCCCCTTCACTGAAGACCAGTAAAGACGTTAGGTACACGTATATTCACCAGACGGGGTCCAGAGTGTAAGAAGAACGGTAAGGGAGCACTAATCCATTCTGTTTCTAGCACATCGATGCATAGCGAAAGACTTCATGTCTGCTTTCTGTGAAATTCATTAAGATTTGCCATAAAATGTGTAGGAGAGGTCTCTGTTCCTTGTTCCTCGTCAGTAGCCAGTGCTGAAGTCTAAGTATCTTACATTTCCCTATTACATTAACTGCAAGCCCTTACAGCGTGTGAAATGACTAGATTAACGAAGGATAAGACCTCCGTTCTGGTGAGTGAATTTCGTGACGGTTTGTTCTCTGTGACCTATGAGTCTTCGTGTGGACCACGTGCACAGTGCCGATCTTAAAGCGACCGACTGTTACCTACCGCCGATAAAATCAGATGCCGAACGGAATCGATTCAGTGATCCTTACCGCTACACGGACCTTTCCACACACGCGTTAGGTCGATTTTGCACGCAGGATACCGTGTGATGTGTTTGACCAGAGCCACGTGGTCATCGGCACAATAGACGAGCTCAGTAAGCTAGGCACGCACACACGGAAGAAGTTTAGAAAGTGAAACGTTTTCCTCTACGCAAAAGGTGACGTCGTGTCCGTTAAAGATCTCAGTGCGAGTAGTTAATCTCTGCTCTCTCCCCAGTACTCTATATCTTATTATATTTCTGTCTTATTGTACTCTACTGGCCATTAAAATTGCTACACCACGAAGATGACGTGCTACAAACGCGAAATTTAACCGACGGGAAGAGGATGCTGTGATATGCAAATGATTAGCTTTTTAGAGCATTCACACAAGGTTGGCGCCGGTGGCGACACCTAAAACGTGCTGACATGAGGAAAGTTTCCATCCGATTTCTCATACACGAACAGCAGTCGACCGGCGTTGCCTGGTGAAACGTTGTTGTGATCCCTCGTATAAGGAGGAGAAATGCTTAACATCACGTTTCAGACTTTGATAAAGGTCAGATTGTAACTTATTGCAATTACTGTTTATCGTATCGAGACATTGCTGCTCGCGTTGGTCGAGATCCAATGACTGCTAGCAGAATATGGAACCGGTGGGTTCAGGAGGGTAACTAGCAGTCAAGATGACAGGCATCTTATCCGCATGGCTGTAACGGATCGTGCAGCCACGTCTCGATCCCTGAGTCAACAGATGGCGACGTTTGCAAGACAACCATCTGCACGAACAGATCGACAACGTTTGCAGCAGCATAGACTATCAGTTCGGAGACCATGGTTGCGGTTACCCTTGACGCTGCATCACAGACAGGAGCGCCTGCGATGGTGTACTCAACGACGAACCTGGGTGCACGAATGGCAAAACGTCATTTTTTCGGATGAATCCAGGTTCTGTTTACAGCATCATAATGGTCGCATCCGTGTTTGGCGACATTGCGTTGAGCGCACATTGGAAGCGTATATTCGTCATCGCCATACTGGCGTATCACCCGGCGTGATGGTATGGGGTGCCATTGGTTACACGTCTCGGTCGCCTCTTGTTCCCATTGACGGCACTTTGAACAGTGGACGTTACATTTGAGATGTGTTACGCCCCGTGGCTCTACCCTTCATTCAGTCCCTGCGAAACCCTACATTTCAGCAGGATAATGCACGACCGCATGTTGCAGGTCCTGAACGGGCGTTTTCCAGCACATTCTCCAGATCTCTCATCAATTGATAACGTCTGGTCAATGGTGGCCGAGCAACTGGCTCGTCACAATACGCCAGTCACTACTCTAGATGAACTCTAGCATCGTGATGAAGCTGCATGGGCAGCTGTACCTGTACACGCCAACCAAGATCTGTTTGACTCAATGCTCAGGCGTATCAAGGTCGTTATTACGGCGAGAGGTGGTTGTTCTGGGTACTGATTTCTCAGGATCTATGCACCCAAATTGCGTGAAAATGTAATCACATGTCAGTTCTAGTATAATATATTTGTCCAATGAATACCGGTTTATCATCTTCATTTCTTCTTGGTGCAGCAATTTTAATGGCCAGTAGTGTATTTGATTTCTCATTTCGTGTAGTGGAATAAATGCACACCAGACTAACGAATTACGGGTTGTGGCAAGTTGACGAAACGCAGTCCCAAACTCCCTCAGTGTGCGCTCATAGTGATAATAAGTCTCTATCTTAATAGATTTGTGTGTCAATGAAGGTTTTGTCTAAATCGTAGTGAAAGTTTCGCCTAAATGGTAGTGATGTTAATATTTTTCTTAGCCGTGGTGTATGTGGACGACAATGTTATGTTATTCAGTTAATCCAGTTAATAAATAATTAAATGATGAATAGAAGAATCTTTATCATGCAGACAAACATCCCCTGGAAAGCAGCAGAATAAGTCGGATGCCACCTGCACAAGCCGACTAGACAAAGATAGAATGATCACATTTGCTAAAATGCGCCTAGCACCCAGCGCACGTTAGTCTATCGATTGTTCATATGATTTTGAAACTTATCCCTGTTGGTTTTTGAAAATTTTTGAACACATTCCAAGTTCATTTCTGAACGAATCATAATTTGGCTTTTGAATGCGTACATAGCGTATTGTTTCTGCAAGGGAAATCCTCATCGCATCAAGAAATAAAAGCTTTCCCGCAGACAAAAGGAGATTAGGTTATAGGAGCTGAGCCGAATAAACCCGAACGGGTGAATACCTATCGCTGTTTGTTTGTAGGATTCATTAGGAGTGCGAATGTTCAGGGTTGTAATACTTATTAGTGAAATCCATACATTCAGACTACCAGAGCGGAAATAAAGGAACAGCTGGTAAGAAAGATTACATATTATTTTCTCGGTGTACCAAGAAAACGATATTCTGCCTCGGGCATGGATGTGTGTGATGTCCTTAGGTTAGTTATGTTTAAGTAGTTCTAAGGTCTAGGGGACTGATGACCACAGATGTTAAGTCCCATAGTGGTCAGAGCCATTTGAATAAATGCAGGATAACTAACTCAGTGGTTCTGGCTAGGTTAGTGAAGTAAACTGGAGAAAAAGTTTTGACAATGGCAGGAACAGTTACAGAATTAGTGATGACGAGGTTGCTTAATAGAAGGAGGGAGGAAGGAGAATAAATGGGTTACATCATACAAATTATATGGAAGAATATGACGATTCCAAATTTACACAAAAGTTTCGTACTACTACTACTACTACTACTACTTTTCGATCTCATGCTTGAGAAACTGGAGCATAGAATGAAACGTGAAACTGTTTCCTAACATAAAGCTTTCTGCTTATAGTAGGAGTAATAGCTATTTGATATTGGTACTTCGAGAATTATATTCTGCCTTGTTGTTTATGTAAATGACGTAGATAAAAAAGACCATTTGTGCCAAAGAAATCTCGCTTATTTGGAGTGTGTTACAATTGCTGCAATGTTAGAAGGCATATTTCGTTTTATGCAGCTGACAGTGACAAAATAGACGTAATCAAATAGAGAAACTACATTAGTCTTGGGTACTATTCGTATTAATAGCTGTTTCAGTATTAGAGAAAGACAGTTTGATTTTTCTATGTAGCAAAACGTTTGACCAACTTTGATAAGGTAATAGATTCTTTCGCAGAAAGGAAAGCACTCCGTGGAAAGCTGTAGCAGGATTATAGAGAAAAAAATGCTGGTGCCTAAGGATTGAGGAAATGTGTACTGTCTTGCTTGTCTTGTCTCTGCTGGTTTTATGTTTCCTACATTTAATTTTATGTGACAAAAAGGAAAAAGTTCTTGGCTAACAGACAATAAAGAGTGAAAATTTTGCGAAGAGTTCTTATTCTCCCGGTCACAAATAATCCCGCCCATTATTAATTGTGTCTTTTAGGGGGGGCTAGGATGTCAAACCGCCGCCTGGAAGCAGAAGAGGCAGCACAGGACTGTCTTCCATTACAAAATATACACTTTTGAATTCCACAGAGCGAAATATAGTGAGATGCGATGGAGGAATGTTTTTGCCCCGGTTTGGAAATAGATTCGGGGCTGAATTTGCAATAGCAATAGAGTGAATAGTGGAAGTGAATGCCTTTTTGGCGATCGACACAACTTTATTATCAATCACAAATGAGTTCTAGCTTGAATTGTGCTGGTCAATTCTAATTAGCAAAAAGGAGCCGGCAACACGTCAGCTATATATTTTAACTCCCACACCCGTTGCAAAAATGTACATCATTCTGTTTAGTTACACAGTCCACTCGTGCATAACATTCGAAGCTTTTAAGTATTTATATTAGGGAAGTTGACAAGAGACGATCGTTCACAAGCTTCGAAAAGTCGTTGACATGTGTCATCGCAATTCAAATGACCTTAGCGACTAAAAAGTATTCTACGCAAGCTCGTTATGGGAGAAATTATATACATACTTAATCATCAGTCTTCTGTTCTGATGCGGCCCACCACATACTCCTGTCTTGTGCCAACCTTTTCATTTCGCAGTAGCATTTGCACCCTACATCCTGAATTATGCGATGGATATAGTCAAATCTCTGTCTTCCCCTACAGTTTTTACTCCCTACAGTTTCGGTTATCACCATGGAAGTTATTCCCTTATGTCATGCCCCTTCTTCTTGTCAAAGTTTTCCATACGTTCCTTTCCTCGGAAATTCTGCGTAGAAACTCCTCATTCCTTATCACACCAGTCAGACTGATCAGTAGCACCACATCTCAAACGTTTCGATTATCTTCTGTTCCGGTTTTACCACTGTCCACGGTTCACTACCACAGAATGTTGTGTTCTAATTGTATGTTCTCAGAAAGTTCTTCCTCTACTTAAGGCCTGTGTTTGATACCAGTAGACCTCTCTTGGTCAGGAACTTCCACTTTGCCATCGCTACTCTGTTTTATATATCGTCCTTGGTCCGTCCGTCGTAGGTTATTTTGCTGCCTAGGTAGCGAAATTCCTTAACTTCATCTAATTCGTGATCACCAATTATGGTAAGTTACTCGCTGTTGTCATTTGTGCTACTGCTCATTGCTTTCATCTTTCTTCGATTTACTCGCAATCTGTATTCTGTACTCATCAGACTGTTCACTCCTTTCAAAAGATATTGTAATTTTTGTTCACTTTCACCCTGAGTTTTAATCCCACCTTTGAAATTTTTTTTGCTTCATTGTTTCGTCGATGTAGAGATGGAACAGTAGGAACGAAAGACTGCATCGCTGTCTTACGTCGTTTTTAATCCGAGCAATGTTTTCTAGGTCTTCCAGTCCCCTCTTGCTTCTTGTACCGGTTGGCTATAATTAAACTTTTCATATTTAACACATCGTAACACGGAAACTAATTACCGTACCAGTACCATACTTGGTAGCATTAATGTCCAGAGTATGGGGTGCACGATTTCCAAGCGTCACAGCGCCACCATCCAGTTCCAGTTACGGCCACCTGGTGCCGTGATTGGTCATTATGATTCATATTTTCATTCACGTTGAAACTTCTTTATTTAAATGTGTGAATCTGTACTTGCATTGCTGAATGACTGAGAAGATGAAGACTCTACGTTATTTGATTCTGAAACAGCTGAGTAAACCTGAAAATCGTGAGCCTACTTTCTCTTTTTCTTTATCATGTCAACACTGATCCACAATATTCTAGCGCAACACAGTCTGATTGCTCAAAAAAAATTACAACCTGACTTCAAATAATTAATACAAAAGAATGGCCCTGAATAAGACGCAATCCTGACAATAATCTATATATTTAATTAAGTACTTACCTCACAAAAATCTTCATTACGCGAACTGCTGCAATACAGCGAGCGTCAATACTGCCAGTTAAATAAAAGATTCTAACTACTAAAGCCACTAACTGCCAATAGGTATGTGGTTAGCAAAGGAAAGATTTTGTTACAAACCAAATAATGTATTTTTTACCTTAATAATGTGACATCCAGTTCAAACACGAATATAAATCGTCATTGACATCCAGTACAAAGATACATAATCATGAATTATTTTCAATATCCAGACCTAACACTTCAGACCTCTACCCTCCATCAATGCTAACTTCTCGCATTTAACATCCATCACTGCTGGCTGTTCACCTCCAACTACCCAACAGTACTTCCATCAATGCTGGCGACTAACTTCCAACTGCCCAACAGTACTGGCGATTAACTTCCAACAACGAGTCCGACCAGCCACATAGTCTGTTACAAAGAAAGCGCGATCAGAGATCCAACGCAAAGCGCTACACAGCGCTGCAACACAGAAGCAGCACACTTACAACATGACCAGTCGCAGTGCACTTGTTGACGAGGACAAAAGTATCAGGGCATTACTGGTGGAGTTGTATATTAAAAGAACGGTACTGCTGCAGCTCCACTTCGAGAATATCGCCGGCTGAAAGGGTTACGGAAGGTTTTTTTTCTTCACCTACTGTGCGGAGCATGATGAAGAACTTCGAATCAACTGTAGAACTGGGCGTCGCTCCGGGAAGAGCCCGGTTGCACCACAGGCGGTTGATGAAGTCACTGTTGCAAATGGCAGACAACGCTACGCACAATTCCCGATCGTCAGGCAGTGCGCATGTTCTATCACGAGAGTTGAACATCCCGTGGTCCACTGTACGGAAGGAGCTTCGAACCATTCTCAAATGGTATCCGCACAATGTTCAAATCGTACAGCAGCTTGCGCTACAAGATGCACAACGTTGACTTCGCTCTCCACTTTCTCGCAAGGATTGAAGTTAACAAGGGCTGGCCATACGCCGTCCTATGGTCAGACGAAGCACATGCGCCGGCCGCTGCTGGTCGAGAGGTTCTAGGCGCTTCAGTCTGGAACCGCGCGACCGCTACGGTCGCAGGTTCGAATCCTGCTCGGGCATGGATGTGTGTGGTGTCCTTAGGTTAGTTAGGTTTAAGTAGTTCTAAGTTCTAGGGGACTGATGACCTCAGATGTTAAGTCCCATAGTGCTCAGAGCCATCTGAACCATTTGAAGCACATGCTTCTCTGATGGGTGAGGTGAACACACAGAACTGCCGAGTGTGGGGATCTTCACCTCCAGTCACTGTGCCTGACGTTCCTCCATATGGTGAACGTGTCATCGTATAGTGTGGCTTCATAGCTACATTTGTCATTGACCCAATCTTTTTTGAACAGGTTGGCTCTCCAAGGACCAAATACGTGCAGTGCGACCGGCCAACGTTACTGCGACATGCTTCGCCAGTATGTCATACCCCACAGGATTTCTATGGGACTTAACATCTGAGATCATCAGTCCCCTAGAACTACTTAAACCTAACTAACCTAATGACAACACACACATCTATGCCCGAGGCAGGATTCGAATCTGCGACTCCAGCGTCGCGCGGTTCCAGACTGAAGCGTCTAGAACCGCTCGGCCACAACGGCCGGCCCCTACAGGAGAGAGACGCATTGAACGCAACAGTTTTTATGTAGGATGTGGCCCCACCGCACATCCCTCGTGGAGTTCACCTGCTTCTCCGAAACACATTTGTAAACGATCGAATTATCAGTCGATCGTTTCCAGATGGTTGGTTGGCACGATCACTTGATCTCACTCCCTGTGATTTCTGGTTGTGGGGCTACCTAAAGGAGGGGGTGTACCACGGGAAAATTCACACCTTTGCTGATCTGAAGCGCAGCCTATCAAGAGAGATAGCCAACATACCTATGTACATGCTTCGCTCCTCTGTGCAGAATGCAATCCTGCGCTTTCAGAGTCTTCTGGGCACCGATGGGTGCCATATTGAACCTATTTTTAGCCGTAATTGTACCGGTATGAAATGTATGATGAACCGTGGCAGCACATTAAAAGTGTTCCAATTGAACTGATTCTGCATTACTTCTCTTCTCCATGCCCTTGACATTAATGCTACCAAGTTTGGTACTCGTACGATAATTAGTTTCCGTGTTACAACGTGTTAATAGGGAAAGTTGTAAAGTTATTTGTCCGTCGCCGACATAGAACACGGCAAACATTCTTTCCTTCCCGTCTGGGCAAGCTGTGCAGTGACTAGAGTACATGTAAAGCTTTCTGGGACAGGGTAAATTCTAGCTACAATGAAGTCGATCATACGATTGTAATACTAGCATTTAATATGATATCCGCCACAACTGACAAAATCTACGAAAAATGTGCTTTGTCCACCCACACACTACTGAGAATGGCACTTTAACAATTTGCAATTACGCGCCACTATTACCGGCAGCTACGTTGATAAACACTCGGCACCTCGCAAGGGTAACTACCAGATCAAGAATATTAGGTAATTTGTTGGAAGTGGTTAAGCGTTGGTGAAAATCACGCTTCTGAGCTCTAACCGCAGAACTCTGCACGGAACACGCGTTGCTGCAGTGCTGCGATACAGACCGTATATCTCCCTTCGAAGACGATGGCCAAGACGCCGTCTCTAGGTCTGTACCGCTCGATGGCTGAAGGCGAAGTCCTCTCTCCCCACAATTCTCCCGTCTCACACGCGTACGAAAACGCGCCGGAAGAATATACCCGTTTCGGCCGAAGTCGAACGCTCTATTATCGCCGAAATTCCTCCAATGGCATTTCTGAGATATACCCAGTGATCGAGTAGGTCATATCGCCCCTAGGCAAACGCAATTCCCGTCTTCGCCACGTGTTGCCCAGCACAGGTGGCTCCGGATGCCGGGCTATCCACAAAAGAGCCGTACTGTCCCGCGTTTCCTGTGACCGCTACCTGCCGCCCACGGCGGCCCGTCGAGCTAGGCCAGCTGCAGACTTTATATTCCACAATTCTCAACTTCCGACACTTTTCACCAACGCTTTAAGTTAGTGACTTAATCATGCAGACATGCAGGGAATACTGCTCGAGAGTGCCCCATATTTATCATAATTTAATAGAGTCATGATCTGATGCCCTGACCAGGCCCTTTATTATTAATACTAATGTTGGTAAGCTAACGTGTAAGTGCCCATTTCTTGGTACCTTACAAAGTTTAATTATAACCACCCAGTACATACAGTATATCATCTATCTTTCCCTGTAGTCTACTCCTATTTTTCTCGGAATGTCGAGCAACTTGCATCATTTCACACTCTCGAATGCTTTTTGTAGATCGGAAGATTCTGTGAAAGTATCTAGCTTTTTCTTGAGATTTGCTTCCATTATCAGGCACAAAATCAGAACTGCCATCCGGTGGGTTTACCTTTTCTTAAGAGAAACTGATCGTCGTCTAGCAAACAAGAAACAGTGAACAAGATTAAAATGGAAAGGTATGCGCACAGGCAAACTTACAGGCAAAGAAATTCTAAAGCAAGGACGAATATGGAAGCAGCTTATTCAGTAACTTGAAAGGGAAATCAGCACTATACTGCAAAAGCACTGCATTACGTGAATTAAGTTACGTAGCATTCCACATGTACTGCCTGGTGGCACATCAAAGCAGTTCACTGTCATAACAATCAAGCTGGGGGCTGCAAAATATCATAGTTTTGCTTGCGGTGTCCTGAGTGCGGGTCTCAGAGCACAATACACAATGACTGCCCGTGCACTCCAACCACAGACTCCTGAGGCTCCAGGACAACGCCGGCGGATCCATCGATCGCGCAGTCGGCGCCGCCGTCTCCATGTCGTCCTCCCGCTAACAGGGCTCTGGCGCACTGTAGTGTGGCCGTGGCCGGGCTTGCGGGTAGTCGGCTGCGGCCAGATTTACATGGAGATGGTTCAAAATGGTTCAAATGGCTCTGAGCACTATGGGACTCGACTGCTGTGGTCATCAGTCCCCTATAACTTAGAACTACTTGAACCTAACTAACCTAAGGACAACACACACATCCATGCCCGAGGCAGGATTGGAACCTGCGACCGTAGCAGTCGCACGGTTCCGGACTGCGCGCCTAGAACCGCGAGACCACCGCGGCCGGCGATTTACATGGAGAGCGACTGCGTAAAGAGCACACAGCCGACTGCGACCAGCCGCCCCTTCCAGTCAGAACAGGGTGAGTCAAAAAGGACTTCACAACTTTGGAATGACATAGAAATTTATTGAGTTAACTTACAGAATCGGTAGAAGTGTCATTCTGCAGCAAACAACCTTAAGTTTCACACAAATTGGACAAGTGTCATTTTGGTTCGATGTGACTACCATTGATAATGCGACAGCCATCCCACCAGTAATCGATTTCTTCCCTTACTCGTTGCAGCAAATCGAGCGTAACTTATGTAGCGGCAGTGTAGATTCGATTTTTCAGGTCGGCTAAATTGTTCAGTATGCCAGTCTCGCGAAAAGTACGTCGCGTTTATTTTTGTGCACTGGAGACAAAGCTCTTCCTAACCTGTACGTAATCATCAACACGCGGACGACCTGTTGATTTATCATATCGTGTGAATAACCCGTCTCAACAAAGTTCTTGTGCCAAGAGTAAATTGTAGGCCTGACTGGATGTTCTTCGGCGTATTCGGTGCGAAATTTATTTATTTATTTATTTATTTATTTATTTATTTAACCTGGCAAGATTAGGGCCATCAGGCCCTCTCTTACATCTAACGAGGCATTCTACTTATTTTACATTCATATGTTTTAGTAGACATGTTAAACTACATCTAGTACAAAAAGTGAAATAAACAATTAGAAAGGTACACCTGGAAAAATAAATTATTGAAGAGAAATATTTTAGATAGGAGTGCTGGCAGCAGGGAGTATGAGGGAGACTCATGGTGAAGGGAGGAGAAGAATAGAGAGACATGATGAAACATAATTACGGAAATATAAAGGAAAAGAAGATTGCGTAGCTAATAGAGATAGATGAAGAGCAAGGCATCTCAGGAGCAAGATAGGAGACGCTAGTTTTGCTATTTGACAGATGAGAGGATTGGCCTTGTAAATTAATTTTGTGGACAACTTTATGAGGATGATAGTAGGAAATGCTTTAACTTCTTCTTAAAAGCAGCAGGAGATTGAATTTTCCTCAAGGTAAGGGGCAGTTTGTTCCAGAGGCGGACAGCGGCAATTGAGAAGAAGTTTGCAAAAGTTTTTGTTTTGTGAGTGGGCACAGTTAGGATACCAAATAAGAGTGACCTCGTGTTTCGATTATGATGGCATGACACGTTTTTAATCTCTGAAGCAAGGTACTGGGGTGCTTGCGCGACGAGGAGTCGGTGAAGTAGACATAGAGTGTGGTAATCACGCAATTTGTCCGGCCGCAGCCACCCTAGCTCGGAGTATGAAGCACTAACATGATCATATCGGCGAATGTTGCAGGTGTAACGCACACATGCATTCATGGTTAGCTCTAGCCGTCTTTTGTTTTCACTACTCATGCCTTGTTGAATCACACCACAATAGTGGAGGTTCGGTAGAAGGAGTGCTTGCACGAGCTGGCGTTTCAAGTCCTGTGGAAATATGTTCCGAAACTTTTTGAGAGCATAGAGACAAGCAGACGTCTTTCGGCACACTGCGACTGTATTCTCCGTCCAGTTGAGATGCTCATCCAAAGTTACACCCAAGTTCTTCACTGTTTTCTGACATGGTATTGACCGTCGAGCAGAATAGGAGGTAGCCATTCGCGGAAATCTAAACTTATTAATTTCTGATGGGCTATTAAGATTACTTGCGTCTTTTTTGCATTTAGTTTAAGCCCCAGGTTTTTCGCCGATGTCACTACTGAAGACAGATCATCATTCATCAGAGCGATTGCAATGTTTACATCTTCAGGTCTGACGCTTAGGTAGAGCTGCAGGTAGTCGGCATAGAAATGATATTTACAGGAGGACAGAACCGACGAAATATCGTTGACATATAAAGAAAACAAAAGTGGTCTTAAGACTGATCCTTGTGGCACCCCCGAAGAAACATGTTTCCAGGAAGATTTTTCATTTACGCAGACAACACATTGCTCTCTGTCTTTTAAGTAGCTTTCAAACCATCTCATTGCACTATCAGAGAAATTAAGCTATTGTATTTTTCTGAGCAACATGTCAAAGTTAACAGTGTCAAAAGCTTTGCTGAAGTCCAGTAGCGTCAATATTGTTGCCTTTCGATTGTCGATGGCATATTTCAGGTCATCAGTTACTTTAATTAGAGCAGTGATGCTTATGGAAGCCGGATTGAAATTTGTCATATAGACTGAATTCATGTAAGTGTTCAGCGATTTGGTCATGAACAATATATTCAAGTGCTTTGGAAACAGCGGGCAGTATGCTAATTGGTCGGTAATCACCAGGCAGTTGCGGGTTTTTGATCTTAGGGATGGGTCGAATTATGCTTCTTTTCCATGCAGTGGGGTATATTCGGTTCACGAGGGAAAAATTAAATATGTCAGTTAAGACAGGTACTAAGATATCGGCAACATTCTTAATCATGGTTATACCGATACTGTCGTTGCCTATTGCATCAGAAGAGATTCTCATTATTGCTTTTCTCGCCGTATTTGTTGTTACATGTTTTAGATGGAAGGTATCGTTATTAGTTATCCTGTTTGGAGATTCTTGTGGATGGTAACTATCAGCCGTGCTGGTATTCAGAGGTGCAGAGAAGAATTCATTTAATTCGTTAGCTGACACATGAAAAGTAGTTTCCGATTTTGCCTTTCCGACCGCCAAGCTACGGAGATTCTTCCATAGAGTCGTGGGTATCAGATCGCTGCATACAAGCGAGCGAGCGTGCCTGATTTTGGCATTGCGAATGCATTGTTTCACTCTGTTCAGTTTCTTTCAATATTCTTCGAAACGCTCAGGTTTCGGACCTGCCTTGAAACGCCTGTAGGCAGCATCCCTATTAGTCATCATTTGACGTAATTCAGCTGTCAGCCATGGAGCAGGAGATTTTCTTACACGGACTGTGCGCACAGGTGCGTGTTTGTCATAGAGGGCAGTGAGTTTATCACCAAGTTCATTAATTTTGCCGTCGATTGTAGGTTCTCTGATTATTTGATGCCATGAGATTTCTGAGCAATCGGCTGTTAGAGCGTCAAGGTCAATACGTTTCATGTTCCTACAAGTTATGTAACGCGATTTGATCCTTGGGGGCTGCACAGAGTAGGCCAGGAATATTACATCATGTGCTGAGAGGCCAGGGGCCGATGATTGACCATCTATTACTCTGTCAGCGATTACGTCTATAAGAGTATGACTGTGCGCCGTATGGTGTGTAGGTTGTAATGGAAGAATGCTCATGCTATTGCAACTAAACAATCTTCTTAAGTTTATTGCAGAAAGAGTGTCTCTTAGCAGGTCTATGTTCAAGTCACCCATTACGATGACATGTTCGTATTGACACTGAAGTGAATGTAATTCCGACTGGAAGGAACTCATTGAGCTTATTTTTGGCGGCTTGTACACGACGCCAGTCAAGAATTTCCAACTTTGTATATTTATTTAAATGAACATAAATTCAGCCTCTTTTTCTTCAGCAGGATTTGACGTACATAAGACTTTCGCTTGAGATCTGTTCGTATATACGCGCCGACCCCGCCACCTCGCTTTTTTGAACTGTCTGCCCTAAGAAATGTGTATCGTGGGAGATAAATAGATGCAGAGGATATGTGTGGTTTCAACCACGTTTCGGATAAGAGGATTACGTGGTAGTTTAGTTGGTTGAAAAGGAGGCTAAGTTCTTCGTAATGCGCAGGTAAAGACTGAATGTTGCAGTGAGCTGCTAAAAGCTCGGACGCGTTCCGCTGAGCAGCCTGGAGTAGGGTGGCAGACTGGTTTGTCCCTTTGTCAGGCACTACCTGCCGCGAGGGGCACTGGCCGGTGTTTCTGCCAAGTGACATAATACAGGGGTGTCCGAGATTTTGCGCGCCCTGTTTGTGACTCCGCGAGTGCCGAAAGAAAGGCGACTGCAAGAGATTTCCTGGGTTGCGGGAGTATAGAAAATGGATTAGTGGTATTCGGTGCAAGGAGAATATGATCAAAATAGTGTCACTGAGTATCCAATGTCGTAAGAGGAGAAATGTAATTAGCGTATTTAAAACAGCTTAGGGTGGAAATAAGGGAAAGGAGAGTGATTTAAGAGGCCGATGCTGCCAGCAGAGAGAAGTAAGCTTAATATTTAATAGATTATCCTAGGAAGCTAGAACTAAATTTAAATTTGCTAAAGTGATACTGATAGTGATTTTTGTTATGAACAACTTAAACCGAAGAGATGGGTGACTAATGAACTAAAGGAGAGACTGATAATTGCAATAGAACTGTTACAGAATGGAAGAGAATAAACTGAGAAAATGAAAAAAGTATTAGCAGTAACTAAAATTAAGCAATGGTTAGAGCTACAGACACAAAAAATAGTAAAAAGTTAATACAGTTACAAAAACAATTAGTTGAAGGTACAAATATGGGTATAATTAAAAAGTTAATACAATTACAAGACTATATCTGAGTATAGGACTGTTACAATTTGCAAATGATGTTAAGTTTGCACTTTTGGCTCGAGTAGCTTCACTTAATACTATTCAGTTCTGTCATGTTTGTGACTGTCTTCTTTCCAGCTGCTGTCTTAATGATTACTCTGCCATCCTGAGTCCACACATTCTGAAGACCGAAATGGGATATGGCACTGTTTAAAATCTTTAGCCGTTCGTGTGTCAGATCTTCCCTTATTGTAAGCCCTGTCCTTGCTAACTTCTTCTTCTGGGTAAAGATCTCAGCCCTTTTTCGGTACGACACAAATTTAATTATTATTGGACGAGGTTTGGTAGCACCTGGTAGTTTTCGTCCCACCCGATGGCTCCTGTCAATGTCTGCCTTGGTCACTTCAACGCCTAATTTTTCACGCGCTACCTGTATAAGCAGGTTGTCCGTGTCTTCTTCCTTATTTTCTGCAACTCCAAACAGTCGTAGACTATTTCGCCTTTGGTACTGTTCTAGCTCGTCTGTTGCGGCAGATAGTTTCACTTCTAACTCTCGTGCCTTTTTCTCGTATTCAGACACAGACTTCTTTAGTGCTGTAATTTCGGCAGTATTGGCCAATACTGCTGCCGTTACAGTATCTGATATAGTGCCTGCTATCAGATCGAGATTGTTTTTATCACGAAGCGCAGCGTTTACCTCAGAGCGGACCAGCTCCGCTATACCGGGAGCCGGGGCCACACCTTCCGCCAGGAGCAGGCCCGCCGTACCTGCTGCTTCCCCGCTGCTGGACGCGCTGCTGTTGACTCTTCTGTTTACCATTTTCTCGAAGATATTGGCGGAGCACAGAAAGAAAAATAGCACTACTGCAGAGAACACTGTTGTTTACACGATTTCCACTTGTACTAGACAACACCACCTGCGAGAACACCTTCGAATTCAACTAAAATTTCGCGAGCCGAACTTAACACGTATTACGCTGCAGCCGCCATGACATATTTACTCCGCACAATTGTTGCAGAATTCGTTTCATGAAACCAAAACACACGACGAGCACACTCCGTATCCATGAAAGTAGATATTTTAACTGTGCACTACGCTGGCGTTCCTGGTGGCAGAATGGGGCACTGTGATGAATGTAATTTGATTTTGTTTGCTACAGAACGACACATCTACCGATTCTGTAAGTTAATAAATTTATATATCGTTCCAAATTTGTCAAGTCCTTTTCGACTTGCGCTGTATTTTGTCATGCGACCAGTCGCCGGTCAGTCAGCCGCTAGGCGGGTCAGAGAATTTCTCCGCTCGGGGACTGGGTGCTGTGTTGTCCTTACTCTCCTACCGTAGTAACTGACACTGTTGCATCGTCTGTGCATTACCGAGATGGCTGAATGGGCACGATCCGCAAGCCAATACAATGAAATAAAAAAGGTTGCACGCAGCTGCATAGGACAGCGTGCACGCTAGAGTGGCACAGGTCGGCCAACCGTCGATGCGTTTCCAGCCGCGTGGATTTTTTTTTTTTTTTTGCTTGTTTTTTGCTGTAATTCTGAAAAGGAAAATTCTGCCATTGCGGACTTCGGAACGGACACGTTTATTAATAAAATTAGATAGGGGCCTGCTCCGCGGAACTTGTCATCCGAAGAACATGCAAATAAAAACATGAAAAAGAAAATGTGGGAGGAAATGACTATAATGTTCGGTGGCCAGCGAACATACAAAATCACAGGAATAAAACTCACTTTTATGTTCATTTACATTTTATTCACAGAACAAATATACGTGTAATTCACGGAATGTAATCCAACAGCCGTAGCCAACCTCCGTGACGTATGTAGTGACAGGTAAGAAAAGTGACACAAAAAAAAGAGCTTAGCTTTTCTCACAAAAAAGTGAGTAAAACGTCACCAATCGATCTCGCAGTTTGTCCATTTCAGGGCACTTTTGTCAGTTTTGTTGTAAGCTACTTCACGGCAAAAACAGTGTCACTTGCTACTCATAGGTATGCATGGCTCATTCAACAACAGCGACACAGTCTGAGTTTTGACACTTTTCAAGTATAAGGTTAAGTTGAATGCAATTTTTAGTATCATTTATTATTACAATGTCTGAATCTTACATTACAATGTTCTTCAGACGTACTTGCATCCATGTATGAGGTGGGCCAGGCTAATCGCGAATAAATGGCCGTGTTAGAAAACTGCATCTGAAGGATCAGGCACTGCACTGACGATTACAACTGTTACAAAAACTACGAAATTTTGTGAGCTACAGCAGACAAGGAAAAAAACTGAAATTTCTGCTGTAAACAGAGTTCATTTTGAATGAAATTTCTTTAGGAAAAGTGTTCCTACATTATATAATCCAAATCATGATCCTATGTAAACTGTGTTCCTTACATTGTACCTAATTGATGTTCCTTAAAATTGTATTACTTTTCATAAAATACAGTTTTGCGTTTGCTGTTTTTCTAATATAACAATTTCAACTAGTTTTTCTTTTTCATTTTAACCGAAGTACTAGTTTTGCCTGAATGAAGTTCGCATGTCAGAGTAAGTAAAGAAGTACATTATTTGGGGTGCAAAAGTGGCAAAAGTATTGTATAAAGAGTCATAAAATAACATTAAATGTGAATATTTTTAGGTTAGGCTTTACCGTGACTGTTACTGACATTAAATGAAACAAAAAGTTCACTGTTACCAGTCACCGTTTTATACATGTGATGTGTTACGACAGCAAAAGGAACCTGTGACCACTGAAGGCAGTGTCACAAGTTCCTCCAATAATCGTAACACAACACACACACAAATGTAATTCTTACTAATGTAAATCCACCCGATGATGGAGGTTTAAACCTTCGAAACGCGTCGTGGAAATAAATAAAACGGTGACTGGTAACAGTGAACTTTTTGTTTCATTTAATTAACATAAAATAACAGTTTTTAGAAAATCAGAAAAGTGACACAACTCAAAGAATTAATTAATAGTTACCTGATAACACCTCACATTCGACGAGAACAGAGTGGCGCGAGTGGCCGCGCGGTTAGAGTCGCCATATCACGGATTGCGTGGCCCGTCCCGCCGGAGGTTCGAGTCCTCCCATGGGCATGGACCTATGAGTTGTTCTTAGCATAAGTTAAAGTAGTGCGTAAGTCTAGGGACCGATGACGTCAGCAGTTTGGTCCCTTGGGAATTCATACACATTTGAACATTGGAACGAGAACAGAACTAAATGTCCACACCACTGTTGTACAGATTATAATAGAATTTTCTGGTAAAAGTACTCACTTGAAATATAAATGACGCTTCCACTATTTCAGTATGAATTATATAGAATACTTTAAGTCGATTTGTCTCAATTATTAAATTTTCGAGTTGTGCCACTGTTCTTGCTGAGGTGTGATACGTTTTTGCAGTGCTAACTGGGTCTTATGTTAATTGAAGATGGAGAGGGGAAGAGAGGGAAGGAAGGGGAGGGGATCACTGTTGTCAGCTGCATCGGGACATTACGCGGAATCTGCGGCGACGAGTGAAAATGTGTACCGGGTTAGGACTCGAGGCCGGCATCTCTTGCTTACTACGCAGGTGCGTCAACCGCTGCGCCATCAGAGACGCAGCCTTATTTCAGCTGTGCGGGCTATCTCAGCACATCTAATGGCGGATGCCCAGATACGTCTGACCTCCGGTGGGAATCTCAGAAAGCGAAGAAATGTATAGGGACTGCGGACAGGTGGCGCTCGATGAGAATGTGAACCACCCATGAGGCGTGCCGAGATAGTTCGCGCACTTATAATAATGCCGTGTTTCGGTTGGCACAGTGTTTAACGCATATGCCTAGCATTCAGAAGATCCCACAATCCGGTCCGTTACACATTTTCACTCGTCGTCGCTGATTCCGCGTAATGTCCCGTAGCAGTCACACCAGTGATCCGGTAAGTAGGCTGTTTAGGTATTTTTATTGGTAACGCCACGTAGCGCTCTGTATGAAAATCACTGGCTGTGCTGTGTCCAGTCTGTGGTTGGTTTGCATTGTTGTTTGCTATTGTAGTGTTGGTTGGGCAGCTGGATGTGAACAGCGCGTAGCGTTGCGCAGTTGGAGGTGAGCCGCCAGCAGTGGTGGACGTGGGGAGAGAGATGGCGGAGTTCTGAGAGCGGATGATCTGGACGAGTGTCCATCAGAGACAGTAAATTTGTAAGACTGGATGTCATGAATAATATATACAATAGTGCGTGAAGAGTTTGACAGAGCACTGAAAGACCTGAGTCGAAACAAGGCCCCAGGAGTAGACAACATTCCATTGGAACTACTGACTGCCTTGGGAGAGCCAGTCCTGACAAAATTCTACCATCTGGTGAGCAAGATCTATGAGACAGGCGAAATAGCCTCGGACTTCAAGAAGAATATAATAATTCCAATCCCAAAGAAAACAGGTGTTGACAGATGTGAAAATTACCGAACAATCTGTTTAATAAGCCACAGCTGCAAAATACTAACACGAATCCTTTACAGACGAATGGAAAAACTAGTAGAAGCCGACCTCGGGGAAGATCAGATTGGATTCCGTAGAAATACTGGAACACGTGAGGCAATACTGACCCTACGACTTATCTTAGAACTACATTAAGGTAAGGCAAACCTACGTTTCTAGCACTTGTAAACTTAGAGAAAGCGTTTGACAATGTTGACTGGAATACTCTCTATCAAATTCTGAAGGTGGCAGGGGTAGAATACAGGGAGCGAAAGGCTATTTACAATTTGTACAGAAACCAGATGACAGTTATATGTCGAGAAACACGAAAGGGAAGCAGCGGTTGGGAAGGGATTGAGACAGGGTTGTAGCCTCTCCCCTATGTTATTCAATCTGTATATTGAGTAAGCAGTAAAGGAAACAAAAGAAAAATTGAGAGTAGGTATTAAAATCAATGGAGAAGAAATAAAAATTTCGAGGTTCACCGATGACATTGTAATTCTGTCAGAGACCGCTAAGGACTTGGAAGAGCAGTTGAATGGAATGGACAGTGTCTTGAAAGGAGGATATAAGATGAACATCAACAAAAGCAAAACGAGGATAATGGAATGTAGTCGAATTAAGTCTGGTGATGCTGAGGGAATTAGATTAGGAAATGAGACACTGAAAGTAGTAAAGGAGTTTTGCTATTTGGGGAGCATAATAACTGATGGTGGTCGAAGTAGAGAGGATATAAAATGTAGACTGGCAATGGAAAGAAAAGCGTTTCTTTAGAAGAGAAATTTGTTAACATCGAGTGAAGATTTAAGTGTCAGGAAGTCGTTTCTGAAAGTATTTGTAAGGAGTGTAGCCATGTATGGAAGTGAAACATGGACGATAAATAATTTAGACAAGAAGAGAATAGAAGGTTTCGACATGTGGTGCTACAGAAGAATGTTGAAGATTAGATGGGTAGATCACATAACTAATGAGGAGGTATTGAATAGAATTGGGGAGGAGTTTGTGGCACAGTTTGACAAGAAGAAGGGACCGGTAGGTAGGACATGTTCTGAGGCATCAGGGGATCACAAATTTAGCATTGGAGGGCAGTGTGGAGGGTAAACATCATAGAGGGAGACCAAGACATGAATACACTAAGCAGATTCAGAAGGATGTAGGTTGCAGTAAGTACTGGGAGATGAAGAAGCTTGCACAAGATAGGGTAGCATGGAGAGCTGCATCAAACCACTCTCAGGACTGAAGATCACAACAGCAAATATATATACTTTTGAACACTATTAAGGTAAATACATTGTTTGTTCTTTATCAAAATTATCTTTTGCTAACTATGCCTATCAAAAGTTAGTCCCGTCAGTAGTTAGAATCTTTTATTTAGCTGGCAGTAGTGGCGCTCGCTGTATTTCAGTAGTTCGAGTAACGAAGACTTTTGTGAGGTAAGTGAAATGTGAAAGGTATAAGTTAATGTTAGTCAGGGCCATTCTTTTGTAGATATTGTTGAAAGTCAGATTGCGTTGCGCTAAAAATATTGTGTGTCAGTTTAGTGTTGATCAGATTAGGTAAAGAGCGAAATGTGTGGGTACGTTCAGTTCTGCTCAGCTGTTCGAAAATCAAATAATGTAAGAGGTTTATCAGCACAATCATTCATAAATTTTTCTAAGGGGATGTTTCAATCCCCTCCTCTTCCTTTCCTGTCTTCCCCTCTCCACCTTTAATTCATATGTGATGTATAGCAGCTGCGGCAACTGCGTGGTGTCCCTTCTTTCGGACATGTGCAACTTGCACTCTGCGGAATGTCTAGCTCGAGAGAGCCAACAGTTGAATATCTTTTTCTTTCTTTCTTCCTTTGTGAGTGAGACTGCAATATAGTAAGTACTCACTATTTTTACTCCTTTCGTTTCACCTCACAGCTCCATACGTGTACAGCCAATGGCTAACTCCGTCACCTCCAACATGCAACAGCTGCGGCCTGTCTATTGCCGTACATTAAATACATTAAATGAGTTCGCAACTGCAAATAAGGGCAACCATCAGCTGCAGAATGGTAAGACGAGATTGAAAATTAGTGCCGGATCGGGACTCGAACTCGGACTTACCATTTGCCTATCCGTGAACGACCCATGGCCAGTCCTAAATTGTCATATGTCGTCGACCTTCTACGACCTGTACTCGTGCATTCATTATGTACATTCCCGTACAGGTCAGAGATTGTACTTGAAAGTTGCTTGCCCGGTACTGGCAAATACACTAAAGTGCCAAAGAAACTGTCATAGGTATGCGTATTCAAATACAAATATATGTGAACAGGCACTATACGGCGCTGAGGTCGGCAAAGCCTGTAGAAGACAACAAGTGTTTCTAGCGCCGTTAGCTGTGGCCGAGTGGCTCTAGGCGCTTCAGTCCTGAACCGCGCGACTGCTACGGTCGCAAGTTCGAATCTTGCCTCGGGCATGGATGTGTGTGATGTCCTTAGGTTAGTTAGATTTAAGTAGTTCTAAGTTCTAGGAGACTGATGACCTCTGATATTAAGTCCCATAGTCCTCAGAGCCATTTGAAACATTTGGCCCGTTATTAGAACGGTTACTCCTGCTACAATGGCACGTTATCAAGACTGAAGTAAGTTTGAAAGGGGTATTATAGTTGGCGCACAAGTGATTGGACACAGCATATCAAAGTCAGCAATGAGGTGGGGATTTTCCGTTACGTGAATATCAGGAAACTAGCAAATTATCAAATCTCTGATATCGGTGCGGCCGGAAAAAGATCCTGCAAGAACGGGACCAACGACGACTGAAGAGAATCGTTCAACGTGACGGAGGTGCGACCCTTCCGCAAACTGCTACAGATTTGGATGCTGGACCATCAACAAGTGCCAGCGTGCGAACCATTCAACGAAACATCAAATATGTAATTGCTTAGGCTTCCGCGCCAAAGCAGGCCGACATGAAAGTTTTCTGGGTATTGCACCGCTTCGTATTGTATAAAACTACTGCTGGAGAAAACCAACGTTTCGGCAATGGTTGCAGCGGCCGTCTTCCGGGTCTGGCAAATGAAGGCCGCTGCAACCGTGGCCGAAACGTTGGTTTTCTCCAGCAGTAGGTTCATACAACATGACGCGGTACCACACCCACAAAACGTTTGTGTCCACTGACTCGGAGCCGAAGGCCCATTCGTATACCCTAGATGACAGCCAATACAAAAAGCTTCACGCATCGACTGGGCCCGTCAACATCGGCATTTGACTGTTGATGACTGGAAACATGTTGCTGGTCGGACGAGTCTCGTTGCAAATTGTATCGAGTTGGAGTGATATGGACGTCTGACAGGTCTAGGTACGACTCTGAGAGGTGACATATACGTAAGCACCATGTCTGATCACATGCCTCCATACACGTCCATTGTCCTTTCCGACGGACTTGAGCAATTCCAGCGGGACAATGCGATAGACCACACGTCCAGAATTGCTACAGAGTGGCCCCAGGAACACTCTTTTGAGTTTAAGCACTTCCATTGGCCACCAAACTCCCCAGACACGAACATTATTGAGCATATCTGGGATGGTTTGCAACGTGTTGGTCAGAAGAGATCTCCACACTCTCGTACTCTTAGTGATATATAGACAGACGTGTAGGATTCATGGTGCACTGACTACCAACACTCTGAAGTAACGTATTCATTTGATTTGAGTTGAAGGTTTTTTCGAAGCTGCGCACCACAACTGAAAAAGATATTTACCAGAAAGATACAAACATGAGGCAGTCCTTAATACCAAAACGTAGGTATATACACTAGAGAGCCAAAGAAACTCGCGTACCTGCCTAATATCATGTAAGGCCCATGCGAGCGGTCAGAAGTGCCGCAACACGACGTGGCATGGACTCTACTAATGTCTGAAGTAGTGCTGGAGGGAACTGACACCATGAATTCAGCAGGGTCGTCCATAAATCCGTAAGAGTACGAGGGAGTGGAGATCTCTTCTGAACAGCACGGTGCAAAGCATGTGGTGATTCTGGATGTGTTGGGTTTCGCACTGTCCTGCTGCAATTCACCAAGTCCGTAGGAATGCGCAATGGACATGAATGGATGCAGGTGATCAGACAGGGTGCTAACGTACATGTCATCTGTCAGAGTCGTATCTAGACTTGTCAGGGATCCCATACCACTGCAACTGCACACGCCTCAAACCATTACAGAGTCTCTACCAGCTTGAACAGTCCCCTGCTAACATGCAGGGTTTACGAATTCATGAGCTTGTGTCCGTGCCCGTACACATCCATCCACTCGATACAATTTGAAACGAGACTCGTCCGACCAGGCAACATGTTTCCGCTCATCAACAGTCCAATGTCGGTGCTGGCCGGCCCAGGAGAGGCGTACAGCTTTGTACCGTGCAGCCATCAAGGGTACACGAGTGGGCGTTCGGCTCCGAAACCCCATATCAATGATGTTTCGTTGAATGGCTCGCACGCTGACACTTGTTGATGGGCCAGCATTGAAATCTGCAGCAATTTGCGGAAGGGTTGCAATTCTGTCACGCTGAACAATTCTCTTCCGTCGATGTTGCTCCGGTTTCCGCAGGATCTTGTTCCGCCCACGGTGACGTCGAAGATTTGATGTTTTACCGGATTCCTGATATTCACGGTACACTCGTGAAATGGTCGTACGGGAAAATCCCCACCACATCGCTATCTGGGAGATGCTGTGTCCCATCGCTCTTGCGCCGACTATAACACCACGTTCAAACCCACTTAAATCTTGATAACCTGCCATTGGAGCAGCAGTAACCGATCTAAACACTGCTCCTGATACTTCTTGTCTTATATAGGCGACACCGACCGTACCGCCGGGTTCTGCCTGTTTATATATCTCTGCTTTTGAATACGCATGCCTATACCAGTTTCTTCGGTGCTTCAATGTATATTTTACACGAAGTTTGTTAATAGCTAAACAACCAGCACCTAACTTCTATTTACATAAACTGGCAGTTATTTTAAGACTTCTGGCCACTGGAGAAACATTCCAGTCGTTGGCCTTCGCAACAAGAATTTCAGCAAATTTTTATTTATAATAAATAACTTTGACTAATGCAAGTAATACTTCTGTTAAGTTAATAAGAAAGATCCATAATTTGTTAGAAAACGGAAGGTGAAAAAAATTTGAAGGAGGTAGATGCGAACCTGCTACTGTTCTCTCCATAGATCGCGATGCTATCAACTGCTCTATGGCTTCAACCTGCCACTCAAGTCTCCACATATGATACACACAAATGTCATTATTTAATATTTGTCCGCGGCTCGTGGTCTAGCTGTAGCGTTCTCGCTTTCAGCGCAATTTGTCCCCTGTTCGATTCCCGGCGGAGTCAGGGATTTTCTCTGCCTCGAGATGAGTGGGTGTTGTGTGTCTTTCAACATCATTTCATCCTCATTCATTTCCAAGTCGCCGTAGTGGCGTTAAAGAATTTATGGAGCGGCGGCCAAACCGCCCCGCGAGGGGTCTCCCGGCCACCAATGCCATACGCTCATTATTATTCATTTAACATTTAACTACGACAAATTGTATCAATTGATCATCATTGTTCTGTAGCATTCTACACCTGCGTCTAAATACGTACTGTGCAAGCCATCGTGTGGTGCGTGACAGGGGGTACCACGTGACCTTAGTAACCATTTCCTCTCCTGATTCACTCGCAAATGGAGCGAGGGAAAAATTGCTGTCTATATGCCTCTACATGAGACCTAGTTTTTCGTATCTTATCTTTGTGGTCCATACACGAAATGGTTGTTGAAGGCGGTAGAATCATTCTACAGTCGGATCGAAAAGCCGATTATCTAAATTTTTCCAGCAGTGCTCCTCGAAATGAACGTCGCCTTCCTTCCATTGATTCCCATTTGAGTTTCCGAAGCATCTCCGTAACAGCTGCGCGTTGTTCGAACCTGCCGGTAACAAACCTAGCAGCCCGCCACTGAACAACTTCGATGTCTTCGTTTGATCCGACCTGGTGCAGATCCCAAACGTTCGAGAGGTATTCAAGGACAGGTCGCACTAGCATCGTAAATGCGTTCTGTTTTACAGATGAACCATGTTCTCCTGAAATTATCTCATTACGCCGAACTCGATTGTTTGCCTTCCCTATCACAAACAATGCTCATTCTATTCCATGTCGCAGTGCAACGTTACACCCAGACATTTAAATGATGTGACCGTGTCAAGTAGGACACTACTAATGCTGTGTCTGAACTTTACGGGTTTGTTTTTCCTATTCATCTGAATTGACTTACATTTTTCTACATTTAGAAACGGTGTACTTTCACAGCACACGAATTGTAACAATAAAAACTTGAAATAACAACAAGCTTTTTACTACCGATATATATTTTCCATTCACTTTCAATCATTTTATTATAATAAATCGTAGCCTAACCGACGTCTTTTCGAGAGATTCTCAATTTGATGATGCTTTTAAACAACTTATATTCATGATAAAGAAAACGCGACAAATACATAGTTTAACTCAACACAATATCGCAGCTCCTGCTGCTTGTGACGTTAAAACGATGTCGTATCTCAACGGTCAGGTTTATCGCGAGAGTCAAAAATCTGACATGCCACATTCTTCATATCTCACTCTACAGTGTACTGGAAAGTGGATTTACACGCTGTAACGTCGACACCTCCTCGTCCATGTGAGTTTTCACGTCCCGTTAGAGCACGGCTTAAGCCACAAGTCACCGAGCGTCTTCCCTATTGCATTTCTCCAGGGTCCCGCTTCTTTCCCTGCTTTCTGCAGACAGAACACGGACGTCTGGTCGCCGATGGCTGTGGTAGCGGCGTCCTCTGAAGATCGCCTGAACGGGCTTATATCGACAGTATGTCAGTCGTCATAATTATTATGCTAAGCTCCAAGCTGCAGTCACTTCTGAGGGAACATGGCCCATCAACAGTAACCTGGCACAAAGTACACTATAGGCCATTAAAATTGCTACACCACGAAGATGACGTGCTGCAGACGCGAAACTTAACCGACAGGAAGGAGATGCAGTTATATGCAACTGATTAGCTTTTCAGAGCATTCACCGACAACGTGCTGACAAGAGGAAAGTTTCAAACCGATTTCTCATACACAAAGCAGTAGAACGGCGTTGCCTGGTGAAACGTCGTTTTGATGCCTCGTGTAAAGATGACAAATGCGTACCATCACGTTTCCGACTTTGATAAAGGTCAGATTGTAGCCTATCGTGGTTGAAGTAAATCGTATCGCGACATTGCAGCCCGCGTTGGTCGACATCCAATAACTGTTAGCAGAATATGGAATCGGTGGGATCAGGAGGGTAATACGGAACGCCGTGCTGGAAACTAACGGCCTCGTATCACTAACAGTCGAGATGACAGGCATCTTATCCGCATGGCTGTAACGGATCGTGCAGCCACGTCTCGATTCCTGAGTCAACAGATGGGGACGTTTGCAAGACAACAACTATCTGCACGAACAGTTCGACGACGTTTGCAGCAGCATGGACTATCAGCTCGGAGACCACGGCTGCTGTTACCCTTGACGCTGCATCACAGACAGGAGCGCCTGCGATGGTGTACTCAACGACCAACCTGGGTGCACGAATGGCAAAATGTCATGTTTTCGGATGAATCCAGGTTCTGTTTACAGCATCATGATGGTCGTATCCGTGTTTGGCGACATCGCGGTGAACGCACATTGGAAGCGTGTATTCGTCATCGCCATAGTGGCGTATCACCCGGGGTGATGGTACGGGGTGCCATTGGTTACATGTCTCGATCATCTCTCGTTTGCATTGACGACACTTTGAACAATGGACGTTACATTTCAGATCCCTGCGAAACCCTACATTTCAGCAGGATAATGCATGACCGCATGTTGCAGGACCTGTGCGAGCCTTTCTGGATACAGAAAATGTTCGACTGCTGCCCTGGCCAGCACATTCTCCAGATCTCTCACCAACTGAAAATGTCTGGTCAATGGTGGCCGAGCAACTGGTTCATCACAATACGCTTCACTACTCTTGATGAACTGTGGTATCGTGTTGGAGCTGCATGGGCAGCTGTGCCTGTACACGCCATCCAAGCTCTGTTTGACTCATTGCCCAGGCGTATCAAGGCCGTTATTACGACCAGAGGTGGTTGTAATCACATGTCAGTTCTAGTATAATACACTCCTGGAAATTGAAATAAGAACACCGTGAATTCATTGTCCCAGGAAGGGGAAACTTTATTGACACATTCCTGGGGTCAGATACATCACATGATCACACTGACAGAACCACGGGCACATAGACACAGGCAACAGAGCATGCACAATGTCGGCACTAGTACAGTGTATATCCACCTTTCGCAGCAATGCAGGCTGCTATTCTCCCATGGAGACGATCGTAGAGATGCTGATGTAGTCCTGTGGAACGGCTTGCAATGCCATTTCCACCTGGCGCCTCAGTTGGACCAGCGTTCGTGCTAGACGTGCAGACCGCGTGAGACAACGCTTCATCCAGTCGCAAACATACTCAATGGGGGACAGATCCGGAGATCTTGCTGGCCAGGGTAGTTGCGAATGGTCCACGCCGATACCCCAGGAGCAACAATGTCCCTAATTTGCTGGGAAGTGGCGGTGCAGTGCCCTACGGCACTGCGTAGGATCCTACGGTCTTAGCGTGCATCTGTGCGTCGCTGCGGTCCGGTCCCAGGTCGACGGGCACGTGCACCTTCCGCCGACCACTGGCGACAACATCGATGTACTGTGGAGACCACACGCCCCACGTGTTGAGCAATTCGGCGGTACGTCCACCCGGCCTCCCGCATGCCCACTATACGCCCTCGCTCAAAGTCTGTCAACTGCACATACGGTTCACGTCCACGCTGTCGCGGCATGCTACCAGTGTTAAAGACTACGATGGAGCTCCGTATGCCACGGCAAACTGGCTGACACTGACGACGGCGGTGCACAAATGCTGCGCAGCTAGCGCCATTCGACGGCCAACACCGCGGTTCCTGGTGTGTCCGCTGTGCCGTGCGTGTGATCATTGCTTGTACAGCCCTCTCGCAGTGTCCGGAGCTAGTATGGTGGGTCTGACACACCGATGTCAATGTGTTCTTTTTTTCCATTTCCAGGAGTGTATATTTTTCCAATGAATACCCGTTTATCATGTGCATTTCGTCTTGGTGTAATAATTTTAATGGCCAGTAGTGTATATTCCTCCTACACAGGAGCGTTTGCTGCACGTAGATATGGCGTCCAAGGTTATATGTGAAACAAACATTCGCAAACTACAGACACAATTTTGTAGAATGCTGACCAAGAAGACATTTTTGCCGTCAGGTGACAATGCAGAACGTAACAATAAGACACTTCTGAGAAAAGATGGTCCATCAAAAATACGTAGATAGGAGGCGGCGATGTTGTTAGAGAAACCAGAGACAGTAATGGTGTGTCTCGATATAAACAATATGTACACGAACTTTTCAGTTGAAGAGACTCTGTAGATCGTAAGAATGGATCTTCTTAAGCGTATGAAACACACAGTATGGGAAATTAGTAAACTGTCAGATATGTTACATATAATGGTAGCCTTTAACTGTTTTAATTGTAAGGCTTATCATCAAAAGGACGGCCTTTCCGGCTTTTTGGCCGCAATTTCATTAATTCTCAAGATAGAAAATTCCTTACAAATAAAAGGTAGTGTTTGATAATACAATCTTTTATCGCACATATGTAGACGATATTTTTATTGCACTTAGAGGAACAGCATCAGACACCGACCTGACGCTCTCCTTCAGTGTGTTACATTCAAAAATACGCTTCACTGTACATTCGGAATCAAACAGAAATCTGAACTACTTAGATTTGAATATTACTAGGCAATCCACAGATTTTTGTTTAGATATTTTCGGAAAACCATCCACCACTGACGTAATTATTAATGTGGACTCTTGCCACTCACGCGCGCATAAGAGTGCTTTCTTTCTGCCAAGCGACAACAGATTAGCTAAAGTTAAGCCGAGCAAGCGTTAAAAAAGGAAGTGTTATAATCACACAAATAGGTCTAAAAAACGGTTACACTGAACGGGCGATACGGGGCATTTGTGAATCGGTTCTCACTAAAGGAAAAACTATATGCCCTATCCTCTCGAGAATCCTCCAAAATTTGCACAGGGCGTATCTGCGAACGAACTCCAATACATTTAAAAAAGCCAATATGGAAATCTACTTCCAGGTGACCATAAAACTTTTTTGGTATATCTGTTGACAATAAGCAAATTAAATTTACGAAATCGAGAGTATATAAAATCATTGGTGGACCCTGTGATATTGTTTACAGTGGGCAGACAGAATGTGACTGTTTAATCAGCTTCAGGGAAAACTTTAATAAAAACGCTACTGCTACGGCTTTTTAGCTAATTGATAAAAGGTATCGTTTAGAAAAGATTGAAAAATCTCTAGCAATCTTACACACAGGGTCAAAAGGCTAAAGCTTAGACATTTTGGATGAAATTGAGATTTACAAGCATTTTAATGCCGCCCAACGTGGTATCTTCACAATAAACAAATCCGCTCTCACAGGAAATGGTTTTTCGGTATTTTCCATGATTTATTATAAGCCGTGGATGTATGGTGCCAATGCCTGATTCTGATAACGCTATTGTTTCCGTTTATTTTTTTTTTATGTAGTGCAACTCTCCAGTTGAGTCTGATAGACGGACTATCGTAATTTTAATGAGAATATTGTATTGCCCATTCCCCTGTGATTCTACCTGTATTTAAATCTGTGGTACATGGTTTCACTGATATTTTGTACTTTAATTTTATGCCTATTGTCGTACTATATAGTTCTTGTGATTGTAGCTTTTGCCAACGTGTGGCGCCCCGTGATATTCCTGAATTTAAACAGATATTTTGCCTAATCTTTTATCATCGTAAATTAGTCATTACCATTATACAACGAAAACATTTCTTTTATAATAAGTCGGTTAGCAGCCATCACACGCACTGTAAAATAACTGTATATTAATTGACGCGCCTTGGCGCCACTACACGTTTTGTAATGCCCCCTGTCCGCAAAAATGTCACCTTGGTCCGCAATCTGCAGAATCATTTCTGTAGTCTGCGAATGCTTGCTTTATATATCACTTGAGACGCTGTGTCTACGTGTAACAATCGCTCCTTGGCAAGTATAGTATAGTTTCTAGTCAGATGATTTCAATGTAGAGTGCTATAGCTTTCCATTTCTATGTTTTGTAAAATATTTTTGTGTCAGATTTTTTTTTTTTAGATGTAAGCTGATGGATAAATTCCGAAGCGCGTGATGTTCAAATGTGTGTGAACTGCTAAGGGACCAAACTGCTGAGGTCATCGGTCCCTAGACTTACACACTACTGAAACTAACTTATGCTGAGAACAACACACACACCCATGCCCGAGGGAGGACTCGAACCTCCGGCGGGAGGGGCCGAAGGGCGTGATATGAGCAATAAAGCCATTCCTTCTCTGATGTTCACCTTTTACCACTGCGCCTCCCTCTGCCTCTTGCATTTATATTACCTAAACACTAGTTGTGTGTGTGTGTGTGTGTGTGTACGTAAGGACTTTAGAAAGTAAGTTGCTCCGGCCGGTGTGGCAGAGCGGCTCTAGGCGCGTCTGTCTGAAACAGCGCAACCGCCACGGTCGCAGGTTCGAATCCCGGCTCTGACATGTTTGTGTGTGATGTCCTTAGGTTAGTTAGGTTCAAGTAGTTCTAAGTCTAGGGGGCTGATGACCTCAGATGTTAAGTCCCATAGTGCTTAGAGCCATTTCAACCATTTTCATGTAAGTTCCACATGTTGGTATACGTTTCGAGAGTCATATTTATTGATCTTGTTCATCTTGTTTCGATGACTGCTACCACCTCTCAAAATACTCAAGAATTTTTTTAACACCATGTATAAATAGGAAATTGTCAACTATGATAAGGATAAATGCGGAGGAACAGTAGAGATTAACGGCTAGTCTACGACGAGGTTATTTGAGAAGGAAGGTCAGCTTTTATTGGACAGGGATTGAGTAGTGGTCTTTGTAAAGGTATCGTCTATGCAAGTGAAACTACTTAAGATTTAAATTTGGATGGCCTAACTGCAATCTGAATCCTGATTCTCCCGAATGGCGTAATATTCGATGGAAATACGGAGCGCTGTTACATTCTGGTCCATCCAAACTGTTGTGTACATCAAGCCGTGCTTACAAAAGTAAGTATATGACCTAATTGTTGTGTGATGCGGTTTGATAATGCACAAGAAGCGAAATCTTTAAATAAAAAGGAGTGAATTTATACTTAACAGAAACTATTGCTCTAGGTCCTTTTGATTACTAAACTCAAAAACAAGATGGAACTGTACCCTTTTCCTCGAATCTCACAGGATTTCTTCACATCTGTAGAAGTCAAGACTTCTTTAAGGGGCTACGCTGTAAGTGATGAACTGCAGTGTCCCAGTAGCAAAATGTTGTGGTTAGGAGCAAACATGCTGTGGAGATGTTTAACAGGCTGTTCTTGTTCTGTCGGGTTTTTTCTTGCTTCTGAGAGGGTCTCGAGTTACATAACTAACATTATTATTCATTTAAAAAAACCTGCATCAAAAAGGAAACAGAACCAGCCTAAAAGCTTGGCAACCTTCGAGGGAACTGCTGACTCTGAGTCACCAGGACGATGGGCAGCAAGGCCGTCCCTGAGCTTCCGCCGGTGGTTGTGTAACCGCCAACAGCCGCGCATTCGGCACGCAGCCGGGCGTTTAAGTTTCCTACCGTTCTTGTTCAAGAGTAGTAAGTCAAGACGGAAGCTAACGCTGAGCGTTGGGCAAATAAGGTAATTTTGAAATGGCTTACGGTTTGGTGTTATAGGACCATTACCGGTTGCAATGTATGTAAATTGTCTGGTGGAAAACGTCGGGAGTTCAGTAAGGGTTTTTTGCAGCCTATAGGAAGGAAGCAGCTCCAGAAGATTGTAGCGAAATGTAAGAAGACATGCGGAGAACCGATGGTTGGTGTAGGGACACGTAGTTGACACTGAACATAAAAAATGTAACGTATTGCGTGTAAATAGGGGGAGAGATACATTACTGTTCGATTACGCTGCTGGTGAAAAATCACTAGAAACACTAACTACCGTAATCTATGTTTAAGGAATTCATGTTCGCTTTTATACATTTTTCTCTCCACTAAAGTCATAATTCGTCAACGTAGAACATATTCCACAACTCTACAACCGATTGACGTCAGCGATATAAGCATACAATTATTTGCTTCAGATCGACAACCGTTCTTGGAAACGAGAATGACCTGAGCATCTTTTCGTTCGATTCGTATCCCTCATCGTTCCAGCAATTTACGATAAACCACTGCCAGAGAGGGGTCAAATTTTTAGGGTTCTGCACCTCAGTCGGTAAAAACCGAAACCTTATTATATCACTTCTTCGTCCGTATGTCTGTCCGACTGTTCAAATCCCTTTCTCAGGAATCGGTAGACGTTCAAATGTGTGTGAGTTCTTAAGGAACCAAACTGCAGAGGTCATCCGTCCCTAGATTTACATACTACTTAAACTAATTTAAACTAACCCATGCTAAGAAGGAGTATATAGAGGGTCTATGCAAGGGCGATGTTCTTGAGGACAATACTATAGAAATGGAGGAGAATGTAGATGAAGATGAAATAGGAGATATGATACTGCTTGAAGAGTTTGACAGAGCACTGAAAGACCTAAGTCGAAACGAGGCCCCGGGAGTAGACAACATTCTATTAGACCTACTGACAGCCTTGGGAGAGCCAGGCCTAACAAAAATCTACCATCTAGTGAGCAAGATGTATGAGACAGGCGAAATATCCTCGACCTTCAAGAAGAATATAATAATCCCAATCTCAAAGAAAGAAAGGTGTTGACAGATGTGAAAATTACCAAACTATCAGTTTAATAAACGACGGCTGCAAAATACTAACACGAATTCTTTACACACGAATGGAAAAACTGATAGAAGCCGACCTCGGGGAAGATCAGATTGGATTCCGTAGAAGTGTTGGAACGCGTGAGGCAATACTGACCTTACGACTTATCTTAGAAAATAGATTAAGGAAAGGCAAACCTACGTTTCTAGCATTTGTAGACTTAGATAAAGCTTTTGACAATTTTGACTGGAATACTCTCTTTCAAATTCTGAAGGTGGCAGGGGTAAAATAACAGGGAACGAAAGGCTATTTACAATTTGTACAGAAACCAGATGGCAGTTATAAGAGGGAAGCAATGGTTGGGAAGGGAGTGAGACAGGGTTGTAGCCTATCCCCAATGTTATTCAATCTGTATATTGAGCAAGCGGTAGAGGAAACAAAAGAAAAATTCGGAGTTGGAATTAAAATCCATGGAGAAGAAATAAAAACTTTGAGGTTCGCTGATGACATTGTAATTCTGTCAGAGACAGCAAAGGACCTGGAAGAGCAGCCGAACGGAATGGACAGTGTCTTGAAAGGAAGGTATAAGGTGAACATCAACAAAAGCAAAACAAGGATAATGGAATGTAGATGAATTAAATCGGGTGATGCAGCGAGAATTAGATTAGGAAATGAGACGCTTAAAGTAGTAAAGGAGTTTTGCTCTTTGGGGAGCAAAATAACTGATGAAGGTCGAAGTAGAGAGGATATAAAATGTAGACTGGCAATGGCAAGGAAAGCGTTTCTGAAGAACAAAAATTTGTTAACATCGAGTATAGATTTAAGTGTCAGGAAGTCGTTTCTGAAAGTATTTTTATGGAGTGTAGCCATGTATGGAAGTGAAACGTGGACGATAAATAGTTTAGACAAGAAGAGAATAGTAGCTTTCGAAATGTGGTGCTACAGAAGAATGCTGAAGACCAGATGGATAGATCACGTAACTAATGAGGAAGTATTAAATAGAACTGGAGAGAAGAGGAGTTTGTGGCACAACTTGACTAGAAGACGGGATCGGTTGGTAGGACATGTTCTGAGGCATCAAGGGATCACCAATTTAGTATTGGAGGGCAGCGTGGAGGGTAAAAATCGTAGAGGGAGACCAAGAGATGAGTACGCTAAGCAGATTCAAAAGGATGTAGGCTGCAGTAGGTACTGGCAGATGAAGAAGCTTGGACAGGATAGAGTAGCATGGAGAGCTGCATCAAACCAGTCTCAGGACTGAAGACCATAACAACAATGCTAAGAACAACACACACACCCATGCCTGAGGGAGGACTCGAACCTCCGGCGGGAGGGTCCGCGCAGTCAGTGACATGGCGTCTATAACCGCGCGCTCACTCCACGCGGCTACGGGTACACGTATCAAGTTGAAATTTACGTCATATGTTAAAGACTACGGTACCTTGTCAATGTAAAAAAGTGAAACTTCTAAGTCAATGCAATCAAAACACACGTCATTTTTAATACTCGCAAACCCACTCATCAAAAAAATACAGCGTACTTCCCGTTGACCTAGATTCATTAAATTTGCCAAGAAGCTAGGTATCACACAACAACCAAAGGGAAAATTGTAATTGTATCACAAGAAAACTTTCTTTGTCATTTCTTATCAGTCTGTCAGTCACATCCTTCTGACAAGGTTCCTTTTTCTCAGGAACGAGTAGACGTATCAAGTTCAAATTTATCTGACATACTAACGTCTGAAGTCATTTGGTGGTATAAAAATGTTAAGCACTTAAGTCAGTGCAATCAATGCATTTATGTCACGTATTTTGATACTCGCAAACTCACGCATTAAAATATGTAGGGTACTCCCCCTTTGAAGTACAATCATGAAATTTGGCAGGAAGAAAGGTTTCACAATGCAAATAGAGAAAAAAAATAGGAAGAATTTTGATTTGTGATTATATCACACGAAAAAACTATTTCCTTTGACATTTGTCATCCGACTTCAGACCTGAAATTAAAACATTCTCAAAAGTCCTGGAATCGCTGGGACCCATGTCCAGCAGTAGTAGAAGTAGTAGTAGTAGCAGCTTTATTCATCCGTAATCTCTTTTTACAAGGACATAGGACATGTCAAAGTATTTACATGTTTAGATCAATTTAAAATGAGCTAATTCGTGTACACATATATTTACAGACTACTAGTTAGAGATAATCATTATATTTACTTCTGGTATACAATACTTTTTTTAAAAAATAACTTATTAAATAATGCAATGCCACATTGTTCACTCATATCTCACTATGAATCACTGCACACACTATACACCCATTGTTTCATAACACTTCACTCACTACACACACAAACACACACACACACACACACACACACACACACACACACACACACACACACACTGGTGATCTCTGGGCCATTTAGCCAGTGTCAGTGACGATAACGCAAATATCGTAGAGATTCTCGATTCCCGAAATCGATGAACTGTCTATACACATATTTACGTGAGTTCTACTCGCACCTGGCCGGTTTTTCTTCGCATCGACCGCTTTCCACGAAGTGGGGCCGGGGCTGTTCCTCAGATAAGTAACGTACCACGGTACGTTATCTTTTCATGTTTGACCGTGCACTTTGGGTGGCATGTGTTAAATTACTATATGCTTCTGAAGAAGGCTAGATTACTCTAGCTGAAACCTGGGTACAGACCAGTAACATACCGCAGCTGAGGCGGATTTTTGACATGTTAATTTATCACAGATGCTGACAGGACTGCAACATGTTAAAAATTCTCCCAGATACAAATCATCCGGTCTAGACGCCTTCCCACTTATGAGCGCTTTTAGTTGTATTTCTGTTCGCGATCGCTTTTCTCAGTACTTACTAGTTTGGCGTTTGTGCGATGATTGAAATAAAGAAACGTATTACGATCTTCCGCGATGAATAAATTTCGGAACACTGACTGCAATATTTCTTTTCCGTCCCGTTCTCGTCACTGGGCTATTGAATACATGATTGCGACCCCCTTGATAATATAGCTAAATATCAAAAGCTCATAGGACTTTTATTCAAATCGTTTGAAAAATTTTACTTCGGAAATCACTGGGCGCTTCTTGCATTGCTTTCCTCGCGCTCGTTTTGACTCCGTGTTGCTTTGTTTATCAACTAGACTTGGATTTAGCTTAATTTTATAACGAATCTCTCCGCTTTCGTAGTAACTTTCTAACACGGCTATTGCACCACGGTGGTCTTTGCCATTCACACTTCTTTCCAAGCGCAAGTATTGGTCTAAGGTATACCTACAATGCTTCTGAATTTCATCATTTTTGCACCACATCTTCGACCTAACAACTCTTCAGTCTACAATTTATTTCTTATCACTCTGAATAAGCATAAATATTTTCGTGCCTTTCCTAATATTCTTATAACACCTGTTGTCACTCATGCTACAGCAGCCATAAGATCACTCACACATGACATTCAAGTCAACCTCACACGAATCCCTTCTCGTTTTAACCGCATCACTCTCCCAGTCTAACTGGCAAATATAAGCCTGCACTTTTTACCATGGCATGTCCGGGAATCTCAGTCGTGATGTTCTCCAAGATCGCTCTGAGGCGCTCTGGCACTATTGCTCCTGAAGTAGGTGGTCTCTGAAAGGTTCCGATTCTTGTAAGGTTTGATCGGCTGTCGCACCCCCTCCGTCTAACAGGCGCTGCTCATGCATGGTTGTTTACATATTTGGGCGGGTTTAGTGACATCTCTGAACAGTCAAAGGTACTGTTTTTGTGATACAATATCCACGGTCAACGTCTATCTTTAGGAGTTCTGGGAACTGGGGTGATGCAAAACTTTTTTTGAAGTGTGAATAACACAAATTCCTGTGGTGCAAAATGTTGCAGAATGCGTCACTTCTAAATTATTTTTAATTTTTTTTTAAATAAAAATTGCTGTTTATCAAACACATATATGTAGAAAATTGTGGTGAGAGTTCAAATACTGACATTAAAAAACGACTACACATATCTGTTTAACTAATTACTAAGAAGACCCTACTATATTTCTTTCTGAAACGACAAATAAAACAAACTTTAGGATAATATTCTCCAAGGGATAGTTTGTGTTCTGAAATTATCCAGCAACGCTCTGATCAAATAATTTGATACAAAAACTGAGGAATATTCTAGATTATGACCAATAATACAGTGACAACATGTGCAAAATTTTGTTCAATTATCTCTCAAAGAGCGGAAGTTATATTGGGTTGTACGTACACTTGTATTTTCTCATACGTCGCCACACGTCCCCCCATGATGTTCAACCTTTCTCAGTATATTTTACTATTACAATTAGACACAGAACTGTTTTGAGTCTGTAGTTCAGAATTTCCACTCGGGTCCAAAATAAAGTATGGCGATCGCTTCAGTAATCGATGCTGCAAAACAGTTAACAGTGCTTCAGCCTCCTGGGCGAAGCTAGCTTCTTCAGTTCTAGCGTCTAAAGGAACCGAGGATGGATTCAGAACCCAGGCGGAAAGCGTCTTTCGCGCCGACATGAGCTGCTATTTGCAGCCGGTTGCATCCAGTGCGTCCCCAGCTACCGGTAGACCTCGCTGATCATGCAAAACAAGAGGGTAATGTACTTTCAGTAATTGCCTTACGTTCTGTAAATTTAGCACTTCACGTGTTTTTTGCCTAATGGCGCTTTAACGTGTTATGTAGATTTTGTATTTGCTCTAAGCTGACACAAAGTCATTAACAAACCACTTCGAGCTCCCTGTTACGAGGTGTCAACTCCTCTCACACGTGGCCTAACGTAAACCAACAAATATTTATGGAGAGCTGTCATCTTGCGAAGTTCTTGCTACACACAAACTGTCTGGTACTGGAGCACTTCACTGTTATCGCTTCTTATCTGCTTAGTAGTTACTTCCTACACAGAATTTCCAAGTTCTGTAGCTGCTTTTCGCAAACTCTTTTGCAAAGCTCAATCTTTAACGTATTCTCTGGTTTTACAAAAGAACCAGAGAACATTATTATTTTAAGATCGTTTACAAAGCAGAGGCTCGGCAAATTGAAACACTGTCAAATTCTATGTCTATACGAACATGACTATCTTCCAAGATATGAAGCTGTAGCTTATAATTCTCACTTTATGTCTCGTTACAAATAAATACTTTCAACATTAATATTGCACATCACAAAAGCTGGTGCAAACACACTCAGGTAAGAAGGTGCTCATGTAGTTATTCAAGTACAATGTAAATATTTAAAAACTATATTTGCAATAACCATTTCACAAATTAAATAAAATCAACACTCTGTCGCTATTACAACCAAACCCAGGGAAGTATCTTGCCTGTTGCTGTAGTGGTGTGGAACAAGTGACTCCAGTTTTTGTGCGACGATAACTGTTGGGCAACCTCGTATTATACAGGTAATGCTCTCAAGTTCTTATTGCCTTTGGCCTTTTCAACATCGACCGTACACATATCCTCCCGTCCATCCGAGACCACCATCAGGGGTATTGAACAAGGGTAATAATCCATTCCATTATTCACACGCAGGCAATTAACCGTGCGCCAAAGTTGAATCGGTGCGTCTTGTCGATGGTTTTGTTAATTCCGGACTGATTGTGCACGCCCAAGCATCAGGCTTAGAGCGGTATTCTAACAGGGGGTTCCCCAAGAGCAACGTTCAACATTTACAGAGCAGTTACCTTTCCAATTGTGTGATCAGAAATCTTAAAAGTCTGACATTCGTTTTTACATTTGTTTTAAACCTTCACACTTTTGTATTTACACATAGAAAAATAACAGACAATAGTACAATAAACATACAACAATTGAAATACATTCACATTACACGTATTACACAACTATGAACATAAACGTGGATGTAGGCCTCCTTTGTACTTTACCATGGATTGTGACCTCCAGCTTTACTTATTCATGCCTTCCCTGCATGTTTTCTAGTGACCTGTTTCAATATTTTTTAATCGCCTGCAGCCCAACAGAGAACTAACACCAATTCGAAGGAGGAGGAGGGGGAGAAGGAGATTACTGTTTAATGTCCTGCTGACAAGCTCGGATTGTGGAAGAATGGGAGAGGGTGCCCTTTCAAAGGTACCACCACGCATTTGCCTGAAGCGATTTAGGGATATCACTGAAAACGTTCATCAGGATGGCCGGACACCAGACGTGGGCTTGAGCCATCGTCCTCTCGAATGTGAGTCCACTGCCACTCATTCTGCTGGCTGCAACTCCAGTCTGCCTCCATTCCCTTACATCTTCAACCCAAGCTTGTTCTCTGGCGCATTTCTCTGTTTTCTTGTCTTTTCTTGTAATCCTCGATGTGCATATCTCTTTTGCTTGCTGAAAAGTCCTCAAATTTTGAATTTTTTTTCTCGATAAAGGTTCATCTCTTGTCGCCATTGGTTAAAATTGGTGTTACAGACTGACTACACATCCTTTTCAGGAAGGATGTAGCATAGTTTAATTTATCAAAATCGCTTCAGATTTTTTATTTGCACATACACTCCTGGAAATGGAAAAAAGAACACATTGACACCGGTGTGTCAGACCCACCATACTTGCTCCGGACACTGCGAGAGGGCTGTACAAGCAATGATCACACGCACGGCACAGCGGACACACCAGGAACCGCCGTCGAATGGCGCTAGCTGCGCAGCATTTGTGCACCGCCGCCGTCAGTGTCAGCCAGTTTGTCGTGGCATACGGAGCTCCATCGCAGTCTTTAACACTGGTAGCATGCCGCGACAGCGTGGACGTGAACCGTATGTGCAGTTGACGGACTTTGAGCGAGGGCGTAGAGTGGACATGCGGGAGGCCGGGTAGACGTACAGCCGAATTGCACAACACGTGGGGCGTGAGGTCTCCACAGTACATCGATGTTGTCGCCAGTGGTCGGCGGAAGGTGCACGTGCCCGTCGACCTGGGACCGGACCGCAGCGACGCACGGATGCACGCCAAGACCGTAGGATCCTACGGAGTGCCGTAGGGGACCGCACCGCCACTTCCCAGCAAATTAGGGACACTGTTGCTCCTGGGGTATCGGCGAGGACCATTCGCAACCGTCTCCATGAAGCTGGGCTACGGTCCTGCACACCGTTAGGCCGTCTTCCGCTCACGCCCCAACATCGTGTAGCCCGCCTCCAGTGGTGTCGCGACATGCGTGAATGGAGGGACGAATAGAGACGTGTCGTCTTCAGCGATGAGAGTCGCTTCTGCCTTGGTGCCAGTGACGGTCGTATGCGTGTTTGGCGCCGTGCAGGTGAGCGCCACAATCAGGACTGCATACGACCGAGGCACACAGGGCCAACACCCGGCATCATGGTGTGGGGAGCGATCTCCTACACTGGCCGTACACCTCTGGTGATCGTCGAGGGGACACTGAATAGTGCACGGTACATCCAAACCGTCATCGAACCCATCGTTCTACCATTCCTAGACCGGCAAGGGAACTTGCTGTTCCAACAGGACAATGCACGTCCGCATGTGTCCCGTGCCACCCAACGTGCTCTAGAAGGTGTAAGTCAACTACCGTGGCCAGCAAGATCCCCGGATCTGTCTCCCATTGAGCATGTTTGGGACTGTATGAAGTGTCGGCTCACGCGGTCTGCACGTCCAGCACGAACGCTGGTCCAACTGAGGCGCCAGGTGGAAATGGCATGGCAAGCCGTTCCACAGGACTATATCCAGCATCTCTACGATCGTCTCCATGGGAGAATAGCAGCCTGCATTGCTGCGAAAGGTGGATATACACTGTACTAGTGCCGACATTGTGCATGCTCTGTTGCCTGTGTCTATGTGCCTGTGGTTCTGTCAGTGTGATCATGTGATGTATCTGACCCCAGGAATGTGTCAATAAAGTTTCCCCTTCCTGGGACAATGAATTCACGGTGTTCTTATTTCAATTTCCAGGAGTGTTTGTCACGGTGTTCTTATTTCAATTTCCAGGAGTGTATCTTCGTTATCTTGCCAAATTACCCATCCTCAGCGGTAGTCAGAAATATTTGGAAACGTTTTCACATTTTACTGTACATAGCATCATATTTAACTGAAAGTCTGAGAGTCTTTGAATCTACTTAAAACGGTTTGAAAATACTCCTGTTTTCCGCCGAAGACAGCTCGGATCATTTGTGAACGTTCACAGAACAGTTGCAACCAAGACAATTCCCACTTACACGTAGAAAAGAAATAATCCCAGTTCTCCACACGGAAAACAGAGCTTCCCATTGCCTTCCACATCTACAAATCATTCAGGATTCCGCTGTCGGCTCTAGGCCGGACGGTTGATGCCCTTCACTGGACACTGTAGATAATACCCACGCTTCCTTCTGTGTGCCAGAAGACGTTCCGCGATTCATCTATGCGGAGAAACATCCACGACTGTTCGACCTCTATGGTGCCGCTACGTACATCGTGGAATGTCTTGTCAAGAGTTTGTATGTGGCACGTTCCTTTTTCTCTGTCATACGAACCGTGATTACTCCACACGGAAATGTCATTTCGCACAGTCGTCTCGTGAAGGTTAGAGTGAGAGTAAGGGCGGCAATGGAATCTACCGTTAAATAATAATAATAATAATAATGTTTAATGGTCTATTGAAGTCAAAATATGTGGTGTTAAGTTGCCACATTTGTGCTGTAGAGCATGCAACACATTTCTGTTCCAGAATGAAGTGAAAAAATTTTGCTATGGAATTTCAAAGACAAACATAATGCAAAGGGAGTGCGTATACGATATGCATCCATTAACTGCGCTCTTGGGATACCAAAATCCGTTAAACCTAACTCTAACGTTTCTTCTAGAGTTTCTCCGTGCATAGTAGCAGGTTAACAGTAGCTGCAAATTTATGAACCAGTCAACGGTCAAACGAAAATGATTACTTTACCAAAACTATCGTCAACAGTATACACGATTCAGAATGTCTCCGATAATCGCCAGCTTACTAAATCCGTCGTCTCAGTTTCGTGCGCAGACCCACGATCTCAGTGGGATTCAAAAGTAACATAATGGCGCCTTTGGCACAGAAAACAAAACATCGTTCTCTGCCACATGTAAAACTTTTGGAAAGCTGAATTACTTTGGATCTACTGTACTTTAACCACTTTTCCTATCGTTCATTACTATGGAAATCCGTCTGACGCATTTAATAATAATATATAACTAATGCTCTGCTATTTGATGAGGAATAGCGTCACAGCGGGCTCAGTTCATAGTCGCAGTTGGCTACACCGTAAAACCTAAGGGGCTGGGAAACTGCAAGACTTAATGCGCACCGAGTGAAGTGACACTGTGGTTAGCACACTGGACTCGCATTCGGGAGGACTACGGTTCAGTCCCGCGTCCGGCCATCCTGATTTAGGTTTTCCGTGATTTCCATAAATCGCTGCAGACAAATGCCAGGATGGTTCCTTTGACAGGACACGGCCGACTTCCTTCCCCATCCTTCCCGAGACCAATGACTTAGCTGTTACGTCTCTTCCCCCAAATCAACCCAACTTAATGCGCTGGTTTCCATTCTTGCTTGAAGGACGGCCGTTTATAAGTAGATGAAACAAAAGAAGTAAGACAGACTCTCACAAAGCCATATTCTAAATTTCCCACGGTCCACTGTTACAAAGCAGAGTCTCTCGTAATCTTGTAAATACTGTTAGCGGTTTTACTTCTTCCTGTAAATGGAATCTTTACAATGAATGCTTCAACCTGTTAAACTTGTCTAATCCTTTCAGGTCAAAGATTTCCAAACTTTCTCGAAATCAATGAACGCGGCTGCTAGGATGGTTTCTTACGGAAGGCAATTGTTTAATTGCTTCCATATATTTATCCAGTACGTCAAATACAGCGAACAGGCCGACCAAGGTACAGATCCTCTGCATACAATCCAATGATTTGGAGACAATTCGTGAAGACGTGCTGTAGTATTTCGTGCACTGCGGGCTGGACAGGCGTCATGCTCATACCGCAGGTTCCTCCTAGTCTGCAGAGGAACTTTTTCTAGCATTCGTGGAAGATGGTGTGCTAGGAGGCTGCAGTACATGTGCCCGTTCAGAATACCTCTACGATAAACAAGCCCATGGGCTAATGGTTCACTATCCCGCATCACACCTCACACCTCATGGAAGCTGACGTTTCACCTGACGAAACCAGCGGGGTTGCCAATTTACTTGACCATTATTGGTAAATGTGGCATCATCGCTAGACATGATGCATGATACATCTGGAGTATCCTGTCTTAATGCCCGTGTACAGAAGTTAACACGATTCTCATAAACGCTCTTAATGAAGAGAGATGTGACGGGGATGGAATCTATGTCTATGGAGAATACGTAGGGCACTTGCCCTAATGTGTGGATCAACTGTAACAGCAGAGTCAACATTAATTTCCCCCTCTTCTGTTGTCGTTTATTTCCTTGTGTCGTTGTCGAGTTATTACACTACCAATTTCACATAACTAGTTCAAGAAGTTCATAACTAACTGCCAAGATGGTTGACCTCTTTTGGGATATCTTTCCGCAAACACTGTACAAAAACGAACTGCATACATAATACACTCTCCATACACCATGAACATGTCGGCTTTTTCTGCATTGGTAAATCCCATCGTCCACTCACGATATACTGCTTGGAGTGTCGCAGACTAATGACTAGCAAAGTTGCAGGGCAGTCAAGGAACACACAAGCACACCGTAAGTAAACATGAGAATACTTGCGATACAGTTTTAGGCAATTCACACGTATCCTTGCCGGATTTTTGTGGTAGGATGTCCTAAACGGTAAACAGATTTGTTTTTATTCTGTCAGCAGAATTAAGTTGTTTGTTCTAGAAAAACGGCGTCATTCAGGGATAGAGGGTTTACTTGGAAGCTCCTTGTACCTGTGGACCTTGAATCGTGCCTGGGTGCTTGTGCTGAACACGTCTGGCAAGTTAAATAATCTCCCGCATCGGAGCTCTGGCTCGTAAACCATGTTATTCGGTTTAAACAACCTGTCTGCGTTTCGCAAGCCGGCTCGATGCTTTAAATTATCAGTAGCTGCTCTTTTTTACTTCGAACACAGCGTGTGTACCGCTAAGACGTAAAAACATTTCACATTAGTTAATCTGAAATTTCTGTCCCTGGGATGGAATGACAGTATAGCAGTCAGTTGGCTAAAGCTTCAAAGAACTTCAAATTTAAACACCTCAAGTCAGTCTGCAAACTGCAATTGTATTTTTCTAAATCAAAGGTTATATTTATGTCGTTGCGTCTGACAAGGCATCGTATGGGAATGATAGCAAGAACAAGCTTTCATCACTGCAAACAAGCGACCATTTCTCTATATCATTTTTACATTATGTAGTGACCATTCTTATAGAATACGACAGATATTCTGTTTTTATGTCGTTCCCCCGATTTTAGTTGGAAAAGCGTTTTGTTAGATGTGCTTCGTATTATGCGTAGGTAAGGACAGAAACCTGTAAACCGAAACGCAGCCAGCAAACAAGTGTCAGAGCACACGGGACGTTATCTTCCAGTTGAGTCAACATAAGACGAACTTATCAGGTCATAAAACAAACAGACGGCTCAACTTCATCATCCATGCGAAGGAAGTTCGTAGCGTGATCCATCCCTAGTATCTACAGAGAGATGTCTATCGGTAATATTTAGTTAGACCTTTGACATTAAAAGCATTCTTAAAGCTCAAAATGAAGAATGATCACAATTGAAGAACGAGAAATAAACTGCTTGAATAATTACTCCGAAAGCACAAATGTCCCCCTGGTAGCTATTGCTGTTGATTCCAACGATAACAGCCGCGTAAAAACCTAACGTCTATGATTTTCTATTTCTATTAACACAACGTTTAATTGTTGATATTACACTGAGATGACAGAAGTAATGGGATAGCTTCATATACAGACGGAGGTACACAAGGTACAGGGTGTTACAAAAAGGTACGGCCAAACTTTCAGGAAACATTCCTCACACACAAAGAAAGAAAATATGTTATGTGGACATGTGTCCGGAAACGCTTACTTTCCATGTTAGAGTTCTTCAAATCACATTAATCATGGGATGGAAACACACAGCAACAGAACGTACCAGTGTGACTTCACACACTTTGTTACAGGAAATGTTCAAAACGTCCTCCGTTAGCGAGGATATATGCATCCACCCTCCGTCGTATGGAATCCCTGATGCGCTGATGCAGCCGTGGAGAATGGCGTATTGTATCACAGCCGTCCACAATACGAGCACGAAGAGTCTCTACATTTGGTACCGGGGTTGCGTAGACAAGAGCTTTCAAATGCGCCCATAAATGATAGTCAAGAGGGTTGAGGTCAGGAGAGAGTTGAGGCCATGGAATTGGTCCGCCTTTACGAATCCATCGGTCACCGAATCCGTTGTTGAGAAGCGTACGAACACTTCGACTGAAATGTGCAGGAGCTCCATCGTGCATAAACCACATGTTGTGACGTACCTGTAAAGACACTTGTTCTAGCAGCACAGGTAGAGTGTCCCGTATGAAATCATGATAAAGTGCTCCATTGAGCGTACATACTGACGAAACTAAAATGAGCTCTAATATGGAAATTAACCGTTTCCGGACACATGTCCAAATAACATATTTTCTTTATTTGTGTGTGAGGAATGTTTCCTGAAAGTTGGGCCGTACCTTTTTGTAACACCCTGTAAAAAAAAGGGCTGTGCATTCGCAGAGCTCTCGTTTCTACTAGGGTGAGTCACGTGAAAAGGTTTCCGACGTGATTATGGCCGCGCAAATTAACAACCTAGCGGACTTCTAGTTGGAGCTAGACGCATGGGACATTCCATTTCGGGAATCTTTCGGGAATTTAATATTACGAGATCCACAGTGTCAAAAGTGTGCCGAGGATACCAAATTTCAGGCATTACCTCTCATCACGGACGACGCAGTGGCCGATGGCCTTCACTTAACGACCGGGAGTCTGCGGCGCGTGGTCTTGCGGTAGCGTTTTCGCTTCCCGCGCACGGGGTCCCGGGTTCGATTATCGACGTGGTCAGGGATTTTCTCTGCCTCGAGATGACTGGGTGTTGTGTGTCTTTCATCATCATTTCATCCTCATTCACTCGCAAGTCACCGTAGTGGCGTTAAAGAACTTGTGGAGCGGCGGCCGAACCGCCCCGCGAGGGGTCTCCCGGCCACCAATGCCATACGCTCATTATTATTAACGACCGGGAGCAGCGTTTGGCTAGAGTCGTCATTGCTAAGAGACAAACGACACTACGTGAAACAACCGCAGAAATTAATGTGGTACGTACGTAAGGTAACGTACCCGTTAGGACGGTGCGGCGAAATCTGGCGTTAATGGGCTATGGCAGCAGACGAACGACGCGAGTGCCTTTGCTAACAGCACGACATCGCCCGCAGGGCACCTCCTGGGCTCGTGACGATATCAGTTGGACTCTAGACGACTGGAGAACTGTGGCCTAGTCAGCTGAGTCCCGATTTCAACTGGCAGGAGCTGATCGGAGGGTTCGAGTGTGGTGCAGATCCCAAGAACCCATGGACCCAAGTTGTCAACAAGGCATCGTACAGGCTCATGGTGGCTCCATAATGACATGGGCTATGTTTACATGGGACGGACTCAGTTATCTAGTCCAACTAAACCCGTCATTGACTGAAAGTGATTACGTTCGGGTACTGGGAGTCACTTAAGGGGTTCGTCTTCTCAATCAGAGATGGAATTTTTATAGATGAAAATGCGCCATGCCATCAGGCCCCAATTGCTCTTGACTGGTTTGAAGAATATTCTGGACAACATGAGCTATGATTTGGCCATCCAGATCGCCCGACATGATTCCCATCGAACATTTACGGGACATAATCCAGAGGTCAGTTCGTTCATAAAATCCTGCACCGGCGCGGCGGCACTTTCGCAATTATGCTATGAGGGATTATGGCCCAATTTTTCTACGGGGGACTTCCAACGACTTGTTGAGTCCATGCCGCGTCGAACTGCTGCACTACGCTGACCAAAAAGAGGTCCGAGGCGATCTTGGGAGATATCGCATGATTTCTGTTATCTCAGTGTAAGGCTTTCCTCACGCTTCCACTTCACAATACCAGTATACCTGAGAATATGTAAATGATGTAGGCAACGGACCTTTACGATTATGGCCTGATCATACTCACTTTTCTCTCCTGACTCCTTTCGGAAAAGGAGAAAGGAAACTTTTCAGTGATGATGATGTTTAATTCATGTATTTATCCAAGACGTAAGATAAATAGTGGTATCGACTTTGGGAAAGTGGTTTTCGGAACGAGGACAATAGGAAGCCTTTGCGTAAGTAAAAGGGCCATTGATATTTAGTGAATAACCCAGATTGGACATTTATCACGAGCCTACACTTTCTATCTGTCTGGAAATGCATTCCCACGCGGCTGCTACGATCGTAGCTTCGCATTCTGCCTCGGGTATGGATGTGTGTGATGTCCTTAGCTTAGTTAGGTTTAAGTAGTTCTAAGTCTAGGGGACTGATGACCTCAGATGTTAAGTCGCAAAATGCTTAGAGCCATTTGAACCATCTGAAATGCATTCTGCGCATCCTAGCACTAGCTATACAACAGTGCTGCTTCGGCTCATTATTATTAAAGGCACAAAACTAATGTTATAAAGCTCGAGTACTTCGTTCTCTTAGACAGCACACGTTCTTCACTGAAGAAGCATATACAAAAGCCGGCCGGGGTGGCCGAGCGGTTCTAGGCGCTACAGTCTGGAACCGCGCGACCGCTACGGTCACAGGTTCGAATCCTGCCTCGGGTATGGATGTGTGTGATGTCCTTAGCTTAGTTAGGTTTAAGTAGTTCTAAGTCTAGGGGACTGATGACCTCAGATGTTAAGTCGCAAAATGCTTAGAGCCATTTGAACCATCTGAAATGCATTCTGCGCATCCTAGCACTAGCTATACAACAGTGCTGCTTCGGCTCATTATTATTAAAGGCACAAAACTAATGTTATAAAGCTCGAGTACTTCGTTCTCTTAGACAGCACACGTTCTTCACTGAAGAAGCATATACAAAAGCCGGCCGGGGTGGCCGAGCGGTTCTAGGCGCTACAGTCTGGAACCGCGCGACCGCTACGGTCACAGGTTCGAATCCTGCCTCGGGCATGGATGTGTGTGATGCCTTTAGGTGAGTTAGGTTTAAGTAGTTCTAAGTTCTAGGGGACTGATGACCTTAGAAATTAAGTCCCATAGTTCTCAGAGCCATATACAAAACATCTGTCATGTTCCTGGCAATCCAATGTGCAGTAAGGTCTGTGAAGCGAAGTATCTATACCAAAGGCCAATCATGGCCTACCATATGCACCAGCCACGCTACACATCATGCGTAGACATTACGCGGGTGGCATGAGAATGAGCAGTTGTATAGAGGTCGCTGCCGTGTTAGAAAGACAGCGCTACGTTGCCAGGTGAATAGGATACCTTTTTGTATGAGCTGTCGTCTGACTTTGTGATAATAGTCAGCGAGACAGTCGAATGCAGGATGGGCGAGACATGCTACGTATGCGCGTTTGATCGAGGGCATAACGCGCTTTCCCGATGCATCCTGCACGTCATCTCAAAATCCAGGGTGAGACCGGTCCTTTCATGTGACATCCTGTCAAGGACGTACGGTCAACAATTCAGGGCAGATGGCCATCGCCAGCGTCAAGTGCCGAGAGCAAAATCATGTTTACGATTGTAGTTGTAGTCGACCACAGAGTAATTTACTGACGGTTAGGCCGGGTGACCACGATACAGCAAATCACTCCCTAATTCAGTGCTGGACAACAACAACTTGTAAGAAATGACACAATCCAGATCCAAATTCTGCAAGGTACAGAAGCCACCGTCCCACTTGCGTAACTGTGCTACCTCTGTTCATTGCGTGCGACAGGCCATAACCAAGGACGAGCGCAAGAGTTCATCTACATTTATACTCCGCAAGCCACCCATCGGTATGTGGCGGAGGGGACTATGAGTGCCACTTCGTTACCTCCCTTTCCTGTCAAAAATGGTTCAAATGGCTCTGAGCACTATTGGACTTAACATCTGTGGTCATCTGTCCCCTAGACCTTAGAACTACTTAAACCTAACTAACCTAAGGACATAACACACATCCATGCACGAGGCAGGAATCGAACCTGCGACCGTAGCAGTCGCGCGTTTCCGGACGCGCGTTTCCTGACTGAGCGCCTAGAACCGCTAGACCACCGCGGCCGGCTCCCTTTCCTGTTCAAGTCGCGCATGGTTCGCGGGAAGAATGACTGCCGGAAAGCCTCCGTGCGCGCTCGAATCTCTCTAATTTTACAATCGTGATCTCCTCGGGAGGTATAAGTAGGGCGGAGCAATATATTCGATACCTCATCCAGAAACGCACCTTCTCGAAATCTGGACAGCATGCTACACCGCGATGCAGAGCGCCTCTCTTGCAGAGTCTGCCACTTGAGTTTGCTAAACATCTCCGTAACGCTATCACGCTTACCAAATAACCCTGTAACGAAACGCGGCGCTCTTCTTTGGGTCTTCTCTATCTCCACTGTCAACCCGACCTGGTACGGATCCCACACTGATGAGCAATACTCAAGTATCGGTCGAACAAGTGTTTTGTAAGTCACCTCCTTTGTTCATGGACTACATTTTATAAGGACTGTCCCAACGAATCTCAACCTGGCACTCGCCTTACCAACATTTAATTTTATATGATCATTCCACTTCAAATCGTTTCGTATGCATACTCCCAGATATTTTTCAGAAGTAACTGCTACCAGCGTTTGTTCCGCTATCATATAAAAATACAATAAAGGATCCTTCTGTGTATATATTCGCAATACATTACATTTGTCTATGTTAACGGTCAGTTGGCACTCGCTGCACCAAGTGTTTATCCACTGCAGATCTTCCTGCATTTCGCTGTAATTTTCTAATGCTGCAACTTCTCTTTATACTACGGCATCATCCCCGAAAAGCCGCATGGAACTTCCGACATTGAACTCTGTAATGGTGGATTCAGCGTATGAAAAAGTCAAAACAATCTTCAGTGAAATTAAAGGGAAAAGTGCCAACATCAAGAGTGCAAGAGAAATCACACTATTAAATGCAGAGGAATGAGCGGATAAGTGAAAGAGCCTGTAGGGGAAGAGCTGAGTGTGCTCCCTGCCACCGTTGGATCAGCAGCTGCCAGCAGCAAGTCGTATACTCCTAGCTCACTTATTTGTTACATAGTTTAATTCTTAATTTCTGCCGGCCGGTGTGGCCGTGCGGGTCTAGGCGCTACAGTCTGGAACTGCGTGACCGCGCCGGTCGCAGGTTCGAATCCTGCCTCGGGCATGGATGTGTGTGATGTCCTTAGGTTAGTTAGGTTTAAGTAGTTCTAAGTTCTAGGGGACTGATGACCACAGATTTTAAGTCCCATAGCGCTCAGAGCCATTCTTAATTTCTTTGCGTGTTTTTGGGTGCTTGCATTGTTTACTTCATAAATTTCGGGCGTATTATAGTATTAGAGAATTGTAGCATCGCGTTTTAGTACCTGAATAGTATAATTCGCGTAGTCGTTTGTCTTCTGTTTTTGTTTTGAACGGCCAGTGTCGGTTGGTCACAGCCAGTGTGCTCCCTGCCGCCGTTCGATAGCAGCCGCCAGCAGCAAGTCGTATACTCGTAACTCACTTATTTGTTACATAGTTTCGTGTAGGAGGTGTAATTTCGAGTTTTAGTTACTGTAATCGTAAATTCAGGCAGATTGTAGCTCAGTCGTTAGGCAATTGTACAGGTCAGTTCATACATTCTTTGCGCGTTTCCCTTGCGTTATCTAGGCACGGACTCGTCTTTCAGTAACTGTTGTTCAACATCGATTAGAATGGACAGGGACTGTGATTGCTGTGTTCGGATGAGGGATGAGTTGGCATCCCTTCGCCCACAGTTGCAGGCGGCGCTGACTTCGGTCGCGCAGCTTGAGGCTGTTGCCAATGGGCACCACTGTGGGGAGCCGGACTTGGGTATCACGGGGATGTCAACCTCGTCCCGTCTGTCCCCAGATCGGTCTGCCGCTCTGATTGCCCCGGTTGCTGTCCACAGTGGGGCTGAGCCCTCGCCTGGTTTGATTGGGAGGTCGTTCCAAGGCGTGGCAGGCAGCGAAAGGCGTCCCCGGAGGCTGATCAGAAAGCCTCCCCGGTACTGTCTCTGGCTGAGCCAGATGCAGCTGCCTGCCCTGTTTCAGAGGATGATTCTCAGCCGTACAAGGTCCGGGCAATCGCAGAGTGCGGGCTTATTGGTAGTTGGGAGCTCCAATCTTAGGTGCGTAATGGGGCCCCTTAGGGATATGGCGGCTACGGAGGGGAAGAAATCCAGTGTGCACTCCATGTGCACTCCGTGTGCATTCCGGGGGAGTCATTCCTGATGTGGAAAGGGTCCTTCCGGATGCCATGAAGAGCACAGTGTGCAGCCAGCTGCAGGTGGTGGCACATGTCGGCACTAATGACGTGTGTCGCTTTGGATCTGAGGAAATTCTCTCTGGATTCCAGCGGCTATCTGATTTGGTGAAGGCTGCCGGTCTTGCTTACGAGATGAAGGCAGAGCTCACCATCTGCAGCATCGTTGACAGAACCGACTGCGGACCTTTGGTGCAGAGCCGGGTGGAGGGTCTGAGTCAGAGGCTCAGACGGTTTTGTGACCGTGTTGGCTGCAGATTCCTGGTGGTGGGGTTTCGGGTTCCGCTGAATAGGTCAGGAGTTCACTACACTCAGCTGGCGGTTACACGGGTAGCGGAGGCTGTGTGACGTGGACTGGGCGGTTTTTTAGGTTAGAAGGCCTCGGGAAAGTACAGGGTGGGCTGTATGGTCTGGCAGGTGGCAGTTGACGGTAAATAACGAAAAGTGTGAGGTGATCCACATGAGTTCCAAAAGAAATCCGTTGGAATTCGATTAATCGATAAATAGTACAATTCTCAAGGCTGTCAGTTTCTAAACATTCATGGTGGTGTCTGTTTGTTCTATATCGTGTCTCCCTACCACTTTCGCGCAACGACGCTCTGAGCGTGTTTTTTGGGGAATTGACTGGTTTGTACCTGGGACCTGTTGCTGGTAAGGAGACGCCAGACCACACATGGCATGTAGAATTCAGAAGAGTTCAATGAGACTAGCGATGATATAACCAAATACTTTATGATCTCAGCGTCAGCTCCACTGCACTCCCTGTAAAAGAATCTTAATACTAACTAAATCTAGTGGAAGGGGTTCAAGGCTTTCCTATTTTTAGTTAGATGGTAAAATAACGTCGAAAAAGCAGTTACGTTTACCATTGGAAATTTTATTCTACTCACAAAACATCGATTATAAATTGCACTATTGATAAAAGGAAGTGTTTTAATACAGGATGGTAAAAACCAACTGCGTTCAATAAAAATGTGAACGAATATTCCCTGAATGGGTTTCCAAGTTCTACAATGGACCGAAGGATGACCTATGCCATATCACATCTATAATCTAGGTTTAAATTAAGTTTCACAAAAGAGCAAACTATCAAAATGGTCTACAGTGACCCTCAATTATCTTTAATTACTTATCTAACTTGTCGTAAATTACAGTTGCTGATGTGGCTTCTCAATAACTATGTAACGGAAAAATCATCGCGTTTCAGATTTTTACTTCAAGTGGCAAATGTGAACACCATGAGCTTTAATTGACGATCGACACTAGTATTACGCAAAAAGGGGGTGTAACAGATGAGACTTCTGCAGTTCTGAGTGAAGCTTTATGCGCTGTTATGCGGCATCGCGTGCGTTCATTACCTTGTTGGTGTTCGTCAGGTAGCGGCGGCCGGCGCAGTAGCCATCCAGCTCTCCGTCTCGGAACTAACTCTCCTCCTAACTTCCCCTTACTACAGTTTACCGAAGTTGGTTTAAAAAAAACTATCTGGCTATGTTTTCATCTGACCAATCAGGGTCTCAATGTTAACCTTAAGCTCCGCCTACAAAAATTCTGTCTATCCAATGAGAAACGTTATACTTTTCGTGGTGGGGCAATGTTTTTAAAGTTTGCAACGTAGCAGAGACGCGAAAAAGTCTCACGCTGAAACCTGCAGCTGGTGTGGTCCTTTTAGCGTTATCTTAAGATCTATACTGTTCTTCTGGAGGGCTCCATCTTTTAACATGGGCTGGGGGGTGGTCCTAATGCACAGACACGCGAAAAAGTGTCACGCTAAAACTTGCGGGTGGTAGTGGCCCTTTTTGGGTTACCGTAAGATCTATACTGTTTTTCTGGAGGGCTCTAACTTTTAACAAGGCTGGGGGGTGGTCCTTGACGTAACAGAGACGCGAAACCGTCTCACTCTAAAACATGCGGGTTGTGTGGCCCTAGTGGTTATCTGGCGACGTGGGTGTCCAGTCCGTCCCTTATCGTAGGGCCTTCTAGCTTAACACGGTTCTGCTCTCGGCTTCTGTTCTCATTTCTCCCCTCGGAACTGCGCCTGCCTCATGGTGGGAAGGTATGACATGCATTTAGGCATTCTTGTGTTAGTCTGTGGTATTCCATTTGCTCACTCGTTACTCGTATTACTTTGGTTAATTTAGTGTCACGATTTATTCGGAGTTATGTGACATACTACTGGATTTACTTATTATGTGAGGGTTTTCATGGAAGGTGTTGGATTTGCCTGACACCTTACAAATTCAACTAAGTACCTGGGTATAAATACTACGAACAACTTCAGTTTTAAAGACCACATAGATAATATTGTGGGGAAGGCGAGCCAAAGGTTGCGTTTCATTGGCAGGACACTTAGAAGATGCAACAAGTCCACTAAAGAGACGGCTTACACTACACTCGTTCGCCCTCTGTTAGAATATTGTTGCGCGGTGTGGGATCCTTACCAGGTGGGATTGACTGAGGACATCAAAAGGGTGCAAAAAAGGGCAGCTCGTTTTGTATTATCGCGTAATGGGGGAGAGAGTATGGCAGATATGATACGCGAGTTGGTATGGAAGTCATTAAAGCAAAGACGTTTTTCGTCGCGGCGAGATCCATTTACGAAATTTCAGTCACCAACTTTCTCTTCCGAATGCGAAAATATTTTGTTGAGCCCAACCTACATAGGTAGGGATGATCATCAAAATAAAATAAGAGAAATCAGAGCTCGAACAGAAAGGTTTAGGTGTTCGTTTTTCCCGCGCGCTGTTCGGGAGTGGAATGGTAGGGAGATAGTATGATTGTGGTTCGATGAACCCTCTGACAAGCACTTAAATATGAATTGCACAGTAATCATGTAGATGTAGATGTAGAGCTGCTTTATGACGTATAGAAGAAGAAAATAGAGTTAATTAGGAAGACATATGGATCCAGTATTAAAATTTAACAAAGCTTTGGAAGAACTGCTATCAAATAAGTTGGAAGATAAACATTACTTTGAAATTTGTAAAATCATTGGGGACAAGGGCAACCAAAGGATTATTCAAGTTGGTTTGTAGAAAATATGAGTCTGGATTCATACCTTCAACTTTCGAAAAAATGCTGTCCTCACAACCCCGAAGGCAGCAAGGGCACGTAAATGCGAGAACTATCTCACCGTCATCTTAACTGCTCATGCATCCAAGTTGCTGACAATAACAGTATACAGAAGAATATAAAATAAAATTGATGGTCTGTTAGATGACGATTGTTTCCGTTTCGGAAAGCTAATAACACCAGAGAGGCAGTTCTGATGTCGTGGTTGATAATTAAAGCACGGCTTAAGGAAAATCAAGACACTTTCACAATATTTGTCGATCTAGGAAAAGCGTTCAGATATCTAAAATGGTGCAAAGTGTTTGAAATTCTCAGAAAAGTAGATATAAGGTATAGAGAAATACGAAACAAGAACCAACGGTGAAAAATAAGAATAGAAGACCAAGAACGAAGAGCTTGGATAGAAAGGGTGTAAGACAGTGTTTGTAGCTCTTCACGCAAACAGATCAACCCATTCATCGAAGAAGCAATGACGAAATTAAAGAAAGGTTCAGGAGTGAGATTAAACGTTGTGGTGAAAGGATACCGACAATAAAATTCTCTGATGACATTTCTAGCTGCAGAAGTGAAGAAGCGTTATAGGTTATGTTAAATGGAATGAACAGCCTGAGGATAGACTGAGAGCAACCCGAAGAAAGGTGAAAGTAACGAGGAGTAGCAGAAATGTAATTAGCGATAAATGTAACATCAAAATTGGGAAGCAAGACGAAGGCGAAGTGAAGGAATTTTGCTGCCTTGGAAGCACAATAACACATGACAGACGAAGCAAGGAGCAAATAAAAAGCAGACTGGCACAAGCAAAGAAAGCATTCCTGGTCAAAAGAAGCCTAATAGTATTAAACATCGGTCTTAATTTGAGGAGGAAATTTCTGAGAATGTATGTTTAGAGTATAGCATTATTCTGAAGTGAATTCTGGGAAAACTGAAAAGAAGAGAATTGAAGCATTGAACATTAGGTGGGTTAATAAGAAACGAGGAGGTTCTTGGTGAATCGGCTAGGAGGGGAACATACGGAAAACACTCACTACAAGGAGGACACGATGACAAGACACGTCTTAAGATATCAAGAGATAACCTCAATCGTACTTGGGTAACAACTGTAGGGCAAGACTGAGATTGGGATGCATCCAAAAAAATAATCGAGGACTTCAGGCACAACTGCAACTCTGAGATGAAGAGGATGGCGTAGGTGAGTTGTTCGTGGCGAGCCTCATCAAGCCAGCTAGAAAAATGATGACCAAAAAAGGAAAAAAATGGCCAACATTGGATATACGATGGGGCGAAACGTCTTTACTGCAAACGCTCCATATAACGATTGTGCATTCGAATACATGAGAGGAGCGGCGAGGGCGGGGGGGAGGGGGGCAGATATATAAGGATACAAACATAATAAAAAAAATTATTGCGATCAAGAAGAGAAGAAAGTATATACAAACATATGACCTAATACCTTTATAGCTCGAGATAGAAGTTCGTTGAACAGCTACGAAATAGCGTTGACAAAATTGACTAAAATGGTGTCACAAACTGTTCGCACAATCAAAATATTTAACTTATTATTGCAAGTCTCTAATGTACATGTTCACAGTTCCATCCTTGAAGCTATACAATGTGACCCAGGTAATGATAACATAACGTGATCGCCCAGACATGGTTTGTGTAGTGTGCTAATATGAACGGTGGATAATGTTTTACGTTTTGCTGACAGAGATGGGAGAGCAGTCTCGTAGATGCTACATACACCGTTGACAAAGCTCTCTCACTGCCCGAGATCAGAAGAAAATTGTGCTACTCATTATGCCAGTCCAGACAGACTACGCTCCGCGACTACTTCCCACCTGGGTGTTGGCCGTTACGTAAAACTAGACACGATCCTACTGCTAGTACCCGAGTTCGAGGCTGACATGGGGTGTAGTCTGAATGTTACTACGAGAGTAGCAGCTGCCTCTATACCAGGTACAGCGAGTACAGAGTGCACTGTGACTGCCCTGAAAGCTGGCCCCTAAGATTCTCAAGCCTATCCCGATTTCCATGATAATTTATTACTTACTGACGAGGCGGATTCTGCCGAGAGGATCATTTCAGAGTAGCACTTGCCCCCTTCATCCTCAACTATTTGTTCAGTATATTCCAATCTCTGTTTTCCCCTACCGTCTTTACTCTCTGCAGCTCCATTTACTATCATGGAAGTTTCTGCAGAGAACCTCCTCATTTCTTACCAGTCCATCGGTTTTTCAGCATTCGTCTGTATTACTACATCTTAAATGCTTCGATTCTCTTCTTTTCCTTCCAACCGTCCATGTTTCTCTACCGTACAATGATTTACTCCAAACACAAACTTTTAGAAGATTTTACAGCAAGTTACGACCTATGTTAGGTTCTAGTAGTCTTCTTTTGGGCAGGAATACCCTGGTTGCTGCTGCTAATCAGCTTTTGATGCCTTTCTTTGTTTGTCCGTAACGTGTTATTTTACTTCCAAGTTGCACAATTCCTTCACTTCGTCTACTTCGTGAGCACCAATTTTCTTGTTAAGTTTATCACTAATCTCATTTCTGCTACCCCTTTTTAGTTTCGCTTTTTTATCAGTTTACTCTCAGTCGATATTTCGAACTTGTTAGACTGTTCATGCCTGTCAAGAGGTCATGTAATTCTTCACTTTCACTGCGGATAGCAACGTTATCAGCGAATCTTAACTGATGTCCTTTCACACAGAATTTGTATCTCTCTTGTGAACCTTCCTTTTATTTCCATCATTGCTGCTTCGATGTATGAGCAAATGATTGCATCCCTGTCGTACACTCTTTTTAATCCGAGAACTTCGTTCTTGGGTTTCCATTCTTATGGCTTCCTCTTGGTTCTTGTACATATTGTATATCGCCCGTCTTTATTTATGGCTTACTCTTATATTTCTCAGAATTTAGGATATCCTGTACGATTTCCCGTTAACTTCTCTTAAGTCGTGCATCTATTATCAGTCGCACTGTAAGAACGCTTCTCTGGTCTCTTAACTTTTCCAAGAGTCAAACTGATCGTCATCTACAAGATTCTTAATTTTCTTTCATAATTTTATGCTCATTTATCGTGTAAAATTTGAAAATTCCCCGGCGAATCAATTGTTCAAAAAGATTTCGGCTTGCAGCCGGTCGTCGTAAACTTCTTCGCACGATATTTCGGCTGGACAACTGCCAGCCATCTTCAGGTGAGCCGAACGAGGACTGACGAAGACGTTCTCCGTTCCGTCTTATATAGTGCGCTGATAGTACTGCCGCGCATGCGTTGCAGTCGCGGAGACAGAAGAACCACACCGCCCAGCAACAGCGCCCTCGCTGGTGGAACTGCGAAACTCAGGTGCCGTCGGTATTGTCGCTGGCCGCAGGTATCGATGTCTTCTGGGGTCTTCGTCTCGAGAAAATTTCTGTGATGACGGGATTCCATGCATTATTCAATTGGTAACCACTGTCCCGGTTCATTAAATTTCCAGCACTGCGTATTTCAACGGATTCTTTAATAATGGAGTCCCAAAAGTTGTTGCTGTGGCCAAAATCGAAGTTTTGTCGTACTCTATTGAATGTCCGTTAGAAATACAATGTTCCGCAACTGCAGATTTACTGGGTTGCAGTAGACGGGTGCAACGTTGATGTTCTGTACAACGCTCTTCCACAGTACGTGTTGTCTGTCCTATATAGGCCATACCGCACTGACACGGTATTTTGTAAATTCCTGCCTTCCGCAGCAACAGATCATCCTTCACCGAACCTAGCAAATCTGAAATCTTAGAAGGTGGACGAAAAACAGCTTTCACATGAAAAGTATTTAGAATCCTTGCTATTTTAAAAGAGATATTACCAACGAAGGGAAGAAAAGCTAGGGACTTGGCTGGCGCACTCTCTTCTTTATCCACTTGCCGGTTCCTGGCTCTAGTTGCGAAGGCCCTGTTAATTTGCCGGGTCGAGTAACCATTGTCTCTGAACACCGTCCTTAAATGTGCAAGTTCCTTAGGCAAATTTTCTGCATCCGACACCGTGTGTGCCCTGTGCACAAGAGTTTTAACTACACTCATGCTTTGGGATGGGTGATGGCAACTGGAAGAATGCAGGTGCAAATCAGTGTGGCTCCCCAGAGGGGACAGAGGGCTGCCCATGGAGAAACCGTCAGACTGTTATTTCCTCAACTTATTTTATGTTTAACCAGGAATTTTTTGAACAGTCTGACGGTGTCGCCATGGGCAGCCCTCTGTCCCCTCTGGTGGCTAACCTTTTCATGGAGGATTTTGAAGAGAGAGCAATTGAATCAGCGGTTTGTAAACCAACTATTTTCTGGAGGTACGTCGATGATACTTTCATAGTCTGGCTCAACGGAGAAGAAAAGTTAATGGAGTTTTTTCATCATCTTAACTCCATCCATCAGAATATTCGATTTACCATGGAACTAGAGAAATATGGTGTCCTTCCATTCCTGGATGTTCTGGTTAAACGGAAGAGTGACGGTTCGTTGGGACACTCTGTTTACCGAAAGCCGAGTCACACTGATTTGTACCTGCATTCTTCCAGTTGCCATCACCCATCCCAAACCATGAGTGTAGTTAAAACTCTTGTGCACAGGGCACACACGGTGTCGGATGCAGAAAATTTGCCTAAGGAACTTGCACATTTAAGGACGGTGTTCAGAGACAATGGTTACTCGATCCGGCAAATTAACAGGGCCTTCGCAACTAGAGCCAGGAACCGGCAAGTGGATAAAGAAGAGAGTGCGCCAGCCAAGTCCCTAGCTTTTCTTCCCTTCGTTGGTAATATCTCTTTTAAAATAGCAAGGATTCTAAATATTTTCATGTGAAAGTTGGTTTTTGTCCGCCTTCTAAGATTTCAGATTTGCTGGGTTCAGTGAAGGATGATCTGTTGCTGCGGAAGGCAGGAATTTACAAAATACCGTGTCAGTGCGGTATGGCCTATATAGGACAGACAACACGTACTGTGGAAGAGCGTTGTACAGAACATCGACGTTGCACCCGTCTACTGCAACCCAGTAAATCTGCAGTTGCGGAACATTGTATTTCTAACGGACATTCAATGGAGTACGATAAAACTTCGATTTTGGCCACAGCAACAACTTTTTGGGACTCCATTATTAAAGAATCCGTTGAAATACGCAGTGCTGGAAATTTAATGAACCGGGACAGTGGTTACCAATTGAATAATGCATGGAATCCCGTCATCACAGAAATTTTCTCGAGACGAAGACCCCAGAAGACATCGATACCTGCGGCCAGCGACAATACCGACGGCACCTGAGTTTCGCAGTTCCACCAGCGAGGGCGCTGTTGCTGGGCGGTGTGGTTCTTCTGTCTCCGCGACTGCAACGCATGCGCGGCAGTACTATCAGCGCACTATATAAGACGGAACGGAGAACGTCTTCGTCAGTCCTCGTTCGGCTCACCTGAAGATGGCTGGCAGTTGTCCAGCCGAAATATCGTGCGAAGAAGTTTACGACGACCGGCTGCAAGCCCGAAATCTATTTGAACACATTGTTCTTGTCAGCACTTGAACGGACGAGCTGTAAAGCTGACTACGATAGCTATCACGCCTATCTTCCCTTCCTATCTTTGGGATTCTGTGGATGATATTTTTTGCGAAAATCTAATTGAATTTCTCCAGTCTCGTAGATGGTTACATACTAACTTCACTAGTCGTTTGATTGCCACTTCCTCCAACGATTTTAGAAATTACGCAGGAATATTATCTATCTCTTACTCCTTATTTCATCAGAAGTCTTCTGAATCTTTGTTAAATTCTTTAATACACTATGTCTTCTACACTGAAGAGCCCAAGTAAACTGATGCACCTGCCTAATATCGTGTAATCCCCAGCGAGCACGCAGAAGAGCCGCAGCATATGTGGCATGCACTCGACTGATGTCTGAAGTGGTGCTGGAGAGAACTGACACCATTAAACCTCCAGTCATGTCCATAAATCCGTAAGAGTACGAGGGTGTAGAGATCCATTCTGAACAGCACGTTGAAAGGCATCCCAGATACTCCCAATAATGTCCAAGTCTGTAGAGTCTGGTGGCCAGCCGAAGTGTTCAAACTCAGAAGAGTGCTCTTGGAGCCACTCTGTAGCAGTTCAGGACGTGTAGGGTGTCACATTGTCCTACTGGAATTGCCCAAGTCCATCGGAATGCACAATGGTCATTAATAGATGACAGGATGCTTACGTACGCGTCACCTGTCAGAGTCGTATCTAGACGTATCAGAGGTCCAATATCACTCCAACTGCACACGCCCCACGCCATTTTAAAGACTCTACCAGCTTGAACAATCCCCCGCTGACATGACATTAGATTTTCTCCATACCCGTACGCGACCATCCGCTCGATTCAATCTGAAACGAGACCGGCCAGGCAATATGTTTCCAGTTATCAACAGTCCTATGTCGGTGTTGACGGGCCCAGGCAGGCGTAAGGCTTTGTGTCGTGTAGTCATCAAGGGTACACGAGTGGGCCTTCGGCTCCGAAAGCCCGTATCGATGATGTTCCCGTTGAATGGTTCGCACGCTGGCACTTGTTGATTGCCCAGCATTGAAATCTACATCAATTTGCGGAAGGGTTACACTTCTGTCACGTTGAATGATTCTCTTCAGTCATTGGTCCCGTTCTTGCAGGACCATTCTCCGCCCGCAGCAATGTCGGAGAACTGATGTTTTACCGGATTATTGATATTCACGACACACTCGTGAGAAAGTCGTATGGGAAAATCATCACTTCATCGCTACCTAGGAGATTCTGTGCTCCATCGCTCGTGCGCTAACTATAACACCACGTTCAAACTCACTTAAATCTTGATAACCTGCCATTGGAGCAGCAGTAACCGATCTAACAACTGCACCAGAGACTTGTTGTCTTCTACGGGCGTTGCCGACCGCACCGCCGTATTCTGCCTGTTTACACGTATGCGTATTTGAATACTCATTCCTATACAAGTTTCTTCGGCGCTTCAGTGTATATCGACTCGCATTTCGTCTTTCTCTCACGTCATCAGACAATCACACAAGTCCTCCTGCTCGCAGATGACTCTTTCCGCCTATCTGCTATCTCTCTCTTTCTCTCTCTCTCCCTCTCTCTCTCTCTCTCTCTCTCTCTCTCTCTCTCTCTTCTCGGCGTTTAACAGTGGATTTTGCTCTTACTTATTTTCACTGAAGATTGTTCTGACTTTCCTAGAGGAACTTCAGTCGTTCGGTCGACCATTTCTTTTCGATTTTGTCAAACATCACGCTGCCAATTCACCTTAGCTTTCTTGTCCTTCCTATTTATTTCAATCCTAAGTGGCTTATACCGATGTATTCCGTTTCCTGTCTTTCCGTGAATATTTCTGTACCTCGTTCTTTTGTCTATCAGTTTATTTCATCTGTTACCCACAGTTTCTTCTTAGTTGCCTCCCTTGTCTCTGTATTCTGTATTTGTCTGTCCATCATCCGTGATTGTCCCTTTTTTTTTCTTTTTTTTTTTACAGAGGACCATTTCTTTTCAACTCAACTGCCTACTATGTTATTTGTCGACAGAGTATTTACAACCTTCAACAGTTTCTCATAATTCATAATGGTTCAAATGGCTCTGAGCACTATGGGACTCAACATCTGAGATCATCAGTCCCCTAGAACTTAGAACTACTTAAACCTAACCAACCTAAGGACATCACACACATCCATGCCCGATTTCTCATAATTGCTCAGTACTTCAGTACCCCAGTACTTTTGATTCTTTCAGACTATTCTCTTTTGCTTTAGTCTAGTTTTCATCATTAGTAAATTGTCATCCAAGTCTGTATTTGTTCCGGGTTACCCCTTACAATCCAGTATCTGATTTCGAAATATCTGCTTGACCACTATGTACTTTATTTGGAGTCTTCATCTGTCTCCAGGCCTTTTCCAAGCATATCTTCTCATGTCGTGATGTTTGAACAGTGTAATCGCTATTAGTAGCTGACATTCACTGCGTAACTCAGTTAGTCTCTGCTCTCATTCATACTACGAAACTACATTCCCCCATAACTCTGTTTCCCATTCCGTCCCCTACTACTGCATTCCAGTCGCCGATGGCTATTAGAGTATCACCTTCCTTTGCATACCAAAATACTGGTTCAGTGTCACCAAATACTTTGTCTGTTTCTTCATTTTCTGCTTGTGATGTCTTATTTTTTTGTGTTGTTTTTGTCATCAGTTTACTGACTGGTTTGATGCAGCCCGCCACGAATTCCTTTCCTGTGCTAACCTCTTCATCTCAGAGTAGCACTTGCAACCTACGTCCTCAATTATTTGTTTGACGTATTCCAATCTCTGTCTTCCTCTACAGTTTTTGCCCTCTACAGCTCCGTCTAGTATCATGGAAGTCATTCCCTCATGTCTTAGCAGATGTCCTATCATTCTGTCCCTTCTCCTTATCAGTATTTTCCACATATTCCTTTCCTCTCCGATTCTGCGTAGAACCTCCTCATTCCTTACCTTATCAGTCCACCTAATTTTCAACATTCGTCTATAGCACCACCTCTCAAATGCTTCGATTCTCTTCTGTTCCGGTTTTCCCACAGTCCATGTTTCACTACCATACAATGCTGTCCTCCAGACGTACATCCTCAGAAATTTCTTCCACAAATTAAGGCCGGTATTTGATATTAGTAGACTTCTCTTGGCCAGAAATGCCTTTTTTGCCATAGCGAGTCTGCTTTTGATGTCCTCCTTGCTTCGTCCGTCATTGGTTATTTTACTGCCTAGGTATCAGAATTCCTTAACTTCATTGACTTCGTGACCATCAATCCTGATGTTAAGTTTCCCGCTGTTCTCATTTCTACTACTTCTCATTACCTTCATCTTTCTCCGATTTACTCTCAAACCATACTGTATACTCAGTAGACTGTTCATTCCGTTCAGCAGATCATTTAATTCTTCTTCACTTTCACTCAGGATAGCAATGTCATCAGCGAATCGTATCATTGATACCCTTTCACCTTGTATTTTAATTCCACTGCTGAACCTTTCTTTTATTTCCATAATTGCTTCCTCGATGTACATATTGAAGAGTAGGGGCGAAAGGCTACAGCCTTGTCTTACACCCTTCTTAATACGAGCACTTCGTTCTTGATCGTCCACTCTTATTATTCCCTCTTGGTTGTTATACATATTGTATATGACCCCTAATTTTTTCATAATCTTGAACAGCTTGCACCATTTTATATTGTCGAACGCTTTTTCCAGGTCGACAAATCCTATGAACGTGTCTTGATTTTTCTTTAGCCTTGCTTTCATTATTAGCCGTAACGTCAGAATTGCCTCTCTCGTGCCTTTACTTTTCCTAAAGCCAAACTGATCGTCACCTATCGCATTCTCAATTTTCTTTTCCATTCTTTTGTGTATTATTCTTGTAAGCAGCTTCGATGCATGAGCTGTTAAGCTGATTGTGCGATAATTCTCGCACTTGTCAGCTCTTCACTTGTGTGAATGATGCTTTTCCGAAAGTCAGATGGTATATCGCCAGACTCATATATTCTACTCACCAAAGTAAATAGTCGTTTTGTTGCCACTTCCCCTAATGGTTTTAGAAATTCTGATGGAATGTTATCCATCCCTTCTGCCTTATTTGACCGTAAGTCCTCCAAAGCTCTTTTAAATTCCGATTCTAATACTGGATCCCCTATCTCTTCTAAATCGATTCCTGTTTCTTCTTCTATCACATCAGACAAATCTTCACCCTCAGAGACTTTCAATGTATTCTTTCCATCTATTTGCTCTCTCCCTTGCATTTAACAGTGGAATTCCCGTTGCACTCATAATGTTACCCCCGTTGCTTTTAATGTCACCAAAGATTTTTTGACTTTCCTGTATGCTGAGTCTGTCCTTCCGACAATCATATCTTTTTCGATGTCTTCACATTTTTCCTGCAGCCATTTCCTCTTAGCTTCCCGGCACTTCCTATTTATTTCATTCCTCAGCGACTTGTATTTCTGTATTCCTGTTTTTCCCGGAACATCTTTGTACTTCCTCCTTTCATCAATCAACTGAAGTATTTCTTCTGTTACCCATGGTTTCTTCGCAGCTACCTTCTTTGTACCTATGTTTTCCTTCCCAACTTCTGTGATGGCCCTTTTTAGAGACGTCCATTCCTCTTCAACTGTGTTGCCTACTGCGCTATTTCGTATTTATGTATCTATAGCGTTAGAGAACTTCAAACGTATCTCGTCATTCCTGAGAACTTCCGTATACCACTTCTTAGCGTAATGATTCTTCCTGACTAATGTCTTGAACTTCAGCCTACTCTTTATCACTACTATATTGTGATCTGAGTCTATATCTGCTCCTGGGTACGCCTTACAATCCAGTATCTGATTTCGGAATCTCTGTCTGACCATGATGTAATGTAATTGAAATCTTCCCGTATCTTCCCGTATCTCCAAGTATACCTCCTCCTCTTGTGATTCTTGAACAGGGTATTCGCCATTACTAGCTGAAACTTGTTACAGAACTCAATTAGTCTTTCTCCTCTTTCATTCTTCGTCCCAAGCCCATATTCTCCTGTAACCTTTTCTTCTACTCCTTCCCCTACAACTGCATTCCAGTCGCCCATGACTATTAGATTTTCGTCCCCCTTTACATACTGGATTACCCTTTCAATATCCTCATACACTTTCTCTATCTGTTCATCTTCAGCTTGCGACGTCGGCATGTATACCTGAACTATCGTTGTCGTTGTTGGTCTGCTGTCGATTCTGATTAGAACAACCCGGTCACTGAACTGTTCACAGTAACTCACCCTCTGCCCTACCTTCCTATTCATAACGAATCCTACACCTTTTATACCACTTTCTGCTGCTGTTGATATTACCCGATACTCATCTGACCAGAAATGCTTGTCTTCCTTCCACTTCACTTCACTGACCCCTACTATATCCAGATTGAGCCTTTGCATTTCCCTTTTCAGATTTTCCAGTTTCCCTACCACGTTCAAGCTTCTGACATTCCACGCCCCGACTAGTAGAACATTATCCTTTCGTTGATTGTTCAATCTTTTTCTCATGGTAACCTCCCCCTTGGCAGTAGCCTCCTGAAGATCCGAATGGGGGACTATTCCTTAATCTTTTGCCAATGGAGAGATCATCATGACACTTCTTCAACTACAGGCCACATGTCCTGTGGATACACGTTACGTGTTTTTAATGCAGTGGTTTCCATTGGCTTCTGCATCCTCATGTCGTTGATCATTGCTGATTCTTCCGCCTTTAGGGGCAAGAGAGTGCCCTGAACCTCTATCCGCTCCTCCGCTCTCTTTGACAAGGCCGTTGGCAGAATGAGGCTGACTTCTTATGCCAATGATGATTATTTATCAAAATTTAGGCTGTGGCGGGGATCGAACCTGGGACCGAAAACGTTTTGATTATGAATCAAATACGCTACCCCTAGACTGAATGTATACATGAACTGTTTATGGCAACCAACATTCTGTCCTATCTTCCATTCATAACGAATCCTATTGCTGTTTTGCCATTTTCTGCTGTTGTTGATATCATCCTACTTTCATCTGTATCTTCTTTGTTTTTCACTTCACTGACTCTCACTACATCTACACAGACATTTTGCATTTTCTTTTACAGATTTTCTAACTTCCCTACCAATTTCAAAGTTATGACATTTCATGCCCCGACTCTTAGAATGTTACCCTTTTGTTGGTTGTTCAATCGTTTTCGCATGGTTACGTCCCCCTCGGAAATTCCGTCCTGGAGATCAGAAAGGAGGACCAGTTCGGAATTTCTTGCCACTGGAGAGATAATAATGACACTTTTTCAACTACAGGTCACATATTCTGTTGATAGATGCTATATATATCTTTGATTCAGTGATTTTCATTGCCTTCTGCACCCTCATCGTACCATTGATAACTGCTGATACTTTCCCCTTTTTAGGGCAGTTTCGGGCCACAGTAGGGGCAAAAGTGGGTCCAGAATATTCGACCTCTCTGGCAAGGTAGGTGTTATAGGGAGGATAAATGCCTCTACCAGAAGTTTCCGAAAGCCGTTGCTGATCACTTTTATTTTTAGTTTAAGCGGTGGCTACACTGGAACGCAGGATGGAGGAAATTTTGATTACTAATCTGCAACGCTACTCTTATAGCACTGTTTTTGTTGTGCCACACTTACTGCTGTGAATTTCACACATCTCATGTAAGAAAGCGTAAAATGATCCGTCAGTGGATGCAAGCCTGGTAGGGTAAATCGACAGATAATAATTTACAGTGTAAAATCCAAAGGGGATGCTTACTTCAGTATACAGCAGCTTGATGCACTTTAAACAATAAAAAACTCTTATGTACTACAATAAGACAGGAAAGACGGTTAGTGTTTAGATCCTTTCGCCGACGACTTTACCGGTGTCAGAGCAGGAAGACAAACTGAAATTGAACATAGAGGGGGAAGGAAGTCATTTGTACTCTTTCCAAACATGCATCAGCTTTCACCAGTAATGGACAAGTGCTGTGTACGTGTGTGTGTGTGTGTGTGTGTGTGTGTGTGTGTGTGTGTGTGTGTGTGTGGTGTTTATTTTGCATGTTGAGAAGCTGATAAGCTAGTCTATTGCAGAGATTTTTCGGCCACAGCACTTCTTAAAATGTTGTCGCTACCGTCAATGAAACTTGTGCTAAGGCAGCCCGAAGTTTGGATTGACAGCACTGATGTACCCAGGCGCCAAGAAAAAAGAAAGGACGCAAAGCTGCTGTCGCCTAAAGCGATCTACGAGTTTCACGAAATACGAAAACTCGATAAATGGACGGAAACATCAGTTCGCTCATTACGAAAGTAAGTCCAGTGATTTTTGTTTAACAGGCTAACGCATAGCGCGGTAATACAATACTCGTGGTTCGCGTAACAGCACCAGTGCAATTAACGTTTTCGACGTTTACTGAAAATATTCAGTAAGATTTCCTTAAATCACACGAAGGACGCGAACAGCCTGTTGACAGCGCCGAGGCCTTGGTCGCGCCGCTGCATTTTCCTGCTGCGCCCATTCGCGGATTTTGCGCGACCGCAGGCTGCCTTTGCCGTTGCACAGGTTCCCGGTTGTTAGGCGAGACAGCGGGGCCTGCACGAGCGCCCCTGGCGGCCGGCGCGCGAGTTATCCGTGCAGCTGTCACGCCGGTTCGCACATGGCAGCAGCCTCCAGCCCATCCTGCAGGTTGGACAAGTAGCGGCCCGGCTTTCCTCGCGAAGGGCGTTACCGTCGCGTTTCACCGCATTCCAGGTACAGTACGCTCACTAGTTCTAAGCTTTTTCCCAGGCCTGAAAACCGATAATTTTATCCTACTTAGTGCATTCTTGAAGGCGCGGTTGCCATCGAGAGAATAGACACCGTCTTGTCTAGACAAAAGGGAGGCGGTGGGAATAACGAGCGGTGGAACTGAATGAAGTGTTGCTAGAGAAACAAGCCAATCCAACAGACCAGCTGATTAACCCTGTTACGCCGGCGTGTTCTTGTTGTGATCTGTAGTCTGAAGACTGGTGCTTGCAACTCTCCACGCTAGATGTACCTGTACAAGTCACTTCATTTCTGCATCAATATTGCATCTGAATGATCTTATTGTAGCATCCCTTCATTACTATACTGATGATCCCTTGATGCCTCCCATCAACCGATGCTATCTTTTAGTTACGCCACCATTACCTTTTTTTTCTCAAATTCGATTCAGTGACTATGAGTTATCCCATCTACGTACCTCATTTTAAGCATTTTCTATAGCACATTTCAAAAGTTTCTATTCTCTTCTTGTTTGAACTACTACCCTTCCACGTTTCATTGCTGTGCGAGGCTATACTCCAGACGAATACTTTGAGAACCTCAAATTTATGTTCGATGTTAGCTAATTTATCTGTCAAGGGCATATTTCTTGCCATTGCTTGAGTGCAATTTGTCTCTATTTTCTATGGTGAGGAAATACTAAATTAGGATGGGAACGTCGAAAGTCTTAGGTGTCCGTATTGACAGTTAAAACTAGAAAAAAGCATAGGTTGTAACTCCGAAAACAACTTACTTCAGCCACATTCGCACGTAGAATCATTGCAAATCTTGGGGAGACAGAAAGTAAGTTGACATATTCTGCATATTTTCTTTCAATAATGTCATATGGAATCATGATCTGGGGTAACTCGTCTTTAAGAAAGTAAGTAAGTCTTCTTTGCGCAAAAACGTGCTGTAAGAATATGTGGTTCTCACCCACGACCATCTTATAGACATCTGTTCAAGCAGTTGGGTATTCTAACTACTGCTGCACAATATATTTTTTCCTTTATGAAGTTCGTAACGAGCGGTTCTAGGCGCTTCAGTCCGTAACCACGCGGCTGCTACGGTCGCAGGTTCGAATCCTGCCTCGGGCACGGCTCAAAAAATGATTCAAATGTCTCTGAGCACTATGGGACTTAACTGCTGAGGTCATCAGTCCCCTAGAACTACGTAAACCTAACTAACCTAAAGACATCACACACATCCATGACCGAGGCAGGATTCGAACCTGCGACCATAGTGGTCGCGCGGTTCCAGACTGTAGCGCCTAGAACCGCTCGGCCACTCAGGCCGGCCGTCGGGCATGGATGTGTGTGATGCCCTTAAGTTAGATAGGTTTAAGTAGTTGTAAGCCTAGGGGACTGATGACCTCATACGTTAAGTCCCATAGTGGTTAGAGCCATTTGGAGTTTGTAAATAATCCACTGCTGTTCAAAAGGAGCAATGATGTATATAATTACAATATCAGAAGGGAAAATGACATCCTCTTCTCCACATTAAGGTTGTGTTTAGCACAAAAAGGGGTGCACAACGCGGCAAATGCATTTTTGATCACTTACCCAGTGATAAAAAATGTCTGACAGCAAAGTAAAATTTGTAAACAGAGAGAGTTTCTTCTTGATAACTCCTCTCATTCCTCAGAAGAATTTACATTGCTGTAATGTGTTACAGGTGGTGGGCAGGAATACATCTGTATATCTTTCTCTTTGAAAAACTTGAAACGTTCAGAATTTAACCATATGTAAAAACTAATTTGCGATGTGAATGTAAAATATCGTTTCACGTTATTACGATCTGTCGTGAAAAATTATACATGGAACATGTAATAAACCAAATAAATCGAATACTACCTTTAGTTCCTAATTTAGTAATCTAATACCCTCAGCATCATATTGTTTAATTTGATTACATTCCATTTGCTTTACTGTTCCTGATAACCTCTTTTCAAAACATTTTCTATACCGCTCAACACTGCTTCCAGTTCCTTTGGCCATCTCTTGCTGTACTCGTATATAGCTAAAATATTTCAAGCCGCTGTAAATCGAATTGTAAGTATACAAATCGTCCCAGGATGATACAGAAGAAAAAGGCAACGTAGGTAACAAGACTACCATGTAGTCGATGCCAAATCATTTAAGCTCCAGAGTACGACGAACAGACGTTATCACAGATTGCCACTGTAAGCACGATAACGTGGAATCTCTGAACATGTCATGAACTGCTTTCAACTGATACACCATAACGCCTCCCCGAAATTGTATTTGTGGACGCTCGGATACCAAAATCGACAATCTGCATTTTCCTTGCTCCCTTTGACTACAAGAACTGTTAGATGGTGAGTCTGGACTGTGGCTCTGTTCCTTCCTTTAGCGAGTCACTATGCAAATTTAGCATCAGATGATGCAGATGGTATCGGATTCCAGAAAAATGAATCATTGGCCTCACAAGTGTATAGTTCTATCATAAATCTTGGAATGATTCAAAAATATTATTTTGTGATCCGATACGCCGATAAATTAGGGAGTATAAAGTACCATTGATGATCCTTTTCACGGTTCGATAAGCGCAATGCTGTCTGGAAAAGCTGTTTTCCGTCGGGTGCATGTGGACTATCCTCGACCAGGCGATCTCTTTTTCCTCTGACCTTCCTGCGTCTCGCATACCAGGCCAAGCGTGACCGGCAATAGTTGATTGATTCTGCGATGGTAGCGGTCAGTGTGGGTTCCGTCACCTTGTATGCAAGCACTGCTTAACGTGAAACAGAACTGTGACGGTGTAATGAGTCTGACGACAGGTACAAGGTAACTTCGACAGCGGCATAACATTGTGATAGCATTACATTAACGAACAGCTGTTCACGGCTGTCAGCTGCTCTCCTCTGCAAACCACTGTGTGGAGAATACTATTTGTGCTACACTTACTTCTCGTTCCAGTCACGCAAGGAGCGTGTGTGGAACGACTGCTTGTTCAACTGTAGGAGAGCTGTTATTTGTATACTTCAATCGCAAGATGTCTTAGGAATATTCCACAGGGAAATTCCACAATGTAAAACATTTTTTTTTTAATATTGGCGAATATCTTGGAATCCAGCACTAGTGCTGAGACAACTGAATCAAAATATGCAAACCGTTTGTCTCTACCACTCGCCAATTTTTAGATGCACTCCTTCAAACATGCGTATTTCAGTGGAACATGACGTAGGTACTATACCAGCTTGGGGCCCGTTGCTTCGCTCATGTAGACTCTATGATCTGCACAGATTTTTATGTTGTTCACAAACCGCAATACCTTCTCAACCATTCATGTTAACTGAGGCCATAGAGACATCGTCTTTTCCCAATGTACTCATGACCAAGATCCGATTCTGGTAGCTGGAGTCGGAAGATTTCCTTAATCCTGCCTTTCGAGTTCTTGTGATGATATTCCCATAAAAACTCCCATCCCTTATTTCTGATCAAAGAGTGAAATAGCAGATTTCATATATTTAGCTTTAGAAATGTTTTAATGTAGCAATATATTTTCTTAAAAATTTTCGCCCCCTATTTTACAACCTTAGGAGCTGAATATTCAAAAACACCGAAACACTTTTTTGTTACTAACCGAGAATTCAAATATCAGTTTTCATAGATGTGGCTTTAAAAGTACTTTAGTAGTTCTTTGATAATGATTTACATTAAAAAAATACTTTCATCCGCTGCCATACCCTCTTAATGGTTGAACTTCCAAAAATGCTCAAACACGTATTTTTTATCTCTGATTGAGAAACCAAATACCAATTTCCGTTGTTCTACCTTCAAAATTGCCTTAATAGCAATATACTACCAAATAACTTTTCATCCCCTATTTCTTCGCCCCCGCCCCCAGCCCCTTAGTAGTGAAATTTCGAACAATCTCTTCTTAAGCAATGTGTACGGTGTAAGATCGAATTTAAAGTTTGTCAGTGGTGTGGGTTGGGCGGCGATGAGTCACTAAATCAAGTCAGGTCCTATTTCACCCCCTTAAGGGTTGAATTTCTTAAAACAGCGAGATACGTATTTTTAGGTCTAATTTAAAAACTAAATACAAATTTTTAGAGATTTAGCTTCAAAAATGCTTTCATGCTGAAATATTTTCATTAAAACTTTCATCTCCTATTTCATCCCCTTAGTGGTTGAATTTCCAAAAACACTGCAACATGCACTTTTTATTTCAGTCCGAAAAATGAAATACCAATCTTCATAGAAGCAGCTGTAAGAATGCTTTAGAAGTTCAATAAAGATTTATTTAAAAAAAATAGCTTTCACTTGCTATATCACTCCCACAGGATTAAATATTAAGAAATGCTGAAACATGTATTTGTTTATTTCTGGCCGAGAAACCGGATACCAATTGCCATAGTTATCGCGTCAAAATTGTCTTAATAGTGACATATTTTCAAAAATCGTTTCACCCCCTTAGGTTTGGAATTTCCAAAAGCCCCTTCTTAAAAGGTAGCAGCAGTATAAGACGAAAATCTTTTGCAGATTTTAAGTTTCTGTCCTTAGCAGTATGGGCTGGGCGATGATGAGTCGACCAGTTAGGACATTTCATTTTACATAGAGAGATAGGAATACCTAATCGGAGATACAACACATACAAAGTCCAAACACACCGGAAACGATTATTTAATCCAAGGTGTTTGGTTTGAATTGCTTGGCTGTACACTTGAGTTGAGCATTTAGTACGGCACGCTCTCTCCTGGCGTATCAGTTGGTCTATGGACTGCTCTGTTACGATCACCTGCCTGGTAGCCTATTGGTCCAGTTTCGGAATGCATTCCAACTGGGATTCTGCGTGGCATGGTTTCGACAAGTCCTTGGTAGGTTTCCGAAGGTATGTGGGAACAGGTGTCTACGTTGGTCACACAGATCCCGTAAACAACGGCCTGTTATTTGTGGGTATGGAGCTGCTGCCCAATAGCATCCCAGATAAATTTGATCAGGTTCAGATTAGCCGAATGTGGTGGCTAATACATCGTCAGTTCACCATAACGCTCGATTCTGATCTTTCGACGCATTCGGCGAAGGCGTCAAACATTAAGGGATGCAGGTGATCTGCAATAATGCTGTCGCGATGCCTTCGGTTACGACCATAAATCTCCTGAAAACCTAGGTGAATATCTCTTATAGCGAAATACTGTCAACTTGCAGCCATATCAAGGTGCATGTTTCGAGAAGCCATTCGCCTAGCTAATAGCATATCCAGACACGGTCATTGACCTGGTATAGCATGTAACGTCCCCTTAGAAACATTAATTAATTACTGTGCTGATAAACATCTTATGTTATTTGATTTTCAAACAGCTGAGCAAAACTGAACGTACTCAGACATTCACTAAAGTGACATACAATATTTTTAGCGCAACGCAATCTGACTTTCAGTAATCCCTACAAATGAATGGCCCTGACTAACAATAACCAATACCTTTCATGAATTCTTACCTCACAAAAATCTTCGCTACAAGAACTACTGGCCGGCAGGTGTGGCCGTGCGGTTCTAGGCGCTTCAGTCTGGAACCGCGTGACCGCTACGGTCGCAGGTTCGAATCCTGCCTCAGGCATGGATGTGTGTGATGTCCTTAGGTTAGTTAGGTTTAAGTAGTTCTAAGTTCTAGGGGACTGATGACCACAGATGTTAAGTCCCACAGTACTCAGAGCCGTTTGAACCATTTTTTGAACTACTGCAATACAGCGAGCGCCAATACTGCCAGCTAAATAAAAGATTTTGGCTACTGAAGGCACTAACTACTGATAGGCATAGTTAGCAAATGAAAGATTTTGATAGAGAACAAACAATGTATTTACCTTAATAGTGTTCAAAAGTCATAATATACAGGGTGTCCCAGCTATCTTGTCCACCCAAAATATCTCTGGAACAGTAACAGCTATTGGAAAACGACTTTCACCGGTATCAATGTAGGGCTGAGGCCCATGAATGTACATATTTGGAAACATTCCAAAAGAACGCATATGTGTTTTTTAACACAAACTTATGTTTTTTTAAATGGACCTCCTATATTTTTTCTTCAGCAATCCATAGCATGACAAAGCACATACACAATGGCGTTGATTGCATCGCAATATTCCCATTACATCCCGAGATATTAAGACGCGAAGTTGACGCTTGAAACACCCGACATGCGCTGCTAGCGCACGTCCTGAGGCTCAGGCGTGAACCCCATGCTGCCCGTAATCGCAGCAGATCGTATTATTCGTTTCGGACCTCTTGATTAGTATGGAGGTGTGATTACGCATGTCAATCACATCGCGATTACGGGCAGCATGGACTTCACGCCTGAGCCCCAGGACGTGCGCTAGCAGCGCATGTCCGTTGTTTCAAGCGTCAACTTCACGTCTTAATATCTCGGGATGTAATGAGAATATTGCGATGCAATCAACGCCAGCATGCTATGGACTGCTGAAGAAAAAATATAGGTGGTCTATTTAAAAAAAACATAAGTTTGTGTTAAAAAAATCACACATGCTTTCGTTTTAGAATGTTTCCAAATATGTACATTCATAGGCCCCAGCCCTACATTGATACCGGTGAAAGTCGTTTTCCAATAGCTGTTATTGTTCCAGAGATATTTTGGGTGGACAAGATAGCTGGGGCACCCTGTATATACATCAGTTCTTCACATCCAGTCTTACAAATTTACTGTCTCTGTCCAGATCATCCGCTCTCCAAACTCCGCCATCTCACTGCTCACATCCACCACTGCTGGCGGCTCACCTCCAACTGTGTAGTGCTACGTGCTGTTAACAGCCAACTGCCCAACACTACAATAGCGTATATTACAACAATGCCAACCAGCCACAGACTGCACACAGCACATGCAGTGATTTTCATACAGAGCGCAACGTAGTGTTACCAGTATAAAAACCTAAACAGCCTACTTACATAGCCCCCATGCTCCCCACAAAAAATTTTACAAATCGTTTTGGGCAGTGGCCAATACAGATTTGAATAAAATGTTCATAGTTACAATAACAAAGATATCAAACGCACACACTTATTGATATAATGTTGGTCAAAAGCTAAAATTGACTCACAGTCCATAAAAGTCCTGATCATTCATCACAGTATTAATTAAAATTTCATGCACAAAGTCTGGGCAGTAAAAGAAAATCCACACAGAAGTAGTGGATTTCCATGCAGTCTTGAAGAAGTAGTGTTGTCCTTCCAACAAAAAGATAATTCTGACTCTTGACATGCAGACAGGTAATGGTCTACAACAGAGCAAACTTACAGCTAAGTCAGTCGAAGTTTTGAAGAATACTGGTAGGTAGGTCATCACAGAGCAGACCCACTGTAGTCCTGGTAGAGATTACAGTATTGATGAGCCACCAGAGGTGCAGACCCACTGCAGTCCTTGTAGAGATAATGGTATTGATGGGCCATCAAAGGTGCAGACCCACTGCAGTCCTTGTAGCGATGGCCAGCAGCCATCTGTTGCGACTGTGCATGTGCACAATCACCATCGAAGAGTCTTGCAGATTACATAGCAAGTTCATAAACCACCACTTGTACACTCACAAAGTTTTGGAATTGTCCTTAGAACCAGCAATGCTGTTAACCAGTCCCTTGCTGAATTATCAACACACTTGCAGATACTAACAATCCCAACTTCTCATCTATTGTGCATATACTATGACCAATGGAAACGTGTGCAGTGAAATGTAACTTAATTTGAAGAACTGGTGTCTATACGATTATAAATTTACAGCAGAAGAATACAATTACAAAGGTACAAAATACATAATTAAAGAACATAATACAGGTAACATTTGTAGTGATACAGGCTTTACAAAAGAATAGAAATAAACATGTACATCAGTGTTACAGTAATTATGACATAAATAGATAAAATAATGAGAACAGTTTTCGAAACATTAATTTCACACATGAGCATTAAAACAAAACAGAATATGTAATGTCTAATCATCTTTACAAAGTAAATAACATATTATAAATGCAAATTATATTTGAGAATAACAGTATTCCTCATCATAGTGAATGTAGCTGAGTATTAGAAAAATTTTACAACGTAAGTCTTATCAGATAAACACATAAAGACAGGAAAAACACAAATACATATGGTACACAGACACATAGTGTAATAACACAAAAGGATAGGACAGGGTTTGTTTTCAGTGTGATGTTGGGTACTGCAGTCCAACCCAAAACGTCATTTCATAGATGTTTCCTCTCATTTCACTTTTTTTTAAATACTTTGTCAATGCATTTCCTCCAATTCATCACAACTCATTCTCTTATATAGCCTAACCCCCCTCTTAAGCTAACTTAAATCTACTGAGCTCAGATGCTAAACTAAGGGATGAGGCAATGAACAATTAACACAAACAGCAATGACCAAAAAATGCAAATTGGCAAAGCAAACAGCAGTAAATCTAAATTAGCAATGCAAATGCAACATTACAACTAATATAAGGAAGTGTGCAGCAAATAAGAAAAATAAATCAGTAGTAAAACTGGCTTAACAGAGTAATAAAAAGTGAAATTCAGTAGCACTCTGCCTGGCAAACAACAGCAGCAAATGCTACAACTCATACCTAAACATGACAAAGCTCAAGCAGAAAAAATATTACAGTAAAATGGCCATGTTTAATACCTATGTCACACCTTAACACTAGAGTGATGCATCACATTAACTTACTCCAGCAGACAAGTTACCAAATCGTTAAAAAATTATTTATGCAGTTCCTGTGAAGGGAAATGCCTATTTATGCTCTCTTTTCTAAGAAAGTACATCATTAACGTATTCTTTACTGGGTCTGTAGACAGAAAATAGTGATATTAGTACATCTATTATATTTTATTTTATCAAATGCTGCAGTGCAGCTAGAAACTAGATATTAAACAAATTGAGCAATCTCTCAACTGGAAAGACAATTAATGTAAAATGTTTCTCATCATTTCATTATGCATTTTAGTAAATATAAATTAAGAGCGTGTCCTATTTGCGATGCTTTCTACAAAAAAATGTCAATAGTGAGGATAATGGTCTTTTTTTCCACCTAAAGGCTTTTTCTCCAGGTAGATGGCACAGCTGGGCACCCACAATGCATTACGTGAAGGTCACTTAACATTATTACCGAAATATTTATGACAGCAGTGACAATCTCATATAAAAAAATTTCACAGGTTGAGAATTTGCATTACAAATGTGTAGAAACAGAATCCTACAAAAATATAGCAGTGTCCAAAAAATATTCGTCATTGTGATACATTCACGTATTTACACACATTTCATAACTCTTAAAATACGATTCTTGGTTTGCAACATCCTTTTTCTCAAATCAGCATCCCTAATCACTACTCATTATTCCTTACCTTATTACACATGTACATATTTATATTCATCAACACCTCTTCAATATCCCATCATAATAAATACATAGCATAATCAGATTCCTCATATAGCATCATCTCATTGATCATAAACATACCTCAGAAGCATAATACTCATCGTCGTCGTAATAATATCATAACACCTCAGTCAAATCTAAAAAACATCGTAGCTCTCTGCAATAATCTCAAAACGTAAAAAAATTCTCCACGCATTTCAATAGTGTCATCTAACTCAAACGTACTTTAAAAATCATGATCTCATACCAAATACATCATTCAAAGCTCTCATAGTATCACAATGGTAACGAAAAACTGAGAAGAGTTCACAAAGTACAGACAAAATACAATTTCATAAGTGTGAAGTCATCCAACTGTGTAATTGCGTAAACATGTCACTGACATAGTAAAAAAAATGTTTGTCTCTCTCAGCTAAATGATCAGATAACTATGTAATTCTGTGTTAGAGAAATATGGTGCCGATGTGTAAAGTTGTATAAGCAAATACCATATTAGCTAGGGCTCCTTGTGTTTGCCACACACATGGTACACAAAGTAAGCGTGTACCCCCCTGAGGATTAATGTAATTATACCCTCAGGTGTTACAGATTACAGAAATGGAATGAAATGTATCACGGAAAACTTTCTTTGTAATTCAAAAATCTTTAAAAATAAATGTTTTAAGTACAAAATTAATCACTCAAATACGTGTACTGCCGCGCTAAATTGTGCGTCTAGCTGTAACATAATCTCTGTCATTACTTGAGGGTAAAAAATGTGCTAAGTGTCGTAATTATCGTCGTCTGTAAACAAAGTTCTGTGGAAGTCAATGTACTTACCTTATAATAAACAAAAGCGAAATGCTATGCGTATAGATATCTTAGTTATTACGCTTATAGCCGTGATGAAGTAAGTACTGTACAGTAACGTGTTGTTGTGCTACGAAAAGGGCTGCCTCGTTGTAGCTATACCGCAAAGTTACTACTAAAACATGTTTTACTTTCCAGAATAATACAGAAAAACTGTGCAGATACAAAACAGACACACCGCAAAAGCAACAATGTAAATTGTGTCACACATTAGTAGCGTCGTGATATAATCGTGTAGCTGTCAAATAAACTAATCACTGTGTCATCTGGCATCTCTCAGAAAGCACTTTAAATCCATAATGTATTTTCAAGTAAACCAAAACGTTTCAGTAAAATCTCATTAGCAGTAATGGTTTATGTTCTAAGTATGTAAGCCGTATATTCGTTAGGTAATCTTGCAACTAACAAGCAAGAATGTAGACACACAATAACACTGTGTCGTCTGTTAACTATAACAATGCATTCGTAATTACTATCTAAATATGTTCCCTAGGTTCTAGACTGGATAGTTAACATCAAAACATTGTTGCATGTTAACAGTTTTCTAAGGGTGACAAAGCGTACTAGTAACGTGAAATGAAAAATTTTATAGCGAAGACTAAGTTAAAAAGCAGATTATCTTTCAATAAACGGTTTTACATGTGAAATGTGGTGCAATCCTTTACTCTTCCTAGTAAGCAGAGGTTCAACTTGAAAGCAATTGTCATGTGGTATATGTCGGTAAGGAATGCTAAAATTTTTCTCAAGGTTAGCGTCTATGTTTATTTTTGTCTGAGCCAGCCGGCGCACGTGGTTGCCTGCGGTGCAAGTCATTGACTGCCTCTTTGTTGGCGCGCGTCGTTATTGGGATTTGAAGGTCTAACTTCTACAAATTCACCTTTTCGAGATGCCCCTGCCCTGTTTGAATCCCGCCATTTCTGATGCAATTCAGGTCTGACGTTACGATTATATTGTCTGTCGTCATGTCGGTAGATTCCATAATTTCTTTCTTGTCAGTCACGTGGTGGAGAATTTCTCCAGGAATCGTAACTACACGGTGGACCATTGCGTCTAAAATTATTCTGTCTCCCTTGATAATAATTATTTTGGTTCCCATATTGTCTGTTTCTCTGATTGTCTCCGTGATAGTCACTACTGCGGAGAGGTGATCTTTCCCTGTAATTATTACTACTCTGCCAACGGTTGTCTTACTGGTGGTGTCTGTTTTGGTCACGATTTGTGTTGTGAAAATAGCCTTGTCATGTCCAGTTATTCTTTCATCGCGGAATTGTGACGGATGTGACCTGTAATTGTTGTGCTCCTGTTTTCACGTTCCGCGATTGTCAGTGTCAATTTCCAATTCTTGTAACAGTCCCTGAAAAGCTTCAATGTCGTCTTTGCAACGTCCTGCCAAAATATGTCGTAAATGTTCAGGCAATTTGATTAAGCAAATACGGATGAGTTCTGAGGGGCAGTATGGGTTTGAAAGATACTGATTCTTCAGCAACATATCTTCGAAATATTTGACAAGACTAGAAAATTCCGATTGTTCGAAATGTTTCATCATTATGATGCTATGCTTTACTCGGTCTTGTGTAGCTTGAGACCAATATGCTGAGAGGAAGGCATGATAAAATTCTCCTTCACTGTCACAATCGTGAATGACCGATCGCATTCTTAAAGCTGGTTCATTCTCTGAGTAGCCACACATAAATTCTAACCTGTGCTCCAATGACCAGTTGGGAGGAAAACAATGAGAGAATTGATGAAGCCATGCTTGTGGATGAATGTCGTTGCCAGAATTCTTAAATATTTTGAATTTACGTGTAGTAATGAACACCTCATAGTCAAAACATCATGTCGGCGAGTCGCATATCGGTCATTGTTACTTCGTTTCGGCGGCTCAATCTCAAAATTCAGTGCACCTCGCCAATTTATTTCATAATTTCCGAAATGCCCTGTGTTATTATTTTGTGACTTTTCCGTATTTCTAAGTCCCTCTTTCCGTGTTGGAGCGCGAGTCTCCACTGAAGTATGTAATTCTTGTATTACCTGTATCAACCGATCTTGTACTTCCCGGATTTCTCTTTTGTACTTTGTATTGATTTGATTTTGATTTTGATTTTGTTTGAATTTTCTAATTTGTTCATACTCTTCTGTGTCAGTGAAGGCTACGGGTCTTGTCATTCATATCATCACCTACCTTTGTGGATAAGTTGGTGAACTGATCCTGAAGTTCGGCTACTTTCTCCGCTAGTGAACTTATTTCCTCAGTGTGTTTTTCGGAACCAAGTTTCAGCATGTCCATTTGTGTTGAAATCGAATCTACTGTGTCCTTTAAGTTTTCCTGAGTTCTTGCAAGTTGCGTAACCGAATCGGTGGATGCAACTGAGTCCATTTTAGCTTGGAAGGTGTCGTGATTTTCATGAACAATAGTTTGAGGTTCTTTTGTGGCTGCTTCGTGACTCTGTAATGCATTTTCATGACGTGAAAAAATAGGTTGGAAATGCTCAAAAATTTGTGTTTTAAAGTCATTACAGACTTTTTGACATTTCGATTCGATTTTAATTAACTCAGCAGTTAAACCTTCACGTGTTGGTTCAAGCGTGGTGTCTAACTTTTTGAAGCTGTTGCTGTGACTGTTTTTGATTTTGTTCCATTGCGTCTAACTGTTGCTGTGTTTGTCTCTGGTGTTATTTCATTGTGTCTAACTGTTTAGTGAGCTCGGGCATTACTGAAGAACGCACGGTGTGGAGTAATGTAAAGTTTCCCACACTGGCTGAAGCAGATGCTGGTGCACCTAGCATTGCCAGTAGACGGCGGGTGAGGTGCTGAGGCTAGCTGCGAGGAAGACAGTTACACCAGTGCACGATAGGTACGGAAAGCAGAGCCATTCTGGCCCCCAGCAAGTCATTTCAGTTAATACATATTTGCTAATAACAGCCACTTACTACAGACATTAGGAGAAGCCTATTGGCCATACGCACTTCCTTACCACAATATTAGACGCAAGAAAGCAGTTAAAACTGATGGGGTGTTCCATTTCTTCAGGTGGCGGTGTTTTCGTAAATAAACAGATCGTAAGGGCATCCAAGAACATTATTTCAAGTAATACAGCTCCTCGCTTTCATCGCATAGAATTTAAGGCATGTATAATTGCACTTTCCAGGGAATCCTATGACGTTGATATTGATTCGATGAGAAACATAAAGACAGCTCTGCGGCAAAACAGGTAGGAGGAAACCCCACGTGACGACCCACTAAAATAATCCATGGACGGTTTGTATTATTTACCGTAAATCCCGGACGGTAAAAAACGGCCAGCCATACTGCACGCGTCAAGGCCGTCCTCTACGTACTTAAGTAAAATGACACATTTCTGAAGGTTTAGTAAAAAATGGAGGGGGGGGGGGGGGGCTGATATGTTCCTTACACAGTCCCGGTGCAGGTCCTTCCACTTTTTAGTGCACTGAAGCTTTTCACAGTATTTTTGTAAGACAGTTTAAAACCATCATTTCGATAATTTTGAAATATATTTAAATATTTTGTACCGCTGCCGATAGTGTCGTGACGCATAATGAATTCCATCCATCGTACGAGCCGTTCCCGTTCCACGGCGTGTCCTCAAGCGAGATGTTACAACCGGCAGCAGAGGAGCGGCGCACGGCGCACGAACTCTTTCCGGGAACGTGACCCTCGGCAAGACGAACAGCTTTGGTAGCAGGAACTCTGCTGCCAGCACCAGCGACGTTGCACAAGACGCAGTTTTCCTTTCGGAGAACTGTCGGCTTCTCTGCAGTTGTACCGACGAAGTTGGTGAATCAATTCCGAGATCGCGCGCCACAAGTTTTTAGAGATGCAGTTAAGCGGAATACAACTTACTTCGTACTGCGACGAACAAGGCTTCGGAGCATCTTTCTTCACCACTGTGCATAAACGCTAATTGTGTATAATCACGAGAACAGTTGCCCTCGAAAATTGATCAGGGAGTATGGCAACGTTGCGAACTACCGGATGTGCTGTCTAATTTAAAACAGAGACTAAGACCATCTTCTGCAGACATGCAAGACAAAAAATAACACTTAACTTTCAAAACAAGAAGTTTCTTCATCTGTAAGAGAAGATGATATGTGTGAACGGGATCATTTAAGGATTCACTGGAATACCATCGCGAATGCAGGAAATATTAAATTCTGTTGGAGTGGACCAAATCAACGAATGATTGAAGAGATAATAAAACAATAATGGGTAACGTATTCTCAGAGATGCATAATCCAGTTTCACCGAAATGAATGAAGTGGCAAACATTAACAATTCTGGAATGAGATTTTCACTCTGCAGCGAGGTGTGCACTGATATGAAACTTCCTGGCAGATTAAAACTGTGTGCCGGACCGAGACTCTAACTCGGGACCTTTGCCTTTCGCAGGCAAGGGCTCTACCATCTGAGCTACCCAAGCACGACTCACGCCCCGTCCTCACAGCTTTACTTCTGCCAGTACCTCGTCTCCTACTTTCCAAACTTTACAGAAGCTCTCCAGCGAACCTTGCAGAACCAGCACTTCTGGAAGAAAGAAAAAGGCAAAGGTCCCGAGTTCGAGTCTCCATCCAGCACACAGTTTTAATCTCCCAGGAAGTTTCATTAACAATTCTAAATTAACGGTGCAGTTTTGAGGACATCCTACAGTACTGCTTTATATTAATCTGTTTTCGCCTCTCAATGTCACCATAGACTTGGGCTATCGTCGCAAAGAGGATACATTATTGGTGAAAAACATTGGAAAACATATTACTCATCGACGATGAGGTTCACAGAGTAAATGTGATATTACACAGAATAGTAGTAAGGAAACTGAAAATGTTAAATCAGCGAAAGATAGCCTGTGCATGTGATAAAACTACATAATAGCCTATATAATAACTGAAATGAAATTGACAGTCTTAAGAGGATAAAATTAATACAAGAGTTCTGAAGAATAGCTTGAAGAGGAAATATACACGGAGAGTGACACAGACACAGACACAGAATAAAAATTATAATTGTGAATTATAACAGGGAATACATAAACTAAATTCTATATCAGTGATACATATAAGTCCTCTTAGTGTAGGGAACATGTACATTCTATAAAACAGAATGTATGGAGCACACACAGTCACTGTGAAATAAATAGAGGGATTAACAGAGGAACAGAATGGGAGAATTGTGACGGTTAAGTGAAGTTCAGAAAAGGGAAGTATTGAGAAGTTATTTAATATTAAATCTGGGTGTTTACTGATTTCCAGGCATTCCAGAAAATTGTCGTTGAGTTTTTCTTTTTTTTTCCAATTGGAAGACGTTGGACTGTGACTTACAGGTGTGGCTTTCATTCAGTACATGTTCAGCGGATGTGGAGCCAAAATTTTACAAACTACAGCTGTTTTCATGTTCAGTCAAACTAGCTGCCACGTCTCCTCTGCCTTGCTGACCAATATAAAACTTATTACAGTCAGAACAAGTAATTTTCTATAGCCCACTATTGGCTGGTAATAGAGCCTTAATCTTTGATGTTGAAAATACACTGGGCACAAACTTTGTGTTCCTTGCAGTGCAAGAAATCCTTTTGTTTCACAAGCAGCAACATGCCAGTGTCTTGGCTACCTTCTGTAATCGTACAATTGAGCTTATGCCGGAAATCAATCGCCAAGCAAACTCTGATCTAGTCAGTAAGTTAGTTAATAAAAATTTGTGCAGCTGACGACTGATTATTTCGATTCTTAAAACATGCTTCACAGCTGCTGATTGACAGCCATGAATAAAATTTTGCAGTACATCATATACATATCTGAACCAGTACTTAGTACTTGCACCTTAAGGTTCTGCATTCAATACACTTCGAAGACTTTTGCATCATTGTTTCAGAAGTGGACTAAGAGGTCCCTCATAACTAAGCCGTCTAACTGTTTACAAAAAGTACCTTGCCACTGGAAATAGTTTTGTGTTAAGCACGTCTCAGTGTCTAGTCTTAAGTCATTCATTTCTGCTGGAGTGAGATAAGATCTGTACATAAACTCTGTTAGACACGCATTACTCTACTGATATGTTTGAAAACAAACTACAATCACAATATGCAAGGGTACTAACTTAGCTCTCTGTGTGATGGGTAGCTCTTTTATTTACAGGGTCCACTGAGTTTGAAATACCAAGCTTTGGTTTGAATTTTGTCGTTCTTTTAATTAAAAGGTCCAGTTTGCTTGTCAGTTGGTAGGATGGAGCTGCGAATGAGGATACAACGGGATGGATCCAGCTACACCTTGCTTACGAAGTTTTGAGAACCAATACAATCTAGGATACAATGGGTTCATGTTAGTTGATACCTCTTCCTCAAGATCAGAAAATTTACTTTCACAAGAATTACACATTTAACGTCACAATATTGTGAAAAGGGAAGTTCATACTCACCATATAGCGGAGAGGCTGAGCCGCAGATACGCACAACAAAAAGACTGTCACAAATAATAGCTTTCGGCCAGTAAGGACTTGGTCAGAATTAGACGGCAAACGCACACACATACACCCACTCACGTAAACGCAACAGACACACACTTTTGCAAAACAATCACGCTTGTTCAAAGCCACAATAGTGTCGCTCACTGCTTTTGTAGCAATCACATAATTTCTTTTTAAAAATCTTGAGGGTGTTGATGTCGATAGTCTGTGTGTGGTGTTACTCTGATAGTTTGCTTTTCTTTCCGGCATTACTGTGCGAGATGGCGCAATGATTAGCATATTGAAGTTGCATTCAGAAGGACGAAGGTTCAGATACCTGTCGGACTACCCAGATTTAGGTTCTCCGTGATGATTTCTCTAAGTCACTTAAGGCAAATGCCTGGCAGAGGGTTGAATGAACCACATTCAAGCTGTCTCTCTATAGTTCCACTCTCGAACGGCACGCGGGAAAAACGAGCACTTAAATTTTTCTTTGCGAGCCCTGATTTCTCTAATTTTATCGTGATGATCATTTCTCCCTATGTAGGTGGGTGCCAACAGAATGTTTTCGCAATCGGAGGAGAAAACTGGTGATTGAAATTTTATGAGAAGATCCCGTCGCAACGAAAAACGCCTTTGTTTTAATGATTGACACTCCAATTCACGTATCATGTCTCTGACACTATCTCCCCTATTTCGCGATAATACAAAATCAGCTGCCCTTCTTTGTACTTCGTCGATGTCATCCGTCAGTCCCACCTGATGCGGATCCCACACTGCACAGCAATACTCCAGAATAGGGCAGACAAGCGTGGTGTAAGCAGTCTCTTTAGTAGACCTGTTGCACCTTCTAAGTGTTCTGCCAATGAATCGCAGTCTTTGGTTTGCTCTACCCACAATATTATCTATGTGATCGTTCCAATTTTGGTTATATGTAACTGTAATCCCTAAGTATTTAGTTGAATTTGCAGCCTTCAGATTTGTGTGACTTATCGCATAATCGAAATTTAGCTGATTTTTTTTTAGTACTCATGTGAATAACTTCACACTTTTCCTTATTCAGGGTCAATTGCCACTTTTCGCACCATACAGATATCTTATCTAAATCATTTTGCAAGTCATTTTGATCATCTGATGACTTAACAAGACGGTAAATGACAGCATCGTCTGCAGTCAATCTAAGACGGCTACTCAGATCGTCTCATATGTCGTTAATATAGATCAGGAACAATAGAGGGCCTATAACACTTCCTTGGGGAACGCCGGATATTACTTCTGTTTTACTCGATGACTTTCCGTCTATTACTACGAACTGTGACCTTTCTGACAGGAAATCACGAATCCAGTGGCACCTGAGGCGATACTCCGTAGGCACGCAGTTTGGTTAGAAGACGCTTATGAGGAACGGTGTCGAAAGCCTTCTGGAAATCTAAAAATATGGAATCAATTTGGCATCCCCTGTCGATAGCACTTATTACTTCATGAGTATAAAGAGCTAGTTGTTTCACAAGGACGATATTTTCTGAAACCGTGCTGGCTGTGTGTCAATGAATCGTTTTCTTCGAGGTACTCCTTAATCTGAGTTTGTGCTCAGTCTCTAATGAGGTCATTAACAACTCAATGTTTTTCAGTAGTGTCCTTAGCTATAGCTTATTCAATATCTATCTACTTTACACGATGGAAGATGGAAAGGATCATACCGAAGACATATCACGAGTATACTTCGTTCATTTGTCGAAAAGACTAGGTTTTACAGGTTACTGACATGTTATTAAAACTATTGTCTGCAGTCTGGGGTTAGGGGTACACTCACATTACTTATCCTATCTAATTTTCTGTTCTGTCGCAATAATACATTTTGTAAGAGCAGTCACACGTTGACGCACTTAACTATCGAGAACATCAAACTCATGCACTCAGCAAAGATGTATAGAAACGTGAACCATTTTTACACGAATACTCCCGTTGTCACGAACACTCTGTCACTTCATTTTTTCCCTTTATCCACGTACATACAGAGATCGCAGTGGCTTTGTTTGCTGCGGTGAATGTTGCTCTTAGCTTCGTGGTGACATAGTATCGCGAAATTTCAGGTTGTACGCTGTTTAAGCCAAGTGTGTTGTTTTGACACTGCGTTTTGTTTCAGTAGTCTGCTGTAAAAGTAATAATTCATAGTTACTTATTATGAACTTAGTTATGGCACTGTAGTGGTCCCGTAGCTGTTGGCTGCCGTTATTTAAACGTTTTCTTGATGGTGCTACCTGATGGTAGTTAACTGTTGAACCTTCTGTGAACACAGGAATCACATTTTTCAGTTAACAGTAGTGCAAAGGAACACATCTGTGAACTTTACTAGGCCACTTTACAAACTGACCTCAGCTGAGGCGCTAGTCGGTGGTGAAGATTTAACAATACCACCAGTAATTTCTTCTCACTAAAAAAGGTCGAAAGTAGAGCAGCAGCATGCTGTTGGTGGTCATTTGTAAGTCCAGAATTTTTTCATTCTCCTGTTTCTGGTGAATGAGTTGTTGGACGAGGACTGCAAAATGAGAACAATAAAAGAAACCACTAGCAAACTGACGACGGTAAAGAGTGAAAACGAAATTCAGTAGATAAGATAGTAAGAAAGGGTGGATGCAACATAGTTTTGCGAAAACAGGCGATTACGTGAAAAGCTAGTGAGAACAGGATGTGTGATTAGTATAAGAAAATGCTTTGCTGCCAATCTCGTCTCATACATGCACTGCTCACGCAGAAGCAAAAGGCAACAGCGTCCATACGCCAGCGACTTACTTGTATAGCACAAGAGCGAATAACCACAGGATAGAGAAAGAAGTCGCAGGGTGCAACGTCAGGAAAGCGTAAGAAGCGGGAGGGGTGGGGGAGTAAAATTTGGTAGCCCAAAGAAGCAATATGTGTGATTCTGTCCTATCCGGTGGACAGTTTCTCGCAGCGTTCAGTTCCGGCAGCCTCCCGTGATCGCGTCACAAGATTTTGGCACCGTTGTGCGCTTCTATGACGCCTTGTCTCTTACGAGCATAATGTGTTGACACCAGACCATGGTAGTTGTCGCCTTGCCTGCTGATGGCTGGGTCTTCACCTTTGCCAGACCGCGTGTTACCAGTTCGATTTCTTCCTTTGTCTCGGGATCATAATATTCCTAACACTTGTCCGTGAAGATGGAGCGGCTAAAAGACATTCATCTTGGCTGTCTTCATCTTGGCAGATTTCCTCTGGTGTCTCAGCTCGGCGGGCTCTTACAACAGTTGTGTGCAATAGCGGAACCAGAGGACAACGACCTTGACAGAGAACAGAATCTAGAGCAACTGTTGAAAAATAATCCACGACTAATTTTTCACTTTTCCCACTTTCGCCTCGGTTAAGATTCGCCGATCTTTGAGCGCTAGCATATCGACTTGTAATTCCCGGTTTTTCACAGAGGGGTGGTTTGACACTTCATTCTTCGTCATTCAGATTTTTAAGTACACACTGGTACTGCCTGCTTCACCTGTGTCATATGATGGTGCTTTGGTGCCCTATACTTCGAACATATCAGCATGGATTGTTGCAGCGGTTTGAATTACCGCAGAGTAAGAACTGCACTTTATCAGTGGAATAGAGTAATTTGTTTTGGCCCCTCTTGTGGCTTGCTACAGTACTGTGGCGCCGGGACATATACCGTGTGCAAAAACTGCAAACATGTACGTCAAAAAAAAAAAAATCAAATAAATTGAAGGTGGATCTGGAGATAGGAAAGGGAAGGAAAGGAGCTGATGATATCAGCTGCATCCGGACTTTGTGCGGAATCAGCGGCGACGAATGGAAATGTGTGTCGGGCCAGGTCTCGATCCTGGGATCTCCTGATTACTAGGCACTTATGTCAACCACTGCGCCATCCGGATACAATGTTTATCGCAAATGCGCATATGATCTCTGCACGCTCCCCGCCTGACTCATATTCCCATCTAGCGCCACCCATCCACAGTTCCCGCCCATGTCGTCTAACCTCGCTAATCTTAGATTCCTGCTGGGAGTCGAACGATACTCTGCATCCGCACTGAAGGTCGTGGGTTCATTGCCCGCCGAAGTGAATCAGTTATATAAATGCTTGGTGTCTGTTCTTTCGGACATCTTTGGGAGAACTGATACTAGGCATTCACATAAAACAATAAAATAATCATCTGCATCTACTTTCATTGTCGACGTGATAATTAAAACTTTGATTGCCATTTATATATCATTTTATGGATGCCTTGAAACACCATGATGTGAAATTGGATGTAAGTGACATGTATGATAGAACTGAGCCGCATTTAACAAAAATGAAACTGTGAAATACACATTCAGATGCTCGAAGAACACAAAATTAACTGGGTGATCATTATATTACACGTGTAAGTCTAGCTCGGTTTCTTTTCCTTATACCGTCGTGTCTCGCATTTTTTAAAATATTAGAGCGATAACAGTCATTCCCATTTCTAGCAGGTCACTATGATACCGGTTCGGTGACTTAGCGAAGTAATGAAAAACAGGAATGACCGTAACTATTTCGCATTTAAATCAAGGTAGGTGAAGAGGCCATCAACTAATTTTGCCTTCTTGCACTGTTGCAGGATGGCGCAGCCGCAGCAGTACGCCGCAGTGCCGCAGGCAGCAGCAGGTAAGAGCCACCACTGAAGCCCGGTATATCCCTATCTCTCTGTGTACAGAGCGAGACTAGTCCGGCCCCGTATCCCTCTGCATACAGAGCGCGCGCTAGGAGCTCGCCACGCCCAGCCGACGCTTCACGTGACACCCAGCGCTACGTCACGGTGACCTAATTTAAGGCGCGTAGCCCGTGACGTCAGCCGCGTCCTCGATGCAGTCGGGGAACCAGTCAGCCAGCGTCACGACCTGACTGCGAGACTGCAAAGCTTTGCGCTTCCTCGCGGACTAGCAGTGTGGGCTAATACTCGTGCATTGTGCATATGATGGAAGCTAAAAAGCGGGCAAACGCTTCTACTGTCTTAAAGCACCAGAAGTTTAGATTTGCGCAAAGGAGTAATTTTTTCCCGTCTTGCTAGTCTCCCACGTTTCCTGTACTGACCACGACAGGTTACCGATATCCATACAGTACCTTTAGATTGCTGTTGTCTTCTGTAAGAGAACTGGCTCGATACTACTGCAACCTACATGCATTTGAAAAACCCTGCAGACTGCAGTCAAGTCTCGATCTCCCTGTACAACTTCTACACCCCCCCCCCCCCCCCCCCCACACACACACACACACACACTTCCCTCCTTTACCAAATCTACTTCTTGAAGCTCACGTTCTGTTATATCAATCTACCTTTCTTGTTGTTGTCAAGCTGTACATAAGGCTCTTTAGTCCACGGTTCAACACAAACCTGTTCTTTGCTTATCCGCTCCATCCATCTACTCTCCAACATCCTTCTGTGGCATGACACCTGCAAAGGTCCGCAGCTCGTGGTCCAGTGGCTAGCGTTGCTGCCTCTGCATCACGGGGTCATGGATGCGATTCCCGGCCGCGTTGTGGATTTTCTATGCCCGGGGACTTGGTGTTTTTGTTGTCCTCATCATTTCATCACCACCATCATCATTTATGACAGTGGCTAGATTGGACTGTGAAAAAAATTGGTCTGTGCACAAATTGGGACTTTGTACGGGCGCTGAGCCGGCCGGGGTGGCCAAGTGGTTCTAGGCACTACAGTCTGGAACTGCGTGACCGCCTCGGGCATGGATGTGTATGATGTCCTTAGGTTAGTTAGGTTTAAGTAGTTCTAAGTTGTTGGGGACTGATGACCTCAGAAGTTAAGTCCCATAGTGCTCAGGGCCATTTGCACCATTTTTGAACAGGCGCTGACAACCACACGAGCGCCCCACAACCAAAACATCAACACTTGCAAAGATTTACTCTTCTCTGGTCCAAACTGTTTATCCTCAACATTTTACATCCGTATAACTCTACACTCCAGGCAAATGCTTTCAGAAAAAAAATCTCCTAACGACTAAATTTATATCCCGTGTTACCAAATTCAGACTGACAAGAGTAAGAAAGGCTTCAGCCAAGCCTTTCTTGCCATTTCCGGTCTGCATTTTATATTCTCTTCACTTTTGTCATCCTCCGTTAGTTTGCTAACCAAACAATAAAATGCGTCTACTTCTAGTCTCTCATTTTCTAATCTGATTTTATCAGCATCAAATGGTTTACGCTGGCAGTAGAACGATCGCAGCACCAAGGAGGAGTTCTGACATAAACGAAAGATGTCTATTCAAATTTCTCTCCAGTCGCGTAAGAGGATGCAAATCAGGCTTGCGTTAAGTACACGCTGCAATGGTCCCGAGCGGTAGTTACCTTTGAGATTGGACAGAAGGTCATTGTTAGTTGCTAATTCCATTACCGACACCTCCCTGAGTTTGAATGCGGTCGTGTAATCGGGCTGCAACATTGCAGAAAGACTAGGTAGGAATGCAGCTACGTATGACATTGTTGCCAACACTGGTCACAAGAATGTACGGTTGCAAGACGACTGGGCTCCGGACGGCCTTGTGGCACTACGGAGAGGGAAGACCGTTGTATTCGGCATACGACTGTGCCCCACAGTACTGTATCTGCAGCAACAATCTGAGCAGCAGTTGAAACAACGGACTGTTACAAATCGGCTACATCAAGGACAGATCCGAGCCAGACACCCTGCAGCGTGCATTCCGCTGAATCCAAACCACCGCCATTTGCGACTTGTGAAACGCTATCAAGCGAGAGCTCATTGAAGAGCGGAATGGAGGGCTGGTGTGTTTTCTGATGAAATCTAGTTCTGCCTCAGTGCCAGTGGTGGTCGTGTGTTGGCTAAGAGGAGGCCAATTGAGGACCTGCAACCAACCTGTCTGCGAGCTAGAAATAACGGACCTACACCTAGAATTACGGTCTAGGGTGCGATTTGGTTTGACAGCTACAGCATTCCCGTCGTTACCCCACGCTCCCTGACTGCAAGTTTGTATGTCAGTCTAGTGATTCGACCTGGTGTGCTGCCATTCATGAACAGCATTCCAGGGACTCTTTTCCAAGACGATAACGCTCGTCCACATGCTGCCGACGTATCCCAACACGCTCTCCAAAGTGTCACGTTGCCTTGACTTGCTCCGTCACCAGATCTGTGTCCAATCGAGCACACATGGGACATCATCGCACGACAACTCCAGCATCATACACAAACAGCATCAACCGTTCCTGTATTGACTAAGTGCAACAGGCATGGAACTCCATCCAACGAACTGCCTTCCAGCACCTGTACAAAACAATGCATTAACGTTTGCATGCTTGCATTGAACAGTCTGGCGGTTATACGGGTTATTTATGTGCCAGAATTTCACAATTGCAATGGCTTATCTCGCGCTTACATTAACTTTGATCTTACAATGTTAATCACTTAAATACAGGGTGACCAAAAAGTCAGTATAAATTTGAAAACTGAATAAATCACGGAATACTGTAGCTAGAGAGGTACAAATTGACACACATGCTTGGAATGACATGGGGTTTTATTAGCGCCAAAAAAAAAAAAAAAAAAAATCGGACCGGAATAGCAATAATAGCATAACAAAGTAATACAAAGTGAAGATGATGTTCTTTACAGGAAATGCTTAATATGTCCACCATCATTCCTCAACAATAGCTGTAGTCGCGGAATAATGTTATGAACAGCACTGTAAAGCACGTCCGGAGCTATGGTGAGGCATTGGCGTCGGATGTTGTCTCTCAGCATCCCTAGAGATGTCGGTCGATGACGATACACTTGCGTCCTCAGGTAACCCCAAAGCCACTAATCGCTCAGACTGAAGTCTGGGGACCTGAGAGGCCAAGCGTAACGAAAGTGGCGGCTGAGTACACGAACGTCACCAAACGACGCGCGCAAGAGACCTTTCACGCGTATAGCAATATGTGGTTTTTTTTGTAATAAAACCTCGTGTCATTCCAAGCATGTGTGGAAATTTTTACCTCTCTATCTACATTATTCTGTGGTTTATTAAGTTTTCAAATTTATACTGACTTTTTTATCACTCGGTATGTTACTTAGACAAATGTATTCCCGAAATTTGATTACTCTAAATTATTTTTTGGTGTTGTGATTTTTTGCCATCATTGTAATTCGACTACGCCACATTATCCGTGTTTCGCTTTTGTTGACCACCTTCTTACAAGGTTTTCCGTGTTCTTACAGAATCGCTCCAGGCAAATACCGAGATGGTTCCTTTGAAAGGGCACGGCCAACTTCCTTCCCTACCCTTCACTAATCCAATGGCACCGATGACCTTGTGTTTGGTCCCCTCCTCCGTATCAGGCAACCAACCAACTTTCTTGTGACTTCTTTCGTTCGACTAATCTTCCGTGTCTTTTGCCTGACCTAATAGGATTATATCACCGTCATGAATTAAAGTACTTATTTTGTCTCACTGAAAACATGTCCGAAAGAACAGATACCATCTTCGTATATATACAGTTAAGGCTCACCGGTCATTTGACCATCTTCTGTGTGGATGCACACACATTGACGGACTCTTACGGGAATCAGTAAAGCCGCGAGCAAAGAGTGTAATGGGCAGGGCCACTACGAAAGTTGGGAATGTGGGTCTCACGGAAGGCGTGCCAGAGATAAGTCCTTGCAGTCCCACTATCCTCTGTGTCCTTGGTGGCTCAGATGAATCTGTGTAGCTGGTCCCGGCGGAGGTTCGAGTCCTCCCTCGGGCATGGATGTGTGTGTGTGTGTGCGTGTGTGTCTGTCCTTAGCATAATTTAGGTTAAGTAGTGTGTAAGCTTAGGGACTGATGACCTTAGCAGTTAAGTCCCATACGATTTCACACACATTTGAACATTTTTTTTAAGTTCACCCAAAGTCAATCAGCACATTCCTCAGGGGGCCCTCAACATTTAAATTTCTCAGTTGTTCCGTCCACTTTATTCTTGACCCCATCCATACTTTTATTACCTTTACTATACGTCTACAGTCAAAAAAATTTTTGTCATCAAACTACGGGTTTCGGTCTATAATGACCATCTTCAGATCTGAAGCAAAATACGGGAAAAACACAAATACACTAGCAGACTGTCTACAGTTTAAAACATAAATAGAACATAATTAAAAGTATTACTGACATACATGTTCATTTGTGCGCTTTAAATACACTCCTGGAAATGGAAAAAAGAACACATTGACACCGGTGTGTCAGACCCACCATACTTGCTCCGGACACTGCGAGACGGCTGTACAAGCAATGATCACACGCACGGCACAGCGAACACACCAGGAACCGCGGTGTTGGCCGTCGAATGGCGCTAGCTGCGCAGCATTTGTGCACCGCCGACGTCAGTGTCAGCCAGTTTACCGTGGCATACGGAGCTCCATCGCAGTCTTTAACACTGGTAGCATGCCGCGACAGCGTCGACGTGAACCGTATGTGCAGTTGACGGACTTTGAGCGAGGGCGTATAGTGGGCATGCGGGAGGCCGGGTGGACGTACCGCCGAATTGCTCAACACGTGGGGCGTGAGGTCTCCACAGTACATCGATGTTGTCGCCAGTGGTCGGCGGAAGGTGCACGTGCCCGTCGACCTGGGACCTGACCGCAGCGACGCACGGATGCACGCCAAGACCGTAGGATCCTACGCAGTGCCGTATGGGATCGCACCGCCACTTCCCAGCAAATTAGAGACACTGTTGCTCCTGGGGTATCGGCGAGGACCATTCGCAACCGTCTCCATGAAGCTTTGCTACGGTCCCGCACACCGTTAGGCCGTCTTCCGCTCACGCCCCAACATCGTGCAGCCCGCCTCCAGTGGTGTCGCGACAGGCGTGAATGGAGGGACGAATGGAGACGTGTCGTCTTCAGCGATGAGAGTCGCTTCTGCCTTGGTGCCAATGATGGTCGTATGCGTGTTTGGCGCCGTGCAGGTGAGCGCCACAATCAGGACTGCATACGACCGAGGCACACAGGGCCAACACTCGGCATCATGGTGTGGGGAGCGATCTCCTACACTGGCCGTACACCTCTGGTGATCGTCGAGGGGACACTGAATAGTGCACGGTACATCCAAACCGTCATCGAACCCATCGTTCTACCATTCCTAGACCGGCAAGGGAACTTGCTGTTCCAACAGGACAATGCACGTCCGCATGTATCCCGTGCCACCCAACGTGCTCTAGAAGGTGTAAGTCAACTACCCTGGCCAGCTATATCTCCGGATCTGTCCTCCATTGAGCATGTTTGGGACTGGATGAAGCGTCGTCTCACGCGGTCTGCACGTCCAGCACGAACGCTGGTCCAACTGAGGCGCCAGGTGGAAATGGCATGGCAAGCCGTTCCACAGGACTACATCCAGCATCTCTACGATCGTCTCCATGGGAGAATAGCAGCCTGCATTGCTGCGAAAGGTGGATATACACTGTACTAGTGCCGACATTGTGCATGCTCTGTTGCTTGTGTCTATGTGCCTGTGGTTCTGTCAGTGTGATCATGTGATGTATCTGACCCCAGGAATGTGTCAATAAAGTTTCCCCTTCCTGGGACAATGAATTCACGGTGTTCTTATTTCAATTTCCAGAAGTGCATATACTTGTCAACTTTCCTAATAGTAAAGTCAAGATAGTTAATGGAGCTCTAATTTTCAACTTCAGTAGTAAGTTATTTTTGGGTGCATGCTACCTATTGCTTGGGCAAATGCGTTGACCTCATTGGTGTCGCCTTTTACCAGTAATAAAATGTAAATATACCGTTCATAATAAATCGTTTTATCTTCTAGCTGTGGAAACGTGGCAAAAAATTTACATTCTAAATCATCTGCTAAAGTACCAGCTAGGCTATTACCCATCCCAAGCCCATCTTTTTGATAATATATTTTGTCACTGGAGGTAAAAAAAAATTGTAAGCCAAACAATATTCTAGAAATTCAATAAGTTCTGTACACTCTGCAGTTCTTTCACTGGAACATTGCAATAGAAGTTTTTTAAATCAAGGATGCTAATGTCGCATTATTTGGCATATGTATGTCCTAGATTGCGTTTGCTAGCCCAGAAATGTTTTTGACTCCAAAATAATTATCGAACATGTAAATTGATTTAAGTTAATTGTTCAGAAACTTATTTAGTGTACAGCATGGTGATGACATAGATTTCACAATCGGACGAACCGGATTTCCGTCTCTGGAAATCTTGATCTAAGCTGGGGAAGCTTGACATTCGTCATTTAATGCGATTTCTGTTAATATTCGTTATGACGAAAATGGGAGCTGTCAATGTTTCTTCGCAAACCAGTCTGAAACTTCAGTTGGCTCTTTGCCAATTTTTATAATATAGTTTTCTGCAAAAAAAAAAAAAAACTCTTCCATTTTCCTAATCTAGTAAGTTTTATTTCATCGCTTTTTATTACTGTAAAGCCTCTTACACCTTATAAGCCCATTACAGACTTTACTGATCGTATCCCCCCGTATTTTACTGTACAGTTAATCATTGAAGAATGTGTGTGTGTGTGTGTGTGTGTGTGTGTGTGTGTGTGCGCCTACAACAGCGACATCAGGTGAACTTACAACACAAACATTCTGTGGCTAATGTACGGCAGTTTCTTTTGAACATTGGTGCTGCTGACAAGATGACTCTTGCATATGCTGTTATATACATAGATGACTCTTGCATATGCTGTTATATACATATATTTGACGATAGTGGCGCTTATTTTGTGTTTAAGATTTGATGATGCCATTTATGACGCCAGTGTATTAGGACATGTTTTTATAAAACAGGTTTCTCTTCGTATTGAAGGCGCACAAATGCGTACGTATGCCAGTAACACCTTTCATTACGGTCTATTTTATTGTTTTAAGCTGTAGAAAATCTGCTAGTGTATTTGTGTTTTCTCTCATTTTGCTTCAGATCTGAAGGTGGTTATTATAGACCGAAACCGGTAGTCTGATGACGAGAAATTTGTGGCCATAGACGTGTAGTAAAGGAAATTTAATGTACATTCGGGTCACTGTTAAATTCGCGATCATGTCGCGGCTTGTCATACTTTTATTTTCAAATTCTGATTCAATTCGAGTGAAGTACTGTCCTATAAAAACGGTAGCCTTCTAAGTGATTGCTGCCTGAAGGCCGTTCACACTGTAATGTCACATCGTCACGCACGGCACGACTGTGTCAACTGGAGGTCGGTTCACACCAAGCGTGACATCACGCTTCGTTTCTCGGCAGTTCGTGCAGTACTGAAGTCAGTATCAGGTTATGAAGGACCTTCTGCACCACATAAATTGGAATCAAGTAACTGCGATAGCTTCATTTATTAATTGAGAAACAAACAAAACTTATAATCAGTATTTTTACAAAGCACAGGTAATGAATTTTAAGCAGTGTAAAGAGCTAGATGAAGAGGTAAGTGATGTACAAATCGTGTCGCAGGATAATTGTGGAATAAAATCTGGATGGGGAGATTGTGCAGGCTTAACTAGGTGCGATACCAATTTTATTATCTGTATGAACGATACAACAATCATGAGTGCAGGCATAAGAAAGCTGGAACTGGAAACTAGCGCTCAGTTTACAAAATGACTTTAAGGGGACATTGTACGTGAAATTCGTTAAGTTTGACATTTTCTATTTTCTACTCCATAATGTACTTTGGAATTTCCTGAACATTTTGGTATATAATACATTAAAATCAGACAATTGTGAGACCTCCAAATAATATTTTCAATGTTGATATGTGACTGCCCAATTTCGCGGCTATGCATATAGTGCCACAATTGAGCAGTCATATCAGATATGAGATACAGCAAAAGGCGTTTGAAAATATATTAGCCACTAGTGACCAGGAAACTGTTTCATGTACATGCTTGCGATGAGGGCCTCTGCAGTACCGTATCCTGTTCCTTTTGTGGTTGACTGTGAGAGGAGGGAGATTATGCAACATTGGCTACTGTGAAAAAACGGCAAGAGAGCCGCAGAGTTTAACGTTCCCCTCCGAAGGACACATCACCACTAGAGCAGTTCCAGAAAAAATATGGATGGAATGCTTGGAACATCTCATATACTGAGTCGTAACCATGTGACTACAGATATGTTTCAATAAATATTCACGGCATGATGGCACGTCAGGGAAAACAGCAAATAAACTATGGGAGACGCAAGTTAAGCATGCAACGTTGTTTAGACATGAACATGGCTGAATCGCCGTAGCTGAACAAATGACGTAAATTACATTAAAGCTGGGAACAGAAAAACTTTCTAAGATTTGCTTTGAGAAAAGCAAGAAAAGAAAAAGCATTGTCTGCGTCTGACAACATTCATACTTGTGTGGAAAACTACGGATTTTGTTAACTAGTTGCGCAGGGTTTAAGTGGCCACAGAAACAATTACCTCCGAATGAAAATGTGAGAAACTATTTTGAAGACGCTTACGCACAGTAAATAACCAGTCTTCCCAGGAACAATTAAATGACGGATTTCATCAAGACCGGCTAGTAGGCGCCAGTTCCAAGAGAAGTATAAGGTTAAAAAAAAAACCTCAGGTGACGTGTATTTTATAGCCTAAACGTAGATACGACTGTTTACCAGTTACAAAATTAGATGTCGACGCGTCATGTGATAGCTCTGATAAACGTTATCTGTTAACGCAAACTCTGAAGGTAATCCACACAAAACTAATCCTGTGTGTCGCTTCGTGAGTGACAAGTGTTCGCAGAATTCTGCAGTCGACAGCCAGCAAGAATAATTAGATAAGGGGGATATATTTCAAAGGAAGGGACGAAGCGAGATAATACGTTCAGGAGCGCAGCCATACGAATTTTAATTTTCCGTGAATTTCCTACATCAAGGCAAATGCTGTGATGGCACCTTTCATAGAGCCCGACTGATTTCCTTCCCCATCCCTCTATAATCCGAACTTGTGCTGTGTCTCTTATGACCATGTCATCGACAGGGCGTTAAAGGGACAATCTTTCTTCAAATGAAAGCGATTCGTTGAGAAACTGATGTGTTTGCCTTCCAAGAGTTTGGGTTCTGTTATCGGGCCAACATCTGATACTGTAGGATCAAAAGAGCGCAGCTAGGAACGCGGTTGCCTCGAATTCGCAGCAGTGGGACGCCCGTCAATAAGGTGAGGGGTTTTGTATAAAATTTGATCCTCCTCCCTTGGTGAGACTCGGTGAGACGTGAGACTCCCTCAACTCACTTGAAGTTGACGTCAAAGTCGGATAAAAATACGCAAAAATTATTTTTATTTTGTTTTAAATATTGAGACATTTTAATGAAGCCGTTTTATTTATAAGGTGTATTAAACAGTGTCTTAACACGTCACTAAAAACACTTAATTTGAAACATGCCAACCATGAGTAATATTCGGACTGACGGACTTCCTTCCACAAATCATTAACTTCTTGTCCTCACGTGTGTTTCGATTTGTCAGCTTGCCACTTAACAAACGCATTGTAAAGGTTTTGATGCAAATTCATGTTGAGCACACTAACATCGTCTTTATATGATTCGCAAAATATCACGGCTGACATGGAGTGTTTTTGACTGCCGCGATCCGGAACTCCCCGAATGAAATCTAACATTTGTGCCGCACGTATTTCAAATCGGGGTATCCTGGACATCTGTAAAGCATTATTCAGTTCAGGTGAGTACTTGAATATAGTCTATGCTCGGAATTGATTGTATAAAAGAAAACGTGTACGGCTCCAAGGTCGTTTCTCGCAACCTCGTATCCAAGTCTCTCGATCCTTGTACATATCTCCTTTCAAATTTCTTCGCAGCATACCCTGCACCACTTCATTTTTTCCCATTCTGCAGGGTGAATTTCTCTTTTTCTCTTGTAAGGAATTTGTCAACAAAGTACTTTTTCGGGTCAACGTTCATAACCTATTCTTACGACATGGCCGTACCATTTTAAACGGCGTTTTTCAACCTTTTCAATTATGTACGTGGGAGTTTTTATTCGCTTCCTGATTCCTTTATTTTGGATCTTCTCTAGCGTTGGAACTCCGCAACTTCCTCTCAAAAAATCCATTTTCACGGCTTCAATTTTTCTTCCATCTTGTTTTGCCATTCCTGAGGATTCTGATCCATATAAACACACATGATTCGTATTATTGATTCGCTTAATCTCTTTTATTCTTAATTTTATCTGATGAAAGGCCGGAGTTAAGTTTATCGGCGGCTTGTTGGGCTTGTGTTGTCATCTGCCTTATTTCTTCTTTTCTGGAACCCCGATCTGAGATTATAATTCCCAGATATTTATGTTTTCGACATGCCTCAATAGCATATCCAACCATGATACTGTAATTTATGTTTACTTCCTGTGGAGACATATTTTGTTTTAGAAATTTTTTTTATGAGTCCGAACTTATTATTTGCAACTTACTCTCGTCGAAAATAGAGTGGCAGTGTTGTAACTGAATTGCATCTATTGAAATGAAGAACAGAAGACTCCTTTTGTTGTTGTGTTAGCGCCATCTGGACTCAGCGCACAGTGAGTAATGAATGTGGTAGCGAGCTGCACCGGAAGAGCACTGTCGGCAACCGCACGATCCGGTCATTTAACAATTGGCGTCAACGTAAGCTTTTGGTAGCGACGCTGAGTTCAGATTCACTCAATGTCCTTTCTTCAGTCTTGTGGAATCGAATGAATCCTTTTGAAATTCGACGTAGATTTCCTGGAAACTTCACTCAATTGCTTCGCCTTTATAAGATTTCACCGCTCCAACTATTGGATGTTTAGTTTTATCAACTTACCAAGAAGAGTATGCGACCCGGAACAGGTGTTACCAACGGTTTAGTGGATGCATTGTTAATCGTATGTCGTGAGTGGCATCGTAGGGGCTGATGAAGAGCGTGGTAACTGCAGACACAGACAGCGAAGAGAAAACTCATCGGGGTCTCCGCTCCTCTACGCTTGCGGCACTTCTCCTCCTAGTCGACTAAGACCTTGAGGCGAGAAGAGCATGCCAAAAATACTGTACATCGCTCTTGGGACGCTGCCTTCTCAGACCTACAGCAATGAATGGGTGGCTGCAGGGAAACCGGGTGAGTAAGCACACGACAACGTGTTTATGCGGATTCTGATAGTTGACTCAAGCAGTTCGAGCTTCATTTATGACTACCTTGATTCATCTGTTCCTACCATAAGTAACTCTCGTACATTGCCTTACACTTTGCAGCATACACGTGCACAGAATATTCGGTGTACTTTCGTTTAGGCACATTATTATTTTCATCAGATGCTTTTCACGTGTGGAATGTATTGACAATAAAATTACATGAAGTGCAACATCACTGGCCACTTTTTACAGAAAATGTGTGTACACGCGGACTACACTGCACAGCATCCCGGTGCTGCCAAGGATTTGCCGTTGTGAGGTCACTGAATTATATACACTCTCACTCTCAAGGACAACTAAGTAGCTACTTGAAGGGAATAGCATCTATCGTTTCGAAAATCAGACGTTAACGTCTATGACAGCGATCTACAAACGATATGCACTGAAGCGCCAAAGAAACTGGTATAGGCATGGGTATTCAAATACCGACATATGTAAACAGGCAAAATACAGCGCTGCGGTCGGCAACGCCTATAAAAGAAAAGTGTCTGGCGCAGTTGTTAGATCGGTTACGTCTGCTATAATATCAGTTGTCAAAATTTGAGTTTCACTGCTGAGCGAAGAACAAGTGTCAGTGTCATTTTTGGAACACAACCTACGACCAGCTCAGAGACAGAAGTGATGACACTTTCTGCAGGACCTGACCATCATTATGCAGGACAATGCTCAAGCACGTACAGTGCAAGCTGATACTGATTTGTTTGACTGATGGGCTGCTAAGTGCTTTACCACCTACAGCACTCCCCTGACTTAAGCCCTAGTAAGTTCAACTCGATTTCCAAACTGAAGGAAACACTTCGCTTCAGAACTGCTACAAATTCGTTGGGCAATGGACCGTGCCGCTCGAACTCTTACAGTGTGTAGATACATCCTTCCCGCTTGTTTTCAAACTTAGTTCAATCTTCTCAGATCTTATAATTAAATGTGTCCTTTGAGACTCCCGTCTCGTTATTATCTCACGATAATGATCAAATATGATCGAAGCAGACTAAATCAATTAAAATTTGTGTCGCGGCCGGGACTCGAACCCGGGTCTTATTGCTTACTAGTAAGCAAGAAGACCCGGGTTCGAGTCCCGGCCGCGGCACAAATTTTAATTGATTTAGTCTGCTTCGATCATATTAGTTCAATCTGTTCCCGTGAGTGGCGCCCTCGCAGCATGTCTTCAAGATGGCTACTACGCTTGACATTTGTCAGAAGCAACGTGCTACCATGGAATTCCTGTGCTGTGAAAACGAGACAGTGGGAACCATCGACAAGAGGTTGTAAAAGGTGCTTGGAGATGCTGCTGTCGATCGCAGTACAGTTAGTCGGTGGACAAGCAGGTTACTTGATAAAAGCGGGCACGGCAATATTGAGGATTGTCCTCGCAGCAGCAGGCCTCCTACTGCACACACTCCAGACAATGTGCAGAGAGTTAACGAACTGGTGACTGTTAACAGACGCATCACAGTGAACGGATTGTCATGCTGCGTTGGGATAGGGGAAGGAAGTGTTTGCAGAAAACTCAAAGTGTTGGCGTTAAAAAAGATTTGTGCCAGGTGGATTCCCAAGATGTTGACAGTGGCTCACAAAGAAACAAGAAAAACGGTATGCGGCGAACTTTTGGAACAGTACGAGAATGGTGGAGATTAATTTCTTGGAAGAATTGTGACAGGTGATGAAACATGGCTCCATCATTTTTCACCAGAGACGAAGAGGCAATCAGTGGAGTGACATCATGAAAATTCACCCAAGGAAAAAAAAATCAAAACCACACCTTCTGCTGGAAAATTTATGGCTACGGTGTTTTTCGATTCCGAAGGACTCTTGCTTGTGGGCATCATGCCAAGTGGAACCACCATATATTCTTATGCATATGTGACGACAATGAAGAAACTTCAAGCTCGACTGAGTCGTGTTCGACCACATCGGCAAAAGTAGGATGTTTTGCTGTTGCACGACCACATGTCAGTCAAAAAACCATGGAAGCGATCACAAAACTCGGATGGACAACGCTGAAACACCCGCCTTACAGTCCTGACCTGGCTCCATGTGACTATCATCTCTTTGGGAAACTGAAAGACTCTATTCGTAGAACAAGGTTTGAAGACGACGACTCCCTTGTGCATGCTGCCAAACAGTGGCTCGGATAGGTTGGTCCAGAATTTTACCATGCGGGTATACAGGCGCTGGTTCCAAGATGGCGTAAGGCAGTTGAGAAGGATGGAAATTCTGTGGAGAAATGAAAATATTGTTCCTAAAGCATGCATCTACACACTGTAAAACTTTCAAACATGTAGAATAAAAGATGGATTTTTTTTTAAAAAGTGCGATTTTCTTTTGGGTGACCCTCGTACATTGCGCAACTGGAAAGAAGGGATCCACGTCAAACAGCAAGTGCAATTGCAACCACATTTAATAGGACTGCAAGGCACTCAATCTCAATCTCCACTGCAGAACGGCGACTGCACGGATGCGGGCTCTTTGCCCGATGATCAGTACGTCGTGTTGTGTTGACACCTGCTGTGATGCCAAGAGCATAGGGACGGGACTAACGAGCAGTGGAGTGGCGTACTCTTCTCAGACGAGACCATCTTACTGCCTCGTGATGACTGGGTGTTGTGTGATGTCCTTAGGTTAGTTAGGTTTAAGTAGTTCTAAGATCTAGGGGACTGATGAACATAGATGTTAAGTCCCATAGTGCTTAGAGCCATTTGAGCCTACCGTCTTACGGCAAGAAGTAGGTTCACGTAATGTGCCCAGGAATATCGTCAAACATAATTGTTTTGGTGGTGCAGATGTTAAGATGTGGGGAGACATAACGTTGCATTGGCGTGCTGGCATCAGATCTTTGAACATGGTATCCTCACCAGTCAACGTTCTTGTGACACTCTACTCCTGCAGCATGTGCATCTTTTCGAGGTGCGTTCGGAACTGACTTCATTTTTAACGATGAGCGATCGCGTCAACGGCGCAAGAGAAGGAGCTCTCAGAACGAAAGGATATTCGGCGAATGGACTAGCATGACCGTTCACACAATTTAAATCAGTTTGAGCACGTTTGGGATGCGATGGAGAGACGTATTGTAAGACGCCCACGAGCACCAATTACCATCTAGCAGTTGTCAAGCGCTAGTGGAGGAATGGAATCCTCTACCCCAAGAACTCCTTAACCTTGTGGCCAGTATGGGAGAACATTGCAGAGCTTCGATTGCCGTCCATGGAGATCATACACCCTGTTAACAACTATGTCCCACTTGTTTAATGTCCATGGGACCATCATAAATTGCGGCGACCTCAGTGTAATTATATTCTTTGTATAAAAGTGTCATTTATGTTCGTCTCATTGAGTATTTCTTTCAGTTACTTTCTGTACTATACTGTAGCAGTTCTCCCGTATGGGGTCCAAGTTTCATTGAGCTTTGTTAAAAGGTAGCCACACATCATACGAAAGTTACTTTCCTCAAGCTTTGCACACCAGTATATGTTTCTGCAGTGATTTTCCTCACTTGAAAGAGAAACTGCACACATACAGGGTTTTCTGCAACCTGCAATGCTTTCAAATATGTTAATGCTCGCTATGTGCAGACTGTTAGTTCTACAGAAAAATGAACAGGAACGTTTACTAGGGAATTTAATATAGTTACATTTTGTACTGGGATACGTTTCCGCTGGAGGTCGTAGTTTCCGAGTTGTTGAAGAAAAACGTACAAAACTTTTCTTCGGTAACTAGAAAATTGTAGCCTCCAGCAGAAACGTACCACAGTACAAAATTTAACTACATTACATTTCCTGCAATAAGATCCTGTTCATTTTCTCTGTAGAACTAACAATTTGCATGTTGCAATAGTTAGATATTATGAAAATCTCGCGCGTTGTTTCTGAAGGCGTTTTGGGTGTCATAAAACCCATAGGGTGGGGTAATTGAATCTCCCTGCATATGTTACTTTTCATAATCAGCAGGCAACCGCAAATTCAAAAGAAGACATACAATGGAACAAAAATAAACATAGGTTTTCCGTTCGGCACAATGTGCTGACGCATCTAGCTTCGGTGCACCGTAGAAATTTGCATGCAAAACTGAAATTTCAGGGAAGTTTGGAAAGCACAACGAAGATTCTAAACGTGCGTGTAACTTGCGCCATAAAAGAAGTGAAAACAAGAAAGTAATCAGATGTAAATTATTTTGGCGGCAGCAAGTCACAAACGTGTAATAGAATTTTCAGATGCCGACCTGCATGACTGCTAGTGTACGTACAACATTTGCTGCAAGCTGAAACACAGGACAGCATGTTAACTCTGCGGCAAAGGCAGGGAAGAGACGACAGCAGCTGTGCAGCGTTCCTCTCCACTCGCTGACCGCCCCCTCCCCCCTCCTCACCCGGCCACAGACATGCCTGTCGCCCCCCCCCCCCCCCCCCCCCTCTGTCTCCTTCCCCCGCCGCACAGCACCGCACCGCAGTGAGATGTGAGCAAACTATTTGTAGCTGCGCGCAGTCTGCTGGGCATCGAAAGAGCCACACACACTTTGAAAATACTCGGGCGCAGACGAGAACACTGAAAAATTACACTATACGACGCGTTAAATTATAAGGCAATATCTGTGGACCTGGCCCTGCTAAGTGAGTGGCCAGAGCGACGGAATGTCATACGTAATGGCCCGGGTTCGATTCCCAGCAGTATCGGAGATTTTCTCCTCTCAGGAACTGGGTGTTGTTGTCCGTATCATCATTATTTCATTCCCATCGATACGCAAGTCGCTGAAGTGGCGTCAACTCGAAAGACTTGCACCAGGCCGCACAGGTCTTTGTCTGTGACCAGGCGAAGGGTCTACCCGACGGGAGGCCCTAGCCACACGGCATTTTTATTTCCATCTGATGACCTGAAACTGGCCGGACTAACACCGCAGTATGGACATTTATTGCTCTGCATACATTGTAGGTCATTAACCCTTTCAATTCTGGCACAGCAAATAAAGTACATCACCTAACACATCATTTTTTGCGCTCTGGTGTTCTCAATACGGTAACATTTCCACCTGACAAGTGAAGTGTAAGAACAGCTGACATTTGGTGCCTGTCTTGAAAACTACAGTAGAAATCAAAATGGGTGGACAGAAACGTAGCTTCTCCAGAAAGCTTATAGTTTTTATTGTATACTCAAGTATATTTAGTTTTTAATGGCAATATTTTTACTCATAAAATGTCCCTGCTGTTGCTATATTACTTTCGTTATTCCCCGCTCGTCGAGTGCCATTTTTCTTTTCACGTACAAGTGGTATTCAAAAAGAAATGCAGCACTTTTTCACGTCCAATTTCGATGGAAAAAATGCGAAATTTGTCGTGTGACATCGCGGAATTTTCCCGCTTAGCCCCTATGGTTTCAAGAAGTTCCAATAGGGGATTACGCTACACGTAGCCTTCAAAACGACATCTTTAAAGAAAGTGCGGTCCAAGCAGAGAGCTGTCGCTGAGTTACTTTTGACGGAAATTCAGAGCATCGTAGGTATTCATAGTCGCTTGCACAATGTATATACACTCCTGGAAATTGAAATACGAACACCGTGAATTCATTGTCCCAGGAAGGGGAAACTTTATTGACACATTCCTGGGGTCAGATACATCACATGATCACACTGACAAAACCACAGGCACATAGACACAGGCAACAGAGCATGCACAATGTCGGCACTAGTACAGTGTATATCCACCTTTCGCAGCAATGCAGGCTGCTATTCTCCCATGGAGACGATCGTAGAGATGCTGGATGTAGTCCTGTGGAATGGCTTGCCATGCCATTTCCACCTGGCGCCTCAGTTGGACCAGCGTTCGTGCTGGACGTGCAGACCGCGTGAGACGACGCTTCATCCAGTCCCAAACATGCTCAATGGGGGACAGATCCGGAGATCTTGCTGGCCAGGGTAGTTGACTTACACCTTCTAGAGCACGTTGGGTGGCACGGGATACATGCGGATGTGCATTGTCCTGTTGGAACAGCAAGTTCCCTTGCCGGTCTAGGAATGGTAGAACGATGGGTTCGATGACGGTTTGGATGTACCGTGCACTATTCAGTGTCCCCTCGACGATCACCAGAGGTGTACGGCCAGTGTAGGAGATCGCTCCCCACACCATGATGCCGGGTGTTGGCCCTGTGTGCCTCGGTCGTATGCAGTCCTGATTGTGGCGCTCACCTGCACGGCGCCAAACACGCATACGACCATCATTGGCACCAAGGCAGATGCGACTCTCATCGCTGAAGACGACACGTCTCCATTCGTCCCTCCATTCACGCCTGTCACGACACCACTGGAGGCGGGCTGCACGATGTTGAGGCGTGTGTGGAAGACGGCCTAACGGTGTGCGGGACCGTGGCCCAGCTTCATGGAGACGGTTGCGAATGGTCCTCGCCGATACCCCAGGAGCAACAGTGTCCCTAATTTGCTGGGAAGTGGCGGTGCGGTCCCCTACGGCACTGCGTAGGATCCTACGGTCTTGGCGTGCATCCGTGCGTCGCTGCGGTCAGGTCCCAGGTCGACGGGCACGTGCACCTTCCGCCGACCACTGGCGACAACATCGATGTACTGTGGAGACCTCACGCCCCACGTGTTGAGCAATTCGGCGGTACGTCCACCCGGCCTCCCGCATGCCCACTATACGCTCTCGCTCAAAGTCCGTCAACTGCACATCCGGTTCACGTCGACGCTGTCGCGGCATGCTACCAGTGTTAAAGACTGCGATGGAGCTCCGTATGCCACGGCAAACTGGCTGACACTGACGGTGGCGGTGCACAAATGCTGCGCAGCTGGCGCCATTTGACGGCCAACACCGCGGTTCCTGGTGTGTTCGCTGTGCCGTGCGTGTGATCATTGCTTGTACAGCCGTCTCGCAGTGTCTGGAGCAAGTATGGTGGGTCTGACACACCGGTGTCAATGTGTTCTTTTTTTCCATTTCCAGGAGTGTAGAGACCTGGCAGTGATGAAAAGTACAGTGAGTAGTATCATTCCAACAAGGTAGCGCAAATCTGTTCGATCACGCGCGTGCAGGCCGGCCGCATACAGTTGTGGCTACTGCAGTGTTGGAACGTGCGGACACTCTCACTCGATGTGACCGACGGACTGCAAAAACCTCGCTGTGCAAATAGACTTCTCTGTTGGTAGTGCTCACACATTCGTCGACCAGTCGGGGATCTCAAAGGTATGAGCCCGATGAGTTCCTCGCTAACATAAGACTATAAAGAGCTTGCGCGTTAAGAACCTGATCGTGAGACGTTTTGTCCAATGTCGTCATAGGCGATAAAACATGGATTCATCACTTTGAATCGGAAACAAAACGCCAGTCCGTGGACTTGCGCCACACCATCTCTCCTCCGAAGAAAAGGTGCAAAGCCGCACCTTCAGCCGGTAGAGTCATGGCGACGGTTTTCTGGGATTCTGAAGGGGTTATTCTGCTTGACGTCCTCCCTCATGGTGCAGCGATCAACTCTGAAGTGTATTATGCTAGCCCCAAGAAACTGAAGAAACGACTTATGCATGTTCGTAGCTACATAAATGACTACTTCTCCATGACAACGCAAGACCATACACAAGTCTGCGTACCCGAGAGCAGCTCATAAAACTTCATTGAAGTGTTCTCCCTCAACCACCCTACAGCCCGGATCTCGCACCTTCCGACTTCCATTGGTTAGCCCAATGAAAGATGCACTCCGCGGGCAGCAGAACGCGGATGCTGGGGAGGTTATTGACGCAGCAAGACGGTAGTAACACATCGGCATACGGGCGCTCTGTGTAAGGTGACCTAATGCTGTCGCATTGAACGGAGGTTAGGTTGAAAAACAGCGGTTTGTAGCCGAAAGAGAGGGGAGTAATATGATGTATTGGAATCCGGATTGAAACTAACCTGCTTTCAGAAACAAATGTGTTGCATTACTTACTGAACACTCCCCTTTCGTAGTCCAGTTACGATGCAGTAGCAAACAGTTTTTAAACTGTGCGACTTTTAGTATTGTTCATTTCTCTAACAGCTTAGTTACCTACAAAGAGAGAATGCTAATACATGGTTGTGCAGTGCCTCACGTCATATGTCCTTCAGCAGCATTCTAGTTTTTGTTTATCCGCCATCAACGCGGGGAGTTAGAAGATTAACACTGAGCGTTGAGCAGAGACGTATACCAAGATTAGGAAAGAGGTGATAGTTGCTTAACGAATTAAATGGAAGTAAGTGTGGTATATTAGTTACTGAAACTACCGTTTTCTGACGTTGTCCTTGAAACTTGGTATTAACAAAAACGACAGGAGCGGCGTTTATGAAAATAATTTGTAGCAATGACGAACTAACGGAACAATTCGAATGAAAGACAAATGAAACACGAAACTCCAAAGATAATGAAGTGTTGCGGCGCATCGAAGCGGATGAATGATCGCTCGAGGTCTATTTGTTACTTTTTTTCCAATGACCCCGATGTCTACGGACCGTTAAACCCCTATCTTCCTCCCTTTCCCTCTGACTACAGCACGAGGTCTCTAGATGACACTACACGAAAATTCCATGTTTTGCATGAATCTTTTGAAATACAAGGAAGCTATAGTACAGCGATGACTGAGATGAATTCGTGAAATACTTATTTCTACCTTTTTTCTGTACCAAAGTAACACAAACCTATGCATCAGTTCGAACAAAAGTTCAAACCAAGTTCATAACGCTTTTTGTGAATGTGATGGATAGCAGATGTGATGGATAGCAGTAGGAGTTATCATTAAAAAATTTTTTTCGAATTTAAACTGAATTCAAACCAGCAAACTGATTTAATACAACAGTTAGTCAGATCTCATCCAACCTTACCAACTAATATAACAGCGCTCCTCCTTCAAAATAATATATTAATTATAAAACTAATTCTAGAAGTTTTGGATGAATGTAACTTTATAAGGTTACAAAACATTGGGAGATGGCTGTATGACCTTGAGGGCAAAAGTCACAAATTTTAAAACAAAAAATGTTTCTAAGAATGTGAATTATTGTATAAAAAATTCCCCAGTATATTTGGATAACGATTCACAAGCGACATGCCATATATCTTTAGCAGAACAAAACACTCTTCATCCTAAACCGTCTTAGCGATACAGTTACACAGAGATTCATGGACGAGAAACACACCCACATGGCGAACGTCACTCTAACGATATCTGAACTTAGGTAACCATATTGCAGAAAGTCTGCCTTTGACAGTAGTCCATGTATCCTTGATATGACATGTCTGAATACGATACATTATCGAGTATTGCCTTTAAATTTTCAGTGCTCCATTATTGTCACATACGTCTCAAAAGAAAAATAACGTGCCTTCTTTGGAAGTATTTGAAGCTTCTTTGGTTTTGGTGAAGAACAATAACTCGTTTTGCTTTTTTGTGTCATTCATTTTGTTTTACTTCACACAATGTGTTTTACAATAATACCATCATCTTGTCCTCAACGCTACCTCTGTTCAACATGGTCTCTAATTTTAGGAGTTAACCTGCATTGCACCCATGCTGTCACTTTGGACCTCTGAAGAATATCTCGACATACAGATATGCTCGTTTTCACACAGTCATTCAGCGATTGTTTATCACTGTGGCAATAGCTCCTGTAATGTTTTCAGCCAAGGTAGAGTCAATTCATACTCTTACTGATGTTCTACGTAAAGTCAAATAAAACTTCATTGCAATAGGTCTCACTGAATCACTCTACGAAAGCGAAATAACAGGACACTGCTCTTCACTGCAGTAAGGCACTTCTAGGACATTCATCTTCACAATGGATTTGCGACATGATTTGCACATCCACATATAGATTTCATCAATCACAATGTAATGAATAGTAGAGGGCATTTCGTACAGTCATTTGCCAATACGTGTCTTGTTCCTATCGCGAATGGAACATACGTAAAAATGACCGCACTTAACTGCACACTTGCTGGCTTTCGGATCTTGTTTTTATATTTCTTACGCCACACACAGTGGAACATTCATTGGACGCTCTCCCCCTACTTCTGTCTCTCGAAATTTAATCAACGCCGCTCCTTTGAAATAACGTCGGCTTTCATCGAGAGATCTCCAGCTAATATCACTTAGTTTCCTCTTAACATTCTCGTACTGGGTGTGTGTCCGGTTACAAATCTAGCAACGTGTCTCTGCGTTTCCTTTGATCTTCTTTAAAACAAGCTAGTGATAATGTTGGCAAGTCGAAAAGCATCCAAGAGTATGTCGCGGAAGGATCTTGTGTGTGTGTGTGTGTGTGTGTGTGTGTGTGTGTGTGTGTGTGTGTGTGTCTTCGTGTTCGATCCTCACTTGACGCCTCGATAGTTAACATGTCTGACTGATATTAAAGGCATACTTCCCACACTGTACACTGTAGTTTTCCTATCAATCGGCACTGTATTGCGTTTATCTATATCTAAGACAAGCTATCGACCATTGCATAAGATTGGAGGTTAGATTAGACATACTTTTTGTTCCATAGAGCCATAATAGATTCTCAAGGATGTAGAAATCGTAACAAATCAAGAATACGTAACACAAGTTTACAAAAAGAGATGAATGTAGATTAAGAAAAAAAAAGTATACTTCCTTCAAGAGATAGTACAACAATCTTTCCACGTGACATGTAAATGCACAATACACTGGGCGGTATGTGATAATTATTGGTCTACTGCAACTACAATCATCAAAAGGAAAATCAGTTTACAACACCTAATTAAACTGATCACGCGATTGCATTCAAGACGTGCAGAATTTCGATTTCACATAACACGTTCTTTCATATTATAGATAATAATATAAACCAGTAAGTACTACTAAGATATTCGTCGATGGAATGGAAGCAATTGGCCACCATATCGCTGTTGGGAAGTTATTGAAAATGTGTTTCCCATTCTTAATAGAAATCTTTCTAGCACAGAGTAAATGATTTTAAATCATTATGGAGATTGTTCTTATTTCACGCAATGATTCCACGAAATGACCTTGTTTCCAAAGAGAGATATCTTGTGGTAAGTTTCATTGAGTAGTAAATATATTACGAAGCAGCAGGGATAATTATTACAGTTCCTTGAGCAACTATAGGCAGAACGTTCTTGAGTTCACACCCAAATAATTCGTATTACACGCTATTGGACTCTGAAAACAGCAGCTTGGCTTGCTGAGTTCGTCAAAAAAATTATCTCTTTCAACATTATGGAATAAAGAGGGAGCGAAGTATTTTTATATCACATGTCTGACAACAAACACAATCCACATAAAGACCTGTTTAGGCGTTTTAACATTTCGCTGCATACTGCATCTCCTAATTTAATTTGTCAAGTTTTTACTCCCTAGAAAGTATGTGCGAAACTCTTCCATCTGCTTGGGATATTTTAGACACACACTGGGAGGAAATCTCGTAAAAGTTTTGAACCGCATATAGTGTGTCTTTTCAAAGTCCAGTTACACATAATTGGCTAGGAACCGTTTATTAATGTCTATGAACTTCCATTAACCTTTTTTTTTCTTAAACTATACTTGTTCTGCTGTATGTCTCGTCTTAGAAGTCACTTTGAATTTGCTGCTTTCCTATACCGCAGTGTGCCGTCGGCAAGCTGTTGGAGTGTCCTACTAAAACGTCTGACAGCTCGTAGACACATACTGAAAGAGCGTCCTATAGAATTTCTCGGCACTCTGCTTCAACGGTTCACGATGCGGTAGTTGGTTCCACTTACAACATTTCCGTATGCTGCGGGTATCCCTGTCTGTCGACCATTGTGTTAATATGTTGAATGTAGCAATAAAAGAAGGGGGTTTATTTACTTCCGCCGAATGCGAGTAGAGGCTAAAACTTCCATCGACAGTCTAATCTGCAGGTAAAAGTTCGCGTATCACGCCTTCAGCAGCCAGATGAAAAAAAAAAAGAAAGATAACGAAAACTGCTGCCAAGAGAAACTGGTTTTGCTCTGTTCGTAAAAAAGACCTCCGCTCCGAATGTAAGCCAACGCGTCGCTGCCTTGGCGTCGTCGTCGTAGGTTCGCCGTTTGGCGGGGGCGGAGGGGAAGAGAGGGGGAGGGTTAAAGCCCCTTCGCCTGGCGGCGCATAAACACTTCTCACTCAGTAGAACGCCAGTCGCAGGCGCGTCACACTTGGTTAGCTGTTTAGCTGCTCGGCCTAAGCGTTCACTGCCAAGGGCATCGGTGTGGAGACAACACAGCGGCCGCCGTTGCAACAGTAAGTATGCGGAGAAACGTTATGTTGCGCAGTGGAGTGTGGTTCCAGCGAGTGGTACGTTTCATACGTGGAAATACACCTGGCGCGCTAACTCACATTTGGTTATCTACGTGTTACGAGAACAAAACAAAACTGAAGTGGTTTTCAAATGAGATTCATTAAGGCCAAAAAGTGAGTAAAAACGAATGATTAAACCCTGTTAGTGCGTGTCGCACATGGTGTGGCGAATGAACGTGTTGACACAGAAAACTGTTATTGATCTAAAAAAAGGTAGCAAAATCTGTGGAAAATAACTTAATGAAGTGCGTTTTAATGTTATTAACAGCTAACCGGAAAGTGCAGCTAAATTTCCCACTCGTGATGATAAGGAGACCGAGGCATTATTTTAAAGTGCTACATTTATTCCGCGTTTCTCCTCACCGGCGGAGTTCATTTGTTGTCTCATAAGATTTTCGTGAGAAGTCACACTTTTGTAGTAAGTTCCCCTGCTGAAAATACTATCCTACGTGTCTTTTGTCACCGTCTAATACATGCCATTTATCAGTCTTTTTGTCCCCTTGCATTTTCCCCTTCTACTGCATTTTTCACTGACAAACAGAACAGTCTAAGTTGCCGGTTCGTGTGTTCCACGAACCGATGAGCGTGTTCTGCTCTCACTTTTTTTTGCGTTATCATTTTGTACTAAATCAGTTTACGTAATTCTATATATACTACCACAGCGTTTCATTTAAATTATATTCTGTTCCACAATTTCAGATTTCTCTGCCATGCAGTGCTACTCACAGTAAAACTTCAGTAACTGTTTTCCAAATTCTACCACAATCTTTCACACCAGCTGATGTATTCAGTCAAAGAACGTTTCCTTCACCTGTAATATTGCTTTGGCCATTGGTAATCTTGCTTTCTAGACGACAAAATTACTTCATTCCTCTGCTACGTCTTTTATTTGACAGTTATTCTAGTTTTTGCAGTGTTTTACTACTTCTGCCATTGTTTCACTCACATTTTAACATACGTCTGATGCATATGAAGGCTGAAGTAAAATTTGTCATCTGTGTATAGACTGCAAAGAACATTTCGTATACAATAACATTCTGGAACTAGTCGGGTCTAACACACACACACACGGCATCACATGGCTGTGAGTAAAACGTCCCAGTGTCAGGACGTGTGCACTCCTCAGCTGAGTGTCGCGTGTGCATGAGTCACCACCGTGTCCTGTGGAAACGTTTCCATACTCGGTCACCGGCGACGGAAACACGGGACTGCTTTCCACTGATGTTGGGTGATGTGCCAACGCCACTACTCTGCTGTTGGAGGAATAATCCTTCACATGTATGTTTACTATATTTTGGAATGCAAAAAAGAGGGCACTTTCCACATTTTAAATGTAATACATGAGAAACAAAAAGATAATCTATTACACACATCACACAAACTAACGTTACTTCAGAGCCCATATCCCGTGTATACTTTTCATAGGACTGAATCTTTTTTAAAAGTACCTCACGTTGACACAAATATTTAAAATAACTTTTGCATTTCAAATGTCGAAAATTAAACTTCACCTGTGCAATCACTTCTACATATGCGATTGTCAGTGTATTTCTCTCCTTTGTTCACTGTCTCTGTTGTAAGGAGAAAAATCTCTCACAAGCGTTATGGGCTGACACTGCAAACAACTACTGCACGATTGTAATTAATTCACTAAACTGTTCCTCAGTACTATACGACTCAATGTACCTGCACCATTTTTTCTGGGTTGGTTGACATTTTGTATGATGTGTGTCCGATTATTTTTAATTTTAAAGTTTCCAAAAAGCTTATCAGTTTCAATATTTTTATCCAACAAAAATTTTATAGGTTCTTCCATACACGTCCATGATACATCTGCAAAAATAAACCACTCAAATCAAGAAAATTCACGTAGTGGTTGTCTCCACACATTCAGGTATTCTAAACAGCCATATATAAACACTGATTCTAAGCAACATAAATCGATATCTTCGATTGTACTAGCATAGCAGATCGATTGTAAGCAAATAACAAATGTAATTAAATAACTTAAGTAAAAAGTATATAAAATGTTGTTGATACGAGATGAAAACAAAAATCAAAAGATCTGAATTCATAAACGAAAAAATGCGAACAGTAGTCGCAATCATAAAAATATATGTGGACACTACATTAAACGTCGAAAATACGAACACGTCCGCATAAATGCGGACGTATGGTACCCCTATTCACATAAATGTCATTCTGAAAAAAAAAGTAGAATGTTTTGTGAAATGATTGTCTAGAAGTAAGAAATAAAATGCCCAGAGAAACATTTGACCCAGTTTTGAAAGGTGCTCCAAATAATTAGCAGCGAATGAGGTGCCAATAGGAAATGCGCACTTTCTTTCCTGAAATATGAGGGTTTCTCTAATGAAAACTTTTTAAAACGGAAAAATTGGTGGAACATTTTAGATCTTAGATGGATGATAGAAATATGTCAACGCCACAGAAGAGCAGACGGCACGGTCTACATAATCCACCACACAAGTACCCTCTAGCACTCATTAAAATTCCGTGATTCCAAGCTAAAATTGAAGGTTCTTAGTTGGCACCTCATTTGCTGTACACGATTTCGAGCATTATTCAAAAGTCACATAAAATGTGCCTCTAATCTATTTTCTTACTTTTAGACAATTAATTTCACAAAACATTTGGCATGTTTTTTATATCTTCTTTCAACTTTTGTTCCGAAAGCATGATCTCTTTGACATTACATTGCCTTCCTAGTGTCCTCTGTTCTCGAAATGGTCCAAATTTAGTACTTCACTCGAAGAAAGTCTCTTCTGTAGTTACATATCACACCAATGCAACTTTTCATGCGCAAAATTGCTATGCCTTGAGGGCGTGAAATGTTCGATACTGCACTGACATAGTTAGCAGCAGCTACTCAGGAATTTTTTTCCGTTTTCTCTCAAATGATCAATTATTTTTTATTACCCTGATTAGTTTCAAGCAGTTCAATATGTTTTTTTGCAAAATTAGATCTCATGTTGGTCAGTTTGATACCACATTTGCCCATTTCTCACTCTTCGTTTGACTGTAAATATTCGGACAAAACCCACTGTTTAATTTGTAGTCTCTGTTTCACTCCGCTCAAACATTTTACCAACAATTTATTTGCTTCTGATTCGATTATTGTGGTCCACTAAGGATTCCTTTCCTGTACCAATCTTTTCATCTCAGGGCACCAGTTACACCAAATGCCCTATTTACTGTGTTATTCTCTTGCCCTGTGATCTCCTTTGTGAGAGCACCGCTTGCAAAATGCAAAGGCGTAAGTTTGAACACCATCCGACATGCAGTTTTATTTAGTTACGATGCTTTACTCCATTGATTGTCGTCTATTCTCTTACTTCACCACAGAAAATTGTCACGTTGTTGCATGACATGCCGTGCCAGCACATACTGGCTATTAATGGCAAGAGAAAGAGAAGCCACTGTCACACAAAATGTAGAATGGAATCTTCATCCTTTCCACGCTCTCTTTCCATATTCTAATGCATGAAAATACAGTTAACATTAGAGTATGATGGAGTATGCCTTACACACATAAACAATAGCCTGTCTGATTTTATTACATCAGCTGTAGACTTGTTTCAATGAATTTACACCGTTGAATGTCCATTGTACAAATTTCCTTACCTTACAGACAAAAAAACGCACAGCTGCCATATACTAAATGAAGGGAAAGAAATTAAACAATAGTCATCTTACAAGGAAACAACTGACCTCGTATTTTGTGCAGAAAAAAGTACACTAGCAAGATACCAAGCCCAGCAACCGATACCGCGCGAGTATTTGGGCCATAACTCTGACAATACGCGGATAGGATCTTTTGAATGAACGGGTTTCTTTTTTAAACTTCGCGAGCTGTCGATTGTTAGTCACTCGCTCCGCCCCACTGCAGCCGCACAATGCCGTCGTGCGAAAGTGGTTTGCACGCTGGCTTCGCGTTCGCGAGGATGATGGTTCAAACCCGCGTCCGGCCATCCTGGTTTAGGTTTTCTGCGATTTCCCTTATTCACTTCAGGCAAATGCCGGGTTGGTTCCATTGAAGGGGCACTACCTATTGCCTTCCACATCCTTCCCCAGTCCGATCTTGTGCTCCGTTTTTAATGACCTCGTTGTCGACGGGACGTTAAAACTCTAGTCTCCTGCTCCGGGTGCGGGGTACGGAACAGCGGAGTCAGTAATTGGTTCGCCTACATGATGTCGGTGAACCAACAAGCGACTGTGCTTTGTTCGTTATGTCATATTGCGCATTTTCCGACCTTTAGCTGGTGCCACAGACATGTGTTTGAAAACTTTTACGATGCGAGTCACAAATTCAGTGTAAATTTATGAAATAAGTGTGTCATTAAAGTAATACCATAGCACTATTTAATTACTAACATCGTTGTTGTGCGTTATTTTCTTTTGTGTGGAGAACATAACACAGTTTTAAGGGAATGGAATTCCGATATTCTTCAGCGCGACTGGAATCATCGGACTGTAAATCGCAAATCATTAACTCCGTTTCATAATAATTCTTCAGCTGGCCAGGTTTATGCATTTTGATTTTCAGGCATAGTGTTGAACATACCTGAAGTTCACACATTAGATACTCTTTTTCGCGTAAGACAGAGAAACAGCGTGTTCTCGAACAGGGTTTCAGAACACGTTTTGCAGTTGTGTCCCTCTCCCCTTCACCCCCCCCCTCACCCCCCCCTCACCCCCCCCCCCCCAATCTCTCGGTCTCCATCTGCAATTTTTACCTGACACGCTTCCCTTCAATACTCAACTAGTGATCCCTTGATGTCTCAATGTGTTCTACCAACCGATCCTTCTTATGGTCAGGTTGTACTACAAATTTCTCTTCTCCCCATTTCTATTCAGTACCTACTCATTAGTTACGTGATCTGCCCATCTAATCTTCACCATTCTTCTGTAGCACTACGTTTAAAAGCTTCTATTCTCTTCTGATCTAAACTGTTCATTGCCTATATTTCACTTCCGTACATGGCTACACTCCATACAAATACTTTCAGAAAGGCCTACCTGACACTTAAAGTTAACGAATTCCTCTTCTTCGGAAACACTTTCCTTGTCGTTGCCCATCTATATTTTATATCCTCCTTACTTCGACCATCATCAGTTATTTTGCTTCCCAGACAGCGAAACTCATTTACTACTTCAAGTGCCTCCTTTCCTAATCTAATTCCTTCAGCATCGCCTGATATAGTTCGACTATATTCCATTATTCTCGCTCTACTTTTGTCGATGGCCATTTTATGTCCTCCTCTGAAGATACTACCCTTTCCGATCAACTGCTCATCTAAGTCCTTTGCTGTCTCTACCAAAATTGCAATATCACTGGCAAACGTTAACTCTTTTATTTCTTCTCTCTGGACTTTAATTCGTACTCCAAATTTTTCTGCTTTCTCAATATACAGGTTGAATAACATCGGAGATAGGCTACAACCCTGTCTCACTCCCAACCACTGCTTCCCATTCGTGCCCCTCGACTCTAATAACTGCCATCTGGTTTCTGTATCAATTGTAAATAGCCTTTCACTCCCTGTATTTTAACCCTGCCAACTTTAGAATTGGAAAGAGAGTATTCCAGTCAACATTGTCAAAAGCTTTCTATAAGTCTACAAATGCTAGAAAAGTAGGTTTGCCTTTCTTCAACGTATCTCCTGAGAAGTCGTAGGGTCAGTATTGCCTCTCGTGTCCCTACACGTCTCCGGAATCCAAACTGATCTTTCCCGAGGTTTTTGCATTCTTCTGTAAATGATTCGTGTCAGTATTTTGCAGCCGTGACTTATTAAGCTGATAGTTCGGTAATTTTCACACCTGTCAACGCTTGCTTTCTCTTGAACTGGGATTATTGTATTCTTCTTGAAATCTGTACATCTTGCTCACCGGATGGTAGAGTTCTGCCATGGCTGGCTCTCCCAAGGCTATCAGTAGTTCTAATGGAATGTTGTCTGCTCCTACGGCCTTGTTTCGACTTAGCTCTTTCAATGCTCTGTCAAATTTTTCACACAGTATCATATCTCCCTTCTCATCCCCCTCTACGTCCTCTGCCATTTCCATAATATTGCCCTCAAGTGCAGTGCCCTTGTATAGGCCCTCTAATACTCGTTCCAACTTCGTTTTCCCTTCTTTACTTAGGACTGGTTTTACGTCTGAGCTCTTGATATTCATAGAGATGGTTTTCTTTTCCTCAGAGCTCTCTTTAATTTTCTTGTAGGCAGTATCTATATTAACGCTAAAGATACATGTTTCAACATCATTACATTTGTCTTGTAATCATTCCTGCTTAGCCATTTCGCACTTCCTGTCAATTTCATTTTTAGACGTTTGTATTCCTTTTCGTCTGCTTAGTTTATTGCATTTTTATATTTTCTCATGTCTCTTGCGTTACCCAAGGATTTCTACCCACCCTCATCTTTTTACCTACTTGAACCTCTGCCGCGTTCACTATTTCATCTGCCTTTTTGCAGTTTCTGCAGTTTTAATCTGCAGTTCATAACCAATAAATTGTGGTCAGAGATTACATCTGCCCCTGGAATTGTCATAAAATTTAAAATCTGCTTCCTAAATTCCTGCCTTACCAGTATATAATCAATCAGAAACCTTCCAGTGTCTGCAGGTCTCTTCCACGTATACAACTTTCCCTCATAATTCTTAAACCAAGTGTTAGCTATGATTAAATTATGCTGTGTGCAAAATTCTACCAGACGGCTTCTGCTTTCATTCCTTTCACCCCAGTCCATATTCACCTACTACTTTTCCTTCTTTTCCTTTTTGCTACTGTCGGACTCCATGACTATTAAATTTCCCGCTCCCTTAAGTAAATGAATAGTTTCTTTTATCTCAGCGTACATTTCTTCAATCTCCTCCTCATCTGCGGAGCTAAGTTGGCTTATAAAATTGTACTATTGTGGTGGGTGTGGGCTTCGCGACAATTTTAACTGCAATGATGCTTTCACTATGCTCTTCATAGTATCTTATCCGTGTTCCTATTTTTTTACTCATTATTGTGTTCCTACTTTTTTTACTCATTATTAGACCTACTTCTGCATTACCCTTATTTGATTTTTTATTTCTTTCCCTGTATTCACCTGACCAGAAGTCCTGTTCCTCCTGCCACCGAACTTCAATAATTCCCACCTATCCCTTTCCCGTTTTAAATTTTATAACCTACCTGCCCGCTTAAGTGATCCGACACTTTCCGATCCGTAGAACGCCAGTTTTGTTTCTCCTGAGTAGTCTGCGCCCGGAGATCCGAATGAAGGACTAATTTACCTCCGGAATATTTTACCCAAAAGGATGCCATCATCATTTGGCCATACAGTTGAGACGCATGGGCTCGGGAGAACTTACGGCTGTAGTTTCCCCTTTGCTTTCAGCCGTTCGCAGCACCAGTACAGCAAGGCCGTTTTGGTTAGTGTTAAAAGTGTTACAAGGCCAGATCAGTCAATCATCCAGACTGTTGCCCTTACAACTACTGAAAAGGCTGCTGCCCCTCTTCAGGAACCACACGTTTGTCTGGCCTCTCAATAGGCACCCCTCCGTCGTGTTTGCACTTACGGTACGGCTATCTGTATCGCTGAGACATGCAAGTTTCCCCAGCATCGGCAAGGTCCATGGTTCATGGGAGGGATTTTTTTATGTACATCACATGAAAGTAACAATATAACTTTCGCTTAAGGGAACACATTTACAACCCGTTTTTTGTTATCGTTACCAATTTAGGTTATTAAATAGTTTTACAGAAAGCATGTCTGCTACCGTATCCGGGCAAGGGGCGGCTACAGCCTAATCTACGGTATACTGACGACAAGCTGGTGATTCCCCGTTGCGTGTGCAGCACAATTTCGGCGACACAGGGCACGGTCATTGCAGCAAACATCGCCGTCCGCCCATCGCAGCGATAAGATAGCCAGCGGCCGCATGTGTTGAGTATGGTGTGGAGGCGCCCTTCACCACGGTCAGGAATGGAGGCGCGGCCCATGACGGCGTGCTGGTCCCACGGTACCGATCAAGGTCGACCGGTGCTCCACAGCGCAGTCACGTGCAGGAATCTCCTGCTCCTCCTAGCCGCCCAGCGCCTGCGCCTTCAGCGCACGACGCTCCAGTCGAAGGCCCTTCACAACAAACGGTGGATTTGATCTTTGGTGCAATGGCTAGACCTCCTTTTGCTTCTCCGAAACCACGAGTACGGAGACTACTATATAAAGAGAGGTTTTTATTATTTTCAGCCATAATGGCAATGTTTGTGCACCGTGACTGTGTGGGATAATTATTTATTTCAAGTTTCTGCTACCAGTCACTTTTTATTTTATGCTTAATATAACATAATGCAACGCGTTTCGAACATGTTCTGTTGATATTCAGGCGTTTATACATACATATAGAGAATTTCTCTATATTGCATTATATTAGATTAAGCGTCAAATAAAAAGTGACTGGTAGCAGAAACTTGAAATTAATAATGAAAGAGGTTGTTTAACGTTGTTACCAAAGAGCTTGGAAAGCATTTGGCTGGTTTAAGCTGATATAATGTATACGTTTGTATAAATATACCAGCTTAGCGCCTGCTGCTTCGCTCGCGTAGACTCTATGGTGCGCACAGATTTTTGTTTTCTTTAATCGAATTTTTATGTTGTTCACAAATTGCTACATCATCTAAACGTTTCGCGGTAGTTAAGGCGATAGAGAATATACATCTGACAAAAAAAAAAAAAAAAAAATACGAATGTGGTAGCTGGAGTTCGAGGTCTTTGTTAATACTGCCTTTTGAGTTCTTGTGGCGAAATTTCCACAGAAAACTTTCACGCCCTTAGTTTTTGGCTTTCCAAAAACACTGAAAAACGTGTTTTTTTTATTTGTGACCGCAAAGTCAAATGCCAGTTTTCATAGATGTTTTGAAAATACTTCGTTTGTTCTTTAATACCTTTCACCCATTATTTCATCCCAATAGGGATTAAAGTTAAAAGCTTGCTCAAACATTTGTTTATTTACTTCTGGTTGAAATAAAAAAACAAATCAGTTTTAGTAGGTCTAGTTTTAAAAATCGCCTTAATAGCGAAACGTTTTCTAAAACCTTCCATCCCTTCCATCCCATTCATCCATTTAAGAGTAGAACTTCGTAAAATTTCTTTTTAAATAACGCCTACAATATAACAGTAATACCTTCTCCACATTTCATGTCTCTATACATGAGCGATGACTCAATACCAGCGTGCATGAGATATTAACCATATACACTCGAAGAACATACACCATAGAGACTTTTTTTTAAAAACTATAGTGTACAGCTATTGTGTTAAATCCAACTGCGAGAAAGAAAATGATGCTGTGTTATACTGTGAAACTGTGTTTCCTTTTCTTCCTCGCAGTCAGTTTCAGCTAGGACAACAGGCCATGAACCATCAAACTGTTTCTCCCATATTATGTCTTTCTCCCCAAACAAAATTTTAAACAAAAATTGTACGCCCGCAGCTCGTGGTCGTGCGGTAGCTTTCTCGCTTCCCACGCCCGGGTTCCCGGGTTCGATTCCCGGCGGGATCAGGGGTTTTCTCTGCCTCGTGATGGCTGGGTGTAGTGTGATGTCCTTAGGTTAGTTAGGTTTAAGTAGTTTTAAGTTCTAGGGGACTGATGACCATAGATGTTAAGTCCCATAGTGCTCAGAGCCATTTGAAAAATTGTACACATAGCAGTCTGCTGTTTTGTTCTCTTCGTCACCGTCGCTTTTACAGAAAACAGGAAAGCTGTATTTACTGCTTTCTGGTTGATGATTAGAATACTACCTCAGATAACGTAAGAATACTACGACCGAATCTGAACTGTCTGAAACTCTGTAATCCCAACCACCAACAGATTAAAATTATGCGAGATATCGCCATTGAACTACTAGGCTAACAGAGTTAGCAGATGCAGAGATATCTCTCGACCCTGTACACCAATGATCCCTACCGATTTTACACACTCGTTTTAAGCAACTTCAGTTACCAATCAAAGTTTCGTTTGCATTAACAAAAGGCAAGTCAGAAAGACGGGTAACAGGAAAGGGGGACACAGCAGGCCCGGGGGGGCGGGGGGGTGAATTTACCTTGTGAGGGGAGGAAGTGATGGTCAGGGAGAGACCGGAGGTGGGGGGGAGGGGGGGGGGGGGGAAGGAGTAGTCTAGGGCAATTCCGCTATATACTTAACAGTTACGAATCATTGCTGGGTTCGCTAGTATATTATAAAAACAACTATTTTAAAGACTTTTTGTTTAACGCCGCTCAGGGACTGGGTGTTGTGTTGTCCTAATCATCATTATTTCATTCCCATCGACACGAAAGTCGCCGAGGTGGCGTCAAATAGAAAGACTTGCACCCGGCGAACGGTCTACCCGACGGGAGGCCGTAGTCACACGACATTTACATTTTTACCGATTTCTAACTTTTGTTCATCATAAGATGGCTGAAATACAGGACGAGTTATTAATCAAATGTTGAGTGAGTGGGAATACGTCTCGAGGGAAAATCTCTCTCTCTCTCTCTCGTGTACGCCGGTATTCTTGTAGAATCAAGAGAATTTCTTGTGCATGAGTGAACTGTGGTTATAAGAGACGTTGACTACTTCAGAATGGTATGAGACAGGTTTGTAGAATACCGTTGATGTTATTTACTCCATACAGTGAGTAAGCAATAGAGGGAAGGCTTTTGCAAAGTGAGTTACATTTCAGAGAGAAGGTATAAAAACTGTTTCCCGTTGGCATTGTAATTATGTCAGACGGTAGAGGACGTTGGTCAACTGAACGGAACGCACACTGTCTTGAAAAGAGGCTATAAGATGAACACCAATGCGAGTAAAACAAGAGTAACGGCATTTATTCGAATTACGTCAGGCAGTGTTGAGGGAATTAGATCGGAAAAGGACACTCTGTAAGCAGTAGATGAATTTTACTATTTGTGCAGCAAAATAACTGACGATGGCCAGAGTAGAGGGGGATATTAAATTCAGAGCGCTACAGCAAGAAAAATGTTTCTCGTTTTTGTTAACGTCGAATATAAACTTAAGCATCAGGAAGTCTTTTCTGAAGATATTTGTTTGGATTGTAGTCTTACACGGAAATGAAACGTGGGCTATAAAGAGCGAAGATTAGATAGGTAGAGGGCGTAACTAATGAAAATATACTGAATCCGATAGGGGAGAAAAAGTATTTATGGACCAACTTACCACTAACTAAAAGAAAGTATCTGTTAACATAGCACATTGTGATGCGTCCAAGAATCGTGAATTTGATAACTGAGGGACATGGGAAGAAGGGAGGAAAATTGTAGGATACCAAAGCTTCACTACAGTAAGAACCTTCAACTGGATATGGGTCGCGGTTGTTACAAGGCGATAAAGAACCCGCAAAGAAGGAAGTTAAAGTGGGAAGCTGTATCAAATCAGTCTTCACAACAATAACATGACCTAATTTGACAAAATTTATTTCTACCATTAGTACCAGTCCATAACAAGAAGTTAGTAAAACAAACGAATTCCAAATATGAGACTGCAACCTTCTTGCGCTTCATGAAATGTGTCCTATGAAGATCGCGTGAATGATCTGTATTAATAACATATTTCGGTGCAGCCATCATCAGATCCCGCATTAACACAACACATACAAATGTAGGAAATATTACAGCTTTAAGAAAAAATAACGTTTCTTGGCAATACTTGGATGAACAACAGTAAATTCACCCAACAGAACAAAGAGCTTGGATTACAAGTTGTAAGTGGTGTTATCCATACAGAACATAAAGTAACGACTGTTTAAAGAGAGAAGTGAAGAGGAAGAGGAAACGTTTTAATAAGCTTCCCATTAGTGCTGCCTGACGACGGTTTTCTGCTCCTCTTCGGGTTAGCTGTTACTTCAACTTCTTTACGGCAGCTACTTCTCTCAGAGACCGTCCTCAAATTTCGGTACTCTATTATATATGTCAATTTATAACAAATAAATATGATACGTCGTTCACATTAGAATACACTACTGGCCATTACAATTACTACACCATGAAGATGACGTGCTACAGACGCCAAATTTAACCGACAGGAAGAAGATGCTGTGATATGCAAATGATTAGCTTTTCAGAGCATTCACACAAAGCTGGCGCTGGTGGCGACACCTACAACGTGCTGACATGAGGAAAGTTTCCAACCGATTTCTTATACACAAGCAGCAGTTGACTGGCGTTGCCTGGTGAAACGTTGTTGTGATGCCTCGTGTAAGGAGGAGAAATGTTTACCATCACGTTTCCGACTTTGATAAAGGTCGGATTGTACCCTATCGCGATTGCCGTTTATCGTATCGCGACAGTGCTGCTCGCGTTGGTCGAGATCCAATGACCGTTAGAATATGGAATCAGTGGGTTCAGGAGAGTAATACGGAGAGCCGTGCTGGATCCTAACGGCTTCGTATCACTAGCAGTCGAGATGACAGGCATTTTATCCTCATGGCTGTAACGGATAGTGCAGCCACGTCTCGATCCCTGAGTCAACGGATGGGGACGTTTGCAGGACAAAAACCATCTGCACGAACAGTTCGACGGCGTTTGCAGCAGCATGTGCTATCAGCTCGGAGACCATGGCAGCGGTTACCCTTGACGCTGCATCACAGACAGGAGCGCTTGCGATGGTGTACTCAACGACCAACCGGGGTGCACGAATGGCAAAATGTCATTTTTTCGGATGAATCCAGGATCTGTTTACAGCATCATGATGGTCGCATCCGTGTTCGGCGACATCGCGGTGAACGCACATTGGAAGCGTGTATTCGTCATCGCCATACTGGCGTATCACGCGGCGTCATGGTAAGGAGTGCCATTGGTTACACGTCTCAGTCACCTCTTGTTCGCATTGACGGCACTTTGAACAGTGGACGCTACATTTCAAATGTGTTACTACCCGTGGCTCTAACCTTCATTCGATCCCTGCGAAACCCTACATTTGAATAATGCACGACCGCATGATGCAGGTCATGTACAGGCCTTTCTGGATACAGAAAATTTTCGACTGCTGCTCTGGCCAGCACATTCTCCAGATCTCTCACCAATTGAAAACATCTGGTCAATGGTGGCCGAGCAACTGGCTCGTCACAGTACGCCAGTCACTACTCTTGATGTAGTGTGGTATCGTGTTGAATCAGCATAGGCAGCTGTACCTGAACTCGCCATCCAAGCTCTGTTTGACTCAATGTCAAACTGATTTCTCAGGATCTATGCACTCAAATTGCGTGAAAATGTAATCACATGTCAGTTCTAGTACAATATATTTGTCCAATGAATACCCGTTTATCATCTGGATTTCTACTTGGTGTAGCAATTTTATTGGTCAATAGCATATTTTTATATAGTTTTTGCAATTCTAAACTGGCAATACCGAAAATTTATATTTATATATATATTGTTGTTGTTGTGGTCTTCAGTCCTGAACCTGGTTTGATGTAGCTCTCCATGCTACTCTATCCTGTGCAAGCTTCTTCATCTCCCAGTACCTACTGCAACCTACATCCTTCTGAATTTGCTTAGTGTAGTCATCTCTTGGTCTCCCTCTACGATTTTTACCCTCCACGCTGCCCTCCACTAAATTGGTGATCGCTTGATGCCTCAGAACATGTCCTACCAACCGATCCCTTCTTCTGGTCAAGTTGTGCCACAAACTTCTCTTCTCCCCAATCCGATTCAATACTTCCTCATTAGTTATGTGATCTACCCATCTAATCTCCAGCATTCTTCTGTAGCACCACATTTCGAAAGCTTCTATTCTCTTCTTGTCCAAACTATTTATCGTCCATGATTCACTTCCATACATGGCTACACTCCATGCAAATGCTTTCAGGAATGACTTCCTGACACTTAAAACTATACTCGATGATAACAAATTTCTCTTCTTCAGAAACGCCTTCCTTGCCATTGCCACTCTACATTTTATATCCTCTCTACTTCGACCATTATCAGTTATTTTGCTCCCCAAATAGCAAAACTCCTTTACTACTTTAAGTGTCTCACTTCCTAATCTAATTCCCTCAGCATCACCCGATTTAATTCGACTATATTCCATTATCCTCGTTTTGCTTTTGTTGATGGTCATCTTATATCCTCCTTTCAAGACACTATCCATTCCGTTCAACTGCTCTTCCAAGTCCTTTGCTGTCTCTGACAGAATTACGATGTCATCGGCGAACCTCAAAGTTTTTATTTCTTCTCCATGGACTTTTGTCTCCTTTTGTTTCCTTCACTGCTTGCTCAATATACAGATTGAATAACATCGGGGATAGACTACAGCCCTGTCTCACTCCCTTCCCAACCACTGCTTCCCTTTCATGTCCCTCGACTCTTATAACTGCCATCTGGTTCCTGTACAAATTGTATATATATATATTTGCACCAACTTTGGTTGAAATCGGTCCAGTGGTTTAGGGGTTATATATTTTCCTAAACCACTACACCGATTTCAACCAAAACTGGTACAAACATCATTTACTGTCTGGAAAGGATCACTATGGGGTTAAGAACCTGTCAAAGGGGTGGGCGTGGGACTTTAAAAGCAGAACAGCCGACGACACGAGAATACTCATGTTTTAGTCATCCAGTATTTGAGAATGAGAGCACTAGATAAATTTCAACAAACTTTACACGTAATTTCAAACCTTTACGAAACTTTTCCTCGCTGGCGACCCCCACAAAATGATGAAAGAGAAAAGTTTGTCGCTTACTATATTTTCGCTGTTTATGCAGTAAAACTACCACATGAAGCATGACGTTTTAATTTATTACTTCTGCACTATGAACTGTATTCGCGACAAATTTTGCAGACTGTATTCACATATATCACTGACTGTTTCAGAGACTTATATCATACGGCGCCATAAATACCGAAAGCGTGAAAAACTACCGCGTCATGTACGACGTATTAATTTATTAATTCATCACTAACTCTATGCGCAACAAATTTCGCATACAGAAGGCACATGTACCATTAGATGTAGCTACAAAATTATATCATCGTACAGCATGTAGTTGGGGAGATACGTCGTGATAAATATTAAGCTGCGTGAAAATGAAACTGCAGGGCGCAATTCGCTGGATATGCAGGTGAAATATGTTTACAAATATGCGTGAAATATTGTAACCCGTGGGTAGATAGCTTATCTTAAATTCCAGGAACGATCTGAATCAAATTAGGTTCTTATATTGGTTACACTGTGGAAAGAAATACTGTAGGGGTAAGAATCACCTGTTTCCTTTTGGACTGTGTGTGTGAACTTCGAGAGAAGGGAGGACGAGCAGATGGACAGACAACGAGGGAGGGAGGAACAGAAGGCACAGATAGGAGGAGGAGGAAGAGGAAATGGACAGAGGACGGAGGGAATTGGACAAAGGAGGAGGTAGACAGAGAGGGGGGCGAGTAGGATATGGACTAATACAAGACTGGAATAAATACATACCCGGGCAAAAACCGGATACTTAACTAGTTATTAATAAAGATCACTCATGCGATTTACCCAGGAAGCATTTAGTGAACCGTAATAACTACTGGAAGACAGTGTAGCAGTTAAGAAAAATACAACGTATGGTGCAACCTATAAAACAGTCTGATTACATTGATGATGATAAACGTGTGTTGGTTCAAATCATTTATTTACCGTCTCATGATGTAACTGAAAAGCTGTTACATGTTCAGTACCTTAATACTTTTTTGCTCTTGAAACAGAAATTCCTCTCGAATTACAGTTTTCATTCCAGGTTCTCCATACAGTTCAGCTCTAATCGTGTCTCTGGAATAATTTCTAAACTTCATTGTATCTGTGTCTTCAGTCTGAAGATTGGATTGATCCACTTCTAAATGGTGATCTATCCTGCTCAAGTCTTTTCAGCTGAGTTCATTACCGCAGTCTACATCCACTTGAACCTGTTTGCTGCGGTCACGCCTTTGTCTCACTTTACAGTTTTCACCTCCACCCTTCCGTCCTTTACCAATGATTTCTTCATGCCTCAGAATCTGTTCCCTAAAACTCTTCCTTCTTTTAATGAAATTGTGCCGCAAATTTCTTTTCTCTTCGATTCGATTTAGTACCTCTTCACTAATTCCTTGATCTATTCCATCTAATCTTCTGCATTCTTCTGTGACACCTCGTTTTAAAAGCGCTAGTCTCCTTTTGTCTGTACTGTTTTACTTTCATGTAAGGCTACACCCCTGGCAAGTGCTTTCAGAATAGACTTCCAACAACTTAAATTTATACTAGGTGTTACAATATAGCCTTCTTTCGGAAAACCTTTTATTGTTATTTGCGGTCTTTAGTTTATAATCAGTTTATTCCGCCATCATCATTTTTTTGTTGCCCAGTAACCAATCTCATCTACTATTTACAGCGCCTCATTTCCTGATCCAGTTACCAGTATATCGCGGACATAAACATTCAATTCCCCTTCATGTACTTCTTTCGATGTTCATTTTAAAATCTCTTTTCGGGACCCTATTCATTACGACACAAACGAATTACAATGTCTGCAAGTGAGCATAGATTTGCCGGCCGATATCGCCGAGTGGTTCTAGGAGCTTCAGTCTGGAAGCGCGACCGCTACGGTCGTAGGTTCGAATCCTGCCTCGGACATGGATGTGTCTGATGTCCTTAGGTTAGTTAGTTTTAAGTTCTAAGTCTAGGGGACTGATGACCTCAGATGTTAAGTCCCATAGTGCTCAGAGCCATTTTACCCATTTTTTTGGGCATTGATTTAAATCAACAGGGAAAGCTCAAAATTTGCTCGATCGGTATTCTAACCCGGGTCTCCCGCTTACCAGGCGGATGCTCTGACTACTAAGCCATCGGGACACAGAGATCATTGCAGCTGCTTGGATTACGCCAGCACGCCCCCCACCCCTATCACGCCCAAATTCTTAACATACCCACAGACCATTAATGTAGGGCCTCTGCCCATTATTCTCATTACTCGTGGCATACATAATATTCATTCTGTTCGACGGATCTTCCTTGTACTTTGCCGTCTTTGACCGGAGTACAGTGTCCTAGGAAGGCATTGAAGTTTTTATTTATTAATCTGGCACTTTCTTTTTCCAAATGTCAACATGATTTTCTTTATTACTTGCTCAATGCGCATATTGAATAAAATGTAGCACAGGTTATAATTCTTTGTCCCTCCTTTCTCGATTACTGTCAAACCGAAGAAGCAGAAGATAATGAATGCAGGGGACACTCTGGTGGAGTGTTCTACACATACACCTATTTCCTGTGAATGACACATATAGCGTGTAGTGGATTTTGCTCCGTACTGTGACATACATCAAGGTTTCTTCGTGTTCCATTCCCGGCTGGAAGGAAAAGATCAATTCCCTCCATTCTGTGCGAACTGCCATTAAATTTAAATTTTATACTGGCTATAAGCTCGATGCTTCGAGATCTGAGGACTATTTGCAGTTTCCTTCCTGGAAACTGGTTCCTGAAGTAATCTGTCTTCGCCAGAGATTAGTTGTCTTTCTCGATTGTCTGCCAAGTAGGTTATTCAGTATTTCTGTAACTGTTTCGGCAGTCCTTTCATGCTCCCGTTCATTGTGTAGTTCGGTGTCACCTGTTCCGCCATGCTATCGATCCCACACGCTCGAGCGGTGTCCTTCATCGTTTCAGGCATACGACTCTGGAACAGACTACCTTGTACCTTGCGTCTCTAAAACCACTGTGCATCCGAGAAGAGACTGAAACTTTATTTGTTACCATTGGCGTAGCTTTCTTCTCAGAATATCCCATCTGTTTTCCTTCTGTCCAAAACTTAACCAGTATCTCTATCCTATTGTCAACACTATCCATGTTTTTCTCATCCTATTTGTTTTCTTCTTTCTATCTCATCTGGTATACTTTACTTTCCCTAATATTTCGCACTCTTGCTCTGACAAGTCAACTTCTTTTCTACCTTTGATCCCTTCAGTACTGCTGTCATACTACCTGTTAGACGTCACTGACGTTCGACAAGAAGAAGATGAAGAAACTGCTTATAAAAGTTAAGTATGATATAACATATCAGTCGCAGTTTTGTTGGAGACAGTGTCGCGGCATTATTTTCGTGAGGGTTAGAGAGACGACAAAATGAAGGAAAGACAAAAAATCAACAATGGCGGAAAGACATTTCAACATGTCTTCGCCGTCTGTTGACTACTGTTTTATGGATGAATAACTTCGGCGTATGTGTGTTTCTTAAGTGACACATGTTTACGAGACCACTGTCCAGACAGCTCGAGTTCTTTTAGCAGTTAAGTATCCTCACTTGCCTCGTGTGTACAAATTAGAGAGACTGTTCAATATATTTCATCGTTAGCGGTTGCGAACTTCAGGCACAGGTTCAGTCTAAACGGTTGTATGCCCTTATCTTAAAACTAATGCTAAATAAGGCATATAAGTAAAGGAATAGAGTACAGCAGTGTTTGTAATTGCCAGCTTTGTGCCCGCATCCTCCACCTCTGCACTTTCAGGCAACGGAAATGAGATAGTAATAATAGATTCGAAAAAACCGTTACTTAAATTTGTTTTACTAAGTCATGGTTTCACCAGCGAGGCTACAAATTTCCTATTATATTATTGCCTACCATACACCACGTCTGAGTCGAAATACTTGATAAAATTGCGGCGTGATATCTGACCTGTGCTAGCACGATTCTGCCGTTCTGAATCCCACTTCACCGTAACGTCCTTCATAATCACTGGAGGAGAAGCATTAACAAAAATATTCGTGTGCGCCTCTGTTCCACAGATACTGCTCGATTTCTTAATCGACCTGAACTCTCATTTCCTAAAACCGCTGTTCGCCATTTCAGCTAATATATTGCCGAGTTGTGACTTCGATACCTAGCTGATGCAATAAATCCATTATCCTGTGTGCTATAGCATATGGTTAAAATTGTATCTTAATTACAGCACGCGCAGGGATCTTCCTGTACAGTCATCAGACCGATTCCGAAAAGTTTGGGAGCTTAACAAAAGCTCCAGTAATTAATTTTCAGATATTTTTCAAGTACTGGTAAAAACATGGACAAGTATCTGTTTCCACTTGGCATTAATTGTACCTAAGTATATAAATAAATCAGAGCAGACAAGTTTCTATGGTGTTTCTAAAAATATCCTCCGTCTCTCTCTCTCTCTCTCTCTCTCTCTCTCTCTCTCTCTCTCTCTCTCTCTCTCTCTTTGTGTGTGTGTGTGTGTGTGTGTGTGTGTGTGTGTGTGTGTGTGTGTGTGTAGGAGGGAGAGAGAGAGAGAGAGAACGCATGATGAGGGACTTAGCAGTAAGCATATTCTGCTTTTAAATTGAACATGCTTAACTTGCGGGTCGTTTCTTCTCTTGTACAAAAACCTCATAACATATCGCTAATAATTCGTCTTCCACGAGGCCGTTGTTAAGACTTTTGTTTAGCAGATAATGAATATATCCTCTGTTGACTGTGGGGTTCAACCACGTTTTTTCTGATTTATGAAAGAACATTCTAGTTACACAGATAGGGGATAGGGAAGGAGTGAGAATATTTCTTGATCGAGGAAGGATGTAGACCAATGCTAACGGGATCCACGTCACAGGGAAGAGGTACTCTACCCTGACTTTCAGGAGCCATTAGCAGTGGAAAACTTTCCAACGAAAGCCATAAATTTGAGTGTTGACAACATAAATAAGTGAGACCAACGCCTCCTTCACAGAATGTTGCGTTCGCTCTTCTCTACATTGTAGCAAGCGCCAAATCTTACTGTCCATAAAACTTGTCAAGTGACTGTTTCCACAATTTTAGTGAATTATTTAGTGTTTCCAACAGAAAAGCTACTACTGCGCGAAGTTCGCAGCAGGTCGAGCGATTTGTAGCTACAGTAGGTAAAAAATATTTACACACACACCACAACAGAAGTTTCATGTATGTGAACCTTGAATATCGGCTTACTACTTACAACTGAGCCGAAGTGAATAGCCGTCGGTGTTGCCTTCAGCAGATCCTAAGACAATGCTAACCAAACCTTGAGTAGCCCACGTTTACTGCTCGTCGAATTTAGCCGTTTTGCGAATGCTCCAGAAAGGCTTGACAACTAAGCTGTTAAAAGGTTTTGCACCACCTACGTATTTAGACCTTGAGTGCGATTAGACACACACAGTGCAGGAAATGAAAGCATAATCCTCTTGAAATTATAACAACGTTATTTCATTCACTATTATCGACTCCCCCTGTGGGTTAGGGGGTAAGAATAGGCCCACGGTATTCCTGCCTGTCGTAAGAGGCGACTAAAAGGAGTCTCAAACGTTTTGGCCTTGTGAGATGGTCCCCTGACGGGTTTGACCTCCATCCTTCTAAATTTTCCGAAGAGCGAGCCGATTGGGGAAGGGCGCCTTACAAGGAGCGATGTGTCCATCATGCATTACCATCTCTAGCCAGGTTTGTCGTCATCGCTTAGCAGTCCCGCTCACCTACCATCTCTTGGGCGTGGATTTGTTCTTGGCTGCAGTTTATTGCAGTCTGCTATGCTGTGTCGCTTTATGCGCCAATGACGATATTGGACTACATCACCTGAAATCCAGCACGGTAGCCAGTCCGTTGTGGTGGGGCCGCCATGTACCCTGTTGGTTGTAGCCCCCTGACTACACAGGGATCGCTCTGCTGATGCCAGCGCCGTTAACTCCCCACGTATGCCAAGGAGTAGATGCCTATCTCCTTGGGGCATTGGGACTCCCGGCAATGGCCATCCTGCCAGGTGGTCGTTGCTGAGGCTGGGTGGCGCCCGTGGGGAGGGCCCTTGGTCGGAGTAGGTGGCATCAGGGCGGATGACCCGCAATGAAGCGTGGTACATCATCTCTTGCTGGCGGCCAGCCGCCAGCAGTCTCTAAGCGTTCCAGGGCTCAATACAACGCAACTACATATGACCCCAAATCGTTCCCCTCCCTGGCTACACCATGGGAGGAACGAAAGACTAAGGATGCCAGCGAAACATACTCGCCCCGCTACCTGGTGTGTACGAAAGCTGATGGTGAATCCTTTACATCCATGAAGCCTCAGTTCTTCGTCGAGCACTTAGAGGACAAGTTCGGGGAGGTGGAGGGCTTGTCCAAAATGCGCTCGGGCTCGGTTTTGATCAAATCGGCGTCTTCCGCCCAGTCCCGCCGGTTACTCGATTGTAACAAGCTGGGGGATGTTCCGGTTACAATCACGCCCCATAAGAGTCTTAATATGGTCCAGGGCATAATATTCCATCGGGACCTTCTATTGCAGTCCGATGTCGAGCTTCGCGCCAATTTAGAGCGGCGAGGTGTTCACTTCGTCCGGCGCGTACATCGTGGTCCAAGGGATAAGCAGGTTGCCACCGGTGCCTTCATCTTGGCCTTCGAGGGTGATACTTTACCTGAGAAGGTCAAGGTGATGGTCTATCGTTGTGAAGTCAGGCCATATATCCCTCCCCCGATGCGGTGCTTTAAGTGCTGGAAGTTCGGGCATATGTCTTCCCGCTGTACTTCCAGCCTCACATGTCGAGATTGTGGACGCCCATCACATCCCAATACTCCATATGCTCCGCCTCCCATCTGTGTAAACTGCGGAGAGCACCACTCGCCTTGCTCGCCGGACTGCAGGGTCTTCCAGAAAGAGCGCAAAATCATGGAGTATAAGACCCTGGACCGCCTGACATACACTGAGGCCAGGCAGAAGTTCGAACGCCTCCATCCTGTTCGAATGACTGCCTCTTACGCCGCGGCTACTACTGTTATGGCCCCATTAGCTCTCCCTCAGACTACCACCTCTCAGAGCCGGAATGCTACACCTGCCCCCTTGATGGTGGGGGGCACTTCACTCCCTGCTGCTCCTGCACTACCTGCCTCAGGAGCAGCAACCCCCCAACCATCGGGGACATCAGTCCCCACTTCTAAGTTGGGGAAGCCTCAAACTTCCCCGGCTCGAATAGCACGGAAAGGGTCCCTTGGGTCCCTTCCTTCCCAGGTTTCCGCCTCTGGGAAGGGTGACGTCAGCCAATGGAAGAAAAGCAGACCAGCGGCTGGTCGCAGGGCTTCCCGCTCCTCCTCCGTCCCGGAGACTGACTCGCTGGAGCCCTCCCAGCCAATGAAACCCAAGGACCAGAGAGACAAGACGAAGAAGAAGACCTCTAAGGCCAAGGAACACGCGGTGGCATCCACCCCACTGCTCCCTACAGGCCCTGCGTCCGAGGATAAGGTGGAGATCTGGGCGTCCGCTGAGGACCTGGATCTCGCCGGACCCTCAGACACCATGGAAGCAGATTGTACTGGTCCTCCATCAGTGGCAGCAGGTGACCCAGTGGCGTGATCTGCCTCCTCGGTCCCTTCACGCCTTTTTCGGACATGGACAAAGCGATACTCCAGTGGAACTGCAGCGCTTTTTTCCACCACCTTGCTGAGCTTCGCCAACTCATCAGCAGTCACCCTTTCCTCTGCATTGCCCTACAGTAAACTTGGTTTCCGGCAATGCGGACCGCTGCCCTACGTGGGTATCGGGGTTATTACAAGAACCGGGCAGCTTATGAGAGGGTATCTGGTGGAGTCTGCGTCTACATCCTTAACTCTGTCTACAGCGAATGTGTACCTCTTCACACACCTTTAGAGGCTGTCGCTGTAAGGATGTGGACGCCTCAGCCTATTACTGTCTGCAGTTTGTATCTTCCGCCAGATGGTGATGTCTCGCGTCATGTGTTGGCTGCATTGATAGCACAACTGCCTCCTCCTTTTGTGCTACTGGGCGACTTTAACGCCCATAACCCCCTGTGGGGTAGCGCCGCGATTACTGGCCGGGGTAGAGATGTCGAGACTCTTCTCTCGCAGCTTGACCTCTGCCTCTTAAACACAGGAGAGCCGACACATTTCAGCGTAGTCCATGGCACATTTTCGGCCATCGACCTTTCTATCTGCAGCCCCGGACTTTCACCATCCATCCACTGGAGTGTCCATGACGACTTATGTGGTAGTGACCATTTCCCCATCTTTCTGTCACTACCACAGCGTCACTCTTCTGAACGCCCCTCCAGATGGGCTCTGAATAAGGCTGATTGGGGCTTGTTCTCCTTTCTCGCCACTATCGCACCTCCTTCCCATGACACCACTGATGCGGTGGTTCAGTCGGTCACCACCGGCATCGTTTCTGCGGCGGCATCTGCGATTCCCTGTTCATCCGGGTCCCCTCGGCGGAGGACTGTGCCTTGGTGGGCGCCCGAGATCGCAGAGGCGATTAGAGATCGCCGGCGGGCTCTTCAACGCCATAAGCGGCACCCGTCCTTGGAGAACCTCATCGTTTTTAAACAGCTCCGTGCCCGTGCCCGACGCCTTATTCGCCGACGGAAGCAGAAGTGCTGGGAACGGTATGTTTCCACCATTGGCATCCGTACCTCTGCATCGCAGATTTGGGCTAAGATTAGGCGACTCCATGGCTATCGGCCGCCTGTCTCTGTCCCTGGGCTTTCGCTGAATGGAGTGGTGTGTCCTGACTCCGACACGATTGCGGACCGGTTAGCAGCGCATTTTGCTCAGTGTTCCGCATCTACGAATTACCCACTGGCCTTCCGCTCCCGGAAAGAGCGGTTGGAAAGTTGGAGGCTTTCCTTTCACACGCGACACGCGGAGTCGTACAATGCTCCTTTCGGCGACTGGGAATTCCAGAGTGCACTATCTGCTTGCCCTGATACGGCTCCTGGGCCAGACCGCATCCACAGCCAGATGCTGAAACACCTCTCTGTGAATTGCCAGCGACGCCTCCTCGATGTGTTCAACCGCATCTGGGTTGAGGGTGTGTTCCCGTCTCAATGGCGAGAAAGCATCGTCCTCCCCGTGTTGAAACCTGGCAAGAACCCGCTGGAGGTGGACAGCTACCGCCCCATAAGCCTCACCAACGTTCTTTGCAAGTTGCTAGAACGTATGGTGAGCCGGAGGTTGAGTTGGCTCCTCGAGTCTCGAGGCCTTCTGGCTCCGTCTCAGGGTGGGTTCCGTAAAGGCCGCTCTGCCGTCGATAATCTGGTCTCCCTAGAGTCTGCCGTCCGTACAGCCTTTGCACGCCGCCAACATCTGGTTGCCGTCTTCTTCGACATGCGGAAGGCGTACGATACGACTTGGCGATATCACATCCTGGCCACACTTCATGGGTGGGGTCTTAGGGGCCCGCTCCCGATTTTTATTCAGAATTTTCTGTCGTCTCGTTCCTTCCGCGCGCAAGTTGCTGCGTCCCATAGTTCCTCCCGGGTCCAGGAGAACGGGGTCCCACAGGGGTCTGTCCTCAGTGTCTCCCTGTTTTTAATTGCGATCAATGGGCTCGCTGAGGCGGTGGGATCGTCCGTCGCAGCTTCGTTGTATGCAGACGACTTCTGCCTCTACTACAGCTCCGCTGGCATTGCAGTTGCTGAGCGCCAGCTGCAGGGCGCTATCCGCAAGGCGCAGTCGTGGGCTGTAGCGCACGGCTTCCAGTTTTCGGCCACTAAGACCTGCGTTATGCATTTCTGCCGGCGTCGCACGGTTCACCCTGAGCCACGCCTTTACCTTGACGGTGAACCTCTTGCTGTGGTAGAGACGCATCGGTTCTTGGGACTGGTATTTGATGCCCGGTTGACTTGGCTGCCTCATATTAGGCAGCTTAAACAAACATGCTGGTGGCATTTAAACGCTCTCCGTTGCCTTAGCCACACCGGATGGGGTGCCGATCGGTCCACCCTTCTCCGGCTGTATCAAGCGCTGATCCAGTCCCGCCTTGATTATGGGTGTGTGGCTTATGGTTCGGCATCGCTATCGGCATTGCAATTGCTGGATCCCATCCATCACTGCGGGATCCGACTCGCCACAGGAGCATTTCGGACAAGCCCTGTTGACAGCTTACTTGTGGAGGCTGGTATTCCTCCATTGCGGATCCGGCGCGACCGACTTCTGACCGCTTATGCTGCCCACGTTTGTAGTTTGCCAGGGCATCCCAACTACCGTCTCCTGTTCCCGCACTCGATCGTCCATCTTCCAGACAGGCGGCCCCGGTCAGGGTGTTCGATCGCGGTTCGCATCCGGGCTCTACTGTGTGGGATTGAGTTTTTTCCTCTCCCGCCTGTTTTCCGGGCCAATCTCCGTCTGCCCCCTTGGTGTGTGCGCCGACCATGCATTCGGCTGGATTTGGCACAGGGTCCGAAAGACTCGGTCCCTCCTCCGGCCCTCCGCCTCCGCTTTGTTTCTCTCCTTGCCGAGTTTCCCGGATCTGCCGTGGCCTATACCGACGGTTCGATGGTCTCTGGTCGCACTGGTTACGCTCTTACTCTAGAGGATCATTGTGAGCAACGGTCGCTGGCACCCGGGAACAGTGTATACACTGCCGAGTTGGTTGCCATCTATCGCGCCCTAGAGTATATCCGCTCCCGCTCAGGTGAGTCCTTTGTCATCTGTAGTGACTCCCTGAGTGGTTTACGAGCTCTTGACCAGTGCTTTCCTCGTTCCTGTCTGGTGATGGCCATCCACGAGTCGCTCCATGCTCTTGCCCGTTGCGGCCGCTCCGTGGTCTTTGTTTGGACCCCAGGTCATGTCGGCATCCCGGGCAATGAGCGGGTTGACACGCTGGCTAAACAGGCAGTGAGTTCACCGCCTCTGGAACTCGGCCTTATGGAGTGTGATCTCCTGTCGCTTTTGCGCCAGAAAGTGCTTGGTGCCTGGGGTGAAGAGTGGCGCACCCTGCCCACGCCCAACAAACTTTGGGCGGTGAAGGAGACGACCGGTGTGTGGCGCTCCTCCATGCGGGCCTCTCGGAAGGACTCTGTCGTCCTCTGCCGGCTGCGCGTTGGCCACACGTGGCTGACGCACGGCCATTTGTTGCGCCGGGAGGACCCACCGCTATGTCGCTGCGGGGCAGCTCTGACGGTGGTCCACATTTTGGTGGACTGCCCGCTTTTAACAGGACTCAGGCAGACGTTTGCGCTGCCTGATACCCTCCCTGCCCTTTTATGTGATGACGTTGCTATGGCGGACCTCGTGTTGAGTTTTATTCGGGCAGGGGGGTTTTATCGTATGATTTGAGTGTTTGTCCTTTTATTTCCAGTATTGACTTGGGCCTTTGGCCTGTGGTTTTAAACTGTGGGTTTTAATGTCATTTGGTGGTTGGCTTTTCCTTATTTTCATGGTCGGCCAACCACCTTCACACTCGGTGTGATTTTAGTTCCGTTTGTCTGGTCTTTGTCTGTCTTTCTTGTATTGTGTCGTCCCTTGTCTCAGTTCTCCGTTTTTAACGACTGACAGTTTTTATTTCGTGTGATTTTATCGTGGAACAAGGGACCGATGACCTTAGCAGTCTGGTCCCTTCAATCCCACACCCAACCAACCCAACCTATTATCGACGTTTTTCGAAAAAATATAAATGTGTCATTGACGATCTAATAATAACAGTGCACCAGTTATGCTTTTTCATAGACACCACGACGCGTTTCGCGTTTTCAGATGCAACTATTTACATTACTGTTGTGTGTGACATCTGTGTGTGTGCTGCTCTTCTTGCCCTGCATTGTCCATGGTTTCAAGGTGTTAGGCCTCCATCGCTCAGAAATTCACACACACTCAAACATGTTTTGATGTTTTACATGTTTTTATTTCACTTAGACAGAGTGAGTGGCGGTTTCTGTACAATTGGGGAAAAAGCCACAGAAGACCAACGCAGGTCAAGACAAGAGGAACAAACAACATGCAGACATCACTTGTAAATAGCCGCTCGTGTTCAATTTTGGAACACAACCTACGACCAGCTTAGAGACAGAAGCGCTGACACTTTCTGCAGGACCTGACCATTTTGCAGGACAATGCTCAAACATGTACAGTGCAAGCTGTTACTGATGTGTTTGACTGGTGGGGATGCTAAGTGCTTTACCACCTTCAGTACTCCCATGACTTAAGCCTCCGTGAGTTCAACTCAATTTCTAAACTGAAGGAAACACTTCACGGCATTCGCTTCAGAACTGTCACAAATTCGTCGGGCAATAGGCCGCGCTGCTTGAACTGTCAACACAACTAGCTCTGCTAAGAGTATCCTACGACATTCACATCTCTGGCAACAGGTTATGCACAATGCTGGTGACTACTTTGAAGGTCAGTAAAACTCTGAAACACATATGTATTTTGTACGAGCTGTAAATAAATAGTTGCCGCTATTAAAGTTCCAACTCTCGTATTGGAGAACTGTCTCTGACATGGGGTACTGAGTAGATAAGACGGGTTGCTGATGTAACTGCTTAGATCTGAAGATGATCCTGAGTGATCGAAATATGTAATCTAATTAAAACGTGCAGCTGATACTCAACAATAGATAATTCTTACCTTAAATATCAATAAAGTTGCTGACTCTCACGACACGAATATGTCGACTATACGGTAGTGGAAATGTTTGTCACCAGCAGGTAGGAGAGGTTTATTCGAAAGGAACCTTTTCTATGAACACTGACAACCTTTTCCTTCATTTACTAGTTTAAAAAAAAAGCACTACATGTACATTCCTCTGTAACAGAAATAAATTTCTAAATCTTACTCCAGTGCTACATATCAAGAGAAAAAACAGTCCATTTCCGTATAAAATCATTCAAGATATCTTTAAACGCTTTTAGTAAACAAAAAATTGTTATAAGTACAGTGTGGATCACAATTCATAGCGAAAACTGACGAGTGTGCAAATACGCAATAACAGAAACATTCCACTGCTCATGGGTGCACAAAACGAACCGTTTGCGTTACAATTGTGAGTGTGTAATCTGAGCCGTCACTGATTTCAATATGAAATATTGTTCTATTTAGTACAAATGTATTTGAAACGCACATTTTTCGATAAAGCCCCATCTCACTGGGCTTAAATTTTGCTCATGTCGTACCTCACATTGTACAACGTTGTGGAATGTGGTACACGCCTCATGAGATACAGGCATATTTTGTTGCCGCTGTGAAACTACATGTACCGCGCCAATATGGTCTGAGATGGATAGGTCCAAACACAACGTGTACCTTGACGTCCGATATCAGCGGACCACAATCTTCTAGAGTTTCTTGTCTAGTGTCGGTCACAAAAGTGAGGTGTACAACACTCCCGTCGATACGGATGAGGAAGTGGAACTGCAGATTTTACAGTCTTGTTAAGATATGAAAGATGATCTGGGGTATTAAAAAGAATTTTTAACACACTGTATAGACGAGTACAGTATTGTCTCCTAATATGAAGATTACACGAGAAACACCTCCTTTAATAGGAGGGTGTGTACAATAATTTGTAACATGTAACGTGGTGAAGTAGTATTTTATTTCTTTTTAAGGCAGGCCTCGGGTGATTTGTGAGATCATATATGGGGACTAATTCGAAAATACATTTGGACTAACCAGCACAATGTTTCATACCGAAGTCAGCGGCGGCTTGAAACTTTTAGCACAGGTCAGGAGCGGAGCAGGTAGAGGAACTATGGATCAAGTTTAAAAGAACAGTTGATCCTGCACTGGACAGATATGTGCCCAGTAGAACAGTTCACAATGGTAGGCACCCTTCACGGTATACGGTCAGTCTAAAGAAACAGAGACTGGTGCATAATAGGTTTTACACCTAGGAGTATAGAAAGATGCTAAATGGAACCAATTGGCTGTCAAGGCGGCAATGTATGAAGCCTTCAGTGACTGCCGTAACGGAATATTGTCAAATGTTGTTTCACAAAATCCGAAGAAATTGTGGTTGTATGTAAAGACTGTTAAGAGCAAAGTTAGCGTCAAAATCACTCGTGGGTGAGGCAGGAACTACAATTGAGTATGGCAAACCAAATCAGAAATGCTTACCCCCGTTTTCAAACATTTCTGTACAAAGGAAACCCCAGGAGTGTTGCCCCAATGTAATCCTTGTATCGTTGAAAAGATGAGTAAAGTAAGTCTAGCACCGTTGGCGTTGAGAAACAGCTGAAATCATTAAAACTGAGCAAAGCACGAGCACCCATTGGATCTCGTCAGACTCTACAATGAATTTGCGACTGAGTTAGCCCCTATAATCTATCATAGATCCCTCGAAGAAACAACTGTGCCCTCTAGTTGGAAGAAACAACAGATCTCACCCATTTACAAGAAAGGTAGTAGAAGTGATTCACAAAACTACCGTACAATATCCTTGGCATCGATTTGTTTTAGAATCTTAGAATATATTCTGAGTTAATGTGATGCCTCGAACAGAATGGCCTCTTCCATGCCAACCAGCAAGGATTCCGTAAACATCGATCATGCGAAACCCAACTCGCCCTTTTCTCACGTGACAAACTGAAAGCTTTGGATCAAGGCAGTCAGCTGGATGCAGTGCTTCTTGGTTTCCGTACAGTATTTGACTCAGTATCGCGCCTATGCCTACTGTCAAAAGCACGGTCGTATGGGACATAAAGTGAAATTTGTGACAGAGTGCGCATTTCTTGGGAGGGAGGATGCAGCAAGTTATCTTGGATGGAGTCATCGTCAGATGTAGAAGTAACTATGGCCTTGCGGACAATAGTAATAGTAACCTCAGACTTTTTGCAGATAAAGCAGTCATCTATAACGAAGTACTGTCTGAAAGAAGCTGAATAAGTATTCAGTCAAATCTTGAAGATTTCAAAGGCGTGCAAAAACTGGCAACTCGCTTTAAAGTTCAGAAATGTAAGACTGTTCATTGCACAAAACAAAACAAAAAAAGTATTCTATGATTACGACATTAGTGAGTCACAGTAGGAATCGGTTAACTCGAACAAATACCTGGCTGTAACACTATGTGACGATATGAATTGGAATGTGCATATAGGCTCAGTCGTGGGTAAAGCAGATGCAAGACTGATTTATTGGTAGAATACTGGGGAAATACAGTCAGTCTACAAAGGAGATTGTTTACGAATCACTCGCCCAACCGGTTAGAGAATTGTGCTCAAATGTGTGGGACTCGTACTGAATAGAACTAAACAGGATATCAAACGTAGGGTATACAGAGAAAGGCAGCACGAATGGTCACAAATTTGTTTGATCCGCAGGAGTGTCTCACGGAGATGCTGAAGCAACTGAGCTGGAAGACTCTTGAAGATAAACGTAAACTATCCCGAGAAAGTCTACTTGGAAAGTTTCGAGAACCGGCTTTAAATGATTCTAGGGCTATAATGCGAGCCCCTACAAATCGTGAGGACAAGATTACGTTAATTACAACACGCACGGAGTCATTCAACCAATCATTCTTCTTGAGCTCCATTATTGGATGCAACTGCAAAAAGAAAACCCTGATAACTGGTACAGTGGCATGTGCCTCTGCCATGCACTTTGCAGTGGTTTGCATAGTATAGGTGCGTGTGTGTGTGTGTGTGTGTGTGTGTGTGTGTGTGTGTGTGTGTGTGTGTGTTTGGAGATTAAGGGCTCTTAACGCCGCGGTTATCAACGCCCTTACACACACTGAAAGAAACCAATGTGCGTAAAATGACTAAAACAGTCACCCAGTGAGGAAGAAACCTGTAAGGTTACACTCTTTCACTCACTTCCCCCTCACTAGCGATGACCCACACAATCACTCTAGATGTAGATGAAACACACATCCACAGTTACCTCGCAAACGGCACATTTGCTGCCCTAAGTTACTAGAACGCTGTCGCTTCTAAAAGTATTATCGTATACTTTCACCCCTGTCAGTTTTCGCTACTAATTTTTTTCACCCTGAGTACAAAATTTGCACGTTGTTGCCTGTGATGCCCCCCTCAGCTTGCCGCCCAAAAAGGCCACTTGGGCCTTAAACCTTTCCCCCTAGGCTTAAACAAAGTAGAATTTTATTTGGAAGTCCGTTAGAAAGAAATGGCTTTCAGAACTCATTTCTGCAGTGTCCTTCGGGTATAGAAAATGGCTGCAAGGAAAATCGATTGAAGTGTGGTACTTCGAGAAGCTGCGGCGTACAAAGAAACATTCGTTGTCTGGAAAGTGTCGAGAGTGTATTAGTAGCACAGTCCAAAATATCTGCCTTTGTACGAAGATACTCAACAAGTTAGCTCTAAGTGTAATCGCGAGTACGAATCTCATGAATTTCATTCACAATACGCTCGTAAAAACAGAACGGGAAACGTTTTAGTACTGTCTTAAGAGATCACAGGGACAGTCATGAGAGAAAGAGCAGGGGTTACTGGGATTTTCATACGCTTGTTAATTTTATATCCCTATCACTTCCTGTATTATATTCTGGTGAAACCAGCACGTGTCGAGTTTGAATGAAGAAACTAATTAAGAAACGAAGCACAGTGGATCTTAGGTTCATACAGATTTTTCTAATTGCTTCAGTGTCTTCTAGTCCGCGAAATGGAATTCTATGTATGACAAGACATCGTACTTTTTGTTTGCGTCTAATAAGAAAATAGCAAATCTTCATGTCATTTTTTCAGAGGGAATGTTTTCGAAGTCGACACTCCACATTTCAAAATTTAGCAGCTCTGTCCGAAACAAAGTTAACTTCGACCATAGACATGTTTTGTTTACCGTTAACACATTTGTGACATCGAGGCCTCTGCTGTACCACCTTTGGTGTATTAATTAGATATCTCGAATACAAATAATTGTTATTTTTTTTAGAATATTAACGTCGTTTGTTCTACAGTTTCGCGCGTCATTAATATCTATGAATTCTCACAGAAAATACAGTTAAACTGTGAAGATACAGTGTCTTTTCCTACATAGACCAAGAGGAATGAGACGAGATTCCTGACTTGGACGTACGGTACTAAAAAAAACTTTGTTTCATTGCCTTAAGGCGGCTATAGTACTTGCTATAATCTGAATTTGCGGAACAGAGGATAGTGGAGCGATTGAAACTTCGGTGAGGTGTTTAAATTCTGCAAATAATGGCTTTTTCATAATGACATACTGCAAACTCGTAATATTTTCTTTTTACAGCTGACGTCATATGTTTCTTTTGCATTCAAGCTCGACAAGGATTAGTTTCAGCAAAATGATGATTTACAGCAGACTGATAACATTGTCCTTTTAGAACTGGGCTCACAAAGTGTCTTCCTCACTCGAAGTTTCACCAAAATGATAATGCATGAGGGGTCAAGTGCGTGTTAAATATCTACAATACAGTAAATTGTAAAATATTCGCATGGATATAAAATACGAAAGCGTACGAAAACGGAAACATATTTACAAGTAACACGTTCTGTTGTCAAGAAGTAATATCATTTCGTTCTGGACTTGTAATATCGCTGATGGTCTCAGATGTTTCACCATAGTATCTGGATAAGCGATGGAGAGTGTTCCGCGTAGGTGTAAAAGCTGAAGTTTATTTTAAGATATTTGTGTACGAGTCTAGTGTTCTATTATGCGAGTAGAAAATTAATAAAAATTGCCCATCGCGTCATTTGGTCTTCTTTTGATGAACTATGTTGCGTCGGTTGATACTCTGTGCTGATCCGTAATGCCCTATCATGAAGCAAGGCCATTATGGAAGTGACCAATAATGTGAAAGGCACAGTCGTAAAGAGTTAAAGTTGATTGTTGATTTTTTTAATTTTAGGAAATTTCACTCTACAGTACCCTCAGTACGAGGTAGGAAGGCTTATATCTTTGTATTAATGGCAAAGACGTACAGTACGCTCTCATTTTCCTGATGTCTCGGCGTAATAGCGAGCAACTTTGGGCTTCTAGTTTTTTGCCCCATCGTTAAGTAGCAAACAAGACTGTGTGCAGTAGCGATCGTAGTTGATTGCTGTGTTATTTTGCTATGGTGTGTCCAGTTTCCTTGTGATAAAATAAATTTTCTTAAATGGCCCATAGTAGACATTTACTTATACATGCATACATGTTTTGCGTACCACTCTGAACTCTCTCTCCAAGGGCAGGTGTGGCGGAATGGACAGGTGTTAAGTGTCTCCTAGGCCGTACAGAAAGGTGTCATTGATACAGATCGAGATATAGAAGTTAAAGACTACGATTTTACAATAGCCAGTGATCACTGTTCTATCGATCAAGAACATCGTTCAGATGAACTTCAGCACAGTTTTGATGTGGATCAGTCTGTCTCCCCAGCAAAATACTTAGTTTTAGTTAAAATCAAATGTGTTTTGAGTGGTGATAAGAAAAATGTAGATTCCAATAGTGAATGTCAATTTTACTGACTTTTTGTACGTATTGAGTGGAATCTTTATGTGAATTTAGTTTTATATGGAAATTTAGTTACAACGAAGATAATATTTTTCTGAATGAAAAATTTTATTTTCTAACAGTCCATTCATGTGTACTATTAAAAAAAACACAAAATTGTAGGCAATTTTGTGTGATAAATGGTAAAATGCTGCAGGCCTTATTTAGTGCAATAAAATAAACAAACGTCATTTAACAACACGTATAATGTCGGTTTAAACGTAGCGGGCCCAGAGACCCACCTCACAGTATACGTTACAGAAAAGTCACCTCGTGAGTTACGGATAAATGCCTCCCAGGGTGCTGGAATTAGCCAAATCTTGTCTTCGCGATCTCTACGTGAGCGATACGGAGGATGATTTAGAGTATCTTCAGGTGATAAAATTGAAAGACGCAGTGGTGATTCATTTACAGTAGCGGCGGAAATGTTGCAGCCGTGTCAGGTTAATCCACACGGCTAAAGCAGTCTTCGACAGCAGCAGACATGTTGGAACTGTGTCAGACCAATCCATTAGACTTCTTCAGCCGGCTGCATTGACCTGACAGCTGCGACAGTTATGCTCCTCCCGAAAATGAATTGCTACCCGTTAATCCACCGTATCAGCGGGCTGCGCCGTGAAGTTTTTTCTCTTCTAGCGGCGTGCTACAGTGCAATGGCGCGGAGATTTCACTGTGTGCCAAGCCTGCAGACATATTAAATAAAAAAATTAATGACTGAACTATATTTTTCCCAGGTCTCCATCAAAACTATGTGAGTAGCCGTCATACATACTGATAGTGGCATAATCTCGGCGGCTTGCCATTCAAACGACCACAACAGCAGCATGACACCTCCTCACATTCAGTGTTTCTTGTTAGACGTACAATAGGGTTGCATCTCTGTATTTGTCTCGCACAGTTCTGAACTTCTGATATTTAGTAGAAGAAAGAAAGGCCATAGTTACATAAATAATGTTAATGCTTGGGTTTAAGTGATTAACAAAGTTGCAAAAAATGCGTTAGCCTCTGTTTCATGAAGCACTTTGTCACTATTCGTCTGGGTGAAAAGAGATATAAATACCTTTAATGGATAGAAAGTTACGCAGGGTGGAGAATTTAGCTGTTGCATCGTGCCAGCGTATGTGCGGAAGTAAGCACATTCTTTGATGGAACTTTGCCACTCTTTTGCAGCCAAAGTACTATAAACTTGGAAACTGTTGAATAAGAACTAGACAACTAACTACAGTTCCACCATGTAATGCCCACTTATGTGCTACATGCTGAAAAGACAAAGATTTCGAACAATGTAATCGTTATGTAACGAAAGTCATAGTGTAGCAGTTACGGCACAGAGCCATTAAATGAATGGAGAACAGAAAAGAGCGTGGAGAAAATATCACAGAGGTAAACCAACTACTTCCTGTTCCGACAGATTATGCAGAGAAAAACCGTCATATTCGTGAGAACAATCACAAATTTGCCCAGAGTAGATGATAGGGAAACTCTAACACAGTAACTTGTGCTTGCAGTGTAAGACATTGTAGGTACAAATGAAGTGAAAGAGTCGAAAATATTAAATGGAACAAGGCAGCTAATAAAGAGTAGGTGAGAATTTCAAGTGAACCACAATAGGAACAAGGCAGAATAAGCTGAATCAGATAAAAGTCAATATCATACAAGAAAATACACAGAAAGTTTATTAAAATGAAAAAGTTGAAAATAAGAGAAAAGTGTAACAACAATAACTTACATTGATTATACACCAGGTTTCATTGGTTGTGATTGCTGTTGGCACATAACCAGCTATGGAGAAGAATGTTTCAAGCATTCCAAGCTGGTTCTAAATGTTGGTATTGTTAAAGAGATTTATAAGAAATGCAGAGAGAGTTAGTAATAACAATAATAGTATTCTGCAAGTGCCTGTAATGCCGGATAAGATGTACAAAAATACAGAGTATGTAAGAATGGTGCTGACACATGATGCCATTTTAACAGAAATGGTCAAAGCTGGAGGTTGAGCAAAACTGAAAGAACGCACAAAATTGTTTCCCAGTCAACCCTGGTACAGGGGAAGACAACTCATCAAAACTGGGATACCTTGGAAATTATTTTACTTAATATAAATGACAAGATACAAAAAAAACTGAGTCTACCAGCCTCCTCTGACTAATGTACAACACATTCACTAAAATTATCGCCAAGTGCATTGGAAAAATGATGGTTCATAATCAGGCATGTTGAAATTGTCCACTAGAACCTTTGAAAATTCTGAATAAACTTATAGAACATAGCTGTGACCATGAATTACCACTTTGCCAAAGATTCATAGATTGTTACTCAGTTTTAACATAATCATCTCTCAAAGCCTTTGATAATAAGAGATAGATTCAGCCTATGTTAGAATACTGAAAAATTTGTTGTCAATGCTACAGCTCACGTTAGACCTTCATTGTGATTGTGGGATATTCTGAACTAAAAGAAGAATCGGGCTAGGAGATTCTATATTGTCCAAACTATTTCAGCTGCCTTGGAGGAAGTTTTCAGATCCTAAACTGCAAAACACTGCACTGATATAACACATCTTAAACATCTCTATTTCACCTCTATTTCAGATAAACTTCAACAATGAAAGCAATAGAAAAGTTTGGAAATCAGTCTAAAATAATATATAAATAACACATTGAAAGGAAAATAGTATGAAGTAGCATTGAAGTTGTGGAATTAGTTGAGTCTTGGCATACAGAACAGCTGACGACAACAGTTGGATGGACAGCCAAACATATAAACAGAAAAGGAAAAATGGCTTGTCATTTTTTTGGTAAAGTAAATAGAAACTGGAAATATAAGTTCTTGATGTGACTCAAATGGAATTTTGGTGATCAGCGTATAAAACGTTTTTTTTTTCTTTTTTTTTTTTTCTAAAGGCTTGGATTTTCACTGCAAAGCTGATTGAAAAACTGAGGGTTGGTCAGTGTGCAATGGAGAGATGTATACAAGGAATTACTGACAAAACACACAGACAGTGGCAAGACCAGAATAGAACAAGTAATCATAACTGAACTGAAAATAAAATGAAAAGGGGGGGAGGGGGAGGGCATGTAGGCAGGTGAACTGATCGCATAGGAACCAGAGAAGTTCGCAAGAGAGGGGGGGGAAAAAAAAAGGAATTGATGATATCATTTGAATACATACCGGAGTATGAGGGATGTTTATAGCTGAGGATCATAATATATGGAGACTCTTATCCAGCAACAGATGTCAAATGGTGCATGATGGTGCATTAAAATGCAAAGTGTTTTTGGTTTGATATTTTTATCTGTCATATCGAATGAGTCGAAACAACACATATTAGATTAAAAAAAAGCTCTGTAGGGAAATGAAGTCAGTCTACAATGGAGATTGCTTGCAAATCACTCATGTAACCAACCTTAGATGATTGATAAAATTTGTAGGGTCCATATCAAATAAGATTGATGGAGGACATTGAATGTATATAGAAAAGGGCACCAAGGATGCACAGGTTTGTTGAACCCATGTGAGACTGTTGCAGAGATGCTGAACAAACTGAAACAGCAGACAGTTTAAGAATAAGTGATTACTCTGCAAATGTACTACAATCCCTGGTGTCTCATTCATGGCTAGCCAGCGTGGCCGTGCGGTTCTAGGTGCTTCAGTCTGGAACCACATGACCGCTACGGTTGCAGGTTCGAATCCTACCTCGAGCATGGATGTGTGTGATGTCCTAAGGTTAGTTAGGTTTAAGTAGTTCTAATTTCTAGGGGACTGATGACCAAAGATGTTAAGTCCCATAGTGCTCAGCGCCATTTGAACCATTTTTTTGTATCATTCCTGTAGGGCTGGAAAGGCCAAATGTAGATTCATTGCGGTGCACACAGACTCATTTGAATAGTCATGTTACCCATTCCCAATACATGAATCGAAAGGGTAGAATCCCAAACAATTGGTGCAATGGGTAGTACCATTTTCCATGCACTTCAATGGTTTGCAGAATATGTATGTAGTGTTGATGCAGACATATAAAAAGAGTTCTAGAACTTACAAATACAGATTTTTTAAAAATAAAAATAGCATTCTAATTGGCATGGTATGATTGGAGAATTGAAACCAGATAGGTAGTGAAAATGGGAAAGTTAAGATTATGAAAACTGTGTAGTAATGATTTCTCACAAGATTTAAACATGTTACCAGCCAGTCCTCTTTATGTTTTCCATCACAAAAATAACGTGATTAGTTTTTGGTGAATACTGCTTTTATTTTTTCTTCTTGTTCTTCTTGTGTGTGTGTGTGGGGGGGGGGGGGGGTGGGTTAGAGAGAGAGAGAGAGAGAGAGAGAGAGAGAGAGAGAGAGAGAGATACTTCGTATCAGTTCTCTATGTAGTTGACACATGCTTCATACTGTTTCAGTGATTAGCACGCCACTGGGACCTGAGCCAACAACATTGCAGTGTCCATCATGTCACAAGACTGTAACAACTGAGATTAGATACAGAAGCAACACAAAAACACACATAGTAGCAGTTCTTCTCTTTGTCTTCCTGTAAGTACTTAACAGCTTACCAGTTTTACTTATTTCAAAATGTAGGATTAGTGTGTCCTGCTTAATACTGTGCACATAAAAAATTTTATTTATCAGTTATTCTATTAATTAGATTTAAGTCCATATACATTGTGTCCTTTCAGTTACAAGTAATCTGACAACAGTTTACAGAAATAAAACTGCTGTGGGGCTTAACAGTGACTAGTGCAATAAGTACACATGAGAGGCACTGGATGTTATGCTACATACAATTTTCCAAGAATACAGGATGTTACAAAAAGGTACGGCTAAACTTTCAGGAAACATTCCTCACACACAAATAAAGAAAAGATGTTATGTGGACATGTGTCCGGAAACACTTAATTTCCATGTTAGAGCTCATTTTAGTTTCGTCAGTATGTACTATACTTCCTCGATTCACCGCCAGTTGGCCCAATTGAAGGAAGGTAATGTTGACTTTGGTGCTTGTGTTGACATGCGGCTCATTGCTCTACAGTACTAGCATCAAGCACATCAGTATGTAGCATCTACAGGTTAGTGTTCATCACGATCGTGGTTTTTCAGTCAGCGCAATGTTTACAAATGTGGAGTTGGCAGATGCCCATTTGATGTATGGATTAGCACAGGGCAATAGCCGTGGCGCGGTATTTTTGTATCGAGACAGATTTCCAGAACGAAGGTGTCCCAACAGGAAGACGTTCTAAGCAATTGATTGGCATCTCAGAGAGCACAGAACATTCCAGCCTATGACTCGGGACTGGGGAAGACCTAGAACAACGAGGACACCTGCAATAGACAAGGCAATTCTTTGTGCAGTTGACGATAACCATAATGTCAGCGTCAGAGAAGTTGCTGCTGTACAAGGTAACATTGACCACGTCACTGTATGGAGAGTGCTACGGGAGAATAAGTTGTTTCCATACCATGTACAGGGTGTGCAGGCACTATCAGCAGCTGATTGGCCTCCACGGGTACACTTCTGCGAATGGTTCAGCCAACAATGTGTCAATCCTCATTTCAGTGCAAATGTTCTCTTTATGGATGAGGCTTCATTCCAACGTAATCAAATTGTAAATTTTCACAATCAACTTGTGTGGGCTGATGAGAATCCGCACGCAATTGTGCAATCAAGTCATCAACACAGATTTTCTGTGAATGTTTGAGCAGGCGTTGTTGGTGATGTATTGATTGGGCCCCATGTTCTTCCAACTATGCTCAATGGAGCACGTTATCATGATTTCATACGGGATACTCTACCTGTGCTGCTACAACATGTGTTTTTACAATTACGACACAACATGTGGTTCATGCACAATGGAGCTCCTGCACATTTCAGTCCAAGTGTTCATACGCTTCTCAACAACAGATTCGGTGACCAAGGGATTGGTAGAGGCAGACCAATTCCATGGCCTCCACACTCTCCTGACCTCAACCCTCTTGACTTTCATTTATGGGCGCATTTGAAAGCTCTTGTCTACGCAACCCCGGTAACAAATGTAGAGACTCTTTGTGCTCATATTGTGGACGGCTGTGATACAATACGCCATTCTCCAGGGCCGCATAAGCGCATCAGGGATTCCATGCGACGGAGGGAGGATACTAACGGAGGACATTTTGAACATTTCCTGTAACAAAGTGTTTGAAGTCACGTTGGTACGTTCTGTTGCTGTGTGTTTCCATTCCATGATTAATGTGATTTGAAGAGACGTAATAAAATGAGCTCTAACATGGAAAGTAAGCGTTTCCAGACACACGTCCACATAACATATTTTCTTTCTTTGTGTGTGAGGAATGTTTCCTGAAAGTTTGGCTGTGCCTTTCTGTAACACCCTGTATAATAATAGAATTTGGGTATTCATTGTCATATAAAATTCAGTAAATTAAGGTTTCAAAGACAGAAAATGTTCTTACTCAACAACACACATCACATGACTCGTATCTGTTGTTCCTATTTGCCTATGACTTCCCCCACTTTCTTAGACTATGATTTGCACCAGCATATCTGATTCTCAAACATCACTTCCTTACATCTCTTTCTGGCCTGTTACATTCTGTGTTAACCTTGCTTCATTGCAGATAATAGACAAAATTATCAAACAATGCAAAATCAAGGATGGAATGTAGCTATATCAGAAAAGGAAAGTTGCTAATCACCATATAGCAGAGCCCTGAGTTGCGACAATAAAAAGATTCACACAATTAAAGCTTTCGGCCATAAGGCCTTTGTCAGCAGTAGATACACATACATGTATACATACATGCCCCCCCCCCTCCACCCCCCCACACACACACACAGTGTGGTCTCAGCTCTCTGAGCTCTGAGACAGCAGATGTGTGTGTGCAAGTTGCGTTTGTGTGTGTGTGTGTGTGTGTGTGTGTGTGTGTGTGTGTGTGTGTGTGTGTGTGTGTACACAATCTTTTTATTGTGCCTATCGTGACTCAGCATCTCCGCTATATGGTGAGCAGCAACTTTCCTTGTCTGGTATTGTTATAGACAAAATTATCTTTGCTATCACAAAGATATGATTATTGCAGTTCATATGCAAAAAGTATCAGATATAAATTGAGTAATGTAAGTCATCTTGTTTAGTGTGTGATCATTAATGTCTACTTCAGGCTGTTGTTACTTGTTTAGGCTGTTGTTACTTGTTTAGGCTGTTGTTACTTGTTTAGGCTGTTGTTACTTATTTAGGCTGTTGTTACTTGTTTGGAACTGCATAATACATGTTTTCATGAGATTAAGACTTATTTGCTGTTGGCCTGTACAGCTATCATCAGAGCTGTGCCTGGTAAAAATGAATTAGGCCTTTGGTTAGTATGGTTGTGTCAACAGCAAACATTAGTTTTTGAACCAACCTTTAAAGTCATTGGCAAATCACTTACATAGTTTAAGAACAGGAGCAGACCTATATGTGATTCTTATTTTCCTCCATTCGAAGTTAGTTTCATTCCTTTCACATGGTCTGGCACTTACCCTACCTTCTTTCTGTTATGAATTGAAGTCTTCATCCATGCAAAAGGGATTCCTTTACAGCCGCAACATGTTAATTTCCCAAGTCTACACAGGCAAATGTTTTGATGAGGTTGCAGAATATGCCAACTGGATAATTTATTATTTAGCTCTTCCAGAACTTCACTTTTGGGTCTTACATGACTTTCTTGTGGAAAATTCTTTATGTAAGTAGAACCTGGGAGACGGTTAACAGTTTCTACTCACAAAAGTGACTCAGTAATTATCATAAATAACTTCCTCAAAGCTATTTTTAAAAAAGACTGGAAGGGTAAAATGCCTCCTTAATTATACCCGGGCCGCTGAAACATTGCACTTGACGTTTGCGTATGAAGTTGGCAGCATAACAGAGTAACAAGTGAAGAACGATAGGCGCTAGGCGTTCAGCGTGGGGCGCCAGCCAATCACAGCGCAGTGAGCACTGCTGTTACTCACGTGCTGTGACGTCAAAGTTCCCGCGTTGCCGGCTTTGTTTAGTGCATGTGTATACAACGTGAGTTGTGTGTTGTTTACCGCGTGTTTTCGTTGTACTGTGTGCTATATCGTTGTGACTTTTGTTACGTTGTGAGTTTACGTACTTGGAAAATGCCACCGAAAAGACTTCGTTCACCTAGCGACAATCCTTTGCGTCGAGGGGTGCCACTAAACAGCCAGGCACTGGAGTTGCTACGCAGAACTCGTGAGTTTTACGAGCAGGAGAAAAACTACGTAAGCATTCATGGACAGCCATCAATTCCTGCCGACAAAGTGGTGGAACGTACGTCGAAAACTCTTGGTATTAGTGCAAGAACGGTAGTAAGTAAGGGAGTATTACTACAAAACTTGGAAGATACTGAAGTGAGCCGTAATGATTCCGAGCTGTCTGGATCAAATAATACATTTTTATCAACCCCGGGAAAGAAGAAAATGCGGCGAAGTCCTGTCACAGATTTAGATTCTTTCCAGACTGATGCAGTTCGTAGGCATGTTTATGCTTACTACAGCAGAAAAGAGTATCCGACTGTAGCTAAGTTATTAATCTCTTTAAAAGAAAGTGAACTCTTCAGGGGTGGTAAAACATCACTAAAAATTGTGCTAAAAAATATGGGTTTCCGTTACAAAACGCTAGATGGACGCAAAGTACTGTTAGAGAGGGCACATATTGTTACCGCTCGTAGCATTTTCTTGCACAAAATTGTGGGCAGAGACATTCATTCCATAATTTGGCTAGACGAAACGTGGGTTAATGCCGGGGAAGCTGTCAGTAAATGTTGGACGGATAACACACCCAGCAGTAGCGGCCATCAGCCGACGGGAAGAGGAGCTAGATTAATTGTGGTCCATGCAGGCTCCTCCAGTGGTTTTGTCCCTGATGCACTTTTAGTTTTTAGATCCAAAAAGACTGGTGATTACCATGAAGATATGGATCACGCACGATTTGTTGAGTGGTTCAGGAACCTTTTAAAACAATTTCCTGTCCCTACAACAATTGTAATGGACAATGCTCCATATCATTCGGTGATACAGAACAAAGCCCCAACTACAAATGATCGGAAAGAAGTTATGGTGCAGTGGTTACAGGATCGAAATATTGCAGCGGATATGGGTATGACAAAGGTTCTGTTATATTCTCTTGTTAAAGAAAATAAGCCTACGACAACTACATACGTAGTAGACGAAATTGCCAAGGAGCAGGGTCATACTGTAATAAGGCTGCCACCATATCACTGCCATTTCAACCCTATTGAGTTAGTATGGAGTGACGTAAAAATGTATGTAAGGAACAACAACAAGTCCTTTACAATAACAGAGGTGGAAAAGCTGTTGCGTGAAGCTCTTGTGACTGTGGATGCAGCCTCATGGAGAAAAAAAGTAGAGCACGTCGAGAAGCTTATACGAGCAGCACAGACAATAGAAGGCATTATCAGTGGCCATGAACAATTAATGATTTGTCTTGCCGATGACGACGATGAAGACGGTTTTAGCGATGAATCGGACAACAGTGACGATGGCGAGCTGGATGGAATTGCGCCATTATCGCTGTAAATTGGTGAGTGAAAAAATTCTAATATTGGTTATTTATTGCAATCTCGGTTATTATTTATTTTGTAAGCTACGTACATTATTGATTTTAAAGTACCAGTCGTCAGATGCTTGTTTTTTGTATTTCTTTGCTCCGTTATCGAAAGGGTGCGCATTGTTATGCTTTTACATGCATTATTATACGGTTGTTTACTTCCTGTCATTGTAGTACAACTAAAAACGAGTTTTTATATACATTGTAATTGCTCAATCGCTTGCATTTACGAGATGGGACGGAAAACTGTATCGTCTGCTGTGTGTATAGAGGCTGCTGTTGCAACATCGCTATTACAGTATAGCCAACCTAACTAGACAAAAAGCGAACTGTCAAGTGCAATGTTTCGCCGGCGGGGGTATAGGGGACTGTTTTCTGTAGTTACATTCAGAGGAATGTTACTACATCTCATTTAAGTCTGTTAGAAAATATGCCCTGAGTAAATGATAGATTACTACAGATTACAATGGCAACTTAAGGATAGTCGTGTCATTTAGTGGCTGTAGTAGGATACAAGATGAGCTTTTCTATTTGGTGTGATGAATGGCAGCTTGCTCTAAATGTAGAAAAATGTAACTTAATGCAGAGGAGTAGCAAAAACAGTCTCATAATGTTTTAATGCAGCATTGATAGTGTGCTGCTTGACACTATTTAGGTGTAACATTGGAAAGTGATGTGAAATGGAATGAGCCCATAAGGACGGTAGTAGGGAAGGTTAATGGTTGAATTCAGTTTATTGAGGGAATTTTAGAAAACTTAAGCTCATCTATAAAGGAGGCCTCTAAGAACACTGTTGCAAACCATTCTTGAGTACTGCTTCAGTGTTTGGGGTCCCTACCAGCTCAGATTAAAGGAAGACGTCAAAGCAATTCAGCGACACTTTGCTAGATTTGTTATCAGTTGGTTCAGTCAGTACATGAGTATTGTGGCGATGGTTTGTGAACTCAAATAAGAATCCCTTGAGAGGAAGATGTTCTTTTCACAAAACTTGACTGAGAAAATTTAGAGAACCAGCATTTGAAGCTGACTGCAGAGTGGCTCTACTGCTGCCAATACACATTTCATGGAAGGTTCATGAAAATAAGAGAAATTAGGGCTCATAAGGAGACACATAGATTGTTGTTTTTCCCTTGTTCTATTTGGGAGTGGAACAGGAAAGAAAATGACTAGTAGTGCTACAAGGTACTCTCCCTCATGCACCATATGATGGTTTGTGGAGTATGTATATAGATGCAGAAGTAGCACACAGCTTTAATAATCTTCCGAATACACCATCAGTTTACATTTTTTAGCGGCCTAAATAATTTTGTAATCTGCTTAGAGCTGTTATGTTATTGAAACCCACATTTGTTGATGAATCATATAGTGCATTTGTATTTGGATGTTTATTGATGGGTGCAGTGTTCATTGACACTGTGAACAGAAGTAAATATTAATTTTTGTACATGCAGGGATAGAGCAACTGTTCATGGGGGACTGTTCAGGTAACACATGTGGCAACACCTTCAGCTGTAACTATTCTTTGGACACTTGTTCCAGGGTTGTCTTCCACATGTTCTTGTTTTGAACAGCAGGCCTCCATTGGGAGCTGTATATCCAGTGATGGACACAGAAACAGATTACAGTAATTTACTGCTGCCACAACAAACAATGCACCATAGGAAGGCTACAGGTACACCAGATGCAAATAACATACATGACTGATATACTACATACTGTAGTGCACTGTGGAATGCTGTTGTGTTCTTCTGTTGGGTGCATGCATGATACTGATGCAAACACCTTGTGCTACATAAACGCATAGTATGTATGCTGCTTCCTCATTTATCTCATGGCAAAGCACACGGTTTGCAAGATATGCTCCTCAGATACATGCAGACCATAACTCCGAAGATATAAAATTTACAAGCAATGTTTATAGGAACTTTCATCCTTCCCTTGATGCGTACTACAGCCTATGTAAATGTTAGAACCCTTTTCTGGATACCCTGCAAATGAAAACTATTTTAAAATAAAAACTGGCAAAAAAGTGTTGAAGAGACTGAGACAATCAAATACTGTACAACAAATGAAAGAAAATTTTCATTCTACAGAAAGGCAGTTTCATACATATGCTCAATAAAAGCAGTCTCTCTCTCTCTCTCTCTCTCTCTCTCTCTCTCTCTCTCTCTCTCTCTCTCTCTCTCTCTCTCTCACACACACACACACACACACACACACACACACACACAAATATCCCCTCCATTCATACTCCAACACACTCTCACCCACTACAGCTCCCATGATCCTTCAGTCAGCCCTAAAACATACCATTAAGACTGTTCGTAGTGTGCTACAGTACAAGTTATGTTCAGTGAAATGTTCAAATGTGACCTATCAATTGGAAGAAACCTGTACTGTGTGCATCTAGTACATACCCAGTACATGGATATATGTAAATGACATAAACATTAATGTAAGAGTATAAAACACAACCATAAATTTGTAAATAGTTACATAATTTATAAAAAAGATGGCAAGTGTGAGAATTATCGCAACAGTGGCTTAATAGCTCATGCGTCCAAATTGTTGATAAAAATAATGCACAGAACAATAGAAAAGAAAATTGTGGATCTGTTAGATGAGGATGAGTTTTGCTGAGGTAAAGGAATCAGAGAGGCAGTTGTGACATTGTGGTTCATAATGGAAGCAGGGCTGAAGAAAAATCAAGACATGTCCATAGGATATGTTGACCTGGAATTAACATTTGTCAATGTAAAATGGTGCAAGATGTTCGAAATTCTAAGAAAATAGGGCTACGTTATAGAGAAAAACTGATAATGAACATTATGTACAACAACTAAGAAGGAACAGTAGATGGGAAGACAAGGAACAAAGTATTTGAAGTAATGACAGAAATAAAAGAAATGTTCAAGAGTGGGGTTAAATTTCAAGGTGAAATGATATCAATGAAAAAATTTGCTGTTGACATTGCTGTCATGGTGAAAGTGAAGAAGAATTACAGGATCTGCTGACTGGAAAGTTAAGGAATTCTGCTACCCAGGCAGCAAAGTAACCTATGACGGGTGGAACAAGAGGGACGTAAATAGCAGACTAGCAATGGCAAAAAGGGCATGGTATCAACTATACATCTTACTTTGAGAAAGAAATTTCTGAGAGTGTTTGTTTGGAGCACAGAATTGTATGATAATGAAATATTGACTGTGGAAAAACTGTAACAGAACAGAATCAAAGCAGCTGAGGTGTGGTGCTATGGAATAATGTTGAAAATGAGGCAGATTGATAAGATAAGGAATAAGTAGATTCTCCACAGAATCAGCGAGAAAAGGAATACACAGAAACCACTGACAAGGAGGACATCTGTTAAGACATCAGGGAATAACTTCTATGCTACTAGAGGGAACTGTAGAGGATAAAAATTATAGAGGAAGAGAGAGGTTGGAACACATCCAGCAAATAACTGAGTGTGTAGGATGCAAGTGTTACTCTCAATATGAAAAGGTTGGGACAGGAGAGGAAATTTTGTTGGGCCAAATCAGGCCAGTCAGAAGACTGATGACTCAAAAAAAATCACTTAATCTGTTGTCAAAATACCTGTAATTTATTTTCTCTGCATTATAGGCCACTGAAGATAGCTAATATGAATAGGTGAATCATGTTTGGCACACTGAGTTGCAAAATATGGATTTTTTATTGTATCTGTATGATAAAACGTAATGTTCTGTTTGTGTTTAGTATGCTTTCCATCCTGGATATATTCATTCACATGCAGTGTTCCTTTATGTGGCACCTTTATTTCAGTAAATCTGTATCTGATTCAAAGAATTTGGAGTGTACTATGTTCAGTCATTCTGAGAGGTTATTTATTATTGTACAGTTTCTCATGTAATTCTCTTCCATTTTTTATCAATCCACTTTCTTCTATTTTCATTTCCATGAAGCCTCCTTCTTCTCTTCTTTTATTTAGAATCCATCACTGCAGAGTTTCATAATACATATTTGTCAGCTGACCTTGTTACCATTACTTTTTAACTGACTTTTTTGTATTCAGCTTCAGAACATTCCTTTACTAACAACTGCATTGTCTCAATTTGGTTTGACAAAGGTACCTCTATTGATAGGATTTCAATGCTTATTGCTTCCTGTATAAATTGGAAAGTAAAATTTTCACTACTGTGTTCCAAAGCAAACAGCTTACCAGCAACAGTTGCTTAGCCAGCTTTAGAAAAACTTGTATGAGAAGAAAAGGATACATGAATTGTGTGGATTTGTTTCTTGGTTCTGCTCTTCATATAGTTAATTTCTCTTTTTTTCTGAAATGGATATCTATGAAATGGCAAACATATATAAATACAGGGTGTATCAAAAAGAATCATCCAAATTTTTAAAAAAAGTCATAATTATTATGTTATTTAAGATATGTGCATGAACAATGTACTGTTGGAAAGAGTAAACTATTGAGTTTTATACGGTTCCCGTTAGGTAGCAGCAGTGTGTGACCACTTAAGTTCTAGTAAGAATGATGTCGGGACTACAGAAAGTGTTTGTGTTCTATGTTTTGCACAGTGCAGTTCAGTAATAACCGTTCAGCGTGACTTTTGTACTAGATATAGTCTGGATCCTCATATAGCACAGAGCATAAGATGATGGCATAAACAATTCTGAGAAACAGGTTGTTTGTGTAAAGGAAAATTGCTGGGCCATCCCCGAGTGTCTGACACAGACATCGAACACTTCCACCATGGTTTCACAAGGATTCTGCAGAAATCCTTTTGCCATACAGGTTGACAGCTCAACATGCCCTCAATGTCCATCTGGTATGGACTGAGTCGAAATTTTCACCTGGAACATTGCAAAGTTCAGCTACTGCAAGCTCTTCTTGAAGGTGACAATCAACAATGTGTGGAGTTCCGTAATTTCAGTCTTGGCAAGATGGAGGATGACATTTTTCTTGCATGTTTAGTGTTTAGTGACGAGGCAACATTCAATTTAAATGAAAAGGTGAACCATCATAATGTGAGGATATGGGGTACTGGTCAACCACATGAAGATGTACAATGTGAGGAGGACTATCCAAAACTTAATGCATTTTGTGCATTTTCATGGGAAAAGGTGTATGGTCCATTTTTCTTTGCCAAGAACTCTGTCACAGGAAGCACATATCTCGATATGCTTGAGAATTTCTTTTCTCATAGTTGGAGACTGATTCAAATGACTTCATTTACCAACAGGATGAGGCACTTCCACACTGCCATCTGGAAGTGCAGGAATTTTGAAATAAAAGGATTACTGAACGATGGCTCAGTCACGCTGGACCAAGTCATTCGGTCTTAAATTACTGGCCTCCAAGGTCACTGGACCAGACTGAATCTAATTATTTCTTGTGGGGGTTTATAAAAGACTTTGTTTATGTGCCTCTGTTACCAACAACAATGAATGAACTGAGACATCGTATAACAACAACTGTGGAAGCTGCAACTCAAGGCATGCTCACTGCAGTGTGGGAACAATTTGAATACTGCATTGACATATGCATGCATCTCAAGGAGGCATATTGAACACCTATGAGAAGATTTTTTAAAAAAAAAAAAAAAAAAAAAAAAAAAAAAAAAAAAAAAAAAATCGTTTCCTTTTCATCACAAAACAAAATTCATTGTATATGTTCATTAGTTTCAGAAATATAGATGTGCCAAATTGGATGATTTTTTTTTACACCTTGTATGTTGTCAGATTGTCACATATTACAATGAGAGAAGAAGTTAAAAAACACATTATATTTTAATCAACCAAAGCTATGTGCTGGCTACAAAAGTCATGAACAAAATTATAGAACAGACTAGTCCACAAATTATGAGAAAACGTTTTGTTCAAGAACAACAAAATCTACACCAATGGTCCTTAAGAAAAAAGGCACTGATGTGGTACATGTTAGTACACTGTTAAATATATATGTAGGCCTATATATCAGTGCTACAGTATCCCATAGGTCTCATAAGGACAGTAGGTAATTAAGAGCTGAAAGAGGGATCATGCAAGGAGTTTCCGTATCACCCAGTTTATCCTCAACAACCTTACAGGAAGTTTTCAGGGTGCAGATAAACTTGGAAATGAATGGAAGAACAGCCAAGGACGTCCAAAAGTAAGCTTGAAAAAATATCTGATTACGTTTCAGACAGCATATACTTACATCAAAAAGACAACCAATAAAAAATCTATTAAATGCGACAGAGCTGGTGGCCATTATTTACCTCCAGCAAGCAAAATATTTAGTACTTCTGATACACGTATAGAAGTAAAAGTAACTATCCTGACCTGTAGAACTTTAAGTTTCTTTCCCAAAGAGAAGGGAGGGATAGGTTGAGGGAATTTCAAAATTAGAGCAGGCCACTCAAACCTGAGCATGAAGTCCACATTTGGAGAAGAAGAGAATGGATTTTTGTTCAGGAAAGGGCTTTATTTAGCAGTTAATTCCAAACAGCAGATGAATACGACAAAGATGAGAATGTGTGACAATGACTCAAAACTCTTGCTATTGCGCATTTTAAACACACTGATGGCAAAGAAACTGAAGATTATAATTTTAGGATGATGCAAGTTATAACATCAAACCTGATTGTGAACCAAACCTGATTGTGGACTATCTCCAATACAAAAAGGAGTTCAGCTTTCTTTGTTCTAAATTTGAATATTACAGATGGTCAGCTGAAATTTTGGGATGATGTAAGGGTGAATTGATAATAACAATGATGTTTTTCAACTTTTCTTGAAGCCAAATGAGTCATTTGTATTATCCTGAAATATGAATTGGAGCAGAAGAATGTGAGCTACTCCATAGTGGATTAGACCTATGTGCTTCAAGAAATCTCTTAAGTCTAGAAGGAAATATCAGTAATCAAAAAAGTGTTTGAAAAAGAAATTGAAGCTTTTGTTACAAATGCAAAGATTAAGCTCTCTGGCTGTGTGAGTGTTCTGCCTACAGTGCAGGTGATTCCATTTTTGAAAAAGAAATACTGTTGTTCAAAGGAGAAAAACATTTCTTGTCAGTTAAGTTGTACTTTAAAAAAAATCATGCCAAAATAACACCTGAAATAAATCTAGAAGGGCATTATCTGCATTGCGTGTTTGTTTCCAAGAATGGATATGGATCTTCAACCACAGAGAGATAGAGAATAATGTGCTGTACAAAAATTCTTGAGAGAGTGATCAAATTATGGATAAATGGGAAAGGATTATGTTGTATTTTTCATGTGTCTTGTTTTCTTCTGTTTTGTGGAGGAGATCCCTTCTCTCCTTAATCACTGACCCAATAAAATCTGCCAAGAAAGTACACGTACTGCACTTCAGATTTCACTTGATGTGGAAAATAGATTTTTCAGTAATTAAGTCAAGACATTTTCTATCAGTGTAAGCAACTTTATAGCCCATTCATACAGAATAGACAGAGCACTACAGTTTCAATTGCACCATCTTTCAAGATTGTCTCTCTTCAGAATAAGAATATGATTTAATAAGTATGGCATTCATAAAAATATACAGATATGGTAATAATAATTTCATGTGGCTCAACAGTCTGATGAAAGTCTTCCAGTTGGATGTCAATTCAGCAACTTGCATGTTCCCAACCTACTCCAGCAATCTTACCAGGGAAATAGAACCTCAGTTTAATGTGAATCCAAACCATGTGTCATTCCTTGCAGATCTTCACATCATTAAGAGGTGAAGGCTAAGTTGAAGGCAGACTGAAAACTTTCCATAGTTCATTTGGGATTCAATCCTGCAAACTTCTATTTTCAGGCATGCACTTTACCACTAGACCACTAGGCCTGATGTAGTTATGGTGGAGTTAGTCATAACTCTAGCCAAGTTTTGTGTAAAAGTGCTGAAGTCTGTTTACAATTCTTGAACCTATGAAATGTTACTCAAAATTGTAAGCTCATGATGCACTTGAAACATATGTTTCAATACAGAGTCACAATGAATAAATTTTAATGTGTTGCATATCTTTTTGGAGGTCTTGTATTTATTGTATGTTGTTCTCATCAATTTCAATTCAAAGCTTGTGCTCTGAGTTCCATATTACAAAGCAATGAAAATATCACAGTGTTAAATAGTGTGAGAATTCAAGGTCATTCACCAGATAGTTTCACACAGAAAATGTCTGAAAAATATAACATACTTTCACTGTAACTTAAAGCTCATGTCAGCAGGTCAAACTCTGCATAGAGAATTTTTGAAAAACTTGATTATTAAGAGAAAGTTGAACCATTTTTTAGACGGCAGATATAACAATCCCTCTGCTACCTCCCCATAATTTGGATCTAAGTAGCACTGTTATCAGGAAGTAGCACTGACTTTTCAGGGATACCAAGTCATATGTTAGGAGATCAGAAATGAACATTATTTCAATTCTGTATTTATTTCTCTTCCTTACTCCATTGAGCAGTACTTGTTTTGAATGTGTAGTTGTTCTTTGGCCAGTGATGTGGTAACCAATTACTGGGTAGCAGTGCTGTATTTTCTGCATTGATTATTAGCTCTGAATTGAGAAGCTCCTCTGCTGCTGTCCGTTAAATCTGTCCGGTACCACTTTGCATCATATTGTTCTGTTCTCTTAAAGGTTTTAATACTTACCTATTAATTTAACAGTTCTTTTTTATATTCGTTGCAACATTCCATTCACTGTTTACCTTTTTCAGTTTAAAAATTCTAATTTTGACGAAAAAATGCCTGGCTTAAAAAGTTGGAGGTAGAATTTTTCAGAAGACACCATTATTAACTTCAGATGAGCTTGATAGTCTTACTTCTTGCTGCATTTTTTAACAATACGTCTTTAGTTTGTTTTCATAATTATAAGTGTCTGTGTCTTATATTGCTGTTATAGTGGCACAGTACTGCAGATGTTCATACAGAACATACTGCCTGACAGTGAATTCATGTAATGACACTTTGTATTCTGACACTTTCCCATATTACAACCATGTAATATCAGTGAAAAATCCATGATTTATAAGTGGTTGATAGAAATTTCCTGGATAAACTGTTGCATCAGTCCATTTATACTGAAGACAGTTTACGTGGTCCATTTTTAATATTTTGGAAGACGGTTGGTGACTTATTGGTAGCCTGTTCTAACTCTGTTGTTAACCTGTATAATACCAACATTTAAATCATTTTATTGAAAGAAAAACACAAGAATACAGCAAATTCTTTCCTTCCCCTGAGAGCTGGGGTGGGTGGACGGGGTGCAGTTGCCCCTTACCCACGAGTATGGGTGCCTTTGGATGTACTTCCTCTCTTCTAGGCTTCACAGATCTGGAGGTAAAAACCAGCAAACTTATTTGTGGTAGCTAGAGACTAATATAATCGGCATTTAATGCCTACATTTGTTAAGTCACATGATTTTGTAAACCTGCTGTGTTCTGAGGTGCCACAATCTGTATTCCTTTTGAAGTAATGACTGAACTCCAATGAGTCATAGAGGTTAAATCAGTATCATATGATTTCGATTTTATTTGTGATATTCTGAACACTTTTTTTCTTTCTGTTCTTGCAGTTGCTGGCCCTGTATATGTGTCCCTTACTGCACAGGATGCTGCAGAGTAAAGGAGCACTACTGTCCGGGATGCAATGCATTCCTGGGAGCATATGATAACTAATTTATATCTTGCACTTATTTTAACTTCTATATTATGATATATGTAATTCACACAATGCAACCAGTCATCACTAACTTAGTTGCTATGATTTTAACTTCCATTTGTTTCCTGTACTTTTCATACTTTTTTATATGAACAAAAGTTGAAAATTGAGCTCAGCCTTTATCTGTAATTATTCATTTTTCTGACTTTTTGGGAGTAATAAAAATATTTATTCTTCACTCAGATCTTTTATTTGTTACTGATATAAATCAAGTAGAAGCAATTATTTAACGATGTTAAGACTCTTAACGTATAAAATGTGAACAAAATATTAATGACAGTTCTCCATATTTATCCTCTGAACACGCCATTTTGCAAGTCTAATATTCACACATACCACTGCAAATGTATTCATGGAAACATTAAGAGGCCATTTAATTCACAAATTTAATGCTCAATGCACTTTCTCACATAAACATAAGTGGAAACAGAAAAAGAAATGTGATTTTTAAAGTGAGAGTAATAATAGTGAAACACAATTTTTTTGCTCTATGGCAGAGTATGCACTGCTTTTATAGAATATGAGAAGCTGAGCCATAATTGAATATGACCAAAAAAGCTTATGTTATTGTAATTTAGATTCAGTGCCTTGGAAAAGAGAACAAGGTAACTAAGGAAAGAAATGAGATCAGCTGCCATTATAAGAGTGTGCTTAATTTAGGAAATTGGTTACAATTAAACATATTTTCTGTAAAAGCTGGTGTCTTCAAAATACTGGATTTTATGATCAAGAAAGCAAAAATCACATACTGAGCACCAAAAATAAAAAAGGTTGAATATGGAACTACACAAAAATCACTGTCCAGTTCGCATTCTAAATTCATTCACATTATGAAATAAATCATAGAAATAAAGTAATGCCAGGTACAAATCAAAAAATGGAAAATCCAGCATGTAATGTAACAATATTATGAAAAGTAAATTTGCTACTCACAATATAGAGAAGATACCGACTGACTGGGTGGGGGTAAGGAAGAGGTGGGGTGGGGAGGGGGAGGGATAGCAGGGTAGAGGTCGGTCACAGTGAAAAGTGCTGCTGGGGAGCATGAAAGGAAGAGGTGGAAAGAGGATAGGACAGCTAGGTGCAGTTGGGAGGTTAGACGGTGGTCAGGGCAGAGGTGGGGAGGGGGGGGGGGGGGAGGGAGGAGGTGGTTTAGGGAAAGGAGAGAAGTAAACAGACTGGGTGCGTTGGTGGAAGGAGGGCTGTGTAGTGCTGGAATTGGAACAGGCAAGGGGTTGAATAAGTGATAAAAATGACTAACAAAGGTTGAGGCAAGGAGGGTTATGGGAACATAGGATATATTGCAGGGAGAGTTCCAACCTGCGCCACTCAGAAAAGCTAGTGTCTGGTGGGAAGGATTCATGCTGTGAATCAGTCATTATGATGGATGTTGTGTTGGGCAGTGTGCTCAGCAACAGGGTGGTCCAGTTGTTTCTTGGTCACAGTGACCATTCATCCAGACAGACAGCTTGCAGGTTGTCATGCTCTCATAGAATGCAGCACAGTGGTTGCAGCTTAGCTTGTAGATTATATGACTGGTTTCATAAGTAGCCCTACCTTTGATGGGGTAGGTGATGTTTGTGACAGGACTGGAATAGGTGGTGGTGGTGGTGGGGGGGGGGGGGGTGGTGGGAGGATGTATGGGACAGGTCTTGCATCTTGCCTCTAGGTCTATTAGAGGGATATGAGCCATGTGATAAGGGATTGTGGAACAGGGGTTGTGTAGGGATGGATGAGAATGTTGTGTAGGTTCGGTGGACAGTGGAATACAGCTTTGGGAGATGTGGGAAGGATAGTGGGCAGGGCGTTTCTCATTCCAGGGCCCGATGAGAGGTGGTTGAAACTCTGGTGGAGAATGTAATTCAGTTGCTCCAGTCCTGGCTGACACTGAGTTATGAGGGGAATGCTGTTCTCTGGCCAGACAGTGAGACTTTGGGAGGTTGTGGAAGACTGGAAAGATAAGGCACAGGAGATTTGTTTTTGTACAAGGCTGTTTGTGAAGGCCTCTGTGAGACCCTCAGTGTATTTTGAGAGGAACTGCTCAACACTGCAGATGCGACAACGGTGGGTGGCTAGGCTGTATGGATGGGACCTCTTGTTATGGAACAGGTGACAGCTGTTGAAGTGGGGATATTGCATTTGGTTAATAGGTTTGATATGGACAGAGGTACTGATGTAGTCATCTTTGAGGTGGAGGTCAAAATCTAGGAAGGTGGACAGACATTTCTTATTTCAGGGCATGATGAAAGGAAGTAAAAATCCTGGTGTACAATGTAATTCAGTTGTTCCAGACCTAGGTGATAATGATTTAAAAGGGGAATCCTCCTCTTTGGCTGGCTGGAAACTTTGGGAGGTGGTGGGGGACTGGAAAGATAAGGCATGGGTGATTTGTTTTTGTACAGGGTTTGGAGGATAACTACAATCTGTGAAGGGAGGTCAACACCTAGGAAGGTGGCTTGTTGGGTTGATAGGACCAGGTGAAGCAAATGGGGGAGAAGCTGTTGAGGTTCTGGAGGAATGTGGACGGGGTGTCCTCACCTTTGATCCAGACTGCAAAAATGCAATCACTGAATCTGAACCAGGTGAGGGATTTCGGATCCTGGGTGTTCAGGAAGGATTCCTCTAGATGGCTATTGATTAGGTTGGCATAGGATGATACCACGCGAGTGCTTGTTGCCATACCCCGGATTTGTTTGAAGGTAATACTTTCAAAGGAGAAGTAATTGTGAGTGAGGATGTAGTTGGTCATGATAAGTAGGAAGGTCCCATCCATACAGCCTAGCCACGCACCATTGTCACATCTGCAGTGTCGAGCAGTCCCTCTCAAAATACACTGAGGCCTCCACAAACAATAATTATCCTCCCAGCCTTGTACAAAAACAAATCTGCTGTGCCTTATCTTTCCAGTCTTCCACAACCTCCCATAGTCTCACTGTCTGGCCAGAGAACAGCATTCCCCTCATAACTCAGTATCAGCCAGAAGTGGAGCAACTGAATTACATTCTCCACCAGAGTTTCGCCACCTCTCATCGTGCCCTGAAATGAGAAATGTTCTGCCCTCTAACCGTCCCACATCTCCCAAAGCTGTATTCCACTGTCCACTGAACCTAAACAATGTTCTCATCCATCCCTAGACATCCCCTGTCCCTAATCCCTTATCTCTTGGCTCATATCCCTGTAATAGACCCAGATGCAAGATGCAAGACCTGTCCCATACATCCTACCACCACCACCACCACCACCACCACCACCACCTATTCTAGTCCCATCAGGAAGTTAAAAAGGAGATGGTGATCACTAAAAGTTTCTGATACTTATACCTTTACTAGTATACTGCTGTGGTCTACAGTCCAAAGACTGGTTTGATGCAGATCTCCCTGCTACTCTATCCTGTGCAAGCTTCTTTATCTCTGAATAACAGGTGCAACCCACATCCATTTGCACCAGCTTACTGTACTCTTGTTGTCCCTTTTGCAGTTTATCCCCCCACTTCCCTCCAATACTAAACTGATGATTCCTTGATGTCTCAGAATTTGTTCCATTAACCAGTCCCTTCTTTTGGTCATGTTAGGCCACAAATTTCTGTTCTTCCCAATTATATAGGGTACTTCCTCGTTAGTTATGTGACCTACTGCTGTATCATGACACAGCAAGTTATTACGAGATGACATTCATTGCAGTAAGGCACACAGCCATCTAGTTTGGTGACTGCAGGATGGCATGTTGTTGGTGTTGATTTTATTTTTTATTTATTCCCCCCTCCCCCCTCACAGCACAGCTGAAGCTGCCTGCTGTGAGAATTGCATAGTCAATACAAAGATTCATACCCTCTACGAAACTAAATAATCCATATTAGTTATTATCCAATTTTGTTCAAATTTGGTACACAGCTTTTTGTTATTAATGGAATGATGCTGTCAAAATTTCAGATTTTTATTTGTTATAGTCCTGGAGATAAAGTGAATTATCTAAAACTCCTAAAACCTATGACTGTTTTTTAAAACCAAATTAGGAACAACAACAGATTGAATTTCATTATCATTTGAAGCAATTCCAATGTTATCAGTGCATAAAAAACAATTAGAATTTTCTTTTTAAAACTTCAGTCACTGTGCATTATGTAATACAAAAATCGGTCAAAATTATTATTTGATTATATTTTGCCATATGAGTGCATAAGAATGATTGAGTGTGTATATGCGACATATGCTATAATTTAATATTTCATTTTACATAAAAACTTGTACAAATGAACCGTGGGAGAGTTATGTTGCAACCACGATTCAGGTGATGTATGGCAATGTGTGCTTGCTTTCATATAAAAGTATCCAGAATAGGAGTTTGAGGCACAATAAGTTTATTTATCAGTGGTCAAGAATGATCTGGAACGAATGTTCTGATTGGTTGTTTAGATCAACAGCCAATCAGAATTAAGCTGTTCCCGCGTGAAAAGAGGAGTGGGCTTATAGGAGAGTACCTTGAAAGGAGTCTCTTGCTAGTGTTCCTACAGATAACACTATGTCAGATTGCTCCTTAAAAATATTATTCCTCTCATGTGTGGGATAGTATTGTATGGTAGTGAAACATGGACTATGGGGAAACTGGATTGGTAGAGAACTGAAGCATCTGAGATGTGGTGCTACAGACAAATGTTGAAAATGAGGTGGACTGATAAGCTAAGGAATGAGGAGGTTCTGTGAAGAACTGGAAAGGAAAGGAATATGTGGGAAACACTGACAAGGAGAAAGGACAGGAGGATAGGACATCTGTTAAGACATCACAGAATGATTAGCAGGGTATTAGAGGCAGCTGTAGAGGGCAAAAACTATAGAGGAAGACAGAGACAGGAATACATCCAGCAAATAATTGAGAACATAGTTTGCAAGTGCTTCTCTGTGATGAAGAAGTTGCCACAGGACAGGAATTTGTGGTAGGCTGCATCAAACTAGTCAGAAGACTGAAGAAATAAAAATTACCAAGAGACAAAGAGAAATGAAATACATGGATCAGTGTACACTTCACTACAGATCCACTCTGTTGGATTCCAGTTTCTGCATAACAACTAGCAAAGTTCATGGTAAACATGTCTTTATTTCCATCATACATAGACAGCTATTGTTACATGACAAATTTTAAGTGAAGTCATGCAGACATTAAGGCAACAGTATGAAGTAATTGGCATCTGTTTAATACAACAAAGGTAGCACCAGCTTTTCTTCAAAGTAACAGTTATCCTTCTAACTTTTCTTTGTTAAATTTAGGCTGAGTAAGGACAAATAATTAATAGAACTTTAAAGCATCACTTAACTGTTAACACAACCTAACAGTTGCTTCTCTTTGTCAATGAATAACTTAATAACTTTTTGGTTACACATCCTTGAAGTTTCTCCTACCAGTATAAAAAGTGGTTTATGAAGGCACACCTGTCAGAGCAGATAATGAGTTGTTCATAGATAACCCATTTAGTACAGTAATTTTCCATGAAATACAGAGGCCCCATGTTTAATTCCCAGTCCAACACACAGCTTTAATTTTCAAGAACATTTCAAATATTTTTTTTAATTTTTTTTGTAGAAAGTACCCTTCAGCAAGCAACATAAAATTATCCATGGGAGTAACATGACAATGTCAAATACACTCAGACCCCCCCCCCCCCCCCCCCCCCATGTATTTCTGATCATGATGAAGATAGCCAGTCTTACTGGAAACCAACTAAAACAGTAAAATGAAATTGTAATTGGTCTTACACAGGTGATAAAATGGAAGACTTGCTGTGATTACTTCCTTTCAAACATTAGTCTAACATTCGGATGGTTGCTAGAATTTTCTCTCCAAAGACCAGAGTACAGTAATGAGAATTTTAAGGCCTATCTAACTACATCGCCTGAGCTACTCCTGAAAATTTGTTAATATAAATTAAAACTGGGCACAAACAAAGTGATAAACAGCTTTAGAATTGCAAAGGACTGGATCCAAATTGTGATGAAATCCCTTTGCATGAACTTATTACTCTGCATTAAAGTGCATAGTAAATAAATACCACTGATCTAAGGAGCACAGGAAGAATGATTGTTTAAATACCTCTGCACATGCTCTAATTCATCTAATCTTGTCCTCACAAACCCTGTGGGAGTGATACCTAAGGGGTTGTAAAACATTTGTATAGTCATAATTTAAAGCTGTGTCTTGAAGCTTTGCACTTTAAGATTTCTCAGGATAGTGTGCATCTATCTCCAAGAGTCTCTCAATACAGCTTCTTCAGCATCTCTGTGACACTCTTCCAGAGAGCAAACAAATCTGTGACCATTTGGGCTGACCTTCTCTGTATGTGTTTAACATTTTCAGTCATCCTGTTTGGTATGGGTCACACTATATATTTTAGGATGGGTTGCAAGAGCAATTTATGGCACAATCCTTTGTAGACTGATTGCATTTCTGTAATATTCTCCCAATAATTTGAAGTCTGCCACTTGGTTTCGCTATGACAGAGTCTATGTACTACTTCCATTTCATATCCTTACAAAATGTTATGTCCAGATAGTTTTGTGAGTTATCTGATCTCACTTGATGTTTGTTGGTAATAAACTCTTAGGGTACTACTTTGTTGTTTTGTGAAGTGCACAGTTTTACATTTCTTAACTTTTAAAGCAAGTTGCCAATCTTGGCATCACTTTGAAATCTTATCAAGCTCTGGCTAAATATTAACGCAGTTTCTTAAGGCAGATTTTTTCATTATAGATAACTGCAACTGTATGAGGTTAATGTTAATATTGTCTGCAAGGTCATTAATACACAACATGAACAGAAAACGTCATAACACACTTCCCTGGGGCATACCCAAAGGTACTCCTACATATTTTGATGACTTTCTGTCCAAGATAATGTGCTGCATCCCCCATACCAAAAATTCTTCAATCCAGTCACGATTTGTATGCAGTTCTTCACAATTCTAAAGCTGTTTATCAGTTTGTTGTGCCCAGTTTCATTCTGTTTGAAGTATCTCATTATATTTGAGTTCACAATATGTTGTGAGATTCTGCAGCAAACTGATGTCAAGGATATTGAACGACACCATTATGGATCACTTTTGCTACCTTTCTTGTAGGCAGGTGTGATCCATGCTTTCTTCCAGCTACTAGGCACAGTTGTATAGATTATAGTTAAAAGAGGGTCTAAATCAGCTGCAAATTCAATATAGAATCTGATTGGGATTTTATCAGGACATGGAGCTTTGTTCAGTTTTAGTAATTTCAGCTGTTTCTCAACCCTACTGATGCTAAGATCCGTATTATTCATTTTTGTACTGGTGTGAGAATTACACTTATGCAATATCCCTGGATTTTCATTTTTAAAGGAATGTTTAAGAATTGAATTCAGTGTTCCAGCTTTTGATTTCCTACCCTCAATTTCATTCTGTGTGTCATCCATGACTGTCTATACACTACTATTGGTACCACTAGCAGCCTTTACATATGACCAGAATTTCTTTGGTTTTTTTAAAAAGATCCTTCAATAATATTTGGCTGAGGTAGTCATTGTAGAATTCATGCACTGACTTCTTGGCAGCCAAAGACATTTCATTTAGCATCTCCCTGATCTCCAGCTCCATTCTTTATTTTACACCTATTATTTAGTAGTCTCTCTTTGTTTAGAGGTTTCTTTACAGTGACTGTGTACCATGTGACTGTGTACATTTCTATTGTACCAGGTACTTATCTATCATACCTGAGCTGCAGTTCTTGTATATTATCCTTTCAATAGCTAAATTTTTGAGTTCCTTACTGAGATATTACACTACTGCTCCTTTATTTAATTTGTTGAAAACATAAATCCTTCAACTTGTTTTGGTTGCCCATCTCAGAGACAGAAGACAAAACAAGCAAAAAATGTGTGAGAGCAGAGATAGAGGCATAACAATCACTTCCGGAGAAAGCCTCTGTGACAGTGTAAAAGTGTTACTTGTCACTTGCAACTGCTTATGGATGTTTGAAGGTGTATGAGCAACTAATTGTAAGACTTGCCTCTCAGTAATTTTATGTGTGTTTGACTGTCTTTATTCCCAATGTTACTAGCTTTCAAGGAGATGTAACACAGAAGATGTTGCACATATTTCTGCTTTTTCCCAGGAGTTCACTGACTTCATGTTGTCTGTGAAGTTTTAATTATCATAGACTAGATGGTCAATTTTGACTATGGAGGTGTGTTGTAGATAGTTCATGCAGCCATCTGTGTTTGAGATTGTAGTTTCCCATACAGGGGTGAAGGGTATGCTTGAGTGTTTAGAGTTAGTGTACTGTTGTGATGTAACTTTCTTTAATTCCTCTAGAAAAGACTCTAGGAGGAACTCAAGATGCACATCTATGATGTACAAGAGTAACCCTTATTGTATGCACATCTATGATGTACAAGAGTAACCCTTATTGTACATTCCCACCATACATATAGGTATCACTTCCATCAAAATCAAATAGTTCCCTCAACATCTTGTCTGAATGTTCTATGAGTCCAGTCAAAAGAGATGTCATTGTGCATTCTGTGGTTGTTTGTAATTAACAATGTCATAGAAGGTCCCTTGACTGTGAAACTGAGCAAGATTGCACAATGGTAAGACACTGAACTTGAAATTAGGAGGCCATCCAGATATAGGTTTCTGTTATTTCCCCAAACAATGGCATTGTTCCTTTGAAAAAGATATGTCTGACTTTCTTCCTGTCCTACACCAAACCAGTCCTTATGCTCGATCTCAAACGACCTCATAATGATGGTTTGCTAATCTCAAATCTTTTTGCATATCTTATGACCTTAAGGTCAATACTGTCGTTCAGTTTTCCATTGCTCAGAAAATGAAACATACAGAAATTTACCATCAATTGAAGGGGTACCATAATGAATGAAAGAAATGTGAGGAGGAGGTATGAAATGTTCAACTATGGACAAACAAATGTGCACAGCAAAATTTGTCCTAGACATCTGTCACTCATCACAGATAATGTTGAAGGACCAAATGGAGAGCAAAATTGTACAAGGCACTTTCCATGAAGCTCAATGAGTTCCTCAAAAGGAAAAAAAAATAAAAATGGATGTGATGCAAAAGTGAAGAATTCAGTGAACAACTGACTTAGTGTACTGTCAGCAGTTGACTACAATGTGAAAGTTCTGAAGTATATATAAAATAGAAAGAAACTTCCACGTGGGAAAAATATATTAAAAACAAAGATTCCAAGACTTACCAAGCGGGAAAGCGCCGGCAGACAGGCACAATGAACAAAACACACAAACACACACACAGAATTACTAGCTTTCGCAACCGATGGTTGCTTCTTCGGAAAAGAGGGAAGGAGAGGGAAAGACGAAAGGATGTGGGTTTTAAGGGAGAGGGTAAGGAGTCATTCCAATCCCGGGAGCAGAAAGACTTCCCTTAGGGGCCTGGCGGATATCGTGAAGAGAGGATATACTGAAAGGCGAGTTCCCATCTCCGGATTTCGGATAGGTTGGTGTTGGTGGGAAGTATCCAGATAACTCGGACGGTGTAACACTGTGCCAAGATGTGCTGGCCGTGCACCTAGGCATGTTTAGCCACAGGGTGATCCTCATTACCAACAAACACTGTCTGCCTGTGTCCATTCATGTGAATGGACAGTTTGTTGCTGGTCATTCCCACATAGACAGCGTCACAGTGTAGGCAGGTCAGTTGGTAAATCACGTGGTGGCTCTCCCTTTGATTGTGTACACCTTCCGGGTTACAGGACTGGAGTAGGTGGTGGTGGGAGGGTGCATAGGACAGGTTTTACACTGGGAGCGGTTGCAAGGGTAGGAGCCAGAGGGTAGGGAAGGTGGTTTGGGGATTTCATAGGGATGAACCAAGAGGTTACGAAGATTAGGTGGACGGCGGAAAGACACTCTTGGTGGAGTGGGGAGGATTTCATGAAGGCTGGATCTCATTTCGGGGCAGGATTTTAGGAAGTCGTATCCCTGCTGGAGAGCCACATTCAGAGTCTGATCCAGTCCCGGGAAGTATCCTGTCACAAGTGGGGCACTTTTGGGGTTTTTCTGTGAGAGGTTCCGGGTTTGAGGGGATGAGGAAGTGGCTCTGGTTATCTGCTTCTGTACCAGGTCGGGAGGGTAGTTGCGGGATGAGAAAGCTGTTTTCAGGTTGTTGGTGTAATGGTCGAGGGATTCAGGACTGGAGCAGATTCGTTTGCCACGAAGGCCTAGGCTGTAGGGAAGGGACTGTTTGATATGGAATGGGTGGCAGCTGTCATAATGGAGGTACTGTTGCTTGTTGGTGGGTTTGATGTGGACGGATGTGTGAAGCTGGCCATTGGACAGATGGAGGTCAACGTCAAGGAAAGTGGCATGGGATTTGGAGTAGGACCAGGTGAATCTGATGGAACCAAAGGAGTTGAGGTTGGAGAGGAAATTCTGGAGTTGTTTTTCACTGTGAGTCCAGATCATGAAGATGTCATCAATAAATCTGTACCAAACTTTGGGTTGGCAGGCTTTGGTAACCAAGAAGGCTTCCTCTAAGCGACCCATAAATAGGTTGGCATACGAGGGGGCCATCCTGGTACCCATGGCTGTTCCCTTTAATTGTTGGTACGTCTGGCCTTCAAAAGTGAAGAAGTTGTGGGTCAGGATGAAGCTGGCTAAGGTGACGAGGAAAGAGGTTTTAGGTAGGGTGGCAGGTGATCGGCGTGAAAGGAAGTGCTCCATTGCAGCGAGGCCCTGGATGTGCGGGATATTTATGTATAGGGAAGTGGCATCAATGGTTACAAGGATGGTTTCCGGGGGTAACAGATTGGGTACGGATTCCAGGCGTTCGAGAAAGTGGTTGGTGTCTTTGACGTAGGCAGAGATAGGTTCTGTGGGGGCTTGGTAACCAGCTCCAATGTGGCAACCAGGATGTTTGGGTTTGTGAATTTTAGGAAGTAGGTAGAAGGTAGGAGTGCGAGGTGTCGGTGGGATCAGGAGTTTGATGGAGTCAGGTGAAAGGTTTTGTAGGGGGCCTAAGGTTCTGAGGATTCCTTGAAGCTCCGCCTGGACATCAGGAATGGGATTACCTTGGCAAACTTTGTATGTAGAGTCGTCTGAAAGCTGACGCAGTCCCTCAGCCACATACTCCCGACGATCAAGTACCAGGGTCGTGGAACCCTTGTCAGCCGGAAGAATGATGATGAATCGGTCAGCTTTCAGATCACGGATAGCCTGGGCTTCAGCTGTGGTGATGTTGGGAGTAGGATTAAGGTTTTTCAAGAAAGATTGAGAGGCAAGGCTGGAAGTGAGAAATTCCTGGAAGGTTTGGAGAGGGTGATTTTGAGAAAGAGGAGGTGGGTCCCGCTGTGATGGAGGACGGAACTGTGCCAGGCAGGGTTCAATTTGGATAGTGTCTTGGGGAGTTGGATCATTAGGAGTGGGATCAGGATTATTTTTCTTCGTGGCAAAGTGATATTTCCAGCAGAGACTATGAGTGTAGGACAGTAAATCTTTGACAAGGGCAGTTTGGTTGAACCTGGGAGTGGGGCTGAAGGTGAGGCCTTTGGATAGGACAGAGGTTTCGAATTGGGAGAGGGGTTTGGAGGAAAGGTTAACTACTGAATTGGGGTGTTGTGGTTCCAGATTGTGTTGACTAGAATTTTGAGGTGTTGGGGGGAGTGGAGCTGGAACTGGGAGATTGAGTAGATAGGAGAGACTGGGTCTGTGTGCAATGAGAGGAGGTTGAGGTTTGTTGGAAAGGTTGTGGAGGATGAGTGAGTTGCCTTTCCGGAGGTGGGAAACCAGAAGATTGGATAGTTTTTTGAGGTGGAGGGTGGCATGCTGTTCTAATTTGCAGTTGGCCTGTAGGAGGATGCTATGTACAACAGGTGTGGATGTGGGAGAGGAAAGATTGAGGACTTTGATTTGGGATAGGAGTTGACAGGTGTGTTCATTGGCCGAGTCGATGTATAGGTGAAGGATTAGGCGGGTGAGGGCTATGGATTGTGCCGCAAGCCACAGTCCACATTGAGATCAAAGAGGAATCAGTGCCAAACTGAAGTTATCAACAATAGACAGTAGTAAGGTGGAAATAGCAATGAATGTTATCAGATGAAATATATGGCTGACTGAGTGCCAAGGTGTTACTGTATTTATTTCGGGCATAAGAGACACTTTTGGCCTGTGTGTTCACGTGGCAAGACGGTGGTGCACTCACTAGATGAGTGCAGTGCTGTGGCAACACTATCCTCTGTTGTCCATCAAGATACATTTGCACTAGAGAGTATTCGACCTGTGTGCACCCCAAGACCAGATCTCCCCCCCCCCCCCCACCAAAAAAGGAAAACTGATGCATATGGATAGAAATGCCCCTGAGGTTCTGTGGAAGGTATGGGCAAAGGTGCAGTCTCATAGACTGTAGGCTGTGGGGAGGCAGTATGGTCGGCAGTGTCCATTGGAACAGTGCTGGTGATGGGTGTGCCAGGGGGTACCACTGATCCACAGTGAGCCAGGTGGAGGGCCGGGGTAACAATGGGATATCCACAGCAGCTGCCTGGTGTTGTGGTCGTTGAGTCACATTGGCACCGGAAGGTGGTGGAAGAGGGGGCTGTGGAGGGGATACTTGTGTGTGAGGCCGAAGCTGGTTATGGTGAAGGTGTTTGAGCCCCTTCCATGTCTGGGCTCAATGCCAGTCGGTGGATGCTACCATTGCTGGTGTCCAAGCCTCAGCACTCCCACAGGAACACTCCTACACCATAATGTCAAGGCTGCAATGACAGAAGGGACATGAGCCAGGTGATGGTGTCAGCAGATGAAGCAAGCTCCAAGGTTGGTGACCATGTAGGAGCTCCACAGGGCTATGATTGTTAATTGGTATGATGCAGTAAATGCTCAAAAACAAAGCCAACTGGGTGGCAGAGGATTCAGTTGCCTTCTTCATCTGCTGCTTAAAAGTTCAGACCAGATGTTCACCATTGGAGGAAGGGTGGAGGAGTGGGCTACAGATGTGTTTGATGCCATTGGCAGCACTGAAGTCGTTGAAGGCAGAGGCCATGAATTGTGGGCCACTGTCAGAGACCAATGTGCGAGGCAACTCTCTGATGGCCAAAATTTGGGTTAAGCCAGTAAGGGTGGCCTTGGCTGCGATGGATGCCATGCATACAACATAGGAGTACTTTCAATAAGCACCCACAACAAGCAACCACATAGAACCCATGAATGGCCCTGCAAAATCAAGATGGATGTGGTCCCAAGTGAGGCGAGTATGCCAGGGGGCAAAGGATTGATGGGGCACTGCATGTGCAGGGTGCATGCTGTGCAACTGCGGACCATCTTTTCTATGTTGCTCTTGATCCCGGCAGTGTGCCAGTGTCTTCACGTGGGACATGGCCCAACGACCCCTGTGGAGCAAACTCAATACCCGAAAATGCCATTCTGCCGACCTAATCACTCAATGTGCATCCATCTCAGTATCTAAAGGGATGAGATCCTCCACAACTGAGAGTTGGTGAGAAAGCTGTTTCCAAGGGCAGAGCTATGTTGTCACCCTACAAGTGAGATAGTGGGGCCAGCCATGGACTACACAGTGAAGGATCTGTTGCCAGGTAGTCCCGGCACACTGCAGTGACAACACACATAGCTGTAAGGGAAAAAGCATCAGACATATGTTGTCCTTCAGCATCAATGTGGAAGTAGAGGATCTCTTGTTGGTCAAAATCAGGGTCCAGCCCAGTTGGTAGAAGGGACAATGGATCAGCAATGGAATGCTGAGCTGTCAGCTTGTATCAGATATATACAGGGTATTTAAAAAATGACCGGTATATTCGAAACGGCAATACAAACTAAAAAGCAGCGAAAGAAATACACCATTTGTTGCAATATGCTTGGGACAACAGTGCATTTTCAGGCAGACAAACTTTCGAAATTACAGTAGTTACAATTATCAACAACAGATGGCGCTGCGGTCTGGGAAACTCTATAGTACGATATTTTCCACATATCCGCCACGCGTAGCAATAATATGGTGTAGTCTCTGAATGAAATTACCCGAAACCTTTGACAACGTTTCTGGCGGAATGGCTTCACATGCAGATGAGATGTAGTGCTTCAGCTGTTCAATTGTTTCTGGATTCTGATGGTACACCTGGTCTTTCAAGTGTCCCCACAGAAAGAAGTCACAGGGGTTCATGTTTGGCGAATAGGGAGGCCAATCCACTCCGCCTCCTGTATGTTTCGGACAGCCCAAAGCAATCACATGATCATCGAAATATTCATTCAGGAAATTAAAGACGTTGGCCGAGTGATGTGGCCTGGCACCATCTTGCATAAACCACGAGGAGTTCGCAGTGTCGTCTAAGGCAGTTTGTACCGCCACAAATTCACGAAGAATGTCCAGATTGCGTGATGCAGTAATCGTTTCGGATCTGAAAAATGGGCCAATTATTCCTTTGGAAGAAATGGCGGCCCAGACCAGTACTTTTTGAGGATGCAGGGACGATGGAACTGCAACATGGGGCTTTTCGGTTCCCCATATGCACCAGTTTTGTTTATTGACGAAGCCGTCCAGGTAAAAATAAGCTTTGTCAGTAAACCAAATGCTGCCCACATGCATATCGCCGTCATCAATCCTGTGCACTATATGGTTAGCAAATGTCTCTCGTGTAGCAATGGTAGCGGCGCTGAGGGGTTGGCTGCGTTTGAATTGAATGGATAGAGGTGTAAACTCTGGCGCATGAGACGACACGTGGACGTTGGCGGCATTTGGACTGCAGCTGCAACACGGCGAACGGAAACCTGAGGCCGCTGTTGGATCACCTGCTACACTAGCTGCGCGTTGCCCTCTGTGGTTGCCGTACGCGGTCACCCTACGTTTCTAGCACGTTCATCCGTCACGTTCCCAGTCCGTTGAAATTTTTCAAACCGATCCTTTATTGTATCGCTTTTCGGTCCTTTGGTTACATTAAACCTCCGTTGAAAACTTCGTCTTGTTGCAACAACATTGTGTTCTAGGCAGTGGAATTCCAACACCAGAAAAATCCTCTGTTCTAAGGAATAAACCATGTTGTCCACAGCACACTTGCACGTTGTGAACAGCAGACGCTTACAGCAGAAAGACTACGTACAGAATGGCGCACTCACAGACTGCGTTGTCTTCTATATCTTTCACATCACTTGCACTGCCATCTGTTGTTGAAAATTGTAACTACTGTAATTTTGAAAGTTTGTCCGCCTGAAAATGTACTGTTGTCCCAAGCATATTGCAACAAACGGTGTATTTCTATCGCTGCTCGTTTAGTTTTTATTGCCGTTTCAAATATACCGGTTATTTTTGAAACACCCTGTATAAGTGTAGACACCGAGGAATAATGACCAACACTGAAGGCATTGCGCTCTTCATCCTGGGAAGTTGTAACGTGACCTGGCACCAGCGGCTTGTGATCTGTAATCAGACAGAACTGCATTCCAAAAGGTTGACATGAAGTTTCTTGACTGCGAACATCCCTTTCAATCTGGGAATTACTGCATTGTGCCAGGGTTAAGGTTTTGGATGTGTATGCTATATGCTCTTTGGAACCACTAACATTCATGCATGCCATGATTACTCATACACTATAGATGGATATGTCGTCTCCTACAATGAACAGGTGACTGGGAGAAAAGGGAGTGAGGTATGGTGTAGATGTCAGCATGATTTAAAATTTTTTTAAAGTGTGGTTGCAGACAGGGCTCCAGGTGTAAGGAACCCCCTTTTTTATGCACTGTTTGAGAGGTTGTGCAACATGGGCTGCCTGTCGTAAGAATTTAGCATTATAGTTGAGCTTGCCCACAAACACTTGTAATTCAGGTAAGGTAAAGTGATGGTGGGAACATTTTGATTAGTAGGCTGGATTCCCTCTTTAGAGAGCCGTTGCCCCACGTGGCTCCTAGCTGAAACAAATCTGTGCTTCTCCAAACTATAATGCAGGCCCACACCCCGCAGGGTCATGAACAGAGTGCAGAGTTTTTCCAAATGCTCCTGGTGGGTGGGTCCTGTAACAATGTCATTCAAGTAAATGATGCAAACTGGAATGTGCAGGGCCATGAACAAGAGATTGACATTTTCCAGATGCTCCTGGTAGGAGGATCTGTAACAGTAAGGTCATCCAAGTAATTGACACAAGCCGGAACATGCTGTATCAACTGTTTCAGAAATTGCTGGAATATTGCAGGGGCTGAGGAAATGCCAATGGGGAGTCACCTGTACTCATACAACCCAAATGGCATATTAAGGATGACAATGTTCTGAGATGCCTCATCCAAGGATAGCTGGGGGTATGCATGGATGTTTGCAGGGAGGTCAATCTTGGAAAAAATGCCCTGCCAGTCAGTTTGGTGAGAAGATCTTCTTTCTGGGGTTAGGACAGCATTGAGGGTCACCTTGAAATCCTCATACAAGTGAACAGACACTTTCGGCTTCTGGATGATAACAAGGGGCATGGTACATGCTCAAGCTTTAACAGGTTCAACAATCCAGCTGCCTGCATTCGATCAAGTTCCTGCTTCACAGCAGCCCATAAGGCCATCAGAATTGGTCTGGCAGAGTAAAAAAAAAAGGTGTGGCATCTGGCAAAAGGGTGATGTGTGCCTGAATGTCTGAAGCATGTCTCAAATCTGGTTGAAGGAGAGATGAAAATGCCATCCAGTTGCTGGAAAGGGATTACAGTGGAAAGCACATTGACTTCATCTGAGATAGAAAATCCAAATGTCATGAATTTGTCGAGGCCAAAAATGTTGGTATCCAGTGGATGGTCAACGACAGAGAACATCAAAAGCTGAGTAACATATTTGTAAGTTGCCACATTCAAGAATTGCCTATGAAGAGGAATCGCATTGTCTTCATAGGGCCACCAAATTGCACAATATCGGGGACAAGTTAAGTGAACTATTTCAGACATAAGTCACCTGATTAATCAAGGAGATGGTGGCCCTAGTGTCCACAGAGTGAGGTGGCGCAATGATTAGCACACTGGACTTGCATTTGGGAGGACCACTGATTTAGGTTTTCCTTGATTTCCCTAAATCACTTCAGGCAAATGCCAGGATGGTTCCTTTGAAAGGGACTGATTACCTTGCTGTTTGGTCCCCTCCTCCCACATCAACCAACCAACCAACCAACCAAACAACCAACCAACCAACCCAGTGTCCACCTGAAAATGGATGTCCTGGTCAAACATGCAAAGCTTGAGAAACAATTTCTGTGTTTTCTCGGGTTCTACTGTCTACAGCGCTTGTACTGTGACATGGTGTGGTCGCATTTCTGGGAGGGGCCGGGTCATGCAACTGCAATATACTTAGCAAAGGTGCCCCTCCTTGTCACACCAAGTACAGGATCCCAGTGGTCTGCACAGTCTGCTCAGGAGTGAGTGGAAAAACACTGTGGGCACAAAGTGAGTGGCCCATGAAGCCATCATCAAAGGACCAACAGGAGGCTCAGAACTCATAGAGACATCAGACAAAGACTAATCACGATGTTGCTGCAACCTGGTTTTCATCCTACATTTTCATTGAATGGAGGAAACGATGGAGAATGGAATGTGGTGTCAAGTGCAGGGGGCACCTGAATCTGGGGAACAGCGGCCTCCTGCACACAAATATTGTCCACCAAGAGCTGAAGCAACTTTTGAAACAAGTCCGTTTGTATCTGCTGCTGGTATATGAGCTGCTGCTGTTGGTCAAGCAGGCTAACCAATTTAGCTCTCGTGCTATGAAACAACTTTCTTTTCCCTCATTGCCAACTGCTACATCTGTGAGCAGCCGAATGCCAGTGCACATGTCAGAAAAAACAGGAGAGAAACAATGACGATACAATACAGGAAAACTGCCTGCAGATAGGACTCGAATCCACACTGGAGTTGAGCAACAGGGTTGACTGGACGACAGACCCAGCACAACAAGAGCAAGTCAATAACAACCCATGCAACAAGGAAGTGCAACAAACCTTTGGCACAACACTGTCAACATGTCAAGTATGAGCTTATAATCCAAATTCAGACCAAAGAGGAAAACCATTACCAAAATGAAGTCATTGATGAGTAGAAAGTAGTATGTTAGAGATAGCAGTGAATGCTATCAGATGAAGTGCATGACTGACTGAGTGGTTGAGGTGTGGCAGTATTTATGTCGGCCATGAGGGACATTACTGACCAGTGTATTCACATGGAGGGACTGTGGCACACTGATTAGGAGAGTGCAGTGCTACAATGACACTGCCCTCCATCATCCATTGAGAGCCATTTGCTCTGATGGGCATTAAACTTCCCTGTAGCCTGATACCAGAAATGGAGATTATTGTTTAGCTTCAATTTTGTCAGTGACATGTATTTTGTTAACAACAAATATTTCTTAATCTTTTTAAAGCTAAACAATCATTACTTCCTGGATTGCATAGAAACAGATGAATTGCATCTTGCTGAGACAGAAATTCTAAAATCAGTTACTGGATTGTTGGATAGACAGGAACAGATATAGGCTCTGATCACAATATAGTAATGATGAAGACGAAGCTGAAGTTTAAGACAAACACCAAGATAAATCAGCATGCTAATGGCAAGAGAAAAGACAAACAAACAATTATTAAAATTAAAGTGTAGAATTTATGAGATTGGAGACATGCCTTTGGACTTTCATTTTATCCACATAAACCCAAAGATAGGAAAGGCAGATAACTGTGAGAGCTGCAACACAAGCAGCTCCACAGTTCATGCCTCCAAACTGCTGATAAGAATAATGTACAAAATTATGGGAAAGAAACTTGAGGGTCTGTTGGATGATGACCAGTTTGAGTATATAAATGGCAAAGGCACCAGAGAGGCAGTTTATTTCATTAGACGTCACTGCTTCTTGCTACACAGTGTCAGGACAAGTGGTTGGTTTTGTACATGTTACTCATGATGGCTGATTGTCGCTATTTGCACATGTACTGGTTGTATTATGATTAAATACTTCCAATGAAGGAGATGGTTTCATAATAGATGTCACTTCTGGAACTAAACACTGCAAACAACACATATCTGTCATTGCAACTTTGACAGAATTACAAATAGTAGTTTTAATGTACATTTAGTGGAACAATATTAAACTTATGTCAACATCCAACACAAGTCTCTACATAGAATGAACGAATATTAATATAATGTTGCATTTGTTTGAATCACGATGACAACTACTGTTGAATAGTCCCTGACAACTTGGTGCTTACCCAAGGGTAGGTCTGTGATACCTGGAATTTCTATATTTGCATCCATGAAAATACTTCAGAAACAAAGCAGAAAAGAATAACTCCATTTGCTACAGCTCTACTTTTTAGTTAACATTTTTTCTTTTTTTCTGTTATACTGATAGTGGACACAATGGCTGTATGCCATTATTGGCTGGGAGACCTGATCTGGGATTTTCAGCTGCCTGGTGCAAGTCTCTTTATTTGCCACCAGGTCAGTGGCTTGCACATCAATAAAGATGAGATAAAATAATGAGGACAACACAAACACCCAGTCCCTGACTGAACAAAACCTGTGACCTACTTGGGAATCAAACCCATGACCTCATAATCTTGAAGCAGTGCTGCTAACCACTAAACCACAAGCTGTGGACTATACTGGTAGTAACTATACCTGATTTACTTAAAGTATTGAAATTCTTACATAGGCCATATTTCATTAAGTAAGATGTATTACTTACTGGGTTAATTGAGCTTTGATAATTTCGGTGATATAATTTGTTGTCAGGAAACATTTTCTCTTAAGAACCATGGGCTCATAAAAATGTAGTGAGCTAATGATTGTTTATCTCCAAAATAATATAGTTAATTTGAAAGCAATCATTTCCCCTTTTCAAGTAAACCTTTTACTTTCTCTGAAAAGTCATTAACTACAAAGTTATTTGTAATTAAAGTTTCTGCCTTCCAGAAAATATTTGTTATGTTAAGCAGTAAGGCTGTTTGATTCCAAGAATTAATGTTATAAGTTTGCTGTCATAATTTTTATGACCTAGGAAATAACTTTGGTTATAACACTTATGTATTAATTGAGAAATTAAGCAAATTAGGAAAATTAATAACCCATAAAATTTACAAGAATCTTGGTAAATTCCCATGCACAAGACCATTGCACTATCATAAAAATGTAACAATGAAAATAATCAATTGATGATAATATAATGTATAAGGTTCATTCAAATGAAACCTGGTCAGTGTGTATACTTTTGCCTTACACATAAGGTGGCACCACGTAACCATGGGTATGGGGGCACCGTCTGTTGGTGGAGAGATTGATGTGTGTGCACTGTCTGATGTTGCATAGTGCCAGTGTGATTTCATACCAAAGAGAATGTGGGCACACAAGTTATCATCCACTACCAAACATGCAGGCGAGTAAAGCAGGAACAACGAGGAGTGATTCACTTTTTGGCAGCGGAGGGAGTTGGAGAACCTTAGACGATTCGTCAAGTCAAAACACCGAAGTATGTTGTCCAATGGCAGTATCCTCCTGCATGATAATGCCTGCCCACACATGCCCAATGCAGTGAAGATGACATTGCAGCAGTTTCGGTGGGAAATGATGGAACATCCACTGTACACTCCCGACCTTTCACCATGTGACTTTCATGTGTTTGGATCTATAGAACAAGCTACTCACCGACATTGATTCACAATGGACGACAAAGTGTGTGACTGTGTAAAGGTCTGGATCCGACAGCAGCCTACTAGCTTCTTCAAGGATGGAATCGACTGGTTAATATCACAATGGGATAAATGTGCCAACAGTTTTGACGACTGTTTTCGAGTATGCCTACTGTGTATAACTACATTTTTGAGTAAATAAAATCATTACCGTTACTTTACACTAGTGACTGGGTTTCATTTGAATGCCCCTTATAAATATAATGTAAATGTAATTATTGACATTTGATTATTTAATTAACCATGACAATAATGAAAAATCCATTTACATTACAAAAAATGTGTTCTTCAATTCATTTTATAACTGTCCAGGGATCATTTAAATCAGTTAATGTCAGCCTCTGTTTTGTGTATATGAGGCCTATATTTACTGTATTTTATCTTAGTTTTTAAAACATAGTTAAGTCAGAAATCCATATTTCCTGGTTTGCTCTACTCTGCTCGAGTACAACTAGGTGACGCCCCCCTAGATGATAGTCAGTCCACATCCATCAGGCGTTGAGTTAAGGCCCTTGTAAGTTGGTGTAAAATGACCAAAAAAGATGTCATACTATGTATCAATCAGTGTTTGATATTGATGAAGATAAGAGTAGTGAAAAATATATTTAGAACTTTTACTTCAGTAAATCTGTGCTGTGTTTCACTTGAGACAATATCTGTAGAAAACATGTTCAAGCAACTTGTAGGTAGTCTCCTACAAAGTGTAATATTGGATAGCAAGTCCAATAACTGCTGAGAAATGAACCACCATGTATTACATAAACACAGATGTTCCAATTTTCAGAAATCTTGTTGTGTCACATGTTAGCTGTGCACTGTTTTTATAACTGTGTGCATTTAAAAAAAAACCATACCAGCAGTCAGTCATTTCTAAAACTGATATGAAACTTGTAGTTTTGCTAGTGATTTATGACTTGCCAATAGTAAAGTGAATGAAAATATGAAATGCTATCAATATACATAAGTTGCTGACCTGTGTGTCTGGTTGAGGACTTTAAATTAATGCTCCAAGCTTTCTCTTGTGAAGTTACTGCAGTCACCATCCCAACTTGAAGACACCTCTTGGCATGATTCTCTGATGTAAATAAAATAACAGATCCATACAATGTTTGTTTTTTTTTCTAGGATAATTTATTTTATGGTTTTGATTCATGAGTATCATTCATTGGTAAGAATAAGTAGGGATGCATTTCACTCATTTGGAGTTACATAACACTTGATAACGGAAACCAGACTTAAGAAAAATCAAAACGCTTTCAGGGAATCTGTTGACCTAGAGAAAGCTTTTGACTATGAGAAATGGTATGAGATATTTAAAATCTGTGATATCATACAAAATGTACAAGAATGAAGATGAAACAATAAAAATGAAAAACAGATTGAAAAGGATGTAAGATGTTCAACTCACCCAGCAAATGAGGAAGAACAAAACAATTTCAGAAGTGGTATCAAAATTCAGGGAGAAAAGATAGCAGTGATAAGATTTGTTGATGATATTGTTGTCTACTGTGAAAATGAGGAAGAGTTAAAAGATCTGTTGAATGGAATGACTATGGACTGAAAGGAAGATGAAAGTTATCATTTTTCTGTTTTTCGTCTTTCCCTTAGTTGCTTTAAGTTCATGGAGGTATGTACTATCTTTGCAACTAATTGAAGACAGTTTGTTTATTGCCAAACATGTATAGCAATAAACAAACTGCCTTCAGTTAGTTGCATAGATGGTACATATCTCCACAAAGATGAAAGTATTGAGGAGTAACAGAAAAGAGATTAGCAACAAACTTATCATCAAAATTGGGACTCACATAGCACATGAAGTGAGGAAATCCTGTTATCATAGAAGCAAAACAGTGGAGTACCACATGAAAGGGAGAAAAGTCTACTAGTACCAAACATAGGCCTTAATTTGGGAAAGAAAGTTTTGAGATTTTACATATGCTGAAAGAGAATGATGGACTCTAGTGAAACTGGAAAAGAACTGGAGCTTTTTAGGTGTGCTGTTACAGAAGGGTGCTGAAAGTTAAGAGGACTTACAAGATAAGAAATGAAGCAATTCTCTGCATAACTGATGACGAAAGAAATATGCAAAAATAATAACAAACAGAAGGGACAGGGTGGTTTTGTCCTATGCTATATCCTGGTTGATTCTTGGCATATTTCATCTGCAGCTAATTTAGGGAAAAAGAGATTCCAGCTTCATTACTAGCAACAGTGTTTTCCATTGGTGTTCTAGAAGGTACAACCACGTAGTTTCCTCCTTTGGAAAGCACATTCTTACAAAGAAAACTGGTAAAGCATATTAATGGACTCTCAGCTGAATGTAAGACAGTCACTCTCTTCTTTTACAATGTATTAAATTGTTTCTGCTATCTGTCAACTGATATTGCAGAATCTACTTGCATGATTTGGTATGTTAAGCTATTGACACTGGCCCAGACATCACATGACAACTTATTAATGAGGAAAATGTGTATCACAATTAACTTACAGTTAAAAGCAGCCAGGTTGCATCACATGTAATGGATGCACTCTTAGAGCAGTGCTGACTGTGCAATCATAGATGAAATGTGCAGCTGCCAAACAGAAGTTTATCTGTGCCACAGATTTTTTTTTTATATAGGTGTGTCTGCATCACAGCAAAAAGACAAGAGAAGTAAGTAAACAAGATCTCTTCTACTGTGCCTTCCAAAAGTTTATCTTTTCTTGACACATACTACCCATAAAGGCTTTTAATAATATAATGTAAGCTTTCAAGATTAGTATTTGTATTTTGGGTGATTCTTGTTTTATGGGAGTTTCGTTTTGGTACAAAGGCATAATTCTTTGCCTAACATCTCATGTTCCAATACTTGAGATATCATCAAAGGCTATAATAACTCACAAAACAGTTACAATCTCACACTCCCAGAAAGCCAAACTGTTTATTTGTATCCACATAATGGGACATTTGTGATATCATCAGGCATCTACCTATGACTGCGTAACTGCACTGATAAGTGTTATGGGGAAGAGTTGATGCTGGTTCTTTTTTTTTTTTTTTTTTTTTTTTTTTTTTTTTTTTTTTTTTTTTTTTTTTTTGCCCACAACTTGTATACTTTCAGTCCTCCTCCACTTCCTTTCTGTTAAAGAATGGTACCAATTACTATAAAGAGTTCACATGATGGAAAAAGAGAGGAGATCTAATTTTATTTTTTAATGTACAGATACTTAGAAAACTTGATGGAACTTTAGGCACAAATTTACAGAAAGCCCACAAACTTGGTTGAATGCTGTTTTTCATTCTTATTGTTCCCTCTTGGTTCTTGTACATTTTGTGTCAACCATATTTTTTATCTTGAAAATTTTAAATATCTCACAGCATTTTAGAGTCAAAAGCTCTCTTTAGTCAACAGACCCCCTGGAAGTGTTTTATTTTTTCTTAAGGCATATTTCCATTATCAATTGTAAAGTTAGAACTTGTGGTGCTACACAATGCTTCAAAGGAGTGAAATGTGTCCCTACTTATTCTTACCAATGAATGATAGCTCAACAGAAATCCCAGTCACCATCCAAACCAGAAAAGGGGAGTGATCAAAACATTGGTGGCCTGGGCTAAAATAATCTGTGAACCACAGTACCTGGATGATGAGTATGATCATTTAAGAACTACCATCAGAAGAAATGGTTACTCTGACAAAGAGACACCCCAAAATATTTGGAGCTTTTACTAAAATGAGCCAAATAACAGGAAGATTATCCTCCCATTTGTAAAAACCGTAAGTTGCATCAGCAGAGCACTGAGAAGACACAATATTGATATAGTGTTTAAACCAACAAAATAAGTATGCAAATATTTGAACACTGAAAATAACCACTGCCTGATTTTGAGCTGAATAAATTACAAAATTTTTCATTCTCCACTTCAAACATATCATCACTGATTTCAGGTTAAAGCAAAATGGTGACAAGCTCATTTATTTTTGCCCTAAGCCATTTTGTGAATCCAGTTGTTTCTTTTGATATGATAGGCAAAGATGCTGACAATTTTTAGCTCATTAGACAGAAAGTAATTTTATCATCTTGGTTGTATTTGAAGATAGTAACTGTTCTCGAAAGAACAGGTACCATTGATGACTGTGTAGCTTCTGTAGAATAAACGATAATTAATTGAAACCCCCAGCTGCCGACAGGTGTTGTTGATATACCTCGATACGGACAACTGAAAATGTGTGCCCCTACCAGGACTCAAACCCGGAATCTCCTGCTTACATGGCAGATGCTCTATCCATCTGAGCCACCGAGGACACAGATGAATAGCATGAATGCAGGGACTCATCCTTTGTACACCTCCCTTGAGATCCACATTCCAAACTGTCCACAATCTACATACATAATATTCCTGATAGATATTTGCCCATCCACTCATTACTCACACCAACTAAGGTGACAATTCCCATAAGAGTTCTGGCAACCTGTGCGCATTCACACAGACGATGGTCAATGGCCGGGTAGCCTTTAACCATATATGAAGATAGTAACTTCTCTCAAAAGAACGGATACCATTGATGACCATGCAGCTTCTCTAGAATAAATGATAATTAATTGAAACTCTCAGCTGCCGACAGGTGTTGTTGATGTACCATTGAGGTATATCAACAACATCTGTTGGCAGCTGAGGGTTTCAATTAATTATCATCATCTTGGTTGTGTTCCATGTTTATCAATGCTACATTTTGAGTGCTGGTGTATGGTCTTGGAAAATCTATTATATCACATTTTCTGTGCCTTAACTTAATCACTTGATTGAAATCTCAGTGACTTTCCGATGTTTTGTAAAATTCTAGTTAGGCTTAGTGATTACTGACTTCTTAGTTTTGAAGGTTTACATATATTTTAACTTCAACAGCTGGTAATGGGAATCTGAATACTGGTCTAATAATTCATCAAAGCTGAATCCTATTTCACAGCACACAAAATTTAGTAAGTGCTTAAAATTCTTGTCAAGGTTTTGTAATTTCCTGTGTTACTGAATGCGATTTTTCTCATTTTAACCTTTTTAATATTTTTAAGGCACAAAAGGTAATTTTTACTTCTATCTTTAGTAGATTTTACCATGTGATGAAAAAGTCAGTATAAATTTGAAAACTTAATAAACCACGGAATAATGTAGATAGAGAGGTAAAAATTGACACACATGCTTAGAATTTCAGTTAAAATGGATTGCCAAAAAATTACAACAAGAAATTGATTTTGGCCTCATTATGTCATGAATGTTACACCTCTACAACTGCCCCCAACCAAACCTGCTCAGATAAGCCATCATTATCATCTGATTTCAGCAAGTGCTTTTTATGAGAGGAGGAGGTTATTGAAGAGTATAGATGAAAACAGACTAAAGACTTAAGGAAATGCACTGTCCCATGGTCAAAGTCATGCTTTCAGAGCTAGCAAGCATGGTTTTGCCATATGCAAGACTATGAGGTGATGAAGATGGACAAGAAATTCTTACTGCATGAGGGAATATCATCAAAATCATATTCACTGTGGGTACAAAATACCTGCATGTGTCCACAAAAGGCTGGGACAACCTACTGCCAACATACATGAAGCCATGTAAATTATATTCACCTTTATCAAGGAGAACAGTGACCAGTGCCAGCTTTCCCTTGGATATTTTCTTGATGAGGTACCTTAAAATTCTTCTCCACATGTTCAAACTGAAAAAAAAATGTCTGGAGGAGAAGTATAAACATGACATAATTGTCACTGATTCACCCAATGGAGGGAGTATTATATGTTTCAGCACTCAAGGTATTCTCTTCCCTTATGCAGTGCGTAGTTGTGGCATTACTTTAACACCTTTTGGAATTGAGAAGTAGAAGGTAATATATGTTTATGAGAAAAACTTTCACTCTCAGACGTAGTTAGTGTTTCCAAAGTCCCGGAGCCAACACCACACCAAATTCTGAGATAGGAGAAGATAATGGTGAAATTATGCACCTAATTTAATTTCAACTGACCAGATGACCACCCATAAGTGATGTTGCCAAGTACCACTCCTTGAGGACGTACCTGCAAGTACAAACATGGCTGGTGAATGAAGGGAGCCCACAAAAATTATCACCTGCTAGGGCTGGAACCTGGCTGGATAAGGTCAGTATTGTCCTCATTCATAGTATTTGCCATTTGTTAAATTTTCACTAAACCTGACCGTTGTTTGGTGATTGCTCTACTTTGTAATAATTCATTGTACTATGTCAAAATAAATGTACTTGTTTACTTATTTTGACTATTTATTCACAGGTGTGATCTGCATTACCACAACCATGGATACTGCTCCAGACCACCACCTCAGCATCATTCACTGCAAATGTACTACAACATGTATCACAGGGGCCTGCTGCAGCTGCAAACAAGCTGGACTCTGGTGCACCGCTATCTGCAAGAATTGTGTTGGTACTACGTGGTACTATGTACCAGGAACAGATTTCAGTGAGGAAGGCACTGACGATGAATGTGAAGAATGGGCCAAACTCTGGTGAAAATTATAGTCAAGGAGGAAGAAATCAATGACAGCATAGATGACGACATGTCATCAGTGCCAAAGAGGTCAAGGTGAACAAAAGCCTGATGTTTATTTTTAAGTGAATGATTTTCAATATATTATGTTATCACCATTTTATTCTTCAGAGGAATGATGTTTGATTGTTAGGTTAATGATGTTTTATTTTATTAGGTTAATGTCTTGTATGTATCCTGGATATTTTATACATTTTAATTTAACATTGTAATTTTTTATTGCACTCAATAAATATTCATTATTCATATTTTTCAGTTATTTTACTTACATTTTTTTCATGTTAGGCCACTGAAATTTGAAGCAAATTCTGGCCAGAAATCAGATCACACATGACCATGGGAATAATTCTCATGAGAGCCATGAAGAGTTGTGGCATGCCCACACATAGCTGTGGTGCTTTCTTGATGGACTGTTTCTGCATCTCGAAATTTATTAGCACTTCTCATGATTTACATTTAAATATTGACAGATGAAAGTTGTAAGGAAAATCCTGCATTCTGCTGCCACTTTTGATAATCTGAGAAATTTATTTTATTTTTGAAACACTGTATCTCTGTAACTTTTAGATAAAAAGTTCCTTTTGACCAGAAAAATAAGTAGGAAATTTAATGCTCTTCATTTTAGCATGTAAGTGTGTTCCACTAAAAATGCATTGTTTAGAGGCTATATGCAAAATAATGAAAAAAAGCAGGAAATTTTGAGATTTCTCCCCTCCACATTAATACAGAGCCCTGATGTCAAAATTTCAGATTCTACTCCACAGAGCACCACAAACAACATACCAAAATATCATTTATTTCACAATACTTTCTAGGCAGAAAGTACCTGAGTGCTGGACTTTATTAATTTATGTGACAATTGCTACCATTCTATAACAAAGCACACATTGAAACAAACCAAAAGAATACCATAAATACTTCAGTTTTTCTGTAGCTACACACCAAAAATAACAGAAACTGATAGTTTTACTTGATAGTAGTCTACTGGTTAAGAAATGTAACATGAACATATTTGTTAAATACACATTCATCAGTATATTGAATTCAAAAATAATTTAATCAAGAGACCCACTAAGCAGTTGTTGATCTAGTAAAAAACCTTCGTTAAAGTTAACAGAGAAAAATTGTGGAAGCATAATGAAGAAAAGAGGGTACCCACTCCCAAGGCAATTGGAAACAATCAGGTAGCCAGAATGAGATTTTCGCTCTGCGGCAGAGTGAGCGCTGATATGAAACTTCGTGGCAGATTAAAACTGTGTGCCGGACCAAGACTCGAACTTGGGACCTTTGCCTTTTGCAGGCAAGTGCTCTACCAACTGAGCTACCCAAGCATGACTCTCACCCTGTCCTCAAGCTTAAATTCCGCCAGTACCTCGTCTCCTACCTTCCAAACTTTACAGAAGCTCTCCTGTGAACCTTGCAGAACTAGCACTCCTGAAAGAAAGGATATTGCAGAGACATGGCTTAGCCACAGCCTGGGGGATGTTCCCAGAATGAGATTTTCACTCTGTAGCAGAGTGTGCGCTGATATGAAACTTCCTGGCAGATTCAAACTGTGTGCCGCTTCGAGACTCAAACTCGACCCTTTGCCTTTCACGGGCAAGTGCTCTACCAACTGAGCTAGCCAAGTCGGGGCGTGAGTCATGCTTGGGTAGCTTAGCTGGTAGAGCACTTGTCCGCGAAAGGCAAAGGTCCTGAGTTTGAGCCTCGGTCCGGCACACAGTTTTAATCTGCCAGGAAGTTTCAACAACCAGGTAGTCCACTCTGGGAGGTGGCACTGCTGTTCGTTAATGCATATGATGACATCAGAAATACTGTTCTATCAAGAGTGTTTGGCATCAGCCTCATGAACTGCATGTTGAAAGGTGCTGACACACATTATGAAGCATCACTTAAACGTAAAATTATAAGAAATAAACACTTGTACATTATAATCAGAGCAACCTTCAAAGACTTAATGTTCAGCACTAGAACATCTTACTGCATTCATAAATACTCACTGTAGACCAGGAAGGGACTCAATGCACAGAGATTTTTTCCTCATGGCAATTTTTTTCTGTTTTACCTTTTGTGTTCAGATGCCTCATTCTAATGAACATTCTTGTAGAGAGAAAACAATTCGTGATTCAATTTGGTTCAATTTGGTAAACTCTGTTGTTCTTGTAGGAATTAGCTTTTGCATCATTCCTCCTTCCCCCCCTCCTCCCCCCACAATCCCCTCACTTAGCTACATGCAAAATATTACTTCAAACTTCTTTATTTTATTGAAACAGTCAGTTGAAGAAGGAGTGAGCCCATATCTAGAGATTACAGAGATCCAATAATTATTGATGATGTAACCTGAATCTGGAAGAAGTTTTGCTGAGACTGAACCCAAGGAATTGTCAATGGGCTAGCATTTAAATGCTATGTATCCCTCCAAGACACACATAAGCACATCTTGAGATTTGCAGTCATCACTGCTTGCATGTTCATCACTAGGAAACTGCAAAAAGATCTAGTTCTTGTTCACTGAAATTAGTGCAGTCCAAATCATCTTGTATTTCTAGTTACGTTTATACACAATTTGCATGTGATGAACTTCATGAAGTCCCATTCAGTTTCTTCTGTTGGAGAAATGTGACAGCACGTCACTAGTACTCTCTGTAATTAATGTCTTCTGCATTTTGAATCAGTAGTAGATGCCATATTCTATTTTTCACTTCAAAAGGTGTTAGGTTGTTGCAAAATGTGCCCAGACAACAAATTTTAGAAAAACTGTTCTTCAGGCTTGGTTTAGCCTGGAAGTCAAGATGTAAGAAGCTTCTGTATTCTTTGTGCCACTGTAAAGTCCAAACAGAGTTGAAATTATAAAACCCTTCTAGAATGAGAGCAGGCATTGCTTTTCTCCACGACATCTGTTAGAATAATCCTTGAGGAAACTTTTTAGTGTGGTCTCCTGTCTTTCAAAATTAAGGCCATAGTCGCTTTGAAGAAGTGCCTTGTCATTCCTAGAATCCCTTGAGTTCAAAACATCAAATGTGTCATTGATCAATTCAGTTAATGGAAGGTTTACTATCTTTGGCATAAAAAAAAACATTTTCTTTGAGAATTTTCTTCTTGGGATGTGTTATAGATATCAATGTCAAATTTGGTCAAAATGTTTATTGATATTTCCTCTAAAAACTGGAATTTTTTCAACCAGAAAAGTCAAAGAGCAAAGGCGAAAGTGCCATCGGAACGAAACAAAATTTTGATGTAGGCTTCACAAGCGGTATGTCACAGGTCAGCTGGTTCGTCTGAAATTAAAATGGAGTTGATGTTAGCGAAGTATATAAGATTCTTTAGGGGTCGTATCTTGCTTAAGTTATTTGGACCATAGGAAACACAATGGAAGCCATTTGAAAACAAATAGGGTTTTTGTGATCGATTTTTCGACTTTGTCGGCCAAGTAAAAATATTTATAGTTGATGGATCGAAATAAAAGTAGTACATCTCCTAGACAATTTAGTTAGCTTCATCAGAAACAAAGAATCATGCCAATCAGTTCAATAGATTTGAAGTTACCACACCGCGAGATTAAAAAAAAAAAAAAAATATTATTTCGAGGAAAACACGTTTGAAGTTTAGAATACATATAGTTGCAATATTATGCAACTTACGTTCAATCTGCTATTCCGGGTCAATAAATTAGTCCTTCCTCTTCCTCATAGAGGGTGTTCTGCTCGATCTGGGCCATCCTGTGCTGTTCCAGAGCCACTCTTATGGCCAGTGACAAGTGGTTTTTGGCCGCTTGAATCCGGTGGTCATCTGAATGGTTGGCAAACTGCATCGAATAGAATCCAGGGTGACGTCCATCATTGTCATGGTCTTCAGAATTGCTGAATACCCTTCGTTGAAGTTGCTCACTGCCAGGAAAGTTGCAATCTCCACAGTCTTTACACCTGATTGCAAACGCTTGGAGGCTAACTTCCAAACACACACGTTCAAACTTTCATTTGAATTTTGTATTTCCTCCCAAGCACCACTACAATAACTTATCCTCCAAAAAGGCCTCATAGATCAGATGAATCACTTTTTGTATTTCTTTGGAGAGTGGCTGGTCATGTTGACATTCATCCAGATGTCTGGTAGCCTCTGCATGTGCCACTTGCATCAATTAGTTTCCCCAGCCGGACAATTTTCGTGTTGTGGGTGGTCATCTGTCAAACACTTGTGGCAATAAATTGCCCAAATTGCCTCCTTCATCTGTTCCACCAATTGGAATGCCGTCAGGTTGACAAGCCGTAGTACATCGTAAGCTCCTTGATCACTTTATCAGTAAGCTTGTCATGTCCTTTTCCTCCAATGCCATTGTTTTATTTCTTCGCATTCCTAAGCCGTGTGGCCATTCTTTTCTCTACATGTCCTATGCATTCCTTCTTCTCGATGATCACATCTGGGTACAAGTTCAAATCAATGAGGCCTTTGAAAGTTTTTGCATCGCCATCCCCAACATAGTACTTGTACTTCACGCCAAATAACTCTTCCAAATGACAAAACGTCTCCTTCATAGCATCAACCTCCATTTTGTCCACACTTTGGATTGATTTGTGCTACATTGTTCTTCATGAGACTCGTACCATTCTTCATACTTGGCGGGATCTAGTGACTCTGTTTTAATACAACAACTCTGACAGAACGATGACTTTACTTGACAATCTAATACTTTCTTGGAATAGTTACCGATTAGTGAAGTTATTCCAAAATCCATGATCCATCACCTGAGACTGATAAATGTGTTCGTTCCTTACTCATCTGTCTGTTTAATTCAACTTCCTCGGATACTGCTCTCGTCCGAATGACCTCAAATACAACCTTCGCAGCAACATACACATTTTCCAGGTAATTGTAGTACAGAGTAGTAGAGAAGTCAACTGATACATCCATGAGCCCACAAAATAAGTTCACGCCACACATACCTTGTCCTAACAGACGTATAATGAATGTAAGGTGATGATTAATTTCATATGACTGGTTCACCGTCAGAAATGATTCGACATGATATACAGGACACTTGCATCATATAGTCAGCTTGAAACCAAGGCCTCGTTCACTGGTCCGGGTGAATTTGACATCACCGTTGCAGGTCTTGCACTTTAATATTGTTGATAAAAAGTTGAAGACTGCCAAAAAGTACAGCACCACGTAGGAAAATCCAGGATCAATCTCGATATCATCATAGTCAGTGAATTTCACCTTTTTTGCAGATGTGCTCACGAACATAGTCTCGTGCTTAGCCGTGTGCTGGTTCCCTATGAATTTCCTCAGACTCTCCATTGAGCAACTGTCTCTCCCGGGTTTTCGTGGCATTTTCATCGCACTTGTCACACGTGTGCTTGTTTACATGCTGGGAACACAAGCTAAACTGATCCAAGAAGTCAATCTTATGTAGGAGTCTATATTGCAATATTTACCGATGGTTGGTAAATGAAGTAAACACGCAGCGCCATCTAGCAATTGCTCAAGTCAGTCATGGGCAAGCACACAGAATAATTTTTCGCGGCTACAAAGTAAAAATTCCTGAAAAAAAACAGGTGTGTGAAAAAGGCCAATTTCAGGCAAGTACATTTTTTGTTCAACCGGAAATAACAAATATTTCCTTTCTGTATTCAGAAAAACCGTTTCAGGGCTGGATTCTAAACACTTTTATGGATCCAAAAAGGCAATTTTAAAAAAATCGATTTTTTTGAACCAAAAAATAGTAAACCTTCCCTTAAATTTCCTACCTGTTCTTTGTATAGCTGGTATTTGACAGCTTGGGCATGATGGTGTGAAAACAGCTGTGCTGTCATTCATACAGTCTGCTGAGCTCTGCCTCTTACTTTTACATGAGCCTCCATAATATGATGTATGATGCTTAAATTCCTGGTCTGTGTTGCTAATAGATTTTCAAAAGGCTTCTTCTTCCGGACTGTGATGTTGAGTAGAGTTACTCTATCATCTGAAACGTGATTTCTAAGCAACTTTAGCAAATGCGGGATATCACAGAAAACCCACTCTCTTGTCACTTGATCCATGGGATCTGGAAAGCAGATTTTTGCTATGGAAACTTCATGCTCCTTCCAGAACTTTGAATTCTTGCCCCCCATATTACAAATTACTGCTGCAGTTTAGGTTCCAGCTCCTTCCAACTGATTTATTATGTTCAGGAGTAACGCACTTATCATGGCACTGCCAAAGCCAAAATACACAGGTTGTATCCATGATGACAATAAACCATGAGCACCATTAACATTTTTGTTTGGTCCTAAAGTTATATCAACTGATGAGTCACAGCATATATGATCATCTATATTGATCTCATCAGAACAAAGGACTCAAATTTTGCCTAGAGATTTGAATGTTTCTGTTTTAGCCTTCATAAGATCCGGCACTTCTTTCAGAATTCCACCAGAACTAAATTAAGCTTTCGGTAAGTAAGCTCTTAAAAAGAGAGTGTTAGCAATATCTTTCATGTCCCACCTCACTCTCTTTTTATTACTAAGTAAATAAGGCTGCACGTGGTCTGATATGAAACACTAAGACAAAATGCTGTTATATTGTCTTTAATTTGTTGTTCTGTTGTAGTTGAAGCACACCTATTTACTTCCACAACACACTTTAAACAGTTGGCTTTCAGGACCTTGTTACTTCTTTCCATAGCATAGTTTTCTTTCCTCAGCAGTTGAATTTCAGTTTTTAATCCATCCCCTCTTTAGCAGTAGTTCTAGATCAAGAACTCTTTCTGTGCTGGTCAACTGGTGAAATTTAATTTTCTTCAGAGGCAAAGCTTCTGAAGTAGTGGCATTCTCTTTCATACTCTTCTCTTTTCACATCATGTTACTATGAGACTCTGGAGGTGCTTTGCAACTGTGTAACTAATGAAATAGTCAAGTATTTTAATGAAAGCCATCTAAATGTAAGTGCTTCAAAGACTGCAATGATGGAATTTAACACAAGGAAACAAATAGAATTTTACATGAAATTATCCATAGGAAATGACATTGTAAAAAAGGAAAAATGGACAAAGTTCTAGGGAATTACAATCCAGGACATATCGTAAGGACATGTGTGTACTAAAAACTGCTTATCATGCCCCATTCTCATCAAATTTAAACTATGCTGTAGAAATATGGGGTGCAACAACTCAAGCCAACCTAAGCACATTATCAATACTACAGAAAAATGTTATCAGAATTATTTGTAGTGTCAAACCTCAAGAATCATGTCGGAATCTGTTCCCAAAATTAGGTGTGCTTACCATTATAGGTGTATACATATTGCAAGTTATATTGCTTGTGAAAACAATAAACCCATATTTCAACTGTGACCTGCACCAGTACGATACACGGCAAAAGTTTAGATACCATGTAAATAGCCAAAGAACAGCTTTATATGAAAAAAAATGCAATTCATGCTGGGCTGAAGCTAGCCAATGCCCTACCAAAAAGTCTCACAACCCTTCCTACTAACAAATTAAAAGATCAGCTAAAAAGAATTCTAATTGAAAACCCTTTTTATTCCCTAGATGAGTATTATATCTGTATGAAAAGTGCTTCATAAGTATGTCAAGCTCATAGTTTTAAGTAACCTACAAATAATATATGTTGATAAAAAAATATTTGTAATATTGTGGTTGTATACTACCAAATGTCAGATGCATCAAAATGTAAAATTTATTAATACAAACAAATCTTTAGTTTGTAATTTATAAACTGACGCATTCAGAAGAATAATCTCTATGATGTCCTGAAACTGTATTATTTCTAGGGACTGTATTTGATTATTCAATGTTGAATAAATATTATCATCATCATCATCATCATGATGTTACCTATTAATACAACAAATCTATTTTACACTGCAATTATTATTATTAAACAGAACCAATAATACAAAGAAAAGAGTTTCTAGAGAGAACGACTATCTGACAATTACCTGTAGGCCCTATATTTTCTCCGCTGGTGCTTGCGACAACCTCAGATGCACCTCCTTGCCAATATTTAATTTTCTGATAGCACAATGCCATCCTTCAATTTTCTTTTTAAACACAGCCCAAAAAGTCTTGATCATAAACTTCCGGGGAGGAAATAATATGAACAGCTACTTACATTATTAATATTAATAGGTTCAGCTCTTTTATGGAGTGACACCCATTTGTGCTGCACTACTCTGTCTTTCGAAAATCAATGATAAATGATATCCACAGTTTTATATGAAGCATTTTTGCATTCATTAATAGTACAATGATTTCTAGTTTTGCTCATACCACTGCAAAATGGTGTACAATGAGAATAGCTAACAAGCAACTGAATTCTACTTTATTTCAGCAAAGGGATTTAGGGATTTGCTTGAATTAACAATAAACAATGTAGTGTTCTTGCTGCTTGCATTCCTATTACGTCATGCCATTTTACCATCAGTCTGCATGGAAAGCCACTATGGCATGCCCTGATGCACTCCATTTAATAAACATCTTTAGAAGCCTATAAAAAACACAGCAATCATGCTATATATAAATGGAGAGCTGGCAGCAACTTTATTCACTCAAAATTACTAACAAATGGGGGTTGAAGAGGGGGAGGGGCAGACAAACATGGTTCTAGTATTTCACCCAAACTTCTTACATTCAAAAACCACATTTAGTTAGAATGCATTCTTACTAGTTATAACCGAATTATACTGAATACCTTTTTCAGAACTGAATACTGGTACCTTTGTTGCAACTAGAATTCATAGTTGGTCAAAAATGAATGTCAGTTAAAAATAATTTTAACTAGACAAAATTTTTTTTAATAAAATAACTCAGATAAAGCTGTTTCAGTCCAAGTCAACATTTATTTAGTTGTCACGTGACACATTTGAATGATTGTGATTGGCCGAGTAGCATCGCCTGACTCGTGCAGCTCGAGTCAGTCAATAGACCGTCTGCCTGCATACATCTACTCAATCTTCCACTAAGCATGTATAGATCAACATGTATGCATTTCTCATGGCAGACTTAAATCAAGAAACACAATGCAAAGAAGAATTTTTAAAAAGCGTATTACAGATTGATGAGCAAGGGGGGAAAACACTTTAATATGATGACAAAAGAAATTTACTGTAAATTAGTGGACAAAATTGAAGAAGAACAATCAGCTGGAAAAAAAGACATAGCAACAATACAGAAGATTAAATTGATTCAAGGTTATTAATATTTGTGGGATGTGAACGTTAATGACACAAAAAGAGCCTGTGAAGTACTACTTACGTGTAGTTGCAATTTTCGATATTATTGAAGCAGATCATAGATGTTGAGACAGTCTAAAAACTGAAACTTCAAAACATGCAAAAATAACAACTGGGAAGGTAAATATTTATCTTTCTAAGTACGAAGTTTGTCAGCAGAAAACCAATGGGAAGAAAAGGGGGCTTGTTTCGAAATCTACACTCTATTCATGCTCAAAATTAAAACTAGTTATATCTAAAATTCAAACACGTATAGCACTAAATTCTACACTCCTGGAAACTGAAATAAGAACACCGTGAATTCATTGTCCCAGGAAGGGGAAACTTTATTGACACATTCCTGGGGTCAGATACATCACATGATCACACTGACAGAACCACAGGCACATAGACACAGGCAACAGAGCATGCACAATGTCGGCACTAGTACAGTGTATATCCACCTTTCGCAGCAATGCAGGCTGCTATTCTCACATGGAGACGATCGTAGAGATGCTGGATGTAGTCCTGTGGAACGGCTTGCCATGCCATTTCCACCTGGCGCCTCAGTTGGACCAGCGTTCGTGCTGGACGTGCAGACCGCATGAGACGACGCTTCATCCAGTCCCAAACATGCTCAATGGGGGACAGATCCGGAGATCTTGCTGGCCAGGGTAGTTGACTTACACCTTCTAGAGCACGTTGGGTGGCACGGGATACATGCGGACGTGCATTGTCCTGTTGGAACAGCAAGTTCCCTTGCCGGTCTAGGAATGGTAGAACGATGGGTTGGATGACGGTTTGGATGTACCGTGCACTATTCAGTGTCCCCTTGACGATCACCAGAGGTGTACGGCCAGTGTAGGAGATCGCTCCCCACACCATGATGCCGGGTGTTGGCCCTGTGTGCCTCGGTCGTATGCAGTCCTGATTGTGGCGCTCACCTGCACGGCGCCAAGCACGTATACGACCATCATTGGCACCAAGGCAGAAGCGACACTCATCGCTGAAGACGACACGTCTCCATTCGTCCCTCCATTCACGCCTGTCGTGACACCACTGGAGGCAGGCTGCACGATGTTGGGGCGTGAGCGGAAGACGGCCTAACGGCGTGCGGGACCGTAGCCCAGCTTCATGGAGACAGTTGCGAATGGTCCTCGCCGATACCCCAGGAACAACAGTGTCCCTAATTTGCTGGGAAGTGGCGGTGCGGTCCCCTACGGCACTGCGTAGGATCCTACGGTCTTGGCGTGCATCTGTGCGTCGCTGCGGTCCGGTCCCAGGTCCACGGGCACGTGCACCTTCCACCGACCACTGGCGACAACATCAATGTACTGTGGAGACCTCACGCCCCACGTGTTGAGCAATTCGGCGGTACGTCCACCCGGCCTCCCGCATGCCCACTATACGCCCTCGCTCAAAGTCCGTCAACTGCACATACGGTTCACGTCCACGCTGTCGCGGCATGCTACCAGTGTTGAAGACTGTGATGGAGCTCCGTATGCCACGGCAAACTGGCTGACACTGATGGCGGCGGTGCACAAATGCTGCACAGCTAGCGCCATTCGACGGCCAACACCGCGGTTCCTGGTGTGTCCGCTGTCCCGTGCGTGTGATCATTGCTTGTACAGCCCTCTCGCAGTGTCCGGAGCAAGTATGGTGGGTCTGACACACCGGTGTCAATGTGTTCTGTTTTCCATTTCCAGGAGTGTATTTATAGCTAGGAAATTTTAGGCGTAACAAAGACATTCAGTATAAACTAGTTTCAACCAGAGAACACACATACTAACTGGCACTGAGCACTATGGGACTTAACATCAGAGGTCATCAGTCCCCTAAAACTTAGAACTACTTAAACCTAACTAACCTAACACACCACACACATCCATGCCCGAGGCAGGATTCAAACCTGCAACCATAGCAGTTGTGCGGTTCCAGACTGAAGCACCTAGAACCACTTGGCCACAACAGCCGGTCATTCTAACTAAAAACTGGTTTTGACAGAAACACACATACACAAACAGCTACATGAATGTATAACCAAGTTTCATGTTGGTATTAGAATAGGTAAAGAGATTACTCTAAATTGTGTTTTATATGCAGATGTTGTCACAAGTTTAGAAGAGGAAGAGGAATTTACCTTCTAAGTAAGGTAGTCAAAGAATACATCATGATTATGTCTATAACGAAATCTAAAACAATAGTTTTTATAGGATGTGACCCCATAAGAACAAAAACAATTGTAAACAATACAGTAATAGAACAGGTCATCCACCTGAATTATCTGGGGTGTTATATCTCATACAAGTATGACAAAGATATAGAAGAGAAAGTGGTAAAATTTAGAAACATATATGGAGCAGAAGAGAATAGAATCTTTTGAAATGTGGTACTACAGAAGAATGCTGAAGATTAAATGGGTAGATCACATAACTAATGAGGAGGTATTGAATAGAATTGGGGAGAAGAGGAGTTTGTGCCACAACTTGATTAGAAGAAGGGATCGGTTGGTAGAACATGTTCTGAGGCATCAAGGGATCACCAATTTAGTATTGGAGGGCAGTGTGGAGGGTAAAAATCGTAGAGGGAGACCAAAAGATGAATACACTAAGCAGATTCAGAAGGATGTAGGTTGCAGCAGGTACTGGGAGATGAAGAAGCTTGCACAGGATAGAGTAGCACGGAGAGCTGCATCGAACTAGTCTCAGGACTGAAGACCACAACAACAACAGCAATACAGGTACTTTAGAAACAAGGCAGAAAAACAACACAAATGAAGTTTTATAAAATAATGACCATTCCCATATTACTCTATGGAAGTGAGTGACAACAAGAGTGTACAATCCAGGCAGCTAAAACAAGATTTCTGAGGGCTATGACAGATTTTATTAGGGTATAGAGATTAAGAAACAGTGACATTATGAAGGAATTAAACATGTTTACTATGCTGACTGCAGTGAGGGCAGCGGTGACCACAGTAGAGCCTCACACCTAGCATCTTGTGCTTCACATTGTCTGGCAGTGAAATAACATTACTAAGCGTGCTGCAGTCAACATGTTAATGTAAGAAACAAAATTGAAGATAACAGAAGAAAATGGGGTGGACATCTTGACATGATGAACAGTGGTAGACTGCCTAACAAAAGTCAGAAATTATAATTTGATAGGCAAAAGAAATCTGGGGATGCCAAAGAAGAGATGGGCACAATAACAGGCAAAGGCAATATTTGAAGTGCAGAACAAGAAGGCAAAGAAAAAGAAGATGAAGAAGCCATTGGAAACAGAGCATGACTGCATTTAATTGCGGCCAGATTAAGTGTACCTAGCACATAGGACACTCAATCTCCAAGACTGTGTAGTCACTTGACTTTTCAAGTGCTACAATGGCTAACAGTGTGTTGATAACAAGAATCACTTTTGACTATGAAGGAAGCAAATCACTTGTCAATTTAGTCTTCGCAAAAGAAGAGAAAGAACACCCAAGTCATACACAACCACCTGTCCACTTTTAAGAAGGGCAAATCCCAGCACCTGATATGTTTGCCTGTGCTCAACACACTTCAAAAGATGAAGAGATTATACTCTCATTAGATACTCAAAGTGTGAAAAAAGATCATGAGAACTGATAAACCATGGTACACATGAACAATTGGGTATTGACAAACAGAAACTACAATGCATCCTGCTGCCTAACAGGGTACCAATTGGACAGATAGTAGTTATTTCCACATCATGAAACAGGACTTCTAATGCATCAAACAAGTTTGCCCACTGGCAAATGATACAGGAACCTTTGTCCCAGCATTTGCATCCATCCGTCTATCTGCAGTGCCTTGCATACAACTTCAGAAAGACAATGTACTCACAGTATGGGTGAATTTAAGGCAAACAGTGAAATTCACAACCCCAGTACTATAAATACAAATAATTTCCAAATACACAATAATTTCCAAACAGTTTTATATTCTGATGAAAAGTCTTTAAATGGTTGCCAGCAGACATCAGATAGGACACTAAAAACCTGCAAACATTCAAAACTAAAGTGAAATGGATAACACCAACTGGCTGTCCAGTACAGCAATGGACTGTTCACTCATGACAGCCACCATGCCCTCTAATTCTACTAGCCACCTATGCCTGAAAAACTCAGTAAAGCTTTGAGCTATTCCGCCACAAATGACTCTCGCTAAGCCTATTCTAGAACCTAGTGTGCTAGTGTATAGTACTCATTCACTGTTCGTTATGGGCCACAGAGTAAAGACACAGATTATGGTTCATGTAATTATGTCAGTATAGCATGCAAGTTGTCAACCTCAACACAAGACAGATGATACTAACCTACATGCCACTACAGTATCTGCTATCAAGACATACACTTCTGTTACTTCACTTGATGAAATTTTGAACAACACTATGGTGCTGCAAGTATTTCATACACTATAGCTAGCACAGACATTTATTTTACAGTTGATAAAAAATTGAGAACGCAGGTTAGTAATAAACCCTTCTAAAGCTGCTTTGGAATTAATGACATACAATCTCTACAGTAGGCCTACACCACAAACTCACAAACAACACCACCACTAGAAGTGCTGGTGCAAGCTACTCGCCAATTTCTGCGCCCATTACAGTGCAAGAATTATGATGATTTCTAGATTTAATCATTTTTATCAGTGTTTTGTATGAATCCATCATTCCATGATTTCTTAAAGTGTCACCAAGATTGGAAGTTGTCCTACACTGGACATTAAATGATAACACCCTTTTTATAACAATGAAAATGCAAATGATAGAAACTGCACTTCTCACATACACAGAACTGCTAATCCTGTCTTACTTTGATGGTGGATGCAAATGCAACAGTAACTATGAACTTAGTCTCACCCACAAGAAGATAATGCGCAAGTTAAACCTCGTAAATCTCTTACATTTGTGTCCATCAAACTACCTAACACAGCTTCACAGCACCAACTAAGAAATTTAGATTTCATGGTACAGTTCACATTGGATATTAAGCATGTGAGTAGTGAGCAAAATGAGCCTGCAATTAATATAGTCTTCTATAGAATCCATCACAGGATATTCGTTTACAGATGCACATGAAACTGGGGAGTTGTAGCCTCTTCTTACAAATTTATCCAACCTGTTTTTTCAATTAATTATTTCAGATACAGTGGTAACCAGGAACTGTAATGCCTCTATAATTCAAATGAACTCATAAGTAACAGCATATAATGGGTCACCTTCCTATAACATTTCCTTCTTTTGTAGAAATAACTGATACCATGTCATCATTACCATTAGCATCATCATCTTGGATAGTTTCCAGCCTCTGGTCGGATCTGTATTGAACATAAGCCTCTCCATCGTCTTCTGTCTTGCCACCATCTCTCTGTCTTCACATTCGTCCAGTCTTCTCCTTTCTTCTGGACACATTCCTCTACTCCCTTCAGTTATCTGTCTTCCGGTCTTCCTCTTGTCTCTTTCCTTCCAGTTTCATCTCGTGTATCCTCTTCTCCTCCTTTCTCTTAACATGTCCGTACTATCTCAGCCTTGATTTCTCTATCTCCTCCTGTAATGGTTCCACCTTCATTAACTCTCTGATCCTCTCATTTCTTAACCTGTCTATCTTTGTCAATCCAATACTGTTTCTCAGGAATTTCATCTGACTAGCTTGTAATTTGCTTTTCTCTCTTCCTTTCATAAACCAGGTTTCTGATGCATATATCAGGGTCAGGACATAGTATGGCCGGTATATAACCTTTTTATTTATTTGGGGTACATAAGGCTTCTGAAGCTCTTCCTAAATTCTTCTGCTTTTCTCTCTCGCGTCGTTTACTTCTCTGTCATTTTTTTCATTTTCCTGTATCAGGCTTCTTAGGTACTAGAAACTCTCCATTCTCCTCAATTGTTCCCCAACTGTTATTACAGTTGTTCCTCTCTTCTTCTTTCTTGTTGTGATAATCATCTCACTCTTACACTAAATTTCATCCCATATTCTCGTACTGTTCGTTCCCATATGTTCAACTGCTCTTGAATTTCCTCCTCCTTATTCCCCCAAATCATCAGATCATTTGCAGATACCATAGCTTTCATCTTCCTTTCACCAATTACTTGTGCTACTGTACTCATTACATCATCCATCACTACAATGAAGAGTAATGGCGAAAGTGCACTTCCCTGCCTCAAGCCATTCTTCTGTTCAATCAAAGCTGATTCCCTCCTCCCACTTTCACACAGCTCACACTTCCATGGTACATTTCCCTTATCCTCCAAATGATCTGTTTTGCTACTCCTCTGTTCTCCAGGGCTTTCCACACTTTGCTTCTACATACACTATCATACGCTTTTTCAATGTCCAGTAAGGTCATTAGTACCTCTATTCCATATTCATAGTGCTGTTCCTGCAGTTGTCTTACAGCAAAAATTAGATCTAACGTAGACCTTCTTGTTCTGAAGCCATGTTGCTGTTCTCTCATTCTTCCTTCTAATTTTGCCAGAATACGTGCTTCAAAAATTTTCTCAAAAATCTTTGCACAGTGACTCTTCAACGTTATTCTCTGATAGTTTTTGCACTCTTTTCTATTCCCCTTCTTAAAGATCAGGACAATTATTCCCTTCTTCCAGTCTTCTGAGATCATCTTCTGTCTCCACACAATTTTCATTACTAGATATAGCCATTGTATCCCCACCTCTCCTGCTGCTCTCACCATCTCTACACTTAGAACATCTGGACCAGGTGACTTCCCTCCCTGCCTCTTCCACTTCTCCCCATGTAAGGTCTTTTTCTATTTGCTGTTCCTCCTTGGCTTGTTCCTCCTCATCCAGGTCTCCGTTTGGGTTCAGGAGTTCTTCGAATTCCCTTCCACATATTCTTGAGTTCCTCGCTATTCTCTACACCTTGTCCACTGCTGTTGGCCATTCAAGCATAATCTGTTGTACCGTTCTTCCTCTTACTTTTAATCATCCCACATAACACCTTTTTTGAACCTTCACTATCCTCCTCCATCATTCTGGTCCACTGTTCCATTCACTTTCTTCTTTCCTCTGCCACCGCTCTTTTTGCTTCTTTCTTTCTTGCCTGATACTCTTCTTTTGTCTCTACTGTTCTCTTCTGAAACCATACCCTAAAGGCTCTATTCTTCTTCTGTACTATATCCTTTGTTTATCATTCCACCAGGTTGTTTCTTTCCATCTCTTTTTGTTGCTTGTCCTCCCACATATTGCTTCCACCGCACTTTCTAATGTTCCCTTGAATGTACCCCATTCCTCTTCTACCATTTTTGGTTCATCCTTTGGGATGTTTTCCTTTACTACTTGTAGGTACCGTAGCCCGCCTTCTTGCTTCTCCAACTTCCATACCCTTATACGTTTTTCCTGGTTTTCTGTCCCTTTATTATCCTTAGTCCCTCTCAGGTTCATTACCAGCAAACGGTGGTCACTATCCAAGGCCTCAGATGGTATTAACTTAATGTCAATGATGTTCCTATTCATCTCACTATCGTACAGGAAGTAGTCAACTATTGACTTTCTCTTTAAGTCTTGATTGTACCAGGTAATTTTGTGACTCTCTCTTTTCCTGGACCAAGAGTTCCCAACCAGCAAGCCATTCCTTTGACAGAACTCTTCCACCTTCCTCATTTCGGCAGCCCCAACCCTCTGGTCCAAGCATACTTTCACAGCCTTGTCTTTCTCTTCCAATGTGTGCGTTTGAATCTCCCATTACTATCATATTTTTCCTTCTCGTCTGTTTCTGCATTTCCTCTTCAACCTCTTGCTTCTCGTAAGAAGTGCAACCCACCTGAAATGCATACACTTATATTACCACTATGGTTGTCTCCTTGAGTGATATTCATCCTATCACTTGTTCTCTTCACTTCCTACTTTAATCCATCTCTTACTACTATTCGGACTCCATTTCTCCTTCTCTTCTCGTTTCCACTCCAGTACAGTTGGTAGCCTTTCCTCAGTTCTCTCCTTCCTTCTCATTTCAGCTAACAAAAAGTAGGTCTAACCTCCTCCTTTCCATCATGTCTACCATCTCCTCCACCTTTCCAGTCAATGTTTGTATATTTAATGTTCCAAATCTTAGTCCTTGTTTATAGCCAGTTCATCGTTGATTAAATATGTCCTTTCCGAGGCTTGTTCTATTTTTGAAAGCAGAAATCGTAATCCACTACAGGCTTGCTGGGCCTATTGTAGTTTCAACAGAGCCCTGTTAGCCGTCACTTTTCAGGGTTCCTGTAGGACCTTCACAGCTACCGTAGCAGTCCCGGGGCACACGCAGTCCCCACTGAACCTCGCTCCTACAGGCAATCCCCTGATTCATGCCATTGCCCATCTCCCATGATTTGGACAAGGGGTTGGACTTCTGGGAGAATGATACCATCTATACTGTCAATTCTTGTATAGGTGAACATTATATCAGCTGTCTAACTGAATGAACTCCAAATGATTTTGCATAAGATGTGCTATGTTTCAGGCTAAAATATGTAAAAAGAAATCAACTTGTTAGAACTCTGTGCGTACAGTTAAAATTACTCTTCTTTTAGAAGTATTTGAAATTATGAAAGTTCTGGTATGCTTAAAATTCATATTATTAATTGCAAAATCTAACACAAATTATTAAATTTATTTCTGGATCTGTTTATAAAATAATGTTATATCGTGCTGATGATTCTTCTTTTATCAAGGAAGTTTGTAAACTCTTTTGTTTTGTAAACTATTTGGAATAATGTGAGTACCACAGAATGTAAGTAGAGGTGGACATGCCTCTGAAGGAATGAAACGTGTTTTTGAGTGTGTCACTAATAATGTAATTCATGGTGTGATAGAAGTGAAAATTGTAAAGTTGGTGTTATTTAGAATAATGGGATAAAATAAAATGATATTCATAGTAACAGGCAAATCTTCATCAGTTATTTCTTCTTCAAGAACCTGCAATGTTATAAAATTACAGCCTCAAGAATGCACCCCTATACAACAAGAACTAGAGCCAACAACAACAAAGACGAGATAATGAAGATAAGTAAAAAGTTTTTCTTTCATATATCTGATGCCTCTCGAAGCTTTTGAAAATAATGAACAGACTAATAGCAATAATAGTGATGTGTGGGAGGGTAAGATTACAAGTGAGTTGCACTGGTCTGCCAATACTTTTCACTTTAGTCTTTCTTACACAGGGGCAAGAGGAACAATGCATTTAGTCAAAATAACATTTGCCAGGCGTAGAAAGTTACAGCAAACAGTTTGTATAACATATGCTAGTTGACAGTGTAGCATAATTACATGTCACATCACAATACCCCTGAGGTTTGTGAGGCAATATCATATACTCCAATGTTCTTGTTTCTACCTAGACCTATCAGTGCCGTCAAATTACTCTTGTAGAAAAATATTTCCCGTCTCACCTACTTCCTCTTCCTTTTCTATAATATTGATGCCAATGTCGTTTCCTTTGTACAGTCCTTCTACACATTGTTTCCAACATTCAGCCTCCCCTTCTCTTCTTATTACTGGCTTGGTATCTGAGATCTTGATATTCATACAGCTGCTTTCTTTTCCCCAAATTTTTCTTTAATTTTCATGCAGACTGCATCTGTCTCTGATAGTAAGATTTAAGGGCAATGTACAAAGCACACAACTTCCATGGTCATATCTTACTGAGAGGTCTTGCTGACAGCCCAAGAAAATTCTGGTCATATGTAAAATCACTAGGTAGGTTGAAGGCTTCTATCCAGTCACTCACTGGCCAGTCTGGGGTCGCAACAGAAACAGCAAAAAGAAAACTGAAGTTTTAAATTTTATGTTTGAGAAATCATTCACGCAGCAGGATCATAGAAACATATTGCCGTTTGACTGTCATACAGACTCCTGCTTGGCGGAGATAGAAATAGGCGTCCATGTGTCAAGACGAAACTGAAAAAGTAGAAAACAAATAAGTCTCCAGGTCTAGATGGAATTCCAATTCAGTTTTACAGAGATACTTGTTGCATTGGTCCCTTTCGTGGCTAGCATGTATCGCAAATCTCTTGCCCAGTGCAGAGTTCCAAGCAACTGCAAAAAGCATGGGTGACTCCTGCATATAAGAAAAGCAAAAGAACAGATCTGCATAATTACAGACCAATATTCTTAACATCAGCTTGTTGCAGAATTCCTGAACACATTCTGAGTTCGAACATAATAAATTTCCTTGAAGCAGAAAAATTTCTGCCCACAAATTAGCACAGCTTTAGAAAACAATGCTCACGTGAAACTCAGTTTGCTCTTTTGTCACGATATCCTACAAGCCGTGGATGAAGGGCAACAGGCAGATTCAATATTCCTTGATTTCCAGAAAACTTTCGACAAGGTGCCGCACTGCAGATTCTTGACAGTCCGAGCGCATGGAATAGGGATCAAATATCTAGCCATAGCATTGTGAAGTGATATGAAATCAAATGTGCACATCAGGTTGGTGGCAGGGAATGCGAATGCTTGACTTCAATCTAGCGAGAGAATTTTCAAAAAGTGTAGCCCACCCATAAAGGAGATGGCATATACAATGCTAAAATGATCAATTTTTGAGTACTGTTGGGAGTGTCCAGGACCTTCACCAGGTCAGATTAAAGAAAGGCATCGAAGCATTCAGAGGCTTGCTGCTACAATTGTTACCTGCAGGTTTGCTCACCATGCAAGTGTTCTGGAGATGCTTTGTGAATTCAATTTGGAATGTCACAAGACACTATTGCAGAAATTTAAAGAGCTGGAACTTGAGGCCAACTGCAGAAGAAATCTACTGCCACCAACATAGATTTCGACATAAGGACTGAAAAGATAAGATGCAAGATCTTAGAGCTCACAGTGAGGCTTTAAAACAATTGTTTTTTCCTCGCTCTATTTGCCAGTGGAACCGGAAAGGAAATGTTATATGTTGCATCCTCCACTATGCACCATACTGTTACTTATGGAATATGTATGTAAATATTTTTACTGCTTTCCTACTTTGCCAATTTGTACCTTCTGTCAGTCTCATTTCTTATGACAGTTATATTCCGTTTTGCTTGAAACATTTCCTACTAGTTTATATTTGGTGCTTTCATGAATCAAATTTAGTGCTCCATGTGTTGTGCAAGCATTTCTACTAGGCCTTGCATTCAATTTTTCATCTCTCAGGATTGTCCATCCATTTTCTATTCTGTTCCTTACCCCTGTGTCAGTCAATTGTTGCTAAATGCTGCCTTTGAGACTTTTGACAACCTCTAGTTCTTTCAATTTATCCAGGTCTCAACTCATTGATTCCCTTCTTTTCTGCTATTTCTTGTCTTAATCTACATTCCATAACCAATAAATAAAAGTCACAGTCCACATCTGCCCCTGGTAATGTCTTTTAAAGTTTAAACTCTTGTTTCAAAAGCTCTGTCTTACCATTATATGATTGATCAGAAACTTTCCATTGCCTCCAGGTCTCTTCCACATACAGCCTTTTCCACAATCCTTAAACCATAATTCAGCAATGATTAATTTACTCTGTGTGCAAAATTCTGCCACCCATGTACACCTTTCATTCATTTGCACCTGTCTATGTACTCGTAGTATTTCTCCTTATCTTCTCTTTGCCACTGTCAAATTCCAGGTCCCACACAATTAAAATTTGTCGCCCTTGACAAACTGAATCTAATTCTCTCATCTTCCTGAAACATTTCTGTTTATGCAGGTCATTCACAAAGCCTCCTCCAATCTTCCATTATCTACATTTTATTGTTCAGTGTGTCCTGCCTCTGGGGTCTTCTCCAATTCACGTCATACTTTATCTGGTCTCTCTGTCTTGCTTCAGATTCTGTCCATTCCAGAGCACTTCTTACCAGTCTTTCTTTTCCCATTCTTTTAAAGTGCACAAACCATTTCAGCCTATTACTCTCCTTAGTTTCTTTTAGGGAATAGATCTGAAGCATGATTAATCTTTTTATTTTTATTTTCTTTTTTTTAAATCCTTTAGCCTGGCTCATCTTGTCTTATCTGAGATCCCTCATAAGAAGCAGATCTCTGTTACTTGCATTTTATTCAGTTTTTTTTGGTCAAAATCCAACATTCTGATCCACAAGTTAAAATTGATAGATAATAAGATATGCATATCATGACCCTTGCTTCTGCCAGTTCCTAAGTATGACTGATAAACAAGAATAAAATTTTGAGTTATTTTCCATCCTCTCTGAAATTTCTTCCTTGATGTTTCCTTTCCTGGTTCTCTCACTTCCTAAATATCTGAAAGCATCAAAGTCTTCAAAATGTTCTCCATTACAATTTATCATTAATTTTTTCAATACCCTTTTTGACTGATTACCTCAATTTTTCGTTATGCATATTACCATGCCTGCTTCTGCAACTGCCCTCCACCAAGCAGTTAGTTGTTCTTCCAGCTTCTGCCTACGAAGATATCCTCTGCATTCAGCCTCGCCAAGTGTTAGTGGGTAAACTATAAGCCTTACTGACATTAGGAAATGCATGTCACACATTGACACTCTACTGCACCAGTTATTAACACAAAGATCCATGATAAGCCTAGCAAGCTAGTTACCAATGGTTCGCTAGACATATAATCATTGGATTCAACAAAATGTGTGTCATCACTGCATTCAACAAACCTCAGAAAACAAACTGAATAATTTCTTTTATTTCATAACATAATTTAGCAACCACTTCGTAATCTGCAGCAGAGGTAGTAGGCATACACTTTTATGCTGTGTGTGTCTGTTTTCTATTTTGGCCACAGTAATGTACGCACTACACAGTTCATAGTAGCTCAGCCACATTCCTATTGTCTTATTTATCATCAGAGTTACTCCTTCATTACCCCTATCACATTTTGGGCCGATGACCCTTTACTCATTCGAGTAGAAGTCTTGTACGTGCTGCCACTGCACTTTACTGTCTTGATTCCACAGTATCTAACTTTAGCCTATCCATGTTTCAAGCCCTGTAACCTATGAACCTGATTAAGGAATCTACTCATCAAGTGGTGGTAAGAGAAAACACACACAAAAGTTAGGGAAATCTGCATGCTTTGGGAGCCAGCAGCTCCTTCTGGCAGAAGGGCATGGAAGAATGGTAAAGGAAAGGAACTGGTGACATTTAGAAAATGGGGAGAGTGACGCGAAAGTTGCTACAAACCCAAGGTCAGGGGAGACTTACCGGACGGGACGAGAAGCAGTCTTTCTTTTTTGGTCACTCTCCCAGTGCCTTGACATTACCAATCATTCTCCTTCAGTCCTCTTCTTTCCCCTTAAACCCTTCTGCCAAAAGAATTGACCACTAGCTCTGACAGCTTGCACATTTCCTTAACCTTCGTATGTGTTTTCACTTACGCCTGCTTGGCGAGTAGATTTTTTTATCTATCCAATTGTATTTTGTAATCAAACAATGGAATATCCAGGATGGAATGTAACAATATGAGAGAAGAAAAGTTGCCACTCACCATATAGCGAAGATAGGCACAGGCCTTAATGGCCGAAAGCTTTAATTGTGTGAATCTTTTTATTGTGCCTATCGCGGCTCAGCATCTCAGCTATATGGTGGGTGGAAACTTTCCTTCTCTCATTTTCTATAACTGATTATTTTCCATTTATTGAGGTATTTAATACTCTACATTCTGATCTGTAGACACCAGATTTTTTTTCTTGAGTAGTTCTCAAACAGGTAATGGAATTGGGTTGGGGGCGGGGTCTGCAGAAGTGGTGGTGCACTATTTCACACTTGCAATATTTTACTCAAGAGGATGCTATCTTCATTAAATCATGTGGTTTAGCTGTAAGTCATTACAAACATAGTAGCTGTAGCTTCTCCTCAATTTCTACTGTTTACAGTACCAACATAGCAAATCTCTAGAATGAGATTTTCACTCTGCGGCGGAGTGTGCACTGATATGAAACTTCCTGTCCGATAAAAACTGTGTACCCGACCGAGACTCTGACTCAAGTGAGTCTCGGTCGGGCACACAGTTTTAATCTGCCAGGAAGTTTCATAGCAAATCTGCTTTGGTTAAGGTTACAATTGCAGATCAGTCGCTCAAGACTACAGATATGGGAATACATTGTACGTATCCCAAGAAATGTCAGAGTGAACCCAATCGCTGCTCATTAGTCCCCAATTGCTGTAATGTATTGTGTTGTAACTGCATTTATGAGTGAAAAACAATGTTGTTTATGGCAGTGTGAATTTTTGTGAGCGGTTTACTGAGCAATTGTCAGTTGTATTAACCTCAGCAGACAAATAAGCAAGCCAGGAATTAAGTTTCATGTATTTCCTAAAACTAATGAGACAAAATGAAAATTGGTAAATGCTTCTAAATGCTCAGATTCATTTTCAGTTGAAAACGCTCATGTCTGCTCAATACATTTCACTGATTTGGATTATGAAAGGGATTTGAAAAGTGAACTGTTGAACATTCCTTCGAAATGCAAGCTGAAGACTGATGCTGTTCCAACTATAATTCTACCATCCTCCAGAGCTGATTTATGGTGTAGTAATGAATATAATAATGAGAGAAATAATCGGGCACAAAAACGAAGCTACCATAAAGAAATAGAAATTATGGGAACAGAAACTAAACAACTCGCGCAAAAGAAAGCAGGTTTAGAGGATTGGCTTTCTGGATGTAACACTAAATTACTCTAAATTATGTTCAAAAAGTAATTCAGGGCTCCTTTTCTGTCATAATCAAGCCGTTATGAAAGGACAGTGTACTAACTGGTCATCTGAAGAAATAGCAATGGTGGCTATTTCACGTTGCCTCCATTACAAAGTGTTCCCTTTGGTCAGGGACGTATTTAAATATCCTCTTCTCAGTTAAGTTACTATTAACAGAAGGTTAAGGCAGTTTACATTTCGCCAGGACTTTACTTAAGCCTTAGTATTTTGAAAACTGTCAAAGTTATTACAAAAATCTGAAGATATAGTTCTTAGCTTTGATGAAATGAAAGTAAAAAGTGTTTACATTTTGATTGAGCAGAGGAGATTATCAGAGAGCTGCACAATAATGTTCAAGTTATGATCAAAGGAAGTTTGATAGGAAAATCGGCATGGCCCATTTATACATTTATTTAACTTTGATCCAGCCATTTCTAAACACTCCTTCATTGAAACGATTCATGTAACAGAGAATGTTGCCATTTGCATGTGATATGAGACCAAACAGAAAATTTGTAGGTTATCTAAACTTACATTCAAAACACTGTACTCTAACATCCATCAGATCAAAAAAGAAAAGCATAAATTTTCTATGATGTGACTCGTGCTTTATAACTGTTACTGAATCATCTGCTCGATGATGGTTACTGACTAAAATCTGGTAGTTTGTTCACAAAAGAACCTTTCACTAAGTTAGTTGAACTGGTGTAGATTTACAATATGCCCATGAAGTACCCATGAACCATCTGCTTGCTGCTGGTACAGAAAGCAGCTGAGCTGTTTTCTCCAACTGTAGAGCAAGTCATTTATCACAATCTTCCTAAGTTCAGTTAAGTAGGTGAGGCTGTCAAAGTCATAAACAATAGATTTGATGTACTAAACTCCGTAACTCCTGTTGATGGATATGAATTTTAAAGTGTGTAGTGAAATAATTTGTCAGAACAAAATAACACGTTAGAAGGGCTGTACGATTCCATTCTCACGACGACAATAATACGAAGAAAAGAAGAGGGAGAAAAAGCTGATCAGATAATTTGAGTCGCAGATAGGCACAACAAAATGACTGTCAAAGAAGTAAGCTTCCAACCAAGAACGCCTTCATCCAAATTAGACAAAACACACACACACACACACACACACACACATACACACACACACACACGAGCTGTGTCTGCCCGAGTGTGTATGGTGTCTAATCCATATGGAGGCCTTTCTGGCCAAAAGCTTACTTGTTTCACAGTCTTCATTGTGCCTATCTGTGACTCATCTTTTTATATACGGTGAGTAACAATCTATCCTTTTCATAATACTGTCATTACTCCATCCTGGATTTTCCATTGTTAGATCAGATAATTTGTCTTACACAGGAACTACTGATGATTTGCTTTATTTTCGGAAAGGGTTTCTGGTGTCTAAACAGTCTATGTCCTTTGTTTAAGGATTTAACAGAGGAAGGCTACAAGTATGTCATGTCTTCAAGATACAATCAAGATATTCTTGAGAGCTACTTTTCCAAAGTTAGAGAACTGAGGAGATTCTATGACTATCCTTTGCCTGTCATGGGCTTCCAAAGAATTAAGTCTCTGCTTTTGAGCCGTAACGTGTGCGAAATCCTGTAACAGAATACATGCCAAAATGAGAAAGAATATGATACTGTAAGTACTAATATATTTCTGGAAACTGTAGAACCATCACCGTCTGAGAAGCAAGAGACTTATTGTCTACAGGAAAGTGAATATGACAACAAGGAAGTTGAACAGATTGTTTCAGAGATGGGAGAAATTTTTGAAAACTGCACTAAATACAAAGGTAAAACATACCAGGTTTCAGGATAATGTTAAGCTGTTAGAGATGACTGCAGAGTCTGTTTCTTTAGAGTTAAATGCCAGCACCTCAAATAAGCACATCTGTGTAATAAACTAACTAATCATGCAAGTGTTTCAGGAAAGAACTGGCTACAAAGAATTCCAAGAGGGTCTTTAATGAAGCCAACTTTGGAAATGGAAAGAGAATTCCAACAATTCCACAGCAATTTCATTGATCATAACCCAATTTTTTTCTAAGGTTGAAGAACATTATAAATGAGAAGTATCTAGGAATGGAGGACCTTCTTGTAATGTATTTCATAAGGACTTTCACCAGACTGGTGGGGGAAAAAAACCATCTGACAAAAATGAAGTAACATAATTTTCTGGAATAGAAACAGGAAACCTGTTATACAGTTGAAGAATTTAAAATGACATTATACGAGATATCTCTGTACTACACATCTACGTGGTCTAAGTGTATGCGAGAACCTCCTCCTCCCTCCGCAAAAAAGCAATTCTCTCCAAGATAGAGATTGAAGTCCTTCAGAGGCTTAACACTATTATTTCACTGACCATAGAAAAAAACAGTCTAATAGAAAGCTTAACAAGAACAACAGCATCAACAAAAATGACAATAATACACTAAACCATGGAAAATCCTGACAACATTCATAACTACAAATGAATTAAACATGGGCGCCATGTTCCTATGTGCTTCAATGTCCTGCAGGGTGGTGAAAGGGTTCATGGTGACATCACTACTCCCAGCCCATGTGTGCTTGACCCTCACCTTGTATTTTCCTGTTCATGATCTGGACTGTTGGCCCTGCAACCACTGAAAAAGACTGCTACTCCTGTTCAGGAATCATAAGTTACTCTGGTTTGTCTACAGATACCTTTCTGATGTGGTTACATGAAATGGTTATCTTTACCACTGAGGCACGCAACCTATCTCTCAGTGGCATGGCCCATGGTTCCCGGGGGTCATTTGTCAATTTCTTCAATCATCTAGACGATTCACTTGCATTTACTAGAAATGTGCTTTCACTTACTTGTTTATTGCACTTTAGTCTCCTACAATGAGTAACTTCAGTTCTAGTTATTCTACAATACGCAATGCAAGTATTTTCCCTGTGAAAGACTGGTTTGATACAAAGTTTTCACAAACGACACCACTGTGGTCCACACAAAGAAGCATTTTATTTCTTTACACTGGTATTTCATTCCACATAAATATCTTTCCTACAAGATTTTAAAACAGCATAGGTTTAAGTAGAATAATTTAACATATGGGGCACATAAAACTAAGTAGACCATCTGCAGTCATACAGCTTTTGTGTTATTTATCCATTTGTTGAACAAGAGACTTGGAACTTATACCACTGGATTTCTTTTATGAGCACCACATCACATACTAAGCTGAATTACTGACTGTCATGGTAACTAAGTAATATATTTGACCTAGAAATTTTTACAAAAATAGACATATATCTACAGCAATAAAATTATAGGTATCTACAAATCACAGCTCTGAAAATAGAAGTGTAAATATCAACTAGAGTTGTTGCATTACATATTGAATACTGAAAAGGTGATACCTTTTCCATAAATAAAAGCCAACAGCATCCATAATTTTATACAACAAGAATTGAAGTATGTCAATGAAATGTCGTTTTACTTTTTTATGACTTAAAATTACGATCAGTCATGTAAAAATATTTACAGTAATTAAATATAAAATATGGGAAAATGAAACCATACATGGAAGACTTAGAAGGAATTATATCAATTGGAAACAAAGTAAATAGATAAAGAGAACTGTAAAATTTAAATGCACATATATGGAACTATAGTTAATACAGCAGTGTCACAATGATGTCTGAAGCTTATAATATGATGGGGGATACGTAACAATAGGCCATCATGTCATGAACGTAAAGTTTACACAGAGAAGCCTGCAATTTAAGTACATTTTGTCTGTAAATATAATGCTTAGAAAGGGTGTGGTATATTTAAAAAAAGTACTTTGTTTCCTCCTTCAAATTGGAAGAACACTTCATACTTTTTCTCAATTTCATTAAACATGATAGCACAGATAAAAAAGTTACCTTGTATCTAAAATCTATTTCCTCTGTCATTTTCAATATGATCTGTATGACATGTGAGTCAATTGGCACAGATTATATCCTTATTCCCACATAAACAGCCAAATAAGGTGGCTTACAAACTTTTGATAATGGAAAATACCAACATTTTAACACAGATACCCATTCTGTAACACCACACACATACTGTAATGATAAATGGAAAGTGATTACTTTTACAACCTTTGATGTTAACATGACAATCATCACACATTTCTCATATTTGCAGCACACCTGCTTCACTGGCACATGTGAAAATCATAATCACAGGAATGACATAAGTTCTAATTTAAAAGAGTATACCTGGCAAGCTGTGTTAAAATAAAAGAATATGGCATAAACAAAGAGAAAAATATGTTTGTAGAGTAAACATAAATATTAGAAACATGAAATCTGAGACTTATAAACGAGTATACTTTGGCTGTGATCATATGAGGATGAATAATCTACCAGAACTATTTTGCAGGTATTGTTACTTTGCACAACGAAACAAAGACAATGAACAACTGATTATTACTTCTAACACTTCATACCAATGTCCATATTACACGCAGGCGGATCTTATCCCTGACATACTATAGCTTATAACGTATATACAAGGGAAGACTCATCACTGGTCTTCCTCACATATTTAATTACAAAAATCTACACAACATTCACACTTATGTGGCATAAATTTTGTCATGCTTTTACACAGTATTCCTGGAACTTAGATAAAATTCTACATGAAAAACAAAAATTTACTTGCACACAAGTTTAAGTATTTGGCATTAAGATTATTAAGAAAAATTTTGAAGTTTGCTTTTCATCTTCGCAGAAGACTGAACTTAGTCTTTTTTTTTTTTTTAAATTACAGTGCAGAAATGGCAAGACGACAACAACAGATGTAGTATACAACATTGAGATTACAATGTAACAAGAACATACAATGGAGTATCAAATGCAACGTTCGTCATAGCAACCATGAATCACAGAGCACCGGTGTTGCAAGTTGCAGAATTTGTTTAGCCCTTATAGGTTCCAAGATAACTCTTGCAGACTGGACACTTGTGCTGGACAATCTTGCAAGAATCCATGCAATATGGAATACAGCTACACAGAAAGCACCTGTGAAAGAAAGGCTGTTCTGTATTTCCAATTTATTTGTGCAAAACAAACAGTATGGGGTAATTACTGAAGTAACAGTAGCATTATTAATGCAGAGCGAGAGTTGCAACAAATGTCCTTACTGTAAATGTCATATAAAATGAGTCTGTTATATGTCAACAAAAAATAGAAACCAGATTAAAAGGAAGTGTTAGGGACTGCTGAATAAGTATGAACCAAAACCCATCAATGGGCACCACCACCACCACCACCACCACCACCACCACCACCACCACCACCACCACCACCACTTGCGGCCACAATTCAAATGGCTGTTAATGGAATGGTGGCATACGAAGTACATTACATATTCAAGTACAGGTAAGGTGGCAGGAAATATGATAATTTGACTTGTGAATGATACCTGCTGAATCAATTATTAACTTAATTATTTTGAGCATAACAATTCTTAATATTTGGTGATTATGAAAAGGACAGATTGCTACTCACACTGAAGATGATACACTGAGTTGCAAACAGGCACAACAGAAAGACTGTTACACACTAGGCTTTTGGCCAAGGTTTCTTCAGAAAAGAAAGGAAGGCCACCAGAGATGGTAGTCACGTATGTGTTTGTGAGGTGTGCCTGCTTGTGTGAATGCATGTGTGTGTTTTTCTCTTCTTCTAATGGAGGCTTGGGCCAAAAGCTTAGTGTGTAACAGTCTTCCCATTGTGACTGTGTTTACAGTGAATAGCAATCTATCCTTTTCATAACCACTGGTGATCCACCATTAGCTTTCTGTTGTTTAATATCTGGTGGGAAACTCAGATGCCTTGTGGACACAAAGATATCTTAGAAACAGACCATATATCAGGTCTTTAACTAATTTGGTTGGATCCTCTTCTTCAACTATCCTATCATTTAGATTTAATTTAAATAATGCCATAATTGTAGTATCACAAAGTACATCACTTGTGTTCATTCAAACATTTACATGTGTAATGTGCAAGCTCTTCTACATAGCTGACAAAGTGTGTGGTGAAGAGTATAGAGACTAAGGTTAGACAGAAAAAAATCATGCTCCATGTATCTATGACGATGTAACCAAAAAGTGCAGAACTATGAAGAGTGCATAACAAATTGTTTATATGGATGAGATTGGAAAGAAAAGGTGGGGATATTTTCCAGACCTCTATTATCCCTCTGATGGACACTATCAAAAAGCTTATTTTTAACAATTGGAAGTGAAATGCATGTGTGTTAACATTTACTCCAATAGACAATGTAAATGGCAACAGACGTTAGTTATGTGTTTTTGTTGGCGTATAAAATATTTTGATTACCTTGCAATGACCACCTAAAAAACAACCTTTTTAACCAGTCAACAATTCTTTTCATATTTCCTTAATAATTCAATTTGCAACCTTAACAAATCTCTGTCTAATTACTGAAAGACTTCATTCCTTCCATTGTTCCCAATTTTCTTGAGTCATTAAGCACGTAATAAAATGTTGACTCACTGGAACTTTTCCCTCATGTGATATTGTCATATTTTTAGATTGTGTGTATTATAAAATTCTACTTGAAGAAACTAGAATGACAGTGCATTAACAGCTTCAGTTTTATATAGATTGGATTTTTATCTTCTTTACAGAAAGCAGGACTTTACACTGAGTCAACACAGAATGGCAGAGAAAAGGGTGTGAAATTCCATAAAGTTCCCAGAATGAGATTTTCACTCAGCAGCGGAGTGTGCGCTGATATGAAACTTCCTGGCAGATTAAAACCGTGTGCCCGACCGAGACTCGAACTCGGGACCTTTGCCTTTCGCGGGCAAGTGCTCTACCAACTGAGCTACCGAAGCACGACTCACGCCCGGTACTCACTGCTTTTCTTCTGCCAGTATCCGTCTCCTACCTTCCAAACTTTACAGAAGCTCTTCTGCGAAACATGCAGAACTAGCACTCCTGAAAGAAAGGATACTGTGGAGACATGGCTCTGCATGTTTCGCAGAAGAGCTTCTGTAAAGTTTGGAAGGTAGGAGACGGATACTGGAAGAAGAAAAGCTGTGAGTACCGGGCGTGAGTCGTGCTTCGGTAGCTCAATTGGTAGAGCACTTGCCCGCGAAAGGCAAAGGTCCCGAGTTCGAGTCTCGGTCGGGCACACCGTTTTAATCTGCCAGGAAGTTCCATAAAGTTTACTGCTGTGGGTACGCTCACACTTCACCTATACAACTGATCTTCCAAGACAATAAAGGACTGTTCACAAAATAATGTTTGTCAAAGATGAGGGTGTTAACTGCCAAACTCCACCATACAGTCCAGGTGACGGCTAAGCAAGTCTATAATTGTGACTCTTCAAACTTGCCCAGCAGACATGTTGTAAATAGTTTTCATGGGTTTGCCGCCAGATGACGTGCAAATTCCACAATATTTCCACGGAGCAACTGTCCGACATGACATCTTCAGGTCATTTAACTTTGCTGGTGGCTAGGTACGACTGTCGTACCTAGCTACCAGTAAGGTTGAACCACCTGAAGATGTCTTGTTAGACAGTTGCTCCGAGGAAATATTGTGGATTTTGGACGTCATCCGACAGCAAACCCGCGAAGACCATTTACAAGTCTACAATTGGTTCAGATCAGATGGTTTCAGTGTTAACCTCAGTTTCAAATTAACAAAAAAGATCCAATGGTATCAGAAATGGAGATTAATGAGCACTGAATGAAACACTACATACAAAATTCCTTATTTTTCAGCAGGGTAACACACGAACCTTTTACTTTTAAGTAAGGTCTACAGAATACAGTTAATGAATGAATTATTTAAATTTTTATTATTCTGTCGAACATACAGCTATTAATTACCTCTACTTCTAATATGGGTTTACAGCTTCCATAGATTTTTAAAATTACGTCATATTCTGTTTTAGCTGTCACTGTTTTTATTTCGCTATTGCAATTTCAGTATTTGTGCCCTTTTCATGCACAAGATTTGATGTTATATTATGTTAATGTTGTTGCTTTAGAACTGAGTTACACTGTATCATACTACAGTAACATGTTGTTATTAAAAAAGATACGTAGATTTGTTATTGATATGTAGGCTGAAGTAAGTCAAAATTAATTTCTTGTAATAAGGATATACAGCTTCTCTAAATCTTTTAATTATGTCCTATTCACTTTTAGCTGTTACTTTTTTTATTTCTATGACATATTATAACATCAAATATTTGAAGTATATCAATGTTAACAAACTTCAGTAATATATTTTCTCAACATGTTGTATTACACTTTGCAAATGCTTGCAAAATGGCACAAATGCCAGAATTCCAACACTAACAGATAAAAGCAAATATGATGTAATTTAAAGTAAACGTTGCCCTCAGACAGAATACGTACGCAGGGGATGAGTTGAGGAATGGGGGTGAGGGAAGAGCCACAGGAGTAATCAATGCAGTCTGAGTTATTTAAAGAAAAAACACTATCCAGTGCAACAGACATGATATATTAAAAATTATGAAGTAAAAGCATGCAAGGAAAATCTCACTAGATAGAAGTTGAACATGGGATTTTGGAGATAAAGATTAAGTGCAGGTAACATATTACTCTAAACCAATACTCCACACCCAATCGGAATATCGGATAAAAATTTACTTTCCATTTACAAATAATGGGTAAGTATTCACTAAAGAGCACGTCATTTATGTTGGCGGCTGAGCTTAGGTTTGTTCTGCGCATCCGACATTACAAAACACAGTCAGCCAATGAACAGAGAACGACGTTGCCAGATCTCGACTGCAGTGCAGAGCATGGACGAGTGTCTTCAGTTTTAGAAACCTTCAGTCATAAATAAAGTAATAGAACAAAACCAATGTCTTGATAGCAGACTATCTTTTATAGAAAGTTTGAAAAAAGCATTCTTTATACCAATTGCTTCATATTCTATTAATTAATTAAGCCAAACAAGCAATAAGACTCCTAATTCAGGCGATAGCAAGGAAAGGTGTTTGTATCAATCTCACGAACCGCTTTTTCGCATTACAGAACAGCGGTGATTGTTTATTTCGCATTGTACTTCGACGAAGCGTGAGTAATTCATAGTCATACCAACAGGGTTTGTCAGTACTTTGCATGACGTATTAGAGGCCTCATTGCATTCTGTAGTCAGACAAGTTGCGATAGCGTAACAGTTTGTGTGTTGGGCTACTAAGCGAAAGGTTACGAGTTCAAACCTTGTGCGTTGCTTAATATTTTCATTATTTAAAAACAATATCGATGTGCCTTTCTTCACGAATTATATTCGTTTTTAAATGCAATTTTTTGAAATTTCTAGTGCTTTGTCTCTTCATTAACCCTTTCGCTGCGGCAAACACGTGCTCTCCGCATTCTGCTCTGTGCGCGATTTTGTCATTACTGCACTGCTCGCCTGTGCAGACACATGATGTTCCCACTGCTTTGACACACTTACTATTCGATTTCACAAAAGCTATTTGGCCCAAACATTGATTTTTACACGTCTTCTTCACTGATACCTTCCCCCCATAAATGACTTAATTTTGTTTCGATGTTCAATGCAGTTATTATGCAGCATTAAATGTAGTAAACCACTGCATGAAATTTTGAAGAGTTTGCAGAGGTGTAAGTCCATAGCGTATACTTTCCGTATGGTTGATTTTAGTTGCCACAATGTTGAGAATGAAATGTGGACAAGATACCTAAATTTCATATAAAATTTACTGTATAACAATATCTCATTTAATTTAAGTACCACATAGGTGTTGTATGTAATACTGAGAAACATTCCATCTTTCACGACTGTAATAAAAGTTTTATTTACACCGGATGTGTTTGGCTTTATTTTAAAGCACTTCAATCAATGAAAGGTATGGCACATACACAATGGTACTCATGTTCTGTTTGTTGTTTTTGTACCACAGTCGCAGTTTTACCAATGGTACTGAAATACATTCCTCTTCTGCAACTGTAATAAGTGACTTCTTTATACCAGACGTGTTTCTCTCTTTTGAAGCATCATCAGTGGACAGTATTTTGTCTCCTCCATTGCCAAGTCATCTTTCGTAGTTTTGTGCTGCGGTAACACAATATTCAACGTTTGTGTTGGCTGACCAGTGTTTTAGCAAATAAATGAATGATGCTTGCGTGTGCCACACACAAAAATTATATTTGACATAGCTCAGAGCACTTCACTGATAAGACAGGATATTCAAGTCCTAATGTTTCTGTAAGTCCACAGTTTTGTTTAATGTATTTTGTCTACTTCCTTTTGATTGATTGCTCAGTGTAAATAAAACTTTTGTTACAGTCGCGGAAGACGGAATATTTCTCAATATCACATACGACACCTATGTGGTACTTAAATGAGATATTGTTAAACAGTAAATTTTATATGAAATTTAGGTATCCTGTCCACATTTCATTCTCGACATCATAGCAACTAAAATTGATCATACGGAAAGTACACTCTATGGACTATCACCTCTGCAAACTCTTCAAAATTTCGTGCAATGGTTTACTATATTTAATGCTGCATAATAACTGCGTTCAACATCGAAACAAAATTAAGCCATTTATCGGGGGAAGGTATAAGTCAATAAGATGTGTAAAAATCTAATTTTTGAGCCAAATAGTTTTTGTGGAATCGAATGATAAGTGTGTCAAATCATCAAATCAGTCGGAATACCCTGTGTCTGCACAGCGAGCAGTGCAGTGATGACAAAATCGCACACAGCGCGGAATGCGGGGAGCACGTCTCTGTGGCCGTGGTAGCTTCACTTCATAAACTGCGCGCTCCCCCCTGAACGTAAGCTTGCGAACTATGCTATACTATGGCGCTGCTTCTATTAGCGCGTGCGTCGTGTGCAAGTGGCAACGCACCAATCTCCCGCGTCTGGGCGGGCATGCGCGAGCCGCCAAGATAAAAGAAATGAACTATTGATGAAAAATTGTTGCGCGCTCTCTCGCTCTCTCACACACAGGTGTGCATAAATAACAAGATATATATTAATAAAAATATGAGACAGAGAGAGAGAGAGAGAGAGAGAGAGAGAGAGAGAGAGAGAGAGAGAGAGAGAGAGAGAGAAGGGGGGGGGGGGGCTTACACGAATGAAATATTAAGTCAGAACAAATTACAGTAACAAGCTACTATGAAATGTAATAAACAACAACAATAAGCTGTATATTAATGTGGATGAATTAGAAAGTCTTTGCCCCTATTTTTCTTTCAGTCAAATTACAGCAGCAAATGTGAAGTTGACATATCCATTCCAGTGGTGAACCTTTCTTGTAACAGACCGGCCGAGACTGTTTAGGTACTTAGCACATAAGAAGTATCCACTGTGCATGTTTAAATTTTGGTTTGTGCAAAAATGATGTGAGAAGCTTGAGCACAGGAAATCATCACGGCGTAATGGTGTCTTCAGTCTCTACCTGCTCTGCTCTGAAGGCAGCGTTAACACTTTGGCAGCACAGCTTGGCAGTGTTTTGGAAGGCGTGGAGGAAGTACCTCTGCTGCTGACAATGTGAACACTCACTTCAGATATGTTGTCCTGAGTACTAATAGGTTTGTCACCATTGAATATATTGAATAAGAGAATGACTAAATACAGAAGAGTTCTAGAAGACAGTTTCGCAGAAAGACTTACGCACTCTTCCAGCATCTGCACATTCCAACGAGTATTCCGAAACAGTTCATTTGGCTCCCAAGGTGAAGGATACCGGTAAGAGGCACTGAAATGAGGGAGCTTTTGAGATATGAAAAAGGAGTTTTCAAGAAATAACTAAGAAATATACAATGTTGCCCAGAGGAACTGAAGTCAACAATGCAGAAGCTATACATGAGCTGAGCAAATGCTGTAGTGTTGTCTACATCTGCATCTACATTTATACTCCGCAAGCCACCCAACGGTGTGTGGCGGAGGGCACTTTACGTGCCACTGTCATTACCTCCCTTTTCTGTTCCAGTCGTGTATGGTTCCCGGGAAGAACGACTGTCTGAAAGCCTCAGTGCGCGCACAAATCTCTCTAATTTCACATTCGTGATCTCCTTGGGAGGTATAAGTAGGGGGAAGCAATATATTCGATACCTCATCCAGAAGCGCACCCTCTCGAAACCTGGCGACCAAGCTACACCGTGATGCAGAGCACCTCTCTTGCAGAGTCTGCCACTTGACTTTTCTAAACATCTCCGTAATGCTGTCACGGTTACCAAATAACCCTGTGACGAAACGTGCTGCTCTTCTTTGGATCTTCTCTATCTCCCCTGTCAACTAGATCTGGTATGGATCCCACACTGATGAGCAATACTCAAGTATAGGTCGAACAAATGTTCTGAATAAAACAATGCCACAAGTGTGAGAATAAAACAAAAAGAGACTGACAACTCAAAACGGAATGAAAAGAAAAATCACAAGAATGATGAAGGGCAATAAACATGAAAATGGACAAAAGAGAACAAGAAAACCACAGGAATGCAATAAACCGGATTAAGAGATTAAAACAACAAAGCAGATTACTATGACTGGCTGACCACGAGAATAAAAAGGAGAAGCCAGCCACTCTGCAACACACAAAACCTCTATCCTAGAAGCACTAGGGTGGAAGGCACAGAAGGACAAAGGACATGCACTAAAACTTAGATCAAATGATAACACCCACCCTCATGAATAAAACGTAGAACTAAATGAGCCAATGAGTTGTCGTCAGATAAAATTAGTGGCAATGAATCCAGTAACCCAAGATTTCGTCGGTGGGCATTCAATGTGGGACAGTGTACCAGAACGTGTGCTACTGTCAACCGGGCATTGCATCGACACTCAGGTGGGTCTTCATGGTGCAGAAGATAACCGTGGGTCGCCTAAGTGTGGCCAATGCGGAGCCGGCAGAGGACAACTAATTCCCTGCGAGATGCCTGCATGGAAGACGTCAACTCATCCGTAGTCTTTTTAATGACACGCAGTTTGTTGTGTGTACTGTTATACCATTCCGTCTTCCAAAGCCGAAAAACCCTACGGCGTAAGTCAGAACGCAGGTCACGTTCAGAAATGCCCATCTCCAGAAGTCGTTTCCGCATAGCCTGTTTGGCAAGCCTGTCGGCAAGTTCCTTGCCTGGGATGCCGAAGTGTCCTGGGGTCTACACAAACACCACTGAATGACGGGACTGGTCCAGGGCATATATGGACTCCTGTATGGACACTACTGAAGGATAGTGAGGGCAGCACTGGTCAATAGCTTGCAGGCTGCTCAAGGAGTCAGTGCACAGAAGAAACAATTCCCTGGGGCATCAACGGATATACTGAAGCGCACTAGAGATGGCCACCAGCTCTGCAGTGAATACACTGCAGCCATCGGGCACGAAATGCTGTTCAAAATGGCCTCTGTGGACGTAGGTGAAGCCAATATGACCATCGGCCATTGAGCTGTCTGTGTACACCACTTCAGAATCTCAGAATACGTCAAAAATCGAAAGGAAGTGGCAGGCGTAACTGAGTCCTTAGGTTCATGCGAAAGGTCCAGACGAATCTGTGGCCTGTGTGTACACCATGGAGGTGTATGCAGATGTACCGGGATGGGAGGTGGCAAAGGGATGGACTCCAGTTCAGACAGAAGGAATCGCAACTGAACTGCAATCATTAGCACTGACCTGGGCAGCCGATGCGGGAGACAAACTGCCGTGAGTGGAAAAAGGAGACTGTAATTCAAATGCTCAGGAGAACATAACTGGCGAGCAGTTGTGCATGTCGTATATGCAATGGAGGGACTCCGGCCTCCACCAGGACGCTAATCACCGGACTCTTTCTAAAAGCTCCCGTCGCTAGGCAAGTGCCACAGTGGTGCACTTGATCGAGTACACGCAACGCTGAGGGTGCCGCCAAACTATGAACTAGACCCCCACAGTCAAGGCGGGACTGAGCAACTGTTCTGTAGAGCTGAAGCAGCTAGAGCGATCTGCACCCCAGTTGGTGTTGCTCAGGCAGCGGAGGTCACCGAGGTGCTGCCAGCACTTCCACTTAATCTGATGAAAGTGAGGTAGCCAAGTCAATTGGGCATAAAAAACTAGTTCTAAGAATCTATATGTCTCCACTACAGTGAGTGGATCGTCATTAAGGTAAAATTCTGGTTCCGGATGAAAGGTACGACGCCGACAGAAGTGCACGACACATGACTTACAGGCTGAAAACTGGAAGTTGTGGCTGAAAGCCCATGACTGCGCCTTGTGGATGTCTCACTGTAGACGCCACTCAGCAACACCAGTACTGGTGGAGCAGTACGAAATGCAGAAGTCGTCTGCATACAGAGAGGGTGAGACGGACGGCCCTACAGCTGCTGCTAGACTGTTAATGGCCACTAAAAATAGTGATACACTCAATACAGAGCCCTGCAGGACCCCATTCTCCTGCATATGGGGGAGGTCACCTATAGGAGGCACCAACTTGGTCACGGAAAGTATGGATGGACAGGAAATTCTGGATAAAAATTGGGAGCAGGCCTCTTGGACCCCACCTGTATAATGTTGCAAGGATTTGGTACCGCCAACTGGTGCCATACGCTTTGCATAGATAAAAGAAGATGGCAACAAGGTGTTGGCAACTAGAAAAGGCTGTTCGGATGGCAGACTTGAGGAATACATGATTATCAGTGGTACAACGCCCTTCGTGGAAGTTACCCTGGCATGGAGCCAGTAGGCCAGGTGACTAGGACCCAAACCAACCACCGACACTCCATACGTCCCAGCAGCTTATGAAACAATGTTTGTGAGGCTGATAGTTATCCACATCAAGTGGGATTTTACCAGGTTTGAGCACCAGAACGATGGTGCTCTCCCACCATTGCGATGGAAATACGCCATCGCACCAGGTCTGGTTCAAGATGACGAGGAGATGGTTCTTGTAATCAGACGAGAGAAGTTTAATCATCTGACTGAAGATCCGATCTGGCCCAGGAGCTGTGTCAGGGCAATGTGCAAGTCTGCTGAGGAGCTCCCACTCCGTAATGGGGCTTTATAGGGTTCACTGTGGCCTGTAGTGAATGAGAGGACTTCCCTGTCCATCCACCATTTGGGGCTGCAAAAGGCTGGGGGGCAGCTCTACAATGAAGAGTCTCGAGCAAAGTGCTCGTCAATCGCGTTTGCGTCGGTACATAGCACGCCATTGATGATCATGGCGGGGACACCTGTTTGGGCCTGGTACCAAAAAAATGTCTGATCTTCGTCCAGACTTGGGAAGGTGACGTATGGCACCGAATGGTCGACATGTACCTATACAAACGCTCCTGTTTCTGTCATTTTATAAGCTGGCATACACAGGCACGGAGCAGCTTAAAGTGTTTCTGTCATTTTATAAGCTGGCATACACAGGCACGGAGCAGCTTAAAGGCTATCAGATGCTCTAGGGAAGGGTGCAACTTGTGTCACCGGAGAGCTCGCTGATGCTCTGTAATTCCCTCAGAAACTTCCGATGACCACCAGGGACACCCTGAAGAGCGAGGGATCACCTGCTCAACCATCACATCGATGTTACCATGTGTGGGAGAGTCAACAGAGACATCAGAGGTGAAATTTGCCCAGTCCACCTTGTTTAAAGCTCATCTGGGCAGGCATCCGTGAGCATGATGTCGAGGCAGTGACAGGAAGAGGAGAAGTGGTCACTACTGCACAGGTCGTCATATGCTCTCCTGTCGATATGATGGGAGAAGTCCTGGGCTGCTAATTGATAAATCAATGGCCGAGTAACTACCTCGAGCCACACTGACGTGTGACGGTCCCAGTATTTAAGAGGCAGAGGTCGAATTGAGACAGTAAAGTTTTGACATCTCTGCCTCAGCCAGTAAGCACAGTGTCACCCCACAAGGGGGTTATGACACTAAAATCTCCCAGAAGTAGGAAAGGTTTAGGGAGTTGATCAATCAGTTCACCTTCCTAGCAAGATGAGCCAAAAAAGACTTACGCTTCTCTGGCTTCGAAGTGGGGATTGAAATGCCCGATGGTTGGTTGGCTGTTGCTCCCGAAGCTGGTGGTGTGGGAGCAACAGGGAGGGAAGTGCTCCCAACATCAAGGGGGCAGGTGTAGTCTCCCAGTTCGGAGGCAACAGGAATTCAAGGAACTGATGGGGTGACAACTGTTATAGCGGTGGTGTTTGAAGTGGTCATAGCCACGCCGTAGGTGCTCAAATTTTCTCTTAGCCTCATTTGTAGGTCAGTCAGTCCAGGGTCTTTTATTCCATGATTTTCCTCTCCTCCTACATAATCCTGCAGCCTGGTGAGCAAGGTGACACTGATGGGAGGCTAGGCACATGGAGTATTGGTATGCGACGGACGTCCGCAATCTCGACAGGTGGGACTGGAAGTACAATGGGAAGACATATGGCCGAACTTCCAGCACTTAAAGCACTGCATCAGGGGAGGGATATATGGCTTGACGTCACAGCGGTCACCATCACCTTGACCTTCTCGGGCAATGTGTGACCCTCTAAGGGCAAGATGAAGGCACTAGTGGCAACCTGGTTATCCCTCGGACCCCAATGGAAGCACCAGACGAAATGAACACGTCGCCGCTCTAAATTGGTGCGCAGCTCATCATCAGACTTCAAAAGAAGGTCCCTGTGGCATATAATACCCAGGACCATATTTAAGCTCTTATGGGGCATGATGGTAACAGAAACATCCATTAACTTGCCACAAGCGAGTAATGTCAGTGACTGGGCAGAGGATGCTGTTTTTATCAAAACTGACCCAGAGTGCATTTTGGACAAGCCCTCCACCACCCCTAACTTGTGCTCCAAATGCTCCACAAAAAACTGAGGCTACATGGACATTAAAGATTTCCCATCAGCTCTCGTGTATATGAGGTACCGGGGCAAATAAGCTTCACTGCCATCCTTAGCCTGGTGTTCCTCCCATGGTGTGACCAGGAAGGGGAACAACTTGGGGTCATATTTCTTAGCACTGAAGTTAGACTTTGTCCACTTACAGACTGCTGGCGGCATACCACCAGCAAGAGATGACGTACTACACTTCATGGCGTATCATCCACCCAGATGCCACCCACTCCGACCAGGGGCCCTCCACACGGGTGCCACCCAGTCACAGCAAAGGCCACCTGGCAGGATGGCCAGTGCCAGGAGTCCTGATAACCCAGGGTGACGGGCATTGCCAGGAGTCCCAATGCCCCAGGGTGACTGGCATCTACTCCTTGACATACATGGGAAGTTAATGGTGGAGGCATCAGCAGAGCGATCCCTGTGTTGTCTGAGGGCTACAACAAACACAGTACATGGCAGCCCCACCATGACGGACTGGTTACTGTGCTGGATACGAGGTGCAAAGAAGTCCATGGTCACCAGCGGCACAGAAAGTGACACTGCATAGTGCGTGGTGGAAAACGCATCCCGGAAGGTGTCCTCACCCAAGAGATAGAGAATGAGTGGGACTGCAATGCAACAATGTGACAGTGAGCTATAGATCTCAATGCATGATGGACACGATGCACCATGTAAGGTGCCCTGGGGACCATCACATAAAGGCCGAAACGTGTGAGACTCCTTTTAGTCGCCTCTTATGACAGGCAGGAAATACCTCGGGTCTATTCTAACCCCCAGACCCGCCATTCCCATGGCATAACCAGTGGCACAGCATTGCAGGTCCATAGCTTCAAGAAAGCATGAGAAGGCAACTGTAAATCTTCATTAAGGTAAAAGTGGTCTTGAATAACATCAGGTAACAGATCAAACGAGAAGTGAGAACTGAGTTACACATGTAATCAGTTTTCTTTGGAGCAAGGGACAAATGTCCATTGAAATTAACAGGAAAATGCGGTCCACATACATGGAAATATGTCTCGCCTTAAGAAGTTTGAGGTGGTGGTCTGTGAGTACACAAAAGGCTGTGAAGACTTGCACGACACTTAGCATTCTGAGAGGTTGCATTTGTCACTGAATGACGACATTTCCTGCATGGATGAAATTGTGAAAGCAGATTAGTGTGTACAACTCGAGTACATTTCCCATTGGGAGGAAGTGCCGAGGCATCCTCGATGTGGTCAACGTGGTTATTCTCCGTGACAACGCGAGTCCACATGTGGCAGTCATGATCGCTGACAAGCTACAGTCATTTCACTGAGAAAGTTTGGACCACACACCATACAATCTGGATCTCAGCCCCAGTCATTTCCAAGTTTTCGGTCTGCTGCAGAAGTTCCTGCCAGGACAGTGATACATATGCAAGGAAGCAGCCAACACAGAAGTCCGATGGTTGTTCCGCTGTCAGTTGGATACACTCTACCACAGAGGCACCTCAAATTTAGTACTGTGAGGGGACAAATATCTGAACCAGTATGGGGACTCAGGAAAAATAGACTAAAGTATGTAGAACACAATGTACACTTGTAATTAGCTGTAAGTACCTCCTTTCAGTTAATAAGAAATAGTGGGAAAGACTTTCTAATTTGCCATCTTATTGGCTTCATCAATACGTAAAATGATATTGGTAGGGCATCTCTAACAAACATTACATAAATTTTCTGCCCCTAACTTTTCTATTACTTTTCCTAAAAGTGTGGAAAGCAATACCACATTTTATAAGGCTAAAAGCAAGTTCACACCAACCAAGACTAACACATTTTCTTTTCCAATTACAAAATAACGGCAGCTCAGGACTTTTCTGGTAACTGTGCTTGCAAAGATTTGAAGGACTTTCATTATTTTACACTTACCCAAGAAGGCAAAGAATAATACAAGCAATGTGAGCCCCAGCCTGGTTTTCAGTGACCGTGCTGGTTTTAATGTCTGAATGGCACATAGGACACCGCAGTCTGCAAGGTTTTGGTCCTACTGCCACAGGTCCATTAACAAACACTGTCAATTAAAAAAAAAAAAAAAAAGGTTCTATTAGGAAATTCATTATTAAATTTTAGAACAAACAAGGAACAAGAGCAAGACAAATGCATAAAGGTTGATAATACAAGTATATTAAAATCTAACACAAAAGTTGCATTATCTACATTTTTAAACAACTTCTGGAAACAAACTTTGCAGGTTGTGCAAAAAAGCAGTAAGATTGTTTTTGAAGTTATGTCTTGATAAGAAATAAATGAATAAATTACCTGCTGTTGTTACTGATGTCTGCTGGGGTGCAGGAGGCTGAGGTGGTGGCATGTTCGTTTGTGGAATGGAATGTGGCTCACCACTTGGAATAACTGGGAAGAGAGAAATCCTTTATTTCAAACCCAAGAATAGAACATGTAACATCAAAACATCACTCCAGGTTATTTAAGAGTTTTAACATGCATTACATTAAGAATTAGCTTTTCCCATTAGTGTAGGTAACAACAATTCCACAGTTAGCACTCTATGCCGTCTGGAATTTGTATATGAGTTCTCGTTGTCCTGGCTGCTGCAATTCCTCTCACTAAATTGTGAGAAAACATAGTTTGTACAATTCTGTACAGTAAATGGTGTAACACCATTGATACAAATAGACTATGAACATAAGTCTGTTGCTACGGCAGAATATTCAAAATTTCAGGGTGATGAGAAACTGAACTGAAAGAAACATCAATGGTCTTCTGAAACGGTTAGTTTCAGCTACTTATGCTATTAGGGTTATTGCAAATTTTGGTAACAGACATATCAGTAAATTAGCCTACTATGCCTATTTTCATTCACTGCTTTCACATGGCATCATATTTTGGGTCAATTCATCATTAAGAGAGAAAGTACTCATTGCACAAAAGCATGTAATCAGAATAATAGCTGGAGCCTACCCAAGATCACCTTCCAGACATTTATTTAAGGAACTTTAGGATATCCACAGTACCTTTGCAATACGTACATTCACTTATGAAATTTGTCATGAATAACCCAACCCAATTCAAAAATAACAGCAAAGTGCATAGCTACAACACTATAAGAAAGGATGATCTTTACTATTCTGGATTAAATCACACTTTGGCACAGAAAGTGGTGAACTCTGCTGCCACAAAAATCTTTGGTCATTTGTCAAATAGCATTAAAAGTCTGACATATACTCAACAACATTTAAAAGCAAATTAAAAGAATTTCTGAATGAGAACTCCTATTACTCAATACTCTGATTTTTAGTTATCAAGTAGCAACAAAAAAAAAAAAAAATATTTTGTGTAAAGAAAACTTATGTTAAAGTGACATGTTTCACATCATTACGAAAATTTGTATTCATGATTTATGGAACAAGGATTAATGTTATGTATGTATTTTTGTATGTATGTATGTGTCTGCCTGCTACTTATCTCTTAACTACAATATTCTCAACAAACGTAAACATCCTGTCTTAGCCTGAGACTGTCAGAATACTTGCTATGCAGCAGTTTCACAGTACACGATAACATGAGATATGTTTTGTTTTACACATATAGATTGAAAGCCTAGTGGGATTACGAGTTGTCATAATATCAGAAACTTGATCTGTTAATTCCAAAATCTTCTGTAACTTCCTATTCTGATGAACACATATATCACAATTCTTCAGCAGCAGACAAGGACATGGCAAACACTTCATCACCATTTCACAGTAAAGTATTCCAATAATGTCTAGTATCTATATGATAGATAAAATAAAAATAGTTATAAGAGCGATGAAATAAATGTGCTATCAACCCAAGCATTCCTTTTGAACATCCAATTTACATTAACAAGCATGACATTCTGAAGGCAGTAGGTCTTTGCCTTTCGCCAATCTGAGCACCCGTTCACCTACTCATTTACAAGTGGTCTAGAATCGTAACTGTACTGTTGATCCACCCCTCCAGGTTAATTTTCCAAACAAAACTTGAGATTAAGTGACAGAAACTAGCCAGATTAGTCAATACCTGAACAACTGATTTCATGATTATAGTCTGACACTCGTATAGTCAACCACATAATGACATTGTAACTTAATAAGAAGCAGAAACAATTTGCATATACTATGCGGCAACGAACAAAGTTACATATAGGCCTAATCACAAAATAATGAACAAAAACAGAAGCTCTTTACCTTCCTACAAACGTGAAAAGGTTTATATATAATTTTACCAATAATGGACTACATTATAAAAGAACCGCTGAAGAGCATGTATAGTTCTTACAGGGATGGAATTTTACCTTCGTAACCGAAAGCATATTGCCAAAGTTAAAATATGTGTAGAAAGAGCGAAACTAGCCTCAGAAAAGGGGAACATAACATTGAGCATTCTGTAGGAGCGTACATAATATTCCAATGACCTAATAAAAGATTCCAAAAACAAACATTTGTTGGTAACAAGAGTGCTAACCAAGTATAAAAACCTCAACATTACTACACTTAGATCAGATGGTAATCTAACAGATCAGTAACTGAGTCACAGCTAAAAGTTTAAGCCTTTAGCTTCCAAAGCCTTTTATTATGCAATTTCAAAAAAGAAACAAAAAAACAGCATTTTTGCATCAGAACTACACATTATTAATCACAGACTAAATGAAACACTGAGTGAAAAAACACTTAAGGGTCCAGCCGAGTGACTAGTTAAAATGGAGTCAACACGTAGACAAACATGCCAAGAAATTGAGTTTGGCATGTTCTGACTTTAAAAGATCTCTTGTTTGAGTTCCAGCTTATACCATCATTTTCAATTCCTGTTATCTTACCAAATCATTTCCTGGGAAAGTGCACCTATAATACTTTTTCAGCAGAAACTAGCTCTGGGAATATTATGTAGACAGTTCAATTCACATCTAGCTGAGGCTTCATTTAAGAATGGGGAGTCCAGGATGGAACAACAACAAAATTATGGAAAGGACATATTTCCTACTCACCCTATAGGGGAGACGTTTAATTGCAGCTAGGCACAGTGGAAAGGCTACTACGTATTTTAGCCTTTGGCCAAAGGGCCTTTTCCTGAAGGAGGAAACACACACACACACACACACACACACACACACACACACACACACACACACACCTATGCTCAATTTCTGTATCACTCAGATTTAGGAAACTGAACGAAGAACACATTTGGTGACACTGGCTGAGAGGCTGCTTAAATTTGTGTGTACAATGGCCTGATTGGTTAATGTCAAACCTAATTAATTCTGAAATGGCGCAACACATCAAATTTTTTTCTTAATTATTATTTCTCAGCACAATCTACCTAGCAACACCCTTACAAGTTTTTCCAATTGTTTCTGACCGTCCTGTACACAGCAGAACTACTGCACCATTATTTAGGATATTTAAAGTGGGGAACACGTAAAATGAAGCACATATACAGAAATCAAGTCCCAGGTAATAGTGTAGCAGTGCAACAGAGCAGAGCAGAGCAGAGCAGAGCCGCGCCTCGGGAAGCTGCTGCAGTGCTGCTTCGGGTTCAGGTTTAGTAGGGCAGAGAGCAGTGCAGCAGATGGCAGGCTCGCTTCACTGCGTGGATGGCAAATGTACAAGCTGGCTGATCTGTTACCTTCCTCAAATGATTTTAAGAAACTATTTGGTAAAGAAAAAAAAATTGAATCTTGCAGATCTCATAGCCTTAATTGTCAGCTTTTGATGAACTGCCTATTATTGTGTTGATCATCATAGTTAATGTGCTATTACAGGATTAAGTGAACTACTGTGAGAATTACGATTAGTTTGCATTGAAAAATAGGAGTCGCTACGAATTTCTGTTTGGGGCACTTTAGGCCATACGTTTCAATGTATGAAATGTAGCTAACATAATGAATTATTCTTTAAACTTTGAAGGATATCGCCACCTATTGCCACTTTTGAGAAAATGGATCATATGTAAAGTGCTTCATCCTGAATGCGCGCGCCAGTAAAAAAGCCAGAATTAAATATTTGTGACATTCCTCGCATCTCAAACAGTTTGAGATACTGAAATGAGATTTTGTCAAATGATAGTACACAAAAGAATTTTTTACCACCTGAGCAACAGGCAAAACTTCCACATCTAACCAATACTCAAGCAACCACAGATCTTTCCAATGGAACAATGTCATTTATACGGGACATCGATAGCTGATGAAACAATAATTGTTATAGGTTCCTGGAAAGCACTGTGGCATCAGCTACTAAAGTGTTTTGGGATTACCTCCAGCCACTCCACATGTGAGTGCCTTCTTCCAAATACTGTTATACAACATACAGAACTTTCCAAACGAAGTCAGTGATGTTGACGGAAAAAACATTCATCTTAAATGCACAGAAAATTCTGATCCAATGGTCTACAGTTATTAAAATTCTCATTCAATCTTACTACAAGCAGCTGCAGATCCTCATTTTACTTTTCTGATGTGTTTAGCTTGTTGCATGAAGGGGAGCTTAATATCCTGCCAGACTGTCTACTACCAAAGACATAATTTGTGTTGCTTTTTGTATCCACTGAAGATGAGGCATATCCATAGTTGCAGCATTTTGTGAAACCTTATAGTCGATGGGTTTTAGATCCATGGAATGAATATTTTAACAAATGCTTTTCCACAACATGGTCATTAACTGAATGTATTTTTGGAATAATGAGCACAAAGTGGAGCACATTCTGGAAACCAATAGAAACTTCACCACAATTTGTTGATGGTATTGCGAAGTGAACACATTCCCACAACATTGTCATTGACCTACACTGACCTCTTGAGTGTTGATGAGCAACATACAGTAGACATCAAGCATTCTATGCAAAGCATTTATTGGAGAGGATGAAATTCTAATAGACTTTCAAATGAAACTGTCCAAAAAGAGGTGGTTTTGAAAAATTTTTCTCACATAATATCCAAGATTTTCACGTGGTTCTCAGCAACAATGAAAGAAATAAGATATTAATGAAATGTATCCTGTACTTGCAGTCTGTACTTCTGCTGTCACCTCATCACATAACTTGTCCAGAATGAATCAGTTGTAATGATAGTCATTTTGTTGGCTCCATAAAGGATGCCGAGTAAAAACAACTGCTATCAAAGCTTTCACTGATGCCCTTTTCTCAACAGTACAACAAAAGAAACCCAAGCGTCAGCAGCAACAGATGAATGCTGCCACTGGAGTTGCCCGAATGCAGCTAGGCTCATTTGAATACTCAATGGTCACCGAGCTCACAAACAAATGTTCGATTCACTCAGCACTTCTCTGTGCCATTCTGCTCTGCACTGCTGTGCTACTATGATCAAGTGCACTGACCAGTACTTGTTTGTTTTGACAGTCTTGCTCTGCTTGCTGCACTGCTCTGGTCAAGGCACAACACTCCACTATAACTGCAGCCTAAGAAAAAGGTGCAGCCAAACTTTTAGAAGCCATTTCTCACGCGTAGAGGAAGAAAATACGTTGTATGACCATGGACCCAGAAAAGCTTTACTTCCCTGTTAGAGCTCAGCTTCTACAACCATGCAACATATTAACCACCTACTTTGAAATGAAGCCCTGTCCATGAACAGCACACTAGCAATAAGTCAAAGCTTGGCTCACTGTTAAATGAATCTTAAGCAGAAGTGTATCTGCGCATGAAAATCTTTTGCTGATAGTGCTGTAAATGAAATAGATAAAGCAGCTTCTCCTGTAGCCCTCCCCAGATAGTCACATGCTCAACATTACGTGTTGCAGGTAAATGTCACACTGAACCCAGCCTCCTCTAGCTGATGCGCCGTCATCCTTTTATGTCCCCCACTCATCAGTAGTAGGTGTAAACATCCCACACTCCTTACAACACTGGTCAATTGCTTCAAATATTCTCCTGCCACAACATTTTTGTTCTGAAAATCTCTCCTAATACAAATATGAAACACCACAGCCATTAACATCTGATAATCCTTATAGCACATGACCATCTGCCACCTCCACATCTGAATACTGCACTGTACTGGAAGCTAAGTCCACAATGAACACCAACCAGTTGATGCTGTGTGTTTGATACTAGTAATGCAATGAAAATAGTCACATGTCAGCACAAACAATGAAGAGAGTCACATGTCAACATTACCTTTGTTCAACTGGAACAAACAAAGTACTACAATTTACTGTACATTCTAATCAAATGTAACCAAGAGGATTACTTGAACATTTCATTTAAGGAAATGTTCAAGTAATGCTGGTACCTTCTGTTTCTGCATTTTTTCCCATGATTAATGTGATTATGAAAAGAAGTAGAAAATGAGCTCTAACAAGGAAATGAAGTGATTATGGGCCCATCTCCATATAAAACATTTTTTTATTCTATTTGCAAGGAACACTTCCTGAATGTCTGGCTATATCTGTTTTTATACTCTGTATTTACACACTACTGGAAATTTCGTGTAGGACTCATGGTGAACAGGTGGCATGGCTACTAATCCAAAGTTCCTTGGTCCTGAGCTTGATACCAGTCACAGCTTAGAATCTGAATAAACGACCATCACATATCATGATACAATAAGTCACACCCATTGTGCAATTGGCCAATGTTGTCAAAACAGCAGGGAGGAGAGGCTAGAGCTTCAGGGCACCATCTTGCCCTGGAAGTGGAAACTATTTCTAAAGGTGTAACTATCAGAAATAATCAACTGCATTAGGCTGCAGAAGGCAATTGAAACGACTATGTTGAAATCCAATTTGTGTCCACAGGGCAAACAGTCTTCTTTATCAACATTTCTTTGGAAATAATTCTGCAGACAATGTAGTTCACCACTTGAATTTTCAGGTGGAAAATGCCAAGAGGAAAAAACTAAAGCTAATATTATATGAATTGGAGCATGGAATGTTAGAAATCTTAATGTTGTAGGAAAGAATCTAAAGAAAGATGAGCAATCCAAAGTTATCAAGTCAGGGAAATATAATGGAAAGTGGACAGGAATTTTTGGTCAGATGATTACAAGACAAATCAACAATGTCTAGGAGTGATGTACAGATGGTGGTTTCTTTATAAATAGAATGTAGGTATCAGGGTTAATCACTATGAGCAACAGGCACCAAATTATTATTCTGAGGACTTGAACAAATCCAACACCTACCACCGCTGTAAAGGATTGCATGTAATCATCATGAACTGATGAAAACAAAAGAATATGTGAGGAAATAAGGGAACTGATAAAGTACATGAAGGAGGATGAAAAGTTGATAGTCCTAGGAAATTTGAACTTTATGATAGGGAGGGAATGGAAACTGAGGTAGCTCAACAATACGGGCAGAGTGAAAAATGAAATTGGAGAAAGCCCTCTGAAGTTATGCCACAGATATCAAATGGTTGCAGTGAACTCAACCTCCCGAAATCACAGAAAAAGAAAAAAATACTTGGAAAACAACAGGTGATGCAGATGTAGATATCAACTTGAACAAATCACGGTCAGTTGGTAGTTTCATGTCCCATGCATCATTTTTATGGTCAATCATAATAATGTGGAATATATCTATTTACATTCACGTAACACATATACTTGTAAGTATGGCTACAAACTGCTGAATTACAAGCTTTTTTATCCAGATTTGAGTTGGTAATTTCTATCCGCTGCCTTTTTCATATTACAAGAATAGAAATTATTCTATGGAATTTAATTTTGTTATCTCTCAGACCTGTCTAACATTTTATATCACTGGATAAGATATCGAAAATTTTTGTTGCAGCGTAATGCACCCCATTTGTGCTAAAGACAACCTTACAATGGAAAATGAATGTCTGTTTTTTTTCTAGTATGGTAATTATGCACTTCATAGTTCCTTTTGAACTGTAGTGGATTACTTACAACAAACTTCATGAGAGAATAAATATAGTGTGAAGCAGTAGTCAAAATGTTTAGCTCCTTAAGCTAAGATCTAAAAGATGATCATTGGTTAGTACCACATAATATTCTTTCAGCAGATGTTGGAGCAATGGAAACATCTTTCTTAAAGATGAGTTACTGCAGAACATGTTTCCATATAACATTATTGAATGAAAATACACAAAATATGTCGACTTAACTGATTAGCCCTTCCCCCACGTTTACAATGATTCAAAGTGCAAATGTGTGTCATCCACGAAACTAACTAATTCTGCTTGTTATTAATTAGACAGGAGGTAGTTTACATTTTTTAAAACAATAGTGGACTACAGACAGTGTCTTATGGAACTTCATGAGTGGTTAGTGGTAAGACAAAGATTTAGAAATGAAATTCTTGAAGCAAAATTCTTGATCATAAATCACACCCATAACTGAGTAGTAATAAGTGATAGGCTGATACTCATGGTGATAAAGAAAACAAAGTATTAATAAAAAAGGAACACCAAAAATTTACGACACACTGATATGAAGTTTCAGACTTTCTCACAATAAGTGATCAATGGCTTAGTGTAAAAGTAATGGAATGTAATAAAGAAGGAAAGCAGAGGCAAGACGACATGGATAACACAAAAACATTTGAGTTTATGGGTGAAAGAAGAAAATGTAAGAATCATAAAAATGGGGCATCAAGACAAAAGTGTCTGTTGCTGAGAAACAAAATTAACAGGAAGTGCAAAGAGGGTACACAATGAATGAGAAAAACCTGTAAATATACTGAAATAGTTACGATTAAGAAAAACTGGCACAGTGTCCAGGATGATTAAATGTAACTTTTGAGAATTAAAAAGTATAGCTGTTAACCTACAAGATACAGACAGAGATTTGGATTAAATGCAGAAGAAAGGGTATCCATACTGCAGGAATATGTTGAAAATTAATATGATGCATGGAAACTGTCCCTAAGTGCGACATTAGAGGAGCATATTCACATGAATGAAATAAGTGACCCAGAAAGGCAGGTCAGAATAACAAGAAGGAAAACAGAGGACAGAAATTAGTTTGATTTGAGAAGGTGAAAATTTACCAGAGAAGTAAGGTCGATGTTGTGCTTACTACTCGGGGCAGATTGAAGAAAAATCCCAATACCTTCAAGGTATTTGTAAACCTAGAGAAAATATTAAACAATATGATGTGAAATGAGATATTCACATGCCTTAGAAGATTGGTGTTGAAGTGCAAGGACAGACAAATAATCAACAACTTCTGAGTGAGAGCAATACGAGTGAAATATAAAGACAGACAAGTTCATATTAAGAAGAGTGCCAGGAAGAGGGGAAATGTTATTACAACTGTTTGTTTTATTATATATTCACACAGGGAACATACCACAATGATATAGGATTTATCATCATAATACTCATTTTTATTCGTTTTCTTTGTAAGTCAAAAATGCAAACACCCACAGAATATGTAGGTATGCTTTACTGAAGATAGGCCAGTTGTCCAGCTGTGATCCTGATGAAGGAACCTGAAATGATTTAGAAAAACAACAGAAACCTAAACTAAAATGGTTAGGCACAGCAAATTCCATCATGCCGAATATGAGAACAGTGTACTACAACTGTTCTGTCTCATTTGGTTAAGTCCCTATTGTGCAGAGTTATTTGAACTACAAACAATCTGCTCTCGAACCATTAAACTAGAACACTGAAAAAGCGATGACAAAAATTGACAGGAAATTCTGGAACAGGAATAAATGTGCAACAGATGATATGCTAAGGTTTGCAGATGACAAGGCCCTTCTGGCTGGATATAGGGATGATGCAGAAAATTCTGTTGAAATGAATGGACAACATACTTAGCACAGAATATTACTTAAGGATAAACAAAGCAATAACAAACTTAACTTCCAGATCTGCAAGCATCCAAAATGACATTGGCAATGTTCTACAAAGGTAATAGGCTCTGTTTCAAAACTAAATGATTCATGTTAACTGAAACATAATTGGGAACTTTTAACAAATGGAAAGAGTAACAAATGGAAAGAGTAACAAATGGAAAGAGTAACAAATGGAAAGAGTAACAAATGGAAAGAGTAACAAATGGAAAGAGTAACAAATGGAAAGAGTAACAAATGGAAAGAGTAACAAATGGAAAGAGTAACAAATGGAAAGAGTAACAAATGGAAAGAGTAACAAATGGAAAGAGTAACAAATGGAAAGAGTAACAAATGGAAAGAGTAACAAATGGAAAGAGTAACAAATGGAAAGAGTAACAAATGGAAAGAGTAACAAATGGAAAGAGTAACAAATGGAAAGAGTAACAAATGGAAAGAGTAACAAATGGAAAGAGTAACAAATGGAAAGAGTAACAAATGGAAAGAGTAACAAATGGAAAGAGTAACAAATGGAAAGAGTAACAAATGGAAAGAGTAACAAATGGAAAGAGTAACAAATGGAAAGAGTAACAAATGGAAAGAGTAACAAATGGAAAGAGTAACAAATGGAAAGAGTAACAAATGCCATGAAGTACTGAAAATGAAACACTATTAAAGAACATAATACAAATCGTCAACATAAAAGGCTTACTTACATCCCTGAGGCTGCTGCACAGGATATGGCAGCTGTGTTTGTGTTCCCACTGGGGGATATGGCATCTGTTGTCCAGCTGGTGGGTAAGGCATCTGTTGTCCTGCAGGGGGGTACGGCATCTGAGAACTTGCTGCTGGGTAAGGCGGCTGTGCCACAGCTGGTGGGTAAGACATCTGTGCTGCTGTCGGCGGGTAGGGCAACTGCTGTGGTGGGTAGGGTGCGTGTCCACCCTGACGTGCTTCAGCTACTGGAGGTGGATACACAGACATTGCTTGATCGTATGATGGTGGAGGTGGGTGGCCCTGAAATTCATTGCCTTCAAACTCTGGCATTGGTGCTGATGGTGCAGAGGCTTTATTCATATTTCTGCAAGTTGTTCTTAATCACTGCAAACAAAAAACAGATCACTTTGTGAAACATTTTACACTCATGGCACAAGCAAGAAATTAAAAAGAATCTTCACTTTCTCTCATGACTGTGTTTCATTTCTCTCATGACTGTGTTTCATAAATAAATCATTAATATAAATCTGTGGAACAATTTTGAAATAGTTTTGGAATGACAATTCCAAACGCGATTCTTCATATTTACCTTTCATGAATTCCCCTTTGCTAATTTAACAATGTCTCAATATCTTGTTGACAGTAATATTATCTATAGCACTTACTACAACAAGAGGCGGCACTTACCATAAGATTCAGAAACTGCCACATTTGCCTATAATGACCTACTTATACAAAGAAGATCCTAAATCATTCATTGAGAGGTGGGTTGCCATGAGAAATGCCTGGGAAAGGCAAGGATCTGAGTTCGAGCCCTAAGTCGACAGCCACGCCCATTACCATGATCAAAGATAAAATGTTTTGCAGAACAGACAACATAGCATTATGAGTTATGTATTCTAGATTGACATTTTTATGACACCCGATGGTAACTGTTGCTGAGTAGTAAATAAAATTTTTGTTGTGCAGTTAGAGAGCAAAAATACAGCTGGGAGTAAAACAGTTTAAAAAATAAAACATACGGAAAGCTGTAGAAACCTGCATGTTGCCATATTCAGTCCAAAGACTATTTTGATGCAGCTCCAAGCCAGTCTACCCTGTATACACCCCTTCACCTCCAAATAACTACTGCAACCTACATCCACAAGAGACCCCCAAGGAGTTTCACCATCCACAGTTCCCTACAATAGCAAACCAACAATTCATTGATGCCTCACATTGTGTCCTATCAATTGATCTGTTCTTTTAATCAAGTTGTAACATGAATTTCTTCTCTCCTCAGTTACACTTAGTAACTCCTAAATAGTTATTAGATCTACCATCTGTTCTTTGGTATTTTTGTATAGTACATTTCAAAAGCTTCTATTCTGGTCATATCTGAACTGTTTATTGTCTGCATTTCACTTTCGCACAACGTTACACTCTGTACAAACAACTTCAGGGAAGATTTCCTAACTTTTAAATTTATATTCAGTGTCGACAAGTATTCCTTTTCCAGAAATAGTTTACCAGCTATAGCCACTATATTTTACATCCTATCTAATTAGGCCATCATCCATTATTTTGCTACCCAAATAGCAAAATCCACCTACTAGTTTTAATGTCTCATTTCCTAATCTAATCCCCTCAGAATCACACAGTTCAAGTCAACAACATATTACTACCCTTGTTTTAATTTTTTTTTATTTTTTTTATGTTAATCTTACAACCTCTGCTGAAGATCCTATCCATTCTGTTCAACTGATCTTCCATATCTTTTGCAGTCTGTACCAGAATTACAATGTCATTGGTAAACCTTAAAGTTATTTCTTCTCCCCGAACTTAAATTCCCTTTCCAAATTCTCCCCAGTTTCCTTGCTCAATGTACAGACTGAATACCACCAGGAAACCTTGTAACATCACAATTAAATTTTCCTCTCCTTCTACTATGTGAATAATAGGCATAAGCCTCCAATACTAAAATGACATCCAGAGCTCATACAGTCTTCAGTGTTGGCACCTATAGGAGAGACCAAGAGCAATGGCATGAAAGGCTTCATATTTTTCCTGTCAATTCTGAAATAAATGAATTGCCAGCCGTTTTGTGTCAAATGTTTCTGTCAGTGTGAAACCACTGCTTGAATTTAATATTACTGTCAAGATGGCTATTTCTGAAAGCAGTCAAAAACAGGGCACTTTTTGCAATGATGGAGCAAGCAATCTTTTGATTCTATGCTATAGACAGTTTGCCGAGTACGTATCTGTGATCTTCTTGGACAGGATTTCCATTGATCATTAGCTTAACATTCATTTATATGTAGTGTACATACAAAAACTAAATATGTTCTAGAAGAACTGAAAGGCACATATAATGTTGGACATAATACACAAAATTCCGAGAATCTAATTTCAGATCCATTGCAGTCTTGTTAGATGTTTAATAGTTCTTTCAGGTAGCAAAGTAACAGTTGTTTCTCCTTACTGATCATCTGTCCTTGAATTCTAACAGAAATACAACCTTTGATCTCAGGACACATCCTGCTATACTCATCATATTCATAAAATTTTATAATTTGTGACTTTATTTGGTCTTTAATATTTTTTCCGTGCTTTTATTAAGGAAGTGCAAGAATTCTTGTTCCCTTCTTTAGCTTTCTGGTAATGTTCACCACATCTGCTCAGACATTAAAAGTGGATGCTATTTTTCCCATTGTCCATATATGTAACTGTTCATCTTCATGTGCTAAACCTTACTTCCCTTTCAGCTCTTTTATCACACAATCAAAGTAAATGCAGAATTTGCACAAAGGGCTTGTACCACTTTATCTAGATCAAAGCTATCAGCAATAGCAATTTCATTACTGATGACATCCTGTGCTTCAAGGATCTTCCGTGTTGTGTGGCAACTGCTGCTAACTTTCTGAAACTTGATGGGAGAAGCAATACACATTGTCAAGCTTGCATTCACTGCTTCAGCTACTTCTATATCTTCATTATAATTTGATTCCGATGTTAAGATTTCCATTAACAATTGCTTCTATTCTACTTGCTGCACTAAGCTTCTGGCCTGGCTTCACACAATTCTTCAAAGTTCTAGGCCTTGGGATCATTGACTGGCAGTTTTCCTTTGAAGAGGGTTGCAGGAAACAGTTTGTTGAGATTCATACATTGTTAAAAATACAGCTTTGTGATATTAGCAAATTTTTGTGTCTTACTCCGGACGGGCAAATAAACACTTCCAATTCATCTTCATCAAATTCGCTAATTAGCTTCAATCGATTTTGTCCTGAGTAAAATACTTTCAAATGAAACTTCGCTGAATTACCCACTAGTCCATTTCAACATGGATCTATGGCAGAATTACTACTATACCGTGTGGCAAGTAAAATGCAGGTAATCACAGTGATTGAGCTTGCTAAACTAGCATAAATTATCAATCAAAATTTGAAGGGAAATGCCTGCAAACAAATAATAATAATTATTGTTTTATTTGTCAAATCAAATGCCACAAACAGGAGTGTTAAGTTTACATTTTTTTTACTTTCAGTTTATATGGCCTTAAAAATGAACTGATTCTTGGGTATCCATTTACATCACATATGCACTTGTCACAAAAAAATTGCCTGCCTTTGATAAATGTCTTTAAGGAACACATCATTTTTTGATTGTTTCAGTTTTTACTTATTAAATATTAATTATTGTTTACTTATTTAATGTTACCCCTTAAACAAAAAATACCAACAACAAGCATCTAGGAGATGAACTCTGCTCTTACTATTGGAACTAGTTTAAAAACCTTGACTGAGCACCAATTTGAGATATTTTAGCCCAAACATTGGTCAAATTTGATGATTAAATTAGTCTAAGCCCAGATGTCTCAGTAACTAAACAAGCTTGAAAAGAATTTATTTATCACTTTTCTTGATGAAAAAAAGAAACTGTAACATGAAAATATTTTAGGCTGAAGATATCAGTAGTTGAAACTGGGTTGGCACAGTAACCTCTTTTTGTTCACTTTAAGCAACAGTAGAGGAAAATGTGATCTAAATCTACATCCACATTTATACTCCGCAAGCCACCCAACGGTGTGTGGCGGAGGGCACTTTACGTGCCACTGTCATTACCTCCCTTTCCTGTTCCAGTCGCATATGGTTTGCTGGAAGAACGACTGTCTGAAAGACTCCATGCGCACTCTAATCTCTCTAATTTTACATTCGTGCTCTCATCAGGAAGTAGGGGGAAGCAATATATTCGATACCTCATCCAGGAACGCACCATCTCGAAACCTGGACAGCAAGCTAAACCGCGATGCAGAGCGCCTCTCTTGCAGAGTCTGCCACCTGAGTTTGTTAAACATCTCCATAACGCTATCACGGTTATCAAATAACCCTGTGATGAAACGCGCCGCTCTTCTTTGGATCTTCTCTATCTCCTCCGTCAACCCGATCTGGTACGAATCCCACACTGATGAGCAATACCCAAGTATTGAGATTCTTCCAATGAATCTCAACCTGGTACCCGCCTTACCAACAATTAATTTTATATGATCATTCCACTTCAAATCATTCCGCACACATACTCCCAGATATTTTACAGAAGTAACTGCTACCAGTGTTTGTTCCGCTATCACATAATCATACAATAAAGGATCCTTCTTTCTATGTATTCGCAATACATTACATTTGTCTATGTTAAGGGTCAGTTGCCACTCCCTGCACCAAGTGCCTATCCGCTGCAGATCTTCCTGCATTTCGCTACAATTTTCCAATGCTGCAACTTCTCTGTATACTACAGCATCATCCGCAAAAAGCCGCATGGAACTTCTGACACTATCTACTAAGTCATTTATATACATTGTGAAAAGCAATGGTCCCTCTGGCACACCAGAGGTTACTTTAACGTCTGTAGACATCTCTCCATTGATAACAACAAGTTGTGTTCTGTTTGCTAAAAACTCTTCAATCCAGCCACACAGCTGGTCTGATATTCCGTAGACTCTTACTTTGTTTAGCAGGCGATAGTGCGGAACTGTATCGAATGCCTTCCGGAAGTAAAGAAAAATAGCATCTACCTAGGAGCCTGTATCTAATATTTTCTGGGTCTCATGAACAAATAAAGCGAGTTGGGTCTCACACGATCGCCGTTTCTGGAATCCATGTTGATTCCTACAGAGTAGATTCTGGGTTTCCAAAAACGACAGGATACTTGAGCAAAAAACATGTTCTAAAATTCTATAACAGTTCGATGTCAGAGATATAGGTCTATAGTTTTGTGCATCAGCTCGACAACCCTTCTTGAAGACTGGGACTACCTGTGCTACCTCACTGATCTTGTCCATGTTACATTCGAACTTAGCAGCACTAAGTCAATCAGATTAAAATGAGTTGTTAAATGTGATGATTTATTTATGATATACAGTCACTGGCTAAATGACAGTCCTGGTGCCAAAAGTACAGAACATCTTGATCTAAAACTTTTTAGAATTTCCTCTGAAATGTATCTTCAGCTACAGCACAAGCTTTAACAAAATGGAGACATTCAGGTGGTGGCCTCTGGTTGAACTGAGGTGGAAAGCTACTCATGTAGTATATTCTGCTTTTTACAGTTACTATAGCTTCATATTTGCTACAACCCAATGCAAAATATTTTTTGTGTACAGTACCTAAAGCTCAGTTATGTAAACGACATGTTTATTGTAACTACAACACTTCTTAAAAACCTGGCTATCTGCTTGAAAAATTCATTATAATCCATCTGAATGAAAATCAGAGAGCTTTGTCAAGTTCGCTCACCATGAAAGTCTACAGAATCAATGGTCCTCTTATTACTCTGCTGTATTTTTCAACCCTTCAAAATATTTTATCTATAATACCACTACATTTTCATGATATATTTCCAACCTCGCAAAATAACAAGTAAGTTTCTTGAATAAACAGTGATAGTTAAAAGCTGAAACGAACAAGTCACTACCTGTGCCCCTGGAAGAGTATTTCCACTGGTCCATAGACATCAAGATATATTCAAAGGCACATTTACTTGATACATACAGTTATGCTTCTAACTGAATGCTCTTCTGTTGTCACTAACAATAACCAAAATTTAATGAGAGAGAGATTTATCTCTGTTAATTGATTACATAGGTAAATGGTATATATATACTTGTGAGATTTTGAGACAATGAACTAGAATCAGACCCAATTTTTGTATTACATAACTCATGAATAATTACAAACAATAATATATATCATAAAGTATATATTTCTAAATCCTGTGGTGGAGCTGTTAATATGACTTGAATATGTGTATTATGTATTTTGAATAATTATGTGCTATTACCTACCATCTAATCTTTAGGAGAATCACATTACACAAGCCACTATTCACTTTGTGCCCATACTGTTTATCCCCGCCACTTCATTTCCATATGATCTTTCACAAAATATGTCAAACACAAAATTTGTATTTGGTAGACTTTTCTGAAAGTTACAGTGCAGCCTTATATGGATGGGAAATGGGGACAATAAATAGTAGAGACAAGATGATAATGAACCCTTTCGAAATATGGTGTTACAGGAGTATACTTAAGACTAGATGGGTACATCAGTACATGAAGGGGTGCCGAGAAGTTTCTCGGACAGGCAGAAGCAAAATCATGGATCTGTAACAGAAGTGCGACAGTGCTTCATGGTCATGAACCTAAGGTCATGTGCAAGTGCATACAGTGAAAAGCACTGAGACACAAAATCAACAGTGTGTATGCCCTAATTAGCTTTCATGTTATTAAGTTAACTAAGTTTTCTCATGTTGAGAAATGAGAAGGAGTGATCCGTTTTACTTGGTAAAAAGCTTCCTATACCACAGCTGAGATTGCATATATACTTCTTCATTTTCGACAACTGGTTTCAACAGACTTTGCTGTCATCACCCGCTCTTCAAAAATTCTTATTATTGTGAGATGGAACCTCATACCAAGTTGTCATATTTAGTGGATAAAATGTAGCACATTAGACAAAGGTTTGTCAGAAAAGAAACATTTACAATAAAGTACGCTCCTCATGCACGTGGCCACTTCCATATATGTAGTGTTCACAGTTTTAAGTCACAATATACAGTAAAAGCAAATTTCCTGGGTCATCACATCCAATCCTGGTACACTGTTCCTCAAAAAAAACTTCCGGGCACATTACTTGTCACACAGTATTATCCTGGTCTTGAGTGTATCAATCACCTCCTTCAAAAAGGCCATGAAATCTATTCTGTCTGAGATTTTGCCCACCACACCTAGAACAGCTTTTCATCCCCCCCCCCCCCCCCCCCATTCTCTGTAATATCCTTGACAGACCCTATGCTCCTTCTGCATCAATCTCTACCCTATGGCTCCTACCACTGTGACCGTCCTAACACCACCTATTGCAGCCCCGCCACTGGCAAAACACATACTATCATAGGGAGAGCCACCTGTGAAATGACACACATCATATACCAGCCGTTATGTAAACTCTGTTCAGCCTTTTTACATCAGCATAGCTAACACCCAGTTATCAGTCGGGATGAAAGGGCATAGGCAGAGAGTGTATACAGGCAACACACAATATCCTGTTGCAGAGCATGTGGTATAACATAAGAGTCATGACTTCAGTGCCTATTTCACCACAAGCACTATCTTACCCCAGACACCAGTTTCTCAGAACTCTGCAGGTGGGAACTAGCATTAGAAGATGTCCTTGGTTCTCACCACCCACCTGGTACTTATTTACATTAATTCCTTCCATACCAACTTTTCTTCACTGTAACTACTCCTTTCTTCATTGCATTATAGTTTTCTACATCTTTCATTTTCTGACTTGTCTATTTTTCACCATCCCCCTCTCCTACTCTGTTACAAACAATGAACTTAGCTTTTCAGTCTTATTAACTTGTGCATGGTGTTTTAGTAGTAATCTCTGTCTTTAATATTATCTTGTCTTCCACCTTTGAGCTCTCAGGTTTCCAAATCTCATCCAGTGCAGTTCCCAACAATCAGTCCTTCCTCCTAATCCCGGCCAGTAAGTCTCTCCCGACTTGGGGTTCTGGGTGATTTTTCTGAACTGTACTCCTTTCCCTAAACTACTCCAGTCCTTTTCCTTCACCCCTCTTCCTTCCCAAAAATTACACATTTGTGACTGATGCGTGACACACAAAGAGATATGCTAGTATGAAACTGGAGAAATGAAAGGGAGTTTACCACTGAAATGAACATAAAAACAATCATACATTTCAAAATATGCAATACAAAAGGGAGGGGAAAAAAAAAATCAGGCGTGAGAAAGTACATTTATTACTTAAACACAAACTGACCTCTGTTATGCATCAAATTAGAAGTTTGTACTTTCTCTATAATTCCTAATACCTTCCAAAGATCTGTCTTCATTTACTGTTCAAATCCAACCCTTTCCACTTGGATGCAAACAGTTTAGTAAAACTGTTAGTTTCTGCCTTATACTACTCCACTTCTGCAAAATAGTCCTGCTTTCTCCCTGGATTAACTATTGAGGAACTATTGAATAGGACTGGGGAGAAGAGAAGTTTGTGGCACAACTTGACCAGAAGAAGGGATCCGTTGGTAGGACATGTTCTGAGGCATCAAGGAATCACCAGTTTAGGATTGGAGGGCAGTGTGGAGGGTAAAAATCGTAGAGGCAGACCACGAGATGAATACACTAAGCAGATTCAGAAGGATGTAGGTTGCAGTAGGTACTGGGAGATGAAGAAGCTTGCACAGGATAGAGTAGCATGGAGAGCTGCATCAAACCAGTCTCAGGACTGAAGACAACAACAACAACAACAACAACAACAACATTCTCCCTCGATCTTTCCACATCAGTTACAGAAGCAAGTACAAAATCCCCTGGATTTATGTTACTGTTTTCTTTATTGCATGAGGACTTTTCCTTGAAGTCTTCTCCTTCATATTCTTTTACTTCTTTGTCTACTTGCTGCATTACACCTTTTAAATTCTGTTTTGCATGGTTATAGAATTCATATAGTGAGCTTACTGTCTCTGTACGTGATTTCACCAACCACTTCTTTTCAAAGTTCCTCCAACACCATCAACTGCCTCTTTGCCATGGGAAGAGTTACAAAATTCTAGTCAACAGAAATATTAGAGTCAGGCTGAAAATGTAAACAATTAGACAGTGTACAGTGTTCTTTTTAATCATGCAGCACAGCCACCGGAAAATACTTTCACATGCTGAAGATTCAGTCATTTTTTCCTTTGGTTCTTGAAGAAAGAATATTTGTTATGTGACAAATCATCACTTATAATGGCATAATTGTGGGAAATACCACATTTTAACCAATCAACAGCAGGAAAAATAGTTTGTTGATGATGCCAGTGAGTACTTTGAATTTGCTCTGGGGTCACAACTGTGCATTTACTGTAAAATCCACTGAGCAACTGAATCATGATTAACAAATGTTTTCTTTACATATTCAAAGTGCGAAGACTTATCACATAACAAAGAAGTTTAAATGTTGGCAACTGCATCTGTATTTTTTCACAGTCAGATACAAGCCAGTTTGGGGATGTCCATCAATATGCTCCCACTGAGGCCATTGTATTTCAGTATGAATTACGTCATCATTGAAGATATTTTGTACAGAGTTACAGCAACATCTTTTGACATGCACTCAAAGTTTCAGGGGTTACACAGAAGGAGGGCTACTACTTCTTGTATCGTGTTTGGAAATACTCCCTACTTCCTTTTCCTATACTATCCACCAAAAATTATATGTTATTACGGTGTCTACATACACATGTGTTACAGAATGGAGGAAACAGGAAACACAAATGATAGGCAAAGCTAAAAAACTTGAACATTTTTAATCACATAATCTGGATATTCCTTCACAAACTCTTCCCAGTCTCACACAAATAATCATCATTGTGCATTCATGCACCACTTTTTTCTTCCCAGTTTAGGACTTCTTTATGCTAACTTCGTCCTTTTTATTTTGTTCTGTCCTGCTAATGTTACTATGAAAATAAAATCATAACATCTTGGATTTTCTTCCTTCATCCAGACTTTTTCCTCCCTTTTCATATTCACAAGCTTGATTCAAATTTCTTGCAATGTCTGGTGCCTCATCAACAAAAGGTTTCCTTGAGCTGTTTGCCAACCCTTTATCTGCTACTGCCATAAGAACCCTTTCATGGAGACACTTTGCCTGTCTTGCCTAACGATTTTCACTTTTCTTTTCCCTGCTTTTGTTTTATGCTATCCTGCTCATACTGAAGTGTTAACTTCTTGCTATAAGTCTGAATTGCTGCTTCTTCATCCATCCTCCATAATTTTAACCTTTTGTGCTCTTTTGGTTGATATTCTGCATGCTTCACTGGGCCTTGTTTAAATTTTTCCCTAAAAATGTGTGATCACTCAGCAGGTTACATTCTGAAACTGAGGAAAAGTTGAGATACCTAGAAAGCAAATAATGATACAATTGTTTAATTTACATAGTGTATAACACTGAATTAGAAATGTTAATATAATATGGTAAACTGTTGTCACATGATCAACATAGTTTTAGTCACAAGAGTCATGACCTTACTTTCAGCAGCTTTTAAATTAATAAGTTCATTACTTTTGCTACAACATAAGTAACAATGTTTTGTGTGTGTGACAAAACAACATTACATTTTGATCTGATACAGTACACATGGAAAAACATACCTGACTTACTTAAAAATTTCCCTGAAAATCTTGCAACATCTGAAAAGCTAGTGTGGCAGATCATAACAATGAACAAACAAAACAGCATGTGATCACAGCTTGTAGGTTGACTACCCTGATCAGGGTAGTCAACCTACAAGCTGTGATCTCTCTTTACCAATCAGTTGTACAATGGCGAAATTTAAATACCTATGGACATACAACAGTTACATATATTTTTTTTAAATGAGTTGTTTAATTGTGAGGAGGGATCTTCTACTGTAGAAAAGTTATTGTTCAAGGTAGTTTGAACTATTTTAATTTTTTTTGGTATAGAGGGTTCTCTCACATAGAATGACTTATATTCTATCTGGCTACCTTAAATTAAGTTTTTCATATGTTTCTTAAATAACTTATTCAAATGACAGGCCTTGGCTAACCACCCACACTCTACTAGTTAAAAACATAATTTGTATATGTGTATCTCTGTATACATGAATTATGTTTTTCCTTATATTAAACCAATAGATCATTGCAAGAATATCCTCACATTTATCATAAATACTGTAATGCCATTTGGAAGACATTCTTATAATGGAATAAGGATAAAATACTGTGTTACAACCTGTACAGGAACCAGACATCAATTATACGACCAAAAGCATGAAGGGGGATCAGTAGTTGAGAAGGGAGTGAGACAGGGTTGTAGTCTACATCTGCCATTATTCACTCTGTATACTGAGTTTGCAGTAAAAGAAATTAAGGAGATATTTGGAAATGGGGTTAACCTTCAGGGATGGGCGAAAAAAACTCTGAAGTTTGCCACAGACACTACAATTCTGGAAGAGACCATAAGGGACCTGGAAGATCAGTTGAACAAAATGGATGTCGTCTTGAGATGAGAATATAAGACTAAAATCAAAAAAGGTACAACAGAAGTAATGGAATGTAGTTGAACTAAATCAGCTGATATTGAAGGATTAGATCTAAATTAGGAAATAAGACAAAGTGTTAGTTGTAATTTTCTATTTGTGCATTAAAATAACTGACTATGGCTCATATACGGATGATATAAAATGTAAACTGGCAGTAGCAGGAAAAGTATTTTTGAGAATGAGAAAGTCATTAACACAAACATGAATTTAAGTGTTAAGAAGTATTTTCTGGTGGTATCTCAGTTGTAACTTTGTACATAAAGGATGTTGACAATAAACAGTCCCGGAAAGAGAAGAGAAACTTTTAAAAGTAGAACAACAAATAAATGGTGAAGTTTAGAGGGATGGATACAGTAACTAACGGAGTTGGGACTACTGAGTCACATTTGGCAAAATAGAAATGAATGACACAACTTGGCTAAAAGATGATATTGGTCGATAGCACACAATCTGAGGCATCAAGGATCTGTCAATTTGGTAACGAATCTTGGGAAGAGGTAAAACTTTTTAGAGGGGGACCCACACTTCATCTTCAGACAGATAGCAACAGGAAATCAGTTCTTACATTTTGCGTAATTCTGTGTGCTCTGTATTATGATATGTACAGTTTGTAGACTATAATAAATTCTGATACACCTTCTTTAAGTTTGTATGCATAATGCCACATTTCACATCTCAAGTACAACATATTATTTACAGGATCATTGAAATCACAATCAAAGTTACACTTTTAAAGAGAATTCATTTAAAATTTTCATCACAGAAGTTCATGTTCCATCTGACCCCCCCCCCCCCCCCCCCCCCTCCCTCCCTTTTTCTCTCTTCAAACCTTTCATTCAACATACTACTGAGAAGTTTGACTGGTCTGTAAAGCCAATGTTGCAGCATTTCATTTTGCTAGAACTATCACAGTTTACAACTGGTAGCTCGCATATCCACAAGACTTCGGCTATGTAAGATTCAACCACATTATATTGAAATAATACCCTACAATGTGGATATCAAGACAAATTGCTAACATATTCCACACATAAAAAAGAGAGATGTATCAAAACACGCTGATCTTTGTGTAACAAGAAGTTCACAGTGTTGGGGCGAGGCCATTAACAATAGCGTTTCGGTTCTTTTTTTTAAGGTAGCTTCTGCAGTTAGTGAAATAATAAGGCACTTAGGAATGTAATGAAAGTTACCTCCAGACTCGACATTTTTTCTATATTTTACATAAATAAATGAGGATAGCATACAGGCTTGGCACTCATAACATTAGTCCTCTCCATGACATGTGACAAAACCTTATTTGAATAATGAAGTTAAGGAAATTAAGACTTTTATGAAACTTCTGACTGTGGTGGTTGTCACTCAACGCTGAGAGATTGGCATCATACCAAGATATTCAATAATGCACTATTTGCACTTCTATATATTTACTGCTAAATATAATGGGCTGTAGTACGCAAAAGCGAATTTTGCGACGAAGCTAAGTTTCATTAGAATACATATTCAAACATGCTGTCTTTTTAACGTAATATGCTTATTTCCGGAGTTTTTTCCATTTATCTGTAGGTGTCCATAATATAAATTTACAGGTTCAATTAAAATAATTTCCCGTACCTAAAAAATCTTGACAATACGTCTGAACCATCTACCATTTAATTAATGCTATATGTGTAGAAGTTCTTCCATCAACTCAGAAAAGCATACCTTCAGCTGCGTGGAAACCGGATTCCTGTACAAAACTCCTTCTTCAACCCGGCTACTACCGACCAACAATCAACCAAACTTATAAGACACCACCAGTCAAAAGCTTTTTCACGGCACTACACACCTCTGTTCTCTAACACACAACACAACGCTTCCTAGTTCCTACCGTGACTACTCACTCACTGCATGCTTTTGCTTGTTGCCAACCTTGCCGTAGCGTTGGCATACATGTACAACGACAGGAAGAGATAAAGCGCGAGTGTTGAATTAAACTTCCCATGTGACTCTTTTGCTCTGCTATTAGTGGAAAAACATATCATCGTTGTATAATTTAACCGCAGTTTCTCTTCCACGTAAAATTCGATCATTTCCTTTAGAGAATATAAAACCTTTTGGTTTGTATTCTCTGTCAGTAATTGGTAAAATCTTAAGCCACCATTATTTTCGTCTATGGTCTAAGAGCCGCAGCGTAAAATTTCGATTTTTTTTTTTTAAAAAAAACATTATAGTAAACTTCGTGATGTCATATCTACAAAAGTGGTATCATAATGCGTACGTAAGCACATTAACTCTTCGGAGCTTCTTGAAGACTAGCCGTACGGCAAACACTCGTACGTGTTCTTGAAATTTAGCCGTAATGTGGAACATAAATTCCGACGTCACAGGAAGGCAAGAACCTTATTTAACGCACAATGAAGAATGCAATTGAAAACATGTACAGAAAAACGGGCTAACCTTCAAATGTAAAAACTAGAGATAAGTGTTGCCATCTGTTGCTGGGTACGGGAACTATCAAAATGACCTTTTCGTGTCACCCCAAAATACGGTACCACATTAGGGTGTTTAGGCATAGAACCAATGTCAATTTCGATAGTTCCCGCACCCAGCAACAGATGACAACACTTTACATCTAACCTTTTACGTTTAAGTGTCAGTCTGTTTTCCCGCGCATGTCTTCAATTAATCTCGTATGGACATTAATATTTTTAGCAACGGAGAAGTGAAAAGCAATATGCGAATTGCCTCTAAGGACAACAGTCACGGAAAGTCATATTAATCCAGGAACGCTAAACCAACGTAAATACAGCGCCTCGCGTGAATTCTCTGACACTTGTATGTACGTCAGCTGACAGCAACTAACAATTTAGTCGCTAAAACAGTCTCCTCTAGGAAAATGGAGCGTCGTCCAAGCAGAGCGCTGGAAAATGGACCCGACGCGTCTGTCTTGTCGTAAGGCTGCTTGCGATTGCTGATGGTGTAGCTGGTGTTGAGGCCGGTGCTCGGGCGGATGTTGCAGTAAATGGATGCCATGGTACGCAGTACAGCAGTAGGTTCTTCTGCGAATACGTATGAAGGATTCACTCAGTCACTTGCTCTTGACAAGGACATTGTGGTTCTTTCGTCTCTGCCTGTTACGAGGTGAGAGGCTGTATGTGGAAGTGTCAGCTCTGATGTCACTCCACTCGCACGTAACATGTCAATGCGTGCATGATTGTAGCTCGCGGTGCGCAAAGGTGGGCTAAATGCCACGCCTCGATGCTTGATGAGGTCGGATTTGAATGATTTGTTCCCTGAGGCGAAACACGAAGTTTGCCTGGTAGGAGTCATTAATGTGGACTGCCTGTGGATCAATAAATTCGCCTGGTAATTGAAGTGTTTCTCCATTAACCAGTTCATCTGGTGAAGAGTCCAGGTCCAGTTTGTATGTCTTCACAGACCAAGCAACACCAATGGTAACGCTGTTGTCCAGTCTGAATTATGAAACCTCAGTCTGGCCTTCAGAGAACGGTGCCAGCATTCTATAATCTCGGCGCTGCCTGGGTTTTATGGTTTATAGCTCTGCAGAATTTGTTAAGCTGCACAAACAGTTCAGATTCAAATGGACATCCCTTATCCATCGCGACAAGCAGTGGACGGCCAAAACCGGCCGTTCACATAGATAAAATGCGGAAGTTGAAGCCTCTCCTGAAATGTTATCGACTGGCACTGCTTCCGGCCATCTAGTGAAGTGGTTGATCATTGTCAATATCTAGTATTGGCCATTGGACGGGGAGAAGGGTCTACCACATCGATATAGACGTGTGCAAAACAAGCAGTCGTGTCCGCAAGTCACCTATCGGTGCATGCACGTGGCGGTTAATTTTGCTACGTTGACACTGATGCACGTTGTTGTTCATTCCCAGCAGTCTTTACGGCTGCCAGGCAACACATGGAGTCTGTGTGAGTTCTTGATCGGGTTCCATGTCACAGTATAGTTGACATCAGCTCCAGGCACATTGATAATTGGGGGTCTAATGCTGAAAATGAATCCTTGGACAGGCTGTGTAGTTCTTGGTCGGTACATTGTTCTTCTGCAAGTAGTGAAGTCGATTAGCTATGACTATGAGATGCTGTTAACATGGGAAAGGTAGTCAGCTACAGCGTTTTCGATCCCAGAAATGTGCCTAAAATTCACGCTCAACTGGACTACGTAGATCAGCTGACTGCGATGTCCATGTGAACAGTCGATGTTGTTTTGGCGTAAGGCAAACGTCAGCAGCTTGTGGTCAGTATAAACAGTGAATTCTCTGGCCGCGCGGGATTAGCCGAGCGGTCTCAGGCGCTGCAGTCATGGACTGTGCAGTTGGTCCCGGCGGAGGTTCGAGTCCTCCCTCGGGCATTGGTGTGTGTGTTTGTCCTTAGGATAATTTAGGTTAAGTAGTGTGTAAGCTTAGGGACTGATGACCTTAGCAGTTAAGTCCCATAAGATTTCACACACATTTGAACAATTTGAACTCTCTGGCTGCAAATTGAGGTCTGAAGTATTTAATGGCTTCATAAACTGCCAGAAACTCTCTATCGTAGGCACTCCATTTTCGTTGTGACGGCGAAAGTTTATGTGAGAAGAAAGATAGCAGCTGCCATGTGTTAATACAGTGTTACTGAAGCGTCCCTCCAATCGCTGCCTGGCTCGCGTTGTCCAATAATGCCAAAGGAGCATTTGGGTCAGGGTGGACGAGCAATGCACCATCTTCTGTGCTTTGTTTGGCTGCCTCGAAAGCTGAGGTCATGCTACTCGATAACAGTTGAGTTGCCTCCGCTCTTAGGGCCAATGAGTGCAGCCGTTATTGCTTTCTGCAATTTGGATGCGTGCTGCAGCTGTTGACAGTAAAAATTAAGTACGCCGAGAAGCCGCCACAATTCTTTAAAAGGACGCGGCCATGGGTGTTCTAAGATAGCCTTAACCTTCTCGGGTATCGGTAGTGAACCTGACAACGAGAGTTTATGGCGCAGAAAGTTGATCTCTGTCTGATCAAAAGTGTTCTTAGCGGTGTTCAAAGCTGTACTGCTGTAATAGATGAAACAGTTCAGTTAGATGCTGCTAATGTTGCTGTGGTGAGGCTGAGAACACCAGAATGTGGTCCAGGTTTGCAAAACAATATGGGAGTTCTTGTAACACAGAGTCTATAAACCATTGCCATGTTTGTGCCGCATTACGAAGGCCAGGTGGGATGAAACACCTCTCGAATAGGCCAAATGGAGTGACTATGACCAACTCTGGTATGTTTTCCTCGGCTGTCATGAATCTGAGTATAAGCCTTGCATAGTTCAGGATGCAGAGCAAGGTCGCACAACTCAGCGTGTAGCTACAGTCTCGGAGCAAGGGTATGGGGTAACGATCTAGAGCGGTTCTGACATTAAGGGCTCGATGATCTCCCTGATCTCCCCATGGCCTTCATGCACAGCACTTCTTAGGTACCAAATAAAGTATGTATGACTAAGGACAACTCGACGGTCGCATAACACCTTCAGGCAGCAAACTGTCGAATTCTGCTTTTGCTGTGGCCAGGCGGTCTCGAACCAAACATGTAGGTCGACAGAATATGGGTGGACCATTGGTAATTTTAAGGTAGTGTACTATGTCTTGACGTATCTCTTTCAGAGCTCCTAGTTGTCGCATCAGGGCTGCGAACTTCTGCACGCTGCTTGTGGCTTGCATGAGCTTGGCCATGTGCGTGCCTGCATTTATTCAAAAACCTGATGTTCATAAGCCAGTGACGCTGTCCACATGCCATGCGTTTGCCATATCGGGCAATATCTGATAATATGCTAGAAAATCTGCTCCTATTATGGTTATATGATCATAAAATCCCACGATAGGTCATGTTGCAGTTCAAAGTCAAGCTTGGTACGCAGTGAGCTGTACATCATTACTGTTGAATTATTAGCCTCAGTCAGGCAGAAGATGGTCACTTGCTGTGTAGCTGCGTACACAGAAACACGAAGATCTGATTTACTGCCCTGGCTTACAGTCACTGATAAATAAGTGCTAAAACAAATGCAATTGGTTGATGAGCCTACGTCCGACTGCCTCTGGCGTTTGGGTGAGCAAAGACATGTTGCGTTTACACACCAGGTTCCCAAATCTTTTGCGATGCCAGCTGACAGTAGGTTGGCTAATCCCAGAGACTGAGGAAGTAGTGGAACAGCAGCTCCTCAAGTGCCGATTTTTGTCCTTGTTGTGGTCCTGAAGGGTCAACAATTCGCCAATCTGCTTTATCAACAAATCGTCCTTGTTAGCAGAATGTCATAATCTGGGGACGACAAGCTGTTACATGATGCAGTCACTGCGATTATCGGTGCAGGCGTTCTCGTGCAGAATATCTTGTTCACTGAATCTGCCACTGCATCGAAGGCCATATCAGTTTGCGATGCAGTAATGGCTTTCACTTCAGGTGGTAGATGGCTGCTTCACAAGGTACATAGTAGGCTATTAGGCAATGTGTCAGTACAAACTTTACACCATAGATGTCTCAAGTTTTGTGACGACCTCCTGTCGCTGTTGTTAAAATTTTCGAAATACGTTCCTCTGGCGAGGTGAGCACCCTACATATCAGTTCTGTGCTTAATTTTCCACAAGCGTCTACCGCAGGTGGAGCTCTGATTACATCTTCTCTATTTGCACTACCCACAACGCTCCAGCGGCCACAAGGGCGGTAAACGCACGGCGAACCAGGAGAGTGAAGGTATAGTTGAAGTCCGTGGTTCGGTCATGTAAAATCTTTTCACGTCGAGGTCAGCAGTTTCAGAACTTCTAGAAGATCAGCTGTCTAAGAAATACTCATGCATGTTCTTGAAGTATAGCCGTAATACAAAACATAAATTTCGACGTCACAGGAAGGAAAAAATGTTATTTAATCCAGAAGGATGACATCGGAAGTTCACCGAGGCTTTTTGCAGATGATGCTGTGGTGTATCGAGAGGTTGTAACAATGGAAAATTGTACTGACATGCAGGAGGATCTGCAGCGAATTGACGCAAGGTGCAGGGAATGGCAATTGAATGTCAATGTAGACAAGTGTAATGTGCTGCGAATACATATAAAGATAGATCCCTTATCATTTAGTTACAAATAGCAGATAAGCAACTGGAAGCAGTTAATTCCATAAATTATCTGGGAGTACTCATTAAGAGTGATTTAAAATGAAATGATCATATAAAGTTGATCGTCGGTAAAGCAGATGCCAGACTGAGATTCATTGGAAGAATCCTAAGGAAATGCAATCCGAAAACAAAGGAAGTAGGTTACAGTACGCTTATTCGCCCACTGCTTGAATACTGCTCAGCAGTGTGGGATCCGTACCAGATAGGGTTGATAGAAGAGACAGAGAAAATCCAACGGAGAGCAGCGCGCTTCGTTACAGGATCATTTAGTAATCGCGAAAGCATTACGGAGATGATAGATAAACTCCAGTGGAAGACTCTGCAGGAGAGACGCTCAGTAGCTCGGTACGGGCTTTTGTTAAAGTTTCGAGAACATACCTTCACCGAAGAGTCAAGCAGGATATTGGTCCCTCCTACCTATATCTCGCGAAGAGACCATGAGGATAAAATCAGAGAGATTAGAGCCCACACAGAAGCATACTGACAATCCTTCTTTCCACGAAAAATACGATACTGGAATAGAAGGGAGAACCAATAGAGGTACTCAAGGTACCCTCCGCCACACACCTTCAGGTGGCTTGCGGAGTATGGAAGTAGATGTAGAAGGAAGATCACCGTTAATCTCGTATGAAGATTAGTATTTCTTAGCAACTGAGAAGTTAACAGTAGTATGCGAGCTGACTCAAAAATTAGAAAAACCAGTGAGTTTTTTGGCACTCATGTGTGTTTATTGCTGACAGCAATTAGCGATTTTGTCGCATATTATGACAAGAACAGACTTCTTGCAATTAAAAATACAACATATCTGTCATCCGGAAGGCACTTATACTTATGATGGAATTTTGTCGATTCGGTATTTAGAAATGAACGACATGTGTAGAATTAGCTTTTTACATAATTAAGTAAGTTCTTTGCAAAACAGAATTGTACGCTAGGGACAAGCTGAATGAGGTGACGCTGTTTCATACGCTGGCCTTGTTTTCCAGATGATGGCCAAATTGATACAGGTTTTCCATGTTTTCCTTAATCACTTCATTTTGCAAAAACAGACATAATGTCTTATGGGATAACAGCAATCAGTGATTTTATAATGTTACTTAAAAACCGTCTTGATTGCATTTTGTTTTTATTCATATGGCCGGTTTCGGTTCATTCAGAACCATCTTCAGATCTGATATTTCAGTTACAGGAGTAACCCGTCCAAATCCAGCAATTTTCACATGCTACGTCACATGTGACGCAGCATGTGAAAATTGCTGGATTTGGACGGGTTACTCCTGTAACTGAAATATCAGATCTGAAGATGGTTCTGAATGAACCGAAACCGGTCATATGAATAAACAAAATTTTGCAATCAAGACGGTTTTTAAGTAACATTATTAATAACTTCAGGCAACTGGTTTCTGCTATGTGGACACGACCGACTACCTGTCCCATACATGAATTATATTTTTTGGTTCTTAATGTATAATACCATGATATGTCCAATACCTTTGGAAAAATGATCCTTGGACGAATACGACTGCACTTGATTTGACTTGTTTATTCATCCAGGGGTAATCTCTCTATGATATACGATTTGTCTTCATAATACAATGAAACTAAGTATGGTTGATCAAAATATACATACACATAGAAATACATAAGTGTGTTGTTATGAAGGTAGGATCGACTACTACTATTACTACTACTACTACTATACACAAAGTAACAAAGATGGTGGATTTTGCATTTGTTGTTGATAGGACGTTTGAGATGTGTTATATATGGAAGTCTCTCACCAGTCTCTTACTGTACCATGGAATTTAGTAGTCCCAAAGGCAAAAGTTAAGGAATATGAAGTTCATTGACTGCTTTATCTATTCTGGCAATCTACAAACTCAAATTTAGTGATGAGGAAGCTGCAGCTACCACTAAGGTAGTATCTATGACAGACAGGTACTAATCATCATCATCATAAGTCGTTGTGTTCATTGATGAGTGTTGTGACCACATGAACCAAGCGTCTCCATCCCAGATGGTTGCCAGCTTCTCTTAGTGGCTGCTGAAAAGATGGAGCAGAGATCATCTTGATTTGATCTATCCATCTGCTCACTGCTCTTCCTCTTCGCCTGGTGCCCTCAGTCTTTCCTTGCAAGATTATTTTCTCTAGATTTTCTTAATCTCTTCTCACAATACGGCCAAAGAACTGGAGATTTTTTTTCAGTGACTCGAAAAGAAATGCGTCTGGAGATATCGAGTTGTTCAATAACGGACACATTTGTCCTTCTTTCGGTCCATTTTATGCGTAGCAACCTACGTCAGCAACAAAGCTCAAACACATCAGTACGCTATTTGTCTTTGGGATTGAGTTTTCATGTTTCGCAACCATAAAAGAAGACAGAAAACATGAGTGTTTCAACTAGCCGGATCTTTGTACTATTTGTTACTACTCTGCTCTGCCAGATCTTGGTGAGCTTCTTCATAGTTACTCGCCCTAGTGTGGTCCGCCTTCTTATCTCATCTTCACTACTTAACTCAAGACAGGTGAAGGAATGCACGACTTCCAGTTCCTTTAATCGACCTGTGAGCTCGATCTGTTCTTCTTGATCAGTTATCATGAGTTTGGACTTGCTGAGGTTGATGTTTACTCCATATGCTAGAGTAATGCCCTTTATTCTTGTTAGTAGCTCAGCAAGTTCATCTTCGCTATTGGCTAAAAGCACAGTGTCATCAGCAAAACGGAGGTTGTTGATAGTTCTCCCACCAATTGAGATACCTTTGGTCCAACAATCAAGAGCTTTTCTAATGACGTATTCTGCATAGATGTTGTACAGTTGTGGGGATAGGACACAACCCTGTCTCACACCTTTTGATACTCTGAAGGAATCAGATGTGCCCCCAATTGTCTTTACAACTGCGAAGTGATTACTGTATAGACTTCTGATCAACGGCATCAACGAGGGTGGGACACCGAACTCTGCAAGCACCTGCCACAACTTGTCCCAAACAATAGAGTCAAAGGCTTTCCCATAGTCAAGGAAGCAGATGAAAACAGGAACACAGAGCTCTCGCTACTTTTCTATTATTTGTCTTATGTTGAGGATCTGTTCACGGGTTCCTTTGCCATCAACGAAACCTGCTCGTTCTGTGGATATGTAAGGCTGAATGTACGGCTTCAAACGTTGGTTCAGGATGCAGAGCAAAATTTTACTCGTGTGAGATATGAGGGCAATAGTTCAGTAGCTGGAGCAGTTCCTGTTAGACCCTTACTTGTGTAAAGGGAATGAAAGAGACTTCGACCAGTCATCTGGCCACTGCCTAGTTTCCCATATTCTTTTACACAATGAATGCAGCACATCAATGCCTTCCTGTTCCATTTCTTTGATCATTTTTCCAGATATACTGGCAGGGACTAAAGATGTTAAAATACCACAAGATGATGATAGTATTCTTACTTCCCACGACAGATCCTTGGTGCACTTTAAAAATTCGCCCAAGTTCTACCTTGACAGCTCCTGGAAGCCAAACCACCTGTGTCAATGACCAATAAACTGCCAGCTAGGGGCAAACGCTGAGTGAGTTGCGACAAACACATAAGCTATTGCAGTAGGGGGGAACGACTGAGCGCCCAAGTCTGCAAGCAAAGCATTATGACGTCCTGGAAGCCGACAGAGGCTGCCATACTAGTGACAAAGCAGAGTGTTTTAATGAAGGCTAGTTACAACCCAACAATAAGTATTCAGGTCTCAAACCAGCAGAAAAGAGCCCCTGAAAGGTGAAGACGTGAAAGTCTGAAGTTACTAGGAGCACTGACAGCGGGGGAAACCAGTACACAAGATGGCATAGCCATCCCCACCGCCGCAGAAGGCATGGGAAGCACCAAGGTAAATACTGCCCCCCCCCCCCCCCCCATTCTGAGTGCTGATTGCTGTCGACCAAGTGTATAGTCTCAGCCTTTGTGTCAGGCAGCCATCCACTGAGGGGGCATGCTGTAGAGGTCGACCCTCGGCATGCCTAGTTGTCTTCGATCATCTATCGACACAGAAGTTCGGCTGGAAGAGTGGTACTGCTTGCTGTCAACTGCACTGCGTACTTCCAAGGCAATGCTGATGGGGTGCAGAGGTCGCCATCACCCTGCAGGTCTACTGGAGGCTTGACCTGTCTGATCTGGATGTGGTCCATTATCCGTCTCCTAGAGGGAGGGCCACAGCTGCTGCTCATCTCGTTCCTGTGGCAGACAGGATGCTTCCAGCTCCTGTCTCTTAAATGGGGGCTGAGAGTTGACACTTGCGAATCAGTGAGTACTTCAGGTTGACCTGGGAACATGTCTCCCGAATGCAATCATCGAGGTCCAAGAGAGCACTTTGGAGATCGATATGTAGAGCTGGTTTCCACAAGTCGCTGGCCACCCTTTGATTCAATAGCTGCCACGTGACGCATCGCTGGTGAAATGGCAAGTAGAGCACATGCCAGCCTTCCATTGCTGATGAGGCTGCTGCTCTGGCAGCCCAGGTGTGGTGCGGCGTCTTGGAAGAGAATCCTTTATTGCTGCTTAATAAAAGTGTTATTGTCATTTATGTTTTCTTGATGCTCCCGAGTGTAGCTGAGTCCCCACCACTGCATCCTGTCCAACTCTCTCCAGATGACTTTAGGAGTCTGGGACTACTGGACTCCTATAGTATACTGCATCAGAATATTAGTGGATTAAAAAACAAAGAAGATGAGCTTTTAGTTTGTTTGGTAGATTTAGCAACTGAGGGTGTAATAATTGTACTACCCTTGTCTGTAAATCATGTTGTCACAAATATGGAAAACATGAAAGTAGAAACAAAGTGGAAAAAGTAGGAGTTGCTTTATAAGCTAAAAGTTATTAATGTGTGAAAGAATTAGAAACTAAAAAAATTTGTATAGGGCAAAATTTAGAAGCATTTGACTGTGAGTTTAAAATGAATAATGCTACTTTTATTACTGTAACTGTGTACAGATCGCCATTGGGAAATTTTCTGTAGCTTCTGAAAACTACGATTCTTTGTTATGCTGCCAGACAGAGGGAAGAAAATTATTATTTTTGGAGATTTCAATGGAGATGTTTGGACAGTCTAATAGGAAGGATGACCTTGAGGTATTACTTGGTTCATTCAGTGTGATATCACTTATTGATTTACCTACTTGAGTAGTACAGGAAAGCAGCACACTGATAGATGTTTTCATAAATCAAGATAGAATCAATAAAAATAAACTTTTATTTTGTTAAGAATGATATTTCTGATCATGATGCACAGCTGGTTACAGTATATGACATAGCTCCACACAGTAATACAAAACAGTCCACCAAAATGGTGAGATCAGTTAACGATTTAACAACTGCAAATTTTAGGGAAAGCTTTTAGCAGTTAGACTAAGATGAGGTGTATGAGAAACCTGATACTAATTTAAAATATAACTCATTTCATGACACATTTTTAGGTGTGTTTGAACACAGTTACCCTAAGAAAACAGTGGAATATAATTATAAGAAACCATGTAAAAAACTGAGGCTTACTGAAGGGATAAAAATATCTTGTAACTGGAAACGAGAAATTTATCTAATAACAAGAAAGAGTAATGACTCAGAAACAGTCAAAAAATATAAAAACTACTGTGTTACATTTAAGGAAAGTTATTATTAGTACCTCTGATAGCAAAATTCAAATAATTTGGAATATTGTTGAAAGGTAAATGGGGCAAACAAGAGCACATGAAGACTGTACAGAATGAAAAGATTATTAACAAAGTCAGAAGTTGAAAATATTTTTAATAATCACTTTTCAAATGTGGAGAAAATAGGATCCAGATGTTAATTTGAAATGGCAAAGCTATATATGGAAGAGGTAATACCTACGAAATTTGAGAAAATTGAAAATTTACCCACCTCTCTTTGTGAAATTTTGAAAATAATAACTCACTCTAAGGTAAAATATCACATGGAATTAATGTCATTTCCAACAGAGTACTAAAACTTTGTTCCCAACGGGTAAGTAAGGATCTAAGCCACATATATAATAGCTCACTGAAACAGAATATTTCTCCTGCTAGACTGAAATATGCGATTGTTAAACCATTGCATAAAAAGGAGGATAGGTCTCATGCCAACAAATATTTCTGTCTCACTTCTGACAGCTTTATGCAAAATTCTTGGAAAAGTAATATGTTCAAGAGTAGCCTGACATAAACTTCCTGGCAGATAAAAATCTGCCAGGAAGTTTCATATCAGTGCACACTCCACTGCAGAGCGAAAATCTCATTCTAGTAGCCTGACATAGTTACAAAAATAAAGTACCAACAAAATATGAAATTGGTTTTCAGAAAGACTTTTCAACAGAAAATGCAGTTTATGCATTCATTGATCAACTAACTATTAAATGGTCTGAATAACCAAACATCACCCACTGGGGTATTTTTTGTGATTTCTCAAAGGCTTCTGATTCTGTAAATCACAGAATTATTCTATAAGCTTAAGTATTCTAGTATGAGTGGGACATAGCACAAATGGTTTAAATCATAGCTGGGAGAGTGCAGAAAGTCGAAATAAATAGTTCACAAAACACGAAAAAAAATTTGCAGATTCCTTAAAAATGGGAGGTAGCAAGAATGGGGTCCCACAGGGTTCAGGCTTCGGTTTCTTATAGTTCTGAAAGTATATTAATTACTTTTCACTGTATATTCACAAAGATGCAAAGCTAGTTCTTTTTGCTGATGATACAAGAATATTATTCATACACAATAAAGAAGAATTATCAGAGGAATTCGTAAATAATGTCTTTTTGAAATTTATTAAGTGATTCTTAGCATATGGACTCGCATTAAACTTTTACAAAACACAGTACTACAGTTCTGCACAGTAACTGACATAAAATCATTAATACACATAGAATTTGAACAGAATCTGTAACAGAATATTTCCAATTCTAGGTGTGTGCACTAATGAGAGATTGAACTGTAAGTAACACATTGATGAAGTACTGAACGGCTGACATCAGAAACGTCTGCTATTAGAGTTACTGCAAATTTTGGTGTAAAAAATATCAGTAAATTAGCTTAGTATACATATTTTCATTCAGTGTTTTCATATCACATAATATTTTGTGGTAATCCATCATTAAGGAAAAAAGTATTCATTGGATAAAAGTGTGTAATCAGAACGATAGTTGGATCCCTTGAAGGATCATCTTGCCAACATTTATTTAAAGAGCGAGGTACATTAACAGTAGCTCCTCAATCCACCTTATATATATATTTCATATATACGAAATCTATTGTTAATAACATATCCCAGTTGAAAAGCAATAGAACTGAGCATAGCTACAATACCAAGGTGAAAGACTGATATTCGCTACGATGGGTTAAATCAAAACTTTTGCTCAAAAAGGGGTGAACTATATTGCCACAAAAGTCTCTAGTCGCTTACCAATAGAACCAAAAGTCTGATAGATAGCCAACAAACAGATAAGAATTAGTGAATGATAACTCCTGCTACTCAATTTGAATTTTCAGATATAAATAAGCAAACAAATAATTATTAATAAGTTTTATTATGAGATGTAAATAAATTTTTGTTGAGCTGACACATTACACATCATTACAAAGTGTCATATTCATGATATGTTGATGAAGCATTAAGCTAATGTATCTACAACTTGCATATAAACACAACAGTATAAGAACCAGGGGATGTGAAATAGAGGCATTTGCTGAGAAGGGAATAAAGCAGGTTTATTGTCTGTTCCTCAATAATATTCAGTCTATATGTTGAGACAGAAGTAAAAATACTGCAGAAAATTTGGAAAGCGAATTAAATAAAACCTTTAGATTTGTCAATGACATTGTTGTTCTGTCAGAAGGGTAAAATATTTGGAAGATTAATCATGTGGAATGGATAGAGTTTTCAAATGTGATTATAAAACGAATATCAATAAGTGTAAATTATGGGTTATTTCACTTGAATTAAGTCAGTTGATGTTGAAAGAATTAGATTAGAAAATGACACACAAAGTATGAAATTAGTTATTCTATTTCGTTAATGTTTCCAAATCTCTTTCACTCAACTGATGCACTATCTGCATACTGACGTCCTAATTCGTCCTGGTGGTTTTCTTTTCAGTGCGAAAGATGTTGCTCTAAAATTAGATGCCCAATACCTAATTATCGGTCCAGTGAGGATGGGATCATGACAACCAAGAGCAAAATGTGTATGAAACACGCACTGTGTTTTGATCATAGATCCGCTATTTTGTATAAATTCTTCCATCATGAATGTACAATATTGTCCTGACCAAACCATTACATACATTTAAAATTGAATGTTATGGTGCATCTAACGATGTCATACACACCACTCTAACACCTCCCACATTCAGACAATGACCTTATGAAATTGGGAAGTTTAACATGGCACAGCTTCTATTTTGTAATATGAACAGTATAGCTAAGAGCACTAATAATTACAGTTTCCAAGAAAAAAATTAAAGACATTATTTATAACACATGCATAAATAATCCCCCCCCCCAAATTGTATAAAACTAAAAGGAAATAGTAAGTCTGTGGGCCATACTGTTCCTTCCTAATCCCTATATTGCTTGCTGAGAGCTGTGTCAAATAATGGAGATTGTGTAAGCTCAATTTCATATTATGACTAGGGGTTTGAAGTTAAGCTGTGAGTTGTTCGTGTATTTGTAAACGATACCAGTAAATTCTTTCGTTTATGATGTCAGTATTTAGGAGCCATATTACTTCTGTATGTATGAAGTCCATATGCACGAAATGATACTAGATATGAGCAGTGGCAGTCGGTTATAAAATGCTAATATGCTACAGCACACTGTAAATATCACACTGAAATTACGCCATTTCTCTTTGAAAGCGAACTGGAGGACACATTAAAATCGTGCCATTTCTCTTTAAATTGCACTAAAATTACGCCTTATCTCTTCAAATTCGTAATGACACATAAGTAAAATGGATAAAAACACGTTCTGAAGCACTCTCCCCTCGATAAACAGAAACCAGTATCAGTTGTTGAAATGAAGGTCAGCCATTCTATGATCAACTCAGAAAAGGAACGCAGCTACCTGTTTTCGACAGCACATGTTCTGATGTGACGTCATCCTTTATAGCACTATGAGAGCTGCGTTGCTCACAGCACCAGGTCAGATTTTTCTTTGAATTGCACGTAACGTTTTGTGCTAGCGTAGAGTATGAGTGATTTTAGAGGAGCAGTTGTCATAATGGTGCCATGACTGAGTGATCAATCCCACTGATTGACAATTCATCGGCTCAGGTTCGGTCCCTGCCACTACTAACATTTATTTGTTAATTTCTTCTTCATTTTATTTTATTCCTCCCACTGTTAAACTACTGATTATAAAATGCAAATATATTTAAACACTTCAATTCATATAAGTAAAATCAATACAGCCAATTTAGTTACTATTACGACCCTCGTAAGTCAAAAGGCTATAGGTCACCACATTGTAGCATACTGGCAAAATCTTACACGAGCAGCCATTGGATGAGAACTTGAAGAACTTTCATCAGGCCTGTGGTATTTGATGGTGAGATAGCATCCAGAGAACAAGAGGTAGCAAGCAATGTTGTTTGATGCAATTTTTCTCAAATGCCTGTTATGGATCAATGTTTGAAGGCAGCGCAACCAACATTTGATGATATGAGAGATGACCAAGAGCTGACCATGATTTTAAAGGAGTTTTAAGGAAGATTTAGTTACATTTTCTTGGAATGGGTGACAATGGAGACATAAATATAAAAACTAGCATACTTTGCTTACTTTCGCTCTATTTAAGTCACACGATATTGCGTTTTTGGGTGACTCCAAAAACCGAGAAAAAGTTGTTAGAGAGCAACAGTGTGTACTGTGACTCGTTTTTTGTGTAAATACAAGAACAGCATGCCGGTACTTACTCAAAGAATGTACACTAAATACTGCTTCTTAGTATATCTATTCCTTAATGAAGTTTAAGTAATATGCCTCTTTTTCGCATTCTCTTGAGCGAAACCATCTACGTTCCGTGGAAGCACGAACAAAAAAAAGCAGTATACACAGAAAATAGTGTCGATTATCATACGAAAACTTTTCGACATCTGTTGGTCAGGGAATTTGAACTATCCATAGCACTTCGCGAGATTAATCTTTATAACAATGATCACTCACGAAATATACTCGAGAAACAGGGGGTCAAGTAGGGAGCTGGGAGGATTAAAATGATTTCTATAAAACAGGAGATCCTGGGAAATAAGGGAGAGCTAGTCGCCCTGCTTCAAGGGAAGACCTTGACAGATTGAAGCAGACTGTTCACACCGCTCAGTCACTTAGAGAGGGTTTCAGAGTCACAAATGGATAGTTCCTTCTCAGGTCGCCTTTCTTCATCGCTAACTAAAGAGAATACCACTGCAGTTGAGAAAATAGCGGTCAAGACTAATTTTAAAGGATGACCTTGTTCTGTGGATGAAGAACTACTGAAGTTCAGGTGACGATCTTGTGCCAAGGTGCCTTAAGACAGCTGGGAAAATGCTGAACTGATGCTTTTGGAAAACGAAGAAATGGATCTTATGAAAAGAAAATTACCTGAAAACTATAGCTAGTCAGGCTAAACTTTCCAGTCCCTAAAAGAAAAATGGAAATATGTTAAGTGTTTCACACCAATCACTTGTTGATACCATAGCTAACTTACTTACTCTATTTTAGTGGTTCCTGAACTTTTCTAGTTGGTGCCTCTCTTAGCAATCCTAGAATGCCTTATGCCTTATTTGACAATAATATGCAATTCACACTTTAGTAAAAGAGTGTTATCAAATGTAGAGTAATATAAATTAATAGTGTCTCAAAGAAAGTTATAGCCAAAATAGGGGAGTCTTTATGTCTTACTTAAATACCTAACCTTATTTTTTTCACTTGAACAGCACTATTAATATCAAACCTTTTTCTGTGATGAAAGTCACAAGAAAAATCCACAACATCAATGAGATTGTTTAAATTATTTTACTTTAAGCAGCTCTTGAATGTTTGGTTTCAAACTTGTTGGAGCACATAAGGTCAGTCACCGCATTTAGGCGACTGTAGTGTTTTGTTTTAATGAAGATTAGTACTGAGAATCCAGTCTCACATAAATATGTAAATGAGAACTTTATGAGGACCTTTAAGGCTTCCTTTGCCACTTCTGAGTAAATAGAAAGTAAATTGGCGCAAAATTCTTCCAATTCCATTCTTCCGTTCTTTAGCGCTCAAATCTCATTTCAACTCAGTTGTGATGGATGACTTTGCTGATTCACACTGCCAATATTCTGAGACGAATTAGGAAAATAAAGTTTGAATGTTGTGTCTTTTTCAAAAGGTCCCTTATGCTATCACTGGCATCCATTACTGTAGTTTTCTACCTTGTAGATTCAAATTTAGATTATTCAGAGCTACAGAGTAGTCTGCAAGGTATGTTAGGAAAAATATAAATCTGTCATCATTGAATGAATGGTGAAGCTCAACTTTTACTTGATTCAAAAGAAATACTTCTACCTCTGATTTCAAGTCAAGCAGTCTGCTAAGCGTATTGCCCTTCGAAAGCTACTGGAGTTGCATATGAAGTATTAAAGATTGGTGTACAGCGTTGAGATCATTACATATAGCTCAGGAAAAAGCGAATATTTCCAGCACATGACTTAATTTTATGGATTACCATGATAGCCACTTTCAATGCAGTTTTCAGCTTCTCGTGTAAAGTTTTAGAATCTAGGGCTTGTCTGTGGATCATACAATGAGACCCAATAAGATAATATTTCTTCTTTGGCAGTAATTAGGAACTCAGAACATGAAACTAACAAACTCCATCAGCAGAGGTCATGCAGATGTGGTGGCCAATGCACAGTGACCAGTTTTCGTCCGATGTGCTGGATGAGTTCATTCGCTTATTCAGAAGGAAAGGCCGATATTGTTATCCTGCTTCCGACTGGTCTTCGACGCACTGCAATGACACAATCGATGGGTACGCCCTGCATAATTTCTCAAACGACTTTACAGAATCAGCTCCATGATGATGTGCCTATCTTTTCATTAATCGTCATAGTTATTGTAATATTTGCATTTAAGGAAGACACTGCATGAAATTGGAAAAATGTTTGCTATGGAAACAGGGGTCACTATGAGTTTGCGTTTGGTGCGTATTACGTAAAATGATGCTGTGCATGAAGTCTAGCAAACATATTGAATATTTCTTGGAGAGTTGTGTGGAGGTCTCTGTCTGTCGGCAACCTTGAGAAAACAGACCTGACGTCACACACTAAGTGGCAATTGCGTAGACCAGCGATTAGGCAAGAATGAAATATTCTCAACTTCCATCATATTTCATAAGTGGTTTGACATATCGAAACGAGATTTTGGAAATAGATAGCACACAAAAAGGAGAGTATTTTACCCTATGGTTATTACGCAAAAGCTTATTAATTACTGTGTTACTTCACTAACTACAGACTTACATAAAATGTTGCTGTGTATGAAATTTATCAAACATATTGTATTATTCTTTAGACTTGTGTGAAAGTCTCTATCTGTCACCAATCTTGTAAAAACTGACCTGATGTCACACAATAATTGGCAAATGCGTGGACCAGCGATAAGGCTAGAATGAAATGTTCTCAACACTCCTCAGTTAATAAACAAAAGTGTCTGAATTCTCTCACAATTGCATCCACAAAACATGTTAGTGAGGTGACATTGTGTAAAATCTATTGTATTTTGGCAAAAGAAGCAAATTTTAACATGAAAACAAGAAAAATGTAGGTTTTATGCAGAATTTGCCACTCATGACGCTTCTCTGAACGTTACAAATGATTAATAAACCAGGCTTTTGTTGCATTTTCAGCGGAATTAATTCTAGACACTAACTAAAGCAGAAGTGACAGTAGATCTTTTTGAATAGTCACCATGCAAGTGTTGGTGTGTAGGGCCTCCACTTAATATTTCCAAAATATGTGGGTGTAGGCTTCAGTTTAGAATGCCACTTCTCCTCCAGCACTCGTCATTTCTCCTACAGTACCTGCCAGCGACCCCCACCACTGTTGCTCTCCCCATTGCACGTTCTGCCGGTCACTTTATATTGCATGCAGCCTACAAATTCCAATTACTCTGTCCCAAGACAAACCATTTTAAACCAAAAATTCATTAAAAGCAGAAAATGTATCAGGACCTTTTGACTTTGTTTCCAAGTTTTTAGAAAACAATGGTTCTTCCGTTATTTTCTCTTCATCCACAAATCGGCAGTATGACATTTAATGCCATTGTTGAGCTATATCAGCACAATCTTGACACTGCTAGGCAAAATGTGGATACATTTTCACTGTTTTAGCTAGCTACTCTTTTCACATTCAGCGCCATTTCTTCTATCCTCTGTTGCACATTGTTGGTTGAAGGAAGTATCTTGTCCATTTTTCTCTGAATATCTTCCCCAGAAGCAATTCTGGTTACTTTGAGAATGGAGGGTTTGACTAAAGTCTTACCAACAGCAGGAGGTTTTTTGTTTTTTGCTGCCAAGAGAGAAATTTCATATGAGGCCAAAATAACATTCTCATTTACCAGCTGAAAGACCACATTAGAGCCCAGTTTCATCTGATTTATAGAATTTCTTTTTCTAACTAAACACCCTTTTGGTTTGTTTTTCAACACCGCGTGAGCCGTTGTTAGATGACATTCCACACGAAGTCGTTACTAAGGGCATCATTATACACAAAACACTGTGGCAGCTGGGCATATATTGTTCATCATGCAATCTTTTCTTAGTAGACATATTCACTCAGCGTATGAGACCAATAAAAATACTATTCATTTCTATAGATCACTACAGGCGTAATACTGAATCAAGAACGCAGAGTGCACACAGGAATGTGTCGCGTCAGCAACGACTTGGCGACGTACGAGGCAATGCTTATGCTGCCTACTCTACTAAAAATGCACTCGCAAACTGTAATAAGAATATAAAATTTTTGACCTGTCTATCGGCATGTTTCTTTCTTCTCAGCTGTCTGCACCCTCGCCCTTGAAAATCTCTTACGCCATATCCTCCTCCGAGAGGGGCGCACCTCCTATGTTGAGAATCGGAGACCACTAACCTACACTTGAAGACAAAACAGCTATGCGAGGTATCCACGAAGTACTTTTGACGGAGTAAGTCCCGCTTCATTACTCATTTTCCAGAAAACACCCAAAATTAGCCAAACAAAAGAATTCAGCATCTATCTCTGCAGCTACGTACATACTCTGGGAACCTGGCGGACAGTACCACTCATACTCATTCGCTTTCCTGTTCCACTCACAAATGGAGCGAGGGGAAAACCACTGCGCATACGCGCTCGTAAGATGACTCAGCCGACTCTGTGGCTTAGTGTATACTATATTTCAATGTGCGCGCCGGTGCTGATTTTGTGTATATCTTTTGACGATGGCACTATAGCTTCATTATACTACGACTCGTTCTAAAATAAGTATGCCTAGTCATATTGGCTCATGTTTTCCTCGTGTATGTCTGTAACACTTTTCACTGTGGCATATTTTATTGTTTTAAGGTGTATACAGCCTACTCGTTGTCTTTTCGTGTTTCCCATGTTTTGTTGTAGATCTGAAGATGTTCATCGCTGACCCAGATCGGTAGTCTAAGGACCTAATAATTTTGTGATAATATATGGAGATAAAAGAATTAATTCTAAACAACTACTTCACAAAAAGAGGAATACATGCCCTGATCACGACCGCATTACCTTTTGTCACCGGAAAGAATACCCCCTCTCCTTTCTAGCCACCCTTGCAACCTTTTTATTACACGATCCTCTTCAAAAGTGATTACCGTGAACTGTGGAAAAACTCTAAAATCCTACTTTTCCTCTAGCTGCACAACCACTCTACTGAACCTTCCTCTATCACCTCAACAGCCCTACCTGATTGTATAACAAGATCTCTAAATCGACTCTCTGCCCACGCATCCATCAACACCTGAACCAATCCCATCTCCTGTCTGTCAACCAGTGTGGCTTCCGTCCCACTTTCTCTTTTGATGCCCAACTATTGTATGTTACTCATCTCCTTTCCCACCAGTTTAACAACTAAAAAGTCGCTACTTTTGTATTCCTCAACATGGCATATGGAATTCTAGTCTCTCTTTCAAAGTCCAGATTAGCGGATTTCTAATTAACTTTGTTCCCTTTCTGCATCTATCCTGTCTAAACGTTCAACCTTTGTCGATATTAACAATACCAATCACCATACTTTCATCCCACTGCAGGAGTGCCCCAACGCTCTGTCCTATCTCCTCTGCACTGCCGATTTGTCAAATCCAGTCCACACCACCAGTCCATCTCCTTCTGTGTGCTAATGACACTGGTCTCCTAGCCCCCAACTCTGCATTTCAGAAATCCAAACAATCCATCCAAATCTACGGCAGCCAATTACCCTACGGATGCAACTAATGCCCCCTCATGGTCAAACCCTCCAAATCCAATGCAATAGTTACAGCAAAAACCACCGAAACTTCCGCTTCCATGACTTCTACCTAACCATTTACAAGCGTCCTATCCATTTAGGTAATACCCTAAAATAGCTTAGACTAACCTCGATCAGCATCTAAAATGGAGACCTCCCCTACTAACTAACCCACAGAATGCCCACAATAGACTAGAACTATTAAAACTTATAATTGGCCGAACTTGGTGATTATATTCATTCAGTATCATCCACATCTACAGAAGCCTGACACGGTCCATCCTTTTCTATGTAAATGTTGCATGGATATCCGCCCCATCTAAGTTCTATCAGTCCCACCAAATCCTTGAACGTTATGCACTCCGCCTTACTTTCCCCTTCCGTTTACCTTCCTCCACATGTATCCTTTACCATCTCATACAATTCCTACCTTTCCTCGCACTGAACACCTTCGAAGAACCTGCACCATCCGCAAACTCGACCCCACCTATTCTATTTCTCCTAATTTTTATTCCTAACAGGCCGCCGCGGCTATGCAGATACATTGAACCAAGCCTTCACCTGCACTCCCTCCACGTCATATCTCAAAGAAATTTCAACTCTCCCTCCCTCAGACGACGAAATCCATACCGAGATTTACCCAACTTATGCACAATAATCCCCCCGCCCCCACCCCCGATGTCCCCCTCATCAGGGCTCCCTTTTCATTTCCTTCGTCTTTCCCTTCTCCTTTGCCCTTCACTTCCAATCTTTCTCTTCCGCTTTTTTCACTGCATATCATGGTCTTACCGAAATCACGAACTACACCTCCCTTCTTGTCTACGCAAAATCCGCTCTGTCTCATCGACACTACCCATCAGTCCTCTGTACTCATACCTACACATTCCTATTCCCTCCAACAACAGGTCATTTTTCCCAGGGCGAGCCTTCAATTTCAGTGGCAGTGCAGTTCTTCATTTTAAAATCAGTTTTTACCTCGTGTTTTAAATATGTACTCATTTTTTCGTTTTACTATTTTGAATTTAAAAACCTAAGAACATCTAGTTCCATTACATTGATCCTCGTAAATTTTAAAACCATTTGTAAATGTCTCACTTTCTAATTTATTATTTTCCGTCTTCGTGTGTGTTACATATCCTGTAGCTGACAGTTCACCCTCCGCCCACGTGGAGCGAGGCGGATAAAATAACAGGAAAGCAAAAGGAACAAAACAAAGCAGCTCAGCAGTGGATTCGTAGCACATGAAGACGTCGGCCAGTTGTGCTAACGAAATATTGTGGAAATTTCACAACGACGTGTGACATCTCACCCGAGAATATTTTCTGCAAGATAAATTTACATCACTCATTAGTTTTACGTATTACACTCTCTAATAAATCAGTGACCCCTTCAGTTTACTTTTGCGCTTTTCTTGTGCGTAAAATCGTTTTGTATATCTCGTTGGGCAGTTGTAGCAATGACGTGTTCACAGATCAGTGTGGCACTCTTAGTTAAGGCTGCAACTTGTTTATTGTTTGTCTTCATGTACTGACAACTCATGAACGTTTGCAACTCATACCGATTAGCAGCTGTGGTATAAATTTTGACAGGAAAGTAACATGGATTCGTGAATGCACAGTACAGAGCCAGTCATCTTCAAATGCGGTACTTATATTATTTGTACAAGGAATATGAAATTAAATGAAGGCTGTTGTGATAGAACTTAATGGCAGAAGAAGAATGACATTCAAAACATTTGGTTAACATTTGTGTCCGTGTCTCATATCGCATAACGTTTTTATGTACACTACTGGCCATTAAAATTGCTACACGACGAAGATGAAGTGCTACAGACGCGAAATTTAACCGACAGGAAGAAGATGCTGTGATATGCAAATGATAAGTTTTTCAGAGCATTCACACAAGGTTGGCGCCGGTGACGACTCCTTCATCGTGCTGACATGAGGAAAGTTTCCAACCGATTTCTCATACAAACACAGCAGTTGACCGGCGTTGCCTGGTGAAACGTTGTTGTGATGCCTCGTGTAAGGACGAGAAATGCGTACCATCACGTTTCCGACTTTGATAAAGGTCGGATCGTAGCCTATCGCTATTGCGGTTTATTGTATCGCGACATTGCTGCTCGCGTCAGTCGAGATCCAATGACTGTTAGCAGAATATGGAATCGGTGGGTTCAGGAGGGTAATATGGAACGCCGTGCTGGATCCCAACGGCCTCGTATCACTAGCAGTCGAGATGACAGGCATCTTATCCGCATGGCTGTAACGGATCGTGCAGCCACGTCTCGTTCCCTGAGTCAACTGATGGGAACGTTTGCAAGACAACACCCATCTGCACGAACAGTTCGACGACGTTTGCAGTAGCATGGACTATCAGCTCGGAGACCATGGCTGCGGTTACCCTTGACGCTGCATCACAGAGAGGGTCGCCTGCGATGGTGTACTCAACGACGAACCTGGGTGAACGAATGGCAAAACGTCATTTTTTCGGATCATGCAGGTTCTGTTTACAGCTTCATGATGGTAGCATCCGTGTTTGGCTAAATCTCGGTGAACACACATTGGAAGCGTATATTTGTCATCGCCATACTGGAGTATCACCCGGCGTGATGCTATGGGGTGCCATTGGTTACAAGTCTCGGCCACTACTTGTTTGCATTGACGGCACTTTGAACAGTGGACGTTACATTTCAGATGTGTTACGACCCGTGACTCTACCATTCACTCGATCCCTGCGAAACCCTACATTTCAGCAGTATAATGCACGACCGCATGTTACAGGTCCTGTACGGGCCTTTCTAGACACAAAATGTTTGACTGCTGCCCTGGCCAGCACATTCTCCAGATCTCTCACCAATTGAAAACGTCTAGTCAATGGTGGCCGAGCAACAGGCTCGTTACAATACGCCAGTCACTACTCTTGATGAACTGTGGTGTCGTGTTGAAGCTCTGTTTGACTCAATGCCCAGGCGTAGCAAGGCCGTTATTATGGCTAGAGGAGATTGTTCTGGGTACTGATTTCTCAGGGTCTATGCATCCAAATTGCGTGAAAATGAAATCACTTGTCAGTTCTAGTATAATATATTTGACCAATGAATACCTATTTATCAACTGCATTTCTTCTTGGTGTAGGAATTGTAATGGCCAGTAGTGTATAAGTAAAATCAGTTAATCATGCCTTCACGCAGATAACAGAACACCACTTCGTGAGGCAATTAGCGTCAGTACTTTGGGGCGGCAGCAATCTGAAACAGCCTACACGAAGTGTTCACAATGATGCCAACTTTTAACGATCAGTACTTGGTATCCGGCGACCAACTTATCGCGCCCTTCTTATAGCTGTTCTGTTTTTGGCTCATAACGTATTATTTTATGTACATTACCAATTAATAGTAAGATAGGTACATGTGCGGCCTGAGGTGTCGCCCCACAATGTCAGTATTAGCTCATTAACAGAAAATTATGGCGACTTCTGAGTTTACAACATCATACATGTTAGTCGAGGTCTTAAGAAATACACATCGTTTGCAGTAAATCGAGTGACTGACCTGCTGAAGCGTTAACGAGGACAACCCCTTAAATACGAACTGAAGAGATACAGTGTAAATGTAAGATCATACTATGTGGATGTATATGTAGCTACTACCACATTCTAATTTCTGAGGTTGACTCTGGCTGGTAGGTAAAAGTGTTTCTCTCTCTCGCCTTTTTTTATTTTTTGTGTTTACAGTAGACGAATTTGAGGCTTCAAATAATTTGTCAAATGCTAAGATTATATACATTATTTATTCTTCTTGTTTTTTATTTTGCAGTCTTTCGTTTGGCACTTCCAATTTCAAATTTTTCTTCTTTCTATGGCGATGGCTTGTATTTTTTTGGCAGTTCATGGTAATAGTTTATTGGGTCAGTATAAGAAGACACCTTATTACAGTGATAATCCTACGTCACTGTTATTAGCTGTTACCTTGTTGTTATTCTCCCACAATTAAAGGTACAGCTGCCAGAGCAGTTTTAAGTATTTTGCTACAGTAACATGTACTGCTGTCATAATACTGTAATGGCAGTTTTCTTAAATTTTTGAACTTGTTTGCAACGGGAATATTTCCTAAGACAAATATATTTTTGCTAGAAATAGATTCGTATTTTTTTAACGCATATCATTATTTGACTTCTAATAAAATGGTCACGATTTTCGCCTGACCTAACTATGAACAAACAAATCAAGAAGATGACTTATCAGACTCCATGCTTCTTAAGACATGTTGTATGTTTTCCGAATATGGGTGACGAATAAAGTTATCTGAAAATAGTTTTACCAGTTTCAAGAGCTCAAGAATTTGCGTCTGACGAAAGAAATTAAAAGTAAAATTAATAGTTACTAGTTTGTATGAAATGCAATATGGATTTCCGCGAAGTAACCTACATCAAACTGCCAAAGTCTTAGCGATTTTACCTAGATAGCCAGCACGTAAATGTGACACCGATTAGAGAAAGCAGAAATCTGAGGAAACGGTGGAAAAGAAGGGATAAAAAGAAATAATTGTAACTTTCTCGTGTTATTTTCGCGGGCAAGCGCTACTTAGTCCACGCAGCTTGAATTAACTAACATTAGTAAGAACTGTATTTCACGCTTTGCGTATTACACCAGAGTATGAGATTTCGACAGAAGCCCGTACCCCTGAAGAACCGCTTCGAGTCAGCACGGTGATCATTTAGTGCTTTGTCGGACTCCACAGATCACAGCCTGCTGCGTCCGAGTCGAACAACTGCAGGTATAGAACAGGGCCACCAACTTCAGAAGCGTTGAACTCGTCCTGCCTGGCAACCGCGGGGAATACCCGTGCTATCTACGGGCTGTCCTTGAACGCCCTGCCAAAGCCACCAGCGTGTTTCGCCGCCTTTGCGCTACTGGAGATATTCTGCTAACAGCGGCGTTCTCGAATTCGTGTGCACCAATGCGTTACCTTCGTAACGATATGTGCTACACATCAGTCTTTATTTATATTTATATGTACAAATAAATTTGTTATTCATTTCTGAAATAAATGACGAATTCAGACATCCATATGGCTGACCGAATCAGTTCAAATGTTCCAATGTGTGTGAAATCTTATGGGACTTAACTGCTAAGGTCATCAGTCCCTAAACGTACGCACTATTTAACCTAAATAATCCTAAGGACAAACACACGCACTCATGCCCGAGGGAGGACTTGAACCTCCGCCGGGACCAGCTGCACAGTCCATAACTGCTGCGCCTCAAACCGCTCGGCTAATTCCGCGCGGCACCAAATGAGTAAGGAATATGGCAAGCAAATCACACAGCATACGTACAGGTGGTATATTGTGCTTTACAAGCATGTAAGTAAAGAAAACACTACCAACAGATAAACTCATTTCAACTCTTTGCTTTAAGCTGACCATGCTATAAATACTTTTTAAAGCGTGGTCACTTCAGGTCAGACAAACGTGTGATAACTTCTCTTCGCCACCTCAATTCCTAGGGGTTCCAAGGGCTGCTTTTCCTCCACGGCACTTTTCTCCAGATAGTAAATTACCAGTAACCTCCCGCTGTGCTATCAAATATAAAACACTGAATGAATGCAGTCTTCGTAATTTGCGCACGTTTTTTTTATTTTTTTTTTAAAAAAACTACTTCTTCACGCATCTCAGTGTTATGACATCGTGTCTCCTGAACTATGTGTCTACAGCGACATAATTTTGCAGGTACATTCAGCAGTGTATGTGGATACTGTTCACAAATTATGTTGCGAATGGAGTTAGTAGTAAATAAGTAATACACTACTGGCCATTAAAATTGCTACACCAAGAAGAAATGCAGATGATAAACGGGTATTCATTGGACAAATATATTATACTAGAACTGACATGTGATTAAATTTTCACGCAATTTGGGTGCATAGATCCTGAGAAATCAGTACTCAGAACTACCAACTCTGGCCGTAATAACGGCCTTGATACGCCTGGGCATTGAGTCAAACAGAGCTTGGATGGCGTATACAGGTACAGCTGGCCATGCAGCTTCAACACGATACCACAGTTCATAAAGAGTAGTGACTGGCGTATTGCAACGAGCCAGTTGCTCGGCAACCATTGACCAAACGTTTTCAATTGGTGAGAGATCTGGAGAATGTGCTGGCCAGGGCAGCAGTCGAACATTTTATGTATCTAGAAAGGCCCGTACAGGACCTGCAACATGCGGTGTGCATTATCCTGTTCAAATATAGGGTTTCGCAGGGATGGAATGAAAGGTAGAGCCACGGGTCGTAACACATCTGAAATGTAGCATCCACTGTTCAAAGTGCCGTCAATACGAATAAGAGGTGACTGAGACGTGTAACCAATGGCACCCAATACCATCACGCCGGGTGATGCGCCAGAATGGCGATGGCGAATACACACTTCCAATGTGCGTTCACCGTGATGTCGCCAAACACGGATGCTACCATCATGAAGCTGTAAACAGAACCTGGATTCATCCGAGAAAATGACGTTTTGTCATTCGTGCACTCAGGTTCGTCTTTGAGTACACCATAGCAAGCGCTCCTGTCTGTGATGCAGCGTCAAGGGTAACCGCAACCATCGTCTCCGAACTGATAGTCCATTCTGCTGCAAACGTCGTCTAACTGTTCGTGCAGATGGTTGTTGTCTTGCAAACGTCCCCATCTGTTGACTCAGGGATCGAGACGTGGCTACACTATCTGTTACAGCCATGCGAATAAGATGCCTGTCATCTCGACTGCTAGTGATACGAGGCCGTCAGGATCCAGTACGGCGTTCCGCATTACCCTCCTACCCACCGATTTCATATTCTGCTAACAGTCATTGGATCTCGACAAGCATGAGCAGTAATGTCGCAATACGATAAACTGCAATCGTGACAGGCTACAATCCATCTTTAGCAATGTCGGAAACGTGATGGTACATGTGTCTCCTCCTTACACGAGGCATCACAACAACGTTTCACCAGGCAACGCCGGTCAACTGCAGTTTGTGTATGAGAAATCGGTTGGAAACTTTCCTCATGTCAGTACCTTGTAGGAGTTGCCACAGGCGCCAACCTTGTGTGAATGCTCTGAAAAGCTAATAATTTGCATATCACATCATCTTCATAATGTTGGTTAAATTTTGCGTCTGTAGCACGTCATCTTCGTGGTGTAGCAATTTTAATGGCCAGTAGTGTAAATTAAAATGTCATGCCTGATGCTGAAATTGTACTGCATGAACAGCGAAATTGTACTAAGCGATAAACGTTTCTCCTTTCACCATTTTGTGGGGTGTGAAAGAGTGAAAATGTTTGTTGGAAGTCGCTAAGTGCTCTCATACTCAAATGGTTGTCATCAGTCTCCTAGAACTTAGAACTAGTTAAACCTAGCTAACATAAGGACACACGCACATCCATGCCCGATGCAGTATTCGAACCCTAGCGGTCGTGCGGTGCCAAATGGAAGCGCCTTGAACCGCTCGGCCACTCCGGCCGGCATCTCATTCTCAAATACTGTATGAAAATAAGCTGGGTAATTTGCGCGTCGTGAGTCGTTCTGCCTCAAGACGTATGCACAGTTTCTAGCTCAAATACTTGACTTATTGTGGTAATTCTTTAACATATGATTTCAGCTCTTAATGAGTAGATTTTGATGGCATTTTAAATTCGGTCAATAACTATTTGAAATACTGAAAATACACTGAAGCGCCAAAGAAACTGGTATAGCCATGCGTATTTAAATACAGAGATATGTAAACAGGCAGAATACAGCGCTGCCGTCGGCATGTTGCCTGATCGGACGAGTCTCGTTGCAAATTGCATCGAGCGGATGGAGACAGTCTTGTGAATCCATGGACCCCCCATTTCAGCAGGGGACTGTTCAAACCGGTCGAGGCTCTGTTATGGTGTGGGGCGCGTGGACATGGAGTGATATGGGACCACGACTCTGACAGGTGACACGTACGTAATCATCATGTCTCACCATCTGCATCCATTCATGTCCATTGTGCATTATTACGGACTTGGCAATCCCAGCAGGACAATTGTTGGACACACGTCCATAATTGCTACAGAGTGGCTCCAGAAACACTCTGCTGAATTTAAACACTTCTGCTGGACGCCAAACTTCCGAGACATGAACATTACTTAGTATATCTGGGATGCCTTGCAACGTGCCGTCCAGAAGAGATCTCCATCCCCTCGTAATCTTACCGATTTATGGACAGCCCTGTAGGATTCGTAGTGTCAATTACCTTCAGCACTGCTTCAGACATTAGTCTAGTCCATGACACATCGTGTTGCAGCACTTCTGCGTGCTCACAGGAACCCTACACGGTATTAGTCATGTGTACCAGTTTCTTTAGCTCTTCAGTGTAATAATTTTATTGCTCCTGGGAGCTGTTAGATAGGCAACCTGCAACTAGGACCGGGTGCCATAAACTGGTTAAGGGGTTTAGTAAATTTGGATGGAACTTTTCCAGGCATTCTGGTCGGCTGTGGCCAGAGCACGGGGAAGGCCAAAGCAATCCAGTTAGTCAATGGCGTTTATTGCTAGTCTGTATCATCTGCCGTGCTGTAACCATGTGAAGTAGTCCCTATGACGACCAACTGTTGATTTTATTTGCACCCTCGTCGAGGAAGAAAAAAAAAGTTATATGATATCAGTACTAAACAAGGAGAAAATGTTGAATTTATTCTTCTTTGCAAGTGACTGTGGTCTCGAGAAAGTTGTTTCTTCAGATATTATTGCATATCTCTTAAAAATTCGCCACGTTTCTCCCACTGAAATAAAAATCTTGACTAATTCCAGCAGCGCAGTGTTTATCGTTTAATTAAAAGACAGAAAGGGAAAATGATCCTGCAGAATGAGATATTACGAGGGTGAGTCAAATGAAAACCTTAAATATTTTTTAAAATAGGATTTATTTTGTAGAAGTGGTACAAAGCTGTATCAGTCTCTCACGCTCAATGCAAGTCCTCCAGCGGTTACAAAGTGCATAAATTTCTTTAGAAAAAAATTCTTTTGGTAGTCCGCGCAGCCACTCATGCACCGCGTGGCGTACCTCTTCATCAGAAAGGAACTTCTTTCCTCCCATTGTGTCTTTGAGTGGTCCAAACATATGGAAATCACTTGGGGCAACGTCTGGTGAGTGTGGTGGATGAGGAAGACACTCAAAATGCAGGTCTGTGATTGGTGCAACTGTTGTACGGGCAGTGTGGGGCCTTGCATTGTCATATTGCAAAAGGACACCTGCTGACAGCAACCCACGTTGCTTTGATTTGATTGGAGGTCGCAGACGATTTTTTAGGAGATCTGTGTATGATACACTGGTGACAGTGGTTCCTCTAGGCTTGTAATATTCCAAAATGAGGCCTTTTTCGTCCCAAAAGAGAGTCAGCATAACCTTCCCTGTTGATGGTTCTGTTCGAAGCTTCTTTGGTTTTGGTGATGAGGAATGGAGCCATTCCTTCGCTCGCTCTCTCCATTTCCGGTTGGTTGAAGTGAACCCAGGTTTCGTCCCTTCTTGTCCAAAGCGCCGAAGAAGTTCTTCACAAGCATCAACACGTCGTTCTCTCAATTCAGGAGTCAGCTGCCATGGAACCCATCTTGCAGACACTGTGTGAAACTGGAGCACATCATGCACAATGTGGTGTGTAATCTGTAAACATGCTGCAGTGTTATACAGTGTCACTCGGCGACTTTCCTTCACTATGGCCTCAACTGCTGCAATGTTCTGTGGAGTCACAACCCGTTGTGCTTGACCTGGACGAGGAGCACCTTCCACTGAAGTCACACCATTTGCGAACTTCTCGTAGAATTGCTGCTGTGAAAAACAATCATCACCGTACTGAACTTTCATTTGTCGATGAATTTCAATAGGTTTTACACCTCCAATACGCAAAAACCGAATAACAGAACGCTGTTCTGACCTGGTGCAAGTCGCATGTGGGGTGGCCATCTTTATATTGACACTGCGACGGTATGTGTGCATCTGCACTATGCTGCTACCAGAAGCCATTATGCACGCTGTTTGTAGCACGCTTACCAACTTACAGGATAACGGTGCGAAATTTCGACTTGTTATTACATATTTAAAGTTTTCATTTGACTCACCCTCATATTATTAACTATCTGAACACCTGGCGCTGCTCGGGTATGTATTTATTCCAATACAGTATTAGTCCAACTCGTCCTTCCCCCCCCCCCCCCCTGTCCTTATCCAACTCCTCTTCCCCCTCTCTCTGCCCATCCCCTTCACCAAAACTCCTGCTGCCCCACTCACTGTCCATCTCCTTGTCCCTCTCTCTGTCTGACCATCTTCTCCTCCCTCTCTGTTCATCTCCTCCTCTCACTCTCCTTGTCGTTCTCCTCCCCTCCCCTCTCTGCCCATATCCTCGTCTTTCGTTTCTCTGCCCATCTCCTCCCTCCCCATCTCTGCCTGTATGCTCCTCCTCCTCCTCCTCCTTTCTCCCTACATGTTATCACTCCCACTGCAGTAGGCGGTCCCAGAATTTCTTTCCAGGTAGTATGTAATATACGCAACAAGTATAGGTCAAATAGTTTCAGGAGTTTAGGAGAAGCTTTCTATGCGTGGCTTTGCCCTCATTCGCACATGTCACATTATTTCACAAAAGAGTGTACATAAAGTCCGGCATCGCTTTCAATTATTTATTGCACAAGAACGAAACATTTTATATATATCATATATGTGTCATTTTGAAGAAAAACCGTGAAAGTTTTTTCATGTATACTGCCACAGCGTAGTTTAGTAATTTGCCGATAGTCAGCGCTAGTCGCAAACATGGGGAGTTCCGGTGCGAGAGCACTTCGTCGAGAGCACTGTCACTGGATATTCCTACTTGGACATGTTGCAGCAATGGCAGCAATCGCATTCTCCGTTCATCTTTCAGCAGAATGGGGCTCCTCTCCAGTTTCATCGTGAAGTTCGTGGGTACCTGAACACGGAGCTGCCACATCGATGGGTCGGCCGTGCTACTGAAGGGGATAGCTGTTTCATGAAATGGCCTCCCCAATTACCAGATCTCACTCCGCGTGACTCTTTTCTGTAAGGACACATTTAAGATCTGGTGTATGTACCGCCTCTACCACGTGATGTGGCAGAGCTCAGGGAGAGAATACAAGAAGAGACTGCCACAGTCGACGATGCCATGCTGGGACGGGTATGGCAAGAATTCGATTACCGTATTGACGTCAGCCGGGTCACCCATGGTTCGCGTATCGAATGTTTGTAAAAAAAAAAAAAAAAAAAAAAAAAAAAAAAAAAAAAAAAAAAAAAAAAAACTTTCAGAGTTTCTTTTCAAAGTGCAATATGTATGACATCTGTATAATGTTTAGTTCTTGTGCAATAAATAGTTGAAAGTGCTCCCAGACTTTATGTGCACTCTGTATTTCACATATTTCACACATATTTGTTCACATATTTCACGTGCATCTCTAGCGAATTTCGCCCTGCAGTTTCGTTTTGACGCAGCTCAATGTTTATGATGTCATATCTGCTGAACTACGTATACTGCACTGACATATTTTGCAATTACATTGAGATACGTGTGAATATTGTCTACAAAATGTGTTTCAATGCAGTTAGTAGTAAAGAAATAAGAAATTATATGATGCGGCAGCCTTACTGCCTGAACGACGAAAATGTTGTAAGCCATAAATTTTTTTCCTTTCACCATTTTGTGGGGGTGTTACGGAGAAAACGTCTCGTAGAGGTTTCAAATTAAGTTCTCAGTTGGTTGCTCTCATTCTCAAATACTGGATGCATTCATCAGACCCGGGCTCAACGTAACTTCAGCCACAATGACAGAAGTAAATAACATTGAAGTACTTGCCATTCGCGCCCAGAAGTTCTCTGTGACGTCTGTGTACAAACCACCAGATGTGGACTATGTTTTCCATGAACCAAACAATTTTACAAATGACCATATTAATTTTGTCATGGGCGATTTCAACTGCCATGGTGAAGCATGGGGATATAATGAGACTGATGAAAATGGTGTACAGCTTGAATACTGGGCTGACACTAACGACCTACAACTCATTCATGACCCAAAACAGCCAGCATCGTTCAACAGCGGAAGATGGAGAAGGGGATATAATCCTGACAACATCTTTGTGAGTAGGAAGTTGGCAGCACAGTGCATGAAGCTTGTTGAAGAACCTATCCCAAGTACACAACACAGACCCGTCGTTTGTGTTGTGAATGCCATGGTTAAACCAGAGGAGGTGCCTTTGCGAAGACGGTTTAATTTCAAAAAGGGAGACTGGCAGAAATTTAAAGAGCAATTGGACGAAGAAATTGAGAAAATCCCTCCTCGACCAGATGAGTATGGTAGATTTATCGATCTTGTGAAAGGGATCTCAAGGAAAAACATCCCAAGGCGTTGCCGTACCCAGTACATCCAGGGTCTGACCGGCAGCAGCAAGGTCTTTCTTGACAGGTACCAAAAGCTGTTCACTCAGGAACACTTCAGCGAAGATACGATGGAGGCTGGGGAGGAACTAATGCAGGCTATTGCTGAGGATAAGAGATCACGGTGGTGCAAACTAGTCGAGAATCTTGACATGAAACAAAACAGCAGACGTGCATGGAAATTACTGAAAAACTTAAGTGGGGACCCAACTGACCACCAGCAGAAGAACAACGGGGTAACAGCAAATCAGATTGCTAGCCAACTTCTGAAAAGTGCGGAAACCAAAGGCAAAAGAGAAAGCAAAAGAGTTATACCCCAAGAAAAAAAAGAGTACGGACTCCTCAATGCTTCATTCACAGCAACCGAACTGGGAGACGCCATTCAGAGTATGAAACTGAATAAAGCGGCTGGAACTGATGACCTTAGAACGGAGCAGATAAAACAGTTTGGGCCCAAAGCTCGAAACTGGTTACTACAAATGATGAACACCTGTATTAAAGAGCTGAATATTCCAAAACTATGACGGCAGGCGAGAGTGGTGGCTTTACTAAAACCTGGCAAGGAGGTAAAGGACCCCAAAAGTTACAGACCAGTGACACTTCTATGCCATCTCTATAAGATACTGGAGCGGATGATTCTCAACCGGGTGGCAGAAACTATAGATGGAAAGCTCATAAAGGAACAAGCCGGTTTCAGACCAGGAAGATCTTGTTGTGGGCAAATACTTAATCTGACGCAACATGTAGAAGACGGGTTTGAAAAAAAATTTATAACTGGAGCAGCTTTCATAGATCTTACTGCT